>NC_054475.1:11967267-13167267 GCF_017639515.1 Carcharodon carcharias
TGTCTGATCAGTCTGTTGACAGTGGGACATGTTTCCCATCATCGGACATCGGGAACCTCATTTTACTACATCCGCATATCACAAATGACCCCCTCCCCCCCACCGCTGGATCCTCCGCCCATGTTAGTGTGATTGCACACCAACGTGTTACACAACAGCATATACAAGGTGTGCATTTGGTGGCTGCACTTTGAGGGGGACTCGGAGGTGAGTGCACAGTAACGCTGCGCAGCGCTCGCCCGGGTCGCCTGTTGGACTTCAGGGTTGAGGGGTGTTGGTGGGCGGGGCAAGGGCTGCCCTGAGGTTGAGGGGACTTGGGGTGGGGGGAAAAGGACTGCCCTGCGTAGTGCACAAGCAGGTGCAGAGTGGGAGTGGGGGTGTAGGTGGAGGGAAGCGGCCACATGTTAGGGAAACCTTGTATAAAGTGACCATTCCTCTGCAGCTGAGACAGTTCAGACACAGCCACTTTGACATGTGTGGAGTTGGGCCTCTAGCTTATCTGCCCACTCGAGCAAAGCAGAGGCATCAAAGCGCCACCAACTGCTCCAGACCCTTTACCCCCTCGGGCGCAGACTGCAAACTAATGAGGGTTTTAGTGAACTACAGAACAGTTGGATGACTGGGCACATTGTACAATCTCCTCGCTAAAACTGGCCATGGAGCAGTCACTGGTGGAGGCGCTCATAGCCCCTTGCAATGTCATCATCCCGGTTTGGACCAGTCTCCCCTATGGTTCAAGCTAACAGGGCAGCCTTGCAGTGCGGGTTAGGAGAATGCCTGTGCCTGAGCTGAGAGCACAGCATGCAGTCCAATGGGCAAAGCTGCTGCCAGTCGGTCAGGTGGAGTGGGGCGGAGGTGGGTGGGGTTTCAGGCAGCCATGAAGTGCACGAAACTCTGGCCATCCAAGTGGTGGCCAGCGCTCTCTGGGATGCATTAAGAGGCCTTCAGACTTAACCAAGAGAGGTTCTTAGAACACCCAAGCTAACCCACGCATCTGTCTCTTTCATCCTGCAGGAGGAGTACATCAGGGGCATGGAGCCTGGTGAACTAGCTGTATACCTGATGGCAATGAAGACAATGGAGGAGAGAATAACTGAGGCTCCTGGCTGTGCAGAGGGAGAAGCAGCACTCTCTAGAAGAAGCAGCAGCTGGGGCTCCTGCACATACGGCTGAAGAGCCACAATGAGCCACCGATGGTTGGTGCCTAGCTAGACCCAGGGTCTATAGATGCCGCCTTTCATTCCTGCAGATGACCGAGAACCAGTGTCACCGACGACTGCGTATGTCTAGGGAACTGGTCGCTCACATCTGCCAGCTTCTGCAGGGTTTGGTGCCATGGGAACATGGAGGGCATCCACTGCCAGTGGCCGATGAAAGTGACTGTGGCACTCAATTTTTATGCCAGGGGCTCCTTTCAGGGCTCCACAGGTGACCATTGTGGGACATCACAAGCTTCCACCCACCAATGCATCCATGAGGTCACGGATGCCATCTTTGCGAGGGCACACAACTTCGTGCATTTCGCCCGGGACCAGGAGAGCCAGGATGCAAGAGTGATTGGATTTGCCCAGATCTCGGGTTTCCCACAGGTACAGGGTGTGATCGATTGCACTCGTGTGGTGCTTAGATCTTGGTCACAATGTGCGGTCAACTACATCAACCACCAAGAGCTTCCAATCACTGAATGTGCAGCTGGTGTGTGACCACCACAGCCATATCCTGCAGGCCTGCGCATTGTTTCCAGGGAGTGTGCACTTATCCTCCATTCTCAGTCGGTCACAGATCCCTGACATCTTCCAGCGTCCACAGAGGCTGCAGGGTTGGCTCCGCGGGGACAAGGGCTACCCACAGAGGCCGTGTCTGATGACACCCGTGTGGTGGCCTCAGACTGCAGCAGAGTGACGTTATAATAAGACTCATGCTGCAGCTCACAGCTTAGTGGAGCAGACCATCGGGATGTTGAAGATGTGGTTCCGGTGCCTGGACTGGTCTGGTGGAACCCTGCAATACAGTCCGCAGAGGGTGTCACAAATTTTCATTGTCTGCTGCGCCCTTTACAACCTGGCACTGCAAAGGGGAGAGGAGGTGACTGAGGAGGAGATGGGGGAGCTGGAGGTCTCCTCTACTTAGGAGGATGTTGATGGGGATGAGGGTGAGGAGATCCTGGGAGGGGACGATGACAGGGGTGAGGCCCTTGCACTGGCCAAATGAGAAAGGCTCGCTCGGGAGGCCCTCATAGCTGCTAGATTTGAGGAGGATGATGATGACAACAAGGCAGTGAGGTGACACCATGGATCCTCACATTGCATCTGTGAACGTTTGATTCCAGTCTGGCTCATGGCAGCATGAATACCCTCAGTGAGAATGTTCCTGTCATGGAGACACAGTGGAGGCCTTACTCTTCGCTCAGTTGCAGGAGGATGGTGATGATGTGCAGTGAGGACACTCCATAGATCTTCACAAAACCTCTGAGAATGTCTGACTCCTGTCTGGCCAAGGGCAGCTCGCTTGCGCTCCGTGATCAGGGTCATATCATAGAGACGCAGCCATGAAACTTCAAAAGCATCTGATCCTTTGCCTGCCTTCAGCACCTGAGCCCTTCAGGAGCACAGCATCACTGACTAGTGCTGAAGAGATTGGGGGCCAGCCCCACATTAAAGGTACTGAGAGCACACAGAGAGAATGAGAGAACTCTGGCATCTGCCCATGACATTCTGGCAGAAAGGTTTCACATCTGAGTGACATGAACACTGCTCATCAGAACAAGGAGCCATAGGCCGGGAGACGTTCTTGAAAGTTTATTTACAATAGTGAGCATTATGTACAAGTGATTAACTCCCACACCCTGGCTGTGCAACTAATTCTCCTTAACCTTCCCAACCCTACAGCTATGTCTTGGAGCTTCCCCAACATCCGCAGAGGAAGTGGAGGCAGCCTGCTGACTGCTAAGCCCTGTTTCTGATGACCTTAACGGGCGTCCTCTGAACGGCTGTGACTTGGAGGGCCCTGGCCTGCTTTCAGGGTCCTGCTGCGTGGCAGAGGTATCGCCCTCAGCCTGTGGAGCTGGAGCTGCTGGGGTCACAGGAAGAGGGGATTCAGGTGGGCTGGACACTCCGAGAGTCACCTGGATGGATGACCCCAGGGTGTGCACCTGCTGATCCTCCTCCTTATGGGTGCCCAAGGGCCCTGGTTGACTTCTTGAGGAGCAGGGGTAGCTGGAGTGAGGTCAAGCTGCCCTGCACCCCTCTCGCGTACACACTATTGGAGGCCAACTATGGCAGCAGCGATGGAGTTGAGCCCATGCAAGCAGTGCAAGAGCAAAGTCCTGGACCAAGGTCTCCATGGCAGCCGCCATCCTACCGGTGTTGGCCTTGGTGTGTTGGCATGATGGTGCTATCACCTCAAACTGAAGGCAGACAGACTCCTCCATTGTGCCTTACAATCTGAGGAGTGCAGCAAACATCCCTCCCTGAAGTTCCTGAGTTTGCCTTTGCAGCTCCAGCAACTGTGACATGACTGAGTCCAGAGGCTCATCATCTGACTTGGACTCAGCAAATTTCTGGCCTCCAGCAGTGCTCTGAGTGCTGGACTGTTTGACTCTGTGTGTGTGTGTGTGTGCGTGTGTGTTTGACTGTGTGTGTGTTTGTGTGAGACGGAGAGTGTTTGTGTGTGTGTGTGTGTGTGTATGTGTATGTGTGAGAGTGTGTACATGTGAGAGTGTGTATGTGTGAGTGTGTATGTGTGAGAGAGAGTGCCTGTGTAAGTGACTGTGTGTGTGAGTGTATCTGGTTGAACTTCCATAAAATCATCCACCTTCATCCTTACTTTAGCCCACCTGCTAATGAAACCCACATTCGCCTCTTTGACACCTCCAGATGTAATTATTCCAGTGCTCTCCTGTTGGGTCTCCCATTCCCTACTCTCAAAACCTTGAGCTTATTCAAAACTTCACTGTCCTTATCCTAACCCACATGATGTCCAGCTTGACCCGGGTGGTACCTGTATGTTGTGAACTGACCGCTGGATGGAAGTACGGACATTGTAGAAATTGCCCTCGGACAGCTTCTCTTATGTTCTTTTGATTTTCTTTGATAGAACGTTCTATTGGATCTGAAATACCAGCAGTCAGGCGTTACTACACTGATTTGAATAGTTATTCAGACATAACAGTGGGAACAAGGACCGATAACCAGATCGAATATTGGACATCTTTGATACTTGAGGAGTGATCTGCCCTGTAAATAAAACTATTGGCAAAGGCTTTAAAATCAGAGAAGCCTTGAATGGGGTCAAGCCAGAGTGAACATGTAGGAAGATTTAGGCCTGGGTTTTGAACTCGTGTGCGAACAGGAGTGGACGGGAAACGGTCCCACGATGGTCATCGGCCCCCGACCGCGATTTCAATTAACAGCGTGGAACGCGCCCGGACAAAGGCTCGGCACTGCCGATGGGGGCGGGGAGAGGGTGGGCGCTGAGACCTCACCGCGGGTGCTGGTGAGCACTTCCACTGAGCTCCCCAAAGGCAGACAGCGGCCTGAGGTGGGGGGATTGGGGGGTGCTGCTGGACTCCCACTGAATAAAAGAAAGCACAAAAACGCTGCACAAAGTGTCCGTGCAGCACAATCAAGCACCTGACCTCACATAAAAACGCCGTCCCCAGATATTTCTTTCTACTTTATATCCAAAAGGAGATTTCATCCCTGCCCTTGGATGAGGTTTCATCGAAAATGTAAAGGCCGCCCGGCCGATTGGCCCGTCCGCCAACTGTTAAGGGTCGGACAGGCCACGGAAAATCGCTGACGATTGGGGCCGTTAATGAGCTTAATTGTCGGCGGGCGCTCTTCCTACTGCCCCCTGCGTGTGCACCCGCCAAGCGAATTATCGCGCGAGTGAGTGATGATGTCGGGATGCTCGTCTGACATCATCTCGCACGATTTGATGCCGGTTCGAATCCGGGGGTTGGGGGAGGGGGCGCCAGCCTGCGGAACCATAAATTCTGCTCTTAATTTTTACTTTATGGCAAAGGAGATTGCAACAGATGCCAAAATGAAAGCAGATTTCACTTCTGAAGACCGGAAACATATACGTAGCTTACCAGAGTGATCACTCCTGTCTGAAGACCGGATCACTTTAGTGATCACTCCTGTCCGACACACGTGTGTGTGTGTGTGTGTGTGTGTCTGAGCGAGAGTGCTCTGTATTTGAATCTGTTTGTGTCTTTAATTGCCTGTGTTTATGAGTGTGTGTGTGTGTGTGTGTGTGTGTGTGTGTGTGTGTGGTGGGGGGGGGGTGGTTGGGTAGAAAGTCCAGTATGTTTGTGTTTGTGTGTGGAGTCCAAGTGACATTTTAACTCGCTCAAAACTCATTCACTTACAGAGCTAAAATAGGGCCCTATGTGCATGCGAGTGCATTTTCAAAGACGTGCTAAGATGTAAGGGAAAGGGGTTAACGCTGAGGCCCGTGTGTTTGATGTAAATATTTCCTGGAGCTCATCGTGAGTACTGACAAAACAGTGGAAGTGTGTTACAGCAGGAAAAAGGCACCATGCCCTGGCAGAGTAAGATAATACCGGATTCATACTTAGCTACCACAGGCTGATGGTGGTAAGACTGTGAGATAACCTTGCCTGTTCCCGAACACGGGGTACAATAATTTCCTCATTCAATCATGGCTGACTGGCAGTCTACGCCTCCAAAGTATTTTCTGTTGATTTCTCTCCTGCTTTCCTGACTGGACACCGATATACAATTTCATCATTCTAGCAATCCCCCGAAGTGACCTCTCCTGTGTGAGAATAGATAGTTGCCTGTTCAAGAATGATGGGAATCCTAGCCAAGTCTAATTTTGCCTTCACCCAATGTCATCACACATGGGCAGGATGCGCCTGTGTAGTGGCCTTGTTATGTGACCAATAATCCAGAGGACATGAGCTCAAATTCCACCATTGTCATACATAAAAGCAAAATACCATAGCCACACCTTTTATTTGGAGGAAGTGAGACAAGTTTAAGGAGAAATTGTTCAGTGAGAGACCAAGTTCAGCCAGACAGAGGAGAGTAGTGGTGGATGGGGATTGTTCAGGCCTCTGTTCAAGGAAGAGCCACCAAACCATCCCGGTGGGGGGTGGAGGTGTAGAGGGATTGGACACCCATGGTGAAGATGAGGCAGTTGGGGCCAGGGAACTGGAAATTGTTGGTATGATGTAGGGCATCAGAGGAATTGCGGATGTTGGTGGGAAGAGACTGAAGAAGGGGAGAGAGAATGGAGTCAAGATAGCAAGAAATTAGTTCCATGGGGCAGGAACAGGCTGACATGATCAGTCTACCAGGACAGTCTTGTTTGTGAATTTTGGGGAGGAGGTAGGAGCGGGCTGTCCGAGGTTGGGAGACTGAGGCTGGAAGCTGTGGAGGAAAGATCTCCAGAGAAGATGAGGTCAGTGACAGTCCTGGAAACAATGGCTTGATGTTCATTGATGGGGTCATGGTCCAGGGGGAGGTAGGAGGAAGTGTCTGAGAGTTGGCGCTCAGCCTCTGCGAGGTAGAAGTCAGTATGCCAGACAACAACAGCACCACCCTTGTCGGCAGGATGGATAACAAAGTCAGGGTTGGGCCTGAGAGAATGGAGTGTGGCAAGTTCAGAAGGAGACAGGTTAGAGTGGGTGAGAGGAGCAGAGAAATTGAGACGGCCGATGTCACGCTGACAGTTCTCAATGAAAAGGTCACGGGCAGGTAAGAGGCCAGTGGGAGGGGTCCAGGTGGAGGAAGAATACTGGAGGTGGGTGAAAGGATCTGTTGAAGAGGGGGAGGACTCCTGCCCAAAGAAGTGAGCACGGAGACAAAAGTGGCGGAAGAAGAGTTCAGCATCATGCTGAGCCCGAACCTGATGTATTTATTTTTATTCATTTGTTCATTGCTTTATCCCCTTTTTAATCCCCCCTTTTTATCCCATTTTCTATCATTTTTTCCACAACCACCGCCCCTCCCCTCCTCCCCACCCCCAATAGGGCCACCTGTTACTTGTTCCATGTTGTTCTTTCACAGAATGCCGATCCTTCTTCAGCTATTATCACATTCTGCTTCTTTACCTTCATTCCACTGTCAGCACCTGTTTTAGCCCTGACCGCTACCATTAACATTCCCTTTGTCTTTACGTCCATGACGTCTTTGTCAATCTCTCCTTTGCCCCCACCTATCGCTGGTCTTCTATCCAGCTTCACCTGCTCCACTCCCCTTAAACAGTATAAATTTCGTCAGATTTCTAGCTCTCTTTAGCCCTGAAGAAGGGTTATATGGACTTGAAACATTAACTCTGGTTCTCTCTGCACAGATTTTTAAAATATATTTGTTCACGGGACGTGGGCATCGCTGGCTAGGCCAGCATTTATTGCCCATCCCGAATTGCCCCTTGTTGGGCCTTTAAGAGTCAACCAGATGCTGTCAGACCTGCTGAGGTTTTCCAGCATTTTCTGTTTTTAATCCCACCATTGTCACTTTGGAAATTGGAATTTAGTTTACAAAACAGAAGTAAAAAAGAAAACCTGGAAATAGCTTGTCTGGTATCAGCAAAGGTGACCATGGAGACTGCCAGATAAAGCAGGAAAGGAAATCTGCTGTCCTTATGGAATCTGGCCTATACGTGTCCCCAGTCCCACACCAATGTGACTGATTCTTAACTGAAGTGCCCTCTCCAAGGCTAGGGATGGGCAATAGATGCTGGCCTTCCCCATATCCCGAGAATGAACCACTGGATAGTGATGAACTTTTTAAAATTTGTTTGCGGGATTTGGGTATTACTGGCAATGCCAGAATTTATTCCGCCATCCTTAATTGCCCTTGAGCAAGTGGTGATGAGCCACCTACAACTGAGGGGCTTGTTAGGCCCATTTCAGAGGGCAGTTAACAGTCAACCACATTGGTGTGGGTCTGGAGTTACGTGTAGGCCAGACCAGGTAAGAACGCAGGTTTCCTTTTTACGACCGTTCAGTAGTTTGCGGTCATCATTACTGATATTAGCTTTTCATTTTAATAAGATCATAATAAGATCATAAGAAATAGGAGCAGGAGTAGGCTATTTGGCTTGCTGAGTCTGCTCCACCTTTCAATAAGTTTGTGACCGAACTGATTGTGACCTTCACTCCACTTTTCTGCTGTTCCCCCATAACCTTTGATTCTCTGGTTAATCAAAAATCTGTCTCAGCCTTGCAAATATTCGGTGACCCAACCTCCACTGCTCTCTGTGGAAGACAATTCAAAGACTAATGATTGAATTCAAATTCCTTAGTTGCTGTGACGGGATGTGAACTCTTTTTTTTTATTCATCCACGGGATGTGGGCTTCGCTGGCTGGGCCAGCATTTATTGCCCATCCCTAGCTGCCCTTGAGAAGGTGATGGTGAGCTGCCTTCTTAAACCGCTGCAGTCCATGTGGTGTAGGTACACCCACAGTGCTGTTAGGGAGGGAGTTCCAGGATTTTGACCCAGCAACAGTGAAGGAACGGTGATATATTTCCAAGTCAGGATGGTGTGTGGCTTGGAGGGGAACTTCCAGGTGATGTTCCCATCTATCTGCTGCCCTTGTCCTTCTAGATGGTGGTGGTCATGGCTTTGGAAGGTGCTGTCTAAGGAGCCTTGGTGAATTCCTGCAGTACATCTTGTAGATGGTACACACTGCTGCTCCTGTGCGTCAGTGGTGGAGAGAGTGAATGATTGTGGATGTGGTGCCAATCAGGTGGGCTGCTTTGTCCTGGATGGTGTTGAGCTTCTTGAGTGTTGTGGGAGCTGCACTCATCCAGGCAAGTGGGGAGTATTCCATCACACTCCTGACTTGTGCCTTGTAGATGGTGGACAGGCTTTGGAGTGTCAGGAGATGAGTTACATGCCACAGAATTCCTAGCCTCTGACCTGCTCTTGCAGCCACAGTATTTATATGACTAGTCCAGTTTAGTTTCTGTTGTTGATAGTGGGGGATTCACTGATGGTAATGCCACTGAACATGAAGGGGTGATGTTAGATTCTCTCTTGTTGGAGATGGTCATTGCCTGACACTTGAACGGCGTGAATGTTACTTGCCACTTGCCAGCCCAAGCCTGGATATTGCCCAGGTCTTGCTGCATTTGGACATGGACTGTTTCAGTATCTGAGGAGTTGTGAATGGTGCTGCACATCCCCACTTCTGACCTTATGATGGAAGGAAGGTCATTGATGAAGCAGCTGAAAATGGTTGGGCCAAGGGCACTACCCTGAGGAACTCCTGCAGTGATGTCTTAGAGTTGAGATGATTGTCTCCAGAGCATTAGTCTGGGACCTCTGGATCTCTAGCCCAGTAACATTACCACTATTTGATCTGACTGAGGTCTTCCTCTTCCTTGTCCATGGGCTAATTGTACCATCCCTCCATTTCCTTGGCTCAGGTCAGCTGGCACAGTCTGAGTGCAGAGAAACCCTGAGGCTTTCTGAGTTCATTTGGCTCAATAACATGTAAACAACAAGTTAAGGGAATCGTCAACTATTACACTCCTATGCACCTTTGATATGTTAAACATGCTCCTCTCAGCTTTTGAATTGACTCTTGTTAATGGATTGTAACTATTAAAGATTTCCTCTTCTGTTACATGATTACCTAAACACTAAAAGGTTGGCTTGGGAAAAGCACGTAGCTGAGGTCAGGTGTTATGTCACTTGGAGAGACTGGCCAATCATTAATAGGCCATTGTATTGTGCTAATGTGAGTGCGCTGGGGATCGTATGGTTAAAATCAGGTGTTGCTTTGCTGTCGGATCCTGCAGACTGCTGTTTATCACCGTATTTATTGTGGGAGAATGAGAGAAAAAGGGTTTGAGAGTGATCGCAAGTGCGGGAAAGACAGGGAGTGAGAAAAGGTGGGCAGTGCGAGGGAGGCAGAGGGAATGTGAGAGTTGGAGAGACTGTGAAAGAGAACAAGCTAATGAGAGTGAAAGTGGTGATGTGTGTGAATGACATAGAGGGTGTGAGACCAGACTATGTGAGAGAGAATGAGAGAGAGTCTGAGACAGTGAGAAAAATGGAGCATGTGAAAGCACCATGAAAACACAAGGAATAGAAGCAGGAGTCAGTCATATGATTCGTCAAGGTCGTGCTGCCACTCAGTAAGATCATGGCTGATCTTTTACCTCAAATCCAATTTCTGGCCTGACTCCCATATCCATTAATTCCCATAGTCCCCAAAATCTATCCACCTCTGTCTTGAATATCCTCAATAGCTGAATAACACAGCCCTCTAGGGTTGAAAATTTCAAAAATTCAGCACCCTCTGCATGAATGTCTCCTTATCTCTGTCCTAAATGGTCATCTCCTTATCCTGAGACTATCCTGAATGTTCTAGATCCTCCAGCCAGGGGAAGCAGCCTCTCAGAGTCTATTGGTGTCAGTGTGGGTAATTTTATTTTGGGTAGTTAATGAAATTCTAATGGGTTTATAATGGTCAGCGGAAATGACCCAGCATGTGTGAGAGAGGCAACAATGAGAGGAGGGTGGTGTGTTGTGTGTGAGAAGGAGTGTCAGGCTGAACTAGTGTGTAAGAGATGGAGAAAGCACATGAGAGATGGATAGGGTGTGTGGGAGACAGAAATAGGATCACAGTAAGAGGAGTTGGCGAGGGAATGTGTGTTGTGAGCCAGTGAACCATAACTACATTTTTAAAAGAGACTGATTCTCCAATACTAAAATTGGAAGTGTGTAAGTTGGCTATCATTGAAGTGTGGAGGTTTATCCCAATTAATTACTCTGTTCTTTCTCCACAGTTTCCCTGCTAAAGAATCTGAAACATGCAAACATTGTCACTCTGCATGACATCATTCACACTGACCGCTCACTCACCCTTGTCTTTGAATACTTGGTAAGACATCAAACTGGGAAAACTCCCGCGCAATCTTTCTTTTCATTCTAAAATAAGTTTTCTTTTGAAGTTCTGTCCTCAATACTGTGTCAGTTTTGCACCAGTGTCTCATCAAACACTCCCAGAGAAGGTACTACACAAGTTAGATACAAGGCAAAAATTCCTCTACACTGTCCCCCTCAAACACTCCCAGGACAGGTACAGCACGTGGTTAGATACAAAGTAAAGCTCCCTCTACACTGACCCCATCAAACACTCCCAGGACAGATACAGCACGGGGTTAGATACAGAGTAAAGCTCCCTCTACACCGTCCACATAAAACACTCCTGGGACAGGTACAGCACAGGGCTAGATACAGAGTAAAGCTCCTGTATACTGTGTCAGTCTTGGTTCAGTGAGTGACACTCTTGCCTCTGAGTCAGAAGGGTGTGGGTTCAAGCTTGACTATGGAGACTCACGTAGATAATCTAAGCAGTTCGTCCTGATGGAGTGCTGCCCTGTTGGAGGACCCACCTTTCAGATGAGATGTTTAAACAAAGCCACTCTCAAGTGAATGTAAAAGACCACATGCCACCATTTATAAGATGAGCAGGAGATTCATTCCTCCTTCAATATCTCTAAATTACCTGATCATTATCACATTACTGTTTGAGGGAGCTTGCTCTGTGCAAATTAGCTGCCAGTATTCCTACATTATAACAGTAATTACATTTCAAAAGTACTTAATTGGTTGGAAATTTCTTTGGGACTTCGTGAGGTTGTGAGAAGTGCTGTAGAAACATAAATCTTTGTTTGAATTAACCTTCCAAAAGTGAATTTTTAGGGGGGTGTGGGAGTTGCAGAACTGACCTCCCACCACTAGATGACAGAATATCCGTTTGTTTTGCAGGACAGTGACCTGAAGCAGTACATGGACAATTGCGGGAACATCATGAGCATGTACAATGTCAAGGTGAGAGGAATTTCCAGTTGCTTGTTTTAGGCACTGAAAAGAGTTCAAGATAGAGAGCAGAGCTCAAGATTCTGTTCGACAAAGTTTACCTCTAGGATGTCGGGTTGCTGATTCTGGTTGGATCTATTCCTGGAGGCTCCATCACATGAACTCCCCCTGTGAATTACCCCAGTCCCCAAACACTCACCATTGGTCCATATTTGGACATTCCAAACCAGTTGGAGAAGGAACAGACTCCGTCACCTGACAAGGTTAATCTTGACTGTCACTGAGATCTCTAATATTTTGATCATTATTTTTAAAAAACTCTTTCATTGGATGTGGGTGTCGCTGGCAATTAAAGGCTAGCATTTGTTGCCCATCCATAAGTGAATGGCTTGCTTGGCCAATTCAGAGAGCGATCAACTACATTGCTGTGGGTCTGGAGTTACATGTAGACCAGACTAGGTAAGGACGACAGATTTCCTTCCCACTAAGGGCATTAGTGAACCAGAAGGGTTTTTATGACAATCGGTGATAGTTTCATGGTCACCATGACTGAAACTAGTTTTCAATTCCATAATTATTAGTCAAGTGAATTTAAATTCCACCAGCTGCCATGAAGCCATGTCCTCAGAACATTAGCCTGGGCCTCTGGATTACTAGCCCAGTGACTTTACCACTATGATGCCACCATTCCCCCCACCCCAGAACCAATGAGAGTGTTTGAAGGAAATTAAATGAATAAAAATTTTTATAATGCCCCCTATGCTTGCAGCAAAGTCCTGGAAATTGACTGTCAATTCATGGAGAACCTGGGAACATTCTAGTTGAACCCAAACGTTTGTTCTTTTTTATGAAGCAGCTGAGTTACTGAGCAACCTGGCTTGGAAATTTCCAAAATGTTGACAAGGCACCAAAAGTCCATTTGCTTTGAAGTAGATTTCTATTTTCTCCCCACTCAGGCTGAGCCTCGTGATCTGGCAGCGATAATTGGAATTAATGTTTAATGAAATTTCATCTTCAGTAAAGCAGATTTTCAAAACTCAAAGCCTCACTCAGTCCCACCCCCGAGTTGTGTCTTTATCCAGGTCTCAGTAATGCAATAATGTGATGCCCTTTGTGCTGCAAATGTTGCTCTAAAATATTCCAGGATTGTTAGCTAATCCTGTTGAGCTAATACATGACAAATCGACATGCGTTTGCTTAAATAATTAATTGGAGCGAACAATTGTACAGTTTTTGAAGGAAAGAAATAAGGAAACGATCTTCCGTAACTTGCAGCTTTTCTATGATATTATTATGTTTCTGTAGATTAGCCTGGGCCAAATCCTGTTCATTTCTCACTTCTGCCCTTGCTGACCAACACTGACCTGGGTCCAACGTTGTCCAGATTTTAAAATTTTCATCTGCTTTCAAATCTCTACAAAAGATTGGAATGGACCAGATCACAACACTTCCTAAATGGCATAAAAACAGAAAATGCTGGAAATACATTTTCTGATGAAAGGTCATCGACCTGAGCTGTTAACTCTGTTTCTCTCTCCACAGAAGCTGTCTGGCCTGCTGAGTTTTTCTGGCATTCTCTGGTGTTATTTCAAATTTCCAGCACCCGCAGGAGTTTACCTTTGTTCTTTCCAAATGGTAGATGCTGGGTACATGGTTGGAGTTGTCGATTTTAAAATTCCCACCCTTGTTTTCAAATCCCCCCCCTCATTCGTCTCACCCCTCCCTAGCTCTGTAATCTCTACCAGCAGCATAACCTACCAAGCTTCACTGAATTTTGGTCCTGTTTTCCATTGCTCCAATATTGGCGGCTCTACCTTCAGCTGCCTGGGCACTGACCCCTGGAGTTTCACCCCTAAACCTCTCCACTTTGCTACCTCTTTCTCATCCTTTAAGATACTCCTTAAAACCCACCTCTTTGACCAGGCTTTCGATAACCTGTCCTAATATCTCCTTCTGTACTTAGTGACAAATTTTGTTTGGTTATGTTCCCGTGAAGTGCCTTGGGACATTTTACTATGTTAAGAGGGCTGTACAAAGTCAAATTATTGTAATAGATACACAAACACATTACCATGGGTGAGAAGATGCTACAAGAGGCTTCTTGTTGTGGAAGATGAATCTACAAATGGTTTTGCTAAGATTTTTACGACATTAATTTTCCCTTTCCTGCATTATTTTAAAATTTATTTTCAGTATTTTGCCCTCATTCCTCCCATATGAGAGACGGGGCTTGATTTTCAATCTGCGATCAGGAACCCGATGTCTGAACTATTTCCTGGGCCTCATCCTGCACAGCATCTGAATTATTCACGAGTCACAATCTTCAAATGTGAGCTCAGCACACAATGAGTAGCACCGAGTGTTACCGGGTGGGGGGGGGGGTGGTGTGGGTGGCGGGAGCTGCCTGCAGAACACGGGCATCAAAGGCAGACAGCAGCCATGATGGAGCCTGCCACTTGATTGCAGCAGAAAGCAACCAGCACCTTGGAGGGCCAGCAGCCTCGCCCAGCACAAAAGTAGCCAAATGGCATAAATGAGAAGTATGGTGCCCAATCGGGTAGAAAACCCTCAAGTGCCAAAATTTCTCTTATTAAAAAAAAAATCACTTTATTCTTCCCAGCATTGCATCGACAGTTGTGCATTAGTATGCATCAGACTGTTCTGACTCAGCAATTTACGAATTGGAAATTGACTTTTGGCTCCCCCCCCCCTTTCCAGTTAACGAGCTCCTCAAGGAGCTCAACAGGCTGTTAATTATAGGTGAACGAGTTACCTACTCCAACCACCTTCCCGCCCTCACTTTGAAAATTTCAGTGCATCGCAGAGGTGTTGGGACACTGACACACCATCTGGGAGCGCTATCTTCAAAGCAAGCCTGCTCCTGTTCTCACTCGCAAGAGCTGTTGGAAAATCCGAGCCAGGATCTCACAGGCTAAAGCTGACCTTTGCTACTTTATGGAGGAGGCCATTGCTCCCAGGTCACCCCATGTGCTGGCAAACTGTTTGTTGGACCTCAGGAGACATCGTGATCCTGTGCAACCACTGAGAGGAAACTGTAAGGACAGCTTTCCCCACTGTCTCCCTAACCAAGGAACGATGTAATCAACTGTAGTATTGCTTGGATGAGATCAGCAGAAGGAATCTAACCTCTGGCCTCATTGTTCTAAATGTCTCTTTTAGAAGCTCCCTCTGACCCACTCAGTTGTATCAAAGTCACCACAAAGTCAATAAAAAGGAATGAAACCGGACAGACCACCCGGCACCAACCCAGGCCCCAGAAACAATAATCGCAAACTCACCCCTGTTGACCCTGCAACGTCCTCCTTAACACCTGGGGGCTTGTGCCAAAGTTGGGAGAGCTGTCTCACAGACTAGTCAAGCAGCAGCCTGACATAGCCTTCCTCACAGAATCATACCTTATAGATAATGTCCCACTCATAACCATCACCATCCCTGGGTATGTCCTGTCCCATCGGCACAGTGATATACAGTCGGGAGGGAGTTGCCCTGAGAGACCTCAACATCGAAGCCGGAGACATGAAGTCTCATGGCATCAGGTCAAACATGGGCAACGAAATCTCCTGCTGATTACCACGTACTACCCTCCCTCAGCTGATCAATCAGTGCTCCTCCATGTTGAACACCACTTGGAAGAAGCATTGAAGGTGGCAAAGGTGCAGATTGTACTCTGGGTGGGGGAATTCAATGTCCATCACCAAGAGTGGCTCGGTAGCACCACTACAGCTAGCTGGTCCTAAATGACATCGCTGCTAGACTGGGTCTGTGGCAGGTGGTGAGGGAACCAACAAGAGGGAAAAATGTACTTGACCTCATCCTCACCAACCTGCCTGCCGCAGATACACCTGTCCATGACAGTATCAGGAAGAGTGACCACCACACAAAGTCGTTGTGGAGACAAAGTCCCTCTTTCATATTGAGGATACTCTCCATCGTGTTTTGTGGCACTATCACTGTGTTAAGTAGGATAGATTTCAAACAGATCTAGCAACTCAAGACTGGGCAATCATGAGGCGCTGTGGGCCAATGGCAGCAGTAGAATTATACTCAACCACAACCTGTGACCTCATGGCCCGGCATATCCCCCACTCCACCATTATCATCAAGCCAGGGGATCAACCCTGGTTCAATGAAAAGTGCAGGAGGGCATGCCAGGAACAGCACCAGGCATGCCTAAAAATGAGGTGTCAACCTGATGAAGCTACAACACAGGACTACTTGCATGCCAAACAACTTAAGCAGCAAGTGATAAACAGAGCTAAGCAATCCCACAATCAACAGATCAGACCTAAGCTCTGCAGTCCTGCCACATCCAGTCACGAATGTGGTGGACAATTAAATAACTCACTGGAGGAGGAGGCTCCACAAATATCCCCACCCTCAATGATGGAGATGCCCAGCACATCAGTGCAAATGATAAGGCTGAAGCAATTGCTACAATCTTCAGCCAGAAGTATCGAGTGGATGATCCGTCCCAGACTCTACTGGAGGCCCCCAGCATCACAGATGCTAGTCCCCAGCCAATTCAATTCACTCCACGTGATATCAAGAAATGGCTGAAGGCACTGGATACTGCAAAGACAATGGGCCCTGACAATATTCTGGCAATTGTACTGAAGACTTGTGCTCCAGAACTTGCTGCTCCTCTAGTCAAGCTGTTCCAGTACAGCTACAACACTGGCATCTACCCGGCCATGTGGAAATGTCCTGTACACAAAAAGCAGGACAAATCCAACCTGGCCAATTACTGCCCCATCGGTTTACTCTCGATCATCAGTGAAGTAATGGAAGGGGTCATCAACAGTGCTATCAAGCAGCACTTGCTTAGCAATAACCTGCTTACTGATGCTCAGTTAGTGTTCCACTAAGCCCTCTCAGCTTCTGCCTCATTGCAGCCTTAGTTCAAACATGGACAAAAGAGCAGAACTCTGGTGGTAAGGTGAGAGTGACTGCCCTTGACATCAGGGCAGCATTTGACCGAGTGCGGCATCAAGGAGCCCTAGCGAAACTGGAGTCAATGTGAATCAGGGGAAAACTCTCCACTGGTTGGAGTCATACCTAGTACAAAGGAAGATGGTTGTGGTTGTTGGAGGTCAGTCATCTCAGCTCCAGGACATCACTGCAGGAGTTCCTCAGGGTAGTGTCCTCGGCCCAACCACCTTCAGCTGCTTCATCAATGACCTTCCTTCCATCATAAGGTCAGAAGTGGGGTTGTTCGCTTGGGCTGACAAGTGGCAAGTAACTGGCAAATGCCAGGCAATGTCCATCTCCAACAAGAGAGAATCTAACCATGGCCCCTTGACATTTTTTAGCATTACCATCAATGAATCCCCCACTATCAACATTCTCGGGGTTACCATTGACCAGAAGCTGAACTGCACTAACCACATAAATACTGTGGCTATAAGAGCAGGTCAGAGGTTAAGAGTCCTGCATCCCTTGACTCCCTAAAGCTTGTCCACCATCTACAATGCACAAGTCAGGAATGTGAAGGAATACTCTCCACTTGCCTGGATGAGTGCAGCTCCCACAACACTCAAGGAGCTCAACACCATCCTGGACAAAGCAGCCTGCTTGATTAGCACCACATCCACAAACATTCACTCCCTCCACCACCGAGGAACTATGGCAGCAGTGTCTACCATCTACAAGATGCACTGCAGGAATTCACCAAGGCTCCTTAGGCAGCACCTTCCAAACCCTTGACCACGACCATCTAGAAGGACTAGGGCAGCAGACACATGGGAACACCACCACCTGGAGGTCCCCCTCCAAGTCCCTCGCCATCCTTACATGGAAATATATCGCCGTTCCCTCACTGTCACTGGGTCAAAATCCTGGAACTCCCTCCCTAACAGCACTGTGGGTGTACCTACACCACAGGGACTGCAGTGGTTCAAGAAGGCAGCTCGCCACCCACCTTCTCAAGGGCAATTAGTTATGGGCAATAAATGCTGGCTCAGCCAGTGAAGTCCTCATCCCACGAATGAATAAAAAATAAGCAGCTCTACCTCTAACCCCATCTGAGATTTTCATGTTGAAAACATCTCGTTCTTTCTCTCCCCTTGTGATTTTAAAAAGGATTTGATTATTAGAAAGGACTGGACATTTTGAAAGAAAATGTGTATGGAGGGAAGACAAGGACATGACAGTGGAATTCTGCTGTAGAGTGACACAGAGGGGTTGTAGCCACATCTTGCTTTGTGACATAATGAAACTGGGTTGCGGGGTGGGGGTGGGGGGGAGGAGGGAGTCCAAAACTAGGGGCCGTAAACCTAAATTAAATCCAAGAAGGAATTCAGGGAAAAAAAAACTTCTTTGCCTGGAGAGTGGTGAGAATGTGGAACTCGCCACCATGTAGAGTAGTTGAGGCGAATAGCATGGATACATTCAAAGGGAAGCTAGATAATCACATGAGGGAGAAAGCAATGGGAGGATATGCTGATGGGGTGAGATGAGTCTGGTGGGAGGAGACTTATGTGGAGCATAAACATCAGTATTGACCAGATGGGCCGAATGGTCCGATTCTGTGCTGTAATCTGTGACCCAATTCTTCTATGGAAGAATCAAGGGAAACTTAAATCCAGTTTAATATTCATACGATGCAGCTGCTGTTCAAAGAGTGTTCAAAGCACCTGTTTGAGGTGACTGGCCCCTTTTAAATGACACTGAAATTGTGGTCCTTTGTTGTAAATAGGATTCTGACTGCCATTTTAGGTTGGAACTAGTTTGGAACCTGCACCTTATGCACCCTGAACAATTCCACAATGCCATGAAACTTGGAGAGACTTTGAAGACCAAATATAATTTTAATTTAATTTATTTTAGTTTAAATGATATAATTATAATTGGGACCTCAGAGAAGCCCTGGTGCCGAAAATAATCTGTTGGCATAACAGATGCAATTCTGTCCCCCAGATCATGTAATCTCCTGCCCAACTTCTGCAATTTATTTTGGTGCACCACTCGATCATGCCTCAGAGGCTTCAGTGCAGGTGAGATAAACCAGGATCACCTACATTGTCTAATTCACCAAGGCTCCTTCGTCAGCACCTTCCAAACCCAAGACCACTACCAGCTGGAAGGACAAGGGCAGCAGATAGTTGGGAACACCACCATCTGGATGTTCCCCTCCAAGTAACTCACCATTCTCACTTGGCAATATATCGATGTTCCTTCCCACATGGAATGTGGGGATTAATCATCACCCTCCCCCACCATCTCCCCTGCCTGGTCCCACTGGCCAAAAGTCAAAATTGACCCCATAGAGATTTTAAGAAGGGGTGGTAGGATAATATGTTTATTATAATTTTAGCGCAGAAACAAAATGAAAGAAAGCAGTGTGATTGTGAAATGATGCTTCTTTTGATATAGATATTCATGTTCCAACTATTGAGAGGATTGGCCTATTGCCACAAGAGGAAAGTTCTACATCGAGACCTGAAGCCACAGAACCTGCTCATCAACGAACGAGGAGAATTAAAATTAGCTGATTTCGGTGAGTCTTTTTTTCCATCTTCTTTCAAGATAGTATTCTCTTTTTTATGTTTTGTCCATATCATTAAACCAAGAGATTAAGACCAAGAGTGGGCGAATGCAGAGTTGGGAAATTCCCTATCTTTCCTGTGGCAGCTACACTTGAAAGCAGGATATTCACTCAGGGTGTAGCTGGTAGTGACTGTATCTGGCTAAGGAGATGGAATCAAAGGCTAGGCTTGCAGTGTATTGGTTATCAATGGGTGGAAAGCCTTACCCACTGCATGGGAGTGTCCCAGAGAGTGCCCCCGGCCTGTGTGCACAGGTTAGTATTGTAGAGATTGCCAAGGCGAGACGCTTTATGGGAAAAGCTAAGTGAAGGTCCATAGAGCAGGGCATCACTAAGTTTGTAAAGAACGATAGCTGGAATCCAAAGGTTAAATTATGATGAGAGATGATAGGATAGATGAAGAAAAACTATTTCTGCTGCTTGGGGAGTCTAAGACTAAGAGGGCATAGCCTAAAAATTGCAGCCAGACCTTTACAGGAGTGAACTTAGAAAACACTTCTACGAGGAAAGGATGGCAGACATTTGGAGCTCTCTTAGCTATGCTGGGTAAATTATCAATTTTTAATCTGAGATTGATAGATATTTGTTAACAAAAGGTATTAGGAGATATGGGGCAAAGACAAAGTATATGGAGTTAAGTCACAGATCAGCCATGGTCTCATTGGCTGGTGGTAGTGGCTGTCGGGTTAAATAGCCTTACTCTGTTCCGATAGGTGAAATTTTAATTCATTCACACATCGCCCACTTCCACAAAGTTGAAATTGGGCCTTATTATTGAGTTCCTCTTGGAGACGTTGGGTCAGCTCAGGACAGAGAGACTAGATGAGACTAAATTTGGGTCTTATATGCTTGTAGGTGGAAGAAGGAAAGGAAAACTGAAGGATGTTCAGGAAATGTCCATAGATTAGCTGTGTTCAGATCCTGGCAATTCACTTCAGCAAGGAAACATTGACCTCAGAGGGGCTGCAGCACAGATTTACAAGGCTGATACTGGAACTAAAAATGTTAAATAATGGGAACATCGTCCCAAGAGTTTGGCTTATATTCTCTCATCTATAGAAGATTAAAGGGTGATTTGATTGAAGTATAAGATGACGAAAGGAGTTGATAGGCTAGAAAGGAAGAAACTTTGATGGGAGAGTCCAGAACAAGGGGGAAAATAACCTTAAAATTAGAGACAGGCAGTTCAGGTGTGGTGTCAGAAAGCACTTCCTCACACATAGCGTAATGGAAATCTGGAAGTCTCTGTCCTGAAAGCTGTTGATGCTGAGGGTCAATTGAAAAATTCAAAACTGAAATTATTATGTCTTTGTTATGTAAGAGCATTAAAGGAATAGAGAACTACAGCAGGTAGTTGGAGTTAAGATCCAGATCAACCATGACCTAACTGAATATGGAATAGGCTTGAGAGGTTGACTGTCCTTTCTCATATTGTTATGTCTTCTTGGTAACTATTGTTAGTCTTCTCGGGGAAGAATTCGAACAGAAAGAAGAGTGTGATGAGCTTTCATTTCAAACAGGAAGGGTATTTAGGATGACATATCTGAAACCTGTGAAGAAAAAGAGATAAAACTTCAGAGGATTAGACTGACCAGGATTTCTTCTTTTTCTTGAGTTCCCTGCATGAAGACAGCTCCTTAGTGATTATTCACCAAACCACCAATCAGCGCCAAAGTGCAATGATTTTTAACTATGGGTAGGTGAGGAGGCTGACCCAACCGGAACAATTAACTAACAAGGGAGTCAAAGGTTATTGGGGGTAGGTGGAATGTGGAATTGAGGCCGCAATCAGATCAGCCATGATGGCGGAGCAGGCTCGAGGGGCTGAATGGCCTACTCCTGCTCCTAATTTGTATTTTGTATATGATGGATGTAGACGGATGAACATGCACTTCCCCTCTTATACTCTTATCTTTAAAATCCAACCTGAATCTGTCTGGGTGGAGAAAATGGTCAAGGATCATAACTCAGTATGTCTTGGTATCTTTTTAACAGTTTAGTGTACCACCAATAACTTACAAACATTCATAACCTGCTCCCTTCAAGATAAATTAATACTTACAAACCCTGTTTCTGGAGCTTCTGAATAGCACCCATCCTGCTGATTACTCAGAGGAGCATGTTTCCATGTATGTGGTTGATCAATCCCACCTGCAGTTAACTCTGCAAGTCGCCGCCTCTGTCTCTAAACACGCATTTCTCAAAGTGCAAAAATCACACCTGTGACAAAGCTTGACACAAAACCCTCTTTTGGTTGTACCACCTTAAATCTTGCAACAACCCCACATCCTGGGTTCGTGAATAGTTTATCAACGTATGAGGTGCTTTGATGGGGAAGACTCTGGCTTATCAGCATCACCAAGTTGATGAAGAGGTTTAGCCCTAATGAAACAGTTTTTGGGATCAGCATTTCCAAGAGATTTGAATGTCCACTCAGACATACTGGAACTCACAGCTCATTAGCTTGTAAGCGATATTTGTGGCTCTACATTTGGCCACAGGAGTTCAATGGTCGAGATAAGTCACTTAATTCTGGATAAACGCAGCCCAGTGTGTGGTCTGATTGCACCTGCCATCTCTTGACTAGTGTGTTCATGAAGCCACTTCATTTTGCCTCTGTTTCATTTCAAAGATTTTTTTAAATTCCAGTCCCAAAGCCTTGTGGAATCCTGGGATGTAAAACTTGGCCAATTTCTGACAACTGTCCATTGCAAACAACCTTTATTTTCAGTACCATCGCTTGAGCTTTAAATTTTGGTTCCCTTTTAGTTGAATGCCTTCTTGCTGAAGAACTGGTTACATGGGGATTGAATCCTGTGCTGTTAGCGTTAATCCACATGCTAACCATCTAGCCAACTGAGCTAATCGGCCCCCACTGACCAGGATAGTGTTAGTAAAATAGGAACAAAGAGTTGAGGACTAGACTTGAGTGAAAGGTCACCTATCACATGCCAACATTTCTCACCTGTGCCAATATAGGTCATTGTAGAATGCGCCAATAGTTAGCGACTGGAGATGGCCACTGTTGTTGATGTAAATTGTAAACAAGCAATATGTTTGAATGTCAGCTTGTAATCTGTATAGATGGTTACTGTGGAGAAAGTAATTTGGGTTGTAATGCAAACCAGTACCACAGTGTGTGCAAAGAAGTTAGAGGATTGGCTATTGAGTACAATACCAGTAGATTGATAACCAAGAAGCTAAGACAAACTGTAGTCGATGGTACCTTCCAAATCTACAACCTCCACCACCTAGAAGGGTAAGGAAGCAAGCACATGGGAACATCACCACCTCCAAGTTCATTTGGAAAAAAATTGCCTTTCCTGGGTCAAATCCTTAGCGCTCCCTACCTAACAGTACTCTGGGAGAACCTTCACCACATGGACTGCAGTGGTTCAAGAAGGTAGCAGCTCAGTACCACCTTCTTAAGGGGCAATTAGGGATGGACAGTAAATGCTGGGCTTGCCGGCAACACCCACATCCCAAGGATGAATTAGCTTAATTCCCCCATTGTTTTTTATTCACGCATGGGGGTGAGAATTGCTGGTTAGGCCAACATTTATTGCTGAGTTCTTGAACCATCGCAGTCCATGTGGTGTAGGTTCAGGAAATTTCAGAGTCAACCACATTGCTGTGGGTCTAGAGTCACATGTAGGCCAGACCAGGTGAAGATGGCAGATTTCCTTCTCTCAAGGACATTAGTGAGCCAGATGGGTTTTTATGACAGTCAACAATGGTTTCCTGGTCAGCATTAGGCTTCTAATCCCAGGTTTTTATTGAACTCAAATTCCACTATCTGCCATGGTGGGATTCAAACCCCAGTCCTCAGAGCATTACCCTGGGTCTCTGAATCACCAGTGACAATACCACTACGCCATTGCTTCCCCAAATACTCTGCTGTGGGAATAAATACCCAAATAAAGCTAAACCTTATCCTATGGGGGAAGAGGGGGGGTGGGGTTGGGGGGGCAGGGGTTAAGCAGGAAGGAGAACCATCCCTGGTGAATCCTTCTGGTGGTTAATATGGAGCGGAATTAATGGACACTGGCAGGTTAACCTCCTTATCCCATAATATTTATAACCTTATCAAGATTTAATCAAGAAAAAGAAACTGTATATGGTGGATGGACTGTGAGATTCAGTAACAAGTACAATTACCACATTCAAACAGAATTAACTGTTTCCCTTTCAGGTCTGGCTAGAGCAAAATCTGTTCCCACAAAAACCTATTCAAACGAGGTAGTAACCTTATGGTACCGACCCCCAGATGTCCTCATGGGATCCACGGAATACTCGACACAAATCGACATGTGGTGAGTGATTAGCAGAAAATAAAAATACTTACATCTCTTCCAAACCACCAGATTTTACTGACAAGGCATTTTCAGTAATCAATGGGATAAGATCAATACCTGTGCAGATAACAGACATTAATTCAATTCCTTTCTATCAAAGACTCACATTTATATAGCACCTTTCACCACATCCCAAAGTGTTTTACAGCCAAAGTATGTTTTTGAAAGTAGAGTTCGTGTTGTAATGTAGGAAATATGACAGCCTATTTGCACACAGCAAACTCCCACAAACTGCAATGAGATAGTCACCAGATAAATTGCTTTGAGTGATGTTGATAGATGGATAATTAATGGCCTGGATCCTCGGGATAACTCTACTCTTCTGCAAAATAGTGCCATGCGATCTTTCACATCTACCTCAGAGATAGAATGTCTCATCTGAAAGACAGCATTTCCAACAGTGCAGCATTCCTCAATACTACACTGGGAGTGTCAGCCTACATTTGTATGTTCAAGCCCCTCCAGAGTAAGACTTGAACCCACAATCTGCTGACTCAGATACCCATGAGCTAGTTAACGACACTTAACTGTGTTGGTGTCTCAAGACCTAAACACAGGACCCGTTCCCCCCTCCCCCAATTCACTGCACTGTATTTTGTATATGAGACACAGTGAAAGACGTGGCTGGATTGTACTAACACAACTGACCAGATGATGTTAGCTTGGAATAAATTGCCCTTTTTGTTAGGGTACATAGGGACATAGGAACAGGATATTCACTCCACCATGTTGGTCAGCTATTCAGTTAGATCCTGGTTGAACTGTATCTTAGCTCCAGCTACACACTTTTGTTCCCTTAATACCCTTGCCTAACATAAATACATTAATCTGAATTTTGAAAAGTTCAGCTGATCTCCAGCTTCAACAGCTAGTTTTTGTGTGGGGGGGTGTGGGGAGATGGGGAGAGAGTTTCAGATTTACACTACCCTTTGAGTGAAGAAATGCCTCCTGACATCATCCCCTCAAAGGCCTGTTTTTAATCTTTATGCCTCCTTGTTCTGGGCTTTCCACCAGAGGAAAAAGTTTCTCTCTATCCACTCTGACAAATCAGAGGAGCTAGTTCACCATCTCCATAGGCAATTTTTTTTTTTTTACATTTGTTCACGGGATGTGGATGTCGCTGGCAATGCCAACATTTATTGCCCATCCCTAATTGCCTTTGAGAAGAAAGCGATGAGCCACCTTCTTGAATCTCTGCAGTTTACGTGATGTGGGTACACCCACAGTGCTGTTAGGAAGGGAGTTCCTAACCCAGCCTCTGTGAAGGAACGGCGATATATTTCCAAGTCAGGATGGTGTGTGAGCTGGAGGAGAACTTGCAGGTGGTGGTGTTCTCATCTATCTGCTGCCCTTGCTCTTCTAGGTGGTAGAGGTTGTCGGCTTGGAAGGTGCTGTTGAAGGAGCATTGGTGAGTTGCTGGGCTGATACTGCTGCCACTGTGCACCGGCGGTGGAGGAAGTGAATGTTTAAATTGGTGGATGGGGTGCCGTTCAAGCGGGCTGCTTTGTCCTGGCTGGTGTCGAGCTTCTTAAGTGTTGTTGGGGCTGTACTCATCCAGGCAATTGGAGAGTATTGGATCAAAGTCCTGACTTGTGCCTTGTAGATGGTGGAGAGGCTTTGGGGAGTGAGGAGAAGAGTTACTCACCACAGAATTCATAATCTCTGATCTGCTTTTGTAGCCACAATAATTATATGGCTGGTCCAGTTCAGCGTCTAGTCAATGATAACCCCCTAGGATGTTAATTGTGGGAATTCAGTGATGGTAATGCCATTGAACATCAAGGGGAGATAGCTGAATTCTTTCCTGTTGGAGATGGTCATTGCCTGGCACATTGTGGCACTAATATTACTTGCCACTATTGGTCTAAGCCTGAATGTTGTCCAGGTCTTGCCACATATGGGCATAGACTGCTTAACTTTGAGGAGTTGCGAACGGTGATGAACATTGTGCAGTCATCAGCAAACTCCACCACTTCTGGTCTTATGTTGGAGGGAATGTCATGCTGATGCAGCTAAAGATGGTTGGGCCAGAACACAACCCTGAGGAACTCGACACTCTCCAGCCTTCCAGCCTCAACGTCGAGTTCAACAAAGTCAAATCATAACCTCTGCCTTCTTTTTGTTTCATGCTTCTTTATTTTTGCTGGTTCGTTCCTTTCTCATTTCTTTCTTTATTCCTTCACTTTGCGTTCGGACAGCTGCTATCCAGCCATTCATACCTCATCTGGACATACCTTTTGTTTCTTTATCTGCCCCGTTACCACTCCCTTCGGCTTTTTTTTTACCATGAAGCCTTTGGTCATTTAATTTGTCCTGCCCTCCAGCCTATCACAGACCTGTCCTTTTGTCCACCCCTCTTCCTCTTTCACCTGCTCAAAGCCTATTACATCTTATCTCTCCTCAGTTCTGATGAAAGGTCATTGACCTGAAACTCTGTTTCTCCCCACAGCTGCTGCCTGACCTGCTGAGTAATTCCAGCATTTTCTGCTTTTAATTCTTATGTCAGAGACCGGGTTACTGAGCACCTGTTTACAGATAGCTGTTCTCCAAAAGGTTAGGTTTGTCACACTTGTTAGTCTTCATGAAATTTACAGCAACTTGAATGTTTACTTCACATAGCGTGGCACAATATTACAGCCCTGATCTTTTTAATTTCTAAGTTATTTTGCACAGTTACAGTGACAGAGGGGGCACAATGCTTTTGGTATTATCAACAGCATGGCACTGCTTAGTGTGTTGTAAATCAGCACTGTGGGTGTACCTACACCACATGGACTGCAGTGGTTCAAGAAGGCAGCTCACCACCACCTTCTCAAGGGCAACTAGGGATGGGCAATAAATGCTGGCCCAGCTAGTGAAGCCCACATCCAGTGGATGAATTTTAAAAAAAAAATCCCTGAAATCCATGCAGTATTAACCTATACAGTCTTTTGGTAGTACAAAGCTTGAGTGTTGCTGAAAAAAAGAGACATTTTTTGTCAAAGCTTTTCACCATGCACTCATCAGGACGAGTCGCAAGAAAATGCCAATGTTAGGGGAAACAATGCATTATACTATAAATTGGTTGGCAAGTGGACTCTGATTGATAGAGGTATTGCCATGGAGAATGCACCATCTGATTGTGACTGACAGATAACTGCCAAGCATTGTTTGAAATTTAAACCAGGCAGCTTGACTCTGATTGGTCAAGATATTGCCCTGGAGAACGAACCATATGACCAATATGTAGGCCGTACGTCCCAAAGACTGACGAACCATATCAAACAGCATGTCCCTTTCACTTTTCGCAATGGGCAAAGTACGGACCATACCCACCAGCCTGTGCTTGCAAAACTCAAAACACAGTGTCCAACATTAGATGTGACTCCGCAATTGGACAACATTTGCTAAATAATCGTCTGTGTGCTAAGAATTATGCTGACAACCAATTTAAGATTGGCAGTTGGGTTCGCAGTTTGGCACATTTGCGAGTACTGGAAGCTACATACGTTAATACACAGGGCCCTGTTCTTTGCAGACAGAAAGAGCATGTACACTCATTGTGTCTGTTACTGCTAAACAAAATATGTGACAGCCATTTGCTGGTTCATTCCCCAGGGCAATGACTTGACCAATCAGAGTCAAGCTGCCTGGTTTAAATTTCAAACAATGCTTGGCAGTTAATTGTTAGTCACCATCAACTGGTACATTCTCCATGGCAACGCCTCTACTAATCAGAGTTCACTTGCCAACCAATCAGCACACTCTTCTTATATAGTATAAACATGTTGTTTTGCCTGACATTGGTATTTTCTTGCTAATTGTCCTGATGAGTGCAAGACTAAAAGCTTCTGCAAAAAATACCCCTTTTTCCAGCAATAGTCAATATTAACCTACTGTAATCTAAGCCTGTAGCAATGAATGGACCTGCGCTGATTCTGTTATTGTTAATAGTTCTGTCCTAGACTGAAGTTGTTAAAGTATGTAGATCTGCTCTAAACTGAGACTGTCCCAATGAGTAGCTCTGAAGTAGACTGGCAGTCATGGAGTTGTAAACCTACTCTGGACTGTCGCTGTTACAATGCATAGCTCTGTTCTAGATTTAAGACCATTGTATATGCGATAATCTCAATCTCCTGTTCTATGCTCAATATTTCCAGGGGAGTTGGTTGTATTCTATATGAAATGGCTGCTGGAAGGCCTTTGTTCCCTGGGTCCACAGTGAAGGAAGAATTACACTTAATTTTCAGGCTTTTAGGTGAGTGGAGTATTGACATACTGTGAATCAGACACCAAGAATATACCAAGCCCCTGATGCTGACACGATAAGCACGCCTAGTTTAGGAATCAGCGTTAACACATTCATGATGAAGAGATTAGTTAAGCTGAAGGCTATCATTAGGAAAACAATTAAGCTGTAAATGTCATTACAAAATATAACCAACAATAACTTATATTTATATAGCGCCTTTAATGTAATGAAACATCCCAAGGCGCTTCAAAGGAATATTATAAAACAAAGCATGACACTGAGCAACACAGGAAAATATTAGGTCAGATGACCAAAAGCTTAGCCAAAGATCTATGTTTTAAGGAATATCTTAGAAATGGAAGTAAAGTGGTGGAGAGGTGTAGGGAGGGAATGCCAAAGCTTTGGGCCTAAGCAGCTGTAGGCATGGCCGCTAATAGTGGAGCAATTATAATTGAGAATGCACAACAGGGTAGAATTAGAGGAGTGCAGATATCCCGGAGGGGTGTGGGCTAGAGAAGATTACAAGGTTTAGGGAAGACAAGGCCATGAAGAGATTTGAAAACGAGGATTTTAAAGTCAAGATTGGGAGCCAATGTAAGTCAATGAGCACAAGGTTAATAGGGGAACTGGGCTTGCTGCAAATTAAGACATGGGCAGCTGAGTTCTGGATGACCTCAAATTTCTGGAGGGTAGAATATGAAAGACCAGCCAGGAACGCATTGGAGTAGTCGAGTCTAGAGGTAACGAAGGCATGAATGAGGGATTTCGACAGCAGGTTAACTGAGACAGGAGCAAAGTCATGTGATGTTATAGAGGTGGAAAGATGGAGGTAGGTCTTATTGATGGCACGAATTGTGTTTGGAAGCTCCTCTTGGGGTCAGATATGACACCAAGGTAATGAATAGATTATTTTAATTGCAGACACTTGCCAGGGAGAGGGATGCAGTCAATAGCTAGGAACAACCTTGTCTTAAAATCCAGTCTCCATTGATAAATACGGAATGGATAACACAGCTCAGCACCTCATTCAATAAATACTTTGTTGTGCAGTTAATTATCTTTATTTTAAACATGAGTCCTACAAATGTTGTTTCAGGTACTCCAGCAGAAGACACATGGCCGGGAATAACATCCAATGAAGAATTCAAAGCTTATAATTTCCCTTATTACCGACCCCAACCAATGATACACCATGTTCCCAGGTACTCTGGTAAACCATCCTTCTTATTTTCCCCTAATTGTAAATCATCTATTACATACTTACTTAAAGCACAGCAAAGGGCCATTCTGCCCAATAGGTCTAAACTATTATGTTTGTTCTGCAAGTGCATCTTCCCACTCCCTTTACTTCATTTCTACCAAACAATGCATCCTTCTATTCCTTTCTCCCTCATCTATTTATCTAGCTTCCCTTCAAATGCTTTTCGCCTCACCCACTCTACGTGATAGCAAATTCTACATTCTCATCACTCTCTGGGTAAAGAAGAATTTTGTATTAGATTTATTAGTGACTATCTTACATTTATGGCTTCTACATGTGGAAGTATTTTCTTTATGCCTACCCAACAGAACCCCTTCATAATTTTCAACACCTCTATTAGACCACTCCTTAATTGCCACTTTTGTAGAGGAAAGACCCCCAATTACTGTTGCCATCTCCCAATTCCCCCTCTTTATTCATGTCCTCCCCCAGCTCCATTTACTGGTGACCTCCCACAGTAACTGGTGCTGTCCTATTTCCCCTTGTGCCTCATACTAAGTTTTGGTAACTCACCAGCATTGGCCTTCAATGCGAGCCTAGGCTGTAGGCTCTTCAACCATGGACAGAATCATTCTTAGTCCCAACCCTGACCCTCCAGTCCAAGTCTCACAGTTGTGGATTCTCTCGTTATTTCACTGGCTTCAGGAGCAAGAACCCAGTTGCAGCAAGTATTGAATGTAGCAAGGCCACACTGCACAAGACCTGCCATAATGGTCAGATCATGATGAGAGCTGTGCTGTGTGCAGCTGCTGACTTTATTAACTTCAAACTGTTTATACCAGAGAAAGAAATAATTACACCTGTAGTATTGTGTTTAGAACTGGCAGTGGGGGAGGTGGGGGCAGGGGGAGGTGGAATCTGGCTTACGCAGCTGTGCATGATAGTGAAACATGTATTAAATGTATTGCAATATCCGTAGGGGTGTAGCTGTGGCTCAGTGAGTAGTGTTTGAGTCAGGAGGGTATGGGTTCAAGTCCCACTCCTGAGATTTGCGCACACAAGTTTAAGCTGGCACTCCGGTGCAGTAACTGAGGAAGTGCTGCCCTGTCAGAATTGCTGACTTTCAACAAAACATTAAACTGATGCCTCACTTGCTTCTCATCTGGGTGCTGTTCTTCATTAATTAGATTGTGTTTCTAAGCTATTTTAATGCAGCAATGGCAGATTTATTTTAGATGGGTTGACACTGGCACTAAAACCTGGACCAAGGGGTTTCAGATCATATTCTAAGTGTCCATCTGCCAATATTGGCAGTAATTACTCCCAGACTATGATAACATTGTTGAAAAAAGAGAGATGTCAAAGCTTTTCATCTTGCACTCATCAGGACTCTTTGCAAGAATAAGGGGAAAACAACAATTTAAAAAGTATGTGAAGAGAATGCTGATTAATCGGCAAGTGGACTCTAATTGTTAGAGGCGTTGCCATGGAGAATGCACTAGTGATGGTGACTGACAGTTAACTGCCAAGCATTGTTTGAAATTTAAACCAGGCAGCTTGACTCTGATTGGTCAAGGCATTGCCCTGAGGAATGAGTCAGCGAATGGCTGTCACTTATTTTGTTTCACTGAAACAGGCGTAATGTGTGTATGTGTTCTTTCTGTCTGCAAAGAACAGCCCTGTGCAAAATATTGCGGATGTTGGAAATCTGAAATAAAAACAGAAATTGCTAGAAAAACTAATTTTCTGTTTTTACTCCTAGACTGTGTTTAGTTAACTAATTATCTATGGCAAGAATTCAAGTTCCTCGTCTTACTGAAAATGTTTTAATTTTTGTGTTTTGTTTCTAGGCTGGATGCTGAAGGACTAGATCTTTTTGCCAACCTTTTATTGGTAAGAAGCTAAATAATTGAATTAATTACAAATGGATTCCTCTTTAAAGGATGAATTGTCATGGCAATGTGTTTTATAAGTTGCTTTATTTTCTATGTCTCTCTATAGAGGAGAATGTAATGATGCAATTTTTAACCATAGCAATAATTGTTATTTTTAGTCATTAACATGATGTGAGCATTGCTGGAGGCCAGAATTTATTGCCCATCCCTAATTGCCCCTTGAGAAGGTGGTGAGCCACCCTCTTGAACTGCTGCAATCTGTGTGTTATAGGAACACCCACAGTGCTGTTAGGAAGGGAGTTCCAGGATTTTGACCCAGCGACAGTGAAGGAACGGCGATGTATTTCCAAGACAGGATGGCGAGTGGCTTGGAGTTCCCCATGCAGGTGGTGGTGTTCCCCATGCGCCTGCTGCCCTTGTCCTCTTTAGGCAGGAGAGGTTTTAGATTTGGAAGGTGCTGTCAAAGAGCCTTGGTGTGTTGCTGCAGTGCATCTTGTAGTTGGCTTTAATGGAGACCAACCCCAGTTTCTGTCGCCTCTCCAAGTAACATCTTTCCCATTTACACTGAGGTCTAAAGGCTTTAGCTGAGCTGCACAGAGAAAGGCAAGGTTAGCCACAAGCCCTGAAGGATTGCCGAATCTCCTTTGGAGCTTCAACATTCAGAAGCAAGGAAAGAAACAGTGAGAAATCATGGCTAGAAAATGCCAAGTGTGCAGAGAAGCGGCCTCCTGCTGTGCCACTGAACCACATTATTGGCACTGTTGGCAAGTGCAGCAAAGTATCGGATTATTCTGCTATACTTTGAGGCTTCCGCTCCTGGTGATCATGACTCAAGTTCTTGCAAGGCTGCAGGGAAGTCAAAACATTTTAGTAGTGTGTTTATGTTTGAGGCCTTATTAGATACAGGCTTACTTAATTGAAGGCTTGTGTTTTCCTTTTGAACTATCCTGTTTTGACTTAAGTTGTGGCAAGTTAAAACGCAGGCTTTGCTAGTGGAACCTGACTGACATTTCAATTGATTTCTCTTGTGTCAGTACGAGGCCAAGAAGAGGATTTCAGCCGAGGATGCTCTCCAGCACCTTTATTTCAAGAACCTAGGAGAAAGAGTGCACTTTCTACCAGACAGTGAGTTCCTTCTCAATGTGGGATCCTTTCCCTCTCTGTGCCAGGCCCTCATGTTTTGCTTTTAAGCTACCTAGTGCTTTCAGGGCTCTGCTGTTGTCACTGAGGGGTCTTGGAAAATGCCACCCTGCTTGAGCACAAGGGCTAACGCTAAGATGTATTTAAACAAAACCATCAACTGTGACCTAGGGACAGTACTCTCATACCTCTGAGGCAAAAGGCTGTGAGCTCAAGCACCACTCAAGTGACTTGAGCATAAAAGCTCAGCTGAGGCTTGCAGTGCAGTATTTAAGGATTTCTGCGCTGTCAGAGGTGCCATCTTTTGGATGAGACATTAAACTGAGGCCCTGTCTGCCATTTCAAGTTAACACAAAAGATCCTCAAAAAAGTTCTCCACTCAAACAACATCACTAAAATCGGATTTTCTGGTCATTAATTCGTTCACATCTTTCTCAAAGTGTGGAGCCCAGAATTATGCACAATACTCCAGTTGAGGCCGAACAAGTGTTCTATAAAGGTTCATCATAACTTCCTTTTTTTGTACTCTGTGCCTCTATTTATAATGTCCAGGGTGCCATATGCTTTATTAACCACTTTCTCGATCTGCCCTGCCATCTTCTTCAACGATTTGTGCATAAATACCCCCAGGTTCCTCTGTTCCAGCAATCCTTTTAGAATCGTACGCTTTATATTGTCTCTCTTCGTTCTTCTTACCAACATGAATCACTTCAAACTTCTCTGCATTAAATTTAATCTGCTTTGTGTCCACCCATTCCAACATCCAGTCTATGTCCTCTTGAAGTCCATCATTATCCTCCTTACAGTTTGCAATACTTCCAAGTTTTGTCACATAGGCAAATTTTGAAAGTGCCCTGTACATCCAAGTCTAGCTCATTAATAGATATAAAAAAAAGCAGTAATCTACTACCGGTCCCTAGGGAACATCAATATATGCCTTCCTCTAGTCCGAAAACAACCGTTCACCACTACCCCGTTTCCTGTCACTCAGCCAACCTCTCACCCACTGTCCCTTTTATTCCATGGGCTTCCAATTAAACTTCAGAATTGGCTGTAAAGCGTTTTCGGATGTCCTGAGGTGATGAAAATCGTTACATAAGTACAAGTCTTTCTTTCTCTCTTCAAGCTAAAGTGGCTGAGCGCCCTCCATCCATGTTCAGGTACTTTTACAGTGGAGAATGGGTACAAAATGACATTTGAGCAATAGAATTCCCTGCCCAAGATCCCCTAATGGTTCCGATCTGCCAACACAGACTGTAGTAGCTAAAAAATGTTTTTCTGGGGCTCATCTGAGCATCTCCTAATGACCACTGATTGATTTCAAAAGTTTAAAGCCTTTCAACTCAGAAGATAAATCTAAGGTAACTGACATCCTTTTGCATCTATTAACTTTAGGAACATAGGAGTTCAGAAGAATGAGGGGGGGATTTCATAGAAACCTATAAAATTCTAACAGAACTAGATAGGGTAGATGCAGGAAGGATGTTCCCAGTGGTGGAGGAGTCCAGAACCAGGGGTCACAGTCTGAGAATACGGGGTAGACCATTTAGGATTGAGACGAGGAGAAATTTCTTCACCCAGAGAGTGGTGAGCCTGTGGAATTCGCTACCACAGAAAGTAGTTGAGGCCAAAACATTGCATGTTTTCAAGAAGGAGTTAGATTTGCTCTTGGGGCGAAAGGGATCAAAGGGTATGGAGAGAAAGCGGGAGCAGGCTATTGAGTTGGATGATCAGCCATGATCATAATGAATGGCGGAGCAGGCTTGAAGGGCCGAATTGCCTACTCCTGCTCCTAGTTTCTATGTTTCTATAGGATTATATTCGCTGGAGGAACAGGAGGAGGCCATTCAGCCTCTCAAATCTGTTCCTCCATTCAGTTAGCTCATGGCTGATCTGTACCTCAACTCCATTGACCTGCCTTGATTCTGTGACCTTTAATACCCGCCCCTAACAAAAATCTATTAATCTCAGTTTTGAAATTTTCAATTGTCCCTCAACCTCAACCTTTGAGGGAGAGAGTTCGAGATTTCCATGACCCTTTGTGTGAAGAAGTGCTTTCTGACATCAAACCTGAAGGGCTAGCTCGAATTTTAAGGTTATATCCCCTTGTTCTAAATTTTCCCACCAGAGGAAATGGTTTCTCACTATCGACCCAATTAAAACCTTTGCTCATCTTAAACACCTCAATGAGATTGCCCATTAATCTTTTTTACTCAAGGGGATACAAGCTTCGTCTATGCAGCCGACCCTTGTAACTGTACCCTTTTAGTCCACCTGTCATTTTTATCAGTAAACCTATGCGGGGAGGGGTGGGGGATGGGGGGTGTTCTTCCAGTGTATCTGGCGCTTGTTTACCCTTTTCCCCTGCTGACTCCAAACTCCCTCTGTCCGAGGTTACACATGACAGGCTCAGAACATGTGCCTCCCCCCGCCCATCCCCCACGGGAAATCCACTTCCGCTGTTTTAAGCAAAATTACAGATTATGATTCATTTTGCAGTTTAAAAACAATTGAATACAAAATCCCTTTTACTAATAATACCAGACAGACAGACTGTCCTGTACACATGTTATAATGAGGGCCTAGAGTTACAAATATCTCTGTATAATGTTACTAAACCGTTCTGGTTAAATCAACACTCAACTCACATCTTTCACTCAGTGTTCCATCTCCTCCTTTGAACATGATTTCTACCGTCATGAAGCTCATTCTATTCTATTGTTTGTGTTCTTTCTTAGAACCACATAAATAAACCAAATGTGGCTGGTCAAACTGTTTAAAATACTTTTAGATGAACCATAAGATGCCTAAGTGCTATGTTTGACTTCTCGCCCATGAGTATGCAGTCAGGCTGAGTGAGAATCAGATGAGGTCATTAAGATTTCTGCATTTGATAGCTTGCCCATGCTCATAGTTTAGGTTCACTGGGGGTAGAGTTTGGACAGTGTGAAATGGCTGATGATCCCTTTTACATTATCGCAAATTTTCAAAATACATTATTCCCTGAAAGGGCTGTTGCAGGCAGATAAATCTACAATCAGTGTCATTAATGTGTTATGTTTTATAAATGGCTATATATATATTTAAAAAATCCATATATTTATATATTGAAACCACAATGATTACACTTCAAAAGTGCTTCATTGTCTATAATTGTCTGTAAACTGCTTTGGGACATCCTGAGGTTGTGAAAGGGCATTGAAGCAACAGTGAGCATATATGGTTACTAGGGAAAGAAAACTCTAATTACAAAGAGAAACTTGAGATATACCGACCATTTTCACTGGAGCAGAGATGGCTAAGAGGAAATTTAATAGAGATTTTTAGCATTCTGAGGAACATTGGAAATAGGAGCAGGAGTAGGCCATTCAGCCCCTTAAGCCTGCTCCGCAATTCGACTAGATCATGGCTGATCTCCTTCCTCAGTGCCATTTTCCCACACTATCCACACTTTCCTTGATATCTTTAATATCTAGAAATCTATTGATTTCTGTTTTGAATACACTCAATGACTGAGCCCTCTGGAGTAGAGAATGCCAAATATTCACCACTCTAATGGTGGAGGAGGATTATTTCCTCTGCTAGGAGAGTCAGTGACAAGTGATCATTAAAGGTAATCTCACTAAAATAGGAGAGAGATTAGGGGGAGTAAGCTCTTGAAAAGAAAGACTGCATTTACATGGCGCCTTTCAAAGCATCAGGCCGGCCCAAAGCAATTTACAGATCATTAAGTACTTTTGAAGTGTTGTTATAATGTAGGAAAAACAGCAGCCAATTTGTACACAGCAAGATCCCACAAACAGCAATGTGTTAATAAACAGGTGATCTAATTTTTAGTATGTTCATTGAGGGATAACTATTGAACAGGACACAGGGAAAGCTCCCCTGCTCTTCTTTGAAAAGGTGCCATGGGATCATTGACATCTACCCAAAAGGCAGTGGGTAAAAGATAAGAAAGCTTTACATTTATATAGCGCTTTTCATGATTACCGGATCTCTCAATGTGCTTTATAACCAGTGAAGTACTTTTAAAGTGTTGCAATGTAGGAATTGAGGCAGACACTATGTACACAGCAAGGTCTCACAGATAGCAATGTGTTAAATGGCCAGATAATCTACTTTTGTGATGCTGATTGAGGGATAAATATTGGCCAGGGCACTGGGGATAACTCCCCTGCTCCTTGAAATAGTGCCTTGGGGTATTTAACATCCAGCCAAGCAGGTGGCACCATGGTTAAGCATCGCATCTGATAGGCAGCATCTCTGGCAATTCAACACTCCCTTTGTTACTACATTGGAGTGTCAACCTAGATAGGGTGCTATGTTTCTGAAGTGGGGCTTGAACCCACAACCTTCTGACTCAGAGGGAAGCATGCTATCCAGTGACCTAAGGGTGACACTAATGAGAGTGGTGAGAATGTGGAACTTGACACCAGAACTTGGCGTAGGCACATTTAAGGGGAAGCTAGATAAGTGCATGAGGGAGAAAGGAATTGAGGAATTTACTGATAAGATTAGATGAAGTAAATGGAATGGGTGAAGAATAGTGTGGAGGATAAACAACAAGAAAAACATATTTATATAGCACCACCATCAAGGTAATGAAACATCCCAAGGAGCTTCAGAAAAACACTAGGAAACACTGAGTCACATAAAGAGATGTTAGGTCAGATGACCAAATGCTTGCCTTAAAAAGTGGGTTTTAAGGAGTGCTTTAAAGGAGGAAAGTGAGGTAGAGAGGCAGAGTGGAGAGGGTATTCCAGAGCTTGGAGCCTAGGCAATTGAAGGCATGGCCAGCAATGCTGGAGCCATGAAAGTCAGGGATGTTCAGGAGGCCAGGATTACATGAGCACAGATATTTCAGAGGGTTGTAGGGTTGGAGGATATTACAGAGATAGGGAAGAGCAAGGCCATGAAGGGATTTCAAAACAAGGACAAAAATTTTAAAATCAAGATGTTGCTTGACTAGGAGCCAATGTAGGTCAACGAGCCCAGGGGTGATAGAGAAATGGGACTTGATGCAAATTAAGGTAGTGGCCAGGTGGGTCCTGCTTCTGTTCTGTAAATGTTATCAAATTCTACGTCATCAACCCACTTGTTACTTAAGGAAATACCGAGGTCTCTGAGCAGTGAGGGGCAGTGCCCTGCAAACTGGCAGGAGAACATTCCATATTCTACCTTCCTGAACATGTGGGAACAATCTGGTGCACTATGGCCTTTCTTAGGACTCTGCTTTGGCCAGAGGACGTTATGCAATGAGTGTGATAGCACAAAGCAAACTCAGGTCGCTGAATCAAATTCTCATGTTTGCTTTCATTTTTCACTCCTATGTAGATATCAGTATTTTCACTTTGAAAGAAATCCAGTTGCAGAAGGATCCAGGTTACCGAGGGTCATCATATCCCCAATCCGGTAAGTTTTGTGTGGGATATCAGCCCGGTGCAATGGTCAGCGAGACATTCATCAATGAGTAGTAAAGGAAAGTACAGTGATTCAGTTTGAATAAAGCTGAGTTGAATAGCAAAGCCTCAAGATATTCCCTCAGTAACTGGGATCAGAGCGCTGGTGTTTCCTGAGTAACTGGGATCAGAGTGCTGTTGTTTCCTGAGTAACTGGGATCAGAGTGCTGGTGTTTCCTGAGTAACTGGGATCAGAGTGCTGTTGTCTCCTGAGTAACTGGGATCAGAGTGCTGGTGTTTCCTGAGTAACTGGGATCAGAGTGCTGTTGTTTCCTCAATAACTGGGATCAGAGCACTGGTATTCCCTGAGTAACTGGGATCAGAGTGCTGGTGTTTCCTGAGTAACTGGGATCAGAGCGCTGGTGTTTCCTGAGTAACTGGGATCAGAGCGCTGGTGTTTCCTGAGTAACTGGGATCAGAGTGCTGGTGTTTCCTGAGTAAATGGGATCAGAGCACTGGTATTGCCTGAGTAACTGGGATCAGAGCACTGGTGCTTCCTGAGTAACTGGGATCAGAGCGCTGGTGTTTCCTAAGAAACTGGGATCAGAGTGCTGGTGTTTCCTGAGTAACTGGGATCAGAGCGCTGGTGCTTCCTGAGTAATTGGGATCAGATTGCTAGTGCTTCTTGAGTAATTGGGATCAGAGTGCTAGTGTTTCCTGAGTAACTGGGATCAGAGCGCTGGTGTTTCCTGGGTAACTGGGATCAGAGTGCAGGTGTTTCCTCAGTAACTGGGATCAGAGTGCTGGTGTTTCCTGAGTAACTGGGATCAGAGTGCTGGTGTTTCCTGAGTAACTGGCATCAGAGCGCTGGTGTTTCCTGAGTAACTGGGATCAGAGCACTGGTGTTTCCTGAGTAACTGGGATCAGAGCGCTGGTGTTTCCTGAGTAACTGGGATCAGAGCGCTGGTGTTTCCTGGGTAACTGGGATCAGAGCGCTGGTGTTTCCTGAGTAACTGGGATCAGAGTGTTGGTGTTTCCTGAGTAACTGGGATCAGAGCGCTGGTGTTTCCTGGGTAACTGGGATCAGAGTGCTGGTGTTTCCTGAGTAACTGGGATCAGAGTGCTGGTATTTCCTGAGTAACTGGGATCAGAGTGCTGGTGTTTCCTGAGTAACTGGGGTCAGAGCGCTGGTGTTTCCTGAGTAACTGGGATCAGAGCGCTGGTGTTTCCGGGTAACTGGGATCAGGGCGCTGGTATTCCCTGAGTAACTGGGATCAGAGCGCCGGTATTCCCTGAGTAACTGGGATCAGAGTGCTGGTGCTTCCTGAGTAACTGGGATCATAGTGCTGGTGTTTCCTGAGTAACTGGGATCAGAGTGCTGGTGTTCCCTGGGTAACTGGGATCAGAGCGCTGGTATTCCCTGAGTAACTGGGATCAGAGCGCTGGTATTCCCTGAGTAACTGGGATCAGAGCGCTGGTGTTTCCTGAGTAACTGGGATCAGAGCGCTGGTGTTTCCTGAGTAACTGGGATCAGAGCGCTGGTGTTTCCTGAGTAACTGGGATCAGAGTGCTGGTGTTTCCTGAGTAACTGGGATCAGAGCGCTGGTATTCCCTGAGTAACTGGGATCAGAGCGCTGGTGCTTCCTGAGTAACTGGGATCAGAGCGCTGGTGTTTCCTAAGTAACTGGGATAGAGTGCTGGTGTTTCCTGAGTAACTGGGATCAGAGCGCTGGTGTTTCCTGAGTAACTGGGATCAGACTGCTGTTGTTTCCTGAGTAACTGGGATCAGAGTGCTGGTGCTTCCTGAGTAATTGGGATCAGATTGCTAGTGCTTCTTGAGTAATTGGGATCAGAGTGCTAGTGCTTCCTGAGTAACTGGGATCAGAGTGCTGATGTTTCCTGAGTAACTGGGATCAGAGTGCTGGTGTTTCCTGAGTAACTGGGATCAGAGTACTGGTGTTTCCTGAGTAACTGGGATCAGAGTACTGGTGTTTCCTGAGTAACTGGGATCAGAGCGCTGGTGTTTCCTGAGTAACTGGGATCAGAGTGCTGGTGTTTCCTGAGTAACTGGGATCAGAGTGCTGGTATTTCCTGAGTAACTGGGATCAGAGTGCTGGTGTTTCCTGAGTAACTGGGTTCAGAGCGCTGGTGTTTCCTGAGTAACTGGGATCAGAGCGCTGGTGTTTTCCGGGTAACTGGGATCAGAGCGCTGGTATTCCCTGAGTAACTGGGATCAGAGTGCCGGTATTCCCTGAGTAACTGGGATCAGAGTGCTGGTGCTTCCTGAGTAACTGGGATCATAGTGCTGGTGTTTCCTGAGTAACTGGGATCATAGTGCTGGTGCTTCCTGAGTAATTGGGATCAGATTGCTAGTGCTTCTTGAGTAATTGGGATCAGAGTGCTGGTGTTTCCTGAGTAACTGGGATCAGAGCGCTGGTGTTTCCTGGGTAACTGGGATCAGAGCGCTGGTGTTTCCTGAGTAACTGGGATCAGAGTGCTGGTGTTTCCTGAGTAACTGGGATCAGAGCGCTGGTGTTTCCTGAGTAACTGGGATCAGAGCGCTGGTGTTTCCTGAGTAACTGGGATCAGAGCGCTGGTGTTTCCTGAGTAACTGGGATCAGAGCGCTGGTGTTTCCTGAGTAACTGGGATCAGAGCGCTGGTGTTTACTGGGTAACTGGGATCAGAGTGCTGGTGTTTCCTGAGTAACTGGGATCAGAGTGCTGGTGTTTCCTGAGTAACTGGGATCAGGGCGCTGGTATTCCCTGAGTAACTGGGATCAGAGCGCCGGTATTCCCTGAGTAACTGGGATCAGAGTGCTGGTGCTTCCTGAGTAACTGGGATCATAGTGCTGGTGTTTCCTGAGTAACTGGGATCAGAGTGCTGGTGTTCCCTGGGTAACTGGGATCAGAGCGCTGGTATTCCCTGAGTAACTGGGATCAGAGCGCTGGTATTCCCTGAGTAACTGGGATCAGAGCGCTGGTATTCCCTGAGTAACTGGGATCAGAGCGATGGTATTCCCTGAGTAACTGGGATCAGAGTGCTGGTGCTTCCTGAGTAATTGGGATCAGGGCGCTGATGTTTCCTGAGTAACTGGGATCAGAGCGCTGGTGTTTCCTGAGTAACTGGGATCAGAGCGCTGGTGTTTCCTGAGTAACTGGGATCAGAGCGCTGGTGTTTCCTGAGTAACTGGGATCAGAGCGCTGGTGTTTCCTGAGTAACTGGGATCAGAGCGCTGGTGTTTCCTGAGTAACTGGGATCAGAGCGCTGGTGTTTCCTGAGTAACTGGGATCAGAGTGTTGGTGTTTCCTGAGTAACTGGGATCAGAGCGCTGGTGTTTCCTGAGTAACTGGGATCAGAGTGCTGGTGTATCCTGAGTAACTGGGATCAGAGTGCTGGTATTTCCTGAGTAACTGGGATCAGAGTGCTGGTGTTTCCTGAGTAACTGGGATCAGAGCGCTGGTGTTTCCTGAGTAACTGGGATCAGAGCGCTGGTGTTTCCTGAGTAACTGGGATCAGAGCGCTGGTATTCCCTGAGTAACTGGGATCAGAGCGCCGGTATTCCCTGAGTAACTGGGATCAGAGTGCTGGTGCTTCCTGAGTAACTGGGATCATAGTGCTGGTGTTTCCTGAGTAACTGGGATCAGAGTGCTGGTGTTCCCTGGGTAACTGGGATCAGAGCGCTGGTATTCCCTGAGTAACTGGGATCAGAGCGCTGGTATTCCCTGAGTAACTGGGATCAGAGCGCTGGTGTTTCCTGAGTAACTGGGATCAGAGCGCTGGTGTTTCCTGAGTAACTGGGATCAGAGCGCTGGTGTTTCCTGAGTAACTGGGATCAGAGTGCTGGTGTTTCCTGAGTAACTGGGATCAGAGCGCTGGTGTTTCCTGAGTAACTGGGATCAGAGCGCTGGTGCTTCCTGGGTAACTGGGATCAGAGCGCTGGTGTTTCCTGAGTAACTGAGATCAGAGTGCTGGTGTTTCCTGAGTAACTGGGGTCAGAGCGCTGGTCTTTCCTGAGTAACTGGGATCAGAGCTGCTGGTGTTTCCTGAGTAACTGGGATCAGAGTGCTGGTGCTTCCTGAGTAACTGGGATCAGATGCTAGTGCTTCCTGAGTAATTGGGATCAGAGTGCTAGTGCTTCCTGAGTAACTGGGATCAGAGTGCTGATGATTCCTGAGTAACTGGGATCAGAGTGCTGGTGTTTCCTGAGTAACTGGGATCAGAGTACTGGTGTTTCCTGAGTAACTGGGATCAGAGTACTGGTGTTTCCTGAGTAACTGGGATCAGAGCGCTGGTGTTTCCTGAGTAACTGGGATCAGAGTGCTGGTGTTTCCTGAGTAACTGGGATCAGAGTGCTGGTATTTCCTGAGTAACTGGGATCAGAGTGCTGGTGTTTCCTGAGTAACTGGGTTCAGAGCGCTGGTGTTTCCTGAGTAACTGGGATCAGAGCGCTGGTGTTTTCCTGAGTAACTGGGATCAGAGCGCTGGTATTCCCTGAGTAACTGGGATCAGAGTGCCGGTATTCCCTGAGTAACTGGGATCAGAGTGCTGGTGCTTCCTGAGTAACTGGGATCAGAGTGCTGGTGTTTCCTGAGTAACTGGGATCAGAGTGCTGGTGCTTCCTGAGTAACTGGGATCAGAGTGCTGGTGTTTCTGAGTAACTGGGATCAGAGTGCTGGTGTTTCCTGAGTAACTGGGATCAGAGCGCTGGTGTTTCCTGAGTAACTGGGATCAGAGCGCTGGTGTTTCCTGAGTAACTGGGATCAGAGTGCTGGTGTTTCCTGAGTAACTGGGATCAGAGCGCTGGTGTTTCCTGAGTAACTGGGATCAGAGCGCTGGTGTTTCCTGAGTAACTGGGATCAGAGCGCTGGTGTTTCCTGAGTAACTGGGATCAGAGCGCTGGTGTTTCCTGAGTAACTGGGATCAGAGCGCTGGTGTTTACTGAGTAACTGGGATCAGAGCGCTGGTGTTTCCTGAGTAACTGGGATCAGAGCGCTGGTGTTTCCTGAGTAACTGGGATCAGGGCGCTGGTATTCCCTGAGTAACTGGGATCAGAGCGCCGGTATTCCCTGAGTAACTGGGATCAGAGTGCTGGTGCTTCCTGAGTAACTGGGATCATAGTGCTGGTGTTTCCTGAGTAACTGGGATCAGAGTGCTGGTGTTCCCTGGGTAACTGGGATCAGAGCGCTGGTATTCCCTGAGTAACTGGGATCAGAGCGCTGGTATTCCCTGAGTAACTGGGATCAGAGCGCTGGTATTCCCTGAGTAACTGGGATCAGAGCGCTGGTATTCCCTGAGTAACTGGGATCAGAGTGCTGGTGCTTCCTGAGTAATTGGGATCAGGGCGCTGATGTTTCCTGAGTAACTGGGATCAGAGCGCTGGTGTTTCCTGAGTAACTGGGATCAGAGCGCTGGTGTTTCCTGAGTAACTGGGATCAGAGCGCTGGTGTTTCCTGAGTAACTGGGATCAGAGCGCTGGTGTTTCCTGAGTAACTGGGATCAGAGCGCTGGTGTTTCCTGAGTAACTGGGATCAGAGCGCTGGTGTTTCCTGAGTAACTGGGATCAGAGTGCTGGTGTTTCCTGAGTAACTGGGATCAGAGTGCTGGTGTTTCCTGAGTAACTGGGATCAGAGCACTGGTGCTTCCTGAGTAACTGGGATCAGAGTACTGGTGCTTCCTGAGTAATTGGGATCAGAGCGCTGTGTTTCCTGAGTAACTGGGATCAGAGTGCTGGTGTTTCCTGAGTAACTGGGATCAGAGTGCTGGTGTTTCCTGAGTAACTGGGATCAGAGCGCTGGTGTTTCCTGAGTAACTGGGATCAGAGCGCTGGTGTTTCCTGAGTAACTGGGATCAGAGCTGCTGGTGTTTCCTGAGTAACTGGGATCAGAGTGCTGGTGCTTCCTGAGTAACTGGGATCAGAGTGCTGTGCTTCCTGAGTAACTGGGATCAGAGTGCTCGTGCTTCTTGAGTAACTGGGATCAGAGTGCTGATGTTTCCTGAGTAACTGGGATCAGAGTGCTGGTGTTTCCTGAGTAACTGGGATCAGAGTGCTGGTGTTTCCTGAGTAACTGGGATCAGAGTGCTGGTGTTTCCTGAGTAACTGGGATCAGAGCGCTGGTGTTTCCTGAGTAACTGGGATCAGAGCACTGGTGTTTCCTGAGTAACTGGGATCAGAGCGCTGGTGTTTCCTGAGTAACTGGGATCAGAGCGCTGGTGTTTCCTGAGTAACTGGGATCAGAGCGCTGGTGTTTCCTGAGTAACTGGGATCAGAGAGCTGGTGTTTCCTGAGTAACTGGGATCAGAGCGCTGGTGTTTCCTGAGTAACTGGGATCAGAGCGCTGGTGTTTCCTGAGTAACTGGGATCAGAGCGCTTGTGTTTCCTGAGTAACTGGGATCAGAGTGCTGGTGTTTCCTGAGTAACTGGGATCAGAGCGCTGGTGTTTCCTGAGTAACTGGGATCAGAGTGCTGGTGTTTCCTGAGTAACTGGGATCAGAGCGCTGGTGTTTCCTGAGTAACTGGGATCAGAGCGCTGGTGTTTCCTGAGTAACTGGGATCAGAGCGCTGGTGTTTCCTGAGTAACTGGGATCAGAGTGCTGGTGTTTCCTGAGTAACTGGGATCAGAGCGCTGGTGTTTCCTGAGTAACTGGGATCAGAGCGCTGGTGTTTCCTGAGTAACTGGGATCAGAGTGCTGGTGCTTCCTGAGTAATTGGGATCAGATTGCTAGTGCTTCTTGAGTAATTGGGATCAGAGTGCTAGTGATTCCTGAGTAACTGGGATCAGAGTGCTGATGTTTCCTGAGTAACTGGGATCAGAGTGCTGGTGTTTCCTGAGTAACTGGGGTCAGAGTGCTGGTGCTTCCTGAGTAACTGGGATCAGAGCGCTGGTGTTTCCTGAGTAACTGGGATCAGAGCGCTGGTGTTTCCTGAGTAACTGGGATCAGAGCAGCTGGTGTTTCCTGAGTAACTGGGATCAGAGCGCTGGTGTTTCCTGAGTAACTGGGATCAGAGCGCTGGTGTTTCCTGAGTAACTGGGATCAGAGCGCTGGTGTTTCCTGAGTAACTGGGATCAGAGCGCTGGTGTTTCCTGAGTAACTGGGATCAGAGCGCTGGTGTTTCCTGAGTAACTGGGATCAGAGCGCTGGTGTTTCCTGGGTAACTGGGATCAGAGCGCTGGTGTTTCCTGAGTAACTGGGATCAGAGTGTTGGTGTTTCCTGAGTAACTGGGATCAGAGCGCTGGTGTTTACTGAGTAACTGGGATCAGAGTGCTGGTGTTTCCTGAGTAACTGGGATCAGAGTGCTGGTGTTTCCTGAGTAACTGGGATCAGAGCGCTGGTGTTTCCTGAGTAACTGGGATCAGAGCGCTGGTGTTTCCTGAGTAACTGGGATTAGGGCGCTGGTATTCCCTGAGTAACTGGGATCAGAGCGCCGGTATTCCCTGAGTAACTGGGATCATAGTGCTGGTGCTTCCTGAGTAACTGGGATCATAGTGCTGGTGTTTCCTGAGTAACTGGGATCAGAGTGCTGGTGTTCCCTGGGTAACTGGGATCAGAGCGCTGGTATTCCCTGAGTAACTGGGATCAGAGCGCTGGTATTCCCTGAGTAACTGGGATCAGAGCGCTGGTATTCCCTGAGTAACTGGGATCAGAGCGCTGGTATTCCTGAGTAACTGGGATCAGAGTGCTGGTGTTTCCTGAGTAACTGGGATCAGGGCGCTGATGTTTCCTGAGTAACTGGGATCAGAGCGCTGGTGTTTCCTGAGTAACTGGGATCAGAGCGCTGGTGTTTCCTGAGTAACTGGGATCAGAGCGCTGGTGTTTCCTGAGTAACTGGGATCAGAGCGCTGGTGTTTCCTGAGTAACTGGGATCAGAGCGCTGGTGTTTCCTGAGTAACTTGGATCAGAGCGCTGGTGTTTCCTGGGTAACTGGGATCAGAGTGCTGGTGTTTCCTGAGTAACTGGGATCAGAGCACTGGTGCTTCCTGAGTAACTGGGATCAGAGCGCTGGTATTCCCTGAGTAACTGGGATCAGAGCGCTGGTATTCCCTGAGTAACTGGGATCAGAGCGCTGGTGTTTCCTGAGTAACTGGGATCAGAGCGCTGGTGTTTCCTGAGTAACTGGGATCAGAGCACTGGTGCTTCCTGAGTAACTGGGATCAGAGCGCTGGTGTTTCCTAAGTAACTGGGATAGAGTGCTGGTGTTTCCTGAGTAACTGGGATCAGAGTGCTGTTGTTTCCTGAGTAACTGGGATCAGAGTGCTGGTGCTTCCTGAGTAATTGGGATCAGATTGCTAGTGCTTCTTGAGTAATTGGGATCAGAGTGCTAGTGCTTCCTGAGTAACTGGGATCAGAGTGCTGTTGTTTCCTGAGTAACTGGGATCAGAGTGCTGGTGTTTCCTGAGTAACTGGGATCAGAGCGCTGGTGTTTCCTGAGTAACTGGGATCAGAGTGCTGGTGTTTCCTGAGTAACTGGGATCAGAGCACTGGTATTCCCTGAGTAACTGGGATCAGAGCACTGGTGCTTCCTGAGTAACTGGGATCAGAGCGCTGGTGTTTCCTAAGTAACTGGGATAGAGTGCTGGTGTTTCCTGAGTAACTGGGATCAGAGCGCTGGTGTTTCCTGAGTAACTGGGATCAGACTGCTGTTGTTTCCTGAGTAACTGGGATCAGAGTGCTGGTGTTTCCTGGGTAACTGGGATCAGAGCGCTTGTGTTTCCTGAGTAACTGGGATCAGAGTGTTGGTGTTTCCTGAGTAACTGGGATCAGAGCGCTGGTGTTTACTGGGTAACTGGGTTCAGAGTGCTGGTGTTTCCTGAGTAACTGGGATCAGAGTGCTGGTGTTTCCTGAGTAACTGGGATCAGAGCGCTGGTGTTTCCTGAGTAACTGGGATCAGAGCGCTGGTGTTTCCTGAGTAACTGGGATTAGGGCGCTGGTATTCCCTGAGTAACTGGGATCAGAGCGCCGGTATTCCCTGAGTAACTGGGATCATAGTGCTGGTGCTTCCTGAGTAACTGGGATCATAGTGCTGGTGTTTCCTGAGTAACTGGGATCAGAGTGCTGGTGTTCCCTGGGTAACTGGGATCAGAGCGCTGGTATTCCCTGAGTAACTGGGATCAGAGCGCTGGTATTCCCTGAGTAACTGGGATCAGAGCGCTGGTATTCCCTGAGTAACTGGGGTCAGAGTGCTGGTGCTTCCTGAGTAATTGGGATCAGGGCGCTGATGTTTCCTGAGTAACTGGGATCAGAGCGCTGGTGTTTCCTGAGTAACTGGGATCAGAGCGCTGGTGTTTCCTGAGTAACTGGGATCAGAGCGCTGGTGTTTCCTGAGTAACTGGGATCAGAGCGCTGGTGTTTCCTGAGTAACTGGGATCAGAGCGCTGGTGTTTCCTGAGTAACTGGGATCAGAGCGCTGGTGTTTCCTGAGTAACTGGGATCAGAGCGCTGGTGTTTCCTGAGTAACTGGGATCAGAGCACTGGTGCTTCCTGAGTAACTGGGATCAGAGCGCTGGTATTCCCTGAGTAACTGGGATCAGAGCGCTGGTATTCCCTGAGTAACTGGGATCAGAGCGCTGGTGTTTCCTGAGTAACTGGGATCAGAGCGCTGGTGTTTCCTGAGTAACTGGGATCAGAGCGCTGGTGTTTCCAGAGTAACTGGGATCAGAGCACTGGTGCTTCCTGAGTAACTGGGATCAGAGCGCTGGTGTTTCCTAAGTAACTGGGATAGAGTGCTGGTGTTTCCTGAGTAACTGGGATCAGAGTGCTGTTGTTTCCTGAGTAACTGGGATCAGAGTGCTGGTGCTTCTTGAGTAATTGGGATCAGATTGCTAGTGCTTCTTGAGTAATTGGGATCAGAGTGCTAGGCTTCCTGAGTAACTGGGATCAGAGTGCTGTTGTTTCCTGAGTAACTGGGATCAGAGTGCTGGTGTTTCCTGAGTAACTGGGATCAGAGCGCTGGTGTTTCCTGAGTAACTGGGATCAGAGTGCTGGTGTTTCCTGAGTAACTGGGATCAGAGCACTGGTATTCCCTGAGTAACTGGGATCAGAGCACTGGTGCTTCCTGAGTAACTGGGATCAGAGCGCTGGTGTTTCCTAAGTAACTGGGATAGAGTGCTGGTGTTTCCTGAGTAACTGGGATCAGAGCGCTGGTGTTTCCTGAGTAACTGGGATCAGACTGCTGTTGTTTCCTGAGTAACTGGGATCAGAGTGCTGGTGCTTCCTGAGTAATTGGGATCAGATTGCTAGTGCTTCTTGAGTAATTGGGATCAGAGTGCTAGTGCTTCCTGAGTAACTGGGATCAGAGTGCTGATGTTTCCTGAGTAACTGGGATCAGAGTGCTGGTGTTTCCTGAGTAACTGGGATCAGAGTACTGGTGTTTCCTGAGTAACTGGGATCAGAGCGCTGGTGTTTCCTAAGAAACTGGGATCAGAGTGCTGGTGTTTCCTGAGTAACTGGGATCAGAGCGCTGGTGCTTCCTGAGTAATTGGGATCAGATTGCTAGTGCTTCTTGAGTAATTGGGATCAGAGTGCTAGTGCTTCCTGAGTAACTGGGATCAGAGTGCTGGTGTTTCCTGAGTAACTGGGATCATAGGGCTGCTGTTTCCTGAGTAACTGGGATCAGAGCACTGGTGTTTCCTGAGTAACTGGGATCAGAGCGCTGGTGTTTCCTGGGTAACTGGGATCAGAGTGCAGGTGTTTCCTCAGTAACTGGGATCAGAGTGCTGGTGTTTCCTGAGTAACTGGGATCAGAGTGCTGGTGTTTCCTGAGTAACTGGCATCAGAGCGCTGGTGTTTCCTGAGTAACTGGGATCAGAGCACTGGTGTTTCCTGAGTAACTGGGATCAGAGCGCTGGTGTTTCCTGAGTAACTGGGATCAGAGCGCTGGTGTTTCCTGGGTAACTGGGATCAGAGCGCTGGTGTTTCCTGAGTAACTGGGATCAGAGTGTTGGTGTTTCCTGAGTAACTGGGATCAGAGCGCTGGTGTTTCCTGGGTAACTGGGATCAGAGTGCTGGTGTTTCCTGAGTAACTGGGATCAGAGTGCTGGTATTTCCTGAGTAACTGGGATCAGAGTGCTGGTGTTTCCTGAGTAACTGGGGTCAGAGCGCTGGTGTTTCCTGAGTAACTGGGATCAGAGCGCTGGTGTTTTCCGGGTAACTGGGATCAGAGCGCTGGTATTCCCTGAGTAACTGGGATCAGAGCGCCGGTATTCCCTGAGTAACTGGGATCAGAGTGCCGGTGCTTCCTGAGTAACTGGGATCATAGTGCTGGTGTTTCCTGAGTAACTGGGATCAGAGTGCTGGTGTTCCCTGGGTAACTGGGATCAGAGCGCTGGTATTCCCTGAGTAACTGGGATCAGAGCGCTGGTATTCCCTGAGTAACTGGGATCAGAGCGCTGGTGTTTCCTGAGTAACTGGGATCAGAGCGCTGGTGTTTCCTGAGTAACTGGGATCAGAGCGCTGGTGTTTCCTGAGTAACTGGGATCAGAGTGCTGGTGTTTCCTGAGTAACTGGGATCAGAGCACTGGTATTCCCTGAGTAACTGGGATCAGTGCACTGGTGCTTCCTGAGTAACTGGGATCAGAGCGCTGGTGTTTCCTAAGTAACTGGGATAGAGTGCTGGTGTTTCCTGAGTAACTGGGATCAGAGCGCTGGTGTTTCCTGAGTAACTGGGATCAGAGCGCTGGTGTTTCCTGAGTAACTGGGATCAGAGCGCTGGTGTTTCCTGAGTAACTGGGATCAGAGCGCTGGTGTTTACTGGGTAACTGGGATCAGAGTGCTGGTGTTTCCTGAGTAACTGGGATCAGAGTGCTGGTGTTTCCTGAGTAACTGGGATCATAGTGCTGGTGTTTCCTGAGTAACTGGGATCAGAGTGCTGGTGTTCCCTGGGCAACTGGGATCAGAGCGCTGGTATTCCCTGAGTAACTGGGATCAGAGCGCTGGTATTCCCTGAGTAACTGGGATCAGAGCGCGGGTATTCCCTGAGTAACTGGGATCAGAGCGCTGGTATTCCCTGAGTAACTGGGGTCAGAGTGCTGGTGCTTCCTGAGTAATTGGGATCAGGGCGCTGATGTTTCCTGAGTAACTGGGATCAGAGCGCTGGTGTTTCCTGAGTAACTGGGATCAGAGCGCTGGTGTTTCCTGAGTAACTGGGATCAGAGCGCTGGTGTTTCCTGAGTAACTGGGATCAGAGCGCTGGTGTTTCCTGAGTAACTGGGATCAGAGCGCTGGTGTTTCCTGAGTAACTGGGATCAGAGCGCTGGTGTTTCCTGAGTAACTTGGATCAGAGCGCTGGTGTTTCCTGAGTAACTGGGATCAGAGTGCTGGTGTTTCCTGAGTAACTGGGATCAGAGCACTGGTGCTTCCTGAGTAACTGGGATCAGAGCGCTGGTATTCCCTGAGTAACTGGGATCAGAGCGCTGGTATTCCCTGAGTAACTGGGATCAGAGCGCTGGTGTTTCCTGAGTAACTGGGATCAGAGCGCTGGTGTTTCCTGAGTAACTGGGATCAGAGCGCTGGTGTTTCCAGAGTAACTGGGATCAGAGCACTGGTGCTTCCTGAGTAACTGGGATCAGAGCGCTGGTGTTTCCTAAGTAACTGGGATAGAGTGCTGGTGTTTCCTGAGTAACTGGGATCAGAGTGCTGTTGTTTCCTGAGTAACTGGGATCAGAGTGCTGGTGCTTCTTGAGTAATTGGGATCAGATTGCTAGTGCTTCTTGAGTAATTGGGATCAGAGTGCTAGGCTTCCTGAGTAACTGGGATCAGAGTGCTGTTGTTTCCTGAGTAACTGGGATCAGAGTGCTGGTGTTTCCTGAGTAACTGGGATCAGAGCGCTGGTGTTTCCTGAGTAACTGGGATCAGAGTGCTGGTGTTTCCTGAGTAACTGGGATCAGAGCACTGGTATTCCCTGAGTAACTGGGATCAGAGCACTGGTGCTTCCTGAGTAACTGGGATCAGAGCGCTGGTGTTTCCTAAGTAACTGGGATAGAGTGCTGGTGTTTCCTGAGTAACTGGGATCAGAGCGCTGGTGTTTCCTGAGTAACTGGGATCAGACTGCTGTTGTTTCCTGAGTAACTGGGATCAGAGTGCTGGTGCTTCCTGAGTAATTGGGATCAGATTGCTAGTGCTTCTTGAGTAATTGGGATCAGAGTGCTAGTGCTTCCTGAGTAACTGGGATCAGAGTGCTGATGTTTCCTGAGTAACTGGGATCAGAGTGCTGGTGTTTCCTGAGTAACTGGGATCAGAGTACTGGTGTTTCCTGAGTAACTGGGATCAGAGCGCTGGTGTTTCCTGAGTAACTGGGATCAGAGTGCTGGTGTTTCCTGAGTAACTGGGATCAGAGCACTGGTGCTTACTGAGTAACTGGGATCAGAGTGCTAGTGCTTCTTGAGTAACTGGGATCAGAGTGCTAGTGCTTCCTGAGTAACTGGGATCAGAGTGCTGGTGTTTCCTGAGTAACTGGGATCATAGGGCTGCTGTTTCCTGAGTAACTGGGATCAGAGCAGCTGGTGTTTCCTGAGTAACTGGGATCAGAGCGCTGGTGTTTCCTGGTAACTGGGATCAGAGTGCTGGTGTTTCCTGAGTAACTGGGATCAGAGCGCTGGTGTTTCCTGAGTAACTGGGATCAGAGTGCTGGTGTTTCCTGAGTAACTGGGATCAGAGCGCTGGTGTTTCCTGAGTAACTGGGATCAGAGCACTGGTGTTTCCTGAGTAACTGGGATCAGAGCGCTGGTGTTTCCTGAGTAACTGGGATCAGAGCGCTGGTGTTTCCTGAGTAACTGGGATCAGAGCGCTGGTGTTTCCTGAGTAACTGGGATCAGAGTGCTGGTGTTTCCTGAGTAACTGGGATCAGAGCGCTGGTGTTTCCTGAGTAACTGGGATCAGAGTGCTGGTGTTTCCTGAGTAACTGGGATCAGAGTGCTGGTGTTTCCTGAGTAACTGGGATCAGAGTGCTGGTGTTTCCTGAGTAACTGGGATCAGAGCGCTGGTGTTTCCTGAGTAACTGGGATCAGAGCGCTGGTGTTTCCTGAGTAACTGGGATCAGAGCGCTGGTGTTTCCTGAGTAACTGGGATCAGAGCGCTGGTGTTTCCTGAGTAACTGGGATCAGAGTGCTGGTGTTTCCTGAGTAACTGGGATCAGAGTGCTGGTGTTTCCTGAGTAACTGGGATCAGAGCGCTGGTGTTTCCTGAGTAACTGGGATCAGAGCGCTGGTGTTTCCTGAGTAACTGGGATCAGAGCGCTGGTGTTTCCTGAGTAACTGGGATCAGAGCGCTGGTGTTTCCTGAGTAACTGGGATCAGAGCGCTGGTGTTTCCCTGAGTAACTGGGATCAGAGCTGCTGGTGTTTCCTGAGTAACTGGGATCAGAGCGCTGGTGTTTCCTGAGTAACTGGGATCAGAGCGCTGGTGTTTCCTGAGTAACTGGGATCAGAGCGCTGGTGTTTCCTGAGTAACTGGGATCAGAGCTGCTGGTGTTTCCTGAGTAACTGGGATCAGAGTGCTGGTGTTCCTGAGTAACTGGGATCAGAGTGCTGTGCTTTCCTGAGTAACTGGGATCAGAGTGCTGGTGCTTCCTGAGTAACTGGGATCAGAGTGCTGGTGCTTCCTGAGTAACTGGGATCAGAGTGCTGGTGTTTCCTGAGTAACTGGGATCAGAGTGCTGGTGTTTCCTGAGTAACTGGGATCAGAGCGCTGGTGTTTCCTGAGTAACTGGGATCAGAGCTGCTGGTGTTTCCTGAGTAACTGGGATCAGAGCAGCTGGTGTTTCCTGAGTAACTGGGATCAGAGCGCTGGTGTTTCCTGAGTAACTGGGATCAGAGTGCTGGTGTTTCCTGAGTAACTGGGATCAGAGTGCTGGTGTTTCCTGAGTAACTGGGATCAGAGTGCTGGTGCTTCTGAGTAACTGGGATCAGAGTGCTAGTGCTTCCTGAGTAACTGGGATCAGAGTGCTGTGCTTTCCTGAGTAACTGGGATCAGAGTGCTGGTGTTTCCTGAGTAACTGGGATCAGAGTGCTGGTGTTTCCTGAGTAACTGGGATCAGAGCGCTGGTGTTTCCTGAGTAACTGGGATCAGAGTGCTGGTGTTTCCTGAGTAACTGGGATCAGAGTGCTGGTGTTTCCTGAGTAACTGGGATCAGAGCGCTGGTGTTTCCTGAGTAACTGGGATCAGAGTGCTGGTGTTTCCTGAGTAACTGGGATCAGAGCGCTGGTGTTTCCTGAGTAACTGGGATCAGAGCACTGGTGTTTCCTGAGTAACTGGGATCAGAGCGCTGGTGTTTCCTGAGTAACTGGGATCAGAGCGCTGGTGTTTCCTGAGTAACTGGGATCAGAGCGCTGGTGTTTCCTGAGTAACTGGGATCAGAGTGCTGGTGTTCCCTGGGTAACTGGGATCAGAGCGCTGGTGTTTCCTGGGTAATTGGGATCAGAGTGCTGGTGTTTCCTGAGTAACTGGGATCAGAGTGCTGGTATTTCCTGAGTAACTGGGATCAGAGTGCTGGTGTTTCCTGAGTAACTGGGTCAGAGCGCTGGTGTTTCCTGAGTAACTGGGATCAGAGCGCTGGTGTTTCCGGGTAACTGGGATCAGAGCGCTGGTGTTTCCTGAGTAACTGGGATCAGAGCGCTGGTGTTTCCCTGAGTAACTGGGATCAGAGCGCTGGTGTTTCCTGAGTAACTGGGATCAGAGTGCTGGTGTTTCCTGAGTAACTGGGATCAGAGCGCTGGTGTTTCCTGAGTAACTGGGATCAGAGCGCTGGTGTTTCCTGAGTAACTGGGATCAGAGCGCTGGTGTTTCCTGAGTAACTGGGATCAGAGTGCTGGTGTTTCCTGAGTAACTGGGATCAGAGCGCTGGTGTTTCCTGAATAACTGGGATCAGAGCGCTGGTGCTTCCTGAGTAACTGGGATCAGAGCGCTGGTGTTTCCTGAGTAACTGGGATCAGAGCGCTGGTGTTTCCTGAGTAACTGGGATCAGAGCGCTGGTGTTTCCTGAGTAACTGGGATCAGAGCTGCTGTTGTTTCCTGAGTAACTGGGATCAGAGTGCTGGTGCTTCCTGAGTAACTGGGATCAGATTGCTAGGTGCTTCTTGAGTAATTGGGATCAGAGTGCTAGTGCTTCCTGAGTAACTGGGATCAGAGTGCTGATGTTTCCTGAGTAACTGGGATCAGAGTGCTGGTGTTTCCTGAGTAACTGGGATCAGAGTACTGGTGTTTCCTGAGTAACTGGGATCAGAGAGCTGGTGTTTCCTGAGTAACTGGGATCAGAGCGCTGGTGTTTCCTGAGTAACTGGGATCAGAGCGCTGGTGTTTCCTGAGTAACTGGGATCAGAGCGCTGGTGTTTCCTGAGTAACTGGGATCAGAGCGCTGGTGTTTCCTGAGTAACTGGGATCAGAGCGCTGGTGTTTCCTGAGTAACTGGGATCAGAGCGCTGGTGTTTCCTGAGTAACTGGGATCAGAGCGCTGGTGTTTCCTAAGTAACTGGGATCAGAGTGCTGGTGTTTCCTGAGTAACTGGGATCAGAGTGCTGTTGTTTCCTGAGTAACTGGGATCAGAGTGCTGGTGCTTCCTGAGTAATTGGGATCAGAGTGCTAGTGCTTCCTGAGTAACTGGGATCAGAGTGCTAGTGATTCCTGAGTAACTGGGATCAGAGTGCTGATGTTTCCTGAGTAACTGGGATCAGAGTGCTGGTGTTTCCTGAGTAACTGGGATCAGAGCGCTGGTGTTTCCTGAGTAACTGGGATCAGAGTGCTGGTGTTTCCTGAGTAACTGGGATCAGAGCACTGGTGTTTCCTGAGTAACTGGGATCAGACTGCTGTTGTTTCCTGAGTAACTGGGATCAGAGTGCTGGTGCTTCCTGAGTAATTGGGATCAGATTGCTAGTGCTTCTTGAGTAATTGGGATCAGAGTGCTAGTGCTTCTTGAGTAACTGGGATCAGAGTGCTGATGTTTCCTGAGTAACTGGGATCAGAGTGCTGGTGTTTCCTGAGTAACTGGGATCAGAGTACTGGTGTTTCCTGAGTAACTGGGATCAGAGCGCTGGTGTTTCCTGGGTAACTGGGATCAGAGCGCTGGTGTTTCCTGAGCAATTGGGATCAGAGCGCTGGTGTTTCCTGAGTAACTGGGATCAGAGCGCTGGTGTTTCCTGAGTAACTGGGATCAGAGCGCTGGTGTTTCCTGAGTAACTGGGATCAGAGCGCTGGTGTTTCCTGAGTAACTGGGATCAGAGCGCTTGTGTTTCCTGAGTAACTGGGATCAGAGCGCTGGTGTTTCCTGAGTAACTGGGATCAGAGCGCTGGTGTTTCCTGAGTAACTGGGATCAGAGCGCTGGTGTTTCCTGAGTAACTGGGATCAGAGTGCTGGTGTTTCCTGAGTAACTGGGATCAGAGCGCTGGTGTTTACTGGGTAACTGGGATCAGAGTGCTGGTGTTTCCTGAGTAACTGGGATCAGAGCACTGGTATTCCCTGAGTAACTGGGATCAGAGCACTGGTGCTTCCTGAGTAACTGGGATCAGAGCGCTGGTATTCCCTGAGTAACTGGGATCAGAGCGCTGGTGTTTCCTGAGTAACTGGGATCAGAGCGCTGGTGTTTCCTGAGTAACTGGGATCAGAGCGCTGGTGTTTCCTGAGTAACTGGGATCAGAGCGCTGGTGTTTCCTGAGTAACTGGGATCAGAGCACTGGTGCTTCCTGAGTAACTGGGATCAGAGCGCTGGTGTTTCCTAAGTAACTGGGATAGAGTGCTGGTGTTTCCTGAGTAACTGGGATCAGAGTGCTGTTGTTTCCTGAGTAACTGGGATCAGAGTGCTGGTGCTTCCTGAGTAATTGGGATCAGATTGCTAGTGCTTCTTGAGTAATTGGGATCAGAGTGCTAGTGCTTCCTGAGTAACTGGGATCAGAGTGCTGTTGTTTCCTGAGTAACTGGGATCAGAGTGCTGGTGTTTCCTGAGTAACTGGGATCAGAGCGCTGGTGTTTCCTGAGTAACTGGGATCAGAGTGCTGGTGTTTCCTGAGTAACTGGGATCAGAGCACTGGTATTCCCTGAGTAACTGGGATCAGAGCACTGGTGCTTCCTGAGTAACTGGGATCAGAGCGCTGGTGTTTCCTAAGTAACTGGGATAGAGTGCTGGTGTTTCCTGAGTAACTGGGATCAGAGCGCTGGTGTTTCCTGAGTAACTGGGATCAGACTGCTGTTGTTTCCTGAGTAACTGGGATCAGAGTGCTGGTGTTTCCTGGGTAACTGGGATCAGAGCGCTTGTGTTTCCTGAGTAACTGGGATCAGAGTGTTGGTGTTTCCTGAGTAACTGGGATCAGAGCGCTGGTGTTTACTGGGTAACTGGGATCAGAGTGCTGGTGTTTCCTGAGTAACTGGGATCAGAGTGCTGGTGTTTCCTGAGTAACTGGGATCAGAGCGCTGGTGTTTCCTGAGTAACTGGGATCAGAGCGCTGGTGTTTCCTGAGTAACTGGGATTAGGGCGCTGGTATTCCCTGAGTAACTGGGATCAGAGCGCCGGTATTCCCTGAGTAACTGGGATCATAGTGCTGGTGCTTCCTGAGTAACTGGGATCATAGTGCTGGTGTTTCCTGAGTAACTGGGATCAGAGTGCTGGTGTTCCCTGGGTAACTGGGATCAGAGCGCTGGTATTCCCTGAGTAACTGGGATCAGAGCGCTGGTATTCCCTGAGTAACTGGGATCAGAGCGCTGGTATTCCCTGAGTAACTGGGATCAGAGCGCTGGTATTCCCTGAGTAACTGGGGTCAGAGTGCTGGTGCTTCCTGAGTAATTGGGATCAGGGCGCTGATGTTTCCTGAGTAACTGGGATCAGAGCGCTGGTGTTTCCTGAGTAACTGGGATCAGAGCGCTGGTGTTTCCTGAGTAACTGGGATCAGAGCGCTGGTGTTTCCTGAGTAACTGGGATCAGAGCGCTGGTGTTTCCTGAGTAACTGGGATCAGAGCGCTGGTGTTTCCTGAGTAACTGGGATCAGAGCGCTGGTGTTTCCTGAGTAACTTGGATCAGAGCGCTGGTGTTTCCTGGGTAACTGGGATCAGAGTGCTGGTGTTTCCTGAGTAACTGGGATCAGAGCACTGGTGCTTCCTGAGTAACTGGGATCAGAGCGCTGGTATTCCCTGAGTAACTGGGATCAGAGCGCTGGTATTCCCTGAGTAACTGGGATCAGAGCGCTGGTGTTTCCTGAGTAACTGGGATCAGAGCGCTGGTGTTTCCTGAGTAACTGGGATCAGAGCGCTGGTGTTTCCAGAGTAACTGGGATCAGAGCACTGGTGCTTCCTGAGTAACTGGGATCAGAGCGCTGGTGTTTCCTAAGTAACTGGGATAGAGTGCTGGTGTTTCCTGAGTAACTGGGATCAGAGTGCTGTTGTTTCCTGAGTAACTGGGATCAGAGTGCTGGTGCTTCTTGAGTAATTGGGATCAGATTGCTAGTGCTTCTTGAGTAATTGGGATCAGAGTGCTAGGCTTCCTGAGTAACTGGGATCAGAGTGCTGTTGTTTCCTGAGTAACTGGGATCAGAGTGCTGGTGTTTCCTGAGTAACTGGGATCAGAGCGCTGGTGTTTCCTGAGTAACTGGGATCAGAGTGCTGGTGTTTCCTGAGTAACTGGGATCAGAGCACTGGTATTCCCTGAGTAACTGGGATCAGAGCACTGGTGCTTCCTGAGTAACTGGGATCAGAGCGCTGGTGTTTCCTAAGTAACTGGGATAGAGTGCTGGTGTTTCCTGAGTAACTGGGATCAGAGCGCTGGTGTTTCCTGAGTAACTGGGATCAGACTGCTGTTGTTTCCTGAGTAACTGGGATCAGAGTGCTGGTGCTTCCTGAGTAATTGGGATCAGATTGCTAGTGCTTCTTGAGTAATTGGGATCAGAGTGCTAGTGCTTCCTGAGTAACTGGGATCAGAGTGCTGATGTTTCCTGAGTAACTGGGATCAGAGTGCTGGTGTTTCCTGAGTAACTGGGATCAGAGTACTGGTGTTTCCTGAGTAACTGGGATCAGAGCGCTGGTGTTTCCTGAGTAACTGGGATCAGAGCGCTGGTGTTTCCTGAGTAACTGGGATCAGAGCGCTGGTGCTTCCTGAGTAACTGGGATCAGATTGCTAGTGCTTCTTGAGTAATTGGGATCAGAGTGCTAGTGCTTCCTGAGTAACTGGGATCAGAGTGCTGGTGTTTCCTGAGTAACTGGGATCATAGGGCTGCTGTTTCCTGAGTAACTGGGATCAGAGCACTGGTGTTTCCCGAGTAACTGGGATCAGAGCGCTGGTGTTTCCTGGGTAACTGGGATCAGAGTGCAGGTGTTTCCTCAGTAACTGGGATCAGAGTGCTGGTGTTTCCTGAGTAACTGGGATCAGAGTGCTGGTGTTTCCTGAGTAACTGGCATCAGAGCGCTGGTGTTTCTTGAGTAACTGGGATCAGAGCGCTGGTGTTTCCTGAGTAACTGGGATCAGAGCGCTGGTGTTTCCTGGGTAACTGGGATCAGAGCGCTGGTGTTTCCTGAGTAACTGGGATCAGAGTGTTGGTGTTTCCTGAGTAACTGGGATCAGAGCGCTGGTGCTTCCTGGGTAACTGGGATCAGAGTGCTGGTGTTTCCTGAGTAACTGGGATCAGAGTGCTGGTATTTCCTGAGTAACTGGGATCAGAGTGCTGGTGTTTCCTGAGTAACTGGGGTCAGAGCGCTGGTCTTTCCTGAGTAACTGGGATGAGAGCGCTGGTGTTTTCCGGGTAACTGGGATCAGAGCGCTGGTATTCCCTGAGTAACTGGGATCAGAGCGCCGGTATTCCCTGAGTAACTGGGATCAGAGTGCGGTGCTTCCTGAGTAACTGGGATCATAGTGCTGGTGTTTCCTGAGTAACTGGGATCAGAGTGCTGGTGTTCCCTGGGTAACTGGGATCAGAGCGCTGGTATTCCCTGAGTAACTGGGATCAGAGCGCTGGTGTTTCCTGAGTAACTGGGATCAGAGCGCTGGTGGTTCCTGAGTAACTGGGATCAGAGCGCTGGTGTTTCCTGAGTAACTGGGATCAGAGCGCTGGTGTTTCCTGAGTAACTGGGATCAGAGTGCTGGTGTTTCCTGAGTAACTGGGATCAGAGCACTGGTGCTTCCTGAGTAACTGGGATCAGAGCGCTGGTGTTTCCTGAGTAACTGGGATCAGAGCGCTGGTGTTTCCTGAGTAACTGGGATCAGAGCGCTGGTGTTTCCTGAGTAACTGGGATCAGAGCTGCTGGTGTTTCCTGAGTAACTGGGATCAGAGCTGTGTGTTTCCTGAGTAACTGGGATCAGAGCTGCTGGTGTTTCCTGAGTAACTGGGATCAGAGCTGCTGGTGCTTCCTGAGTAAATGGGATCAGAGCGCTGGTGTTTCCTGAGTAACTGGGATCAGAGCGCTGGTGTTTCCTGAGTAACTGGGATCAGAGTGCTGGTGCTTCCTGAGTAACTGGGATCAGAGTGCTGGTGCTTTCCTGAGTAACTGGGATCAGAGTGCTGGTTGTTCCTGAGTAACTGGGATCAGAGTGCTGGTGTTCCTGAGTAACTGGGATCAGAGCGCTGGTGTTCCTGAGTAACTGGGATCAGAGTGCTGGTGTTCCTGAGTAACTGGGATCAGAGCGCTGGTGTTTCCTGAGTAACTGGGATCAGAGTGCTGGTGTTCCTGAGTAACTGGGATCAGAGCGCTGGTGTTTCCTGAGTAACTGGGATCAGAGCGCTGGTGTTTCCTGAGTAACTGGGATCAGAGCGCTGGTGTTTCCTGAGTAACTGGGATCAGAGCGCTGGTGTTTCCTGAGTAACTGGGATCAGAGCGCTGGTGATTCCTGAGTAACTGGGATCAGAGTGCTGGTGTTTCCTGAGTAACTGGGATCAGAGTGCTGGTGTTTCCTGAGTAACTGGGATCAGACTGCTGTTGTTTCCTGAGTAACTGGGATCAGAGTGCTGGTGTTTCCTGGGTAACTGGGATCAGAGTGCTGGTGTTTCCTGAGTAACTGGGATCAGAGTGCTGGTGTTTCCTGAGTAACTGGGATCAGAGCGCTGGTGTTTCCTAAGTAACTGGGATAGAGTGCTGGTGTTTCCTGAGTAACTGGGATCAGAGCGCTGGTGTTTCCTGAGTAACTGGGATCAGAGCGCTGGTGTTTACTGAGTAACTGGGATCAGAGTGCTGGTGTTTCCTGAGTAACTGGGATCAGAGTGCTGGTGTTTCCTGAGTAACTGGGATCAGAGCGCTGGTGTTTCCTGAGTAACTGGGATCAGAGCGCTGGTGTTTCCTGAGTAACTGGGATCAGAGTGCTGGTGTTTCCTGAGTAACTGGGATCAGAGTGCTGGTGTTTCCTGAGTAACTGGGATCAGAGCGCTGGTGTTTCCTGAGTAACTGGGATCAGAGTGCTGGTGTTTCCTGAGTAACTGGGATCAGAGCGCTGGTGTTTCCTGAGTAACTGGGATCAGAGCGCTGGTGTTTCCTGAGTAACTGGGATCAGAGCGCTGGTGTTTCCTGAGTAACTGGGATCAGAGTGCTGGTGTTTCCTGAGTAACTGGGATCAGAGCTGCTGGTGTTTCCTGAGTAACTGGGATCAGAGTGCTGGTGTTTCCTGAGTAACTGGGATCAGAGCGCTGGTGTTTCCTGAGTAACTGGGATCAGAGTGCTGTGCTTTCCTGAGTAACTGGGATCAGAGTGCTGGTGCTTCCTGAGTAACTGGGATCAGAGTGCTGGTGTTTTCTGGGTAACTGGGTTCAGAGTGCTGGTGTTTCCTGAGTAACTGGGATCAGAGTGCTGGTGTTTCCTGAGTAACTGGATCAGAGCGCTGGTGTTTCCTGAGTAACTGGGATCAGAGCGCTGGTGTTTCCTGAGTAACTGGGATCAGAGCGCTGGTGCTTCCTGAGTAACTGGGATCAGAGCGCTGGTTTTCCTGAGTAACTGGGATCAGAGTGCTGGTGTTTCCTGAGTAACTGGGATCAGAGCGCTGGTGTTTCCTGAGTAACTGGGATCAGAGCGCTGGTGTTTCCTGAGTAACTGGGATCAGAGCGCTGGTGTTTCCTGAGTAACTGGGATCAGAGCGCTGGTGTTTCCTGAGTAACTGGGATCAGAGTGCTGGTGTTTCCTGAGTAACTGGGATCAGAGTGCTGGTGTTTCCTGAGTAACTGGGATCAGAGAGCTGGTGTTTCCTGAGTAACTGGGATCAGAGCGCTGGTGTTTCCTGAGTAACTGGGATCAGAGCGCTGGTGTTTCCTGAGTAACTGGGATCAGAGCGCTGGTGTTTCCTGAGTAACTGGGATCAGAGCGCTGGTGTTTCCTGAGTAACTGGGATCAGAGCGCTGGTGTTTCCTGAGTAACTGGGATCAGAGCTGCTGTGTTTCCTGAGTAACTGGGATCAGAGCTGCTGGTGTTTCCTGAGTAACTGGGATCAGAGCTGCTGGTGTTTCCTGAGTAACTGGGATCAGAGCGCTGGTGTTTCCTGAGTAACTGGGATCAGAGCGCTGGTGTTTCCTGAGTAACTGGGATCAGAGCGCTGGTTTTCCCTGAGTAACTGGGATCAGAGTGCTGGTGTTTCCTGAGTAACTGGGATCAGAGTGCTGGTGTTTCCTGAGTAACTGGGATCAGAGCGCTGGTGTTTCCTGAGTAACTGGGATCAGAGCGCTGGTGTTTCCTGAGTAACTGGGATCAGAGCGCTGGTGTTTCCTGAGTAACTGGGATCAGAGCGCTGGTGTTTCCTGAGTAACTGGATCAGAGCGCTGGTGTTTCCTGAGTAACTGGGATCAGAGTGCTGGTGTTTCCTGAGTAACTGGGATCAGAGTGCTGGTGCTTCCTGAGTAACTGGGATCAGAGCGCTGGTGTTTCCTGAGTAACTGGGATCAGAGCGCTGGTGTTTCCTGAGTAACTGGGATCAGAGCGCTGGTGTTTCCTGAGTAACTGGGATCAGAGCGCTGGTGTTTCCTGAGTAACTGGGATCAGAGAGCTGGTGTTTCCTGAGTAACTGGGATCAGAGCGCTGGTGTTTCTGAGTAACTGGGATCAGAGCGCTGGTGTTTCCTGAGTAACTGGGATCAGAGTGCTGGTGTTTCCTGAGTAACTGGGATCAGAGCGCTGGTGTTTCCTGAGTAACTGGGATCAGAGCGCTGTGTTTCCTGAGTAACTGGGATCAGAGTGCTGGTGTTTCCTGAGTAACTGGGATCAGAGTGCTGGTGTTTCCTGAGTAACTGGGATCAGAGCGCTGGTGTTTCCTGAGTAACTGGGATCAGAGCGCTGGTGTTTCTGAGTAACTGGGATCAGAGCGCTGGTGTTTCCTGAGTAACTGGGATCAGAGCGCTGGTGTTTCCTTGAGTAACTGGGATCAGAGCGCTGGTGTTCCTGATTAACTGGGATCAGAGTGCTTGTTTCTGGGTAACTGGGATCAGAGTGCTGGTGTTTCCTGAGTAACTGGGATCAGAGTGCTGGTGTTTCCTGAGTAACTGGGATCAGAGCGCTGGTGTTTCCTGAGTAACTGGGATCAGAGTGCTGGTGTTTCCTGAGTAACTGGGATCAGAGCACTGGTATTCCCTGAGTAACTGGGATCAGAGCACTGGTGCTTCCTGAGTAACTGGGATCAGAGCGCTGGTGTTTCCTAAGTAACTGGGATCAGAGTGCTGGTGTTTCCTGAGTAACTGGGATCAGAGCGCTGGTGTTTCCTGAGTAACTGGGATCAGAGCTGCTGTTGTTTCCTGAGTAACTGGGATCAGAGTGCTGGTGCTTCCTGAGTAAATTGGGATCAGATTGCTAGTGCTTCTTGAGTAATTGGGATCAGAGTGCTAGTGCTTCCTGAGTAACTGGGATCAGAGTGCTGATGTTTCCTGAGTAACTGGGATCAGAGTGCTGGTGTTTCCTGAGTAACTGGGATCAGAGTACTGGTGTTTCCTGAGTAACTGGGATCAGAGCGCTGGTGTTTCCTGGGTAACTGGGATCAGAGCGCTGGTGTTTCCTGAGTAACTGGGATCAGAGCGCTGGTGTTTCCTGAGTAACTGGGATCAGAGCGCTGGTGTTTCCTGAGTAACTGGGATCAGAGCGCTGGTGTTTCCTGAGTAACTGGGATCAGAGCGCTGGTGTTTCCTGAGTAACTGGGATCAGAGCGCTGGTGTTTCCTGAGTAACTGGGATCAGTAGCGCTGGTGTTTCCTGAGTAACTTGGATCAGAGCGCTGGATTTTCTGAGTAACTGGGATCAGAGTGCTGGTGATTCCTGAGTAACTGGGATCAGAGTGCTGGTTTTCCTGAGTAACGGGGATCAGAGCGCTGGTGTTTCCTGAGTAACTGGGATCAGAGTGCTGGTGTTTCCTGGAGTAACTGGGATCAGAGCGCTGGTATTCCATGTGTAACTGGGATCAGAGTGCCTGGTGTTTCCTGAGTAACTGGGATCAGAGAGCTGGTGTTTCCTGAGTAACTGGGATCAGAGTGCTGGTGTTTTCCTGAGTAACTGGATCAGAGCGCTGGTTGTTTCCTGAGTATGGGATCAGATGCGGCTTGTATTCCTGAGTAACTGGGGATCAGAGTGCTGGTGATTCCTTGAGTAACTGGGATCAGAGTGCTGTGCTTTCCTGAGTAACTGGGATCAGAGCGCTGGTGTTTCCTGAGTAACTGGGATCAGAGCGCTGTGTTTCCTGAGTAACTGGGATCAGAGCGCTGGTGTTTCCTGAGTAACTGGGATCAGAGCGCTGGTGTTTCCTGAGTAACTGGGATCAGAGCGCTGGTGTTTCCTGAGTAACTGGGATCAGAGCGCTGGTGTTTCCTGAGTAACTGGGATCAGAGCGCTGGTGTTTCCTGAGTAACTGGGATCAGAGCGCTGGTGTTTCCTGAGTAACTGGGATCAGAGCGCTGGTGTTTCCTGAGTAACTGGGATCAGAGCGCTGGTGTTTCCTGAGTAACTGGGATCAGAGCGCTGGTGTTTCCTGAGTAACTGGGATCAGAGCGCTGGTGTTTCCTGAGTAACTGGGATCAGAGCGCTGGTGATTTCCTGAGTAACTGGGATCAGAGTGCTGGTGTTTCCTGAGTAACTGGGATCAGAGCGCTGGTGTTTCCTGAGTAACTGGGATCAGAGTGCTGGTGTTTCCTGAGTAACTGGGATCAGAGCGCTGGTGTTTCCTGAGTAACTGGGATCAGAGCGCTGGTGTTTCCTGAGTAACTGGGATCAGAGCGCTGGTGTTCCTGAGTAACTGGGATCAGAGTGCTGGTGCTTCCTGAGTAACTGGGATCAGAGCGCTGGTGTTTCCTGAGTAACTGGGATCCAGAGCGCTGGTGTTCCTGAGTAACTGGGATCAGAGTGCTGGTGTTTCCTGAGTAACTGGGATCAGAGCGCTGGTGTTCCCTGAGTAACTGGGATCAGAGCGCTGGTGTTTCCCTGAGTAACTGGGATCAGAGTGCTGGTGATTCCTGAGTAACTGGGATCAGAGCGCTGGTGTTCCTGAGTAACTGGGATCAGAGCGCTGGTGTTTCCTGAGTAACTGGGATCAGAGCGCTGGTGTTTCCTGAGTAACTGGGATCAGAGCGCTGGTGTTTCCTGAGTAACTGGGATCAGAGCGCTGGTGTTTCCCTGAGTAACTGGATCAGAGCGCTGGTGTTTCCTGAGTAACTGGGATCAGAGCGCTGGTGCTTCCTGAGTAACTGGGATCAGAGTGCTGGTGCTTCCTGAGTAACTGGGATCAGAGTGCTGGTGTTTCCTGAGTAACTGGGATCAGAGAGCTGGTGCTTCCTGAGTAACTGGGATCAGAGCGCTGGTGTTTCCTGAGTAACTGGGATCAGAGCGCTGGTTTTCCTGAGTAACTGGGATCAGAGCGCTGGTGTTTCCTGAGTAACTGGGATCAGAGCCTGGTGTTTCCTGAGTAACTGGGATCAGAGCGCTGGTGTTTCCTGAGTAACTGGGATCAGAGCGCTGGTGTTTCCTGAGTAACTGGGATCAGAGCGCTGGTGTTTCCTGAGTAACTGGGATCAGAGCGCTGGTGTTTCCTGAGTAACTGGGATCAGAGCGCTGGTGTTTCCTGAGTAACTGGGATCAGAGCGCTGGTGTTTCCTGAGTAACTGGGATCAGAGCGCTGGTGTTTCCTGAGTAACTGGGATCAGAGCGCTGGTGTTTCCTGAGTAACTGGATCAGAGCGCTGGTAGTTTCCTGAGTAACTGGGATCAGAGCGCTGGGTCTTCCTGAGTAACTGGGATCAGAGTGCTAGGGTATTCCTGAGTAACTGGGATCAGAGTGCTGGTGTTCCCTGAGTAACTGGGATCATAGTGCTGGTGTTCCTGAGTAACTGGGATCAGAGCGCTGGTGATTCCCTGAGTAACTGGGATCAGAGCGCTGGTATTCCCTGAGTAACTGGGATCAGAGCGCTGGTATTCCCTGAGTAACTGGGATCAGAGCGCTGAGCTTCCTGGAGTAACTGGGATCAGAGCGCATGAGTATTCCCTGAGTAACTGGGATCAGAGTGCTGGTGTTTCCTGAGTAACTGGGATCAGGCGCTGGTTGTTCCTGAGTAACTGGAATCAGAGCGCTGTGTTTCCTGAGTAACTGGGATCAGAGCGCTGTGTTTCCTGAGTAACTGGGATCAGAGCGCTGGTGTTTCCTTAGTAACTGGGATCAGAGGCTGGTGTTTCCTGAGTAAACTGGGATCAGAGCGCTGGTGTTTCCTGAGTAACTGGGATCAGAGTGCTGGTGTTTCCTGAGTAATTGGGATCAGAGCGCTGGTGTTTCCTTGAGTAACTGGGATCAGAGCGCTGGTGCTTCCTGAGTAACTGGGATCAGAGCGCTGGTGTTTCCTGAGTAACTGGGATCAGAGCGCTGGTGTTTCCTGAGTAACTGGGATCAGAGAGCTGGTGTTTCCTGTGTAACTGGGATCAGAGCGCTGGTGTTTCCAGAGTAACTGGGATCAGAGCGCTGGTGCTTTCCTGAGTAACTGGGATCAGAGCGCTGGTGTTTCCTGAGTAACTGGGATCAGAGCGCTGGTGTTTCCTGAGTAACTGGGATCAGAGCGCTGGTTGTTCCTGAGTAACTGGGATCAGAGCGCTGGTGCTTCCTGAGTAACTGGGATCAGAGCGCTGGTGTTCCTGAGTAACTGGGATCAGAGAGCTAGTGCTTCCTGAGTAAATGGGATCAGAGAGCTGGTGTTTCCTGAGTAACTGGGATCAGAGCGCTGGTGTTTCCTGAGTAACTGGGATCAGAGCGCTGGTGTTTCCTGAGTAACTGGGATCAGAGCGCTGGTGTTTCCTGAGTAACTGGGATCAGAGCGCTGGTGTTTCCTGAGTAACTGGGATCAGAGCGCTGGTGTTTCCTGAGTAACTGGGATCAGAGTGCTGGTGTTTCCTGAGTAACTGGGATCAGAGCGCTGGTGTTTCCTGAGTAACTGGGATCAGAGCGCTGGTGTTTCCTGAGTAACTGGGATCAGAGCGCTGGTGTTTCCTGAGTAACTGGGATCAGAGCGCTGGTGTTTCCTGAGTAACTGGGATCAGAGCGCTGGTGTTTCCTGAGTAACTGGGATCAGAGCGCTGGTGTTTCCTGAGTAACTGGGATCAGAGCGCTGGTGTTTCCTGAGTAACTGGGATCAGAGCGCTGGTGTTTCCTGAGTAACTGGGATCAGAGCGCTGGTGTTTCCTGAGTAACTGGGATCAGAGCGCTGGTGTTTCCTGAGTAACTGGGATCAGAGCGCTGGTGTTTCCTGAGTAACTGGGATCAGAGCTGCTGGTGTTTCCTGAGTAACTGGGATCAGAGCGCTGGTGTTTCCTGAGTAACTGGGATCAGAGCGCTGGAGTTTCCCTGAGTAACTGGGATCAGAGCGCTGGTGTTTCCTGAGTAACTGGGATCAGAGCGCTGGTGTTTCCTGAGTAACTGGGATCAGAGCGCTGGTGTTTCCTGAGTAACTGGGATCAGAGCACTGGTGTTTCCTGAGTACTGGGATCAGAGCGCTGGTGTTTCCTGAGTAACTGGGATCAGAGCGCTGGTGTTTCCTGAGTAACTGGGATCAGAGCGCTGGTGTTTCCTGAGTAACTGGGATCAGAGTGCTGGTGCTTCCTGAGTAATTGGGATCAGAGTGCTGGTGATTCCTGAGTAACTGGGATCAGAGTGCTGGTGCTTCCTGAGTAACTGGGATCAGAGTGCTGGTGTTTCCTGAGTAACTGGGATCAGCGCGCAGGTGTTTCCTGAGTAACTGGGATCAGAGCGCTGGTGTTTCCTGAGTAACTGGGATCAGAGCATGGTGATTCCTGAGTAACTGGGATCAGAGAGCTGGTGTTTCCTGAGTAACTGGGATCAGAGCGCTGGTGTTTCCTGAGTAACTGGGATCAGAGCGCTGGTGTTTCCTGAGTAACTGGGATCAGAGCGCTGGTGTTTCCTGAGTAACTGGGATCAGAGCTGCTGGTGTTCCTGAGTAACTGGGATCAGAGTGCTGGTGTTCCTGAGTAACTGGGATCAGAGATGCTGTTGTTTCCTGAGTAACTGGGATCAGAGTGCTGGTGTTCCTGAGGTAACTGGGATCAGAGCGCTGGTGTATTCCTGAGTAACTGGGATCAGAGTGCTGGTGTTTCCTGAGTAACTGGGATCAGAGCGCTGGTGTTTCCTGAGTAATGGGATCAGAGCAGCTGGTGTTCCCTGAGTAACTGGGATCAGAGTCGCTGGTTTTCCCTGAGTAACTGGGATCAGAGCGCTGGTATTCCCTGAGTAACTGGGATCAGAGCGCTGGTGGTTCCTGAGTAACTGGGATCAGAGCGCTGGTGTTTCCTGAGTAACTGGGATCAGAGCGCTGGTGTTTCCTGAGTAACTGGGATCAGAGTGCTGGTGTTTCCTGAGTAACTGGGATCAGAGCGCTGGTGTTTCCTGAGTAACTGGGATCAGAGCGCTGGTGTTCCTGAGTAACTGGGATCAGAGCGCTGGTATTCCCTGAGTAACTGGGATCAGAGCGCTGGTGATTCCTGAGTAACTGGGATCAGAGCGCTGGTGATTCCTGAGTAACTGGGATCAGAGCGCTGGTGTTTCCTGAGTAACTGGGATCAGAGCGCTGGTGCTTCCTGAGTAACTGGGATCAGAGTGCTGGTGTTTCCTGAGTAACTGGGATCAGAGCGCTGGTGTTTCCTGAGTAACTGGGATCAGAGCGCTGGTGTTTCCTGAGTAACTGGGATCAGAGCTGCTGGTGTTTCCTGAGTAACTGGGATCAGAGTGCTGGTGGTTCCTGAGTAACTGGGATCAGAGCGCTGGTGTTTCTGAGTAACTGGGATCAGAGTGCTGGTGTTTCCTGAGTAACTGGGATCAGAGCGCTGGTATTCCTGAGTAACTGGGATCAGAGCGCCGGTTTTCCTGAGTAACTGGGATCAGAGTGCTGGTGTTTCCTGAGTAACTGGGATCAAGCGCTGGTGTTTCCTGAGTAACTGGGATCAGAGTGCTGGTGTTTCCCTGAGTAACTGGGATCAGAGCGCTGGTATTCCTGAGTAACTGGGATCAGAGCGCTGGTGTTTCCTGAGTAACTGGGATCAGAGCGCTGGTGTTTCCTGAGTAACTGGGATCAGAGCGCTGGTGTTTCCTGAGTAACTGGGATCAGAGCGCTGGTGTTTCCTGAGTAACTGGGATCAGAGCGCTGGTGTTTCCTGAGTAACTGGGATCAGAGCGCTGGTGTTTCCTGAGTAACTGGGATCAGAGCGCTGGTGTTTCCTGAGTAACTGGGATCAGAGCGCTGGTGTTTCCTGAGTAACTGGGATCAGAGTGCTGGTGTTTCCTGAGTAACTGGGATCAGAGCGCTGGTGTTTCCTGAGTAACTGGGATCAGAGCGCTGGTGTTTCCTGAGTAACTGGGATCAGAGCGCTGGTGTTTCCTGAGTAACTGGGATCAGAGCGCTGGTGTTTCCTGAGTAACTGGGATCAGAGCGCTGGTGTTTCCTGAGTAACTGGGATCAGAGTGCTGGTGTTTCCTGAGTAACTGGGATCAGAGCGCTGGTGTTTCCTGAGTAACTGGGATCAGAGCGCTGGTGTTTCCTGAGTAACTGGGATCAGAGCGCTGGTGTTTCCTGAGTAACTGGGATCAGAGCGCTGGTGTTTCCTGAGTAACTGGGATCAGAGCGCTGGTGTTTCCTGAGTAACTGGGATCAGAGCGCTGGTGTTTCCTGAGTAACTGGGATCAGAGCGCTGGTGTTTCCTGAGTAACTGGGATCAGAGCGCTGGTGTTTCCTGAGTAACTGGGATCAGAGCGCTGGTGTTTCCTGAGTAACTGGGATCAGAGCGCTGGTGTTTCCTGAGTAACTGGGATCAGAGCGCTGGTGTTTCCTGAGTAACTGGGATCAGAGCGCTGGTGTTTCCTGAGTAACTGGGATCAGAGCGCTGGTGTTTCCTGAGTAACTGGGATCAGAGCGCTGGTGTTTCCTGAGTAACTGGGATCAGAGCGCTGGTGTTTCCTGAGTAACTGGGATCAGAGCGCTGGTGTTTCCTGAGTAACTGGGATCAGAGCGCTGGTGTTTCCTGAGTAACTGGGATCAGAGCGCTGGTGTTTCCTGAGTAACTGGGATCAGAGCGCTGGTGTTTCCTGAGTAACTGGGATCAGAGCGCTGGTGTTTCCTGAGTAACTGGGATCAGAGCGCTGGTGTTTCCTGAGTAACTGGGATCAGAGCGCTGGTGTTTCCTGAGTAACTGGGATCAGAGCGCTGGTGTTTCCTGAGTAACTGGGATCAGAGCGCTGGTGTTTCCTGAGTAACTGGGATCAGAGCGCTGGTGTTTCCTGAGTAACTGGGATCAGAGCGCTGGTGTTTCCTGAGTAACTGGGATCAGAGCGCTGGTGTTTCCTGAGTAACTGGGATCAGAGCGCTGGTGTTTCCTGAGTAACTGGGATCAGAGCGCTGGTGTTTCCTGAGTAACTGGGATCAGAGCGCTGGTGTTTCCTGAGTAACTGGGATCAGAGCGCTGGTGTTTCCTGAGTAACTGGGATCAGAGCGCTGGTGTTTCCTGAGTAACTGGGATCAGAGTGCTGGTGTTTCCTGAGTAACTGGGATCAGAGTGCTGGTGTTTCCTGAGTAACTGGGATCAGAGTGCTGGTGTTTCCTGAGTAACTGGGATCAGAGCGCTGGTGTTTCCTGAGTAACTGGGATCAGAGCGCTGGTGTTTCCTGAGTAACTGGGATCAGAGCGCTGGTGTTTCCTGAGTAACTGGGATCAGAGCGCTGGTGTTTCCTGAGTAACTGGGATCAGAGCGCTGGTGTTTCCTGAGTAACTGGGATCAGAGCGCTGGTGTTTCCTGAGTAACTGGGATCAGAGCGCTGGTGTTTCCTGAGTAACTGGGATCAGAGCGCTGGTGTTTCCTGAGTAACTGGGATCAGAGCGCTGGTGTTTCCTGAGTAACTGGGATCAGAGCGCTGGTGTTTCCTGAGTAACTGGGATCAGAGCGCTGGTGTTTCCTGAGTAACTGGGATCAGAGCGCTGGTGTTTCCTGAGTAACTGGGATCAGAGCGCTGGTGTTTCCTGAGTAACTGGGATCAGAGTGCTGGTGTTTCCTGAGTAACTGGGATCAGAGCGCTGGTGTTTCCTGAGTAACTGGGATCAGAGTGCTGGTGTTTCCTGAGTAACTGGGATCAGAGCGCTGGTGTTTCCTGAGTAACTGGGATCAGAGCGCTGGTGTTTCCTGAGTAACTGGGATCAGAGCGCTGGTGTTTCCTGAGTAACTGGGATCAGAGCGCTGGTGTTTCCTGAGTAACTGGGATCAGAGCGCTGGTGTTTCCTGAGTAACTGGGATCAGAGCGCTGGTGTTTCCTGAGTAACTGGGATCAGAGTGCTGGTGTTTCCTGAGTAACTGGGATCAGAGTGCTGGTGTTTCCTGAGTAACTGGGATCAGAGTGCTGGTGTTTCCTGAGTAACTGGGATCAGAGTGCTGGTGTTTCCTGAGTAACTGGGATCAGAGTGCTGGTGTTTCCTGAGTAACTGGGATCAGAGCGCTGGTGTTTCCTGAGTAACTGGGATCAGAGCGCTGGTGTTTCCTGAGTAACTGGGATCAGAGCGCTGGTGTTTCCTGAGTAACTGGGATCAGAGCGCTGGTGTTTCCTGAGTAACTGGGATCAGAGCGCTGGTGTTTCCTGAGTAACTGGGATCAGAGCGCTGGTGTTTCCTGAGTAACTGGGATCAGAGCGCTGGTGTTTCCTGAGTAACTGGGATCAGAGCGCTGGTGTTTCCTGAGTAACTGGGATCAGAGCGCTGGTGTTTCCTGAGTAACTGGGATCAGAGCGCTGGTGTTTCCTGAGTAACTGGGATCAGAGCGCTGGTGTTTCCTGAGTAACTGGGATCAGAGTGCTGGTGTTTCCTGAGTAACTGGGATCAGAGCGCTGGTGTTTCCTGAGTAACTGGGATCAGAGTGCTGGTGTTTCCTGAGTAACTGGGATCAGAGCGCTGGTGTTTCCTGAGTAACTGGGATCAGAGCGCTGGTGTTTCCTGAGTAACTGGGATCAGAGCGCTGGTGTTTCCTGAGTAACTGGGATCAGAGCGCTGGTGTTTCCTGAGTAACTGGGATCAGAGCGCTGGTGTTTCCTGAGTAACTGGGATCAGAGCGCTGGTGTTTCCTGAGTAACTGGGATCAGAGCGCTGGTGTTTCCTGAGTAACTGGGATCAGAGCGCTGGTGTTTCCTGAGTAACTGGGATCAGAGTGCTGGTGTTTCCTGAGTAACTGGGATCAGAGTGCTGGTGTTTCCTGAGTAACTGGGATCAGAGCGCTGGTGTTTCCTGAGTAACTGGGATCAGAGCGCTGGTGTTTCCTGAGTAACTGGGATCAGAGCGCTGGTGTTTCCTGAGTAACTGGGATCAGAGCGCTGGTGTTTCCTGAGTAACTGGGATCAGAGTGCTGGTGTTTCCTGAGTAACTGGGATCAGAGCGCTGGTGTTTCCTGAGTAACTGGGATCAGAGCGCTGGTGTTTCCTGAGTAACTGGGATCAGAGCGCTGGTGTTTCCTGAGTAACTGGGATCAGAGCGCTGGTGTTTCCTGAGTAACTGGGATCAGAGCGCTGGTGTTTCCTGAGTAACTGGGATCAGAGCGCTGGTGTTTCCTGAGTAACTGGGATCAGAGCGCTGGTGTTTCCTGAGTAACTGGGATCAGAGCGCTGGTGTTTCCTGAGTAACTGGGATCAGAGCGCTGGTGTTTCCTGAGTAACTGGGATCAGAGCGCTGGTGTTTCCTGAGTAACTGGGATCAGAGCGCTGGTGTTTCCTGAGTAACTGGGATCAGAGCGCTGGTGTTTCCTGAGTAACTGGGATCAGAGCGCTGGTGTTTCCTGAGTAACTGGGATCAGAGCGCTGGTGTTTCCTGAGTAACTGGGATCAGAGCGCTGGTGTTTCCTGAGTAACTGGGATCAGAGCGCTGGTGTTTCCTGAGTAACTGGGATCAGAGCGCTGGTGTTTCCTGAGTAACTGGGATCAGAGCGCTGGTGTTTCCTGAGTAACTGGGATCAGAGCGCTGGTGTTTCCTGAGTAACTGGGATCAGAGCGCTGGTGTTTCCTGAGTAACTGGGATCAGAGCGCTGGTGTTTCCTGAGTAACTGGGATCAGAGCGCTGGTGTTTCCTGAGTAACTGGGATCAGAGCGCTGGTGTTTCCTGAGTAACTGGGATCAGAGCGCTGGTGTTTCCTGAGTAACTGGGATCAGAGTGCTGGTGTTTCCTGAGTAACTGGGATCAGAGTGCTGGTGTTTCCTGAGTAACTGGGATCAGAGCGCTGGTGTTTCCTGAGTAACTGGGATCAGAGCGCTGGTGTTTCCTGAGTAACTGGGATCAGAGCGCTGGTGTTTCCTGAGTAACTGGGATCAGAGCGCTGGTGTTTCCTGAGTAACTGGGATCAGAGCGCTGGTGTTTCCTGAGTAACTGGGATCAGAGTGCTGGTGTTTCCTGAGTAACTGGGATCAGAGCGCTGGTGTTTCCTGAGTAACTGGGATCAGAGCGCTGGTGTTCCTGAGTAACTGGGATCAGAGTGCTGGTGTTTCTGAGTAACTGGGATCAGAGCGCTGGTGTTTCCTGAGTAACTGGGATCAGAGCGCTGGTGTTCCTGAGTAACTGGGATCAGAGCGCTGGTGTTTCCTGAGTAACTGGGATCAGAGCGCTGGTGTTTCCTGAGTAACTGGGATCAGAGCGCTGTTGTTTCCTGAGTAACTGGGATCAGAGCGCTGGTGTTTCCTGAGTAACTGGGATCAGAGCGCTGGTGTTTCCTGAGTAACTGGGATCAGAGCGCTGGTGTTTCCTGAGTAACTGGGATCAGAGCGCTGGTGTTTCCTGAGTAACTGGGATCAGAGCGCTGGTGTTTCCTGAGTAACTGGGATCAGAGCGCTGGTGTTTCCTGAGTAACTGGGATCAGAGCGCTGGTGTTTCCTGAGTAACTGGGATCAGAGCGCTGGTGTTTCCTGAGTAACTGGGATCAGAGCGCTGGTGTTTCCTGAGTAACTGGGATCAGAGCGCTGGTGTTTCCTGAGTAACTGGGATCAGAGCGCTGGTGTTTCCTGAGTAACTGGGATCAGAGCGCTGGTGTTTCCTGAGTAACTGGGATCAGAGAGCTGGTGTTTCCTGAGTAACTGGGATCAGAGCGCTGGTGTTTCCTGAGTAACTGGGATCAGAGCGCTGGTGCTTCCTGAGTAACTGGGATCAGAGCGCTGGTGTTTCCTGAGTAACTGGGATCAGAGCGATGGTGTTTCCTGAGTAACTGGGATCAGAGTGCTGGTGCTTCCTGAGTAACTGGGATCAGTGCGCTGATGTTTCCTGAGTAACTGGGATCAGAGCGCTGGTGTTTCCTGAGTAACTGGGATCAGAGCGCTGGTGTTTCCTGAGTAACTGGGATCAGAGCGCTGTGTTTCCTGAGTAACTGGGATCAGAGTGCTGGTGTTTCCTGAGTAACTGGGATCAGAGTGCTGTTGTTTCCTGAGTAACTGGGATCAGAGTGCTGGTGCTTCCTGAGTAACTGGGATCAGAGTGCTGTGTTTCCTGAGTAACTGGGATCAGAGTGCTGGTGTTTCCTGAGTAACTGGGATCAGAGTGCTGTTGTTTCCTGAGTAACTGGGATCAGAGTGCTGGTGTTTCCTGAGTAACTGGGATCAGAGCGCTGGTGTTTCCTGAGTAACTGGGATCAGAGTGCTGGTGTTTCCTGAGTAACTGGATCAGAGGCTGTGTTTTCCTGAGTAACTGGGATCAGAGTGCTGGTGTTTCCTGAGTAACTGGGATCAGAGCGCTGGTGTTTCTGAGTAACTGGATCAGAGTGCTGGTGTTTCCTGAGTAACTGGGATCAGAGCACTGGTATTCCCTGAGTAACTGGGATCAGAGCACTGGTGCTTCCTGAGTAACTGGGATCAGAGCGCTGGTGTTTCCTAAGTAACTGGGATAGAGTGCTGGTGTTTCCTGAGTAACTGGGATCAGAGCGCTGGTGTTTCCTGAGTAACTGGGATCAGACTGCTGTTGTTTCCTGAGTAACTGGGATCAGAGTGCTGGTGCTTCCTGAGTAATTGGGATCAGATTGCTAGTGCTTCTTGAGTAATTGGGATCAGAGTGCTAGTGCTTCTTGAGTAACTGGGATCAGAGTGCTGATGTTTCCTGAGTAACTGGGATCAGAGTGCTGGTGTTTCCTGAGTAACTGGGATCAGAGTACTGGTGTTTCCTGAGTAACTGGGATCAGAGCGCTGGTGTTTCCTGGTAACTGGGATCAAGCGCTGGTGTTTCCTGAGTAACTGGGATCAGAGCTCTGGTGTTTCCTGAGTAACTGGGATCAGAGCGCTGGTGTTTCCTGAGTAACTGGGATCAGAGTGCTGGTGTTTCCTGAGTAACTGGGATCAGAGCGCTGGTGTTTCCTGAGTAACTGGGATCAGAGCGCTGGTGTTTCCTGAGTAACTGGGATCAGAGCGCTGGTTTTCCCTGAGTAACTGGGATCAGAGCGCTGGTGTTTCCTGAGTAACTGGGATCAGAGCGCTGGTGTTTCCTGAGTAACTGGGATCAGAGTGCTGGTGCTTCCTGAGTAACTGGGATCAGAGTGCTAGGTGCTTCTTGAGTAACTGGGGATCAGAGTGCTGGTGTTTCCTGAGTAACTGGGATCAGAGGCTGATGTTTCCTGAGTAACTGGGATCAGAGTGCTGGTGTTTCCTGAGTAACTGGGATCAGAGCGCTGGTGTTTCCTGAGTAACTGGGATCAGAGCGCTGGTGTTTCCTGAGTAACTGGGATCAGAGCGCTGGTGTTTCCTGAGTAACTGGGATCAGAGCGCTGGTGTTTCCTGAGTAACTGGGATCAGAGCGCTGGTGTTTCCTGAGTAACTGGGATCAGAGCGCTGGTGTTTCCTGAGTAACTGGGATCAGAGTGCTGGTGTTTCCTGAGTAACTGGGATCAGAGCTGCTGGTGCTTTCCTGAGTAACTGGGATCAGAGCGCTGGTGTTTCCTGAGTAACTGGGATCAGAGCGCTGGTGTTTCCTGAGTAACTGGGATCAGAGTGCTGGTGTTTCCTGAGTAACTGGGATCAGAGCGCTGGTGTTTCCTGAGTAACTGGGATCAGAGCGCTGGTGTTCCTGAGTAACTGGGATCAGAGCGCTGGTGTTTCCTGAGTAACTGGGATCAGAGCTGCTGGTGTTTCCTGAGTAACTGGGATCAGAGCGCTGGTGTTTCCTGAGTAACTGGGATCAGAGTGCTGGTGTTTCCTGAGTAACTGGGATCAGAGTGCTGGTGTTTCCTGAGTAACTGGGATCAGATGGCTGGTGTTTCCTGAGTAACTGGGATCAGAGCGCTGGTGTTTCCTGAGTAACTGGGATCAGAGTGCTGTGTTTCCTGAGTAACTGGGATCAGAGTGCTGGTGTTTCTGAGTAACTGGGATCAGAGTGCTGGTGTTTCCTGAGTAACTGGGATCAGAGTGCTGGTGTTTCCTGAGTAACTGGGATCAGAGTGCTGGTGTTTCCTGAGTAACTGGGATCAGAGCGCTGGTGTTTCCTGAGTAACTGGGATCAGAGCGCTGGTGTTTCCTGAGTAACTGGGATCAGAGTGCTGGTTTTCCTGAGTAACTGGGATCAGAGCGCTGGTGTTCCTGAGTAACTGGGATCAGAGCTGCTGGTGTTTCCTGAGTAACTGGGATCAGAGCGCTGGTGTTTCCTGAGTAACTGGGATCAGAGTGCTGGTGTTTCCTGAGTAACTGGGATCAGAGTGCTGGTGTTTCCTGAGTAACTGGGATCAGAGCGCTGGTGTTTCCTGAGTAACTGGGATCAGAGCGCTGGTGTTTCCTGAGTAACTGGGATCAGAGCGCTGGTGTTTCCTGAGTAACTGGGATCAGAGCGCTGGTGTTTCCTGAGTAACTGGGATCAGAGCGCTGGTGTTTCCTGAGTAACTGGGATCAGAGCGCTGGTGTTTCCTGAGTAACTGGGATCAGAGCGCTGGTGTTTCCTGAGTAACTGGGATCAGAGCGCTGGTGTTTCCTGAGTAACTGGGATCAGAGCGCTGGTGTTTCCTGAGTAACTGGGATCAGAGCGCTGGTGTTTCCTGAGTAACTGGGATCAGAGCGCTGGTGTTTCCTGAGTAACTGGGATCAGAGCTGCTGGTGTTTCCTGAGTAACTGGGATCAGAGTGCTGGTGTTTCCTGAGTAACTGGGATCAGAGTGCTGGTGTTTCCTGAGTAACTGGGATCAGAGCGCTGGTGTTCCTGAGTAACTGGGATCAGAGTGCTGGTGTTTCCTGAGTAACTGGGATCAGAGCGCTGGTGTTTCCTGAGTAACTGGGATCAGAGTGCTGGTGTTTCCTGAGTAACTGGGATCAGAGCGCTGGTGTTTCCTGAGTAACTGGGATCAGAGCGCTGGTGTTTCCTGAGTAACTGGGATCAGAGCGCTGGTGTTTCCTGAGTAACTGGGATCAGAGCGCTGGTGTTTCCTGAGTAACTGGGATCAGAGCGCTGGTGTTTCCTGAGTAACTGGGATCAGAGTGCTGGTGTTTCCTGAGTAACTGGGATCAGAGCGCTGGTGTTTCCTGAGTAACTGGGATCAGAGTGCTGGTGTTTCCTGAGTAACTGGGATCAGAGCGCTGGTGCTTCCTGAGTAACTGGGATCAGAGCGCTGGTATTCCCTGAGTAACTGGGATCAGAGTGCTGGTGCTTCCTGAGTAACTGGGATCAGAGCGCTGGTGTTTCCTGAGTAACTGGGATCAGAGCGCTGGTGTTTCCTGAGTAACTGGGATCAGAGTGCTGGTGTTTCCTGAGTAACTGGGATCAGAGTGCTGGTGCTTCCTGAGTAACTGGGATCAGAGTGCTGGTGTTTCCTGAGTAACTGGGATCAGAGTGCTGTGTTTCCTGAGTAACTGGGATCAGAGCGCTGGTGTTTCCTGAGTAACTGGGATCAGAGCTGCTGGTGTTTCCTGAGTAACTGGGATCAGAGCGCTGGTGTTTCCTGAGTAACTGGGATCAGAGCTGCTGGTGTTTCCTGAGTAACTGGGATCAGAGCGCTGGTGTTTCCTGAGTAACTGGGATCAGAGCGCTGGTGTTTCCTGAGTAACTGGGATCAGAGCGCTGGTGTTTCCTGAGTAACTGGGATCAGAGCGCTGGTGTTTCCTGAGTAACTGGGATCAGAGCGCTGGTGTTTCCTGAGTAACTGGGATCAGAGCGCTGGTGTTTCCTGAGTAACTGGGATCAGAGCGCTGGTGTTTCCTGAGTAACTGGGATCAGAGCGCTGGTGTTTCCTGAGTAACTGGGATCAGAGTGCTGGTGTTTCCTGAGTAACTGGGATCAGAGCGCTGGTGTTTCCTGAGTAACTGGGATCAGAGTGCTGGTGTTTCCTGAGTAACTGGGATCAGAGCGCTGGTGTTTCCTGAGTAACTGGGATCAGAGCGCTGGTGTTTCCTGAGTAACTGGGATCAGAGCGCTGGTGTTTCCTGAGTAACTGGGATCAGAGCGCTGGTGTTTCCTGAGTAACTGGGATCAGAGCGCTGGTGTTTCCTGAGTAACTGGGATCAGAGCTGCTGGTGTTTCCTGAGTAACTGGGATCAGAGTGCTGGTGTTTCCTGAGTAACTGGGATCAGAGCGCTGGTGTTTCCTGAGTAACTGGGATCAGAGCGCTGGTGTTTCCTGAGTAACTGGGATCAGAGCGCTGGTGTTTCCTGAGTAACTGGGATCAGAGCGCTGGTGTTTCCTGAGTAACTGGGATCAGAGCGCTGGTGTTTCCTGAGTAACTGGGATCAGAGCGCTGGTGTTTCCTGAGTAACTGGGATCAGAGCGCTGGTGTTTCCTGAGTAACTGGGATCAGAGCGCTGGTGTTTCCTGAGTAACTGGGATCAGAGCGCTGGTGTTTCCTGAGTAACTGGGATCAGAGCGCTGGTGTTTCCTGAGTAACTGGGATCAGAGCGCTGGTGTTTCCTGAGTAACTGGGATCAGAGCTGCTGGTGTTTCCTGAGTAACTGGGATCAGAGCGCTGGTGTTTCCTGAGTAACTGGGATCAGAGCGCTGGTGTTTCCTGAGTAACTGGGATCAGAGCGCTGGTGTTTCCTGAGTAACTGGGATCAGAGCGCTGGTGTTTCCTGAGTAACTGGGATCAGAGCGCTGGTGTTTCCTGAGTAACTGGGATCAGAGCGCTGGTGTTTCCTGAGTAACTGGGATCAGAGCGCTGGTGTTTCCTGAGTAACTGGGATCAGAGCGCTGGTGTTTCCTGAGTAACTGGGATCAGAGCGCTGGTGTTTCCTGAGTAACTGGGATCAGAGCGCTGGTGTTTCCTGAGTAACTGGGATCAGAGCTGCTGGTGTTTCCTGAGTAACTGGGATCAGAGTGCTGGTGTTTCCTGAGTAACTGGGATCAGAGTGCTGGTGCTTTCCTGAGTAATTGGGATCAGAGTGCTAGGTGCTTCCTGAGTAACTGGGATCAGAGTGCTAGTGTTTCCTGAGTAACTGGGATCAGAGTGCTGTGTTTCCTGAGTAACTGGGATCAGAGTGCTGGTGTTTCCTGAGTAACTGGGATCAGAGCGCTGGTGTTTCCTGAGTAACTGGGATCAGAGCGCTGGTGTTTCCTGAGTAACTGGGATCAGAGCAGCTGGTGTTTCCTGAGTAACTGGGATCAGAGCGCTGGTGTTCCTGAGTAACTGGGATCAGAGCGCTGGTGTTTCCTGAGTAACTGGGATCAGAGCGCTGGTGTTTCCTGAGTAACTGGGATCAGAGCGCTGGTGTTTCCTGAGTAACTGGGATCAGAGCTGCTGGTGTTTCCTGAGTAACTGGGATCAGAGCTGCTGGTGCTTCCTGAGTAACTGGGATCAGAGTGCTGTGCTTCCTGAGTAACTGGGATCAGAGTGCTGGTGCTTCCTGAGTAACTGGGATCAGAGTGCTGGTGTTTCCTGAGTAACTGGGATCATAGTGCTGGTGCTTCCTGAGTAACTGGGATCAGAGTGCTGGTGTTTCCTGAGTAACTGGGATCAGAGCGCTGGTGTTTCCTGAGTAACTGGGATCAGAGCGCTGGTGTTTCCTGAGTAACTGGGATCAGAGCGCTGGTGTTTCCTGAGTAACTGGGATCAGAGTGCTGGTGTTTCCTGAGTAACTGGGATCAGAGCGCTGGTGTTTCCTGAGTAACTGGGATCAGAGCGCTGGTGTTTCCTGAGTAACTGGGATCAGAGCGCTGGTGTTTCCTGAGTAACTGGGATCAGAGCGCTGGTGTTTCCTGAGTAACTGGGATCAGAGCTGCTGGTGTTTCCTGAGTAACTGGGATCAGAGTGCTGGTGTTTCCTGAGTAACTGGGATCAGAGTGCTGGTGCTTCCTGAGTAATTGGGATCAGATTGCTAGTGCTTCCTGAGTAATTGGGATCAGAGTGCTGGTGCTTCCTGAGTAACTGGGATCAGAGTGCTGGTGTTTCCTGAGTAACTGGGATCAGAGTGCTGGTGTTTCCTGAGTAACTGGGATCAGAGCGCTGGTGTTTCCTGAGTAACTGGGATCAGAGCGCTGGTGTTTCCTGAGTAACTGGGATCAGAGCGCTGGTGTTTCCTGAGTAACTGGGATCAGAGCGCTGGTGTTTCCTGAGTAACTGGGATCAGAGCGCTGGTGTTTCCTGAGTAACTGGGATCAGAGCGCTGGTGTTTCCTGAGTAACTGGGATCAGAGCGCTGGTGTTTCCTGAGTAACTGGGATCAGAGCGCTGGTGTTTCCTGAGTAACTGGGATCAGAGCGCTGGTGTTTCCTGAGTAACTGGGATCAGAGCGCTGGTGTTTCCTGGGTAACTGGGATCAGAGCGCTTGTGTTTCCTGAGTAACTGGGATCAGAGTGTTGGTGTTTCCTGAGTAACTGGGATCAGAGCGCTGGTGTTTACTGGGTAACTGGGATCAGAGTGCTGGTGTTTCCTGAGTAACTGGGATCAGAGTGCTTGTGTTTCCTGAGTAACTGGGATCAGAGCGCTGGTGTTTGCTGAGTAACTGGGATCAGAGCGCTGGTGTTTCCTGAGTAACTGGGATCAGGGCGCTGGTATTCCCTGAGTAACTGGGATCATAGCGCCGGTATTCCCTGAGTAACTGGGATCAGAGTGCTGGTGCTTCCTGAGTAACTGGGATCATAGTGCTGGTGTTTCCTGAGTAACTGGGATCAGAGTGCTGGTGTTCCCTGGGTAACTGGGATCAGAGCGCTGGTATTCCCTGAGTAACTGGGATCAGAGCGCTGGTATTCCCTGAGTAACTGGGATCAGAGCGCTGGTATTCCCTGAGTAACTGGGATCAGAGCGCCTGTATTCCCTGAGTAACTGGGATCAGAGCGCTGGTGTTTCCTGAGTAATTGGGATCAGGGCGCTGATGTTTCCTGAGTAACTGGGATCAGAGCGCTGGTGTTTCCTGAGTAACTGGGATCAGAGCGCTGGTGTTTCCTGAGTAACTGGGATCAGAGCGCTGGTGTTTCCTGAGTAACTGGGATCAGAGCGCTGGTGTTTCCTGAGTAACTGGGATCAGAGCGCTGGTGTTTCCTGAGTAACTGGGATCAGAGCGCTGGTGTTTCCTGAGTAACTTGGATCAGAGCGCTGGTGTTTCCTGGGTAACTGGGATCAGAGTGCTGGTGTTTCCTGAGTAACTGGGATCAGAGCAGTGGTGCTTCCTGAGTAACTGGGATCAGAGCGCTGGTATTCCCTGAGTAACTGGGATCAGAGGGCTGGTGTTTCCTGAGTAACTGGGATCAGAGCGCTGGTGTTTCCTGAGTAACTGGGATCAGAGCGCTGGTGTTTCCTGAGTAACTGGGATCAGAGCGCTGGTGTTTCCTGAGTAACTGGGATCAGAGCGCTGGTGCTTCCTGAGTAACTGGGATCAGAGCGCTGGTGTTTCCTAAGTAACTGGGATAGAGTGCTGGTGTTTCCTGAGTAACTGGGATCAAAGTGCTGTTGTTTCCTGAGTAACTGGGATCAGAGTGCTGGTGCTTCCTGAGTAATTGGGATCAGATTGCTAGTGCTTCTTGAGTAATTGGGATCAGAGTGCTAGTGCTTCCTGAGTAACTGGGATCAGAGTGCTGGTGTTCCCTGGGTAACTGGAATCAGAGTGCTGGTATTCCCTGAGTAACTGGGATCAGAGCGCTGGTAATCCCTGAGTAACTGGGATCAGAGCGCTGGTATTCCCTGAGTAACTGGGATCAGAGCGCTGGTATTCCCTGAGTAACTGGGATCAGAGTGCTGGTGCTTCCTGAGTAATTGGGATCAGGGCGCTGATGTTTCCTGAGTAACTGGGATCAGAGCGCTGGTGTTTCCTGAGTAACTGGGATCAGGGCGCTGGTGTTTCCTGAGTAACTGGGATCAGAGCGCTGGTGTTTCCTGAGTAACTGGGATCAGAGCACTGGTATTCCCTGAGTAACTGGGATCAGAGCACTGGTGCTTCCTGAGTAACTGGGATCAGAGCGCTGGTGTTTCCTGAGTAACTAGCATCGAGTGCTGGTGTTTCCTGAGTAACTGGGATCAGAGCGCTGGTGTTTCCTGAGTAACTGGGATCAGACTGCTGTTGTTTCCTGAGTAACTGGGATCAGAGTGCTGGTGCTTCCTGAGTAATTGGGATCAGATTGCTAGTGCTTCTTGAGTAATTGGGATCAGAGTGCTAGTGCTTCCTGAGTAACTGGGATCAGAGTGCTGATGTTTCCTGAGTAACTGGGATCAGAGTGCTGGTGTTTCCTGAATAACTGGGATCAGAGTACTGGTGTTTCCTGAGTAACTGGGATCAGAGCGCTGGTGTTTCCTGGGTAACTGGGATCAGAGCGCTGGTGTTTCCTGAGTAACTGGGATCAGAGCACTGGTGTTTCCTGAGTAACTGGGATCAGAGCGCTGGTGTTTACTGGGTAACTGGGATCAGAGTGCTGGTGTTTCCTGAGTAACTGGGATCAGAGTGCTGGTGTTTCCTGAGTAACTGGGATCAGAGCGCTGGTGTTTCCTGAGTAACTGGGATCAGAGCGCTGGTGTTTCCTGAGTAACTGGGATTAGGGCGCTGGTATTCCCTGAGTAACTGGGATCAGAGCGCCGGTATTCCCTGAGTAACTGGAATCATAGTGCTGGTGCTTCCTGAGTAACTGGGATCATAGTGCTGGTGTTTCCTGAGTAACTGGGATCAGAGTGCTGGTGTTCCCTGGGTAACTGGGATCAGAGCGCTGGTATTCCCTGAGTAACTGGGATCAGAGCGCTGGTATTCCCTGAGTAACTGGGATCAAAGCGCTGGTATTCCCTGAGTAACTGGGATCAGAGCGCTGGTATTCCCTGAGTAACTGGGATCAGAGCGCTGGTGTTTCCTGAGTAACTGGGATCAGGGCGCTGGTGTTTCCTGAGTAACTGGGATCAGAGCGCTGGTGTTTCCTGAGTAACTGGGATCAGAGCGCTGGTGTTTCCTGAGTAACTGGGATCAGAGCGCTGGTGTTTCCTGAGTAACTGGGATCAGAGCGCTGGTGTTTCCTGAGTAACTGGGATCAGAGCGCTGGTGTTTCCTGAGTAATTGGGATCAGATTGCTAGTGCTTCTTGAGTAATTGGGATCAGAGTGCTAGTGCTTCCTGAGTAACTGGGATCAGAGCGCTGGTATTCCCTGAGTAACTGGGATCAGAGCGCTGGTATTCCCTGAGTAACTGGGATCAGAGCGCTGGTGTTTCCTGAGTAACTGGGATCAGAGCGCTGGTGTTTCCTGAGTAACTGGGATCAGAGCGCTGGTGTTTCCTGAGTAACTGGGATCAGAGCGCTGGTGTTTCCTAAGTAACTGGGATAGAGTGCTGGTGTTTCCTGAGTAACTGGGATCAGAGTGCTGTTGTTTCCTGAGTAACTGGGATCAGAGTGCTGGTGCTTCCTGAGTAATTGGGATCAGATTGCTAGTGCTTCTTGAGTAATTGGGATCAGAGTGCTAGGCTTCCTGAGTAACTGGGATCAGAGTGCTGTTGTTTCCTGAGTAACTGGGATCAGAGTGCTGGTGTTTCCTGAGTAACTGGGATCAGAGCGCTGGTGTTTCCTGAGTAACTGGGATCAGAGTGCTGGTGTTTCCTGAGTAACTGGGATCAGAGCACTGGTATTCCCTGAGTAACTGGGATCAGAGCACTGGTGCTTCCTGAGTAACTGGGATCAGAGCGCTGGTGTTTCCTAAGTAACTGGGATAGAGTGCTGGTGTTTCCTGAGTAACTGGGATCAGAGCGCTGGTGTTTCCTGAGTAACTGGGATCAGACTGCTGTTGTTTCCTGAGTAACTGGGATCAGAGTGCTGGTGCTTCCTGAGTAATTGGGATCAGATTGCTAGTGCTTCTTGAGTAATTGGGATCAGAGTGCTAGTGCTTCCTGAGTAACTGGGATCAGACTGCTGATGTTTCCTGAGTACCTGGGATCAGAGTGCTGGTGTTTCCTGAGTAACTGGGATCAGAGTGCTGGTGTTTCCTGAGTAACTGGGATCAGAGCGCTGGTGTTTCCTGAGTAACTGGGATCAGAGCGCTGGTGTTTCCTGAGTAACTGGGATCAGAGCGCTGGTGTTTCCTGAGTAACTGTGATCAGGGCGCTGGTATTCCCTGAGTAACTGGGATCAGAGCGCCGGTATTCCCTGAGTAACTGGGATCAGAGTGCTGGTGCTTCCTGAGTAACTGGGATCATAGTGCTGGTGTTTCCTGAGTAACTGGGATCAGAGTGCTGGTGTTCCCTGGGTAACTGGGATCAGAGTGCTGGTATTCCCTGAGTAACTGGGATCAGAGCGCTGGTATTCCCTGAGTAACTGGGATCAGAGCGCTGGTATTCCCTGAGTAACTGGGATCAGAGCGCTGGTATTCCCTGAGTAACTGGGATCAGAGTGCTGGTGCTTCCTGAGTAATTGGGATCAGGGCGCTGATGTTTCCTGAGTAACTGGGATCAGAGCGCTGGTGTTTCCTGAGTAACTGGGATCAGAGCGCTGGTGTTTCCTGAGTAACTGGGATCAGAGCGCTGGTGTTTTCTGAGTAACTGGGATCAGAGCGCTGGTGTTTCCTGAGTAACTGGGATCAGAGCGCTGGTGTTTCCTGAGTAACTTGGATCAGAGCGCTGGTGTTTCCTGAGTAACTGGGATCAGAGTGCTGGTGTTTCCTGAGTAACTGGGATCAGAGTGCTGGTGTTTCCTGAGTAACTGGGATCAGAGTGCTGGTAATTCCTGAGTAACTGGGATCAGAGTGCTGGTGTTTCCTGAGTAACTGGGGTCAGAGCGCTGGTGTTTCCTGAGTAACTGGTATCAGAGCGCTGGTGTTTTCCGGGTAACTGGGATCAGAGCGCTGGTATTCCCTGAGTAACTGGGATCAGAGCGCCTGTATTCCCTGAGTAACTGGGATCAGAGTGCTGGTGCTTCCTGAGTAACTGGGATCATAGTTCTGGTGTTTCCTGAGTAACTGGTATCAGAGTGCTGGTGTTCCCTGGGTAACTGGGATCAGAGCGCTGGTATTCCCTGAGTAACTGGGATCAGAGCGCTGGTATTCCCTGAGTAACTGGGATCAGAGCGCTGGTATTCCCTGAGTAACTGGGATCAGAGCGCTGGTGTTTCCTGAGTAACTGGGATCAGAGCGCTGGTGTTTCCTGAGTAACTGGGATCAGAGCGCTGGTGTTTCCTGAGTAACTGGGATCAGAGCACTGGTGCTTCCTGAGTAACTGGGATCAGAGCGCTGGTGTTTCCTAAGTAACTGGGATAGAGTGCTGGTGTTTCCTGAGTAACTGGGATCAGAGCGCTGGTGTTTCCTGAGTAACTGGGATCAGATTGCTGTTGTTTCCTGAGTAACTTGGATCAGAGTGCTGGTGCTTCCTGAGTAATTGGGATCAGATTGCTGGTGCTTTTTGAGTAATTGGGATCAGAGTGCTAGTGCTTCCTGAGTAACTGGGATCAGAGTGCTGATGTTTCCTGAGTAACTGGGATCAGAGTGCTGGTGTTTCCTGAGTAACTGGGATCAGAGTACTGGTGTTTCCTGAGTAACTGGGATCAGAGTGCTGGTGTTTCCTGGGTAACTGGGATCAGAGCGCTGGTGTTTCCTGAGTAACTGGGATCAGAGCGCTGGTGTTTCCTGAGTAACTGGGATCAGAGCGCTGGTGTTTCCTGAGTAACTGGGATCAGAGCGCTGGTGTTTCCTGAGTAACTGGGATCAGAGCGCTGGTGTTTCCTGGGTAACTGGGATCAGAGCGCTGTTGTTTCCTGAGTAACTGGGATCAGAGTGTTGGTGTTTCCTGAGTAACTGGGATCAGATCGCTGGTGTTTACTGGGTAACTGGGATCAGTGTGCTGGTGTTTCCTGAGTAACTGGGATCAGAGTGCTGGTGTTTCCTGAGTAACTGGGATCAGAGCGCTGGTGTTTCCTGAGTAACTGGGATCAGAGCGCTGGCGTTTTCTGGGTAACTGGGATCAGGGCGCTGGTATTCCCTGAGTAACTGGGATCAGAGCGCCGGTATTCCCTGAGTAACTTTGATCAGAGTGCTGGTGCTTCCTGAGTAACTGGGATCATAGTGCTGGTGTTTCCTGAGTAACTGGGATCAGAGTGCTGGTGTTCCCTGGGTAACTGGGATCAGAGCGCTGGTATTCCCTGAGTAACTGGGATCAGAGCGCTGGTATTCCCTGAGTGACTGGGATCAGAGCGCTGGTATTCCCTGAGTAACTGGGATCAGAGCGCTGGTATTCCCTGAGTAACTGGGATCAGGGTGCTGGTGCTTCCTGAGTAATTGGGATCAGGGCGCTGATGTTTCCTGAGTAACTGGGATCAGAGCGCTGGTGTTTCCTGAGTAACTGGGATCAGAGCGCTGGTGTTTCCTGAGTAACTGGGATCAGAGTGCTGGTGTTTCCTGAGTAACTGGGATCAGAGCGCTGGTGTTTCCTGAGTAACTGGGATCAGAGCGCTGGTGTTTCCTGAGTAACTGGGATCAGAGCGCTGGTGTTTCCTGAGTAACTGGGATCAGAGCGCTGGTGTTTCCTGGGTAACTGGGATCAGAGTGCTGATGTTTCCTGAGTAACTGGGATCAGAGTGTTGGTGTTTCCTGTGTAACTCGGATCAGAGTGCTGGTGTTTCCTGAGTAACTGGGATCAGAGTGCTGGTATTTCCTGAGTAATTGGGATCAGAGTGTTGGTGTTTCCTGAGTAACTGGGGTCAGAGCGCTGGTGTTTCCTGAGTAACTGGTATCAGAGCGCTGGTGTTTTCCGGGTAACTGGGATCAGAGCGCTGGTGTTCCCTGAGTAACTGGGATCTGAGCGCCGGTATTCCCTGATTAACTGGGATCAGAGTGCTGGTGCTTCCTGAGTAACTGGGATCATAGTGCTGGTGTTTCCTGAGTAACTGGGATCAGAGCGCTGGTGTTCCCTGGGTAACTGGGATCAGAGCGCTGGTGTTCCCTGGGTAACTGGGATCAGAGCGCTGGTATTCCCTGAGAAACTGGGATCAGAGCGCTGGTATTCCCTGAGTAACTGGGATCAGAGTGCTGGTGCTTCCTGAGTAACTGGGATCAGAGCGCTGATGTTTCCTGAGTAACTGGGATCAGAGCGCTGGTGTTTCCTGAGTAACTGGGATCAGAGCGCTGGTGTTTCCTGAGTAACTTTGATCAGTGCGCTGGTGTTTCCTGAGTAACTGGGATCAGAGCGCTGGTGTTTCCTGAGTAACTGGGATCAGAGCGCTGGTGTTTCCTGAGTAACTGGGATCAGAGCGCTGTTGTTTCCTGAGTCACTGGGATCAGAGCGCTGGTGTTTCCTGGGTATCTGGGATCAGAGTGCTGGTGTTTCCTGAGTAACTGGGATCAGAGTGCTGGTGTTTCCTGAGTAACTGGGATCAGAGCGCTGGTGTTTCCTGAGTAACTGGGATCAGAGCGCTGGTGTTTCCTGAGTAACTGGGATCAGAGCGCTGGTGTTTCCTGAGTAACTGGGATCAGAGCGCTGGTGTTTTCTTGGTAACTGGGATCAGAGCGCTGGTATTCCCTGAGTAACTGGGATCAGAGCGTCGGTATTCCTTGAGTAACTGGGATCAGAGTGCTGGTGTTTCCTGAGTAACTGAGATCAGAGCGCTGGTATTCCCTGAGTAACTGGGATCAGAGCACTGGTGCTTCCTGAGTATCTGGGATCAGAGCGCTGGTGTTTCCTGAGTTACTGGGATCAGAGTGCTGGTATTTCCTGAGTAACTGGGATCAGAGCTCTTGTATCCCTGAGTAACTGGGATCAGAGAGCTGGTGGTTCCTGAGTAACTGGGATCAGACTGCTGGTGTTTCCTCAGTGACTGGGATCAGAGTGCTGGTGTTTCCTGAGTAACTGGGATCAGAGTGCTGGTGTTTCCTGAGTAACTGGGATCAGAGTGCTGGTGCTTCCTGAGTAACTGGGATGAGAGTGCTGGTGTTTCCTGAGTAACTGGGATCAGAGTGCTGGTGTTTCCTGAGTAACTGGGATCAGATCGCTGGCGTTTCCTGAGTAACTGGGATCAGAGCGCTGGTGTTTCCTGGGTAACTGGGATCAGAGCGCTGGTATTCCCTGAGTAACTGGGATCAGAGTGCTGGTGTTTCCTGAGTAACTGGGATCAGAGTGCTGGTGTTTCCTGGGTAACTGGGATCAGAGCGCTGGTGTTTCCTGAGTAACAGGGATCAGAATGCTGGTGTTTCCTGAGTAACTGGGATCAGAGCGCTGGTATTCCCTGAGTAACTGGGATCAGATCGCTGGTGCTTCTTGAGTAACTGGGATCATAGGGCTGCTGTTTCCTGAGTAACTGGGATCAGAGTGCTGGTGTTTCCTGAATAACTGGGATCAGAGCGCTGGTGTTTCCTGGGTAACTTGGATCAGAGCACTGGTATTCCCTGAGTAACTGGGATCAGAGAGCTGGTCTTTCCTGAGTAACTGGGATCAGAGTGCTGCTATTCCCTGAGTAACTGGGATCAGAGTGCTGGTGTTTCCTGAGTAACTGGGATCAGGGCGATGGTGTTTCCTGAGTAACTGGGATCAGTGCGCTGGTTTTTCCTGGGTAACTGGGATCAGAGCGCTGGTGTTTCCTGATTAACTGGGATCACAGCGCTTGGCCGAGATTTTCCCTGCCGCCGGCATTGGGCTGTTCAGTGGCACACGCGGACAACGCCATGAAACCAGTTTGCGATCGTCTGCTGAGCAGGCCTTCTCTTCCACCCTCAGACCTCAGGGACTTCATTGTAACACATCTGCATATCATTATTAGTCCTGCCCGCCAGAATCGTACCCCATCCCTCTGAATCGTCTGTCCACATCAGCAGGAAAGCACGCTGACATTTTTCACAACGGCCCGCAATGCCATGCGCTTGGCGGGGCTGCACTTTGAACCCGGAGGTGAGTACACAGTAACGGCGTGCAGCACTCGCCTGGGTCGCCTGCTGGACTTCAGACTTGCGGAGCGTTGGCCGGGGGTTCAAGGGCAGCCCTGCCATTGAGGTGAGCCCTGGGGGTGTGGGTGCAGGATCAACGACTGCCTTGCTGTGGAGGCAACCTGTTGAGTAGGGGGGTGGTGTGGGCAAGGTTGCCTTGTGGTTGAGGTGACTTGTTGGGGTGGAGGTGTGCAAGGGAAACCCTATCATTGAGGTGACTTGTTGGCGGGGGGGTTCGGTTTGCACGTGCATGGGCTGTCTTGTAGTTGAGGCAGCTTGTTTGGGATGGGGGGGTGCAAGGGCAGCCCTGCCATTGAATATAGCGCACAAGCATTCGGGGTAGGGTGGGCGAGGGAAGTGGCCACGCATTAGAGAAACCTGTATAAAGTGACCATTCTCTGCAGCTGAGACAGTTCAGGTGCAGCCACATTGATATGACTGGAGCCGGGCTCCTAGCTTATCTGTCCAGTTAAGCAACACAGAGCCATCAAAGTGCCATCAAATGCCCCAAACCTTTTCAACCCCCCCACAACAGACTGCAAAATCATGAGCATTTTAGTGGACTTCAGAACAGTTGGATGACTGGGCACGTTGTACAATCTCCTCGCTAAAGCTGTCCAGGGAGCACTCGCTGCTGGAGGCGCTCACAGCCCCTTGCAATGTCAGCTTCCCTGTTTGGACCAGTCTGCACAATAGCTGAAGCTAACAGTGCAGCCTTGCAGTGAGGGTTAGGAGAATACCTGTGCCTGAGCTGAGAGCACAGCCTGCAGTCCAGTGGGCAAAGCTGCTGCCAGTCGGTCAGATGGAGTGGGGCAGAGGTGGGTGGGGTTTCAGGCAGCCATGCAGCGCACTAATCTCTGGACATCCAAGTGGTGGCCAGCGCTCTCCGGGAAGCCTAAAGGGGCCTTCAGACTTAACCAGGACAGGTTCTTAGTGCACCCATGCTAACTACGTGTCCCTCTCTTCCATCCTGCAGGAGAAATACATCAGGATCATGGAGCCTGGTGAACCAGCTGTATGCCTGATGGCCTACAGAGCGTGAAGACAATGGAGGAGAGAATGACTGAGGCTCCTGGCTGCACAGGGGCAGGAGCAGCAACCTCAGGAAGAAGGAGCAGCTGGGGTTCCCACACATACTGCTGAAGAGCCAGAGCGAGACCTCACTGGTCAGCGCCTAGCTAGACCTGGGGTCTATAGACGCCGCCTTTCATTCCTACAGATGACCCAAAACCAGTGTCGCTGAAGACTGTGCATGTCTAGGGAACTGATTGCTCACATCTGCCAGCTACTGCAGGGTTTAGTGCCATGGGGACATGGAGGACATCCACTGCCTGTGGCCATGAAAGTGACCACGGCGCTCAGTTTCTACGCCAGTGGCTCCTTTCAGGACTCCACAGGTGACCTTTGTGGGATATCATAAGCCTCCACCCACAAATACATCCATGAGGTCATGGATGCCATCTTTGCAAGGACACACAACTTCGTGCATTCTCCTGGGACCAGGACAGCCAGGCTGCAAGAGCGACTGGATTTGCCCAGATCTCAGGTGTCCCACATTCAGGGTATGATCGCCTGCACTCGTGTGGTGCTCAGATCTCCTTCGCCACACACACGATGGACCTCAAGGGGTTCCATTCGCTGAATGTGCAGCTGGTGTGCGACCTCCACAAACACATCCTGCAGGTCTGCGCTCGGTTTCCAGGGAGTGTGCATGACTTCTACATCCTCAGTAGGTCACAGATCCAGTCTTCCAGTGTCCATAGAGGCTGCAGGGATGTCTCCTCGGAGACAAAGAGGCCGTGGCTGATGAGACCCGTGCGGCGGCCTCAGACTGCAGCAGAGTGACGCTATAACGAGGCTCATGCTGCAACCCACACATTGGTGGAGCAGACCGTCGGGATGCTGAAGATGAGGTTCCAGTGCCTGGGCCGGTCTGGTGGAGCCCTGCAATACAGTCCGCAGAGGGTGTCACGAATCTTTGTCATCTGCTATGCCCTTTACAACCTGGCACTGCAATGGGGAGATGAGCTGGCTAAGGAGGAGCTGCAGGAGCTGGAGGCCTCCTCCAATGAGGAGGACGCCAACAGGGATGAGGGTGGGGAGGTCCTCACAGGTGACAAAGACGGGGAATGAGGCCTTTGCACTAGCCAGATGAGGCAGACGCGCTCAGGAGGCCCTCTTGGTGCTAGGTTTGTGGAGGATGATGATGACATGCAGTGAGGTGACCCTATAGATCCTCACATTGCACCTATGAACGTTTGACTCCAATCTGGCTTATGGCAGCCAAAACACCCTCCTGGAATGCTCCTGTCATGGAGACGCAGCGGAGGCCCTAATAGTTGCTTGATTGCAGGAGGATGATGATGAGGACACTGCATAGATCTTCACATAACCTCTGAGAATGCCTGACTCCTGTCTAGCCGAGGGCAGCTCGCTTGTGCTCTGTGATCAGGGTCGTATCATAGAGACGCAGCCATGAAACTTTGGAAGCATCTGATCCTTTGTCCGCCTTCAGCACCTGAGCCCTTCAGGATCATAACGTTACTAGTCACAAATGCTGAAGAGATGGGGACCAGCCCCTCCTTAAAGGTGCTGAGAGCACATTGAGAGAATGAAAGAACTCTGTGGCACCTGCCCACTACATTCTGGCAGCAATGACAAGCACTGCCGAGGTGCAGGCATCAGGTCCAGGGAGTGTGGGGCCGGACCATCACTTTGGTCTGAAGACTGCACAGAGCACAGGGAGGAGGCCCTGGACTGAGACACCTGCCTTTATTTTGTGGAGAAATGTTTCACATCTGAGTGGCAGGTTCTTGGGAATTTATTGACAAAGAGAATGGTATGGACAAGTGATTAACACCCGTGCCCAGGCTGTGCAATTAATTTTCCTCAACCGTCCCAACCCTGCCGCTATGTCTTGGTGCTCCCCAGACTCCGCAGCAGAGGTGGAGGCAGCCTCTTGACTGCAACACCCTGTCTGTGATGACCTTGGTGGGTGTCCTCTGGAGGGCTGAGACTTGGAGGTCCCCGGCCTGCTTTCAGAGCCCTGCTCTGTGTCAGTGGCACCCTCCTCGGCCTGTGGAGCTGGAGCTGCTGAAGTTACAGGAAGAGGGGACTCGGATGGGCCAGACACTCCCGGAGTCACCTGGGTGGATGGCCCCCATGTGTGCACCTCTTCCCTATAGGTGCCTGAGGGCCCCTGGCTGACTCCTTGAGGAGAAGGGGTGGCTGGAATGAGATCAAGCTGCCCCGCATCCCTCTCACGTACACACTGTTGGAGGCCAACTATGGTGTCAGCGATAGAGTTGAGCACATGCAGCAGTGCAGGAGCAAAATCCTGGACCAAGGTCTCCATGACAGCCGCCATCCTACCAGTGTTGACCTCGGTGTGTTGGCATGACGGTGCTATCACTTCAGCCTGAAGGTGGACGGACTCCTTCCTCATGCCTTACAATCTGAGGAGTGCAGCAGACATCCCTTCCTGATGTTCCTGAGTTTGCCTTTGCACCTCCAGCAACTGTGACATGACCAAGTCCAGAGGCTCCTCATCTGACTCGGACTCAGCAAATCTCTGGCCTCCAGCAGTCCTCCGAGTGCCAGACACCTGGGAAGTCCCTGCTGCTGCCTGCTGTGGATCAGACAGTGCGATGTGCTCACCAGATTGTGATCCTGGGGCTGCTCTAAAGCTAGATCCCGCTGAGGTGTGTGTCTCTGCGCTAGTGGAGGGTGTGGATGAGCACCGTGACGGGACTTCAGGGAGGGTGCCTCCAGATTCCTCTTCAGAGGTTTCATCGGGACTTGATTGGAGGCCCTGGGTCATGGACTCCATCGGCTGTTTCCCAGATGCGCCCATGAAAGCAAGGAGAGATAATGAGTGCATGGCAGTGGCCTGTGAAACAGGGCAAATCACTCAAAGCATGGTTGTCTGATGGATGTTGCACTGCTGGACCCTCACTTCCTAAAGCACTGCTGAACTCACCATCAGCACAGGACTGGTCCAGATCCCCGCCGGCCAGCTGGATAGCTCTGGTTTCAAAGCCAATGAGGACCTTGATTTCAGGCATTCCTCCATCGGTCAGCGACCTCTCCCTCTTGTTGTGTGCCAGCTTGTCCTGCATGGATAGAGATGGCAAAAGTGTAAGCAGGATGCCTGCCAGGCCTGATGGCCTGTCCTGTGTGGGCGGTGAGTGGTTTCATGGACGGGATGAGGACAATGACGGTGAGGGTGAGAGAGTGAATGGTGTTGTCTCTTGAACTGGCAGTGGGTGAGGGCCCTGTGGATGTGTGAGTTTGTGAGTGTGTGAGTTGAGAGTGATGAGAAGAGTGACTTCACCCTGGCGGAACAGAGGAGATCATTCATCCTCTTGCGGCACTGGGTCACTGTCCTCTTTTGAAGGGTGTTGGCGCTGACCACCACTGCCACTGCCTCCCGAGCCTGGTTGGCCATGCCGCTGCCCATCCTACGGACAGAGCGGGGCTAGAGGACCTGGCGGCTGGACTCCATGGCATCAAAAAGCTGTTCCAGTGTCGTGTCGCTAAACCTGGGCCGGAAGCGCTGAAATGTGTGCGCGCGGTTGGAGTTTAAATATGGTGCCCAGCGTGATGAAGCGGTGAGGTGATAGCGGGCAGGCGAATGAGAGCCCACCCACCATGGAAATGGCGTGTTTCCCAGGAATGCATGAATAATGTAAACAGATAAATAACTGGCATCAGGGTGCAGGTATTCCCTGAATAACTCATCATCACTAGGTATAGTTGAGGGGAATAGCAAGAATGCATTGAAAGGAAAGCCACATAAAGACATAAGGGAGAAAAAATAGAGGGTGATGCTGATCAAGTTAGATGAGCAGAGAGGCTCAAGTGAGGCAGAACTGTTGGCAGGGATTGGGGTTGGGCCAAATGTTTCTTTCACTATTTATCCTACGTATGTGCAGGATCTGACTGCTGCTTTTCCATTTTCCAGCCCGGGGGAAGAATCGAAGACAAAGCGTTTTATTCTAGATGAGCCCGTACTTCCACCTACTCCCCACATTACAAAAGAACAACATCTCATGGCTGTCCCATGGTCGCGGAGCCTCAATATTGCAACGTGTAATGGGTACAGGTGAGGCTCCACCAGTAAAACCAGACAATGGCTGGACGAGGTTACCATCTTCGAAACATGATGAAAGACCATCAGACATTATCATTTGGAACAGAAGGACACCATTCAGCCCCTCAAACTTGGTCTGCCATTCAATTAGATGCCGGCTGTTCTGCATTTGAGCTCCATTGACCCCCTTTGGGACCTTAATGCTGAATATCCGCTGAAGATATTTGGGATTCAACCCTAATGTCCCGATCTGTCCTAATACCACAAACTGGCTTAATTGCCAGAGTCAATTATTTCAATGCCAGTGATGGTCAGATGTCTGCACTAGACTCCAGTACTGCATCCTATCATAGCAGATTAGCTTTTGCATTGAAGCTGTATTCCCATCAGTTTAGGACTAACCAGCATTGACATGCAACAGCTAACCTTTCCCTCTTCCCCACATTTGCAGAGACAAAATAATGCTGCTGACATTTTGTTTTCCTCAAAATTGCAGGTGCCAAAAGCATTTTTGCATTTTTGTTCAGCATTTCTGTTCAGGACGCAAATTCATAGCAGGCCTAGGAGGCAAGGATCCTAGCAGGCCCAGTGAGAAAATGCTCAGAACAGGCCTAGTGGGCATGGGTTCATAGTATCCTAGGAGGTTATCGTCAGCCCAGAGCGCAAGGGTCATGGTAGACCTAGGGACGCAAATTCATAGCGGGTCCAGGGGGCACAGAGTCATGGCGGGAACAAAGGACATTGGGTTACAGTGGGAATGGGGTCTCATTCGTTCTTTCTTCCTTCCTTTTTTCCCTTCTGCCCTTCTATCCTCCCTCTACTTAGTGGATAGCAGAGTTATCCACCAGCTAGATTTGGGATGACTTTGCTTATTTCCTGGTGAGATCCCTCATGTCCTCCCAATGAAGAGGTGAAAGTAGAAACACAAGCCAGTATAACCTACAACGAGGGTGACTCCTGCTGGTGGAACATGGAGTAGCACAGGCACATGTGAAAGCGGCCTGGGCCTTATGCAGGACACTGAAGGGGGCTGGCTTGAGGCGAAACACCTTGAAAGGCTAAAACTGGGGAGCAGAAACAAGGAAAGTAATTTCAGGAGAAAGATTCTCTCAATCGGACAAACTATTTGTGTGACATTTTTCAATTGTGATTTGCCTGAATTTGAGCACAGAAATATCAATATTAAAAAGAACAAAAACATTGTTAAATCTGGAAGGGATTAGTGGGTACCTCACTGAACATCAGTCACTCATCTACGCTGTCACGTACCAATGTTAGATTTAGGAATACTGAAAAGGTTTTGCTGGCAACAAGTTTGTCATGGGAGGTGTATTTTTCAAAGCCTATGGCCAGAATTTTACTTGCTGTGATCTGACACACAGCTAACCCGCCTTAGAGCGAAATCCCGCGAGAAAACGTTGGGCCAACATCGTAGCGACTTTGCGCTGTATCACAGTCAGAGGGTGCGCGCAGGAGTTGGAAGTGCACCCACCGACAATCAAAGTTGCAATTAAGCCCGTTAAAGCCCTAATCGACCGGGATTTTTAGTGGCCTTTGCACTTTTACGTCTGGCGCAAGGCTAATCGGCCAAGCGGCCTTCACACTTTTGCACAATTCTTGATCCAGGGTGGGATAAAATGCCCAGAAGATGTTTGAAGGTTGAGGAGCTAGGAGCATTGGTATCTGTTATTTGTAGAGAGGGTTTGTGGCATTTTATGTGCGCAAATATCCTTCGGACAATACTGCAGCTCCCTGAGGTAGCTCCACAGCAGTTGCCAGCCTTCAGGGAGCTCGTTGTAAACTGCCCGCCCACACCCTCACTTGTCTCAGCACCCACTCTCTCCCCACCCCCCACCACCACCACCACCGCCTACCCCCCCCCCCCCCAACCCCCCCACAGCAGCACTGAGCCTTTTTCAATGCTCATTTCACGCTAGCCGCCAGTTAATTGGCCAGCATAAAACCATGTTCTTCCCTGATGTCAGCCGGGAGCGGATTCCACGTCCGCTTCTGGACCTACTGATCACGTGTGCCCAACAGATGCAAAATTAAGGCCCATGTGTGTTCTAGACTAAGGGTGTCCGAGCTGGTTAATACTGTTTCCTGGTAAAGTGAGCTACCATACTCTTCTGATTTAAAGTGTCCTATTGTTTCCTGTTTTCCAAATATGTTCCTGGAAAAATATTGGAAGAGAATTGGAATGTCAAGAAACAATGATTAAAGCAATGTCATGCAAATAGCTGTGGTAAACTAGAGATAGATCCATTCTCTACATTCATGAGAGAGGTGCTATGTCTGAATAATATAAACGATTCTCTGTATTCACATGACCCAACCTTCCTTGGCCTCAGTTTTGGTTTAGACAAACCGAGGCCACCTCTGCCCTCTCAGATGAATGTAAAAATATCCCATGGCTTCCCTTTCAAAGAATCGCAGAATTTTACCGGTACAGAAGAAGGCCATTCAACCCATCATGTCTGCACCGGCTGAAGAGCTGAGGAGTCCTCCCTGGTGTCCTGGGGCCAATATTTATCCCTCAACCAACATCACAAAAAAAAAAACAGATTTGCTCATTATTACATGGCTATTTGTGGAAATCTTGTGTGGAAAATTGGCTGCTACAATTTCCCATTTTAGAATAGTGACTACACTTAAAAAATACTTCATGAGCTGTAAAAAGCCTTGGGATGTCCTGAGGCTGTGAAAGGCGCTATAGAAATGCAAGTCCTTTTTTTTCTCTCTCCCGTCACCAAACTCTGATTGTGCCCCCGGTGACTCTGGCAGGTATTGTGTAGTCGCTATGCTAAACTTCTACATGTTATATTCAACTATTGTAATACAAATGTCACTTTATAGGAAAGCTTTAAGCTCCACTTTCTATTTAATATGCAAATCATTGCCCCAATATTTCGTATCTGTCAATAATTCATTTTTGAACAGTTTCACAAGGCTGACAAGTTTCAAGGTGACTATTTTCTCAGATTCTGACAGGAACTATTTTGAATTTTTTTTAACATTAGAGTACTTCTGCCATTAGAGTTTGATGTCGCAGTTCATTCTGCTTCTTTTTTACTCTTTCATGGGACGTGGGCACTGGTAAGGCCAGCAATTGTCACCCATCCCTAACTGCCCTTGAACTGAGTGGCTTATAGCCATTGCAGAGGGCAGCTAAGAGTCAACCACACTGCAGTGGATCTGGAATCATATGTAGGCCAGACCAGATAAGGATGGCAGATTTCCTTCCCTAAAGGATATTAATGAACCAGATGAGGTTCAACAATCAGTGATTGTTGACATGGTCACCATCAATGAAACTAGCTTTCAATCAATCTATTCCAGATTTTTTTTATTTTAGTGCTTGAATTTAAATTCCACCAACTGCCCTGTTGGGATTTGAACCAATGTCCCCAGAGCATGTTACAAATTAAGTTTAAAAAATGTTGATGTGGAAATCAGGCACAATCACTTTTTGGATGACAGGGTCCAGTATCTGCACCTGAGTGGTGAGGCCCAAGAGCCCCTTCAAATTGTGGCTCGAGCCACATTTCCATCAAGCTAGCCAACAGCTGGCAAAGCGTCAACAAAGATTGGACCAATCATTGTTCAGTAAGTGATGACTGGAATCGGAGGTCAGAGAGCGAGAAGATCGGTTGGGGTTCAGCAAGCAGCAGTGAATGATGGGGCCAAGAGGTGCAGGAATGCTCTTCCCAGCTCATCATTCAGGTAATGACTGTTTCAGGTGAGAGCAATTCTTTTTTGTCCTTTCCAATATGGCGGATGACACACTTCCTGTTGGAAGTGTGTGTCACTGCCTCATGCCAACATATCCCAGGCATTGTATTTGGTTTAGCACCTGACTAATTGATGCTCCTTAGGCAATTTATAGGCAAATGTATGAAGGAAGTTCAAATACAATGGACACTAGCTAATTATTAGACATTTAGGAGTAAAATTAAAGGAAAGGTCAGGAGAAAGATTTTCATCTAAATTTAAGAGAGTTGGAGAAGTAATTACCAGGGATGACATTGAAGTTGATAATATAAAGGGATTTAAGAAGCAACTGAGTATATTCATGGAGAGTGAAGCAATTGAGGCTATGGTAAGAGGCTATGGGGAAATGGGGTTGGTCTGGGGGTTGGGTAGGTGGGGTTGGTCTAGATGTTGGGCAGATGAGGTTGGTTTTAAGGTTAAGAAGATGGTGTTGGTCTGGGGATTGGGTAGATGGGGTTGGTCTGGGGGTTCGGTAGATGGGAATTGGCACAAGCTCAAAGAGTACAGAGCTTCTAGCACAAGGTCATTATTAGAACTCAATGTAACATGGCTGCCCATGCCTCGTGGCAGAGGTCACATGACTAAGGCAAGCCAGTTAGAACCTTTGGTACATGATTTCATTTCAATCCCAAACATCCCCCTTTCCATAACAAACAAAAGACAAATTTGCATTCGCCATCATGTGTAACCATGAGTTACCCAAGTTACTTACTATACTACCACTGTTCTCATGCATTAACAAAATGTTCATTATTCTCATCAGCCTATCTGCACACATTGCATACATAATGGTTAAATCGTGCAATGGCACGTGTGCGTGTTGTCATTGGCTGTTCATCTGTGTGATGTTCCTTCTCTAGGGAGTGTCATTCCTGTGGCACTTGTTGCTGTGGTAACTGTTGCTGTTGTTGTTCCATTTCCATTGTTGGGGACTGGTGGACCTCTGGGAGTGATGGTCACTCTACCCTGTGCAGCTAGTGATATCCAATCTTCCTGATTGGCCGCTTGCAGTGAAGGAAGAGCTTCTCTAGCTGTATACATATGCCTGGGGTTGCATTGGTATATTTGATTGTTCACGTCCACCACGTCCGATTGAGGTGACAACTGCTGTAAGCATGTCCCAAGTTTCCACATGGGCTGACTCCTGTTATGAACATTGAAAGTTTGCACCCTGACTGGTCTCAAGTTCCCCATTCTGGCAATGATTTGGCAGTTTTGTCAAAATGAAATTTGGCTTTCTGCCATTTCACTTCGATCTTTTCACTCACGTCCATTACTACTTCTGGCTTCAGTAGCTTTTCTGATATTGGGAGAGTAGTTTGGGTGTGGCGTGACATTAGTCTTTGGGCTGGACTACTTCCATGCCTTCAGTTGGCGTTTCTCCACTCGAGGATTGTTTTGTAAACAGCTGTGCTAGATTTACTCGATTTCTTGATGATTCCTTGGCAATTTTCACTGCTGCCTCAGCCTTTCCATTCGACTGGGGATAGTGTGGAGATAATGTGTAATTTTGAATTTTCCAATCCTTTGTGAAGTGGTTGAATTATTTACTTGTGAACTGAGGGCCGTTGTTGCTCATCACAACATCTGGAATGCTGTAATGACTGAAGTACTGTTTTCATGCATTCTACAATCTCTCCGGTAGTCATTGACATCAGCTGGTCTAACTCCCAGTAGTCAGAATAGTAGTCTAGAGCGATAAGATAGTCAGTGAAGAAGTCTACTCCCAGCTTCATCCATGGTCTGTCTGGGATGTCATATGTCATCAGTGGCTCTCTAGCTTGCTTGGCTTGGTACTCACACTTGGCACAGCCGCATTGGCTGATGTGGTCCTTAATTTCTTTGTTCATGTTTGGCCAGTGGAGCACTCTTGCCTTCCTTTGACTTGACTCAATTCCTTGGTGGCTTGCGTGGATGCGCTTCAGAACCTCTCATCTCATCTTAAGGATAATCACTCTATTTCCTTTGTACAAGATGCCATCTTGGGCTGTCAATTCATCTCAGCATGCCCAACATACTCTTGTAACCATAATTCTTGATGCTCTCAGGTCATCCTTTCATCACTACTCCTTGCAGCACTTGGAGTGTTGCATCTTGTTGGGTAGTTTGATCGATTTGAGCAAGGTGCTTGTCTGTCAGATTCACTGTCTCTGCTGGGTTGATGACTTCCAGAGCATGTCAAGCTGCTGCCTCATGTTGAATCTGAAAGATTTCACGTTCTATATCAGTATCCTTAACTTTCTTTATAGGGAATGCTGCTCTTGACAACATGCCAGTGATGTATAGCTGTTTCTCTTTCTTGTATGTTATGTCCAGATGATATCTCTGCAAACAAAGTAGCATTCTTTGTAGATGCTTTGGAGCAGATTGTAACGGTTTGAGGAAAATACTTTGAAGTGGCTTGTGGTCGGATTCCACTGTCATTTTGTCCCTCCCCAGAAGGTATTAATGAAAATTCTCACAAGCAAAGACAATAACCTGGCATTCTTTCTCGATCTGAGTGTAGCGATGTTCAGTTGTGTTAACACCCTGGATGCAAATGCGACTTGGTGCATTAGGGTTGCTCCAGGACCTGTCACACTGCAAGGTGACCTCATCATTTATGTCATCGTACTTCAGCACTGGTGCAGTCTTCACTAGTTGTTTGATTTTAGTGAACGCTGCTTCTTGTTCTGTGCCCCAATACCGTTGCACATCCTTGACAGTGAGCTGGCATAATGGTTCACACTCCAATGACAAATTACGCAAAAATTTTGCTTGCTAATTCACAAATCCAACAAATCGTTGCACTGCTTTCACATCTGTTGGTAACTGCATCGCTGCTACAGCTCTCGCCTTGTCAGGATCTGGGCGAAGAGCTTTTGCTGTCAGTACATGACCTATGTACCTGGCTTCAGGCATCTTCAATTGCAATTTTTTCTTGGTCAGCTTCAGGTTCATTTAGCGAGCTCTCTCTAGCAGTTGCACTAGATTCTGATTGTAGTCAGCTTTGGCTTCATCCATCGTGTCTGCACATCCATAGACTAGCAGATCATCCACTATGGCTTCCACTCCGGGAAGGTCACTGACTATCTCATGTTGTTTGCATTGATATTCTTCTGGAGATATGGAAATACCAAACGGCATACACAATTCATCAGTATCTCCCGAACGGCATCCAGAATGTAGTTAGAAAACTGCTGCTTTCATCCAGCTTCACTTGTCAGTAACCATCTTTCACATCGAGGGTAGTAAAAATCTTTGCCTTGGCAAGTTGTGGCAAAATTCCTTCGATGGTTGGCATGGGGTAGTGAGCTCACTTCAACGCTTTATTTAGATCCTTTGGGTCTAAGCAGACTCTCAGCTTTCCTGGTTGTTTCACTGCTCCCATGCTGCTAATCCAGTCTGCAGCAGTTGCCACTTTCTTGATTCCTCCCTTCTTTTCCAGCTCTTCTACCATTTTTTTAGGCTGGACCTGAAGGCAGCTGGAACTCTTCTCGGCAGATGCTGGATTGCTTTTACAGTCTCATCTACTTCGAGATGATATTCACCAGGAAGCCATCCAAACCCTGTACACATCTTTGTACTCCTCTAGAATCTGTTCAGCAGTCAATGGTTTAGTGTGCTGCAACACATTGTGAATCTCTTTTGGCATGATTAGGGCTACCAGTCCAAGCTTTAGACTTGCTCTGGCTGAAATGAGTGGCTGTTGCATCCCATTTATGATCTGGAGCTCCAGATCTTCCTTCTTGCCATTGCATTGGGCTCTCGGACTACTTTGGCCTCTCGGTATGTGTATCGTGCCATCATATAGCCTCAACCTTACTTTTGAGGGCTTAATTTTTGAGTTGCCACATTGAGCCACTTTGCACAAGTCTGTGAAGTTCATGATGTTGCGTGATGCACCAGTGTCTATCTAACACTTCTTCTTCACTTGATGCTTTCCACTTGCGGTCACAACCGTTTATCAACTATAGACTTGACAGAACCAACCTGTTGTATGGGGTACAGTGATTCAGCTGACATCTCTCCAGTGGCCATCTGTATAGGCTTGTTTTACTTCTTTCTAGACAAGCACTTGTGTGCAAAACGAGTTGGCTTCTCGCATTTAGAACACTGCTATCCCCAGGCTGGATAAGCCTTTTTTACCTTATGTGATTTTCTCTGCAGTGTTTGCATCCTGCCCTTTTGGTCTGGGATTCTATCAACATAATGCAAAGCCTGGTCTGTTCTGCCATACATGTGCTCTAGCTGACATTTTACAACCTCCATGCTTCTGCACATGTCAATTGCTTTCTTGAGTAAGTTTCTTCCCTCAGTAGATTTGCTCTCGCTGTGGGATCTCTTATGCCAAGCAACTCAAGTCTGAGCAATCATGAGACACTGTGGGCCATCAGCAGCATTTGTTTGTTTTATTCATTAGATGTAAGAATCATTTATTACCCACCCCTCATTGTTCAGAGGGCATTTAAGAGTCAACCACATTGCTGTGGGTCTGGAGCCACATGTAGGCCAGACCAGTAAAGGACAGCAGATTTCCTTCCGTAAAGAGCATTAGTGAACCAGATGGGTTTTTGCAGCAATCAACAATGGTTTCATGGTCATCATTAGACTTTTAATTCCAGATTTTTATTGAATTCAAATTCCACCATTTGCTGTGGCAGGATTTGAACCCAGGTCCCCAGAGCATTACCCTGGGTCTCCAGATTACTAGTCTGGTGACAATCCCACTATGCCATCACCTCAAACACAATCTGGAACCTCATGGCCCTGCATATCCCCCACTCTACCATTACCATCAAGCCAAGGGATTAGCCTTGGTTCAATGAAGAGTGCAGGAGCAACACCAGGCATACCTAAAAATGAGTGTCAACCTGGTGAAGCTATAACACAGGACTACTTGCATGCCAAACAGCCTAAGCAGCATGCAATAGACAGAGCTAAATGATCCCACAACCAAAGGATCAGATCTAAGCTCTGCAGTCCTGCCACATCCAGTCATGAATGGTGGTGGACAATTAAACAAGTCATTGAAGGAGGAGGCCCCACATAAATCCCCCTCCTCAATGATGGAGGAGCCCAGTACATTAGTGCAAAGGATAAGGCTGAAGTATTTGCTACAATCTTCAGCCAGAAGTGCTGAGTATGTGATCCATCTCGGCCTCTTCCAGAGGTCCCCAGCACCACAGATGCCAGTCTTCAGCCAATTCGATTCAACGCGATATCAAGTACTGGCTGAAGACATTTGATACTGCAAATATTCTGGCAATATTACTGAAAACTTGTGCTCCAGAACTTGCTGCACTCCTAGCCAAGCTGTTTCAGTACAGCTACAACACTGGCATCTACCCGGCTATGTGGAAAATTGTCCAGGAACGCCCTGTACACAAAACGTAGGAGAAATCCAACCCGGCCAGTTACTGCCCTATCAGTCTACTCTCGATTGTCAGTAAAGTAATGGAAGAGGTCATCAACAGTGCTATCAAGCAACACTTGCTTAGCAATAAGCTGCTCACTGACGCCCAGTTTGGGTTCCGCCAGGGCCACTCAGCTCCCGACCTCATTACAGCCTTGGTTCAAACAGGGACAAAAGAGCTGAACACCCGAGGTGAGGTGAGAGTGACTGCTCTTGACATCAAGGCCGCATTTGACAGAGTGTGGCATCAGGGAGCCTGAGAAAAACTGGAGTCAATGGGAATCGGGGGGAAAACTCTCCCGCTGGTTGGAGTCATACCTAGCACAAAGGAAGATGGTTGTGGTTGTTGGAGGTCAGTCACCTCAGCTCCAGGACATCACTGCAGGAGTTCCTCAGGGTAGTGTCCTCGGCCCAACCATCTTCAGCTGCTTCATCAATGACCTCCCTCCCATCATAAGGCCAGAAGTGGGGATGTCCGCTGATGATTGCACAATGTTCAGCACCATTCGCGACTCCTCAGATACTGAAGCAGTCCATATCCAAATGCAGCAAGACCTGGACAATATCCAGCCTTAGGCTGACAAGTGGCAAGTAATATTCATGCCACACGAGTGTCAGGCAATGACCATCTTCAACAAGAGAGAATCCAACCATTGATCCTTGACATTCAATGGCATTACCATCACTAAATCCCCCACAATCAACATCCTGGGCGTAACCATTGACTAGAAACTGAACTGGACTAGCCATATAAATACTGTGGCTACATGGGCAGGTCAGAGGCTAGAAATCATGCAACAGGTAACTCACCTCCTGATTCCCCAAAGCCTGTCCACCATTTACAAGTCAGGAGTGTGATGGAATACTCCCCACTTGCCTGGATGAGTGCAGCTCCCACAACACCCAAGAAGATTGATACCATCCAGGACAAAGCAGCCCACTTGATTGGCACCACATCCACAAACATTCACTCCCTCCACCACCAATGGACAGTAGCAACAGTATGTACCATCTGCTAGGTGTATTGCAGGAATTCACCAAGGCCCCATCAACAGCACCTTCAAACCCATGACCACTACCATCTAGAAGGACAAGGGCAGCAGATAGATGGGAACACCGCCCCTGCAATTTCCCCTCCAAGCCACACAGTATCCTGGCTTGGAAATATATCACCGTTCCTTCACTGTTGCTGGGTCAAAATCCTGGAACTCCCTCCCTGACAGCACTGTGGGTGTACCTACACCACATGGACTGCAGAGGTTCAAGAAGGCAGCTCACCACCGCCTTCTGAAGGGCAACTAGGGATGGGCAATAAATGCTGGCCCAGCCTGCGAAGCCCACATCCCGTGGTTGAATGAAAAAAAGGACAATCCTATCTTTAATGAGATCACCTTTTGGTTGCCAGGATTCTGTGAGCTGTATTATTGCAGTCACTTACTGATCCAATAGACTCTGTTTTACCATGAGCCCTAATGTTGAACACGTAGCGTTCATAAGTTACATTCACTTGGGGTTCGAAGCGTGCTTTCAAAGCTTTCAAGATTTCTGCTGTTTGTTTTTTCTGTTCTTCAGAGAGATTTAGGGTGGAATACAATTTGTAGCAGTCTCGCCCCAACAGTGTTAAGAATGTTACTTGTATTGGTTCTGGCTTGTTAATTGAACCTGTTGCATTCTTGTAGTTCTGTCATTGGAAGTGGAAAAACTGTCAGTTCTTCTGGATATCAGCTTTTATTTTTACAGGAGTTGGGAGAGTAAAATTAACAGTTATTTTGGCTCACTCAGTGATTTATTTGCAGTTTGTTTGCTTTCCTTTTCAGTGGCTTTCAGTGTGTTTTTTTTTAGTACGATGACACAGCCGATGGTAAATGCTGAGCTGTTCAAATCCCAGAGGGAAATTTTTGCAATTTATTCGTTTCAAGATGCAGGCTTTGAATTCAGTTATAATAAGACCACTGAATCTAAGAAGATTTTTATTCAACTAAATTAAGCATTTATTAATTAAAAGATGGTAAGGACATCCATATGTCTACAAATTACTACCATAATAACTTCTAAAAATCCCCTAATTAATCTGACTCCCAGTTACACCTCCATTAAGGCAACAGTAAAAAAACACAGATTTAAACAGACCCCTGGCAATGTGCACTCTGGGAAGTTGCATTCAAAATGAGTTTCTTTCAGCTCTGGGTCTTTGCAGACAGCCGCTTGAGGCTTACAGACTGGAAACTTTAGACCTTAGAATCCATCTCCTTTTACCAACAGCCTTCTCTTCCTTTATACATATTTTCCTCTTTGAATGCAAATTCTCATTGTATCACTAAGTTTTTTGAGCTTTACCTCCTCTAACAATAAAACCCTTTCGTAACACCAATTTTATTAGTAAGCTTTGGAAAAAATAAACACATTGTTTGGCTTCTTCTGGCTAGATGTAATATTTCATCAATTTTTTGAATGGTTTATTTAAAAATACAAATTGCGCCCTTTACACTCCACCTTCTAACTTCCCAATGTTTATCTAATTAACATTTCAAACCAACTTCTCTTCTATACATCAAAGCCCCTAGCCCAGCTGGCTTTAATCCAATTAAGACACACACATACACAAACACAGACACAGACACCACTAGAACTCTATTTTAAAATAATTTCCAATAACATTATAGACATTATTATATCTTCTTGACATTAACAGCTTTCTGCAGCTCTGAACATTCCGATGTTCCTCTTTCAGTGGCTGTGGCTTCTCTCTAGCTCTTCAAAACTCAATCTCAGCTCTACTTCTGACAACGTGATATGAAGTCAAAGAGTACAGTGCTTCTTGGTACAATGTCTTTATTATAATTCAGTCTTTATTATGCCCCCAGCCTGTGCCTCATGGCAGAGGTCACATGTCTACAGCAAGCCAAGTAGGACCTTTAGTACATGATTTCAATCCCAAACAGGGATAGTTGGGAAGATGGCTTGGCCCTGGGTGTTAGGTAGATAGGTTTGGTTTTGAAGCTGGCTCGATAGCATGAGTTTGGGTATTTGGTAGAAGGGATTGGTCTGTGGGTTGGTTAGATAGGGTTGGTCTGGTAGTTGGGTTGATAGGGTTGGTCAGGGGATTGGGTAGAGGATGTTGGTCTGGGGATTGGGTAGAGGGGTTTGGTCTGGGGTTGGGTAGAGGGGTTTGGTTTAGAGTTGCATAGAGGGAGTTGGTCTGGGTTGGGTAGAAGGGGTTAGTCCAGGGTTGGGTAGAGGGGGTTGGTCTGGGTTGAGTAGAGGGGTTTGGCCTGGGGTTGGGTAGAGGAGGTTTGTCCGGGGTTGGGTAGAGGGGGTTGGTCTGAGATTGGGTACAGGGGGTTGTGGAAGAGGGGGTTGGTCTAAAGGTTAGGTAGGTGGGTAGGATTTGGAGCTGGGTAGATGGTATTGGCCTCACAAAAAGTGGAGTTGCTGAGTCTAACACTTCTACATTCTCACATGTAAACAGACAGTAGTTACTTCAAGTCCAACTTTTGTTTAAGCCTACTCTGTGAAGGATGATTTGAAACACGCATGTATATGGCAGTGTGTGATAAACATTTCTTCACTATGCAAATTGGAAAGGATAAAAAGCTAATGAACCTATGGAGCTGTTCCTTTTAGCACTGCAGAACCTTTCTGCGCTGCCTGTTTGAACTCTACATAACAGAGAACTGTGTAGTACAGTGGGTCAGGAAACTGGCTTCCATCTCTGGGACGCGGGCTCATTGGGGGAACAAAAGTGTAACACCTGACTTGGCAGCACTTGGTGCTGATACTGGAATCTAGGAGTGCAAAGTGCTCAATTTCCAATAACATCCAATATCCTCACGAGCATTGCACTCACACATGTTTTATGGCACCTCGGGTATTTTAACTAGTAGCACATCATCAACGTTTGGCCCCAAAAGGATATTTCTGACATTCCAACCAAAACTATTGATGATTGTTCTTGACATGTAAAAGCACCACTTTGAAGACTGTGGTGATTCTAGATATTAGGAATGGGAGGAATATGTGTTCCCGATATTAAATGGAAGCTCTTCGGAGCTCAGAGCTTCCTTAAACTTTGTTTTGTGCTCTAGGTGAATGTTTGATAGCACATCCTGTATGATAACTGTACTATAAATCATAGCGAAAGAAGGAAATATAAAATGGTTTCACTCCTGAAGTTTATTAAATGTTTATTAAAATTTGCGTCAAAAGATTATAGATTGGGTGTGTTCTTCCTGTGATTTGCTTGTTGTGCACATATTCTAATGTTTGAACTTGCATTAATTATTGTACCAGACTTTGCCTTTAAAGTTTTGGTTCAGGACTTTCGAAGGACCCTTGTTGATCTTTGGTGCCACGGTTGGACGAATGGTTTGGGACGTGGAGCTGTAAACCTGGTCTGTTCCTCTTCAGTGACCGGGCAGCTCTTCCTCTGAGGAAGTTGTTTAAATAGGTCATGTGGTTAATTTGAGTTGAATTGTAACACTCTCACCTCTGAATCAAAATGGCATGGGATAAAATCTCACACATGACAATGGAGCTCATACTCTAGGCTGACATTTCAGTGCGGGGAGCGCTACACTGTTAGAAATCAGTTTTTCGGATGAGACGTTAAACCCTCTCAGGTGGACATAAAAGATCTTATAATATATGGCAGAGGTTTGTGTATTCACCACTGAAATATTACCAGAGGACAATGCCCTTGAATTGGCCCTTTTGGTGAGTTCCCAATCTTAGACATTCCTTCAGTAAAGGTACTAGAATAAAGGGGGATAAATTCATATAAAAGGGACAGTTTTAATGTCAGGGTGAAGCTCTTCATTTAAATAATGAGCAACACTTGGAATGCCCAAACACTTAGGTTCATTCGCAGGTGGGTGTGAACATCAAGTTCCCCTCCAGGCCACTCACCATCCTGAACAAAAACAGAATTACCTGGAAAAACTCAGCAGGTCTGGCAGCATCAGCGGAGAAGAAAAGAGTTGACGTTTCGAGTCCTCATGACCCTTCGACCGAACTGAGTGAATCCAAGAAAGGGGTGAAATATAAGCTGGTTTAAGGTGTGTGTGTGTGGGGGGGTGGGGGGGGGGGTGGTTTTGGGTGAGGGGAGAGAAGTGGAGGGGGTTGGTGTGGTTGTAAGGACAAACAAGCAGTGATAGAAGCAGATCATCAAAAGATGTCACAGACAACAGAACCAAAGAACACATAGGTGTTAAAGTTGGTGATATTTAAACGAATGTGCTAATTAAGAATGGATGGTAGGGCACTCAAGGTATAGCTCTAGTGGGGGTGGGGGGAGCACAAAAGATTTAAAAATATTTAAAAATAATGGAAATAGGTGGGAAAAGAAAAATCTATATAATTTATTGGAAAAAACAAAAGGAAGGGGGAAGAAACAGAAAGAGGGTGAGGATGGTTTCTGTTTCTTCCCCCTTCCTTTTGTTTTTTCCAATAAATTATATAGATTTTTCTTTTCCCACCTGTTTCCATTATTTTTAAATATTTTTAAATCTTTTATGCTCTCCCCACCCTCACTAGAGCTATACCTTGAGTGCTCTACCATCCATTCTTAATTAGCACATTCGTTTAGATAATATCACCAACTTTAACACCTATGTGTTCTTTTGTTCTGTTGTCTGTGACATCTTTTGATGATCTGCTTCTATCACTGCTTGTTTGTCCCTACAACCACACCAACCCCCTCCACTTCTCTCCCCCCACCCAAGCACCCCACCCCCCCACCCCACACACCTTAAACCAGCTTATATTTCACCCCTTTCTTGGATTCACTCAGTTCAGTCGAAGGGTCATGAGGACTCGAAACGTTAACTCTTTTGTTCTCCGCCGATGCTGCCAAACCTGCTGAGTTTTTCCAGGTAATTCTGTTTTTGTTTTGGATTTCTAACATCCGCAGTTTTTTTGTTTTTAACTCACCATCCTGACTTGGAAATATATCGCTGTTCCTTCACTGTCGCTGGGTCAAAATCCTGGAACTCCCTCCCTAACAGCACTGTGGGTGTACCTGCACCACATGGACTGCAGCGGTTCAAGAAGGCAGCTCACCACCACCTTCTCAAGGACAACTAGGAATGGGCAATAAATGCTGGCCCAGTCAGTGAATTTCACATCATATGTTTGAATAAAAAAAGGAGTCAGGAAGGTAGCATAGATAAGGGTGGAAGGAGGTGTTGGTCTTTATTCTGGCTGAATGAGCTCCCTTATCCCTTATCTTCCCACTCCCCCCCACTCCCCTCCCCCTACCCTATCAGTACAAGCAAGGCAACTCTGCTGCACTGAGACTCCTCTCACATGTATCTCCTGATCAGGGCATTGCTAAGTAGGGTTTCTATTCAACCTTTACTCAGGGGTCATAAATACAATAGCCACTAATAAAGCCAATAGGAAATTCAGGATTAACTTCTTTACCTAGAGAGTGGTGAAACTGAGTAGCTGAGGCGAATTGTACAGATATATTCAAGGGAAAGCTAGATAGTCACGTGAAAGAGAATGGAATAGAAGGATATACTGATGGGATTAGATGAAGAAGTGTGGGGGAGGAGGCTGGTGTGGGGGATAAAGAAGTTACAGCACATATCAGTTGTGTGTAATGGTCTGTTTTTGCACTGTAAATACTTGGTAACACACAGAAGTGACAGCGTCAGCAGACCACAGCCAGGTCCCTGTCATGAAACCACAGCCTTGCAGTGAATAGAGTTGCGTTACAGTGGCAACAAGTGATCCTGGGTGGGATTTTCCAGTCCCATCAGTGGCAAGCAGCACAGGAAAATGCAGAGAACGACCAAAAGTCAGTTTCCCGTCGGTGCAAAAATAGTTTGTGATTTTCTGCTCCTGACTTTCATGCCGGTTTGGGCAGCCCACTGTGCCTTGTCCTTTCATGTCTTTTCTTGCTTTTTACTCTCGTCGCCAGTTTGTTGGATCCAGTGCCCTGGTTTGTTGGGGCTAAAGGGTCCGGGTTGCACAACCGAGCTGCTACCAAGACAGAGACGATATATAGACCTTTCTCAGAAGAAACACCTTCTGTTTATTTACAAAAGGAACTCAGCAGCTACAATTGTGTGCTTACTTCTCCCAAGTTCATCAAATGTTCCTTTTCAGTCAGTCCAGTCACCAGAACATCATCCAAATAAACAACAACTTGGGGCAGTCCCTGTAGTAAACTTTCCATGGTCCTTTGGAATATGGCGCAAGCTGAAGATATGCCAAAAGGTATTTGGGTGTATTGGTACAACCCTTTGTGTGTATTAATAGTGACAATCTTCCAGGAGGCCTTCTCTAATTCCAATTGTTGATAAGCGTGACTCATATCAAGCTTCATTTAGGCAGTTCCACCTGCTGGTTTAGTGTACAAGTCTTCAATGTTCGTTACGGGATGTCTGTCCAACTTAGCTACTTTATTGACTGTTAATTTGTAGTCCCCACAAAATCAAATGCTTTGGTCAGGTTTGAGAACAGATACAATTGGTGCTGCTCATTCTGAAAACGGCACTGATTGTATCACTCCCAGTTTTTCTCATCTGTCCAGTTCGACGTCTGCCTTTTCCCACATTGCGTAAGGTATTGGTCCAGCCTTCGTGAATCTTGGTGTTGCCTCGGGATCTACACGAATTTTTCCTTGTAGCCCCTCAATCTTCAAGTTCGTCCTTGAAAACTGAGGCATATTTTTGTAGTAGCTCTGATAGCCCATTAGTTCTCAGTTGGGAGATTTCACTCCATTCCAATTTAATTTCTTTCAACCAGTTTCATCCAAGGAGACTAAGTCCCTCATCTGCTACCACCATCAAGGGTAATTTCACAGTTTGACCTCCGTAATGTACTGTGACTTTACATGTGCCCTTGGCTTGAATGTCTTCTCCTGTGTAAGTTTTCAATTTGGCATCAGTTTCTTCCAAATTTAGTTTATGTTCCCCATGCTCACCGATCACCATAGCGACTGCTCCAGTATCCACTTCCATTCTGACAGGCCTCTCATTCACTGTCATGGTTACATGGATAGGTTCTGTTCTTCCTACCTTTTAATTATATAATGAATAAATATCTGAATCTATCACTTCAGGCTTTTCAATCCTGTTAATCTCATTGGGTCTTTGCTTTTGCCTGAAAGTCTGCCTGATTCTATCTTTACAATGTCTCATGAGGTGTCCATTTCGATGACAAAAAACAATCGATCTTTCTAAACTGTGATTCATTACACTGTTGTCTGCTTCCACCTCTGTTACCAAGGTGCCATGTTTGTGCTGCTAAGTTATCTCTTATTTGTCTGCTAGCGGTAGCTGCTTCTAGCTTCTGAGTAAAGCTTTGCACTTTTGCGCTCATTTTGGCTGAAGCTTCCCACCCAGCCTGGAGGACGGTGCCATTTTGCAATCTCTGTATGGATTTTGAGTCTCACACGGCACCTTCCTTTGCCAGACCGATTTCCAATGCCTTCTGAAAATCTAAATTTGTTTCAGACAGTAATCTCTTCTGAATCGTATTTTCATTTATACCGCACACCAAACGATCTCTAAGCATATCATTGATAGATGTACCAAACTCACAATATTCAGTTAATTGTTTCAGACTTGTCACATAACAAGCAACTGTCTCCCCCGCGGCTCTATTCCTTGAGTTAAATTTGAACTGATGCATCGTCACTGACGGCTTGGACTGGTAATGATTCTTTACGAAGTTCACTAAAACATCAAAACTTTTCGAGTGTGGAGCATTGGGCACAAACAAATTTCGAATTAATCCATATGTCTTACTCCCACACGTGGATAAGAGCATCGCGCGCTTCTCCTCCCCTGCAATGTCGTTCGCCTGGATGAAGAACGCGAGTTGTTCCAGTCGTCCATGTTTGGATCGAAAGGCTCCACTCTTCCAAACTGCAGCTTGGTCTGAGGGGATTGCTTCGACGATCAGGAAGGAAATTTTTCTTTACTTACAACAGCCGTCCGAGGTACAGCCCGATTTCGATTCTTCCGATTTCCTTCGTTCTTTCTGGCTTTTTCTTGTCCTTTTGCACCTTTTCTTGCTTTTTACTCTCGTCGCCAGTTTGTTGGATCCAGTGCCCTGGTTTGTTGGGACTAGAGGGTCTGGCCTGTACACTTGCTTTGGAGTGACCGAGACAGAGAAGATCTGTAGACCGTTCTCAGAAGAAACATATTCTGTTTATTTACAAAAGGAACTCAGCAGCTACACTTGTGCACTTACAACTCAAAACTCCGTCATTACTCTTCAGACTCTAACTCAAGACTACTGACTACAGAGGTAGCCCATGCTACTCTGCTATTGGGTATCGAGATCATGTGATCTTACATTACAACATTTGTCTTAAAGGTGTATTTCACATCAGATTACTACAGTCAGAAACTGCCTTTGCATTCATTTGAATACCATGAATATTCATTAAAAACCCAGCTCACCAGAATCATGCCCCCGCTCCAGATCAAGAGCTAAGCGGGTGGTTATTTAGACCAGCATGATTCACGACTGGATATAAGTGATGCACTACTTCACATGTGACCTTGAGGTGTGTGCGCACAGCATTCACCTACCTTTCATTGCGCTGTGCTCACAGCAGCTCCAACTCCATGCCAAGGCTGTGCAGGCAAGGCAAGATCAGCAGGAACTCAAGGTGGTGGTGGGGTCAGAGCCAACGCTTACCATGTGAGATCAACAGGGGAGTGGGTGCAGGGTTTGGGGGAGTGGGTGCAGGGTTTGGGGGAGTGGGTGCCCTACCATTGATCCAGAAGACAGTACTAGCACTCCAAGGGACAAGTTGGGGATGTAATAGCTGGGATGAAAGCAACCCATGGGCTTCACAATGGCTCCTTAATTGGCGACTGGAAGGTGACCATGTACGCTTATGTTCATTCATGTTTTTGTTCACTGTTTCCATAGAGATGAGCACGAGTGCCTCATGGGTTGAGCAGGCAATGTTACATTCTCCTGGCAATCAGGCAACAGAGGAGGGGGAGGAGAAAGGCCCCTCACCAGGAGGCTGAGCAAAGGAAAGAGCCTCACCCTGATGAACAAAGGTCAGTGGGGATCCCCCCAGAATCCTGAAGCTGAGGATGACAGAGCCGTTGAGCAGAGGCATCTGGGAAGACCAAGGATTTACAGAAGACACTTCTCATACCTCCAGATGAGCGAGAGACAGTGCTGTAGATGCCTTCGCATGTCTAGGGCTGTGGTGGCTCACATCTGCCACATTCTCTGGGAGGAGTTGACACCGCAGGGACTAGGAGGCCATCCGTTGTCAGCGACTCTTAAACGCCTTTGTGAGTGGCCTGGGGACCTCAGCGGGATTTCTCACAATTGCATTCGAGAGGTTGCAGATGCCCTATTTAGCAAGGTGCACAACTATGTTCAGTTCTTCCTAGGTGAAGCCAGCCAGGCTGCCAGAGCAGTGGGATTTTCAGCGATTTCCGGATTCCCACAGGTGCAGGGCACCTAAACTGCACTCATGTGGCTTTAAGAGCTCCCTGGGAACAGCCACTTCAATTTGTCAACAGGAAAGGGTTCTACTCTCTTAGTGTGCAGCTGGTCTGTAATCACCAGAAGCAGAGAGTGCAGTTATGTGGGAGATAGCCTGGGAGCTGACATGACTCATACATCTTGAGTCACTCACAGGTGCCACAGATCCTCGAGGGCCCTCAGTGCATCCAGGGTTGGCCTCTCGGTGACAAAGGCTGGCTGCAAAGGACGTGGCTGATGACATTTGCAAAGTGACTCAGAGGAGAGGTATAACACTGCTCATTCTGCAACACGCTCATTGATTAAACAGACCATTGGCATCCTGAAGATGTGTTTTCAATGTCTGTAGAGGTCAGCAGGTGCTCTCCAATACTCTCCCCAGAGGGTCTCACACATCATTTTGACTTGCTGCACTCCACACAACATGGTGCTCCAAAGGGGGGATGTCTTTCCAAAACGAGAGACGGACGAGCTGCACCTCTCCTTCAATGAGGAGGACTTCGATGGGGCTGATCTCAATGAGTGCAAGGAAGCAGTGGATCCAGAGGAAGAGGCTATAACACGGGCCAGATGAGGCAGGCATGCATGTGAGATGCTTACTGCCACCAGGTTCCAGAAGGATCATGATGACCAGCTCATATGAGCCACTTTCACCAGTGCCCTCCATGCTGGATCTACCTTGACATCTTCAATGTGACCCTCATCAATCCATGCAGCACATCAATGTCTGAATGAGGACTTACATTGTTGTGTCATGATATCCTCATCCTTGGAATGTGACGCAGCTTCTGGAACATGTGGCCTTTCTGTAATGGGTTAATAACTGCAATGGCAAGTTTTGTGAGCAGAGGTGAGATGGTGCAGCCTCTTCAAGCATCTCACCAACATTCCGCTGCCTATGGCAGTCTTCAAGAGGCAGGAGCAGGACTGCCATCTTCAGCACACTCTTGACAGTGTGCCTGCGGTCTGGCAAGGTGCCTCAAGGAGGACAATCATCACTCAGTGGTTCTGGCCTTCATGTCTGAGGTCGATTCTGAATCAGCACTGCATTATCTTTCCACAGGCAATCCTTCATGCTAGACAAGTGGTCAAGCCTCACCACCATACTGAGTCCACAGCATGAGATCAATCTTCAGGACGCAGTCATCTGTAACTCTCAGTCATGGATGTGAGGCTGCAATCCAGCTCAGCTTTCAGTGGACTGCAAACGCCTCAGGAGCAGTATTGTTTGATATCTGTCAGGCATTCACGTCCATGCCTCCGTTAGAGTCTCCCAACTTCCTGTGTAGCCTAGCCTTGGCAGTTGTGGGCACAAAAACATTGACACTCCATCTAGCCTTAAGGACTCAAATCTTTAATAATAAAGAGCACACAGATGTATTGGAGTTTCGCTCTGATCCCATTTGAGGCCTCCATATTTTCATTCCAGCAGTCTGACATATCCACACAGAAACTAGTCATGGAAACCAATGGCAAACTGATGCCAATGTAAGTAGCACATGACCATGTCGCTTGACCATCTGAGAGCTGGCAGAGGGTTACTGTCACGAAGCAGTAGCCAGACCGTCTGGCCCAGCACTGCATCCTCCCATTTCCAAGGCCAGCATCTGGGGCTTTACACACAAATCCTATGTTGCACAGGTTTAACCATCTACCAGGAATCGCCAGGCTCAACATTTGTCAGCGAGGTCCACTGCTCTAAATCACGGGGGTGGGAAGGTGGGCTAATATTGGGATGATGTTCAGATGTACATGCTGACATGAGATAATGCAGCAGGCAGGCAGGCCGGAGCGCTTAAGGGCCCTGAGTTTTGGTTCATATGTACGGCACACTCAAGGCTAACGCAAAGTACATGGAGGCCAATGAAAGATGCACCGAATAAGTGAGCTTCGCCATTCAATCCTGTGAGATCCACACTGAGCACTCTACAATGCAGAAGCATCAGGGAGACTAAAGCAGCCTCTAGGGTCTAAACTCTTGAGGCAACATCAGATGAGCCTCTGAAACAGGTCTCGGAGATGCCCAGCCCAACCACCAAGTTCATAGAGGCAGAGGCTTCACTCATGTTGATACTGCTCAGAGAACGGTCAGGCGCGGTATTGAGATGGTTTGAGACACCAGAGGGCTGAGGCAGATGATGGGACATCGGGGGTGGGGTGTGGGTGGTGGGGTGGGGTGCAGTTGTGTCACTTGACAGACCGCAGAGCATATTACCAGATAGAAGAGGCATATACCACGTGAGGAGTGGAATGAATCAAAAATCTATTTACATTTGTGAAATCAATATACAGATTGTGGTCACCCACGCTACCTTTGTGCTCCTAGTATACCCCAACATCCACAGCAGAGGTGGAGACAGCCTGCTGACTGCTATGCCCTGTTCTCTGTGATGACCTTGGCAGGCATCATCTAGGGGGCTAAGCCCCAGCCTGCTTTGGGTCTCCAGCTGTGGGACAGATGCACCCTCCTCGGCTCGTGGGGCTGTAGCTGATGGGGTCACAGGGAGAGGGGATCGGGATCGGCTGGACGTTCTCGGAGTCACCTTGGTGGATGGCCCCGGAGTGTCCAGCTGATGGTCCTCCTCCCTATGGGTGCCCAAGTGCCCCTCCCTGACTTCTTGAGGGGAAGGGGCACCTGGAGTGAGGTCGAGTGGCCCCGTCTCCCTCTTGCCTAGCCACTGATAGATCCCACCTATGCCTAGAGGGATGGAGGGCCGGTCCTGGCATATACCAGGTGCAATGTTCTGGACAGAGGTCTCCGTGGCGGTCACCATCCTACCACCGTTGACCTCAATACACTGGCATGATGGCACAACGACATCAGATAGATGGACTCCTCCATCATCTGTCACAATCTGGCGATGGCACCTGACAACCCTGCCTGATGTTCCCATGTCTGTCTTTGCAGCTCCAACATCCGTGTTAGGGCCAAATCCAGAGGCTCGTCATCTGACTTGGATTCTGCAGGAGCCTGGCCTCCAGCAGAACTCTGAGTGCCAGTGACCTTGGATGTCCCTGGCTCCCCCTGCCATGGACCTGAGTCTGTGCTGTACTCATCAGGTTGTGACCCTGAGCTTGCCCTACGACTAGCTCCCATCGAGGCATGTGTCTCTGCGCTGGTGGAGGGTTCAGTTAAAATGCTGAGATGGGTCTACATCTAATGTGTCGTCAGGGTCTTTCCCTGAGGTGGTGTGGGGGCTGGTGCTGATGGGATGGCTGCTGGTGGGCCCCTTCCTTTTCCTGCTGGTGACTATCAAAGAGAAAAAAGATAATGAGCGATTGGCGGCATAGTCACCAACATTACAAAGCACTCAGATTCATCAGGTGAACAATGAGCTGCTTATGGGCCCTCACTGGCTTGGGAGACGCCCGGTCTCACCCTCAGCACAGGCATGACTCTGGTCCTCGCTGACCAGCTCTGCCACCCACTCTTCATATATGATGACGGTCCTGAGCCTAAGCATTCCCCCTTTGGTCTGGGATCTCTCCCTTTTGTTGTGGACGAGCTTCTCTTGCAGAGAGACAGATGGACAGAGTGTGAGCAGGACAGATGCCAACAGATGATAAGGATGCCGGACTTCTGAGTGCACTGAGTGGACCTGTGTAACGGCTGAGGACGTGAGCTGCATAGGATGTAAGAAGAGATGAAGATGCCAAAGTGTGCGTGAGAGTCAGTGGTGATGTCCCTCGTAATGATTTATGCGTGTGAAGCAAGTCGTATCTCATGGCAGGGTGGGCTAGAATTTGTCCTCTCGCCCCTAACCTTATCGGATCATCTTTCTGGGAGACTTATTTAAACCGTCCCCGTGCACGTCACTCACAGGCTGCAGGCCGGGATTGGTCATGGTGAGTGATGGCCCTGAGAGGGAAGAAGCCTACAGCCCCCTAGTTCAGCAACAATACACTGGGGGCACTTCTCTGTGAGATTGGACTGTAACCCTGTGAATGCCTGATGAGCTTGTGAGAGTGTGAGTTGAGAGTGGGGAGAACTTAGAGTTACCCTGGCAGAGCGGATGAGATCATTCATCCTCCTCCTGCAATGGTTAGCAGTCCTCTTCTGAGCAGCATTGACGCTGACTGCCCTAGTGAGCTGCTCCCAAGCTGGGGTAGGGAGGTTGATGGACTTTCTTCCCCTATCACAAATGTAAAGGGTGTCCTGGTGTCCCTCAGCAGTGTTGAGAAGTGCCCCCAGTGTATTGTTGCTGAACTAGGGGGCTGTAGGCTTCTTCCCTCTCAGGGCCATCACTCACCATGACCAATCCCGGGCTGCAGCCTGTGAGTGACGTGCATGGGGATGGTTTAAATACGTCTCCCAGAAAGATGATCCGATAAGGTTAGGGGCGAGAGGACAAATTCTAGCCCACCCTGCCATGAGATACGACTTGCTTCACACGCATAAATCATGAGCTGAAAGTGGACAATTTGGCACAGAAACCTGCCCCACTGGCTAACGGGAAACACACGCTTATCCCGCCCTCCACCTCACTTAGTCTCCGGAGCAGAAAACTCCGTCCACTGTGTTTTTCTTTCCTTTTACTTTTGTTATCTTATTTAACAGCCAATATTTATCCCTAAGCTAACATCCCTGAAGCAGATTATCTAGTCCAGTACCACATTGCTGTTTGTGGGAGCTCGCTGTGTGCAAATTGACAGTGCATTTCCCTACTGTACAACAGTGACTGCACTTAAAAAGCACTTCATTGGCTGTAAAGTGCTTTGGGATGTCATGCAATGTACGCAATGCAAGTCTATATTTTTCTTCCTTCTTAAGCACTGATGCCAATTTCAAGTAAATTGACTTTGGCTCCAACAACATGCGACAGGACCTTGCTGAATGGGTCAATGACTTTAAAGCTTTATGTAAGGTGAGAATAGGCAGGAGTGTAAGAAAGAAAAACCTGGGATTGGTCAGGAAATGCAACACCCAGTGAGGTTTGTGTGACTCAGCCTCACAAGCCAAGGTTTTTTAACTGTTCAATCTCTGGTCCATGTTAAGTTAGCTGACGAGAGGCAATTGCTGCAGCGTCATTGGTTGCAATGGTCTCTGCAGTCCAATACCACCAACAATAACTTGCATTTATATGGTGCCTTTAACATAGCATAAATGTCCCAAATTGCTTCACAGGAGCATTATCAGACAAAAGCTGACATGAAGTCACAAAAGGTAATATTAGAACAGATGACCACAAGCTCAATCAAAGTTAAGTTATGGGTTTTAAAAGGATCTTAAAGGAGGAGAGAGATGTGGAGAGGTGGATAGAACAAATACCATTTCTGAAAACCTGAGCGGCTGAAGACACAACCACCAATGATGGAGCAATAAAAGTCAGGGATGCACAAGAGGTTAGAATTGGAGAAGCTGAGGGTTGTTTTCCTTAGAGCAGAGAAGGCTGAGGGAGGAACCTGATAGAGGTATACAAAATTATGAGAGGCATAGATAGGATAGATAGGAAGAAACTTTTTCCCTTAGCAGAGGTGTCAATAACCAGGGGACATAGATTTAAGGTAAGGGGCAGGAGGTTTAGAGGGGATTTGAGGAAAGGTTTTTTCACCCAGAGGGTGGCTGGAATCTGGAATACACTGCCTAGGGGGTGATAGAGGCAGGAATCCTCACAGCATTTAAGAAGTAATTAGATGAGCACTTGAAACACCATAGCATACAGGGCTACGGGACAAGTGCTGGAAAAAGGGACTAGAATAGATAGGTGCTTGATGGCCAGCATGGACACGATGGGCTGAAGGGCCTGTTCCTGTGCTGTATAACTCTATGACTCTATGAGAAGCTTGTAGATCTTGGAGTATTGTAGGGCTGGTGGTTATTATAGGGATACAGCCGAAGCTCATTGTTTAGGTCACACATGAAAGATGGGCAATTTCATAAGGTCAGAGCTTTGGTGCAGGAATGAGAAGAGAATCCATTATAGGTATTGACTGGCTAATGCAAGAGAGGTTTTGGAGGAGGGTGTCATGGCCAAATGTACTGAACACTACAAAGAGAACTGAGAAGGGAGAAAGCTTGATGTTCATAGTCACAGGGAATGCCATTCATGACTTCCAACTGAAAGTATTCAAGCATCCAAGCCCAATTTTAATCCCTTACACCTGGTGAGAACAGGCTGGGCAGGAGTTTAAAAATCCTTGCAATGTTGCACTCACCTTACCCTTCCTGGCCTTGGGTCATGCGCCATTCTATCTTGCACATTCTGACCAGCCAGTAAAGCCCATGAGCCAAACGCATGAGGGTCTCAATGAAATTCGGAAGTTGGAGTCTAATGACATCATTCAGACCCTGACTCTTTTAACTCCGGATAACCTTGTTCAGTACCTGGGCTCTTCCCACCCAAGGCACAGGCGCAAAGGAAAAGAAAGGTGAGAGGATGACCGAACGGGAAAGTGGAATTTAGTTTTCTGAGCATTGGCAGCCAGGAAGAGCTGGCGTGAGACTGTGGGCCCCACAACGAGACTTAGAACTCAGGTTTCTGTTGACTTCAATCACTTATCTACCCTGTCACCCCCCAGCTCTGCCTCCCACAACCACTTCACCCTTCAGTTGCTCAACTGACACACACAAATATATATATCTAACAAGATGAACTGCAGCAACTCTCCAAGGCTTCTTCCAAAGTAACAAATGCAGAAAGTATTGGAAATACTGGGCAGGTCTGGCAACATCTGCACAGAGAGAAATAGAGTTAATGTTTTGAGTCAAATATGACTCCTCTTCTTTGACTCAAAATGTTAATTCTGCTTCTGCAAGCTCCCTTCCAAGCCTCACACCATCCTGCATTGGAAATACATCAGCATTTCCTTCATCATCACTGGGTCAAAATCCTAGAACGCCATCCTAAACAGTGCTCTGGATGTATCTTCACCATATGGACTGCAGCAATTCATGACGGTGGTTCACCACCACCTTCTCAAGGGCAATGGTTTTGCCAGAGATTCCCACATCCTCAGATGAATTCTTGTTAAATTCGGGGAGCATGAACTTAAGTCACATTTAACAATAATTATGAAACACTACAAGGACAGGCCACAAAAGTTAATAGTCACTTGGATTTGACCCCTTAACACAAACAACACAGATTGGTCTTTTACAAACTCATCTTGCACCAAGGTTTAGTAATTTGAAAGATGTAAAGGAGAAGTAGCAAAATAAATGGTTTCCAATGTGGAGTTAAATCTATTTTCAACTGGGCAGACCTGGGGGATTATGAATTGGACACACGTGCTTCAACAAAAAAACATGATTACATGCTGTTGTTGCTAGGCCAGCGATAGGTTGCAAATTGCAATTAGAGGAGCTGACAACCAGTCATTTGGAATTGTAATTAGAGCTTGGCATGCCTCCAGCATCTGCTGCATAAATCAACACCTGGCATGAGCATTCAATCGGTCGTAGAGATTCTCAACTGGTGTTGGCACAGCCCCAATCAACTGTGCATCACTGGCACCCAATCCATCACAGGGACTATAATCAGAAGTTGCCATTGACTCTGGGGATCACTAATCACCAGCTGTCACACAAAGACAGCATAACTGTTTACAGCACAGAAACAGGCCAACTGATCCATGGTGTAGGAGCAGGAGTAGGCCATTTGGCCCATCAAGCCTGCTCCACCATTCAACTAGATCATGGCTGATCATCTACCTTAACACCACTTTCCTGCACCATCCTCATATCCCCTGATGTCATTAATACCCAGAAATCTATTGATTTCTGTCTTGAACGTGTTTAATGCCTGAGCTTCCACAGCCCTCTGGGGTAGAGGATTCCAATGATTCACTACCCTCTAAAGAAATTCCTCCTCATTTCAGTCCTGAATGGTCTGCCCCTTATTTTGATACTGTACCCTCTGGTTTTAGATTCACCAGCCAGGGGGAACATCCAATCTATATCGACTTATCACATACTGTAAGAATTTGAAAGTTTCAATGAGATCTGTTCTCATTCTTTGAAACTCTAGAGAATATTTATGCTCCACCTGAGCCTCCTCCCACCCCTCTTGCTCTAACCCCATATATATAAGATAGACATATTTAAGAAGGGTTGCAGAGATAAGCCAGGGAACTACAGGCCAGTGAGTCTCACGTCAGTGGTAGGGAAACTATTAGAGAAAATTCTGAAGGAGAGAATCTATCTCCACTTGGAGAGGCAAGGTTTGATCAGGAATAGTCAGTATGGCTTTGTCAGAGGGAGGTCATGCCTAACAAATTTGATTGTATTTTTTGAGGAAGTGACCAGGTGTGTAGATGAGGGTAGTGCAGTTGATGTAGTTTATATGGATTTCAGCAAAGCCTTTGACAAGGTCCCACATGGGAGATTTATAAAGAAGGCAAATGCACATGGGATTCAGGGTAATTTGATAAAGTGGATTCAAAATTGGCTTAGTTGTAGGAGACAGAGGGTGATGACAGAGGATGCTTTAGTGACTGGAAGCCAGTGTCCAGTGGCATACCACAGGGATCTGTGCTGGGTCCCCTATTATTTGTCATTTATACAAATGACATAGATGACTATGTGGGGGGTAAGATTAATAAGTTTGCGGATGACACAAAGATTGGCTGGGTGGTTAACAGTGAGGTTGAGTGTCTTGGGCTACAGGAAGATATAAATGGGATGGTCAAATGGGCAGATAAGTGGCAGATGGAATTTAACCCTGAAAAGTGTGAGGTGATACACTTTGGAAGGAGTAATTTGACAAGGAAGTATTGAATGAACAGCATGACACTAGGAAGTTCTGAGGAACAAAGGGACCTTGATGTGTGTGTCCATAGATCTCTGAAGGCGGAGGGGCATGTTAGTGGGGTGGTGAAAAAAGCATATGAGACACTTGCCTTTATCAATCGAGTCGTAGATTACAAAAGTAGGGAGGTCATGTTGGAGTTGTATAGAACTTTGGTAAGGCCACAGCTGGAGTACTGTGTGCAGTTCTGGTCGCCACATTATAGGAAGGATGTGATTGCACTGGAGGGTTTGCAGAGGAGATTCACCAGGATGTAGTCTGGGATGAAACATTTAAGTTATGAAGAGAGGTTGGAGAAACTTGGGTTGTTTTCGTTGGAGCAGAGAAGACTGAGGGGCGACCTGATCGAGGTGTACAAGATTATGAGTGGCATGGACAGGGTGGATAGGGAGCAGCTGTTCCCCTTAGTTGAAGGGACAGTCACGAGGGGACAGAAGGTCAAGGTGAGGGGCAGGAGGTTTAGGGGGGATGTGAAGAAAAACTTTTTTACCCAGAGGGTGGTGACCGTCTGGAATGCACTGTCTGGGAGGGTAGTGGAGGTGGGTTGCTTCACATCCTTTAAAAAGTACCTGGATGAGCACTTGTCACGTCATAACATTCAAGGCTATGGGCCAGGTGCTGGTAAATGGGATTAGGTAGGTAGGTCAGGTGTTTCTCATGTGTCGGTGCAGACTCGATGGGCCAAAGGGCCTCTTCTGCACTGTGTGATTCTGTGATTCTGTGATATAACCTTCCATTTATTTCTCCCTCATGTACATATTAGCTTTTCTTTCATCTATATTCATCTCTGTGGTAGTAAGTTTCACATTTTCATAGCTCACTGAATAGAGATGTTTCTCCTGAATTCCCTATTAGATTTATTAATGACTGATATTTATGGCCTCTCGTTCTGGTCTCACTGGCAACTGGAAACATTAGGTGGAATTTAATGTTGGCAATGGGGGTCTTGCCTGTCAGCTGGAGAGCCAGTTACAGCCCCATGTTGCCTACTTTCTGGAAGGCACTTAGCTAGGCAGTGGCAGGTCTTCCCTGGGATCAAGGACCTCAGACCAGAAATCCTGCCCCTCCCCCCCCAGAGCTGCCATCCAATAAGAGGCCGGCAGCTGTGCATCACTCAGCAGTGCTACTGGTAAGACAGTCACTGCTGCCAGTAATGCACCTACCTGAGGTCCGGAATTGATGCAGGACCCAGGCCACAGGTGAGTGATGGTGGGGGCAGGGAGGGGTGGGGGAGAGAAAGGGTGTGGTCGGGGGAGTCATGAGAGAGGAGGAGAGAGGGGTCAGCAGCAAAGGCATGGAGAGTGGCTCTCAGTGCGGCCCTCCTTCCTGATATCGGGTCCCTCATTTAGGTACTGACTGCTTGACAACGAGGAACCATACCTGACAGTGTTTGCTTTTCAGGATTTCCATATGGCGACCCCACTGTCCGCCACCACTAGTTGATTACCAGCAGCAGCGGGATGAAGCCCTTAAGTGGGTATTAATTGTGGCTGTGCAGCACTTTATTAAATGGCTTTTGGAAGTCCATGTACACCACATCAGCAGGATTGCTCTCATCAACCCTCCCTGCTACCTCATCAAAAATCTCCAGCAAGTTAGTTAAACATGATTTTCCCTTTACAAATCTATGTTGGCTTTCCTTAATTAATCTGCATTTACCTAATTTTGCCCTGAATTATCTAAAAAATGTTCCTAAAAAATTTCCCAGCAACAAGGTTAAACTGACCAGACTGTAATTGCTAGGTTTAACTTTACACCATTATTTGAACAAGAGTATAACATTTGCAATTCTCCAATCCTCTGGCATCACCCATGAGTCAAACGAAGATTGGAAAATTATGTCCAGTGTCTCCGCAATTTCCATTCTCACTTCCTTCAGTATCCTCGGATACATCTCATCCAGTTCTGGTGCCTTATCATTTGAGTACAGACAGCATATACACTACCTCCTCCTTATCAATTGTAAATATTCAAATGTCTGAACTATCTTCTCTTTCGCTATAACCTGGGCAACATCTTCTTCCTTGGTAAAGATAGATACAAATTATTCACTTTAACACCTCATCTATGCCCCTTGCCTTCATCTGTAAATCTTCTTTTAGGTCTCTAATTAGCCCCACTCCTCCTCTTACCACTCTTTTACTATTTAGGTGCTTATGGAAGACTTCTTGATTCCCTTTTATGTTAGCTGCAAGTGTGTTCTCATGCTCTCTCTTTGCTTCTCTTATTTGTTTTACCAATTCCCCTCTGGACCTTCTATATTTGGCCTCATTCTCAATTGTATTATCCACCTGACATCTGTCATAAGTACACTTTTTCTACTTCATCTTAATCTCCATCTCTTTCATCATCCAAGGAGATCTGAATCTGTTTTCCCCACCTTTCCCATTCAATATACCATGACTGTACTTGAACTATCTCTTCTTTAAAGGCAGCCCATTGTTCAGTTACAGTTTTGGCTGCTAATCTTTGATTCCAGTTTATTTGGGTCAGATCCATTCTTACCCCATTGAAGTTCCCCCAGTTAATTATTCTTACTCTGGATTGCTCCTTGTCCTTTTATATAACCAACTTAAACCTTATGATACAATGATCACTAATAGTTGATTCACTTTTCTCACCTCAGTCCCAAGAACCAGGTCCAGCAATGATCTTATTGGGCAGGGAACATGCTGCTGTAGAAAATTTTCCTACACAAACTCTAAGAACTCTTACTTTCCTCTGCCTTTTACACTCCTAATATCCCAGTCTATATTTGGATAATTAAAATGCCCCTTTATAACTACTTTATAATTCTTGTACATCTCTGTAATTTCCTTACAAATTTGGTCCTCTACATCTTTCCCAGTAGTTGGCAGTCTATAGACTATGCCAAGCAATGTAATTGCACCTTTTTTGTTCCTTAGCTCTAGTCAAATAAATTCTGTCCTTGACCCCCTTCTTACATCATCTCTCTCCAGCGCTGCAATGTACTCCTTAAGTAATACTGCCACCCCTCCTCCTTTCCCTCCCTTCCTATCTTTCCTGAAAAGTTGTATCCAAGAATATTTAAAACTCAATCCTACCCTTCTTTGAACCAGGTCTCTGTAATCACAACAATATAATTCCACATAGTGGTCTGTATCTGCAACTCACCAATCTTATTTACCACACTCTGGTCATTCATACACATGCACAGTAATCCTGAATTAGACTTCATTACTTTCTCTCTTACGCTGAACCCAACTAACCTTACCATTTTTCTACTTTAGTGTTATCCATCTCTCCCAACATTCTTAGCACCTTGCTCTGCCTCTTTAGTATTCCCCCTGGCTCCAACACCTGTGCTAAGTTAGTTTAAACTCTTCCCAATAAGCACTAGCAAATATGAGGGGAGGTAGTAGAGAAACGGGAGGAAGATATTAATTCCGAGATAGAGTCGGAGGAACCTTAGAGAAGGTTTGGCCTGGTGGGCTAGGGTAAATGGCAGAAGCAGTTGAACCTATGGCCTCTGTCTTACTGAGGAAGAAATCAATGAGAACGTTGCCCTTGCTGTTAGAGGTGAGGCTGGAGGAGGCAGGAAAGTAGGGGTTTAAGATGGTTCTTTGGAAAAGAAGCTGGGGGCTATCTCTGCTTCCCAGGGTGATCCTAGAATAGTGAGCAGGTCTGCAGATGAGAGCAAGACACTATAGTGCTTTATGTGCTTCAGCCAGATCTGGTGATGAATGACTCAACCATTTGTTCACCATATTCGTTCAAGTCTCCATTCCTTGGACTTAAGACCAGGGGAAGTGTGGATGGTACCAGGAGAATAGCCGGGGTGAGAGAGAGCAATGGTTTTAATGAGGACCAGGGCATCGAAGGTGGAGGTGAGGGTGCAGTTGAGCAGAAATATCATGGTGAATGAAGGGCCAAAAACTGGACAGTTATGATTTTGAAAGCAAATTGGAAAAGAGTTTTTCTGGGACAGACACAACAGAAAGTGGGGTTGGGAGAGGAAAGGGGGTTGTAGGTGGAGAGTAATACAAGTAATCAGAGATGGCCTTAAATGTGATTGACACAATGGGATTCTCCCTATACTTGATGCAGGATCAAGAAGCAGGACCAATAGTGACATTATACAGGTATTATACAGACTGTCTGTCAGACGTTTGTGTGAACTGTTACTGTTCACCTGGATAAACCATAGTAAAGTCCTGCCATTCGCGGGAATTACATTCCTGTGAAACCTCACCGTGTCTGTGTGTGTGTTTGTGTGTGTGTTTGTGTCCGTGTCTGTGGGTGTGTACATGTGTGTTTGTGTGTGTGTGTGTGTATTTGTGTGTCTGTGTGATTTCTGCACCAGTCAACGTTTAAATTGACAAGAATAACCATGTATTTCACGTGGCCATACAAACATCAAGAATAGCGCAGATTATTGTCTGGCCATTTTCACACTGTTGTTTTTGGGAATTTGCTGTGCACAAATTGTCTGTGGCATTTGGCCCCTGTTATAACAATGACTACTCCTTAAAAGTACGTCACTGGCTGTAAGGTGTTTGAGGTACCCTGAGGTCGTGAAAGGGAAAGCATAGTGATTATGTTGCTGCGAGTAGTCCAGAGGTCTGGACTAATGATCCAGAGGCAAATTTAAGTCCCAAAATAGCAGCTGGGTAATTGAAATTCAATTAAATGAATACATCTGAAATAAAAAGCTAGTCTCAGTAATGGCGACCATGAAACTACTGGACTGTCGTTAAAAAAAAACCCATCTGGTTCATTAATGCCCTTTAGGGAAGGAAACCCGCTGCCCTTACCTGGTCTGGCCTACATGTGACTCCAGATCTAAAGCAATGTGATTGACTCTTAACTGCCCTCTGAAATGGCCAAGCAGGCCATTCAGTTGTTGAGGGCAACTAGGGAGGGGCAATTAATGCAGGCCTTTCCAGCAATGCCCACATCCTATGTATGAATTTTTTAAAAAATGTGCAATGGAAATGCAAACTTCTTTTCTTCTTCTCTTCTTTTTACACACAATGCTATCTGGGGAATAAACAGCGTTAAGGCACTGTCCAATTGGGAAACAATCATACCATGCTGCATTTGTTACATAAGCACCCATCCCTATAGTCAGTCCTAAACCTATGCATGGTTTGTCATCACACAGTCAGCCCAATAGTAAAGGAACACTCAGTCCTATAATGGCACATTATAGCTCCTATACCAAGCCTGAACTATTGCATACAACAGGAATCAACTCGCTGTATGTTTACAAGAATTGGTAGAATATTAAATAGCTGTTCTGTCAAAAGCTGGTTAGCTATTTCCATTCATTATTGTTTGTGGTACACAGTACACTATGTTCTAGTTAGTGTTTAGACAGTTGGTTAAAGGATTAAGGGGTCCCCACAACCCTTCAGGAATACAGTTATGATGAAAGATGACTAAACAAGGGATTCCTCTACACTATTATTAAGATGATATTCACATATCTTTTTACACCAAACTGAATGCTGGATGGTTCCTAAATAGGCTGGCTATAGCTCTGTGTAGGTCCAATAGCAGCTGTGGCCTTGATGCTTTGTGGGTCTACTGGTCCATTCTAGTAGTTTGCCAAAATATTATAGTGAAATTTTAGTCATATTTAGGTTATTTGGCACTGTATATGCTGTTCATGGCAGCTCTGCCTTTAGCTGCCTAAGTCCTAAGGTCTGGAACTGCCTCCCTAAACCTCTCCATCACTCTCCCTCTCTCCTTCTTAAGATGCAATTTATGGACATTTTCACATTTGCCCACATTATACTCCATATGCCAGATCTTTGCCCACCCACTTAACCTATCTATGTCCCTTTGTAACCTCCTAACATCCTCTCCACAGTTTACTTTCCTGTCTATCTTTGTGTCGTCAGTAAATTTAGACACCATTCCTTCGGTCCCTTCATCCAAGTCATTTATATAAATTGTAAAAAGTTGAGGCCCCAGCTCTGATCCCTGTGGCACACCACTCGTCACATCCTGCCAAGCAGAAAAAGACCCATTTATGCCAACCCTCTTTCTCCTGTTGGCTGGCCAATCTTCTATCCATGCCAATATGTTACCCCCTATATCACAAGCTTTTATTTTCTGCAATACCTTTGATGTGGCACTTTCTCAAATGCCTTCTGTAAATCTAAGTACAGCACATCCATCAGTTCCCCTTTATCCACAGCACATGTGACTCCTTCAAAGAACTTCAATAAATTGGTTAAACATGATTGTCCTTTCACAAAACTGTGTTGACTGCCTGATTGCCTTTAATTTTTCTAAATGCCTTACTATAACAGCTTTAACAATAGTTTCTAACATTTTCTCTATGACAGATGTTAGGCTAACTGGCCTGTAGCCTCCTGCTTTCTGCCTCCCTCCCTTTTTGAATAAAGAAGTTACATTTGCTAGTTTCCAATTTAATGGAACTTTCCCTGAATCTATGGAATTTTGGAAGATTAAAACTAATGTATCAACTAACTCACTACCTACTTATTTTAAGATCTTAGGATGAAGTCCATCCGGATCTGGGGATTTGTCAGCCCGCAGCCCCAACAATGTGCTCAATACCACTTCCCTGGTGATTGTAATTTTCCTGAGTTCCTCCCTCCCTCCCATTTCCTGATTTACAGCTATTTCTGGGATGTTACTTATATCCTCTATAGTGAAGACTGATGCAAAATACTTGTTCAATTCATCTGCCATCTCCTTGTTTTCCATTATTAATTTCCCAGACCCACTTTCTAAAGGACCAACGTTCACTTTGTTAACTCTTTTCTTATTTAAATGTCCATAGAAACTCTTCTACCCATCTATATAGTACTAGCTAGCTTTCTCTCGCACTCTAATTTTTCCTTCCTTATTAATCTTTGCCATTCTTTGCTGTCCTTTATATTCTGTCCAATCTTCTGACCAGCCACTAGGATTTGCACAATTATCTGTTTTTTCTTTAAGTTTGATACTGTCTTTAACATTTTTAGTTAACCATGGATGTTGGGTCCTCCCCTTGGAAGTTATCCTTCTCATTGGAATGCAGCTATTCTGTGTATACTGAAATATCCCTTTATATATCTGTCACTGCACCTCTATTAACCTATCCCTTAACCTCATTTGCCAGCTTAGCTAGCTCCGCTTTCATGCCTTCATAATTGCCCTTATTTAAGTTTATAATACTAGTTCTTGGACTGACTCATCTCTCCCTCAAACTGAATGCAAAATTCAATCATATTCTGATTGCTGCTACCTAGGGGTGCCTTCACTATGAGGTCATTAATTAAAAACCCTACAGACGTCAAGGGATATGGAGAAATTGTAGGGGCTGCAGGGGAATAGGCTGGGGAGCCAGATTAGCTAAGTTGCTCTTGCAGAGAGCTGGCATGAACACAATGGGCTGTTTGGCCTGCCCCTGTGCTGTATCTGTTCTATGATTCTAAGGTTCTATTTGAAACTTGGCCCCTTCAATGATGTGTAGAGCAACAGGCCATTTTCATATAATGCCTTCTATGTAAGAAAACATCCTTGTTGGTCAGGGACACCAAGCAACGTAGGGGTGAAGGTGGTTGGGGGAGGGACCAAACCGCAGCTGAAGAGGTATTTCTGAGGTACCTTTGAAGGAAGGGGGAAAATTATGTAGAATTATGTAGAAAATTATGTACAGCATAAAAATAGGTAATTCGCTTCACTTAAGCCATACCAGTGTTAATTTTACACTTGAGCCTCCATATATCCATCTTTATCCCACGCTATAGTCATATTCTTCTTTCCTTTTTCCCTCATGGGGAGAATTTTCTCCCCATTGGGAGGGTTGGGCAGGAGCAGACGCGGGCGGGCGTGCAGCCAATCGCTGCATGCCGCCATTTTATGTGGGCAGGCCAATTAAGGCCCGCCCAGCGTGACGTGCACCCGAAAGTGCTGTGCGCTCCCTGTGCAGGCTGTGGGGGGGGGAGGAGGCTGAGTCCGGGCCTCCGCTCTTTCACGTATGTGTGAGAAATCTCCTTGAGGCGCAGAGCTGCCTCAGGAAGATCAGTTTGATTTTTAAAAATTTAAATAAAGGAAAAAAAAAATTTTAAGACATGCCCCCTCATGAGACAGTATCAAATGAGCTGGGACATGGCTGTGACTTTTATTAAAAATTTTAATTAAAGTTTAAGAGCCTTCATGAAACCTCTTCCCGCCCGTGGTTGAGGTTTCATGATGAATGCAAAGGCCGCCTGGGCTCTTCTCCTGCCCCCCGCCAGCCTTAAGGTTGGACGGGCAGCTCAGTTAATTATCTTAATTGGCATTTAAACGGCCTTAATAGGCCTTTGACAGTTCGGTGGGCGCGCAGCCGACTCTGGTGTGCGCCCGCCGAACTGAAGATCTGAATGAAGCGCTGTGACATCAGAACACCCGCCCAACTTCACCGCGCATCATTTTAGGCATCAGTGAGTGGGGCCCACCCCCAATTGCTGACCCGAAGATTCTGGCCCATGTGTTTATCAAGCTCCACCTTAAAAGCATCTAAGTCATTCACCATAACCACTTGTGGTAGTGAGATCCACATTCTAACCACTCTCTGGGTAAAGAAGTTTCTCCTGAATTCACAATTGGATTTATTAGTGACTATCTAATATCTATGGTCCCTAGCATTGGAATCCCTCACAAATGGAGACATCTTCTCCACATCAACCCTATTAAACCCTTTCCTAATTTTAAAGGCCTCCATCAGGTCTGCTCTTTTCTAATGAATGGAGCCACAGCCTACTCAGTCGTTCCTGATAGTTAGAAACTCTCAGTTCTGGTACCATTCTAGTGAAAACATTTTTTTTTGCATCTTTTCCAGGGCTACTATTTTTTTTATAAGGAAATCAGAACTGTGCAGAGTACCCCAAGCAGGGTTCTAACCAAATGGGGGTTCTATGCAGGTTCACCATAGGGTATCTGCTTTTCAGTTCAATCCCTCCAGTGCTTTTTGCATTTTTTTGAAATGTTAGTAGGGAGGGGTATGGGAGTTTGGGGGAAGTGGGGGTGTGCTGCCCCAGGGTTCAGTAGTATAATGGGTGCAGGTTTCATTCTCAATGGTGGAACAAACAGAGGTGGCACTCAAAGTCAACCAGGGCTTGTAGACCAAATATACTGGCAATTATAACATGATCTAATTTACAAATGACCTTGAGCCATATATTAATATTTGGTTAACTTTGTTGATAACAATGCAATGTTGACTGAAACATTCAGTGAATAAATTGGCCAATGCATCTAAACCCTTGTCATTTTACACCTGAGTTAGAGGACACCTCTGCGCTGTGTCCTGTTTTCTACACCACATTTAAACCATTTGTTGTTTTCCTTATTAAACTGTGCCTGCTGAGCCCACCTGTTTCATTCCTCATAACCTGCGAAATGTTGTTCATCTCATTCATAGTGTTTGCTGGCCACTGATCAGCAATATTGCTCTGGTCCTTGGGCGGAATCTTCCGGTTCCACCAGCAGTGGGAATTTGTGGAGGGTAGGGGGCGCTTAATTTGGCGGAAAGCAAACAATCTGTTTCCTGACAGCGGGATTAAATTTTTGAATTTTGTTCTCCCGACTTTCAAGGAGGGTTAAAGTCATACGAACATACGAATTAGGAGCAGGAGTAGGCCACTCGGCCCCTCGAGCCTGCTCCGCCATTCAATAAGACCATGGCTGATCCGAATGTAACCTCCACCCCACATCCCTGCCTACCCCCGATAACCTTTCACCCCATTGTTAATCAAGAATCTATCTAGCTCTGACTTAAAAATATTCGAAGACTCTGCTTCCACTGCCTTTTGAGAGAGTTCCAAAGACTCAGCCCTCTGAGGGAAAAAGATTTCTCCTCGTCTTTGTCTTAAATGAGCAACCACTTATTTTTAAATAGTGACCCCTTGTTCTAGATTCTCCACAAGAGGAAACATCCTTTCCACATCCACCCTGTCAAGACCCCTCAGGATCTTAAAGGTTTCAATTAAGTTGCATTTACTCTTCAAATTTTGTGGACACAAGCCTAACCTGTCCAGCCTTTCCTCATAAGACAACCCACCCATTCCTGGTATTAGATTAGTAAACCTTCTCTGAACTGCTTCTAATGTGTTTACATCCTTCTTTAAATAAGAAGACCAGTACTGTACACAATGCTCCAGATGTGGTCTCACTAATGCTCTGTACAACTGAAGCATAACCTCCCTACTTTTGTAATCAAATCCTCTCACAATAAACAATAACATTCTATTAGATTTCCTAATTACTTGCTGAGGCTGTACACTAACCTTTTGTGATTCATGCACTGGGACACCCAGATCTCTATGAATCACAGAGCTCTGCAATCTCTCACCATTTAGGTAATAAGCTTCTTTTTTATTTTTCCTGCCAAAATGAACAATTTCACATTTGCCCACATTATGCTCCAGTTGCCAGATCTTTTCCCACTCACTTAACCTACCTGTGTCATTCGGTAGCCTCCTTATGTCCTCTTCACAATTTATTTTCCTACCTACCTTTATGTTGTCAGCAAATTTAGCCACCGTTCCTTCGGTCCCTTCATCCAAGTCATTTATATAAATTGTAAAAAGTTGAGGCCCCAACACTGATCCCTGCGGCACACTACTCATCACATCCTGCCAAGCAGAGAAATACCCATTTATGCCAACTCTCTGCTTCCTGTTAGTGAGCCCTTACACCATGAGTATTTGATGTGGCACTTTATCAAATGCCTTCTGTAAGTCTAAGTACAGTATGTCCACCGGTTCCCCTTTATGCACAGAGCATGTGATTTCTTCAAAGAACTCCAATAAATTGGTTAAACATGATTTCCCTTTTACAATTCACCAAGGGGAGAATTTTCTCCCTGTCTGGTGAGGGGGTTGGGGGTGCGGGTGCAGGTGGACACGCAGCCCATCGGTGTCCCCAATTGGCTGGGCGCTGCCATTTTTTGTGGGCGGGCCAATTAAGGCCAGTCCAGCGTGACACACGCCCGGAAGTGCTGTGTGCTCCCTGTGTGAGTGGGGGGGGGGGGGGCCTCAGGGAGATTAGTTTTCAGTTGAAACAGTTTAATAAAGTGTTGAAAATTTTTTATGACATGTCCCCTCATGTGAAACTCACATGAGTTGGGACATTTGCATTAATTTTAATTAAACATTTTCTGAAAATTTTAAATCATTCATGAAACCTCATCCCGCCCGTGGATGAGGTTCCATTAAAAATGTGAAGGCCGCCTGGGCTCTTTGCCTGCCCCCCACCCCAACCACCCCCCCACCCCCCCACCCCCCCCCCCCCCCCCCGCCACCAACCTTAAGGTTGGACGGGCAACTCAGCTGACTGCCTTAATTGCTTTTTAACAGGCCTTAATAGGCCTTTGACAGTTCAGTGGGTGCACAGCTGACTCGGCTGCGTGCCCACTAAACTGAAAACCTAAATGACGCGCGGTGATATCAGCGCGCACGCCTTTTGTCACCCCACGTCATTTTATGCCTCGGCGAGCGGGCCCTGTCTCTCCCCGTCAAGCCAATGATTCTGCCCCAAGGCTCCTTAGACAGCACCTTCCAAACCCACCACCACTACCATCTAGAAAGACAAGGGCAGCAGGTGCATGGGAACACCACCACCTGGAAGTTCCCCTCCAAGCTACTCACCATCCTGACTTGGGACGATATCGCTGTTCCTTCAATGCCGCTGGATCAAATTCCTGGAACTCCCTCCCTAACAGCACTGTGGGTGTACCTACACCACATGGGCCTGCAGTGGTTCAGGAAGGCAGCTCACCACCACCTTCTCAAGGGCAATTGGGGATGGGCAATAAATGTTGACCCAGCCAGTGACAACCACATCCTGTGGATGAATTAAAGAAACAAAACCAAACTGACTGCCTGATTGCCTTGAATTTTTCTAAGTACCCTGTTATAACATCTTTAATAATAGCTTCTAACATTTTCCCTGTGACAGATGTTAGGCTAACTGGCCAATATTTTCAAGCTTTCTGTCTCTCTCCCTTTTTGAACAAGGGAGTTATATTTGTTATTTTCCAATCTAATGGAACCTTCCCTGAATCTAGGGAATTTTGGAAAATTAAAACTAGTGCATGAACTATCTCACTAGCCACTTCTTTCAAGGCCTTAGGGTGAAATCCCTCCAGACCTGGGGATTTGTCAGCCACAGCCCCAACAGTTTGCTCAGTACCACTCCCCTGGTGATTGTACATTTTCCGAGTTCCTCCCTCCTTTCCACTTCCTAATTTACAGCTATTCCTGGGATGTTGTGTCCTCTATAGAGAAGACTGAAGCAAAATACCTATTTAGTTCATCCGCTATCTCCCCACATTCCATTTTCAATTCCCCATACGCACTCTCTGTAGGACCAACACTCACTTTGTTAGCTCTTCTCTTGCTTAAATATCTATATAAAATCTTATTATCTATCTTTATATTGCTAGTTAACTTTCTCTCATACTCTAATTTTTCCTTCCATATTAATCTTTTTGTCATTCTTTGCTGGTCTTTAATTTCTTCAAATTTCTGACCTGCCACCCATCTTTGTGTAATTGTATGCGTTTTCTTTAAGTTTGATATTGTCTTTAACTTTTTTGGAATTTTTCTTTCTCACTGGAATATATCTATTTTGTGTATTCTGAAATGTCCCTTTAAATGTTTGCCACTGAACTTCTTTTGACTTATCCCTTAACCTCGTTTGCCAGTTCCCTTTAGCTAGCTCTGCTTTCATGCCCTCACAATTTCCCTTATTTAAGTTTAAAATTCTAGCCTTGGACACACTCGTTTCTCCCTCAAAATGAATGTAAAATTCAATCATATTATGATCGCTGTTACCTAGGGGTACCTTCACTAAGGGATTATCAATTAATCCTAGCTCGCTGTTCAATCAGGTCTGGTATAGCCTTGTTTTATGGTTGGCTGCAGAACATGCTGTTCTAAGAAACTATCCTGAAAACATTCAGTGAACTCCTCATCTATGCTACCTTTGCCCATTTGATTTTCCCAGTCTAAATGTGGATTAAAATCCCCCATGATTATTGCTGCACCTTTCTGGCAAGCTCCCATTATCCCTTCTTTTATACTCTGTCCTACTATTTAGTTACAATTAGGGGCCTATACACTCCCACAAGTCACTTCTTGCTTTTATCATTCCTCATCTTAACCCAAACCACTTCTACATCCTGGTTTCCTGAACTTAGGTCATCCCTCCCTAATGTGCTAATACCGTCATTAATTAACAGAGCCACCCCTCCACCTTTTCCTAACTTCTCATCCTTCCTAAATCTCACGTACCATTCAATATTCAAGTCCCAATCTAAGTCATCCTATAGCCATGTCTCTGTAATGGTTCAGGTGTAGATAGTCCCAACAGTACACTTAGTCCAGTACTGGTGCCAGTGCCCCACAAACTGGAACCCACTTCTCCCACATCAGCCTTTCAGCCACACATTCATCTCTCTAATTTTATTTGCCCCATGCCAATTTGCACATGGTTCAGGTAATAATCCAGAAATTTCTACCTTTGAGGTTCTGATTCTTAATTTGGTGTCTAGCTAATCATACTGACAATACAGAGATTCCTTCCTCATCCTGCCAATGTCATTGATACCTACAAGGACCATGACCACTGGATCCTCCCCCTCCCACTGCAAGTTCCTCTCCAGCCCTGAGCAGATGTCCTGAACCCTGGCACCGGGCAGGCAACAAAGCCGCCTGGACATTCGCTCTTTGCTACAGAGAACAGTGTCAATCCTCCCTCCTCACTATACTGTCCCCTACTACCATTACATTCCTTTTTGCTCCCCCCACATGGATGGCTCCCTGTGTCACAGTGCCATGGTTAGTTTGTTCATCTACCCTGCAGCCCCCACTCTCATCCAAACAAGCTGAGAGAGTCTCAAACCTATTGGATAATTGCAGAGGCTCATACTCCTGTACTCCTGCCCTCTGGGTCCCCTTACCTGCTTCACTTGCAGTCACACCCTCCTTCCCTGGCCACCGACCAAATCAGAAGACCCTATCCTACGTGGTGTGACTGCCTCCTGGTACAAAGCATCCAGGTAACTTTGCCCCTCCCTGATGTGTCGCAGTGTCTGCAGCTCAGCCTCCAGCTCAATGGCTCTGAGCCAATGTTCCTCGAGCCGCAAACACTTACTGCAGACGTGTTTACCCTGGATCACAATAACAGCCAGGAGCTCCCACATGCTGCAGCCTGGACACATCACCTGTCCTGCCACCCTTAATGTGCTTTAAATAATGACTTAATTATATTAATCACTTACTTAATGTTGCTTTCTTATATATTTTATTAACTTTACCACCAAATGATGTACTTTTTTAAACCTTAGGGATAGGATAGAACTTATCCACTTACCAGATACTCACCAAACAGCTCGCTCCTTTCCCTGTGGTTGGGCAAGAACTAAATCCAATGGGGTGAAAAAGATAGAAAAAGGAAACAACCACCTCCTCCTCCCCCTCCCCCAAACTCCCCTCTCACCAAACTCCAAGTCTTCACTCGGTTAGTCGGCTGCACTCTGCTTGTGAGTCAAGCTTCCCAACAAACAATGTCAGGTATTCCATTTACATGCGTTAGCATCTCATGCAGCTCATTAAAAGTCCACCTCACTGGAATTAAGTTTGTCCTTCAAATTCAATTCCTCACCAGTGAGAGTTTAGAGCATTCAGTTTTACGACTGTATATAAGTGGCGTTCACCTGGCGAGCTTCCTCTCTTCCATGGCTTTGAGGTCAGTAGATGCTGCTTTCACTTGCTTGGGGTCTTCACTCACATCGTGAGCAGGTAGCAATAGCTGAGTCGAGGCTGGAAACGGGGGGCAGGCTAAAAGCGGGTAAGGGTCAGGGGAAAGTGTGCCTGGAGGAAGGAGGGGGAGAAAGACTTTTAGAGGGCGGGATCGATGGTGTCAACAGTGGAGGCCTGGGGGGTGAACTCAGGGTACTGGCGTTAGGAGGGGACAGTCACAGTCAAGGGGGTGGGGGGGGGAGTGACATGAGGTAGGGTGGCAGGTCCAGGGTGAGAATCTGATGGGTGAAGGTCTGATGGGGTGGGGTCATGGACGGAGGCTGGGCAGATAGCTCAGATAATGGAAGGGGGCCTAGTCAAGGTGGGCATGGGGATGGTAAAGGGTATCAGCTCCGAGGGGAGGAAAGGCATGTGGAGGTGGATCATGATCAGGCCCAGGGTATTTGGGGGTGGATCAAGGGTAACAGAGGGGAGAGAAATGGTGATATTGGATGGATCAAGGGTGATGGGGGGAACTTAGTGGGTGACCGGGGGATGGTAGAAGGTGGTGGAGCGAGTCTGGAAGGTAATGTACACCACTGTTCAAATCTGACCTTGACCACGCAGTTAGTCAGTCAGTGAGATCCCCGATGTGCGAGGTGGGTCTTTTCAGGTGGGTGGAGTTAAAGGTCAGCATAAGCGGCCGACTAAAGGGACACCCTAATAATCATGAGGAAACTGGATGTCGAAGATGCTCAGTTGTGTTCTCCTCTCTATGGTGAACCCACACAGCAGCAGGTTTGTTCCTGACTCATGGGTCTCATAACATGGAGATCCCAGCAAGGTGTGGAGCTGCAGTTCATTCTGTGCCATTTGACATGTGCTGCTGTCAGGGGCAGGGATGAAGGGAGGGAGGGAGGGATGAAGGGAGGGAGGGAGCTGGATGCCATCAAGGGGAATGGCTGGTGGATGGCAGCAAACTCCTGACTCCAAACCGTCATCCTCCTGGGTGGATGGTCATGGCTGACAAGGACTCATGTGGTTAGTCTCTCTATGCTGCCAAGGCAATGGTCTCTCTATAGAGTCTCGAGGGTAGAGGAGGCAAGTGGGATAGTGTCAGAGGGAGGCTTCCTGCCCATCATCACCTTGGTCAAACAGTAATGTCTCCATGTGCAGTCATGTATGAGTGAGAGAAACATCCATCTCTGGTCCTCCAAGATGTCCTTCACCTGGGGATACCATGTCTAGTCACCTGGGGTGGGGGTACCATGTCTAGAACAGGTGAAGGGCTTAATACTGGTCTGCTGGCTTTGAGATGGATGGAAACCTGTGAATGACACATTGGCCAAATGTATCACTTCAACTCATTCACAGATCCACTGAGGTGTTGATGGTTCAGGCTGCAGGCAACCCTGCCTTGGTACTGACTCTCATCTAGATGAGGAGGAGGGCCTGTTGCAGGTTGGCACAGGGTCAGGCAGAGAAGGGGCCTGAGCAGCAAGATGCTAGTGAGTAGGATCCGCTGCAATGGCTGACTATGGGTGTATTGTAGGCGGTGCTTTTATCTACAGATGAGTGAAAGGCAATGCCAGAGGCACCCTCGGATGATGTGGTTGCTCATATCAAGCTGTGGCCGCAAGGACTCTGAAGAAGAGATGTAGAGTTCCTGGCCTGCATTGAGTGAATGTCTGGCCGGGTGCCATTTAGATATGGTACCAGGGCCTTTGACCCCATGAAGTAACAGCATGGTGAGCAACTTCCTTCCATCCTGCCCTGCCATGAGATTCGGCATGCTCCTTGCTGATGCATAATTAATGAGCTGAACAGTGAAAGATCGTGGGTGTCCAGCTGTCCCATTGCGCAGCAGGAATCACTCTGATTCTCCCGTTCACCACCAAACTTAGACTCCAGAACTGAAGATTCTGTCCTTTAGTTTTCTGTCATCAGCCCTGTTTATGCGATCATAAGAATTTTTTAGATGTGGTGGTGGTGGGGTGATAGTGGGCCTATACTGATTAGTGGATGGCTTGCCTCTACCAGTTTCCTCATGGGTCATTTCTGTAACCAGATTATATCAGTTGGTTCTGTGGCAAGTCCCATTCAGAGGGCTTGAGGAATCTCATAACCGACCATTGGGGAGGTGGGATACACAGGTCAAGAGGGGCACCTTACACCCATCAGACATGAATAGCTCACTAGATGCCAGCACACTTGGGATGAAGGCTCCAGCTTCTACTCAGCTAGTCTGCCCAGAGTGGGATTTGAACACTGCACCTTCTGATTTAGAGGCTGGAATTCTAATTACCAAGCCAGGGCCAGCTTATTACAAGAATTGCTGTCTCTTTCTGAAAATCATGGAACAGAAGCAGACCATTCAGCAACCCCCACCCCCTGCCAGGGTCTGCTCCACCATCCAATTAATTCATGGTTGATCTTTATTGTAACCCCATCGACCATGGTTCCAAAGCCCTTAATACCCCTGCCTAACAAAAATCCATCACTCAGCTTTGATATTTTCAACTGACTCCCAGCCTCAATACCTTTCTTTTGCGGGGGGGAGAGAGTTTCAGATTTCCACCATCCTTTGTGTGAAGAAGTGCTCACCATCAGCCAGAATGATCTAGCTCTAACTAGGCTGTCTTGTTCTAGACTCACTTACCAATGAAATAAGTCAAGGCTGAATAGTCCCCAACAGAACTTCATTTGTCAGGATCTGCAGGAAGAGCTTTACTTTTTGGTTCATTAATTTCAGTGAGATTGGTTGAGGGGTAAATATTGGCTAGGGCTTCACTGCTTTTCTTCAAAATAGCATCATGAGATCATCTGAGATGGGGCCTGGTCTGAAAGGCAGCTTTTCCGATGGTGCAGCAATCTCCCACTGAGAGGGTCAGCCTGGGTTTTGTGCCCTTGTCTCTGGAGTGGGGCTTGACCCCACAACCGTATGACTTAGGTGGGGAGACGGTAGCTTAGCGGTAATGGCACTGAGCTAGTAAGTCAGAGGTCCAGGTGAATGTCCTGGGGATACGGGTTCAAATCCCACTATGGCAACTGGTGGAGTTTAAAATTAATAGACCTGGGATATAGAACTAACCTAGACTATGAAACTGTCATCAGTTGTCATAAAAAACCTATCTGGTTCACTAATGCCCTTTAGGGAAGGAGATCTGCTTGTCTGGCCTTACATGTGACTCCAGATCCTCAGAAATGTGGTTCATTCTGAGTTGGCCTAGCAAGCCACTCAGTTCAAGGGCAATTAGGGATGGACAACAAATGCTGGCCTCGTCAGCGACACCCACATTCCATGGAAGAACAAAGAAACAAGGTGGAGTCTCCACCAACTGGGCCGTGGCTAATATAGCTGATAGCTGCCTTCAGGTTGGAACCTCTTCAGCTGGAATAATTTCTTGTATTCACTGTCTTCCCACTCATTTTGATTCACGGTAAACATACTCTTTTCTCCTGTCATTTCCCTCCCTCAGTTTTCTTGCCACAACCACAGAGAGCTCTTTGGTCAGCAGAACAGGGCAGTTGATCGGTGGACCTTAACATAATCACAGTACACTGGCTCAGCTTGCAGTGCTAATTATTTGTAAACTATTTATGTCAGAGCATGAATTTCTTTGCTAAGTTCCGGATGATTTTACCAGAAGTCTCAAGTCAGCACATTCGGAATTATCAGTTCCACTCCGTGACTTATTGCGAAACTGTGGAAGTGTTCCTGAGAAATAATTTCCAAGACATACACACACACAATAATGTAGTAGCGTACTGGTTATACCACTGGGTTAGCGACCCAGAGGTTCTGGACTAATGACCTGAAGCCACTAATTCAAACCCCACTCGGCAGCCGGCAAAATGTAAACTTAGTTAATTAAGTAAATCTGGAATGAAAGTCTAGTATCAGCAATGGTGGCCATGAAATTACTGAATTATTGTAAATGGGAATTCCAGAGCTTTGGGCCGAGGCAGTTTACGGTATGGCTGCCAGTGGTGGAGTGCTGCCATTAAGGATGCACAAGAGGCCAGAATTAGAGGAGCTCAGGGATCTTAGTGGGCTGCGAGGCTGGAGGAAGTCACCGACATAGGCAATGGGGAAATTTGAAAACAAGGAATTTTAAGATTGAGATGTTAACTAAAAACCAATGTCTGAGTTGTTGGATGAGTTAGGTTACGGATAGCAGAGTTCCTGGATGAGCTGAATTTTATGGAGGGTGCACAGTGAGAGAGCATTGGAATAATGGAGTCTGGTGACAGTCAGGGGTATAGAGATTCAGTAATAGATGAACTGAGGTGGGGCAGAAACAGACAATACCGTGGAGGTCGGGGTAAGCATCTTGGTGATGCAAAGGATACACAGCCAAAAGCTTAGATCAGGGTCAATTAGGACTGCAAAGTTACAAACAGAATGGTTCACCAGGGCCAGGGAAGAGGATGAAGTTTGTGACCAGGGAACAGAGTTTGTAGCAGGGACTGAAAACACTGCCTTTGGCCTTTCAACTATTTAAAATTGAGGGAAGGGAAATCTCTGCTCATCCAATACTGGATGTCAGACAAGTAGCGTGACAAATCAGAGGCGGTGGAGGATCTGAGAGTGCTGGCTATGACCTAGAAATAGGTGTCGTCAGCACTCATATGAAATCTGACACTGTTTTTGGATAATGTCAATGAGGGGGAACACATAGATGAAAAATATAACTAGGCCAAGGATAGATTCTTTACATACAGATACACACAAGCACACATGCACACACAGACTCTCACCTAGAGGTTTTCACACATACACACAGGCACAAATTCTCACACAATAAAAATCTGGAATTAAAGGTCTAATGATGTCCACAAAACCATTGTTGAATGTCGTAAAAAACCCATTTAGTCCACTAATGCCCATTAGGGAAGGAAATCTGCCGTCCCCACCTTGTTTGACCCACGTGTTACTCCAGACCCACAGCTATGTGGTTGACTCTGAATTGCCCTCTGAACAAGGGCGATTAGGGATGGGCAATAAATGCTGGTCTAGCCAGTGATGTCCACATCACATGAACGATTAAAAAAAACATACACACAATGCCTAGCATCTCAAAAACACAAGCACTGCACCCTGTGACCTAAAAACACAAAAAACTGGAAATACTCAGCAGATCAGGCAGCATCTGTGAAAAATAAAGTTAATATTCCAGGTCACCTGAAATAATTATGGGCACAATTATAACTCACTCAAAACCCATTTGCCTATACAGACTTAAAATCTGTTTCTCTCGCCACAGATGCTGCCTGACCTGTTGAATATTTCCAGCATTTTCTGTTCTTGTTTCAGATTTCCAGCAAGTACAGTATTTTTTCATTTGCAATGACCTAGTGGTTAACAGTAAGGTCTGATATGGATGATACAGATCAAAGTACAGTCCCAGATTCAATTTCTATTCTGAATTTAGTTAACCAATCTCAGTTGAGACGGCGATTTACAGTGGCACAATTAGTCTCACTGTCTCTGGGATCTGTGTGTGTGTGTGTGTGTGTGTGTGTTTGTGTGAGAGAGTGTGTGCTTGTTTGTGTGTCTGTGTGTGTACATGTGTGTGTGTGTCTGTGTGTATGAAATTTATGACTGCATTGCTATAATATGATATCCTTCTACAATCATCACTCAGGACTGGACAACAAAGGGTGGATATCCATGAGCACCTCAAAAATATTTTTATTTAAAAGTAAAATAATTTTTGTTACAATGTTACAAGTTGCATCACAATGTGGTATTTAATCAGACCTGGTTAATCAGGATCAAAAATTGACAAACATTGTTAAATGTTCGTTCCACATCCTGTTGAATCCAAATGCAATGTTAATTTTAACTTGGTTGCAGAAAATATCAATCAGTAATTCAGTTACTTTTTTTTAAAGTTTCTATTGTCTAAATTTTGGTTTCCATCCAAAATTCTGCTGCGTCAAATGAGCAATGCTTTCAACAAACAGTAACCTTCCCATTTGCCTATTGATCTAATTATCATTGCATTAGCAACCTAAAAAATAATTTGCATTTAACTAGTGCCTTTCATGGTCTCAGGACAAACCAAGGCACTTTACAGCCATTGAAGCACTTTTTGAAGTTTGGTCACTGTTGTTAACGAAGGAAACACAGCAGCCAATTTGCACACAGCCAGCTCCCACAAACAGCAGTGTGAAATGACCAGATAATCTATTTTACTGATGTTGGTTGAGGACTAAATATTGGCCAGCTCACCAGAGAGAACTCCACTCCAAAACAGTGCAGTGTGAACTTTTCCATTCACCTTCGCCTGGTTTAAAGATTCATCCAAAAGACAGTACCTCCAATAGTGCGGCATTCCCTCAGTACTCCAATGGAGTGCCAACCTAGATTATATGCTTATGGGAACCACACTTTAGGAGTGAAGTCGAGCCCTTAGAGAACGTACTGAAAAGCTTTACTAGACTGGGAGTAGGATGAGCGACTTCAATTATGTAGAAACAGTGGAGAGGTTTGTGTTCTCCTTACAGCAAAGAAAGTTAAGAGGCGAGTTAATAGAGTTTTTCAAAATTATGAAGGGTCTTGTTAAGCGTCAGATAAGGAAAATCCTGTGGCGGGTGGGTCAGTAACCAGAGGACACAGATTTTAGATAATTATCAAAAGAATCAGGTGGGGGATGAAGAGAATTATATTTTTACACGACAAGTTATTGTGATATGGACTGCACTGCACTGCCTAGAAGGATGGTGGAAGCTGATGCAATTATAACTTTCAAAACAGTCTTGAATACATACTTGAAAAGGAAAATAAACGCAGGTTTATGGAGAAAAAGCAGGGAGAACGGTCATTTCAGAGCCAACACAGGCACAATGGGCTGAACGGCCTCCTTCAGTGCTCTATGTTTTTGTGATGTGACATGCAGCCCACCTTGATCCAGTCTGCCAAAGTGATATCTAGAGGAATTCTAACTGTGGTGGGGTGGGGGTGGGAGGTGTGTCTGTGTGTGTGTGTGTGTGTGTGTGTGTGTGTGGGGTGTGGGGCGCTTTATATTAATCATGGGTGTGGAGCTTTCCCCGCCACCCCCTCCCTCCCCACCCTGATCCTGCCAACCTCCCCTTCTTTGCCCAGGCTGGGTTAGGGAAACGTCCCCCTTAATCCTGTCTCAGGTGGGATCACTAGCTCAGGATTTACAGGAGAGTCTCCCAGTCTGCATGGCGAGAACACACAGAATGCAAAAGTGTGCAGCTCAGACCTGAGGAAAAGAGCATTTGTAATGCAAACAAACTAGCTGCTTTGTTTTCTAGTTTTGAGATTGGGTTATGCCCAAAACATTAGGCTCTGTGCTCGATCTTTATGAATGTTCCAAGGCCTTGACATTCTTCCCGAAGCCCAGGAATGGGCGTAAGGTTCCAAGCTGAAACCTAACCAGTGATTCATAAAAAGCTCAGCATAACTTCCTTCTTTTTGTGTTCAATGTCATTACATGAAGGGTGTGAGGGCATTACAGAGGGTGCAAAGAAGATTCACAGGAATGGATGAGGAACTTCAGTTACGTGGATAGATTGGAGAAGTTGGGACTATTTTCCGTGATGGGACTTGGTGCTGTTCTCGTGAACATTCCTGAGATGTGAAAACTCAAAGCGCACTTGTGTGTGACTCTGTCAGTCTGGGTGTAAGTGTGGGCTTATGTAAATGTAAATGTGATTGCCTGTAGTTGTCTGTGTACGTGTGTTTGAATGTGTGTATGTTTGTGTATGCATGTGTGAATCTACATATTTGAGCATTTCTTTATGCATGTGCCTGTTTGAGTATCTGTGTTGCTCTTTATGTATGTGTCTGTCTGCTTGTGCCTGGCTCTGTGTCTGTCTATTTATCTGTGTGGCTATTTATGTGCCCCTGCCTGTGTCTGTTTGCCCATGTTTATGAATCTGTGGGCTGAATTTTCCCATTTTTCCAGAAGGCTCTACCATGCTCAGGTACGAGCCCGATCAATAGTGGGATTGCCGATCCCACTGTCCTCCATTTGGGATTGTCGTCCAATTAGGGATGGCAGGCAGGTTGAGGAGGTGGGAGCGTGAATCAGCGGGTGGAATCTTGGTGAGGTGTCGGGAGTCTCGCCTGCCAGCTGGAGAGCTGGCACGAGACCCACGCTGCCTCTCCTCAGGGAGGCCCGCCGGACCACAAGCCAATGTCCGTGGCAAGGCCAGCAGCGGGCCTTCTTCTGGAATCAAGACCCCGAGGGTGGAAGTCTCGCCTACCGAGAGCTGCCGGCCAGTCAGAGGCTGGCAACTCTCGCCCTCAGCAGCGCCACTGGGAGGCCGTGGCTGCTGCTAGAAGGACAAGCACCGGAGTCCCAGGCCACAGGTCAATAATGGCGAGGGGTGGGGTGGTGGGGAGGCGGGGGAGGTTTCGCGGGTGGGGGTCATGGGGAGAGGGATGTAGGGGGTGTCAGCAGCAAAACCCCACACCGCCTTACCAACGTCCATTCCCTTGGTCAGGCACTGTGCCTTTGATCGGAGGTCCCCTCCCTTCCCCTGGAGGTAACAAGCAGTCTGCAGTGGTTTACCTGTTGTGCACGCCAAATGGCAACAGGCCCACCTGCCTGAGGTGGGATGAAGCCTTTAATTGGCCACTCAAGGGCCTCAATTGGGTCGGGAAGGTCGGCCATGGGCCTTCCTGCCCAGAAATTAATTCAGGCACTTGTGGCAAGGTGGCTGGGTACCTGAATGCCATCATACTGCCTAAGTCCATGCCCTTCCTGCCTCCGAGCCCAGCTCCCGTGAGAGCAGAAGATTCCACCCGGCGTCGGTGATTAAAAGGGTGGCTGATGGCTTTAATATGGCTGCAGTGAGAGTGCTGCTGATGGCAAATGGGAGGAGAGAGGGCGGAGTGAGATGGCAGCAGGGTAAGGCTGAAAGAACTGGCAGGCGTTTCTTCACTCCCAGCACTATCTGTGACATCAGTCTCTGGGAGCTACTATTCAATATCAGGCTTCTGCCCCTGTAGAGGATCTCAGGCTTGCTATCTCCCCCATTTAACGTTCAGAGTGCATGTCATGCTGCTCTGACCTCCTGCTGTGCACCCGCCTTCCTGTTGGCTGCAGACAATTGGGGCGTTGTGGGGAGTGGTCCAACGTAAAGTTCCATTGTCCCAGCTCAATAACGATTGAATCAGCAGCTTCCTGTTATGTTCCTTCTGTTGGGTCACTTTGTTCGCGAACACGGTTGCACGCCTATCTACAGGTGAGCGAGTTGGCAAACAATGTACTGCAGACGCAGAGGCCAATCACCGTAAGATGGAGCACAAGCTGTTTATTTACACAAGGAACAGAGCACTAACACAATGTGTGCTTCTCGAACCAGACCCTATTCTTAACTGCTGGGCAGGATTTTCTGGCTGCCAGGCGGGTGGAGCAGAAGTGGGCGCAGGTGGGCGCGGACCTTATCACCGACTGCGATCGGGTCTGCGCCGCCATTTTAGGTGGGCAGGCCAATTAAGGCCCACCCAGGGTAAATCGCAGCTCCCGAGGGCAGCGGGAGTGGACAGGCGGCTGCGGCTGGACTGCAATGACCACCGGGTCCAATGGCAACCCCGGGCGGCCTGTTTTAAAAAGCTGCTGCAGCCTTTCAAACTGGAAGGGCTCCCCAGAGCGCTGCTGGTGAGCAGGCCAGGCATGAGGGTAGGGCAGGGGAGGTCATTGTGCCCCTCGTTTTTCGGACGATTGCCTTGCTGCCCTCCTTGAGGAGGTGGCAGCACGGCCGGAGGTCCTCGTACCCCAGGACTGGAGGAGGAAGCCACCACCCACCGCCCCCCCCCCCGCCAACATGACCAAACCTGCCTGGGAGGAGGTGGCGGAGGTGGTGAGCTCCCCGATGTGGTGCGACGCACCTGGATCCAGTGCTGCAAGCGCTTCAATGACCTCTTGAGCTTGGGAAGGGTGAGTACCATGTTGGAATTAGTCATTTAACCCAGCAGGTAGGCTTTCCCCCTGGTGCCACCCCCACTCCCCCCCACCCCCAAGTCTGAGTGTAGTGACTGCATTGAATCATTGACGGCATGTGTCTTTCGCTGGGTGGGACAGCAGATATTGCCCATGCCGAGGTCACCCTGAGACGGTGGTGAAGGGATGGGTTCTGCCCCTGCAGCATGTGGTACACTGACACCCACATTACTGTTTTGAGGGCAACCTGGAGGAGCTGCACCTGGGCACAGTGCTGGAATCCCAGGACATGTCCAAGTCAGGGTGATGAGATGCTGGGAGGGGAGCTTTAAAATGGCGTGGCACCGAACCACCTGCTGCCCTCTGCGCTCCACGTGCTTGCGCCTCCTTGCTATGGAAAGTTAGACCGTGTGGTGCCTAATGTGATGTGGGCAGCATTGGGCCAAGGGGGGCAGGGTGTAGGGCACAGGCCTGGCATCTTTGTGTGAGTGTTCGGCAGCAACGGGGTGAGGAGGTACTGGAGCCCTGCAATGTCCCACTCTGGCTGGGGTGGGTCGCCCATGAAGAGAATCCAGGTACAAGTAGCACTAATCAATGCTCTTCTCTCCTTTTCAGGAGAAGAATGCACATAATGCCACCAAGCGGGTGAGGACTGGCCAGCCCAGGTGGCGATGCTTAGCTGGTTCAAGTAGGAGGCCCTAGATCTGGAGAGGTGCCATGCGTGTTGGTCCATCAGTGTTGGTGAGGCTGGGGTGCCACGGGCAGGTATGTGTGCCCAGCAGCGAGGTCATGATTGTTCTCCCAACAGCCATGGCACTGCCAAATGTTCAGTGATTGAAGTTTGCAACATGGCTTGACCAATGCTTATGGGAAGGATGAGCACACAATGATCCAGGGGACAGGGACGCACTTTGACATTGTCTCCATGTTAACTGATCCAATGTCCTTGTTCTTCCTTTCAGCATCAGTGGAGCAGGGCCGGGAGGAGAAGTAGCAGAGGCCCCCTCTCACACCTGAGGGCCCTGAACACTCATTAGCGTCACACCATCTCTGCCAGGCGGGCACCAACGCAGATAGTAGCACCTCGATGGGAATTAGATCATTGGCTAGTGTCCCAGGGCACAGCGGTGAGGGCACTTCACAGTTGCTGGAGGAGCTGGCAGAGACAGAGAGTGCCCATGGCACCAGCAGTCAGAGGGCTGCAGGAGACCAGACAGATGCTCTGTTGGTGCCTGATGATTTGCCTCTGGAGTCGTCCACAATGCAGCAGGGGCAGGAAATGCGGCCGAGTGTGTGGGAGCATCTGGGGGAGATACATGAGGCTATGCTTGGCATGGTCTCCGTGGTGGAGGAGTCTACGCGTACGCTCGCCAATGCAATGAGCCTCACGGCTGAACACCATGCAACTTCCATGGGGAGAGTGGCGACTCTCGTGGAGATGCTCCTCCAGGAGACCCATCAGGGCTCCCTGGGGATGTGCTCTGACCAGCAAGCCCTCACATTGGCATTGACCTCAGCTGGTCAGTGCCAGTGTGGCAGATGGTGTGGGCACCAAGTTTCTCAGCTCAGTGCCCATCCATCCACAGTGAGCGGGGGGTCCGAACTGACCTCACGTTGGCGCAGCAGCTGCCTGTCGTCTCTGCGGACTCCTCTCAGGGCGCTCCGGACGAGGGAGTCAGATCCTCCGCCCCCCCCTCCCAGTGACCGTTGCATCCGATGAGGCTGCGACAACTGGGGAGATGCCAGCTGTGCAACTGGCAGCTCACTCCCAGGCGGGGCCATCACAGGCTCCACAGGCCAGAGGACGACCACCAAGGTCATCGAGGCCAACAGGACAGCAGAGTCAGCAGGCTAGCTCAGATACCACTCCCAGCGAGGGGGCAGCAACAAGACGTAGCACCCAAAAGTGTAAACGTAAGGCACCTTAGGCACATCATGGGTTTACCACTGGTGCTTTTAGGTTGGCCCAAGATGAGGTCTTTATGAGTTGATGTGATTTTTAACACATTTGTCATTTTGTTCTCTTAAGTTCCTTTTATTATACCATTAAATCCAGACACCACAGCCCATTGCGCCCATGCGACGACCTGAAGATCGCCGTCAATTGGCGCCTCGAGGGCCTTAAGTGGCCCGTTAATTAATGGTGGGCGGGCATCAGATATCATCGCACGCCCACCCAGCGAAATATCGCGATGGCGCCCGGTGATGTCGGGATGCTCGCCCAATGTCACCGTGCGTCATTTTACCTGTCAGTGTGCAGGTCCCGTCCCTGTTGAACTGTTCTGTTGAAGGGTCATTCGGACTCGAAACATTCACTGTGCCCCTCTCCACTGATGCTGCCAGACCTGCTGAGTTTTTTCCAGGTATTTTTATTTTTGTTTTGGATTTCCAGCATCCACAGTTTTTTTTTTGCTTTTGATAATAATGAGTTTACTCACCTGATTAAAATGAAATTCAGACATCGCCCTCAGTACCAAAGCGTGTTGTAACACCTGGGTGTTTTTCAGCAACCTCCCTTATTATGGTATAGTTTTTTTTAACACATTAACCTCGTTGCTGCACAGCAACAATCATCACATCAGCATTTTGTATTCTGTGCAGTACAATTTGCTGCAGAAATATTAATAAAAATTGGAAGGAAATTATGCAGGAAGCTGGCACACGGAGCTAGATATACTCACTCTCAGAGTTCTGCTGTGAACCAAGCTTCTTAACAGAATGCGTCCCTGTAGAGACAAGAAATTCTCTGGAACATTTTCTCTCTGCTCTTATTCACATTCAATTCTTTCAATCCCAAAACTACAGTTTAAATGAGGACCATTGTCAGAGTTCCCCCTTGTGTCGGGTTTACAGGAAAATTACAATCACTCAATGTCCTTTGGAGAATGTATTTTTAAAATCCATTCCCAGGATCTGGACATCACTGGCAAAGCCAGCATTTATTGGCCATCCCTAGTTGTCCTTGAGAAGATGGCGGTGAGCCTTTTTCTTGAATTGCTGCAGTCCATGTAGTGAAGCTGCACCAGCAGTGTTGTTAGGTCAGAATTCTAGGATTTTGATCCAGTGAAGATAAAGGAGCAGCAACTCCAATTTCAATGGTGTATGTGTTTATGTGTCTTGGAGGCACTTGCTGCCCTTGTCCTTCTAGGCGGTAGTTAGGTTCCTTCTATCGGGTTGCTTGTTCAGTGAATATAGTTGCACGCCTATCTACTGATAAGTGAGTTGGTAATCAAGATGATGTAAACAAAGAGACCATTGTAAAATGAAGCACATGCTGTTTATTCACTTAAGGAATGGAGCACTAACATAATGTGTGCTTCTCAAACCAAAACCCATTCTAACATTACTGATTAACAATGTAGCCCGCGCTACACAGCAATTGGGTATGACAATCATGTGGTCAATCTGCTTACATTCTTTTAAAGGTGTATTGCACTTCACATTACCACATTCCTCTCCCTTTACTCGAAGGTACAAATTACAATCTTTATAATATATCAACTATTTACATAAATAAACCATTTACAAATTCAGTCTCCCTGGTGGCTTCTTCAAACATGTTGAACATTGTAGTTCCAAAACTTTGGATGGTTTATCCAAGGTCTCCCTCTCAGGAGTTATCTGTCCATTAGGATCTCCAGTGGGAACCTATAAGTTTGTTCCTTCGACTCCCTCAGGCTCAACGGATCCTACAGGTACTTCTAAACCAGGGGGAGTTCCTTCCACATATGGTGTGGACTCAAACAGGAAAGCTTGGCACATCCTTTCTTGTAGATCTGTTTCCCTTTTGCTGGGGTGATCTACATGTCTCCTAATTATTTGACCTTTGACCAACATTTGATAGGAAAGAGCTCCTGTCACTGCACTAACTTCACCTGATAGCCATTTGGGCCCATTTCCAAAGCTCTTTGCAAAAACTGTGTCTCCAACTGTGAAGTTTCTTTCATGTTTGTGGTAATCATGTCCACTTTTCTGGGCCTCCTGACTTCTCTCTACCCTCCCCCCTAAATTCAGCCTTATGAGACTCAAACGTGTCGTGAGACGTCTCTTCATCAATAACTCTTTGGGGGCAAAACCAATGGTCGTGTATGGTGCAGTCCTATAGTTGAATAGGAATCGTGATTCGCTAGTTGCGAGAGAGTGTCTATCCAATTTTTTCATTCCGGACTTGAAGGTCTGGACTGCCTTCTTGGCCAACCCAACTCGGATGTAGGGTGGTATGGTGAGGTCTTAACATGTGCTATTCCACTGAGACTTGTAAATCTTTGGAATTCCTCACTGGTGAATGTTGTTCCATTATCAGACACTATTATTTCCAGTAACCCGTGTATCGCAAAACTCTGATGCAATCTGTCTATGGTGCGGCAGATGTGGGTGATCTCACCTTATACACATCCATCCACTTTGAGTGAGCGTCTATGATCAGGAGGAACATTGTGCCCAAAAAGGGCTCCACGTAGTCAATGTGGAGGCGGACCCATGGCCTTCCTGGCCATTCCCAGGTATGCAATGTAGCTGAAGGGGGCAAGTTCTGTACCTGTTGGCACTGTATGCAGCGAAGGTTTCAATTTCAGTACCCATCCCTGGCCACCACAAGTAGCTGCATGCCAACATTTTCATTCTGCAGGTGCCAGGGTGAGTACTACGCAATTTGGTCAATAATGGCTTCCTTCCTCTCGGAGGCACAATGACTCTCGCTCCCCACAGCAAGATGCCATCCTGGCAGTTGAGCTCATATCTCCTATTAAAATAGGCCTTCATTTTGTCAGACTCTGGCTCATTAGACCAACTCTGTAAAATTTGTCCCCTTACTCAGTGAGACAAAACTGGATCATGTTCTGTCCATTCTCTTATTTGTTGGGAAATGTACTGGTGACGAACTAAGAAAGTTTAATAACAAGGCAAGTTCTTGGGGAATTGGGGCATTCATGTTGCTGTCTTTTAGAGGTAATCGGCTCAGGGAATCAGCATTTACGGTCTGGCTAAACGGCCGGTGGATAAATATATATTCGTAAGTAACTAGAATCAATGCCCACCTTTGGATGCGTGCAGAGGCAATTGAGGGTATTGCCTTGTCTTCACCAAACAAGCCTAGTTGTGGCTTGTGATCGGATACAATGGTGAAGTGGCGACTGGATGTATTGGTGGAATTTCCTAGCGCCAAATAAAATGGATAAGCCTTCCTTCTCTATTTGTGAGTATCTCTGTTCTGCAACACTGAATGTTCTTGAGACGTAACCAATGGGCCGTTCGGAGCCATCCACCATCTGGAGGGAGAACACTGCCCCTACTCCATAAGCGGATGCATCACAGGTTAAAATTAATTCTTTCTTTGGGTCGAAATATATCAAGAGGGCCGATGAACGTAGCAACTGCTTTACTGTCGTAAAAGCCTCTTGTGGAGCTTGCCAAGTCCACCCGTGGTGTTTCTTGAGCAAACCGTATAATGGAGCCAGTACAGTTGACAAATTTGGGAGAAAATGGCCCTAATAGTTAATCATTCCCAAGAAGGACTTGAGTTCTGTGATGTTTTTCGGGGCTGGCACCTCACGAATAGCTCTCACCTTGTCTTCTACTGGGTGAAGGGCCTGCGAGTCAACCCTATAGCCCAGGTACACCGCTTCTTTTGCTTGGAAGATACATTTTTCTCTTTTCAAACACACTCCTGCTTGTGAGAAACACTTCAACACCTCTTCCAGGTTAGCCAGGTGTTCTTCAGCAGTTAATCCTGTTACTAAGACATCATTGAGATAAACCACAACAATTGGGCAGCCCTTAAAGTAAGTTTTCCATAGTCCGGTGGAAAATGGCACATGCCGATGAGACTCCGAAGGGTAACCGGTTTTATTGGTATAACCCTCGATGTGTGTTGATAGTCACAAAGTCCCGAGAGGCCTTTCTTAGTTCGACTTGCTGGTAAGAATGGCTCATGTCAAGCTTCGTATATGCAGTTCCCCCTGCCAGCTTGGAGTACAATTCATCAACCTTCGGTATAGGATGCCTGTCTAGTCTGGCCACTTTGTTAAAGGTCAACTTGTAATCCCTGCATATTCGCACACTCTAGTCAGGCTTTAGTACAAGAACTATGGGTGCTGCCCATTTGGAAAATTGTATGGTTTGGAAGACTCCCAACCTTTCCAACCTGTCTAATTCAATATCAACTTTCTCTCAATGCATAGGAGGCTGGCCTCGTCTTCAAGAATCTGGGGGTTGCCCTAGGATCCATGTGGATTTTAGCTTGCAGCCCCTGAATCTTTCCAAGCTCCTCCCTGAAAATGGAGGCATATTTCTGTAATAATTCTGGCAAATGCTTCATTCTGAATTGAAAAATCTCAGCCCACTCCAACTTAATTTCCTTAAGCCAGTTCCGACTAAGTACACTTGGACCCTCCCCTGCTACCACTATTAGGGGTAGATTAACAGATTGATTTTCATACTGTACTGAAACCATGCATATACCTCTTATTCATATGTCTTCACCAGTATACATCTTTAATTTTCCAGATTTAATGAGTCGTCTCCTCCATTCAGATATTTGAACATATGTTCCCCTATAACTGTCGTGGATGCCCCTGTATCTACCTCCAGTTGAATGGGTTTCTCATTGACTTTCACTGTCATGTAGATTGGCTCTGTTTTATCCATTTTTAAGTTGTATAGTGAGTAAATACCTGACTCTGTTTCTTCTGGTTCCTCTGTTATGTTGATTTCACAATTTCTACCTTTTTGCTTAAAGTTTTGTCTTAATCTGTCTTTACAATGTCGCATAATGTGCCCATTAAGATGATAGAAGAAACATTCAATTCTTTTAAATTGTTGTTCGTTTGCAGGCTGTCTGGTTCCATCTCTGCCGTTATTATTGTAGGTTTATCTCTGTTAACCCATTGCCTTTCGCTAGTCTGTTAAAGGTGGTTGTTTCCCGCCTTTCTGCGGAACCCAGAGCTTTCACCCCATTTCTAACCCGTGCTTCCCTCCTGACATGAAGGACGGTGACATTTTCTGCTTCGTTGATGGCTTCTGAATCCCTGGCTGCGCTCTCTATCGCGAGTGCCAACTCCAGTGACTTACTGAAGTCTAAATTCGTTTCTGACAGCAACTGTTTTTGAATCTTTTCATGATCTTTTCATTAATCCCACATACTAATCGATCTCTTAACATGTCATTAAGTGACGTCCTGAACTCACAGAGGTCTGTCAGTTGTTTTAAGGCAGCTACATAGCAAGCGACTGTCTCTCCAGGGGCACAACACCTCGAATTAAATTTAAATTTGTTACCGAGGGTTTCGGCTGAAAGTGGTTTTTCACAAGATTTACCAACTCATCATAGCTCTTGGAACATGGGGCATTGGGTGCTGTTAGACTGCCACACGTCAGTAAGAGGATCGCTCACCTCTTCTCCTCCCCAATATATCATTGGCCAAAAAGAAGAATGCAAGACTTTTAATGTACTGTGACCCAGTCATCAGTGGTCTGATTAAAGGGTTTGATATGGCCAAACTGTGGCATACTGGAGGGGGATAATTCAGATGACTATGATGAAAGGTGTACTTACAATCACCTACAAGGTATGGCTGATTTGCTCCTGTTTAATTCCAGCGACTTTCTGTGGTGTCATTGACTGGTCGCGTTTTGCCTCATCGCCAGTTGTTATGTTCCTTCGATCGGGTCGCTTGTTCAACGAACCCAGGTGCACACCTATCTACTGATAAATGAGTTGGTAATCAAGATGATGTAGACAAAAAGACCATTGTAAAATGAAGCACATACTGTTTATTCACATAAGGAACAGAGCACTAACAGGTGTGCTTCTCAAACCAAAACCCATTCTAATACTATTGATTAACAATGTAGCCCGCGCTACACAGCAATTGGGTAATACAACCATGTGGTCAATCTGCTTGTGTTCTCTTAAAGGTGTATTGCACCTCAGATTACCACAGCAGTATTTGAGTGTGCTGCCGAAGAAGATTTGGCAAGTTGCTGGTGATAGATAGTCACGGCTCCTCCTCCTATCTTAATTATTTTCTTGAAGAAGCTTGCTTGTGTCTTTAGAAATAGCAAGAAAATAATCAGAATATTTAGTTACTGAAGCGAAGTCACTTAACCTGTTTAGTTTTTACACACAGACTACAGGCTGTAAGAAAGAAAAGTAAAACACGGAAATCAAAGCATTTTTTTTCTCATTCACTGGTCTGCCTTTTGAATTTAGTGGGCTGGAGGTTTGAGAAAGGTTGTTCTTGGGTATTTTGCCTCATTGGCAGATACATCAAGAGCCAGAGCAAAATGTGTCGTGTCACCAATTGGAGATATTGTAAATGAATGAAAGTGTAGGTTTGAGCTTTGTATGGCCAATTTTATAGTTACACATTGTCAACTGCCCCCATCAGAAAATTGATTTTTTTGAGTCTAGAAATCTATCTATTTCCTTCTTAAATATATTCAAATCGAAAACATAGAAAATAGGAGCAGGAGTAGGTCATTCGGCCCTTTGAGCCTGCTCCGCCATTCAATATGATCATGGCTGATCCTCTATCTCAATGCCATATTCCCACTCTCTCCCCATACCCCTTGACTCCTTTAGAGTAAATCCTCCATGATTCCTACCTATTGACTTCATAAAGATAAAGGACAAAAGCTCCCACAACTCACTTGATCTGTCTTACCTCCTAAGGATGTGAAAGGTGCAATATCAATGCATGCAAGTTCTTCCTTTAAATAGAAACTGAAATAGACCATTCCATCTCTTGAACCCGTTCAGGCATTCAGTTAAATTATGGTTCTAAATTAAATTTTAAACTATCTCAATCTCAACTCTCTTCACACTTTGGTAAGGGGATGCATAGTATTATTGTCACTGGACTAGTATTCCAGAGACCCAGGGCAATGCTCTGGGGACCCGGGTTCGAATCCCACCATGGCAGATGGTGAAATTTAAATTCAATAAAAATCTGGAATTAAAAATCTAATGATGGCCATGAAATCATTGTCGATTGTTGTAAAACCCATCTGGTTCACTAATGCCCCTTTAGGGAAGGAAATCTGCTGTCCTGACCTGGTGTGGCCTATAAGTAACTCCAGACCCACAGCAATGTGGTTGACTCTAAATGGCCTAGTAAGCCACACACTTGTATCAAACCGCTAAAAGAAATGGAACCGACGGGCCACCCAGCATCGACCTAGGCACAGGAAACGACAATGGCATATTCAGCCCTGTTAACCCTGCAAAGTCCTCCTTACTGACAACTGGGGTCTAGTGTCAACGTTGGGAGAACTGTCTCACAGACTAGTGAAGCAACAGCCTGACATAATCACCCTCACTGAATCATACCTTACAAGCAATGTCCCAGACACCACCATCACCATCCCTGGGTATGTCTTGTCCCACCAGCAGAGGTGGGAACACAATGGTATACAGTCAGGAGGGAGTTGCCCTGGGAGTCCTCAACATCGACTCTGGACCCCATGAAGTCTCAATACATCAGGCCAAACACATGGGGAAAGAAATCTCCTGCTGCTTACCACATACTGCCCCCAACACCCCACTACCTCAGCTAATCAATCAGTACTACTCCACATTGAACACCACTTGGAAGAAGCACTGAGGGTGGAAGAATTTACTTTGAGTGGGAGGCCTTCAATGTCCATCACCAAAAGTGGCTCGGTAGCAACACTATTGACTGAGCTGGCTGAGTGGTAAAGGACATAGCTGATAGGCTGGGTCTGAGGCGGATAGCGAGGGAACCAACAAGAGGGAAAAAACATACTTGACCTCATCCTCACCAACCTGCCTGCCACAGATGCATCTGCCCATGACAGCATTGGTAGGAGTGAGCACCACACAGTCCTTGTGGAGATGAAGTCCTGTTTTCACACTGAGGATACCCTTCACCGGGTTGGGTGGCATTACCACCATACTAAATAGTATAGATTTCGACCAGATCTAGCCACTCGAAACTAGGCATCCATGAGGTGCTGTGGGCCATCAGCAGCAGCAGAATTGTACTCAAACACAGTCTGTGACCTCATGGCCCGGCATATCCCCCACTCCACCATGACCATCAAGCCGGGGGATCAACCCTGGTTCAACGAAGAGTGCAGGAGGCCATGCCAGGAGCAGCACCAGGCACGCCTAAAAATGAGGTGTCAACCTGGTGACGCTACAACACAGGACTACTTGTGTGCCAAACACATAAGCAGCAAGGGATAGACAGAGCTAAGCGATCCCACAACCAACGAACAAAAATTTACAGATCTCAGTCTTGAAAGCTCCAATTAAGCCCTTATGTCCACAGCCATTTGGGGGAGAGAGATCCAGATTTCCACTACTCTTTGTGTGAAAGATGTTTCCTGATTTACTTCCTGTACGGCTGAACTCTATAAGATTACGCCTCCTCATTCTCGATCCCGCACTGAAGGAAATACTTTTACCAGTCTAATGATTTGAATGCTTTAAACATTTTAACATCTAGAACAGATCATCCCTCAATTTCCTATACACAAAAAAATACAAGACAAGTTTTCTTTATTCGTTCACGGGATGTGGGCTTCGCAGGCTGGGCCAGCATTTATTCCCCATCCCTAGTTGCCCTTCAGAAGGTGGGCGGTGAGCTGCCTTCTTGAACCGCTGCAGTCCATGTGGTGTAGGTACACCCGCTGTGCTGTTGGGAAGGGAGTTCCAGGATTTTGACCCAGCGACAGTGAAGGAATGATGATATATTTCCAAGTCAGGATGGTGAGTGGCTTGGAGGGGAACATCTGTCTGCTGCACTTGTCCTTCTAGATGGTAGTGGTTGTGGGTTTGGAAGGTGCTGTCCAAGGAGACTTGGTGAGTTCTTGCAGTGCACCTTGTAGATGGTACATACTGCTGCCTCTGTGTGTCTGTGGTAGAGGGAGTGAATGTTTGTGGATAGGGTGCTAATCAAGCGGGCTGCTTTGTCCTGGATGATGTCAAGCTTCTTGAGTGTTGGAGCTACACTCATCTGCACAAGCAAAGAGCATTCAATCACATTCCTGACTTATGCCTTGTAGATGGTGAACAGGCTTTGGGGAGTCAGGAGGTGAGTTACTCTTCGCAGGATTCCCAGCCTCTGATCTGCTCTTGTAGCCACAGTATTTATTTGGCTGGTCCAGTTCAGTTTCTGATCAATGTTAACCCCCCTGGATGTTGATCGTAGGGGCTTCAGTGATGGTAATGGCTCTGAATGTCAAGGGACGATGTTTAGATCCTCTCTTGTTGGAGATGATCATTGCCTGGCACTTGTGTGGCATGAATGTTACTTGCCACTTATCAGCCCAAGCCTGGATACTGTCCAGGTCTTGCTGCATTTGGACATGGACTGCTTCATGAAACCAGTCCTCATAACTTCACCATCTAAGCCACAATGTGGAAAATGGCCCAGATATGGCCTGTCCATTAAAAGTAGGACAAATCCAACCCAGCCAGTTACCACCCCAACAGTCTACTCTCGATTATCAGCAAAATGACAATGCTGTCAAATGGTACTTACGTAGCAATAACCTGGTCACTGATGTTCGGTTTGGGTTCTGCCAGGACCACTCAGCTTCTGACTTCATTACAGGCTTGGCCCAAATATGGACAAAAGAGCTGAACTGAAGTGGTGAGGTGAGAGTGGGTCTAAATCCTGAAAGTCCCTCCCTAATAATACTGTGGGTGTACCTACACCACATGGACCACAGCGTTCAAGAAGGCAGCTCAACACCACCTTCTCATGGGCTATTGGGGATGGGCAACAAATTTTGGCCTAGCCAGCATGAAAAAATAAAGTAAATAAAATTAGTCTTGTATTAAAGAAAAATCACAGTGAGTTCATTTCTCAAATTTGATCATTTAACGGATGGTATCAGTTTGTCCTCCAATAACTAAGATCAAATATGCCTGTGAGACAAGGACTACTCACTCCGGACATATGAAGCAGTTGGGCTGATTCCACATGAAATGCACTGAGATCAACATGCTCAGATGGAGCGGACATGTACTACGCATGGCTGATGATAAAATCGTCAAGACGGTCATGTATGCACAACTTAAACTTGGACACAATCTGCAGGGTAGGCCGAGATTAATTTTCAAGGACTCTTTGCAGGTGAACTTAAGGAAATGTGACTTGTCCACCAGGGTCTTGGAGAGAAAGACACACCAAAGAATTACCTGGGAGCGATCTCAAATAGTGTCAAGCTTCCTCCAAAAGGCAAAGAGTACAGGCAGCTAAGGACAAAAGACAAGCTAGAAAGACTGGGCAGTCCCAACAGAATCAGACAATTCATCCTTGTCTGCACTGTGGAAAAACATGCAGCTCTGCAATCAGGCTCCACATCAGATCTCTCTAAACACACAAGAGGCAGCCATCGTTGATAATGAAAGGGAAACGATGACGGCACTCCCTGCCCTATCTTTCTTTCACAAACAAAAACAGAAAACTTTGGAAAAACTCAGCAGGTCTAATAGCATCTGCGAAGAGAAAAACAGAGTTAATGTTTCGAGTCTGTATGAGTCATAAGGACACGAAACGTTAACTCTGTTTTGCTCTCCACAGGTGCTGCTAGACCTGCCGAGTTTTTTCCAGCATTTTCTGTTTTGTTTCATATTTCCAACATCCACAGCATTTTGCTTCTATCTTTTTTTCCATTGGTGAGGGTTACACTCCTGGCTACAGTTGAAATTTTAACCCAATGAGAAAATTTGTCAGGAAAAGAAAGTGAAAGATTGGGTAAGCCAAGGGAAAGTCATGTGAGCTGGGAGAGTGGACCAAAGATATAGTTGCCTTTCTGCTGTCAAGCAAGTGAACAGTGCTAAGAAATAAGAAATAAGGGCTGGAGGTGTGGCACTGTTTACCAGGAGTTGCTCCAGGAGCTATAACTACCTGAAAGTCAAATCAACTTGGCTCTCATTCCACAACTTTTCTTTGGCTGGAGCTATGTAATCCTGCAACTAGTACACACAAACTCATTTCTTCTACCACCCTTCAGCCTTGCAATTTCTTTCTCATCCATCTGTCACCACCCGTGGCCACATCTCTCAGAGCTAAATGTCAAACAATCCTCCGCTAGGGCATCAGCAATGAAACTCTTAGCCATAACCTCCGTAATGTGCACAACAATGTGGGTAGAAATTCCCTCTTTGACCTTCTCCCTCCATGGAGAAGAGACTTAATTTGGTATCTTCCATATGTTACACAGTTAAGGTGGGGAACTCAGCCAGTTCAGACTTTCACCATGCCTTTCATCATGCATTCCTTTCCTTAATGGCTAAGAGTGTAACTGCCCTAGCCTGGTCTGCTACTGAGTCATTCAGGCTAAGTTGGTGCCATTATCCATCGCTGATCAGTATCTATCAATTCTGTCCCGGCCGTCCTCCCATCTGTCGTTTACAGGGTTTACGCATGGGATTTGCTAATGTATGACAAAAATGTTGATGTAACACTAACACTAGTCAGTCATGTGTTAGAGTCTCTCTCTGGAGAGAGAGAGGTTGGAATTATGCCTAAGAGCTATGTGCCTACCCTGTAGCCTGTTTAGAAGTAGTACTAATAAACAAGTGTTAAGCAGATACCAGAGTATGTCTACAGTCTGTCTAAGGACCAATCCTACACCTGGAGTCCAACACAGAAGGACCCAATCTCAGAATATCTTACATAAAATTGAGCTCATCTAATACTCAGCTGCTTGTATTCTGTCCCACACTAACCATCCCTCTGTTCACTGATCTGTATTGGTCCAGTAATGCCTTGATTTTAACATTTTTCTACTTGTGTACAATCTTCTTGCCCCTCCCTAACTTCCTCTTGCCCTATAACATTTCATGTACTTTGTACTCTCTGGCTTCTTGCATATTCCACCAATGGCGGCTATGCCTTCAAGGATTCACACCCTAAGCTCTGAAATTTCCTCTGTAAACTCCTCCACCTCTCCTTCTTTAAGACGCTCCTTAAAACCATTGCTTTGAACAAGCTTCTGCCCATCTGCTTTAGTGCCTCCTCCATCAGCTTGGTCTCAGATTTTACTTGTTAACACTCCTTGGGATGATTTCCTACTTTAATGGCATGATATAATTCAAGTTGTTGTTGTTGATCGGGGCTGAGTTAACTGATCTCAGCTTGAGGGGTGGTAAATACACTATAATAGAGAGGGAGAAATTTCGACAAAAGCTCCTGTGCTTTGCAGAAATAGCTCAAAGAGAAACCATGAGCATTTATGAATATTGGTGAGGACAAAATTGGGCTTAGCTCCTGAGACCCTGATGGCTGAATTCTTTGTTGATACTCATTACCTAGTAGCAGATACTAAGTGAGCTTACCTTGGCTGTAACATTTGTGGCATCCTGAGGGCATGGATACAGCTAAATAAGTGCATCTATTACTTACTTCGTGGACCAAAACTGTACTCTACAATTCCAACAACAACTTGAATTTATATATTGCCTTTCCTATAGTAAAACTCCAAGGCACTTTGCAAATTAAAATTTGATGTTGAGTCATATAAGGACATATTAGAGCTGAAGACCAAATAGGTAGGATTGGTCAAATAGGTACGGTTCGGGAAGTGTCTTAAAAGAGGAGAGGTACAGAAAGAAAGAGGCAAAGAGGTTTAGGGAGGGAAATCCATAACTTAAGTCCTTGGCAGCTGAAAGCACAGCTGCCATTGGTGGAGTGATAAAAATCGGGGATACTAAAGGGCCAGAATCGGAAGAATGCAGAGATTGCTGAGGATTGTATGGCTGGAGAAGGTTATGGAGATAGGGAGGGGTGAAGCCATGAAGGGATTGGAAAACAAGGATGAGAATTTTAAATTCCAGGTGTTGCTGGACTGGGAAACAATGGATGTCATTGAGCACAGGATGGGCAGAGTGGGAGGTGGGTAGGTGGTCTGGACTTTGTGTGTTCGGAGGCAAGCAGCAGAATTTTGGGTGAGCTGAAGTTTACAAGGGATGCAAGCTGTGGGGCCAGCTAGGATAACATTGCAATAGTCACATCTAGAGTTATCAAAGGCATAGATAGGGCAGCATCTTCAGGAGATAAGAGACAGGAAGGTTAAAAGAAAACAATATGAAGCAGGTCTAGGGATGACACACTCTCTTTCGCCTCTTAACCAATGTTCATATACTGGCAGTCAGATTAGGAATCACATACTTAGCTTACTAAATTCTGTTTTCATCAAGCTATTTGAAGGATTGTGATTGGCAGGCATTCTATAGTGAGGCAAAAAAACCAGAATTAGTTGACTTATTATATGTATTGGCAAACTCTCAGCATTGGCTCTGTAAGGCAGTTTGCTGCTTCTTCACAATGATATGGGTGATCTTTCACTCTTCACAGCTGCACTCTGAATTGTGACATATATCACTTTTGCAATCCATTGAAAACGGAAACTAAAGAATTAGAAATTTTTAACCTTCAACCGTGCCTGAATGAGGTATGTTTGGATCTACAACGGATGTGTGACTCAGCCTGATGTCAGCTGATGTCAGGTTTATGGGACCTGATCCTGGTCTGGCTTCAATACAAATTAACAATTCTAAGTTCGGAGTTGAAATAAAAACTTGGCTCAGTGCCAGCGTAAAGGTCTCCCTCGTTGTTGATGCCTAATTTTAATTCTTCAGCAAAATGCATTTATATAGCTCCTTTAACAGAGTCAAAATGCCCCAAAATGTTTCACAGGAGCATAATCAGACAAAGACTGGTATCAAACCACATAAGCACATGTTAGGACAAGTGACCAAAAGCTTGATCAGGTGGGTAGGTTTCAACGAGCGTCTTAAAGGAGGAGAGGGAAATAGAGAAAGGTAAGGAAGTTTAGGGAGGGGATCCTAGAGCTTGGGGCATTGGCAGCTGACAGCAGGGACACCAATGTTGGAGTGATTAAAATTGGGGATGTGCAATTGACCAGAATTGGAAGAGCACAGATATCTCAGAGGGGTGCAGGACCAGAGGAGATTGCAGAGACATGGAGGGGGTGAGGACATGGAGGGATTTGAAACCAAAGAGGCACATTTTAAAATCAAGTTGCTGCTGCACCAAGCCTATGTAGGTCAGTGAGCACAGGAATCTTTTTAACTGTCTTCACAACACCATGAAATTAATAAGGAAAGAACATATAGTAAACATATCATTTTTATTTTTATTCATTAATGGGAGGTGGGCATCGCTGGCTAGGCCAGCATTTATTGCCCATCTCTAATTGCCCTTGAGAAGATGGTGGTGAGCTGCCTTCTTGAACTGCTGCAGTCCATGTGGTGTAGGTACTCCCACAGTGCTGTTAGGGACAGAGTTCCAGGATTTTGACCCAGCAACAGTGAAGGAATGGTGATATATTTCCTAGTCAGAATGGTGAGTGATTTGGAGGGGAACTTCCAGGTGGTGGTGATGCCTTTGTCCTTCTAGATGATAGTGGTCGTGGGTTTGGATGGTGCTGTCTTGGTGGGTTGCTGCAGTGTATCTTGTGGATGGTGCACACTGCTGTCTCTGTGTATCAGTGGTGGAGGAAGTGATGTTTGTGGGTGGGGTGCCAATTAATCGGGCTGCTTTGTCGTGGATTGTGTCAAGCTTCTTGAGTGTTGTGGGAGCTGCACTCATCCAGGCAAATGGGGAGTATTCCATCACACTCCTGACTTGTGCCTTGTAGATGGTGGACAGGCTTTGGGGAGTGAAGAGGTGATTTACTCGCTGCAGGATTCCTAGATTCTGAACTGCTTTTGTAGTCACTGTATTTATATGGCTAGTCCAGTTCAGTTTCTGGTCAATGGTAACTCCCAGGATGTTGATAGTGGGGATTCAGCAATGGTAATGCCAATGAATGTCAAGGGGCAATGGTTAGATTCTCTCTTCTTGGAGATGGTCATTGCCAGTCATTTATGTGGTGCTAATGTTCCTTGCCGCTTGTCCGCCCAAGCCTGGATATTGTCTAGGTCTTGCTGCATTTGGACATGGGCTGCTTCAAAACCTAAGGGTTGTGAATGGTGCTGAACATTGTGCAATCATTAGCAACATTGCCACTTCTGACCTTATGATGGAAGGAAGGTCATTGATGAAGCAGCTGAAGATGGTTGGGCCTAGGACACTACCCTGAGGAACTCCTGCAGTGATGTCCTGGAACTGAGATGATTGACCTCCAACAACCACAACCACCTTCCTTTGTGCTGGGTATGAACCAACCAGCGGAGAGTTCCAGCCCCTCACACTGCCCCCTGATTCCCATTGACTCCAGTTTGCTAGGGGTCCTTGATGATACACTCGGTCAAATACTGTTTTGATGTCAAGGGCAGTCACTCTCACCTCACTTTGTATTGGGCCATTTAGGGAGGATTTTTTTTGGCATCAAACATTCTTGCATCAACTTTTTCTTCATCCACTTTTTTGGCTCCTCCCTCTTGAAATTGTGGTTGAAAGGCAGGACAGCCTCAATAACAACAACATGCATTTCTCTAGCACGTTTAATACAGCAAAACATCCCAAGGCACTTTGCAGGAGTGTTATCAGTCAAAATTTAACACTGACTCACATAAGGAGGTATTAGTACTGGTGATCAAAAACCATGGTCAAAGAGGTAGGTTTTCTGGAGCTCATTAGAGGAGGAGAGAGGGATAGAGAAGTGGAGTGGTTTAGGGAGCGAATTCAAGAAGTTAGAGCCCAGGGAGCTAAAAGTACAGCTACCAATGTTGGAGTGAAATCCAGAATTTGCAAGGGGCCAGAATTGGAGGAGTACACAGTTCCTGAAGGTTGTCAGGCTGGATGAGTTTACATAGATGGGGAGGGGGTGATACCTTGATAGAATTAGGTGAAGTAGGGCAGAAGGAGGCTCTTTAGGGAAGTATGACAAGTTCCTCTGCTGTTATTTCTATATAATTCTTTACTACACTAACCGCATGTCTAGTCTCCAATTACTTATGTACTGTATCCCAAAACATGGTGACCAGGGGATATTTCCCCAGAATCTCCATTTTTTGAATTGAATCACTTGCCTAATATTTTGAATGTGAACTGTATTCGAGGAAGCTTTGTTTTTTTAGGCAGGTCAGGTGAAGGGAGTGTCCTGGGGCTGTAAAATGATCACCCCATCAAACAAATAGTGAACTGAGATAAGCAAATACACAATGGCTGAGTTCCAGCTGATAATCAAGTGGAGGAAGAGAATGGGTTGAGAATCCCTGAGATAAGCCTGAATCCAACCTTCCCACCGTAGACGGTAAAGACTCTGGTATTTAATATAGGTGCTCTGATTTTTGATATGCCTTGCACCAAAAATATATTTGTTAGTATAGCAAAACTCTTCCATTTCAATATTCGATCCATTAAATCTTGCCATTATAAATTCCTGTGCCCACATTCTCAATGGAAACTTGTCACATCATGATACGGTCATACAGACTCGAAACGTTAACTGTATTCCTCTCTGCAGATGCTGTCAGACCTGCTGATTTTTTCCAGGTATTTTTGTTTTTGTTTCACATCATGATATAGTTGTATTGGAGTAGATTTACAAAGGTCCTTTTGGAATGGGGGGAATTTTAACTATTGGTTAAAAAAAAATAAACAGACTAGGGCTCACAAATACAACCTCGCAGGTTGGTGTGAAGGTTCAGGGAGGGCATATAAAATCCAGCAGGCAGGTGCCAGCTACCTACTAGCCTTCCCCTGCCCCCAAAGCAATTAAACAGAGGAATGGAGGTGTCATCGGTGGTCTGCCCGCCCTTGGGCCTGTTGGGGCCTCTAAATGCACAATTAATGGCTACTTAAGTGCCTCTTGCTGCCACAGTGATTCTAATACTCACACCGGGACGGTGGACTAGGCTCACATCAGCTGGGAAACCCAATAGCTTGGACAAAGGGCTGGAGGACTTCCTCTGGAACCAATGGAGGTCATCACTTTCCAAACCTCCCCCAATAGCTCCACGTATTCCACCTTCCCCACCCCACCTCAACCCCCCTCACCGGGGCCAGCTAGGGTACCCCCATTGAGACGCCAGACATACCTGTCAGTCCCGGCTCCTCAGATTGGTGGACTTCCTGTAGTCCCAGCAGTGGCCAATGTTCCTGGTGGCCTTGCAGGACCGACAGAGTCGCTGTGCAATTGATTGGTCTGCCGCTCTCTAAGGTGGGACTTCCTCACAAGAGAGGGGTAGAAGTCCCACCCCCAATGATATAATGCTGCTCCCAGCAGATGCTGGGATCTGCAGGCTCCCCCTTGACTTTTTAGCTGGGTAAGCGGCAATTATGGTGCCTGGTTAAAATACAGCCCATAATTACTAATAAATCCAACAGAGAAACAAGGAGAAACTTCTTTACATAGTGATTAGAATATGGAACTCTCTACCACAGCAAGTGGTTGAGGCAACTATCTTAGATGCTTTCAAAAGGAAACTAGGTGAGTATATGAGAGAAAAGGGAATAGAAAGATATGCTGAAAGACAGAGATGATGGAATTGGGAGGAAACTTGTGTGATGCATACAAACCAGAAAAGTTTAGTAGGGTTGAATGCCTGTATCTGTGCTGTATATTCGATGTCATTCTATATGAAAGGTATAGAATTGTGCCTATTGCTTAGTATGTATAATACATGTCAGTGAATCAACTAGCAATCAAAGCCGGCTTCAAGTTAGGGTGTGTGAAATAAAGCTTGCTATTTTCACTCAAGCTTTATTGCCAAGGAACAGCAGGAAGAACTTAAGGAAAAATGAGGTTTTTTTTGAAACACTGAAAATACCATGTGGAGTTGCCATTTCAGAAAAGAAAACTATAAAACGATGACAGAAAAATATCAGCCAAACATTCAAAAGTGGGGTTATCTAAAACTCATGGCATGAATGTGGAGCTTTCCACAAAATACATGGAGGTGTCTGTGAAAACTAGTGCTACCAGGTGTAAGCATAGAATGATACCGGGGTTAAAAGACGAAATTATGAGGACAGGTTGCGTAGACTAGGCTTGTATGCTGTTAAGTGTAGCAGATTAAGGGTTGATCTAACTGAGGTATCTAAGATGACTAAAGGATTTGATAGGGTAGATAGAGAGAAGTGGTTCCCTTCGGTGGGAAGAGACCAGAATAAGGTGGAATAACCTAAAATCAGAGCTAGGCTGTTCAGGGGGTGATGTCAGGGAATACTTCTTCACACAAAGAGTAGTCTGGAAATCTGGAAATTCTCTTCCCCAAATAGCTGTCCAGGTTGGGGGACAATTGAAAATTTCAAAACTGAGATTAATAGATTTTTGTTAGACAAGATTACTAATGAGATATAGAACAAAGGCGAGTAAATTATTAAGGTACTGTCACGACAGCAGACCATAGCTGAATTACTTACGGACATATTGAACTTTTAAGTGAGACTTGTTTTTAACAAAAAAGACATAAAGCAAAAGTTGGCTGAGACTGTAAAGTATCCACTTGCTGGAAAATTCCTATGTGGATTACACTTGACCAAGTAATCCAGAGGACGGAATGTTACACCTAAAAAGGTGTCAAGGCCTACTTCAAACAGAGACATTTCAAAGAAAAATATGCAATGCAAAAACTGCAATATGGTTGCTGAGATAATGAAAGTTGATTACCATCTCAGCAGAAACCATACCTAGTGAGTTATATCCCAGACTGTGAACATGATGTGAGCTGAAAAGAAAGTAGATCTCGGTGAAAGACATTTTTGCTTTTTCCATTCCAGGAATACATAAGAAAATGGGTTAAAAGCCAATTGCAACCCTGGTCTCGATGTGCTAGGTTTTGTGTTCCAGGCCTGGTGTGTAAGGGTGTGCTGTGAAGGTCACAGCTGAAGAACATCAACTAGGCATCCCTGCGTTTGCAGGTAAAACATCCTCTTTCTCAGGTTGCTGGAAGCAAGTCACAAGTCAGCAAAGCTACAGTTGAAAAGGAAACAGGACAACTCCTTTCAGCTAACCTGCAGAACAAAGAATCTCCAAACCAACTGCTCAACTGCCAAATTCAGCTCTTTCCTCCATCCCCACCCCCTTTCCGATCCCCCACTTTTTTTCCAATAATTTATATGGATTTTTCTTTTCCCATCTATTTCCATTATTTTTAAATGTATTTCCATCCATTGTTTTATCTCTACCTTTTAGCCTATTTTGATCCCTTCCATTCACCCCACCTCACCTCCACTGGGGCTATCTGTACCTTGCTTGTCCTACTTTCTATCCTTAATTAGCTCATTCCTTAGATAATATCATCACCTTCAACACCTCTTTGTCCTTTTGTCTATCTCCACCTATCACTGGCCCTCTATCCAGCTCTACCCCCCCCCCCTTAAACCAGCTTAAATTTCACCTCTTTTCTACTTTTACTTAGTTCTGTTGAAGAGTCATATGGACTCGAAACATTAACTGTGTTCCTCTCCGCAGATGCTGCCAGACCTGCTGAGTTTTTCCAGTTTGTTTTGGATTTTCAGCATCCGCAGTTTTTTGCTTTTATCTTAGTAAACTCTCTTATTGTCTCAGTAGGTAAATAGTATGGTAATTGGATCATACAGACCAGGAACATTCTCTAATCCAGGAACAAATTTGCCTATGTGGTGCCCAAACAAACACAGGAAATGAGCTACAATACACATTACCTGCCTAAAAAGGAATATTTCTGTCAAATATTCTGCAGGCCTTGCATTTACATAGCATCTTTCAAGACTTTAGAACATCCCAAAGCCCTCCACAGCCAGTGAAGCATCTTTTAAGATGTTTAAGTGTCTCAGAGTGTTTAAGTGCCAGTGAAGTGCAGTTGTTGTAGTAACGTGGGAAATGCAGTGTCAATTTGCACAGAGCAAGGGCATCAGACATGTGGGACCACCACCACCCGGAAGTTCCCCTCCAAGCCGCTCACCGTCCTGACTTGAATATATATCGCCGTTCCTTCACTGTCGCTGGGTCAAAATCCTGGAACTCCCTTCCTCACAGCACTGTGGGTGCACCTACACCACACCGACTTGAAAGTTTAAACAGGTGGCTCAAGTCCACCTTCTCAAGGGTAATTAGGGATGGGCAATAAATGCTGGCTTTGCCAACGATGCCAATATTTCATAAATGAGTTTAAAACTCGCAGAAACACCACTGTTATACTGGCCAGATAACCTGTTTTAATTCTGTTGGTTGAGGGGGTATATGTTGACCAGGAATCCAGCTCTTCTTTGAATTACTGCCATGGGATCTTCTACATGTAACTGAGAGGACAGAGGGGGACTGGGGGTTGGTCTTATCCAAAAGACAGCACTGGGACAGTGCAGCACTCCCTGAGTACTGCATTGGAAGTGTCAGCCCAGATTTAGTGTTCAAGTCACTGGAGTATGACTTGAGCCCACAATCTTGTAGCTCAGAGTAACACCAACTGAGCCACCTTGAATGACTTCACTCCTTACCTAGGACCCATTCACACTCTCCAGGAGGGGGGTAAAAAGAAAACTGCTTCTAGCGTTAAGCTGTAACTTGCTCGTTTACCACGTTTGATGCGCAGCATGAAGAAACATTAACTATTCCTACTGCGTTTAACTGAACTCGCTAACAGTTTAATAAAACTTTACGACGCAACTTCGGAACCTTGCGCAATGCTTCACTGAGAAACCCGCTCACTCACTCCCCTCCCCAACGGCCGCGTGAACCATTAATTTAACATTGCTCCCCCCACCCCCGGGGGTTGGAGGTTTGGTGGGGGTCAGATTATTCTGGGACGGTGTAAAGTCCGTCCTGCAAGATGCGCTGGGGTGTGTGAGCAAAGGGTTAATACCTGTTGAAGGGAGAGTATAAAAACCAGAGGGCTGCTGTTTTCGGAACCTGCTTTTGTGTGAAGAGGTGGAGTCTGAATCTCTCAGCAGATCCTGTGCAGAACAGCCCAAGACAGCTGTACTTGCTCAGGACTCAGTGCCCAGTCGGGGCATTTGCAGTCTTTAACTTTGTTGAGTTGACTTCAGTTGAGTTTTAGTTAACATCCGTTGAGCTTCATTGCGGTTTACCTGCCCTCTCCACTCCCTCTTCCTTGGGCTCCGAGATGTGGGATGACCGTCGCTGGGGGCTGTTCAAGCGCAACCTGCAACCCACCCTGACCCTGTGGAGCGCTTTCTGCTCCTTCGGGCTCTGCCTGGCTTTCCTGGGTCCCACATTGCTCGACCTCCGCTGCCAGACCCACTCCAGTCTGCAACAGATCACCTGGGTCTTCTTTGCACAGAACTTCTGCGTCCTTGTCGGAACCATCATTGGTGGGGTCTTCAAGAAAACGTGAGACACTAACTGGTTTTGCATTAGCCACTGATTTTAACGCACTTTCTCTCATGTTTTAATATGTTCCCACACTCGGCGGTTGTATTGTCCTTCTGAGTGTACAATTGGCTTTTTGCCAGTTTAAATGTATTAAGTTTACAAGCATCCGAACTGGATTACAAAGCCTACATAAATCAAGTTGACTTCTCTTTGCACGGGATTCCGACCTCTCTGGATTTTACCTTGCTTTTGGGATTGTTGTTTCTGTTGAACAGTCTGTTCAATCATCCGGGTTTAGGGATTTATTACCGATTGAATAGGTCAAATGCCGTTTTCAGATTCTTTGGAAAGAAAAAAATGAATGCTTGTTTTCGGGATCACATTATGCAATTCAATCTGTTCCTCTTCAACCCCCACCTTAAACTAGTGGGAATAATGCAACCAAAGGTCCCAGGGACCTCCAGGGGAACATGATCAAGCAAAATTTGACACCAAGCTCCACAAGGAGATATTAGGACAAGTGACCAAAAGCTTGATCAAAGAGGCAGGTCCCAAGGAGTGACTTCAAGATGGAGAGGGAGGTAGAGATGGTGAGAGAGTTTGGGATCTCTGCAGCTGAATTTGCAGCCCCCAATGGTGGAGCAATTCAAATCTGGAATGCTCAAGCGATTAGAATTGCAGGAGGGCAGCTATCTCTGAAGATTGCAAGGCTGGAGGGGATTACGGAGATAGGGGAGGAGGGAGGCCATGGGAGGATTCCAAAACCAGGACGAGAATTTATAAATCCTGGTGTTGCCTAATCGGGAAGCAAACCAGTGAGTGCAGGGCGCTGGGGACTTGGGCTTGGGCGTGACTGAGGACATGGGCAGCAGAGTTTAGCATGGCCTTGAGTTTACGGAGGGTGAGGGAGGGGAAGGCTGGCTAAACTCTGTTTAATTCCCATTGTCACACCCCCCTGTTGTGATATGGACTCATTTGAGTGGGCTACTATAGATACAAGACTTTTCCTAAAACTCAGATACTGGAAAATAAACCCATTTAGTAACAGTGAGGGCACAAGTAAATGTAGGACTAAGAGTTTTGCCCCATTGCTCCACCATTGGCGGTTTGGACCCTAAACACTGGGAGTCCCACTCTAAACCTCTCTGCCTATCATCCCCTTTCCCCTGTCCTTTACGATGCTCCTTAAAATTGACTTCTTTGACCAAGCTTTTGCTCACAGGTCCCAATATCTCCTTATGTAGCTCAGTGTCAAATGTTGTATGATAATACTCTGACAAAGCACTTTGGGATGGTTTAATGCAATAGAGGATCGATATAAGCCCAGGTTGTTGTTGACTTTTAGAAATTTGCCAAAGAGTTTGGGTTTAAATGATGTGTTTTATGGAATGGTGATTTGTCACATATATCTATCTGACTCCTGATTACAACTGCAGTATTAGGAAGGTTTGACTGATGCTAACAAGAACAGGACTGCACATCTATTTGGCGTGTAGAATGATGCTTTAAGAAGCTCCGTTTTACAGGAGACATACATTCGTCCTATAACTTTTGGGAGCATAAAGTGCTACTTTCAAAAATCCACTTGCAAATAAAAAATGATGTTTAGTCCACGTCCTTAGTTTAAGTTGACAATCAAACCTGTTTTGCTTAAATCAAAAGGAACACCTCTCTTGTCCCTGAGACCAGATCACCAAACTTGCTAAACGTTCTACCACCCTGGACATGGTTTCCTTTGGCCTTTTAAAGCTGCAATGCCTTTGTTTCCAGGAAATTTGAGCTTTTGCACAGGAACACTCTTTGCAAAACCAGTAAAGTAACTAAAGAATGGTAACAGCACAGAAGGAGGCCATTCAGCCCATTGTGTCTGTGCTGACTCAGTAAACAGAAAGGTGTTAACCACTTTCAGTTTACATTTAAATAGACAGCTTAGGACTGGAGGTATAACTCTGGCCCCAGAACCCGGAGTAGGCATGATTCTGGAGTGGCTGTGACCCCGGAGTGGTCACAAATTCAAAGTATTAGCCAGGGCTCAGCTCGTGGTGCCCTTGCCTTTAAGTTACAATGTTCTGTGTTCAAGCTCCACTCCAGCATTTCAGTACAAAAATCAGGCCTGACACTCCAGCGCAGTACTGAGGGAGTGCTGCACTGCATGAAGTGCTGTCTTTCAGATGATATGCTAGACTGAGGCCTTATTTGCCTGCTCAATTGGATGTAAAAGATTTTATGCCATTATTTTGAAGAAAAGCAGGGGAGTTAACCTCTGGTGTCCTGGCCAATGTTTATCCCTCAATCAACATCATAAAAAACAGATTACCTGGCCATTATCAAATTGCTGTTTATGGGAGCTTGCCGTGCGCAAATTGGTTGCTGTTTTTCATACATTACAACAGTGATCCCAGTTCAAAGAGAACTTCCATTTGCTACAAAGCACTTTGAGATGTCTGAAAAGCTCTATGTAAAAGCAAATCTTTCTTTTCTTTTGGCACAAGTGCCAAAGGAGTAATTTTTATTTTGAGCTGAGCCAAGTAGGAGAACCTGGACGAGGTTGAGGAGATTTTCAAAGGTGGAAAGGAGTAAAGAGAAGGACGGTTAAGGAGGGAGTTCCAGCTGGCGGGGCTGAAGGGATAGTGTTTTGCTGTCAGTGGTGGAGCAACAAGCGAGGGCAGAAGCCGGAAGGCTGAAGGGTGAAGGGTGTGCCAGTGGACAATATGCTGGTGGGAATTGCAGAGATGAAGTGGACAAAGGTCATGATGAACTTGAAGTTGAAGTTGAGGATTTCAAAGCCTATGAACTGGGGAAAAAGGAACATCTGAGATGGACACAATAAGTGAATGGCGTTCAGTGGAACATGACATGTGAAAAAAGTGAAACTTTATAAGGTTCCGTGTTAAACTCTTGCATATAGCTAGCAACCTGCCAAGAACCTGCAATTTTATGTGCACAGTACACAGACCCATAGGCAGACAGTGGCCGGCACTGCACCAGCGATTTCCCAATAAGCTGCCACTGCCGGTGGAAGCCAGCCTGTGGTGTCAGCTCGCTGGAAGTGTCCAAATTCTTATGAGAAAGGACCGTTATCACAGCTAGCAGGAGATTGAACAAAGCCTGATGTGTTTTTATTGTAGTAAAACATCCCATAGCGCTTCACAGAAACATAATCAGACAAGCATTCAATGCTGATCCAGCACTAGGGCTTGTATTCTGAAGTTTGGCCAGAGTTAGGTTTTCAGGAATGTCTTAATGGAGGAGAGAGACGTCGAGGGATGGAGAGGTTTAAGCAGGAAATTCCAGAGTTTAGGGCCCAGGCAGCTGAAGGCACGAGCGTCAATAGTTGTGCGATAAAATTCAGGGATACGCAGGAGGCCAATATTGGAGGAGCGCAGAGACCTGGGAAAATGTAGGGCTGAAGGAGGTTACAGAGATATCGGTGTGCAAGGCCATGGAGGCATTTGAGCATGCGGATGAAAATTTTAAATTCAAGCTAGTGCTGGACTGTGAGCCAATGGAGGCCAGTGAGCAAGGCTGATGGGTGAATGGGATTTGGTGTGGGTTAGGATACAGGTGCCAGAGTTTTGGATGAGTTGCAGTTTACAGGGGTAAGATGGGAGATCGACCAGGAAAGCAGCAGAATAAACGAGTGTGGAGGTAGCCAAAATATGGCTGAGCACCTCAGGAGCTAATAGGCTGAGGCAGACTCAGATTAAACCTCACTACTTTTGCTGCCCCATCCCATGTGTGTGAACTGCATGAGGATGTAAGCCAAGAGCTACACAGAATCACAGAATTATTACAGGGCAGAAGGAGGCCATTCAGCCCATTGCATCCGCACCAGCTCTCTGAATGAGACTTAATGCCATTCACCTGTCTTTTACCTGTAGCCATGCACATTATTTCTTTTTAGATATAGTAGATAATGCCCTCTTGAATGCCTCAATTGAACCTGCCTCCACCACATTTCCAAGCAGTGCATTCCAGATCCAAACCACTTGCTATGTGAAAAAACTAAAACAGAATTACCTGGAAAAACTCAGCAGGTCTGGCAGCATCGGCAGAGAAGAAAAGAGTTGACGTTTCGAGTCCTCATGACCCTTCGAAAAAGTTTTTTCACACATTGCATTTGTTTCTTTTGCAAATGACTTTAAAACTGTGCCCTCTGGTTCTCAATCCTTTTATGAAGGAAAACAGTTTCTCCCTACCTACCCTGTCCAGCCCCCTCATGATTTTGAAAACTTCTATCAAATCTCCTCTTAGCCTTCTCCTCTCCAAGGAGAACAAATCCAACTTTTCCAATCTATCTTCATCACTGAAGTTTCTCATCCTAGGAAGCATTCTCGTAAACCTCTTCTGCACTCTCTCCAATGTGCTCACATCCTTCCTAAAGTGTGGCACCCAGAACAGTACACAATACTCCGGCTGAGGTGTAACTAGTGTCCTATACAGGTTCAGCATAAAAATATTTCACTTTTGAAAGGGCTGACCACTCCCCTGCTCTTTCCCCTCCTATTGCCCTGCAAATGTCATCGTTTCAAGATATATCCAATTCTATTTCAAAGTCCCACTCCAGAGATTTGAGCACACAATCCATGCTGACATTCAAGTGCAGTACTGAAGGAATGCTGCACTCTTGGAGGTGCCATCTCTTGAATGAGACTTTAAACAGTGACACTATCTGCCCCTTCAGGTGGTCATAAAAGATCCTTGAGCCCTATTTTGGTAGCAGACTTCTTTCTGGTGTCCTGGTCAATATTTATCCCTTAACCAATATCACTAAAACAGATCACCTGATCATTGTTCCATTGCTGTTTGTGGGAGCTTGCTGTGTGCAAACTGGTTGTCACGTTTTCTACACTACAACAGTGACTACCCTTCAAACAGCGCTTCATTGGCTGTAAAATGCTTTGGGACATCCTGAGGTCTTGAAAGACACTATATAAGCCTTTCTTTCTTTGAACCTGGTCTTATTACCTTCAGGAAGTGCATTCCACTAACATTAACATAGTACCTTTAATAATCTTAGGTTGTCCAAAACAACTTCACAGTATTTGACTAACATTAAGGATCTCCACAGGGAGAAAACTCCCTTTAATACCTCTGTTAGTAATTACAGTGTACCTTAGCCATACAAATCAGGAAGAAGCCAGGTTCAGTCCCAGTCTCTTCCCACTAACATCTCTGGCAGGAGATGCAGTATGCTCATCGGTTGAGTTGAAGTACAAGGTGGGTAACTACGATTAGAGCTATTTTCTTGCATGCAGGATAAATATTTTGGCCAAATGGCCTGACTTTGTGTTGTAACTTCTGTGCGTCATGGTAGATGCCAATGATGCAACACAACAGTTTAAGCAATGTACTGATTGCATAGTGTGCTTGGCGACTGCAGTGGCTCCACTGTGGCAACTTGTTGGACAAGTTGACCTTTTGCCTTTAAAAAGAGCCATACATTGTGTGTCAGAGCATCTATACCACCGATCATTATCAGGACACTGGAAACATTGGAATGGCTGGTGGTGGTGCAGGGGGTATTCAGCCCTCAAGCCTGCCACCATTCAGTTAGATCATGGTCAATGTGTATATTAATACCATATATCCTTCATACGACCATACAATGTAGGAGTAGAAGTAGGCCATTCAGCCCCTCGAGCCTGCTCCACCATTCATTAAGATCATGGCTGATCTGTTTGTGTTTCGAATTCCACATTCCCATCTACACCCGATAACCTTTGATTCCCTTGCCTAACAAGAATCTGTCTCCCTCTGCCTTAAAAATATTCAATGACCCCGCCTCCACCGCCTTCTGAGGCAGAGTTCCAAAGTCGCACAATCCTCTGAGAAAAAATTTCTCCTTATCTCTGTTGTAAAAGGGTGACCCCTAATTTTAAAATAGTGCCCTCTAGATCTGGACTCATCCACGAGAGGAAATATCCTTTCCACGTTCACCTTGTCAATACTGTTCAGGGTCTTATATACTTCAATCAAGTCACCCCTCACTCTTCTAAACTCCAGTGGAAACAAGCCCAGTCTGTCTAACCTTTCATAATCCCATGGCTCTTAATATCCTTGGCCAACAAAATTCTATCAAGCTCAGTTTTGAAATATTCAATTGACCTCCAATCTCAACAGCTTTTTGAGGGAAAAGAGTTTCACTACACTGTGTGTGAAGAAATGCTTCCTGATATCACCCCTGAATGACCTAACCCTATTTTTAAGGAAACGCCCCCTTGTCCTAGACTCCCAAGTCAGAGGATGTAGCCTTTGCGTTATCTATTCTATTAAATCCTTTGATGAAATTCAACATGTCAATTAGATCAACCATTAATCTTTTATACTTGAGGGAATACAAGCCTAGTCTGTGCAACGTCTGCTCATATATTTTACCCTTTCAGATCTGGTATTGAATCTGTGCTGCACCCTGTCCAAGGTCAGTTTACCCTTCTTCAGGTGCAGTGCTCAGAACTGAATGTAGTACTCTAAATGGAATCTGGAACTGAGAAGGCGGCACTTAGAACATAATATATTTCAGATGGTAGCGAACTAGGTAAGGTATTGGTATCAGATGAGGCAGCTCAGAGGTTGCACAAATGTACAAATGGACAGAGCAATGTGAGATCAAATTTAATGCTAATAATTGTAAAGTGCTACATGTAAGATTGGAAAATGAACAACATTACCTGAATGGTGTTGCAGTAGCTAAACTGAAAGAAAACTAGGAGAGATTACAGAGGAGATTTGCCAGAATGATGCCATGGATGACAAACTTCAGTTATGTAGAGAAACTGGCATTATTCTCCTTAGAGCAGAGAAGGTGAAGAAGAGAAGGTGAAGAAGAGGTTTAGTAGAGGTGGCCAAGCTTTTAAAGATTTTTGATGGAGCAGATTGGGAGATAACAGTTTCTACTGACAAAGTCGGTAATCAAAGGATGCAGTTTTAGGATTCACAAAACAACCCGAGGGAGAGATGAGGAGAATTTATTTTTACACAGCAAATTGTTATGGTCTGAAATGCACTGCCTGATTCAATAGCAACTTCCAAAAGTTGTAATTGGAAATAGTTGTGCAAAGGAGAAATTTTCTGGATTATGAGGAAAGAACACAGGAGTGAGATTAATTGGATAGTTTAGTCAAAGAACCATTATAGGCTCAATGGGCTGAATGGCCTTCTTCTGTACTGGAGGATTCCTGGACGCTGTGCATCCTGTTAAGATTGACACTAAAGGTGTCTAATCAACACCGACCAGCAATCAAGAATATCAATAGGACGTTGAACTATGTGGCCAAATGGAGTTAATTATCAAACGTTATAGTCCTCTAATCAAATTGCATCTCAAACATTATGTCCACTTCTGGTTGCCAACAAACAGGAGAGACAGATGACAGGATTGTCGTATGAGGAGAGATTGGGCCGACTATGCCTGTATTCACTGGAGTTTAGAACAATGAGAGGGGATCTCATTGAAACATATAAAATTCTGACAGCACTGGACAGACTGGATGCAGGGTTGATGTTTACTCTGACTGGGGGTCTAGAAAAGGGGTCACAATCTCAGGTTACAGAGTAGGCCATTTAAGACTGAGATGAGGAGAAGCTTCTTCACTCAGAGGGTAGTGAACCTGTGGCATTCTTTACCACAGAAGGCTTTGGAGGCCAAGTCACTGAATATATTTAAGAAGGAAATAGATAGATTACTAGTATCTAAAGGCATCAAGGGGTACAGGGAGAGAGCGGGAGTACAGCATTGAGATAGAGGATCAGCCATGATCATATTGAATGGTGGAGCAGGCTTGAAGGGCCAAATGACCTGTTCCTGCTTCTATTTTCTATGAGACATTGAAGTGCTTAAGACAATGCAGAGAAGGGTCATAAATGGGCCAAGGGCTAGTATAAGAAGCCGATGTTACATCTGAAGAATGGGATTTTCAATCTTATGTACATTATAAAGGCTGCTACATTGGGGTGTGTGGGGATGGGGTTGAGTAAGAGGCACAGGCTCAATGTGCCGAATGGCTTCCTTCTGTGTTGTAACCATTCTCTGATTCCATGATTCAATGATTCTTATACGAGAATGTTACGTAGAATCCAAAGCCTATTAGCAGGCCACTCGGCCCAACTGGCCTATGCTGGTGCTTACACTCCACATCTGCCTCCAGTCACTGTACTTCATCTCACCCTCTATTCATTTCTCCCTCATGTACTTGTCTAACTTCCAGACTTAGTTTGTTTGCCTCAATCAATCTGTGCGGTGGTAATTTCCATATTCTCACCGCGCTCTGGTTTTAAAGTTTCTCCTGAATTTCTTTTGGATTTATTGGTGGCTATCTTGCATTTATGACCTCTATTTTTGGTTGCTCACGCAAATGGAAACATCTAACTTACATTGACCATACCCTATCCTCTTAAGTGCAAATATACTTTCTTCCTTTAAAAGCAAGAAGGCCTGATAAGAGCATATTCGCTCCATCTATTGTTTCTTCCTCTACACAAATTTCTGATCCATTTTGCCTGTTCCTCCTGTTCTCTTGAATTTGATGCGCATATTGTTATGGTAAGAAAGTTGGAATAGTCAAACCATGATGCCTGATTGGTAGCTATAGCTTTCAGGAAGCTTTCTGTGGCATTTCATTTTGCTATTTCCACATATGGGTTTGGAATTGGCTCCTGTATATCTCATCCAGAATAAGTGAATAGCAGCTAGGCAAATTTACATTGTTATCTTTTTGTGAACTTTGAAGCCCATCAAGGTGAGGGATGTCAGTGCTGGGGAATGGAACTCTTTTTAACCTCAGGCTCTCTTTGGACATAGGAACAGGAGGAGGTCATTTAGCCTCATTAAACGAATGGCTGATCTGTGACTCAACTCCAGTAACACACCTTTGTTCCATATTCCTTAATAGGGTTGGTTAACAAAACTCTACCAATTTAAAATTAGCAATTGATCTATTGTCATTTCTGTTTGCCATAGAGGATTCTATTCTTCAACCACTCTTTGTGTGTAGAAGTTTCCTAATTTCACTCCTGAATGGTTTGGCTCTAGTTTTTAAACTATATCCCCTAGTCCTCGACTTCTCAACCAGCAGAAATATTTTCTCTCTATCTACCCTTAATATCTGAAAAACATTGATCAAATCACCCCTTAACTTTCTAAATTCCGTATAATACAACTCTAGTTAGTGTAATCGCTCTCGTCATTTAATTTAATTCAGTGCCAACATCATACACTTCCTGAAAAAAAAAGTATCAAAGGAAAAAGATTAACATTTAGATAACACCTTTCATGACCTCATGACATCCTAAAGAGCTTTACAATCAATGAACTCCTTTTGAAAATGTATTCACTGTGATAACAGAGGAATTCATGGAGTTGGGTTCATATTAAAGGCCCTTATTTCCTGCCTCAACAATATGCATCTGCCACAATCTCAGCATTGTGGTCTGTACTGTAATAGATGCTTTTCTATTTCTTGCACTATTATCTCGCCAACTCTTGGAGTAAGATTGTATTTTATTGCTGAATCAAATGCACTTATTTTTTAGTTTGGACTAAGTTGCTTTATATTGGGTGGAGCTGGTAAAATCTATTTCATATAAGGACCTGTAATGAGAGAAGACAATACACACCTGGTCTATTCTAGTAAATCTCTTCTGTACTATCTCCAAGGCTTTCACATCCTATCTGAAGTGCAGCACACAGAATTGGACACAATACTCCAGCTGAAGCCAAACCAATGTTTTATATAGATTTAGCATAACCCTGATTTTGTATTGTATGCTTCATCCTGGCTCAGATCCCTGAAGTAAAAGACTGACCTCTAACTTACTAAACTACCACAGTCGCCAAGAGGTGGGACTTCAGTATGAGCCATTTGTGTTAACAAAGTATTTAGGAAAGTATATGGGATCCTGAGCTTTATCAATAGAGGCATGGAATATAAAAGCCAGGAAATATTGCTAAACTTACGTAAAACATGAGTTTGACCCCAGCTGGAGTATTGTGTCCAGTTCTGGGAACCCCACTTTAGGAAGAATGTGTAGGGTTTGGAGTGAGTACGGAAGAGATTCATTATACTGGTTTTAGGGATGAAGGATTACAGTTAATACAATAATGGAAAACTGGGGTTGTTTTCGTTGAAGCGGAGAAGACTAAGTGGAGATTTGATAGAAATGTTTAAAATGAACAAGAGTTTAGATACAATAAATAAAGAGAAATTATTTCCAATGGCTGAAGGACTGATAACTGAAGGACACAGGTTTAAGATGATTGGCAGAAGACCTAGAGGAAAGCCTGTTTAGTTAGGGTTTGGAGAACACTGCATGACAGGCAGATTCAAAATCAGCTTTCACAAGGGGATTGGATAAACACTGGAAGGAAAAAAATATTGCAGGGTAATAGTGAAAGAACAGGATAATTGGATTAACTAGAATGAACTTCAAAAAAGGTGTAGACTCAATGGGCCGAATGGCCTCTTTCTGTGCTGTAACATGATTCTATGATTCGATATCCCATTATCTTTTTTTCCCTACCCATCCCTGCTTGAAATTTCTTTTAAAAGAAATTGATTGACCCGCATTTTCTGGAATATTGATCAATTTATTTGCAAATGCACCCAGTGCCATCTCCCCTCTGATGCACTTTGCCTGGAAAGACAATTATCTATTTGCTGTTGATCTGTTACTAATTAGTCAATAGCATATGGTGGTTAATTGCTGTTTTGTTGACCAGCTCGAACAGGATCATATCAGTTTTTAAATTTATCTACCGAGATTTGGTGCTTAATAGCAGATGTTCCTTCATATATCATAAAGGTCTTAGCTTAACATAATCAATATGCTTCCTTGATCAGTGAGACCAGCAGATGCCAACAAACATGGCAACACAGGAAGGCTGTATAATTCTGGAAACTGAGCTGCCTTTAATTTAATTCCACCCTACCGACCCCCATTACCACCTCTAACCTCTAATTCCTGGCCGCTTTTTCTCAAAGTGCTAAGCTGTGCTGCAGCTTATAGATAACAGTGCCCTTCTCAACTAGCTATTCAACATCCAGACAGTGAACGTTGGCAGGCTATTCCACTGTGGTGCCATCACAGCTTTAAACAACAGCTTGCATTCTTATGGTGCCTTTAACGTAGTAAAACATCCCAAAGTACTTCACAGGAGTGTTATCAAATAATATTTGACACTGAGCTGCATAAGGTGATATTAGTGCACGTTTTGGTAAACGAGGTTGGTTTTAAGTTGGGCTTTGAAGGTTTAATGAGAGTTAAAGTGGTTCAGGAAGGGAGTTTTAGGGCTTAGGCAGCTGAAAGCAGGATTGCCAATGGTGGAATCAAAGAAAACCAAGTTTTGCAGAAGAGGTTGGAGCTAAAATTGGACCCCAACCTGTACCGACCCAAATCCACACAGCACAGGCTGTTACATCGCAAGCAGGAGCAGGAACTCTCAATGATTTTCCCTCTGACTAGATTTGCCAACTATGATTAAATGTATTCTTGGAGGTTTCATCACATGACTTGCCCCCACATTCCAGCCATTAGTCAGCCAACACATCCTTCCTTGTGACACACTGCCTTCCTAATGGAAAGCAAAAAGACTCATTGCCCGATTGGATGATGCTTGACTGTCAGCCAAACAGTATTGTTTTTGGCATTTATATTTTTATATTGGGTAATGAGAAATATTCAAAGAAAATGACAAAAGGACAATCTTTTCTAATGTCCCGATGATTTTTTCTCCAGGATTGTCCATAGCAGTAGCCTGGAGGTTGTTCTTCAATTCCTGGAGACTCCAGGCCAATCCTGGGGGGTTGGCAATCCTACCTCTGCCCATCTCCTTAGACCTGAGGCATTGAAGTCAATGGCCTTGTCATTACCATCATTCCAACTAGATCAAGGCTCAGCACAGTTGCTGGGTGAATTCTGGTTTGCATGGTTGGAGTTAGGCTGAGGAGAATCCTTATTTGTGATCGTGATACTGCACCCAATGAAGGCATGTATAATATGTCCTAGCTGCCTAGTCATGCTCTGTAATCAAAACTTGGAACTTTATGTTTAACCGTACATGTCACCATTCATTACTGAAGCTTTTCCAACTGTAATTAATCATGAGTGGTGGAACTAAGATATGTTGTTGCTTTTACTGCAGACGCCTACATTAACTCTTCCCATGTCAAGCACAATGGAAGCCAGAAGCGAAATAATTGTCCTTCCACTACCCCAACAACAAATTGCACTTATATAGCATGCTTTAACATAGTAAAACATCCCAAGGTGCTTCACAAGAGTGTCATCAAATAAATTTTGACTACGAGCCACAAAGGGGATACAATATTAGGACAGATAAGGTAGGATTTAAGAAACATCTTAAAGGAGGAGGGGAAGGTTGAGAAGCTGGGAGGTTTTGAAGGAAAAAGCAGTTCAAAATTGTTAAATCTCAGTGAAAGTCAGTAATACTGGCACCAGTAATACTGGAGTTCCATTTTAATGTATACAAGGCCAGTCCAGATGAGGTTTACTGGTATCCTTCATTTCCAAGTTTTACTGTTTTTTCCTTTTTATTCCAGAGCTTAGAGCCCAGACAATTGAAAGCACAGCAGTGATAGAAATTGAAGGTGTGCAAGAGGCCAGAATGGGAGAAGTGCAGAGATCTCAGAGGGTTGTAAAAAATAGAAGCAGGAGTGGGCCATATGGCTCCTTGAGCCTATTCCAGCACTTGATAATATCATTGTTGATCTTCTACCTTAACATTACTTTCCTGCTCCGTTCTCTAAGGCTGCTATTGTGTCTCAAATGGTCTTTCGGGTGAAAGATTAGACTGAGGTCCTGACTGACCACTTAGGTGGATAGAAAAGATCCCCTGGCACTATTTCAAAGAATTGCAGGAGATTCTCCCCAGGCGTATGCCCATTATATATTCCCTAACCAGCATCGCTAAAACAAAAGGTAAAACTGGTTAGTTACCAGTTGTGGGATCCTGCTGTATGGAAATTGGCTTTTGTATTTCTTACACCACGGCATTGTTCAAAATGTAATTCATTGGCTTTAAACATCCAGCATGAGTTCCACATACAGAAGAGCACTAATTATGGTGCAAATGTTTTAGTTCCATTCCCCTACTGAAGCTTGTGGCCCGTCATTGGTTCTGTTTTATAGACAACTTTTGTCCTGTGGATTCATGCTCACTGGGAACTCTATATACTACGGAGAAGTTATAACACAAAAACAAATCATTTGTTTCAAACATGCCTGTCAGCATTTACACCCCCACCTCCCCTCCCCTCCCCTCCCTTCCCTGCCGTTGCAAGCCTAAATAAACTACCCTCTGCTTTCCTGCATCCCTTTTCCTTCACCAATCTAATTTTCAATGTTGATATAGTTTCTGCCTACTCATGTTCAAATCTCTCCATGGTCTCACCCCTCCTGTTCCAATCTCCTACAGCCCAACAATCTTCAAAGAACTCTCTGTTCCTCCAACTGTGGCCTCTTGTGCATCGCCAGCTTCCTTTCCTCCACCATTGGTGGCTGTGCCTTCAGCTGCCTGGGCTGTAGGCTCTGTAAATCCCTGGCTAAAATGTCTCTGCCTCTCTCTCCTCCTTTAAGGTGTTCCTTAAAACCTTCCACTTACACTATAAGCTTTTGGTCACCTACCTTAATGACTACCTCTGACTTGTTACTAGTTTTGTTTGAATACGCTTCTGTGAATCCTTGGAAGGTTTTCTTATGCTATTGGCACCATATAAATACAGGTTGTTATATTTAAGATTGACTCTCAGACTCTCAGATCATGCAGCATCTTAACTATTTCTACTCAACCCCTCGTCTAACCCTCACTGCTCTGATCAGGATCCCCACAGTGTGTCTCCTATTACCAGGTGCATCCTGTAGCATGTCCTTATGTTGCCTTGTGCCAGGTTCCTCTCTTCTAAACAATACCAATGTCACATTGTATGATACAAGACCAATTCAATACAAATGCAAGACCCATTTAATCTGATTAGGGAACAAAATAGATGCAGATTCTGTTTGTTTGTCTCATTCACGGTCAGACTGCTTCTCGTCTCCCCTTCCCACTACAACCCCCCACCCCCGCCACTCCTGCATAAAACCCGACTAAATATAACATATCCTTCAATTGTCCTTTCAGTGATTTGTGTGCAGTTCCCAGCTGATAATGACTTGTTTTTGATTGTTGATTTAACTGCACATGATTTAACAAATAAAGTAATAATGTGCTTTCCATTGTATTGCTGCTAACAAGTGCTACCATCAAAACCCTTGACGTACAAATATCACTGCAAATCATAAATCTGAGTTTTTTAAATATAAACCTGGTTCAATCATGTTGATTGAAATAATTGTTCATTTTAATGAGTCACTATTGTGGAATTTCAATGCATGTTTTAACAATAGCTGGTTTCAAAGTATTCCTGTACCCTGCGAATCCTTCTGACCCAGTAATCCCTTGTGAAAGTACGATTCAATCCAGCTGTGCTTTTGTGGGAGATGGAAACAGTGGGCAAACAGACAATAAAGGGTCAGGAGGTTGCACATTTAGGTCTCATTCCCAAGAGTTGAGCACACACAGTAATCTAGGCTTATGACACTCTCTGTGCCAGTACTGAGTGAGTGTTGGCCCATTGGAGGTTCTGTCTTTCAGGTGAAAGGTTAAACTGAGGTCCCGTCTGACCACTTAGGTGGATGGAAAAGATCCCATGGCACTATTTCAAAGAATTGCAGGGGATTCTCCCCAGGCGTATGCCCATTATATATTCCCTAACCAGCATTGCTAAAACAAAAGGTAAACTGGTTAGGACATGTTTGTCTTTGGCCTGCTGCATTGTTCCAGTGAAGCCCAACGCAAACTGGAGGAACAGCACCTCATCTTCAGACTAGGCACTTTACAGCCTTCCGGACTGAATATTGAATTCAACAACTTTAGGTCTTGAGCTCCCTCCTCCATCCCCACCCCCTTTCTGTTTCTTCCCCCGTCCTTTTTTTTCTAATAATTTATATAGATTTTTCTTTTCCCACCTATTTCCATTATTTTTAAATCTTTTATGCTTCCCCACCCCCACTAGAGCTATACCTGGAGTGCCCTACCATCCATTCTTAATTAGCACATTCATTTAGATAATATCACCAACTTCAACACCTCTGTGTTCTTTTGTTCTTTTGTCTGTGACATCTTTTGATGATCTGCTCCTATCCTAACACCGCCCCCCCTCCACTTCTCCCCCCACCCCCATCTTAAACCAGCTTATATTTCCCTCTCCTTGTAAAGAAAGATCAGTTCTGTTGAAGGGTCGTGAGGACTCGAAACGTCAACTCTTTTCTTCTCCGCTGATGCTGCCAGACCTGCTGAGTTTGTCCAGGTAATTCTGTTTTTGTTTTGGATTTCCAGCATCCGCGGTTTTTTGTTTTTATAAACTGGTTAGTTACCAGTTGTGGGATCCTGCTGTATGGAAATTGGCTTTTGTATTTCTTACACCACGGCATTGTTCAAAATGTAATTCATTGGCTTTAAACCGATTTGCCATATCCTGAGGTCATGATGAAAAGAGAGAAAGACTTGCATTTATATAGCACTTTGCGCAACCACTAGACATCTCAAAGCAGTTACCAGCCAATCAAGTACTTTTGAAGTGTAGTCACTGTTGTAGGAAACAAGGCCACCAATATAACCATAGCAATCAGCAATGTAATAATGACCAGATGATCTGTTTCTGTTGTTGATTGAGGGAACAATATTGACCAGGACACCCAGGAGAACACCCCTCCTCAAAATAATGCCAGTGCCATGGGATCCATTGCACCCACCTGAGCAGGCACATGGGACATCAGTTTAACATCGCATCTGAAAGACAGTTACCAACTTCAGCACTGCACTGGGGTGTCAGCCTTGAATTTGATGCTGCATTCCTGCAGCAGGATTTGAACCCAGAACCTTCTGACTCAGAGGCATAAGTGCTACCAACTGAGTTGCAGTCGACAGTGTCGAAGTGCAAGTCCCATCTTTTAAAGCATGTTTATGATCTGATCACCGTATTGTAATAACTTCTGCGCAAATAATCGTTTGGTAGTACTGAACTTGACTATTGCTGAAAAAAGAGATGTGTCAAAGCTTTTCGTCATGCACTCATCAGGATACTTTGCAACAATACCAATATAAGGGGAAAACAACAATTTATACTGCATGCAAGGAGAGTGCTGATTGGTCGGCAAGCAGACTCTGGTTGGTAGAGGTGTTACCATGGAGAATGCACCATTGGTAGGGACTGACAGTTAACTGACAAGCGTTGTTTGAAATTTAAACCAGGCAACTTGATTCTGATTGGTCAAGACATTGTTCTGAGAAATGAGTCAGTAAATGGCTGTCACTCACTTTGTTTCGCTGAAACAGATGTAATGTATACATGCACTCCTGATGAGTGCAAGATAAAAAGCTTCGAAATGCCTCTTTTTTCAGCAATACTCAAATTTCTGTTGCCCAGCAATTCCACAGGTGGTGTCCCAATCTGCTGTCATTATTCCAGCATTTCCATCAACTTCTCACTGAAGTTATGCCAGAGGGTCAGGAGAACGCCATGAAAATTCTCCCCTCACTGTCCCCCCTCCCCCACCCCCTCCCTGTGTCAAGGAGGCCGCATTTGACCAAGTGTGGCATCAAGGAGCCCTAGCAAAACTGAAGTCAATGGGAATCGGGGGAAAACTCTCCACTGGTTGGAGTCATACCTAGCACAAAAGAAGATAGTTGTGGTTGTTGGAGGTCAATCATCTCACTTCCTGGACATCACTGCAGGAGTTCTTCAGGGTAGTGTCTTCAGCCCAACTATCTTCAGCTTCTTCATCAATGACCTTCTTTCCAACATAAGGTCAGAAGTGGGGATGTTTGCTGGTGACCATCTCCAATAAGAGAGAATCTAACCATCGTCCCTTGACGTTCAGTGGCATTACCATCACTGAATCCCCCACTATCAACATTCTGGGGATTACTATTGACCAGAAACTGAAATGGGCTAGCCATGTAAGTACTGTGGCTACAAGAGCAGGTCAGAGGCTAGGAACTCTGTGATGAGCAACTCACCTCCTGTCTTCCAAAAGCCTGTCCACCTACAAGGCACATGTCAGGAGTGTGATGGAATACTCTCCACTTGCCTGGATGAGTGCAGCTCCCACAACACTCAAGAAGGTATCATCTTAACATCATCCAGGACAAAGCAGCCCACTTGATTGGCACCACATACTCACAACTGACGCACAGTAGCAGCAGTGTGCACCACCTACAAGATGCAGTGCAGGAATTCCAATTCACCAAGGCTCCTTAGACAGCACCTTCCAAACCCACAACCATCTAGAAGGACAAGGGGAGCAGAGACATGGGAACACCACCACCTGGAAGTTCCCTCCAAGTCACTCACCATCCTGACTTGGAAATATATCGGCTGTTCCTTCACTGTCGCTGGGTCAAAATCCTGGAACTCCCTTCCTAACAGCACTGTGGGTGTACCTACACCACATGGACTGTAGCGGTTCCAGAAGGCAGATCACCATCACCTTCTCAAAGGCAATTAGGGATGAGCAAAAAATGCTGGCCCAGCCAGCGAAGCCCACATCCCATGAATGGATATAAAAAAATCAATCCCGTTGAAAATGTCTGAAATTGGCTGTTGTTTTGTATGCTTAGTCTTAGGCTGTTGCCTGTTAAAGAGATTCCCTTTACTGCTCTCTGGTTTTCATGTTGAATGTTTCATATAAATACATAACCTGAGGCCCTGACTAGTTTCAAACTGGTTTGCACTTCATTACCACAAGGGAAAAGAAGCAGTTGCTTTAGAGAAGAGATATTGCAAAGGTAGAGCTTATCAATCACCTGCTTCATGCAACATAGCCACAACATCAAGTTGTGTTTATACAGCGCATTACCATTGTGAAGCCCCCAAGGCGCTTCATAGGAGCCTAATCAGTCAAAATGTGATGTTGAGTCATAAAGTGATACTAGAACAAATGAACAAAAACTTGGTCAAAAAGGTAGGTTATAAGGAGCATCTTTCGAACTAGAGAGACAGAGAGGAGATTCCCGAGTTTGCAACCTGGTCACCTGAAAGTACAGCCACCATTGATGGAGTAATTAAAATTGGAGGTGCTCAAGAGGCCTAAATTGGAGGATTGCGGATATTTCGGAGGGTTGCAGTGCTGGAGAAGGTTATTAAGAGAGGGAACAGGCCATGTGGGATTTTTGAAATTGAGATGTTGCCAGTTTGGGAGCCAAAAGTACGTTGTTGCTCCTACCTGTTCCTAACTTGCTGTAGCATAATTATATCAGAATGGAGAAAAGCTCTTCCTCCGCTTTGTCGGTCTGTATCTCAGCCATCCCAAACTATCATCCCGATACACTAATACCAAACCTTGATTGAAACAGGTACTAAAGGGGGTGGATGCTTTGAACAGAGAAGGTTAAGGAGAGATTTGATGGAAATGTTCAAAATTATGAGGTGCTTGTTGGAGTAGACAGGGAGAAACTGTTTCAACTGATAGGAAGATGGGTAATCAAAGGGCACAGATTTAAGATAATCGACAAAAGAACCCAGAGGGGAGTTGAAGAGAATTGTTTTATGCTGCAAGTTGTTATGATTGAGAATGCATTGAAAGGGCAATGGAGGGAACTCCAATCCTTTAAGATAAATGTGACTTAATTCCGCTCTTAATATGGTTGAAATAGTCGATAGGGTAGATAGGGAGAAACTATTTTCACTGATGTGGAAGTCCAGAACAAGTGATCAGAACCTTAATATAAGAACTAGGGTGTTCAGAGTGACATCAAGAAGAACTTCTTCACATAAAGGGTAGTGGAAATTTAGGGGAAAGAGTTAAGGTTGAGGTTGGGGCCCAATTGAAGATTTCAAAACTGAGAGTGATGGTGTTCCATAAGGGTATTAAGGGTTATGGAACCAAGATAGCTAGATGGAGTTACAATACAAGTCAACCACGGTCTACTTTAACAGCAAAACAGGCTCAAGGAGCTATTCTTCTTTCTATCTGCATGTAGGAAGAAATCTGTAATATTGCTTGGGCTCTTTAATACTCTTGTATCAGTTGGAATGCCCATATGGAACACAAGTGACAAAACTTCTCACACTTTTCTCTTAACATGTATCTCCTGGGGCTCCGTTCCTTTAGTGCGTGGTTTTACAGACAAGCAAAGGTACATCTGAGCATTGCTGGCTGAATCACAGTTGTTTAGTCATAGGGATGTCGGAACATATGAGTAGAACATTCAGTTCCTTGAGTCTGTTCTTTCATTCAATGGGATCATGGCTGATCTGTGACCTAACTACACATGGACTTTTTATACATTTACCACATGGACTGCAGCGGTTCAAGAAGGCAGAACACCACCACCTTCTCAAGGGCAACTAGGGATGAGCAAAAAATGCTGGCCTGGCAAGTGACGTCCACATCCAGTGAACAAATGAAGAAAAGAATGATTAGGGGATATAGGATCTTTAAAGGATAGGGTATATATAGAGAGAGGGAGCTAGTTAGTGTGTGGTTCAGAATAACGGCGACACTGTGGGGTTTGATCCCTGTTCCAGCTGAAGTAGACTTGGGGCCTGCCCTGTGGTAAAACCACAGCATAAGCCATGGTTTGGAGACCATCAAATAATCAAGGATGCCTCCTAGAGAGGAAGATTGAGAAACACTATTTCCTTTGGTGGATGAGTCCAGAATAAAGGTGTATCAGGAATGCTTGCATTTGCTACAGTTGCCTGAAGCTTATCAGCACGCTTTCATATATATTTCCAACTTAAACATCTAAAAGATACCCGCATATAATGAAGTCTGCTTTTAAATTGGGATAATGGTATCCGATGTACATTTATTATCTCATGGCTATATCACTTACTGACCCATACATCTCCTGAATATTCATTTGATCACCTACATAGGATTGTTTCTCTTGACAGAGAGGAGGGGAGAGGAGGGAGGTGTCTGTATACCTCGTCAATAATAGTCTGTAGTAACTGAAAGTCTAGCCTCTCCTGCTGTCTATCAGGGGTCACATAATGTTCTTGGAGGCTGTGACCAATGAACCCTAAGCGCGGGTAATCTGGGGCGGGGCTTTCTGACGAGTGTCGAACATGTAGCATCTGAAAAACTGTCTGTAATAAAGTTTATCTGTTTCTTGTTGATACCTGTCCAGTCCATCAAGCCATTATATAGTTCAGGAACCATACCCTGTTATTTGCAAACCCACTCCTTCTCCCATGTATTTTAATAATCGTTTCCTATTTATTCTCTTTGCTAGGTTCTCCCGCTCTCTGGGTGCTCTGTTTGTCTCCACTCTACTGATATCAGTTGTGTTTTCCATCATTCCCTTCTGCAACAATGTGATCATCCTTGCCTTCGTTCTGGCTGTGGCTGGGCTTGCCATGGGCTGCATTGACACCATCGCTAACCTGCAACTGGTTCGCATCTACCAGAAGGATTCGCCTGTCTTCCTGCAGGTTAGCACACACTAGCTGGGCAGTGTCAGTCTTCAGATGGTTTCATTTGACTAGATCCTCATCTTCTGTAGGATCACAAGCATAAGAACGTCAGAAACAGGAATAGGTGGCAACTATACCCCTCAAGCCTAATCCATCGTTCATTAAATGGATGATTTTCTAAGTCAACTCCACTTTCCTGCCATATCCCATATTCCTTGATTTCCCTAGTACCTAAAAATCTGTTGCTCTCAGTCTTGACTGTACTCAGTGACTGACCATCCACAGCTCTCTGGGGTGGAGAATTCCAAAGATTCCCAACTCTCTGAGTGAAGAAATTTCTCATCTCAGTCCTAAATGACCGACCCGTAATCCTGAGACTATGACCCTCCTCCTAGATTCTTGAGCCAGCTGAAACAGCTTCTCCACACCTATCCTGTCAGTCCCTCTGAGTTTGCACTCATATCATCTTCAAACAATTGTGGAAATAACAATTTTTTAACAGTGGAGTCATTCTATCAATACCCCCTTTTCATAGTCGCACTATGAAAATTTTAAATTTCATAACTTATCGAATTGCTCCAAACACAGTGAACAACTTGATGCCTTTGGCCAGCTATTTTGAGCACCTCAGTGCCACACAATGAACAAGCAGTTAAGTTGATATTTGGTGGTGCTGATTTTTAAAATTCATTCATGGGATGTGGGCATCACTGGCTAGTCCAGCATTTATTGCCCATCCCTAATTGCCCTTGTTCAGAGGGCATTTAAGAGTCAAGCACGTTGCTGTGGGTCTGGAGTCACATGTAGGCCAGACCAGGTAAGGACGGCAGATTTCCCTCCCTAAAGAATATTAGTGAGGGAGGGATATGGGCCTGCAGACCTTGCAAAGCCTTTGGCTAATTGTATTTTGTTTGGCCTAATTAATCAGAACTGTACTGAGGTGCGTTTGAGTTTCCAGAATGGGACTTGACCCTTTGGCCTAATGGCGAGAATGTTACCCGCTGGGCTATGCTGGGCACAATGAGACCAGTACTGAAGGTGGGAGGAAAAAAGAAAGTTGCTCAACTGGCACAACAGCCATATGAGAACCTCAGTGGAAAAAGATAGAAAACAATGCCAACGTGGCCTTAAAATGTTGAGTGAATCTTCTTGTCCCTACTATATACAGCTCAATGTCCAGCAGCCCTGGATAGCTGGTGTGTATATAGGGGCTGTAAAGGCAGGAAAATGATGCAGCAGGCTAGTTGGGCCAATGATGAACCATTGTATTTTTTTTTATAAAACCCACCTGCTTCAACCATCCATGTGTGCCCTCAATAACCTTGTCCCTTCAGGAACAGGAGTGCCTTTGCAGCTCTTTCTCCCTCCACACTGATGTCACATGGCTCTAAAAATATTCATGGTCATCAGGAATAAAGGATATGTGAACAGGGTGCAATTGCAGTCATAGGGCAGCCCAAGACCCTCCTAAAGCATATAACAACAAGCTGCATTCATATAGCGCCAGTAATGAGGTACAAACACACTACAGGAGTGTCCTCAACCAAAATTTGACACTAAAACTTATAAGGAGGTGTTATTACAGGTAAAAGCTTGGTCAAAGAGATAAGTTTAAGCAACGTGTTAAAAACAGAGAGGGAGGGAATTCCAGTGCTTAGGGCCTAGGTAGCTGGAGGCATGGCCACCAAAGATGGGAGGATCAAAATCAAGGATGTGCAAGAGGTCAGAGTTTGAGAAGTGCAGAGATCTCAGAGGGTTGTAGGGCTGGAGCCAATTACAGAGATAAAGACAGATAAACACAGCATGTGCGAGGCTATAGAGGGCTTGGAACACGTGAATGAGAATTTTACATTTGAAATGTCGCTAGCTGGGAGCCAGCCTCACTCAGTTGGCACAGGGAGTGGTAGAAATTGAAGTGAGTTAGAATGCAAGCAGTAGAGTTTTAGATAAGCTCAAGGTTACGGAGGTGGGAGGGTGCAAGCAGGTGCACATCAAGCATTAAATCTGACTGCTTCTTGATCCAATCTTGTGAAAGTCTTGACTTCTCAAGCTGAACAATAAACCCCGTCACAGTCCCTAAGCTCTGTGGAATGACGACAGGAGGGCTAAACCTCAGTGCATTGTGCTTGCCTGGAAGGAATGGCAATAAATTATAGTTTGTTTATGAACCTGGGTCACTCTGGTTGGAGGTAGAGCAAGGTTTGTTTGATTTTCATTGGAGGTTCTAGAGGACTCATAAATTAACTCGAACCTGCCTCTGTTTCATATCAAATCCTTTAGGGCTGGCAGTTTATTGAAAGTGATAATGGTAATTTGAATGAACCATTGTAAAAGAAGTAATCTGGAGTGAGTAATGGATCTTAATTTTGCTTGTCCCCTTAGCTAAGGACAAACTCTGTCGGCAATTAAAGCCACAACAATAAAACCCAATGCACAGGCCTGAACTTGGGTTATATTATTATGTATATTTCTATAAATATTATGTAGATGTAGTTCTTTCTCCATGCTTTTGTGATTTGCTTGATTCTGTAGAAAACAGAACTCAATTCACAAGCCATGGTATTTTGAATAAAAAGAAATTGACCAACTTACCTATTCTATTTTGCCTATAGTTGGCAAGTGATTTAACACTAAATGTCAAACATGGGCGTCCAGTTCTCCAGTCAGATCTGTTTTATTTTTTGATAACCCTCTGCAGGACAGCCTGGAATGAAAACGGGCTGAATTACAGGATACTGATAGGCAGATTTATGTGCAGTTCATCTGACTACACTGGAGTTTCTGAATGTTACAAAATTCCTGGACAGAGGGAGACGCATAAAGTTACCTTTGGGCCAAGGCACAATTGGGGTGGAACAAAAACAGAAAATGCTGGAAAAACTCAGCAGGTCTAACGGCAGCTGTCGAGAGAAAAACAAGAATCAATGTTTCGAGTCCGTATGACTCTTCAGATTGGGGTGTATTTCATGATGCCTTGAGATGGCCTCATGTTATAAAGGTGCTTTTCTTCTTTCTTAATTGATTGATTGATGGAAACTCTTGGCTTGGTCTGGTGGCCTCCTTTTCTCTTTGCTAACAGGTGCTCCATTTCTGTGTTGGCTTTGGCGCATTCCTGAGCCCCATGATTGCCGATCCCTTCCTTTCCGAAACGAACTGCATACAGAACAACCTGACTGCGAATGGGACGTTCTCTGACTTGACACACATTCGAAAATCCCTGGTCCCCCACCATGTTGTGAATGAGACCCAGTTTGTTCTGCCGACTGATGGGTTTGTCATCTCACAAGTGTCCTACGCCTTCTGGATCATGGCTCTGATCAATGTGAGTAAAATATCGGGAAATAAGGGCAAATGAGCTGTAACAAGCGTGCGATGACGATGGGCAGGAAAAGACCAGCTGGTCCATCAAGCCAGGCCCATTCACCATAATGGCATCTCCCATCCCCCAATCCTCACTGTTCCCCTTCACCCCCAGTCCGACCTACAAACATGGAGGTGGCAAAAAAAAACAAGAAAAAAACCCAGGGCTTGTAAAGGGAAATAAGCCCCTGGAAAATTCCTCTCTAATCCCATCAAGTGATTGAAACCAGTCAACGGGATCGCAGGAAGCAAGTATTATCTATAAAAACACTTTTAACCTATATGATTCAATCTGTACCCTAATCAGAAACTGAACCAGTTCCTTCTTAAAGGCAGGAAACATGGCAACCAATCTGTGTACGAGCTACCACAAACAAGAAATGAATAAGTTACCCGACAATCTGTACTTAACCTAGGGAATTTAGAATCATACAATCCAAGGTCACAAAAGGAGATCATTCAGCCACATTGAGTGTGCCGGCTCTGATTAGTCCCACTGTTTCTGATAACCATGCAAATGATTTTCTTTTCAACTATATATATCCAATTCGCTTTGAACGTTGCTACAGCAGTGACTACATTTCAAACGTACTTCATTGGCTGTAAAGTGGGTTGGAACGTGTGAGGTTGTGAAAGGCACTGAATAAATGCAAGCCTTTATTTTCATTTTTTTGGTTCAATTTCCTTCCACCTTTCCTTCAGGTGTGTGTTCCATGTCATTGCAAATTTCTGTGTTGAAAACAGAAAGAGCTTTTCCTCATCGTCCCTCTGGATCTTTGTCCAATTATCTTAACTCTGTGGCCTCTGGTTATTGCTCCTCCTGCCAGTGGAAATACTTTCAAATACTTACTCCTGTTTACTTGAGTGCAGACATGAGGTTGTTATTGATCATAAGTATCAAATTTCAGAGCATTCAACTTTTTGTTGCTTTTAACAAATTAAATACTTTAATCCTGTCGGTGAGCACTAGCCAAAATAATTGCTTGAAGCTAGGAACTTTTCCAAACATTATTGTTCACCAAAGGATTGTATCGTTCCTGGACTGTTTGCCAGGGTACACTGTAACCTGGTCATTGAATCTAGTTTGCTTTGTTCAATGTTAAATGCCCTCCATCTGCTGTCTAAGAACTATTTGTGAAGTTTCATTGCAACTCTCTGCATAGCTCCTTCTCTTCCTTGCACCCTCACTTGAGTCTGACTTGGAGTCATCATGGCATGGAAGGAGGTCATTTGGCCCATCGAGTCCATGCCACTTCCCTGGAGAGTAATTCAGCCAGTAGCCATTACTCCATCCTTATAGCGCTGCAAGTTTATTTCCCTCAAGTGCCCATCCAGTTCCCTTCTCAAGTCGTTCATCATCTCCACTTCCACCATCCTTGTGGACAGCGACTTCCAGGGTTTACCACTAGCTGTAGAAAAAATTCATCCTCACATCCCCCATGTATCTCTTGCCCAAAATCTTAAATGTATCCCCTAGTCCTTGTACCATCAGCTAAAGGGAACAGCTTTTCATTGTCTACTTTATCTAAACCTATCATAATCTTGTTCGCTTCTATCAAATCTCCACTCAGTCTCCCTTTCTCAAAGGAGAACAACTCCAGCTTCTTCAATCTAACCTTGTAGCTAAAATCCCTCCTCCCTTGAACCATTCTGGTCAATCTCCTGTGCACCCTCTCAAGGAAGCTTACATCCTCCCTAAAGTGTGGTGAGTTGCTGCTAATAACTTGTTCAGAAGCAAAATACTGTAGATGCTGGAAATCTGAAGTAAAAGCAGAAAATTCTTGGCATATTCAGATCTGGCATCTGTGAAGCGAGAAACAGAGTTAACATTTCATATCAATGACTATTTGTTGGCATCAAAGGAAGAAGGGGGGAAAGAAAGATTTGAGGGCATCTATGGAAACACTTCTGCTCCTCCTGGCCCACAAGCAGTCTGTAAAGACACCTACTTTATCCCCAAAACTCCTCTTGAGCTGCCAGCGTTCCAAAGGCCTGGGAAACCTGGCTGTCAAAGCAGATTAAGTGTGAGGCTCCTAGCGTCACTAAAATATTTAAACTGCTAACTCACTTACTGGAAGGCTGTATCTATTCAACCTGAAAGTTGATGGGTTGGAGCAGGTTTGAGATTTTTCAAATTTTGGCATCTCAGCCAAGTGTCAGTTACCCCCATGAGAAGAGGTGATGCGGATGCATACATGACAGGACGAGTAAAGGACGCAATACCCAGGCCAGATGACAAGGGTCCTACTGTCACCATCATCCCAACCCCATTCCTCCCACCCCACCCACTCCCTGAGTTCCACTATGAAGTATTCTGCAGTGTGGGTGCACTCTGGAATGTAAGATGTGCAGGCCGCTGATGGGAGTGATCATCACTACCCATGAGGTTCCTCGCCCATGTGGCAAACTCCACTGGTGTCTCAAGCCTCTACATGCTTTCCAACAACAAGCACAGCAATAACTCAGGAAGAACCTCTTTTACAGAGTCACGTAGCACAGAAGGTGACCATTTGCCCCATTGTGCCAGTGTTGGCTCTTTGAAAGAACCTTTGCCTCAGGCCCCCTAAGGAAACTGAATCATACCTTCCATCGGTCCAGCACAGAAGGAGGCTTGAACCTATGGGTCAGTGCTAAGTCAGAACAGGAATTCTGGTCTGTGTGGCTCAGTACAGACAATGTATGCTACCTCCAGTCTACTGCAGGAGTTAATAGTTCCTTCCTTTTTTCTTTAACCCACATTTTTTTCTCTGCAGCTGCCAGTGCCCTTTGCAGTACTTTTCCTGATGTGTAAACAGGGTATTGGAGGTTGCTGTGGTAAGAAAAGTGTGCCACTCTTACCTGCTGAAGAACTGCCCCCTGACCTGCAGATGGACAGATTATCGCCAGAGCAGGAGCGAACATTGCATGCTAAAGGTGGGTAAAGATTAAGTGCGAAGAGGTGAAACTATGTCAACACAGGGTAACATATATGTATGCAGTGTATCTGTCTTCACACATGTGCATGTGGGCATGTTAGCTGTGAGTAGCACTCTCACCTAGATCAGAAGTACATGGACTTATGTCCCACTTCAGAGACTTGCGCACATAATCCAGGCTGACACTCCCAATGCAGTACTGAGGGAGTGCTGCATTGTCGAAGGTGGAACCTTTGGATGAGATTCTGAACCAAGGATCCCATCTGCCCTCTAAAGTCACCTAACCCTATTTTGAAGAAGAGCAGGAAAGCGTTCCCACGCATTCTAGCCAATCTCTTGGCCAACATCATAACAACAGATTATCTGATCATTGCCTTATTACTATTTGTGGAGTTTGCTGTGGGAAAATTGGTTGCTGCGTTTCCAACATCATAACAATGACACATTTCAAAAACATTGCATTGACTATAAAGCACTTTGTACGTCTTAACATTGTGAAAGGTGCTATATAAATGCAGGCTCTCTCTTTTATTCCTGTGAGGTTGAGAGAGAGATGAACTAGGTTAACTACTCATAGAGAGCGGAAAATGCCAAAAAGGAAAGCTTTGACTGCGCATTGGTGTAATAAGGCTGAGAATCAGCACTGAATGAGGCTGTCTGGCTGTCCAGAACCATGGCAGATCTCTGCAAAAACAATTTAGCCAGTCCCACTCCCCTGCTCTTTCCCTGGAGCCTGGAAAACACTTTCCTTTCAGGCGCTCATCCAATTCCCTTTTGAAAGCCATGATTGAGTCTGCCTCCACCACGCTCTCAGGCAGTGCATTCCAGATCCTAAACACTCGGCTGCTTGAAGAAAAAGATCTTCCTCATGTTGCTGTTGGTTCTTTTGCCAACTTTGAGTCTTCTGGTTCTCAATTCTCCCACCAAAGGGAATAGTTTCTCCCTATCTACTCTATCTGGACTCCTCACGATTTTGGAAACCTGTCAAATCTCCTCGCAACCTTCTCTAAGGAGAACAGCCCCAGCTCCTGCAGCCTCTCCATGTAATAGAAGCCCTTGATCCCTGGAAATATCCTTGCAAACCTTTTCTGCCCTACATCTCCTATGATTCAGTCGAAATGAGAATGGGGGATGGGGGGAGAGATGGTAGGGGATGCATTTAATATCATCTGTTCTCTTGCAGTCAGAATCTGACCCCCAGTCAGTCCACACCTCTTTCACACCCAGCTATCAGCATGTGAGTGTAATGTTGGCTGTTTGCCGTCACTTAGGTGGAACGCTATGTACAACAGGCAACTGAAGATGAAAGCTTAAATACTATTTGCATTCAGAGTGGTCAATCTGTAACAACAAAAGCTGTGAACCAGTCATTTTATAACGCACTAATTATACCTCTTAAATTAATGGGCTGAACTTCAAGTTCCTATTAGGCAGTCATCTTGTTCAATGCTACACTTACTGGACTATTACCAGTCCAAATTACAACCCTCTCCCTTGTAGTTTGCTAGATACATTATAGTTCTATAATCTATGATACTTATGCAAGTTAAAAGTAACAGAGGTTAACAGTTGCTAAGGCACTAAAATTGGTTTTACACTCTTCCTTCCCTCCCATCCTGTCCGATTTTCATCCCTCTTCTGAAAGCACTGAGGCTTGCTGCACTGTGCGTTCACGAGATTGAGCACCCTCTTCCGTCTTGCCAGCTGTGGCTCAGTTGGTAACGCCCTTGTCTCCGAGACACATGTTGTGGGTGCAAGACACCCTCCAGAGACCTGAGCACAAAATCTGGGCTGACCACAGCGCAGTGGCGAGGCAGTGCTACGGTGCTGGAGATGCCATCTTTGAGGTGAGACGTTAAACTGAGACCCTGTCTGCCCTCGCAGGTGGACATAAACGATCCTGTGGTGCTATGTCAGATTGTATTCAGGGGAGTTTTCCCTGGTGTCAGCCAATATTTATCCCTCAGTCAATGTCACCAGAACTGGCTATTTGGTCAATATCACTGGGACGAAGTCTCAGTGAACCAACGCGGTATTTCTGATCACCCAGCCTCATCGCTTGCTACCTCTGTGGCCGCCTCTGAACTCTCTCTGGAGGCAGCAGGCTCGACTCGACCATGCCCCCCGCCTCACCAAATTGAACATGACGTGGGTCGGGATACTTTAAATTGAGGATGGTCTGCCATGTCGGGAAATTTCCCGGCTTGAACGAGCCGTCTCCGTGGTGAAAATCCGGCCCTATATCTTGCCAGTGACACGGCTCACGCTGGCCAAATCCTGCCCTGGTCTCATTCAGCGTCTGCACACTTTCACTGTCCAACAGGAAACATCTAAGGTAGTGATGAGGAGCTGGAATCCTTGCTAAATCTTTCCTCACCACCTTCTTGTCTCAGGTAGCCGGGAAACAGATGTTTCTGTTCTTGCATCTGGGGCTTTTAAAAACCCTAGGCACAGCAGGTACCAAAAAATGTACTGTGAAGAAGGTCGCCACCCTGATGGAACCTTTTCTGATTTTCCATTCGTCAGTCGAAATGCATAAGAGGAGAAAGAAGAACTTATATTTGTATAGCGCCTTTCATAACCTCAGGGCATCCCATGATGCTTCACAGCCAATGAGCCACTTTCTAAGTGTCACTGTTTTAATGTCGGAAATGTAGTATCTTCTGTCACCCGACTGGAACAGGGAGTCGGTGCCACTCACATCATCGTTGTGTGCCCATGTCCTGGAACGGGAAGCCAGTGCTGCTGACACCCCATCGCCCACTTGCTGCCTCTCGCTTGCCACCATTGTCACCGCCATTGTCACCACCCTCCCCTCGCCGCCCCCCTTGCTGCCCTCCCCTTCGCCGCCCCTCTCGTCACCTGCTCACTGCCCCCACCCCCCCATCACTGCCGTGCTCGCCGTCCACCTCGCACCCCCCCCCTCACCGCCCTGTTTGCTGCCCCGCTCGCCTCCCCACTCGTCACCCTCCCTTGCCACCCCCCTCGCTGCCCCGCTTGCCATGCAACCCCCCCCAGCCCCCCCGCACACAATCCCTAGGCTCCTCTCGCCACCCGCTTGCCGCTTCGCTCCAGTATTTGGACGGTGAGCGAGATGGCGAGTGGGGTGGCAAGGGCTTACGGACTGGGTGAGAGGGTTGACAAGAGGGGCAGCGAGTGGGAGGTGAGCAAAATACTGAGTGGGGCTGTGAGAGGGGCGGCAAGGGGTTGGGATAGGGGCCGTTATCGGCAGACCTGGAAAGCGCTGTTCTTCGATGCAGGCGGGTACCTGCCATGTTGCTGGCAGTGACATCACTGCGACTGCCCTGCAGTTGCTGTGGCGGCAAATGTAGCCTGTGGAAAAAGGCAACGGGTAATTTGCGCACAGCAATGTCCCTTAAACAGCAACAAGATAAATGAGCGGAGGAGCTCACTTCACAAGTGGTTGAGGTGAATGTTGACCAGGAGAGGGTGAAAGGCGGGCCGGGATCGCTTACTGATGTTTGCTCCTCCTCTCCCAGTTTTCCTGTGTTAGCTATGTCGAGGCAATGCAATTAGCCCAGGTAGAGGAGCAGGTAAATCTGGCCCCAGTTATAGTGCCTGCATTTGCTGCTGCTGTTAACTCAGTTCACCCAGGGATCCGTACAGTCGCATTAACCCCCGACAAGTGTATTTATCCAAAGAAACATCAAACAACTGTAAACATTTTTCGAGAATTATTGGAACCAAAGCATTTGCAACGTACATTCCAGGGAGGGAGGGAGTGTTGTGCCTCCCTTTTATATTAAAACATGTTTTCCACATAACCGGACTGTGCATTTCTATAGCACCTTTCACGGCCTCAGTTTGTCCCAAAGTGCTTTACAGCCAATGAAGTACGTTTTGAAGTGTAGTCACTGTTGTCATGTGGAAAACACAGCAGCCAATTTACGCACAGCAAGCTCCCACTAAAATCAATGTGAGATTGTCCATATAATCTGTTGGCTGAGGGATATCTGTTGGTCAGGACAATGGGGAGAACTCCTCTGTCCCTCTTCAAAACTGGTCTATGGGATCTTTTCCACCTACCTCAGAGGGCAGGCAGGTTTACAGTTACAGGGCACAGTTTTAGCATTTCATCCAAAAGACAGCACAGCCAATGGTGCAGCAATTTCTCAGTAATGCCAGCCTAGATTACAAGCTGGACTGGGACTCGAACCCATGATCTACAGGCTGAGGTGACAGTGCTCCTAACTGAGACCATGGCTGACACGTGCATGTTGAGCCGCTTCAACCCTGCGCCAGTTGCTGTCTCCCCTGAGCTACTTTAGCTTCGATTTCTCACATTGCAGCTAGCAAGAACTTGGTGAAGCTGGAACTAGATGGGGAATATACTCGGATGCATCAAGAAAGGTGAAGGAGGTTGATAATCTTGAAACTTGTTTGCAAAACATTGCAGGCCTGTTGTGTAAATAGCTGGAAGCAATGTGCTATGTTTAAATAGCAGCAGTGCTACATGCGGTCTAGGACGCAGGATTTGCAACTAAGATTCACAGTCAAGGTTTCCTCCAACAGTTAGCAGCTGACCTTGTTCAAACTGGAGACCCTTTATTGCAAGGGAGATGGAGTATAATAGTAGCGAAGTCTTGCTGCAACTGTATAGGGCATTGGTGAGACCACACCTATTTGCGTACAGTTTTGGTCTCCTTATTTAAGGAGGGATCTACTTGCACTGGAGGTGGTTCAGAGGAGGTTCACCGGTTTGATTCCTTGGATGAAGAGGTTGTCTCATGAGGAATGTTGAGCAGGTTGAACTAATACTCCTGGGAGTTCAGAAGAATGAGAGGTGATCTTAACAACATTAGATTCTGAGGTGTCTTGACAGGGCGGCTACTGAGAGGATGTTTCCCCTCGTGAACTAGGGGCGCAGTTTCAAAATAAGGAGTCTCACATTTAAGAGAGAGCTGAGGAGCAATTTCTTCTTTCAGAGGACCAGGAATCTTTGGAATTCTTTATCAGAACTATATGGAAGCTGAATATTTTCAAGGCTGAGATAGACGGATTCTTGAACTATAAGGGATTTGAGAGTTATGGGAGTCAAGCAGTAAAGTGGAGTTGAGGTCAAGGTCAGAACAGCCACGATCTTATTGAATGGTGGATCAGGCTAGAGAGGCCGAATGGTCTACACCTGCTCCTATTTCTTATGGAGGCTCATTCATGTCAACATCACAAAGTAAGGAAAGACTGATAAAAATTTCTACCACGGTGCTTTTCCCTTCATCCTTGGGCTGAGGACAGACTCAGTGCGTGTCTGTGATGCACCCTGTGGTTGAACAACTTGGTAGCACCTGACGCCAAGGCTCATGTGGACAGTCGGGTCTGGGGCAAGGTGCCAGCGATCCCTCGGGACCTGTGCCGCAGCGAAGAGTTAGCAAAGTCAGGGGGACAAGGGGTCGATGAGGAAACTGATCAGGAAAGAAGGGGAAGAAGGGGACATGTTTTTAACCAGGCGCATGAGAACTAATAAATGCTGCAGCCTTTGTCCCCTCCCCTGTGATAACTCAGTAGCCCCTCGTGGAACTGGAGTAGAACATTCAGCCCCTCAAAGCTGTTCTGCCATTCAGTGAGATCATGCCTGATCTGTATCTGAACTCCATCCACCTGCCTTGGCTCCATGTCCCTTAGCTAGCAGAAGCCTATCAGCCTCAGATTTAATTGAGCTCGCATCTATTGCTTCTTGTGAGAGAGAGAGTTCCATACTTCTACCAGTTCAGAGTTTTCCATAATTTCTCTCCTGAATGACTTGGTTCTGATTTTGTGATTACGTCCTCTTGTTCTTAGAATCTTGGACTGACACATCAAAGAAAGAGTCCAGTCACCCAATTCTGACTGTACTGGTTCTTTGTTAGAGCTATCTGATTAATCCCACTCCCCTGCTCTTCCCCCATAGCCCTGCAATATTTTACCCTTTAAGTATTTATCCAATTCCCTTTTTGAAAGCGACTATTGAATCTGCTTCCACTGTCCTTTCAGCTGGACATAATGAATACAGTGGCTCTCTTTCGAAGAAGAGCTGGGGTGTTCTCCCTGCCAAGAAGGGGAATAAAAAAACAGTAAAAGCTGGGAAATAGGAACACTGGTCCGAACTGGTCTGGTATACCTTAAAATGGAACACCAGTAAAAACAGAAATAAGAGTACTGGCCTGAACTGGTTTTTTTTCCATCTGGGTGGTCGTTCTGACCCAATAAAAAAAACATTATCTGGTCATTAACATGTTGCTGTTTGGGGAATCATGCTGTGTGCAAATTGGCTGCTGTGTTTCCTACATTACAACAATGATTTTGCCTTAAACAGCATTTAATTGGCTGTAAAGCGTTTAGGGGTGCTCAGTGGTCATGAAAGGTGTTATATAAATAAGTGCTAGTCTTTCTTTCCTCTGGTTACTGACCTTCTGCCACTGGAGACAGCTTCTCTTTACTTACTCTATCAAAACCCTGGCTGCTTTTGAACACCTCTATTAAATCTCCGCTTAATCTTCCCTGCTCTGAGAAGGACAATCCCCAGCTTCATACTTTGGCCTCTTCCTCTTTCCCCCTGGGGTAACTTTGATAGAACACTTGCTGGCCTATCTTCCTTCATAGCCTGGCAGTGCGCTGTGCCAGTGTCACCCGACACTGTGGATTGTCCAGGCAATTTTCCAGGAATGGAGCATGAATCTGTTCTGTTACTGATGACATGGCAGGGTGGGGGGAGTGAGGGGTGGCGGGGTTGGGGGGAAGAAGTACATCCTCCATCTCCTGGTTCACACTCCAGCTGCTCGCCTGAAATCACCAGCAAAACAATTCGAATACAGGGCACCCAACTCTATATAAAGTAAAAGCAATAATGTTTGCTAACTGTAGACAATGTAATCAGGTGTTGCAGGATCAGATGTCACATGATCAAGTAATGTGACTTTCTGTCATGTGATCAAACATCATGTGATTGAACCTCCAGGATTGCATCCAACCTTCTGGTGGCTCCATCACTGGTCTCAGCAAACCAGAAATGAATCAAATCTGGATGCTGGAGTGCCTTTTCACAAGAGACTATTAATCAACTTATGCATTAGGGAAGCCAACCATTAACTCACGCTCCACATCTCTCCTCATGTGTCCTCTCCAGCTCCTTCTTTCTTGATTAGGTTTGAGATGGACTGAGGTTTTCCTGCTTTCCCAGGTGCCTGATGCTCCCCAGGACTCCCATTCCTACCTCTATTAATAAGATGTTCATAGTCTTAACTGTGGAGACAGCTCACAGATCTTACTAGAATCTGAGCTAATGACTGGCTTGAAATGGAGAAAGGATGGGGGAGATAAAATTGGGAGAGCATAGGTGATGATCTTGAACATTGCTGAAAAGAGAGACATGGAGACATGTTGTCAAAGCTTTTTGTCTTACACTCATCAGGACAAACACAAGAATGCCAAATTTCAAACCATCACAACAATTTATATTACAGGAAAAAAGGGTGCTGATTGGTTGGCAAGTCAACGCTCCTGATTAATTCAAAAAAATAATGGTCTAGATATTCTAAGAACATTCACCATGTGCATGGTTAATTGGTGTAAACACCTAGAACTGATTTTGCAGTACAACAGTGAATGCACTTCAAAAGCATTTCGTTCTCTGTAAAGTGCTTTGAGACATTCTGATGTTGTGTAAGATGCTGTAGAAATACAAGGCTCTATAACAATGCCATGGTCATTTTGGTCATATATGAAGGGCCGTTGACTAAAGGGCCATTGTGGAATGCAGCTTATTATGTTTAGTGCCAGCAGGTGTGGGATTTAGTGACCTGCTGGACCTGTGTGGACTGGAACTTTTAGAACCAGCAGCCTTTAAATAGCGGGTGTCGCCGATCGCATCAGGTAAGTAAAGCTGCATTTGTCCAGTTAAAGACAACCTCTTAAGCGTAATTTTATGGCCCTGTCATGGCAGGAGTGGGGTTGTAAAATGCGGCGAGCCATTCCAAAGTCCATTGAGTTTGGCGGGACCGGAAAATCCCGCCGGCGGCAGGAGCCATAAAATTCCGCCACTTATCTTGACCTTTCTGGCACCTGAGGGGAAGTCAACAGTGTCATTAAGATAAGAAACTGGCCTAAGTGCATCACTGCACTGCTCCATGATGGAGTTTTTCAGAGTATGATCTTGGCTCAGTTGGTAGCTTCCTCAACTCTGGGTCAGAATGTTGTGGATTGAGGTCCAATCCAGGGTCTTGAACACATTCTAGGCTGACGTTTTCAGAAGGGAGAAATGTGCTGATTTTTGGCTGAGACATTTAAACTGAAGCCTTATCTCTCTGCTGATCTGGAAATAAAAGATCCAATGGCACTTTTTTTTTTACAGAGATTAAGAATATTGACCTGGCCAACATTTATCCCTCAACCAGCATCATGAAAATAGATTATCTGGCCGTTCATTCACACATTGCAGTTTGTGGGATCTTGCTGTGTGCGAATTGGCTTCTTCAGCTCACAACAGTGATGGCACATTGATTTTTTTTTATTCATTCATGGGATGTGGACTTCGCTGGCTGGGCCAGCATTTATTGCCCATCCCTAATTGCACTTGAGAAGGTGGTGGTGAGCTGCCTTCTTGAATCGCTGTAGTCTATGTGGTGTAGGTACACCCACAGTGCTGTTAAGAAGGGAGTTCCAGGATTTTGACCCAGCGACAGTGAAGGAACGGCTGATATATTTCCAAGTCAGGATGGTGAGTGACTTGGAGGGGAACTCCAATTCCAACTCTGATTGATAATGCTTCATTGACCAGCAAGCACTTTGGGATGTCCTGAGGATGTGAGGGGTGCTAGATCAATGCAATTTTGTCCTCTTTTATGATTACTAGTTTGCTGACATAGTCTAGGTTGTCAGCATAGATATAAAACAACTATTTGCATTTACAGGACCTATTGCATAGTAAAGCACCCCAAGGAGCTTCACAGGAGGGTAAAATTTGATACTAAGCTACATCAGGAGATATTAGAACTCCTGGGGGGAGGTGGTGGCATATGGTATTGTTACTGAATTAGTATTCCAGAGATCAAGGGTGATGCTCTGAGGACCTGAGTTCAAATCCCACCATGGCAGATGGTGAAATTTGAATTCAATAAAAATCTGGAATTAAAAGTCTGATGATGACCATGAAACCATTGCCAATTGTCATAAAAACCCATCTGGTTCACTAATGTCCTTTAGCAAAGGAAATCTGCTGCCCTTACCTGGTCTGGCCTATATGTGACTCCAGACCCACAGCCACGTGGTTGACTCTTAAACACTCTCTGAGCAAGGGCAATGAGGGATGGGCAATAATTGCTGGCCTAGCCAGCGACACTCACATCCCATGAACAAATATTAAAAAATGGCAACTAAAAGTTTTGTAAGAGGTCAACCCATGTCCCCACCCAAACTTTCTACCTTCAGGAGGAAAAGACAGAGAAGAAGAGTATATTGAGGAAGAGAGAGAGAGAGAGAGAGAGAGTACGTGGACAGGATGGAGATACAATGACACCCGTTTACAGTAAACATGGTGTGACAGCAACTGGAATGATGATGTGTTAGTGTCTGTGATTAAAAAATATTTTGCAACAAATAACATGCCGGGCCACATTGATGTTACTATCCTAGCTCTAGTAATGGTTTAGACCTCTCTCTTGAATTGTTCAGCACATAGACAGTGGCAACATGACTGCCAGATCAGGGCTTTGGGGGTGAATGGATATGAGGCCAATTGGAATGCTCTTTCCAAGAGCTGGCACAAGGCTGGATGGGCCGAATGGCCTTCTTCTGCGCTTCATCATTCTTTGATTCTATGAACGGGTAATCAGTTCTTTAATTTATTTGCGATGTGGTTTTGAAATGGTGTCAAGCTGTTTGAAACCAGTTTATCCAGTGACTGTGAAACCTAAGCTGCAAGCAGATCATCACTTTCTTGCTCTGATCGCAGCTGGAGAAACACCACCTTCTTCAAATTTCACAGGCAGTGTAGCGTTCTTGTTTTTATGGTGGGGTCACAGTTCATTGATTGGGACTCACAGAGCTCTCCTGTGTTTCTCAAAGGCTGCCCAGCCCAGCAAACCCTGTCAGTTTGCCTGTGCCCTCATGGCCAAGGTGGGGGGGGGGGGGGGGGGGGGGGGGGGGGGGCGGGTGCTCTCATTGCCAGGCACTCAGTGCCCAATCCTTGAGAAGGGAGGGGCGCTGAAAGCCAACCTTGCCTCCAGCCTCCCTGCCCCCCTATCTCTGGTGACCCTTCCGCCCTGTGACCCCATCCCACCATGCTTACCTGTGTCCAGGAATCCAGCAGCGATCCTCGGGCTAGGCCTCGGAGCAATATTGGCAGCAGCCGCCCTTCCCATGCCACTGCCAGCAACGGAGAGCTTCAGGCCTCTGGTTGACATTATCTGGCCATTATCACATTGCTTTTTGTGGGAACTTGCTGTGTTACAAATTGGCCATCACATTTCCTACATCACTCCAGTGACTGCTCTTCAACAGTACCACTTGTTGTAAAGCACTGTGGAACACCCTAAGGTTGTGAATGGTGCTATATAAATACAAGTCCTAGAGGTATCAAAGGCATGAATGATAGCTTCAGCAGCAGATGGGCTGAGGCAGAACACAAAGATGGAAGTGGGCAGTCTGTGTGAGGGGACAGGTATGTGGCCAGAAGGTCATCGTGATGTCAAAAATGACACCAAGATCACCTTTTAACCATTGGGGAGGGATGGAGTCAGTGGCTTGCTGTGTTCATAGGGCTAGAAAAAGGAGGAGAGGAGGCGCATGTGATGTATAAGCCCCAGCATAGAGCTGTTAGGCCGAATGGCCTGTTCCTGTGCTGTATAAGTAATCCTATGTAACAGCGCCCTTCAATAAATGTTTCTTTCCCTAATTTGCAGAGCCTGATGGTCTAATTGATTGCCTCAAGGGATTGCACCTTCAAGAAGCTCCTTGTACCTTCTTTGTTGTCCATATTATAGGCGCTGTCGTACTTTTTATGTCAGATGGAATTTTGGTAAGCAGACCCTCCTTTCATTGTTTAAAGCATAAAATGAACCCATAAATGCCAAAAAGATTGGCAAATAATTGGATTCCATTGTTAATAATGAGAGGGCAGATTGCTCTGTTACTGTGAGGAGGTTGTGGAGGGTGGGGGTGGGGAACTCGTGGTGGGGTCGAGGGAGTTGGGGTGGTGAGGGGGTACCACACACTGGTCAAGGAGGATTATCGCACACAGGGTCATGTCTATCTTATTTTTCCCTGTGCCCTACCTCCTGGAGGTTCCTCCTGGTCCAACACAAAAAAGGCCAAAATCTCAGATCTTACATTCTGTCACAATTCAGCTTCCAAGAAATCCTAGAGCTCCCCCCTCCTCCCCATCATCCCCTAACTGTCTTTTCCTTAAGACTCACATTCCAGTGTCATTAGAATGAAGAGTAGACAGAGAGGCAAAGGGGCTGTCCGGGAACTGGGGTTAGAGATAAAATTAGAAGAATTGGTTTCCTTTTTAAAAATGACATTTTGTATCAGTTGAAGGCTTTAATTGGGCCTGTTGTTAGTGAGCACTGTGCCATTGGTAGGGTTCATTACATATTAGCTGCATATGTATCAACTCTCTGGTATTGATGTAGATACTTAGGTCCTGATATTTATGGGGGCAGAGGGGAGAGAGTGGGGGATGGATTTGGGGGCAGGATCTCATTTGATTTCCCAGACAGGTTGAGGGGCTGCCAACCTGCTGGGAAGGTTTGTGCCAAAAAGCTGCAGCCAGAGAGTAGGTTGCAGGAAGGGAGGAATTGTGGAAGTCGGGATTGAGATGGGAGGCTAGGGAGGGAGTTCGGAGGCCCTGTGAGAGAGGTTGTGGTCAGGGATTAGCATGTAGGTTGTGGGTACGATTGTAAGGGAGGAGTTCAATCGTGAGGAGGGGGTTCTGCCTGCATGGAGGATTGGGGGAGAAGTAAAACTCCCCTCCCCTCACTGAATATTTTGAGGGTCTAGCCCATGCCTCCATGATGGAGGTCAGTGTGGATCCCCCCCATCACCACCTTTCCCACCCGAGTCCTACTGGGTGTCTAAGCAGAGATTCTCGCTCGCTCTGGAGTTCCTGGTCTTTGTATCCAGGTTAATTCAGTTGCTGCAGGCCCATGGTGATGGTCTATGGTGGAGGATGTGACGAGTCAGCTGGGGGTGGTGGAGGAAAGGCTGGGGAGCCCCCAGGGTTGTCTGGGACTGGAGGGAAAAGGGGGAGGAGATAGTTATCATTAACTGGAGATGGTGAAGGGGAGGGTGGGAGCTGTCAACAGCAAGTGGGGAGAAGGCAAGTAGATTGTCAACATGGATTGGGAGGGAAGGGGTTGATGAACTCCGAGAGAGGGGTTTGGTGCCTACATGGTTAGAACAAGGGAAAATATCAGGCATGGATTAGGAGCAGCGGGGGTACTTTCTGCATGGACTGAGGAAGGGCAGAAACTTTTCTACACAAGACTGAGGTTGGGGAGGGGTGGGGGGGAGGGGAGTGCGGGGGTGGGGGTGGGGGGGGGGGCGGTGGGTTGGTGGGATGGGGTGTGTGAGGGGAGACTTCCTGGAAAGACTTTGGAGAGGGTGAAGGCAGGTGATTTCTTGCAAGGACTGGGGGAGCTGGGGAAAATGGACTGGAGATGGGAGTGGGGGGTGAGACAGACTGGAGAAGGAGGGGTTGAGTGCCTTCACAGAATGGCTGTGGGAAGGGGTGAGATTGCCATTGTAGAGCCAAAACTTTACCCTGTCTTTATTGGTTGTTGATTGTGTAAAGAAATAAAAATATGATATAATAAAATAAAAGTGTAGAGTTTTGTGATAACATAGCTGACCTGTGTTTGATCTCTGACAGGGAGAGTACTCTGGATTTGTATACACCTATGCTGTTGAGAAACCTCTCTACATTGAACCCAGGGTAGCTGGGTACCTCAGCAGTCTTTTCTGGGCTTCCATCACTCTGGGGAGACTGGCATCTATACCAGTGTCTGGAAAATTAAAACCTGTGACTATGGTGTTCATAAACTTAGTAAGTATTTTAATCACATCTTGTTTCAGTTTGACTTCCATCTTCCTCTTTCATTTTCAGCACAAAGGTTGTTCCTGATTCTGACCTTGAGGTCCTTGACAAGTAGTTACATCAGGAGGCAGGTGATCAGAAGAGGAAGCTCATTGCAGGGTCTACACTGGTCTGATTGCCTAACAGACCAAGAATTTAACCTGGATATTCTGGGTTGATATCCCTTAGGTAGCTGTGGTCAAGTCCCTCTCCTCAGTCTTAAGTACAAAAATCGAGGCTGTCACTCCAGTGCAGCACTGAGGAAGTGCTACACTGTCAGGGATGCTGTCTTTTGGATGAGATGTTAAACTGAGGTCTCATCTGCCCTCTCAGATGAACTTTATTTGAAGATGAACGTATGTTATTTGTACATCTCAACCTTTGAAAAGCCCTGGTCACAAAACCCTCTCAGTCTTTCCATTTCTCTCTTTATTCAATTCTCATGATCATTTTAGCAAGAAACTTTGGCTTGCTTATAGTTTTAAAAAGCTGTTCCAGTGGGAGCCTGTTCTGATGTTTTCCCTTTCTGTGATTTTCTGTGTTGCAGGGCGGAATCATTGGCACTTTTGTCCTGATGCTGTGTTTCCCAGTCAGTGTTGTTTGTCTCTATGTGGGAACAGGACTTCTGGGTTTCTTCCTGAGCAGTACCTTTCCCAGTATGCTGGCTTATACTGAGGACATCTTGAATTACCAAGGTTTGTTGTACATTCTACCAGATGCCATGGTCTTAATTCCTGTCACTCTGCTATGGAATCCCTCTGTAAATCAAATAAGTTAGTTATGCATAGAATATACAGCACAGAAACAGGCCAATCAGCCCAATTTTTCTGTACTGATGTTAATACTCTGTGAGTCTCCTCCCATTCCATCCGTCTATCTCACCTCAGCCTTTCAGTATATCTTTCTACTCCCTTTTCTCACATGTACTCATCTACTTTCCTTTCTGAAAGTATCTAAGCTATTTCCTTCAACCGTTTTCTGTGACAGTGTGTTCCACATTCTAATCACTCTCCTCCAAGTAAAGACATTTCTCCTTACTTCTTTACTGGATTTATTAGTAACTATTTTGTATTTATAGACCCTAGTTTTGGATTTACTCTGTCCAATCCATTCATAATTTTAAAGGCATTTATCAGGTCTCCTCCAAGTCCTCTCTTTACTAAAGAAAAAAGTCCCAACCTGTACAACCTTTCCCGTAAACTGTAATGTCCCAGGTCTGGTAAATCTTTTTTTCCAATTTTCCCAGTGCTTCTGTTTCATTTATGTACCCTGGAGACCAGAATTGTGCACAGTACTCTATGTGCAGGCTGACTAGGATTCTATAAAAAGTTTAATATAACTTCACTAGTTTTGAATACTCCTATGAAGCAGCTTCCACTAGACAGTCACTTTAATCCCATCTGCACCATTCCTGTTGGGTGAGCTGGCCTAAAATTAACGCTTATGGTTACATAGAAACAGGAGGAGTCCATTTAGCATCCCCTCCCTCCCCCCACCCTGACCCCCCCCCCCACACCCCCCAGCCTGTTCCATTATTCAAAGCAACTCTAATTTGTGACCTAACTCCATATACCTGCCTTCACCCCATATCCTCTAATATCTTTAGTGAACAAAAATCTTAGTTTTAAAATTAACAACCGACCTAGCATCAGTTGCTGTTTGCGGGAGAGAGTTCCAGACTTCCAGCCGCCTTTGTGTGTAGATTGTTCCTAATTTCACTCCAGAAAGGTTTGGCTCTTATTATTAAACTCTAACCCCTAGCCCTGGACCTCACAACCAGCAAAACCATTTCTCTCTCTCTCTACCCTATCTGTTCCTCTTAAGATGTTGAAACTTGAAATTACAGTTTAACCTTTTAAATTTCAGGGATATAACTCCAATTTGTGTAAGCTCCCCTTGTAACTTAACACTCGGAGTCCAGGTATCATTCTGGTAAATCTATGTTGCACTCCCTCCAAGGCCAATATATCCTTCCTAAGGAGGCCAGGGCTTTGCGTACCAGAAGCATGACTTCTACCCTTTGTATTTTAGTCCTAGTCCTCTCTAGTCGAGAGGTTCCTTATCCCCAAGATGCCACTTAATTTCCTGGCAGAGATGAAAAAAGTAAAAGCTCGAGGTCTGTTATGGGGTGGGGTGGAGGAGAAAAATCTGGGGATTTCATCTCTGATCCCTTTTGGTGATTGAAAGTAGTCCAGGATACCACATTGTCCTTAACTTGCATCGTTTGGTACCTGCCTCATGCCACACAGTATATTCCAATCTAATGCAGTTTGAAACCATGGATGCACTTTACTTAATTGCTTTTTTTTCTTTATCTGTTAGGATGTGCAACAACTGTACTGGTGACAGGGGCAGGAATCGGTGAGTTTGCCCTCCAGATGCTTGTTGGATCAGTGAGTATATCCTTTCAAAATGTTTATATTTTTTTTAAGTGGAATCATGTCTGACAAATTTAGCAGCCTTTTCTGATTGCAACCTAAGGAAATACAACAGATTTATTTACAAAAGGCATTTGATAAGGTGCCATTTTGGAGGCTACTTGTTTTGTTTTTTCATTCATGGGATGGGGGCATCACTGGCTAGTTAATTGCAACATTTACAGCAACATTTACTGCCCACCCCTAATTGCCCTTGAGAACTGAGTGGCTTGCTAAGCCATTTCAGAGAGCGGTTAATTCATGACATCCATTATTGAAATCAGAATAATTATTAATGGATGTGTTTCCAACTGGAGGAATGTTGTTCCCAGGGATAGAGTTGCCAAACCACCCCCATGTATTTGTGGAGTTTTCAGGAAACACAGGAGAAAAATGACGGGAGCATGGGAAAAGATCAGAGATGGGGGAAATAATAAGTATTTGACTGTCAGTCAACAGTCCCCATTATATAATCAAGAATCCAATTGGCATAGGAAAGCAAAGCATCAAACAGATTGACAAGGTTGGGCGATGAATAGCAGGAATCTAGCGCCATGACAATTGGAGATCATTTGGTGAAACCTCCTGGAATACGTCCAACCAGAATTGGCATCTCTACCCAGGGGTCAGTGTTGGGAGCATGGCTCCTACTGGACTAGTAACCCAGAGATCCAGGGTAATGCTCTGGGGACCTGGGTTCGAATCCCAGCATGGCGGATGGTGAAATTTAAATTCAATAAAAATCTAGAATTGAAAGTCTGATGATGACCATGAAACCATTGCTGATTGCTGTAAAAACCCATCTGGGTTCACTAATGTTCTTTAGGGAAGGAAAATCTTACCTGGTCTGTCCTATGTCTGACTCCAGACCCACAGCAATGTGGTTGGCTCTGAATAAATGTAATTAAGGATGGGCAATAAATGCTGGCCCAGGCAGTGATACCTGCATCCCACCCAAAAAAAACAAAGCATCCCATTTGATTGGCACCCCATCCACAAACATGTACTCCTTCTGCCACTGATGCACAGTGGCAGCAGTGTGTACCATCTACAAGATGTGCTGGAGGAACTCACCAAGGCTCCTTCGACAGCACTTTCCAAACCCACAACTGCTACCATCTAGAAGGACAATGTGTCGGCAGACACATGGGGACACCACCACCTGGAAGTTCCCCTCCAAGCTGCTCACCATCCTGACTTGGAAATATATCACTGTTCCTTCACCGTCGCTGGGTCAAAATCCTGGAACTCCCTCCTTAACAACACCGAGGGTGTACCTACACCGCATGAACTGCAGTGGTTCAAGAAGGCAGCTCACCACCACTTTCTCAAGGGCAGTTAGGGAGAGGCAATAAATGCTGGCCCAGCCAGAGATGCTCAGACCCCAAGAGTGAATAAAAAAATTAATCTTAGATCTGTGTCCTCTGGTTACTGACTCTCCTGCAAGTGGATACCCTATCCATCAGAACTGCTTATAATTTTGAACACCTCTAGTAAACCTCCTCTTAAATCTTCCTGAAGAGAACAATTCCGGCTTCTTCAGTCTCTCTGCATAAGTGAAGTCATTTATACTTTTAAGATAATCACCAAAACAAAGGGAGAGATTAGGAGAAATGTATTTTACATAGAAGGCTATTAGACCAACCAGAAACAATATTGGAAGCAGAACACAATTTGGATTGAAAAGTGGAATTGGATAAATATTTGAAGAAAAAACATTTTAAAGGAGATGGAGAATAGAGTAGAGTGACGGGGTTGGATGGACAGTTCTTTTAGATGGAGAAATGGCCTGAAAGGTCTCCTTTTGTATTGTAAAGTCCCATTGGGTAATTTTCAACTTCCAGAGAGATAGAGCAGGGGAGAACTGGTGGCAGGGAGTCCAACAGCCTGCTTTACATATTGCCATGAAGTCAGTCTGGTGGCCAATTCACTACCGCCAGTTCCATCGAGGTTGAAAATGCCCTGCCCCCTCACCCCCCAATTCTGTTGACCATTGTTCCTTTAATGTGTTGATTAATTCATCTTTGGCTCCTTTCAGATTATTCAGTCGCCTGAAACCGATATATTCCTTGTGTGCGGGCTAACTTTTGGCTGTCTTGCCCTTCTGTTCTACCTGGTTCTTTTACTGGTGCACAGATTACACAATCATCAGAGAATGGCAGGTAAGCAGTCGATCACTGGGTTAGTAAGGGGAGAGCCTTGTTTAGGAACAACAGACTTTGAGGCAGAAAATGGTCTGTGTTGGGTCAATTGTACGTATACCAATTTAGCATCGGGACAGCCTGCATCCAATCTGGGCCTTGCTGCAAATTTCTGGGGCCCTTTTTCAGGTGCCCTTGGTGTGTTTTAGGAAGTGGGAGCAGAATTCTAGATGAGCTCAAGTCACGGGAGTGATCACTCCTCCCACAACCCTGCCCCCCGCGACCAATAACCACTCCAACCCTGCAGCCCTCACCCATCCCCCAGAATGTACCTGAGGACCTCCGCAGGCAAAGCAGGTGGCAAAACATTGATGTCACAATGGGGGGGGAGGAGGATGGGTTTTGAGAATTAAACTACCCTTTGTGTGAAGAAGTGCTTCCTTTTGGAAATCTCACTGGGACACATGAAACACGCCACACCAGAGTTGTTACGTTTTTATTCCGTTGGTTTTCTATGCCTTGTTGTGTCACTGTAGGCTGGGACAGAAAGAAACGCCATTGATTTTCCAATTGTCTTTGTTTTCTCAGAACAGTCAAAAGCGGGCACGATAGAGGAGTCAAAGTTCCCGTACCAGAGCTGAGATTTAGCAAGCGACCAGCCACAATAACATGCATTAGTTCTGAATAGACCTAATGCAACATTGGAATAGACTGCTTGCCTGTACTGGCTTTTACAATGGACATTACTGCAGTCATCCACACGCAGCTGCCCTCCCCTGTTTTTGAGAAGTGGCAAGGTCGCTTTTGTCTAAGCTTCTGGTTAAACTGATGCATCTCACTGATTTGTGCGGCTGCAACAATCTTTCCAAGAGAATGGACGTTGAAGGTCTAATGTACCAGAGATCATCCTAATAATCGGCATCATGTGGAACCTGAGTTAACTGCTTCATTTTTTTTTTAAATAGAACTGTTTTTTTAAAACATATTTGATTCTATCAGGTAAATGACTCTTTACACTTAACTCTCTTTTTGTTTAAAAAAAAATTGCCAAATGTGAATAGCATGAGAATTTGGAATGTTTTGTTCCAATTTCTTTTATGGTAAAAATGAAGATCCTAAAAGGGGATGACAGTGTATAAACTCTTTTTGACCTGAAATTCCTCTTTGTACCACTTTACAGAAGACAGTTGAAAGTAAACAGGTCTACACCTCCATTAAAGCAAAAAGGAGGGGAGGGGGGAACAAAAGAAAAAAGGAAAAGACTTGTATTTGCACACATAAGGAAATGAAGTCACTGTTGTTATGTGGGGAAGGTGTACATTACACAATGACTTTGTTAGTTTATTTTTATTGGGATTGGTTGAGGGAGGAATATTAACAATGGCAGTGGGAGAACGTAAAAAATAGGAGCAGGAGAAGCCACTTAGCCATTTGATCTTGCTTCACCATTCAATATCATCATGGCTGATTCTCTTCCTCAACTCCATTTTCTTGTCCTGTTCCCCTGATTTACTCAGTATCCAAAAATCTATTAATCCCAGACTTGAATATTCTCAATGACTGAGTATGCACAGCATCAAGATTCACAATTCTTTGAGTGTAGAAATTTCTTCTCATCTCAGTCCTAAATGGCCAACCCCTTATTCAGAGAACTCCTTTCTCTTCAGCAATTGTTGGCAAAGGATCCTTTGTGCCCCTTCTCAAAGGATGGTACCTCTGATGGTTTAGCACTCCTCCTGTTCTGTATCTTAAATGACGCATCATAAGAGCTTGAATCATAGAATGGTTACAGCACAGAAGGAGACAATTTGGCCCATTGTGTCTGTGCTGGCCCTCTGAAGGAACAATTCACCTCGTGCCTCTCCCATCTTTTCCCTGTAGCTAGGACTGGGTTGAATCCCTTTAGTAGGTTAAATATTCAAATTCAGTTTCCAGATTTGTCATATTCATTTATATCAAATCCATGTTATTGACTCATAGATGGGAGGCAGTGGCGTAGTAATATTGTCACTGGATTAGTATTTCAGAGACCCAGGGTAATTCCCTGGGGACCCAGGTTCGAATACTCCCATAGAGGATGGTGAAATTTGAATTTAATAAAAATCTGGGATTAAAAGTCTGATGATGACCATGAAACCATTTTTGTAAAAACCCACCTGGCTCACTAATGTCCTTTAGGGAAGGAAATCTGCTGTCCTTACCTGGTCTGGCCTACATGTGACTCCAGACCCACAGAAATGTGGTTGTCCTCTGAACAAGGGCAATTAGGGATGGGCAAAAAATGCTGGCCTAGCCTGAGGCAGACCAGAACAAGCTTAATTCTACACTTAGCTAAATTCTTCCCCCTAATGCATTGCTTTGTCTCAAGATACCCTTAATAGGGAATAGAAAGTGTCCATGTAGGTGCCCCCTGGTTGGGTATAGGACAGTCAACCAGAGAGTCCCAGCGATGATGGACCCTGTCTCTAAGCCCATTCTTGATCATACCGTTGTCTCGTGTATATTTCCGACACCAGCCAAGTGCGAGATTGTCTCTTGATACTGTAGCTCAGTATCCATGAAGAACTAGGTTGGGACTAACCAATCCATTGTTTTCAGGGAGTTGCAGATCTGATGAAAATATTCTGGCACCAAATGTCATTGATACCAATGTCGATGGTGATGGACATGGGGTGGACGGGTATTCTCTGGTTGCTATGGATGACCCACATTGCTATGTTCTGGTTAGGTGGGGCCATCTCATTTGTATAATGTTGCAAGGGTCTGACTGCATTTGTCATGAAGCCCTGGAAGTGTAGGACATGTACCAGCGGCCATTAAAGTTGCTGCAATAAGACAGCAGTAACCTCACGTGTTTGAGCTGATCAAACCCTCTATCTTATTACTCACCCTGAAATCACGAACCTATTGCTTTAAATCCTTTGAGGACCTCACTAGCAATTGGGTGCAGAGAAAGTCTTATTTATCATGTTACTCACAACAGGGTCAGTCATCTCCCTCATGTCAGAAATGGATTCTGAATGGAAATCTAAGATGTGGGGCTGCAGTGGTGGATGGTTTGCCCCATCCCAGAAGGAAAGTCAGCTCAAAGCCAACTTGCTCCGTGAAAGCCCGCCCTGCAGCCATAACACGCTGTGGGCAGGCTAATTTGGCGAGTGTTGGGACTTCTGCCCCTCACTGGGGAGGAAGCCCCTCCCTCAGGAGCTGCCAGCCAATCAGATTGGCCGGCAGCTCCAGCGGTCCCAGCAGCACCATGAGCTCAGTAGTGGGCACTGCCGGGACTGCAACAAGCTCCAAGAGGAAGAGACAAGAGTGCTATCCACTGTGTCATGGCCCAGTGGATCCCAGAGTGAGATAAGTTGGGGGTGTTGGGTGGGGAGGGTTTGGCCAGCTTAGGGAGGGGGTGGGGTTTGTGGAGGGGTTTTGGCTTTGAAGAGCAGGCAGGTAGGGATGAAGAGGATGTGCTATCTTAGGGGTGTTGTCACTAATACGCAAAGGGCACCCCCCTGAAGATAGTATACACCTCCCCACCCCGTCCTTCCTGCCCTTTTGAAAACTTTCTCTCAGAGTTGTGAGTCTTTGGAACTCTCTTCCCTGGAGAACAGTGGATGCAGGGTCATTGAATATTTTTAAGGAAGAGGTAGATAGATTCTTGATTAACAAGGAAGTCAAATGTTATCTGGGCCAGGTGGAATGTGGAGTCAAGGCCACAATCAGATCAGCCATGGAGCAGGCTCGAGGGGCTGAATGGCCTTCTCCTGCTCCCATTTCATTTGTTTGTATGATGCACAATGGCATCAATTATAGAGGTGTCAAAGGATATTTTTATTTGATCAATTTGGAGGTGGTTATTGGAGTCCTAACTTCAATTGACAGCCGTGGCACAGTGGATAGTACTCTTGTCTCTGGGCTAGAAGTTTGTAGGTTCAGGTTCCCTTCCAGGATTTCAGCACAAAGTCTAGGTTGACCACTCCAGTGCAATGCTGAGGGGTTTCTGCACTGTCTGAAGTGCTGCCTTTCTGATGAGATATTAAAATGAGACTCTGCCCTCTTAGATCCCATGGCACTATTTCAAAGAAGATTAGGGGACATTTCCTGGGCCAATGTTTATCCCTCAATTAACATTCCCAAAAAAACACCAGATTATCTGGTCATTATCACATAATGAGATTTTACTGTGCGCCAATTGGTTGTTGCATTTTCTGTATTACAACAGTGACTACACTTTAAAAGCACTTCATTGGCTGTAAAGCACTTTGGGATGTCTTGATGTGAAAGGCACTACATAAATCTGCATAAATACAAGTCTTTCTTTCTTTCTAATGGTTGGGTTCCACAATTAATTTATTAGTCACTAGTTTGCCTCACTCACAGCACAATAAGCTAGCTAGAAGAGTTGCTGTCTGGTTATAATGATTTGCTGATGCAGATGGGATGTCAAGGAGCAACCTATACTCTGATAGTTGCTAGAGGAAAGACTGCTACGTGACTCTTTGGTGATGGCCTCATTATATATTGGGTAATGTGCCAAAACCACTAGAAAAAAATCACCTTCCAGGATACTCAAATCAGATAAAGTTACTCTAAATAATGTAACCATTTTTTATTTCTTTAACCTGTGCAGTGTTGCAGAAAGTTGAGGCTTCATTTTATTTTGCCTTGTACACTAAAGAGGAGATGCTTTATGTGTTTTTGTTATTTAAAAATGTCCTTTATGAAAATTTGATTGAATGTATTTCGAAAGTCGGACTTCAATTAGCTGATTAATCAGTGCACCTGGACTCAGGCTGTGTCTGTGTTCTGACAACTAAAGAAATGCTAGATAATATATTAAAGATACTATGAAATTCCATTCACTTTTATCTTTTTTTGTATAAATTTGTATGTTAGGCTTTTAATCACAAGATCAGTTTCGATGAAGAAGACATTTTGGACGATTTGATCTCATTCCTTCACAATTCCAATCTCCGATCTGAACCCTCGCATCCCAACCCTTCCGAGACAACCTTTCCATCCCAATTCTTCCACCCCAACCCACCAATTCCATCCCTTTCATCCCAGCACTTCCATCTGAACTTTCCCTTTCCAATCCTCCCATACCAACTTCTGATTATAACCATGTGATCAGCTGACAACCCTGATCACTGTCTGTATTGAAACACTTCCTGATGTGTGTCCTAACATTGGCAATTACTACCTTGAACTTGCAGCCAATTGCTCTATTGTTTGGGAACAAGCTGAAAGTTGTGTCCTGGGCTTACATTCACAATCCCATTAAGGAGCTCATACACTCTCTGGGATCTAAATCTGTTCGCATAAGGGATACGTGCATACATTATGTTTCATACATCAAAAGTTGCAATCATGAGATCACCAAATCATGTGCAGATGTTGCATATTGAGTGTGCATGTATGTGTGAATACACATGTGTGGTTGTGTGTTCATGTCTATACAAGTAGTGATACCATTATCAGTCGCTGATATGTGGACGAATATGGAACATATATTTGCAAGGCTTCCACTCTCTCTGAGGAAATCCTGCCTCCCAGAGTCGCATCATAGTTCCATAGCCCTTTCTGCAGCAGTGCAGTCAGGAGGTTCATTGAATAACAGCACACATAATTCAGGATCTTTTTGTATATTGGTAAACAGGAATCTTCCTTTCCGGAATACCTAGTCAACAAACTCACATTTCCCATTCCATTGGTGGAGATCCAATAAAAGCCGAGATTGGTTACCCATCCACTAAACTGAGGATTCTCTGTCTTTCTCTTTCCACCTTCCCAACCCATCCATATTCCTTATCCTTCTCAACCTGTCTGTGGTCACACAGTTGTCCACAACATCCTACTCCAACACTTCGCTACCTTGGGACTGCTCTGCCTGGTTCCATTTTATCTATCTAATCGTAGCCAGAGTATAACTTACAATAGCTTCTCTTCCTGCTCCTGCACCATTACTTCTGGTGTCCCCCAAGGATCAGTCTTTGGATCCCTTCTATTTCGCATCTACCCCTCACCTTCTCATCCAAAAGCACAGCATTACTTTTCACTTGTATACACTACCTTATTGTCTCCTCTCTCAACTCCTCCACTGTTGCTAAATTGTTAGACTGCTTCTCTGATATCCAGTACTGAAAGAGCAGAAATGTCTTCTGATTAAACATTGGGAACTCTGAAGTCATTGTCTTCAGTCCTTGCTCCAAACTGTTCCCTAGCAACTGACTCTATTCCTCTTCCCTGGAGATGGTCTGAGATGAAACGAGACTGTTTGTAACTTTGTCGTATTTGACCATGAGATGAACTTCCGACCACACATCCATGCCATCACTAAAGCCGCCTATTCCCACCTCTATACCATCGCTCGACCCTGCTCCTCCTTCTTCTCATCTGCTGCTGAAATTCTTATTCATGCCTTTGTTACCTCTAGACTTGTTTATTTCAATGCACTGCTGGCTGATCTCCAACATTCTACCCTCAGTAAACTTGAGGTCATCCAAAACTCTGCCTTACTTGCATTATGCTCCACTCGCCTATCACCTCTGTGCTCAGTTCCCAGTTCAAATTCTTATCCTTGCTTTCAAATCAACCTATGGCCTTGCTCCTCCCTACCTCTGTAGTCTTCTCCAACCCATAAGCCTCCGAGATCTCTACACTCATCTAGTTCTGGCCTCTTGTGAATCCCGGATTTTAATTTTTCCACCAGTAGAGTTTCTGTAGCCAGGCCCTACCCTTGGTGAATTCCCTCCCTAAACATCTCAGCCTCTCTACCTCTCTTTCTTCCTTTAAGACACTCCTTGAAACCTACCTCTTTGACCAAGCTTTTGGCCATTTGCTATAATATTGCCTTATGTGGCTCTGTTTAATTTTGCTGTATAACCCTCCAGTGAAGAACCAAGGGGTGTTTTATTACATTAAATGTGCTATATAAAAATAAGTTGTTGTTATCATTGTTGCTGGTAATGATGTGGTTGCCTGTGAACATTCTGTTCCTAGGCTCCTCTTGCGTATAGGCAGTGTTTTGAAGAGTAGGTTTTTAAAAATACATATGTATTATATTGGAAACAAAGTACCACAATCATCCAGTTTAGTTTAAATGTGGTTTGGTCAGTAATGAGGGAAAATAATCCCTTATTGCAATTCCCACACTCTTTTCCAGTTCTATCACCCTCTGCTGTCAGTTGCAAGACATGTCTGTCAACGGGGCTGACGTTGCTGTCCTGTGCAGATAAACTTGCTGCCCTAACTATGAAATGCCTGCACTGTGAGTGGTAGTGGATAACCTTTCTGCATAGCTCCCTGAGAGGCTGCGGTTGTTACAAACAGTTAACCATCTTAAGGTGGTACCAGAAAGTACCACAAAGCTCTGCGGGAGTCAAACTATTTGTGGGCGAGAAAAAAAATACATCTGTAGGTCACAAAAGGACATTCTTGTGTTTTTGATTAGTGGTTAGGACAGTGTAATGTTTATGTTGGCGGACTTGTAATTCCTGTAGAACTGGACTAATTATTCCAGAGGATGTCAGTTCAAATCCCTCTACTGCAGTTTGAGAATTTGATCTCAGTTTTTTAAAAAATCATAGCACTAAAAAAGTCATCATCAGTAAAAACAAAGTGACCTTGAAGCTGTTAGATTGTTGTTAAAAACCCACAGTTGGTTCCCTAATGTCCTTTAGGACAAGTAATTCTGCCCATTTGTGAATCCAGTCCCACATCAATCGTGGTAGATTCTGAAATTTCTTTTTAATACGTTCAATTATATCAAACCGTTCCCACTGTTTCCATCAGCCCCTTCTCATGTTAACCAGCGACACTGACATCCTGAGAATTTTTTTAAAAATAGAGCCTGGAAGTGACAGGGTTAATCTCAAAAAGGGGGAAGGCTTTCACCCTCACTCTTTCACTCTGCTGGGACCTCACATTCAGTTTTACGAACATACAACTTAGGAGCAGGACTAGGCCATTCAGCCCCTTGAGCCTGCTCCGCCATTCAATAAGATAATGGCTGATCTGATTGTGGCCTCAACTCCACATCCCGTCTGCACCTGATCACCTTTAACTCCCTTTGTTAGTCAAGAATCTATCTCTGCCTTAAAAATGTTCAATCACCCTGCCTCCGCCACTCTCTGGGTAAGAGATTCCAAAGATTCACAGCCCTCAGAGAAAAAAAATTCTCCTCATCTCCATATTAAATGGGAGACCCCTTATTTTTAAACCGTGTCCCTCTGTGGAAAGAGGACAGAAGCTGGCATTATCCTCCCTAGAGCAGAGAAGGTTAATAGGAGATTTGAAAGAGGGTTTTAATCAAAATCATGAACAGTTTTGACAGAGCAACTAAGGAGAAACTATTTCAGTGGCTGAAAGGTCACAGCACGCAAATGTAAAGTGATTGGCAAAAGAAGCAGAGGAGACATGAGAGAAACATTTTTCATCTATCAGATTAATGATCTGGAAAGCGCTATCTGAAAGGGAATTGGAGACAGATTCAATATAACTTTCAAAAGGGAATTGGATAAATACTTGAAAAGGAAACATTTTAACAGGGCTATGTGGGAAAGAGCAGGGGTGTGGGATTAATTTAGTAGTGCCACCAAAGAATTGGTATAAGCATGGTGGGCAGAATTTATCTCCTTCCTGGGCTGTATCATTGTAGAATCTCATATTGTGAGAAAGAGACTAGTGACCCTTATTAATATTTCAGTAGTAACATTAATGGAGAAAAAAAAAGTGGACACCACAGACACTGATTACCCAGCTTGGATAAAAGCAAAATACAGGGATGTTGGAAATCTGAGATAAAAACATAAATGCTGGAAAACCTCAGCAGGTCTGGCAGCATCTGTGGAGAGAGAAACAGAGTTAACGTTTCAGGTCCGAATGACTCTTCTTCAGAGCTAAAGAGAAGTAGAAATGTGATGGATTTTATACTGTTTAAGAGGGGGTGGAGCAGGTGAAGCAAGATAGAAGGTTAGGGGTAGGTGGGAGCTCAGGGGAGATTGACAAAGATGGCATGGACACAAGACAAAGGGGGTGTTAATGGTAGTGGTAAGGACTATAGAAGTTGCTAATAGTGGCAGAATGTGTAAATAGCAGAACAAGGGTGGGCCAGTTGGGGTGGGGAGGGGTGGCATTGGGGAAAAATGATTAAAAAATGAATAAATAAAAAAATGAAAATAAATAAGAATAAAAATTAAAATTAAATTGAAATTAAAAGATAAATTGGATTAAAAAAGGAGTAGAGATGGTGGAAGAGAGTTCATGCTCTGAAGTTGTTGAACTCAATGTTGAGTCCAGAAAGCTGTAAAGTGCCTAAATACAAGATAAGATGCTGTTCCTCCAGTTTGCGTTGGGCTTCACTGGAACATTGCAGCAGGCCAAGGGTGGACATGTGGGCATGAGAACAGGATGGAGTGTTGAAATGGCAAGTGACAGGAAGATCTGGGTCATGCTTGGGGAGAGACCACAGGTGTTCTGAAAAGCATTCACCCAGTCTGACAAGGGTGGTGCTGTTGTTGACTGGCGTACTGGCCTATACCTTGCAGAGACTAAGCACCAACTCTCAGACACTCCTTCCTACCTCCCCCTGGATCATGACCTCACCACCACCAATCAAACCATTGTTTCCAGGACTGTCACTGACCTCATATCCTCTAGCGATCTTCTCTCCACAGCTTCCAAGCTCTCAGTCTCCCAACCCTGCACAGCCCGCTTCTACCTCTTTCCCAAAATCCACAAACAGGGCTGTCCCAGTCTTCTTAATGGCAGTGGTAAGGACTATAGAAGGTGCTAATAGTGGCAGAATGTGTAAATAGCAGAACGAGGTGAGCGCTCTGTGAAAGCACAACATAGAAACAAGTGGCAGTTAGTCCTGTAAGGTGGGGGGTGAAAAACACTAAGGGGCAAAAAACGTTAGTGGCGGTTGTATATAGACCCCCCAAGCTGTAGTGGTGATGTTGGGAATGGCATTAAACAGGAAATTAGAAACACATGCAATAAAGGAACATCTGTACTTATGGTTGACTTTAATCTGCATATAGATTGGGCAAATCAAATTAGTAACAGTACCATAGAGGAAGAATTCCTGGAGTGTATATCGGATGGTTTTCTGGACCAATATGTTGAGGAACCAATGAGAGAACAGGCCATCCTAGACTGGGTTTTGTGTATGAGAAAGGAATAATTGGCAATCCAGTTGTGCGAGGCCCCTTGGGGATGAGCGACCATAATCTGATAGAATTCTTCATCAAGATTGCGAGTGATATAGTTGATTCTGAGACTAGTTGATCTTGAAGCTTAATAAAGGAAACTACTATGGTATGAGGGGCGAGTTGGCTATGATGGATTGGGAAACGTTACTTAAAGGGATGACGGTGGATAGGCAATGGCAAACATTCAAAGAGCGCATGGGTGAACTACAACAATTGTTTATTCCTGTCTGGCGCAGAAGTAAAACAGGAAAGGTGGCAAAATCATGGCTTACAAGAGAAATTAGAGATAGTATTAGATCTAAGGAAGAGGCATACAAATTGGCCAGAAGAAACAACAGACCTGAAGATTGGGAGCAGTTTAGAATTCAGCAAGGAAGGACCAAGGGATTGATTAAGAAGGGGAAAATAGAGTATGAGAGTAAGCTTGCGGGGAACATAAAAACTGACTGTAAGAGTTTCTATAGGTATGTGAAGAGAAAATTATTGGTGAAGACAAATGTAGGACTCTTACAGTCAGAAACAGAGGAATTTATAATGGGGAACAAAGAAATGGCTGACCAACTAAATACATACTTTGGCTCTGTCTTCATAAAGGAGGACACAAATAACATACCAGAAATGTTGGGGAACATAGGGTTTTGTGAGAGGGAGGAACTGAAAGAAATCAGTATTAGTAGGGAAATGGCGTTGGAGAAATTGATGGGATTGAAGGCCGATAAATCCCCAGGGCCTGATAATCGACATCCCAGAGTATCTAAGGAAGTGTCCCTAGAAATAGTGGATGCATTGGTGGTCATCTTCCGAGGTTCTATAGACTCTGGAACAGTTCCTACAGATTGGAGGGTAGCTAATGTAACCCCACTATTTAAAAAGGGAGGTAGAGAGAAAACAGGGAATTTTCGACCAGTCAGCCTGACGTCGGTAGTGGGGAAAATTCTAGAGTCCATTATAAAAGATTTAATAGCTGAGCACTTGGAAAACAGTGACAGAATCGGACAGAGTCAGCATGGAATTTACGAAAGGGAAATCATGCTTGACAAATCTACTGGAATCTTTCAAGGATGTAACTAATAGGGTTGATGAGGGATAGCCAGTGGATGTGGTTTACTTAGACTTTCAGAAGGCTTTCGACATAAGAGATAAGCACGTAAAATTAAAGCGCATGGGATTGTTTGTAGTGTATTGAGATGGATAGAATACTGGTTGGCAGACAGGAAACAAAGAGTAGGAATAAACAGGTCTTTTTCCGAATGGCAGGCAGTGACTAGTGGGGTATCGCAGGGATCAGTGCTGGGACCCCAGCTATTCACAATATATATTAATGATTTAGACAAGGGAACTAAATGTAATATCTCCAAATTTGCAGATGACACAAAGCTGGGTGGGAGGGTGAGCTGTGAGGAGGATGCAGAGATGCTTCAGTGTGACTTGGACAAGCTGAGTGAGTGGGCAAATGCATGGCAGATGCAGTATGATGTGAATAAATGTGAGGTTATCCACTTTGGTAGCAAAAACAGGAAAGCAGATTATTATCTGAAAGGCTTTAAATTGAGAGCAGAGAATGTGCAACGAGACCTGGATGTCCTCATACACCAGTCACTGCAGGTAAGCATGCAGGTGCAGCAGGCGGTAAAGAAGGCAAATGGTATGTTGGCCTTCATAGCGAAAGGATTCGAGTACAGGAGCAGGGATGTCTTGCTGCAATTATACAGGGCTTTGGTGAGACCACACCTGGAATATTTTTGCAGTTTTGATCTCCTTATCTGAGGAAGGATGTTCTTGCTATAGAGGGAGTGCAGCGAAGGTTTACCAGACTGATTGCTGGGTTGGCAGGACTGACATATGAGGAGAGATTGAGTCCGTTGGGATTATATTTGCTGGAGTTCAGAAGAATGAGGGGGGATCTCATAGAAACCTATAAAATTCTAACAGGACTAGACAGGGTAAATGTAGGAAGGATGTTCCCGATGGTGGGGGAGTCCAGAACCAGGGGTCACAGTCTGATGATACAGGGCAGACCATTTAGGATTGAGATGAGGAGAAATTTCTTCACCCAGAGAGTGGTGAGCCTGTGGAATTCACTACCACAGAAAGTAGTTGAGGCCAAAGCATTGTATGTTTTCAAGAAGCAGTTAGATATAGCTCTTGGGGTGAAAGGGATCAAAGGATATTAGTTGGATGGTCAGCCATGATCATAGTGAATGGCGGAGCAGGCTCAAAGGGCTGAATGGCCTACTCCTTCTATTTTCTATGTTTCTATGACCCATCATGTCAGCCTGATCCTGCCCCATGGAACTCATTTCTTCCTATCTTGACCCCATTCTCTCTCCCCTTGTCCAGTCTCTTCCCACATACATCTGCGATTCTGCTGATGCCCCACATCATATCAACAACTTCCAGTTCCCTGGCCCTAACCGCCTCCTCTTCACGATGGACATCCAATCCTTCTGTACCTCCCTCCTCTACCAGGATGGTCTGAGGGCCCTCTGCTTCATCCTTGAACAGAGGCTCGAGAAATCCTCATCTTCCACTACTCCCCTCCGTCTGGCTGAACCTGTTCTCTCACTGAACAATTTCTCCTTTAAATTGTGTCACTTCCTCCAAATAAAAGGTGTGGCTATCGGTATCTGCATGGGCCCCAGTTATGCACGTCTTTTTGTGGGGTATATGGAATATTCCTTGTTCCAGTCCTACTCAGGCCCCCTCCCACAACTCTTTTATCGGTACATCGATGACTGTATTGGTGACGCTTCATGATCTCGTCTGGGGTGGAAAATCTTATTGATTTTGCTTCCAATTTCCACCCCTCTCTCACCTTCACATGGTCCATCTCTGACACTTCCTTTTCTCCCTTGACCTCTCTGTCTCCATTTCTAGTGATAGACTGTCTACCAATATTCATTACCGACTCCCACCGACTCCCACAGCTACCTCGATTACAAATCCTCACACCCCGCTTCCCGTAAAGACTCTATCCCATTCTGTCAGTTCCTCCACCTCAGTCACATCTGTTCTGATGATGCCACTTTCAAAAATGGTGCTTCTGACATGTCTTCCTTTTTCCTTATGCAAGATTTCCCACCATGGTTGGCAAGGCCCTCAACTGTGCCCGACCCACCTCCCGCACCTCTGCCCTCACACCTTCCTCTCCCTCCCAGAACCATGATAGGGACCCCTTGTCCTCACTTTTCACCCCATCAGCCTCTGCATTCAAAGGATCATCCTCTGTCATTTCCGCCAACTCTAACGTGATGCCACCACCAAACACATCTTCCTGTCACCACCCTTCCCTCGCCCCCCCATCAGCATTCTGTCGGGACCCTCCAATCCATGACACCCTAGTCCACTCCTCCATCACCCCCAACTCCTCATCCCCTTCCCATGCAATCGCAGAAGGTTCAACACCTACCCCTTTACCTCCTCCCACTTCAGTGTCCAAGGCCCCAAACACTCCTTTCAGGTGAAGCAGCGGCTTCACTTGCACCTCCCTCAGTTTAGTCTACTGCATTCACTGCTCCCAATGTGGTCTCCTCTACATTGGAGAGACCAAATGCAGACTGGGTGACCGCCTTGTGGAACACCTTTGCTCAGCGTCCAAGCATCACCCAGACCTTCCTGTAACTTGCAATTTCAACACCCCATTCTGCTCTCATGCCCACATGTCCATTGCCTGCTGCAATGTTCCAGTGAAGATCAACGCAAACTGGAGGAACATCCTCTATTTAGACACTTTACAGCCTTCCGGACTTAACATTGAGTTCAACAACTTCAAGCCATGAAATCTCTTCTCCATCTCTACTACTTTTTTAATCCAATTTTTTAAAACCACAATTTTATTTTTTATTTTTATTCCTATTTATTTCCATTATTTTTTATTTATTTATTTATGTTTATTTATTCATTCTTTTTTCTATCCTTTATCCCCAAACACCACCAGCACTCCCACACCCCACCCCCCAACAGGACCATCTATCACTTGTTTCTTTGTTGTGCTTTCACAGAGTGCCTACCCTTGTTCTGCTATTAACACATTATGCCACTAATCGCACCTTCTCTACTCTGTACCACCACCATTAGCACTCCAGTTGTATTGTGTCCAGGACATCTTTGTCAATCTCTCCTTATCCCTGACCTTCTATCTTGCTTCACCTGCTCCACCCCCTCTTATACAGTATAAAATCCAGCACATTTCTACCCCCTTTAGCTCTGAAGAAGTCATACGGACTCAAAACATTAACTCTGCTTCTCTCTCCACAGAAGCTGCCAAACCTGCTGAGATTTTCCAGCATTTTATGTTTTCATCATTATCCAACTTGGATCCTGATTCCTTGAGCGCAGCAGAAGATTCAGCTTGCGTGTTCCCGATCTAGGAAGCTTGTCCACACCTGCGGCAAGATGACTCCTTCACAGTAATTAGAAACAAGCTATGGTTTGTTTCTCATTCATTCACAGGATGTGTGTGTGTGTCATTGGATAGGTCAGCATTTAATGGTCATTCCTAATTGCCTTGAGACGGTGGGGGTGAGCCGCTTTCTTGAACCACTGTCGTCCATGTGATGTAAGGAGGGAGTTCCTGGATTTTACAACAACATGTAATTATATAGTGTCAGTATCATAATAAAGCATCTCCAGGCACTTCACAAACCAAATATAACACCAAGCCACATAAGAAAATGTTAGGTTGGTTAAAGAGGTAGGTTTTAAGGAGTGTCTTAAAGGAGGAATGTGAGATAGAGAGGCAAAGAGGTTTAGGAAGAGAATTCCAGAACTTAAGGCCAGACGGCTGACAGCGCGTCCACTAATGGTAGAGGAATTAAAATTAGGGATGCTCAAAAAGCCATAATTCAATGAGTGCAGATATCTTTGAGGGTTGTAGGGCTGGAGGAGGTTACAGAAATAGGAAAGGCCGAGGCCATGGAGGGATTTGTAAACAAGCATGAGAATTTTAAAATCAAGACGTTGTTGACTGAGAGTCAATACAGGCAGCAAGCACAGAGGTGACAGGTGAAAGGGTGAGAGTTAAGACATGGCCAACAGAGTTTTGGATGACCGCAAGTTTATGGAGGGAAGAATGTAGGAGACCTCCCAGGAGTATGTTGGAATATATGAGTCTAGAGGTAACAAAGGCACGAATGAGAGTTTCAACAGATGAGCTGAGACAGCAGCAAAGTCTTGTGATGTTAAGGAGATGGAAATAAGCAGTCTTAGTGATAGCGCAGATATGTGGTTGGTAGTTCAACTTGGGGTCAAATGTGATACCAAGATTGCGAACAAACTGGTTTAATCTCAGACTAATACCAGGGAGAAGAATGGAGTTGATAATGTAAGGAACAGAGTTTGGAGTGGGGACTGAAAACAACAGCTTCAATCTTCCCAATATTTAATTGGAGAAAATTTCTACTCATCCAGTACTGACCCAGCAACTGTGAAGGAATGGCAATATATTTCCAAGTCAAGATGATGTGTGACTTGTGGTTGATGGTGCTCTCATGCATCTGCTGCTCTTGTCCTTAGTTGGTAGAGGTTGCAAGTTTGTTCCTTCTCACATTCCCCTCTTCCCAGGATAAAGTCCAGTTGGTCCATGTGGCTCATGCAGAGAAAAAACATGTGCATTCCTAATGGGTTGAATAGCATGTAATATTCTATTATTTCTAAGCATTAAATGCTTCAACTAATGCTGGTGCTCCTGATACAGCCTCAGCCTAACCTGCCCACCTGCCCTTCATTAATGGTCTATGACAATGATAACTCATGCGCCTCAAGGTCCAATGCAGCAGCCCCGTCAGGCTGGGAATCAGCTAACCCAGCACAAACTGGAGATGGATGACATTTTTAAGCAGACTTGGGTGTCCGCTGTAACACACCTGTGCTCATGGGGCCTTCAGGAGAGAGGTGGGGGGTGGGGCGGGGGGGGGGGGAGGGGTGGTGGTTGGAGGATTAACTTTTATAAAATGACAAAGATGGGAAACCATCGACAATATATTGAGAATTCTCCTCCTACAGTGGAGCTTGATTTAGTTACATCTGCAAAAATAAAAGCTGTATTCATGTCTTAAATCTCATATCTCTATAGAAATAAAACATTGAGTCTGAAGTTTACATATATATATATACTTTAATTCAAATATTCAACAAAAATAGCCACTTTCTTTGATTGTCTACACATTTTGCCAAACCAAATAGTATCAGTTTCCCTTAAGGTTGGGCTCAAATTTTTTCAGAAAATATATATATTTTATATATATATTTATTTAATTGAAATTTTATAATTTCTACAAATCCAACATATTCACCATAAAGAACTGATTTGATCATTTCATGATTTTCAAAAGTCAGAAGCAGAAAGGGTGGGGGGAGTAATCATTTCACGTAAATAGAACAAGGATGAGAGTCAGTTTTGAGACAGGAACTTCCACGTTAAGCAGCTGCATCAGGAAGTTTGTTGTTGAGCTACCTGACCTGGCCTTACGAGCATACATGTTCATGCTGCTCAGTTTGACCACAATGATACCTCATGTAGAAAAAATAGTGTGTCGAAATCCATTGATGTGCCATGGGTGCTGAGACCTGAAAAATATCTCCATTTTCCATAAATTCCATAAACACCTAGTCATATAAGATAAAGAATTCAGTACAATGGAGGAAGGAAGGTTTAATCAATAGATTGAGATTCTTATTGAGATTCAGCAGCCGCCAATGCTGCAGGAGATCGAACAATATTGTCAAACATGTCCTTAGTTATAGTTAACATGCCAAGTGGGGGTTGTACACGTGTGAATCAAACATGCACCCATGGCCAACTCTAGTGCCCGGACAATTCCTAAACTGGAAAAAAGTAACTTGGCACACACCAAGGATTGGACTTGGGATCTTCCTGTTCAAAAAGTCTCAGTGCTGCCTTAAACTAGATAGTTATTTCAACTCTCTTCAGCCACCTTCAACTTGGTTGCTCAGGGATGAGATTTTCCGAAGTCCTACATCAGCTGCAGGATCTCACAGTGCTGGGTGCTATCAGAAAATGGCCAGCAAAGTGGCTACGGTTTCCCATCTAACGAGTCAATGGGCTAGATATCCACTGTTTTCCAACAAACCTTTATTCCACGCCAGAACCTGCTAAAGGTGTAGGGTGACTAAAGTTCTCCCAGTTTTACCTTTTGGACTTTAGCTGAATTTAACTTCCTTCCACCTTTCTACTGGAAAGTACAATATTGATTATTACAACAAAAATCAGCTGGCAGCATCTTTCAACCCTCAGTCAATTCACTCAAAGAACAGCACCAAACAACTGAAAAAATAAATCCATTATATCATTTTCCTTTCATTAAATGGCATCTATTTTTCCAATGATCCTGCAAAATATACCACTAGAAATTGCTGACCCGAAGCAACTCATCTTTATTCTATTGGTAATAAATTCAAAGAAATGAAGGTAAAATTGAGATTTTTTTAAAAAAAATTATGGCACTGATACTCAGGTTGCACCTCGGAGGTGTAGAGAGGGTGGACTCAGTGACCTTTCAGGGAGGGAGATGAAGGGGTTCTCCCTGGGGTATTCACAAAGCAAGGCTGAACAGCTTGTGACCTATCGTTCAGGTTTGTTGCCCTGGCTTCGGAAACAGTGTTATCAAGGGCAACACTGCAACCGGGGTCAGAGGCTATGCTTGCTTTGGGACATCTACGAGGTGGTTCCATTCCCTGTCTCTGTGCAGAGAGAAGGCAAAGCCAACTGATAGTGGGAGTAAATGGCTGATGCCAAGGATAGGAAGGGTTACACTTCACTTTGGCAAATTGGGTTGGAGGTCTCAGCTCTGCCCATTACTGCCCAGCTGTGCCATTGCTGACAAAGTCTGGAAATGCCTGAAGCTGGAATCCAAAAGTTGCAGATAAAATCTTAATGCAATTGTGCTAGGTATCCAAACTTTGCTATTTTAAACACACTAACTGGCCCATATTCATGTAAATACACGACACAGAAGCTGCAACATTGACTGTTAACAAGCCCTTAGCTGTGGACTATCACAGGAGCCCTGGACTTGGGCAGTCTCAGAGTATGGTGTCAGCTCTAGCTCAGTGAGAGCCATACTTGTCCCTGACTCAAAGTTGTGGGATCAAGTTACACGTCAGAGATATGAGGACATAGTCCAGAGACGCGAGGACATAATCCAGAATGACGCTCCTAATGCAGTACTGAGGGAGTGCTGCACTGCCGGTGGTGCTGTCTTTCAAATGAGATGTTAAGCCAGGACCCTGTCTGCTCTCTCAGGTGGATGTAAAAGATCCCTTGGTATTATTTCAAAGTAGAGCAGGGAAATTGTCCCTAGTGTCTTGGCCAATATTTATCCCTCAAGCAACATTTACTAGAACAGATTATCTGGTCTTTGTGGCATTTATGGGACCATAACGTGCAATGTTTCCTACATTAGAACAGTGAACATGCTTCGAAAGTATTTCATTGACTTAGGGATACCTTGAGCTTGTGAAAAGGTGCAATTTAACTGCAAGTGTCAGCTGTGACTCAGTTGGTAGCACTCTTGCTTCTGCACCACAAGGTTCAGGGTTCAAGCCCCACACTAGTGCTTGTGCACATAAAAGTCAAAGCTGACATTCCACTGTAGGCTGAGGAAATTGTCATTGTCAGAGGTGCCATCTCTTGGATGAGATATTAAACTGTGGTGCTGTTCAGGTGGATGCCAAAGATCCCATGGCACTATTTTGAAGAAGAGTCATCCCCAGAGCGCAGGCCAATATTTTTCCCTCAACCAACATCACAAGAACAGACTATCTGGTCATTATCACATTGTTAACCACACTCATAAATGTTGGTGAAATACTGTCCAGCTGTGATACTGACACAACCAAAGTAGAAGTTCTTTTACTGTTGAGAAAGTTTGCTGCTTGCCACATTGAATTGGGAACCACTTAATATTCAATGGTGACATCTGGAAGTGTCACCAGTTGTGTGCTGATAGCTCTAGCTGGTGTCATTTTACTCTTATGCTGTTGCTTATGGGCCACCTCCCCTCTGCACACCAGCGTAGTCTCTCTTATTAAAACTGAGCTGGAAGGTGCAGTTGCTTCATATCTGCTATAAATCCAGAATGACTGGGGCAGCCTAAGTCAAAGTGACACAACTTTAGACCAGAGCCAAGCCATTCAGGAGTGAAGTTCAGAAATATGTCTTCAGACAAAGGATGGGAAAAATCTTGAAAACTCTCCAACTAATTAATAATTTTGAAACTGAGATTGATGAATTTTTGCAAGATAAGAGTATTAAGGGATGCAGAGTCATGACGGGTAAATGAAGGTATGATTGGGGAAACTATGGTGTAGTGTTAATGTCACCGGACAAACAATCCAGAGGCCCAGACTAATGCTTTGGGGACATGGGGTCAAATCACAGCTGGCAGAATTTAAATTCAATTAATGAAATCTGGAATTAAAAGCTAGTCTCAGCAATAGGAACCATGAAACCTTTGTCAATTATTGTAAAAATCCATTTGGTTCACTAATGCCCTTTAAGGAAGGAGATCTGCTGCCCTTACCTGATCTGACCTACATGTGTCTCCAAACCCACAGCATAGTGGCTGACTTTTAACTACCCTCTTATCTGGCCTAGCAAGTCACTCAGTTCAAGGGCAATTAGGGATGGGCAACAAATGCTGGCCTTGCCAGCGACACCCACATCCCATGAAAGAATAAAAAAACCAGATCAGCCATCATCTCATTAAATGACAGGGCAGGTTCAAAGGGTTGAATAGCCTCCTCCTGTTCCTATGTTCAGTTGGACCAGCTCCTGTGTGAGGTAAATCAACACAGAGCTTAATCCACTTAAATTAATACTTGTGATAACAGCACAGAATCCGCTACAAGTGCATTAAACATTTATACCAAGAACAGTACCAATCCTAATGTCTACCCAAATGTGATAAGAACTCTTTCATCACTTAGATAGACAGGCAGAGGAATGAGCCAGCTGACTGATTGAGAGGCACAGCATGAGTCCCAAACTGTTTCAACAGCAACAACTTGCATTTATATAGTGCCTTTAGCATGATAAAACATCCCAAGGTGCTTCACAGGGGTGTTATGAGACAAAGATTGACTAGAACCAAATAAGAGGATATCAGGGCATGTGACCAAAGCTTGATCAAAAAGGCAGGTTTTAAGGAGTGTCTTAAAGGAGGAGAGAGAATGGAGGGGTTTAAAAAGAGGGAACTGCCAAAGGCTCTTACTTTTTGGAGAGAGGGGCCTCCGAGAGCCAGCATGACTACACTCTCAAAAACAGAAACTTGAAAATGAAAATAAATGAGTTGGAAAAATAACTGAGTAGGAAGAGAGAGAGAGAAATGAAAATAAATCGATGCACAGAATAAAACTCTTTTTCTGATGTGCTTTTCATACATTCTGTGACTGTGACTAATCATCTTGCAGGATTTCATTTAATGCAAGTGGGGTTAAGAGACAGTGAGGATTCACATTCCTCCCACACTGAAACTATTCTCATTTCAGAGAATGATTCAGCCCTTGGCATTTTCAACTGACTCCAACTCAATGCCACCAGAATAGAAACTCACTGACAGTGACGCCTCCTTCCACTGACAGATTTTAATATTTTTTCTCAGGAGGTGGGTGTCACTAGCAAGACCAGCATTTATTACCCACACCGATATAACTGGCTGACACGTTAGACTGCTTCAAAGGGCAATTAAGAGTCAGCACTTTGGCATGGAACTGGAGTCACATATAGGCCCAGACCAGGTAAAGGCAGCAGCTTTCCTTTCCAATCCAACAGTTTCCGGTCACTTTTACTAATACCAGGTCTTTCATAGCCCTCTTAGTTAATTGGATCAAAACTCCTGCAACTCCTGAAATCCTGCAAGATGATTAGTCACAGTCACAGAATGTATGAAAAGCACATCAGAAAAAAAGTTTTATTCTGTGCATCGATTTATTTTCATTTCCCTCTCTCTCTTCCTACTCAGTTATTTTTCCAACTCATTTATTTTCATTTTCACGTTTCCATTTTTGAGAGTGTAGTCATGCTGGCTCTCGGAGGCCCCTCTCTCCAAAAAGTAAGAGTCTTTGGCAGTTCCCTCTTTGATTAGGACTTATGTTTTACTTGCTTTATTAGCCCAGGTCTCTAGATTATTAGTCCAGTAATGTAACCTGCACTGCAGCATCTGGTCCGTCAGGTCAGCAATGGGGTAGAGGAGTTCGGGCTAGGGTGTGCTGAGGGCTATAATGACTGGGAAATCAGCACAAGATTCACATCCTCACTTTCCAGATGCCCCATAGAGCAGGAGACCAACTGAGGTCTACAGGAGTGGTAATCTAGTAGTTGTGGTTAGGCAACACCAAACTTTGGTTTTTTACTGCTTGCTGGATTACACATGGGAGTGGAAGCTATAGAAATTAATGAGTTCCACCATCTGGAAATGAATGAATGAATGAATGAAGTGTGAAATAGAATGAGATGAGCTTTCATTTCGATAAGGAATTCAAGTTCAGGTTGAATTCGATCCTGCCTCAGCTCATCTGCAGCTGGAATCGTCATAGTTACTCCTAGACTTGACTATTCCAAAGCTCTCTAACCAGCCTCCCATCTTTCACACTCCATGAACGGGGACTCTTCCAAGATCGCTGCCCAAATACTAACTCACACCAACCACCCAATCACACTTTGTGGTCGCTCACCTATACTGGCTTTCAGTCCTGCAACACCTCAATTTTAAAATTCTCATCCTCGTTTTCAAATCCCCTTATGGCCTTGCCCCTCCATCTCTGTAGCCTCCTCCAGCCTTACATCCCTCCAAGATCTCTGCACTCCTCCAATTCTAGTTTCTTGCGCATTCTCCATTTTAATCGCTCCATCATTGATGGCTATGCTTTCAGCTGCCTGGACCCTAAGCTTTGGAGTAGGCTGTATATAAATGCAAGTTATTATTGTTGAATCAGTTTAGTTCCACCAGATTTGGCTCAGTTTAGATCAAAAACCATCAAAATGCGGACAGGAGTTAAAGTCTGAAGCTGAGGTCTGGAATTTTCAGCCATGCCCGTGGTTTAAGAAAGAAAGATCTTGCATTTATATAGCACCTTCCACATGTTCAGGGCATTCCAAAGTACTTCACTGCCTGTCATTACATTTTAAGTGCAGTCACTGTTGTCACAGATGCAAACGCAGCTGTGAATTATCACACAGCGAGATCCTGAAACTGCCAAGAGATAAATAGCCAGTTAATCTGACTTTTGTTGATGTTGGCTGAAGGGTGAATGTTGGCCTGGACTTCAGCAGCTCTTCTGCGAAGAAGTGTCCATGTGACCATGCAGACAGGACCACAGTTTAATGTCTCACCTGAAACACCAAATGTTGGGAATGCTGCACCAATGATTCTAGGCCTGGAATACTTCACGCCATTTTAAGGGAGTGCTTAAGGCTAATATTAAAAATAGCACGCTCTGGGCTTACTGGCTAGGTTCCAAAATTAACCACGCTAGTTATTTAAAGTGACCTTGGAAGTTCTTCCATCTGTGGCGGTATGGCACTGTTTGCTCTGCTTCACCTCAACTATTTGCTGCAGACCTATTGCTGAATGGTGCACTGACATCTTGCAACTGGTTTCCATGCTGCAGGCGGTGATCGCAATACATAACACTTCCCAAACCTAAAACTTCCCCCACCTAGAAAGACAAGGGCAGTGGGTGCATGGGAAACAACCATCACTGAATGTGCCCCCTCAAAGTCACACACCATCCTGACTTGGAACTATACCGTCATCGCTGGGTCAAAATTCTGGAACTCCCTTCCTAGAAATATCGTTGGAACACCTTCCCCTCCACAAACTGCAACGGCTCGCGGCTAAGGCTCATCACTGCCTTCTCAAGGACGACTAGGGATGGGCAATAAATTTTGACCTTGTCAGAATGAACATTTTATTTTAAAAGTGACTTCCACCAATCACTTTGAGGGTGATGAGCTCGGTTAAACAACCCTTCCAAACACAGGACCTTGGGAACATCAAGGAGTAACAAAAATTATATGACCTTTATTAGGAATATAAATTATGAAGAGGTCGGGTCTGTTTTCTTTGGAATGGGGGGGTGGGGAGGTGGTGTCTGGAGGAAATCTCTTGAGCATTCCAAGATTGTGAGTGAAAAACCAACAATACAAAGTCTTGGTGCATTGTTTGTGGCGTTGAGAGGTTTTTAAATTGCAGGGAAATGAAAAGTTATGAGTAATAAGGCAATTATCGAGTGGGTCATTTTCACCCAGGACAATCAGTTTGTTGAAATTGCTATTAGAGAGGGTTATTAAACCGGGGAATTGTCTGCAGGGCTCAAGGGCAACTTAGATGGAGAACAGGGTTACCAACTCTGATTGGACAGGCCAGACTCCGGTTTCATCACAAGAACTTCAACTGCCCTGTCCTCCCACTCCTGCCATTGGTTCTGCAATAAATACATCAATCCTCATTGTTCCTACTTTTCCACACCCATAGCAAACGGACTCTTTGTTAGAAGTGAGTGGGTGATGATTGACAGTCGATCAAACCGTTTCCCCACCCACTGCCCCCTCCCCCCACCTCTGATTTTTGTTATGTGCCTATGATTTTTCTCCCCAGTTTTGCTCACAGTGGAAATTAATCTTTTACTCCTGGAGAATCTAAGATGAGCCTGGAGGGTTGACAACCTATACAGGCAATAGGGAGATAGAGGGTGGAGTTCAGGTTTATCAAAAAGTTTTGTTTAAATCTAATGAACTCCTCTTGCTCTGAAAAATATTTTTTTTTATTTTCTAGCAAACAGCTGTACCAGTTACAAACGTATAGGAAGAAAAGGCTTGTATTTCAATCGCACTGTGCGCTACCTCAGAATGTTCCACTCTTCACAGACAATAGCGTCATAGAGTAAGAGGCGACTTAATTGAAGCCTTTAAGATCCTGAGGAGTCTTGACAGGGTGGGTGTGGAGAGGATGTTTCCTCTTGTGGGAGAATCTAGAGCTAGGGGTCACTGTTTAAAAATAAGAGGTCGCTCATTTAAGGCAGAGATGAGGAGAAATTTTTTCTCTCAGAGGATCGTGATTCTTTGGAACTCTCTTCCTCAAAAGGTAGTGGAAGCAGACTCTTTGAATATTTTAAAGATAGAGTTGGATAGATTCTTGATTAATAAGGGGGTGAAAGATTACCAAGGGTAGGCAGGAATGTGGGGACAAGGTTACATTCAGATATGCCATGATCTTACTGAATGGCGGAGCAGGCTTGAGGGGCTGAGTGGCCTACTCCTGCTCCTAATTCATATGTTCTTCTGAAGTGTAGAGACTGTTGTAATTTTGGGAAACTCCGCAGCCAATTTGCACATAACAAAATCTCTCAAACAGCAAATGGCAAGATTTTTTTTAATAATATTGGTTGAATAATAAATATTGGTCAGAGAGAACACCTCTGAACTTCTTTGAAATAGTGCCCTGGGATCTTTCATACCTGCCTGAGAGGACAGAGCTTCGGTTCAATGCGTCATTTGAAAGATGGCACCTCTGACAGTGCAGCACTCCCTCAGTACTGCACTGAAACTGCCAGGCTAAAGTTTTCTGCTCTAGTCTCTGAAGTGGGACTTGAACCAATGATGTACACTCTGAGGTAGGAGCACCACCCATAGAGCAACAGCTGACGCTGATGTAAAAAAAGGTTAAATAGCAAGAAACAGAATTAAGTGTAAGGGGGAATGAACAGTGCTATGTAACTCACTCTTGAGTAATATTTTAAATCCTGGTTGAGGGAAGCAGAAATCACTGAAAATTGTATGGTTAAAACTCCCTGGTCTCAACATCAATAAAAGGAATTCTTCACCTTTCACTATCCCGAGTGTAATCATGTCAGAACACAGCAGGGTTCTAGAAATCCAGAAAGAAACAGAAACCTCAAAAGCATTACCAGCGCAAGGTGTAGTAATCAGAGCAGAGTTTAAGTATAATCCATCAATTCTTTTTTAAACAAAACCTTTTTTGCAGGTGTTTTTTTTTCCTAAAAGCACTTTGCACCATTCTGGGCAGGATTTTCATTAACTTGTTCACTTGTTTGAAGATGCAAAAATAGTATAACCCCACAGCTTCAAGTACTTTTCAATTCATCTGAACAGCATTAACACAAGAGGGGATCAAAACCTAATCCAAGGTCAATGTGAACAAGCCACCATCTTTACCTCCATTTTAATCATTTGGTTACATTGTTGGCGAGGGATTGGTGGGGTGGGGGGGGGGGGGGGGGGGGAGAGAATTTTCTGCTCATCAAGTTTAGCTCCAGATATGGAATATTTTTATATATATAACCTACTCTGAGTTAAAATGGAGCACACAGTCACAGAGTGGAACTCCCTCTTCTTTACACCCAACTTCCCTCTAAGTGCCCTCTATTGCACCAATGTGGCATTTTGTACTATGTCAGGAAGCATTTTCTTTAACATCCTTAAGGAGCTCAGGGCATCCCAGAGAGCTGAAGCATAGTAACTGTTGTAGTGTCATGAAACTCGGCAGCTGATTTGCACACAGCAAGATGCCCAAAACAACAACAAAGATAATCTGAGGGTTTTTTTTAAAGCAACTTTGGTCGAGGAATAAATATTTGCCAGGACAAATTGGAGAACTTCCACTCCTTGCTTCAAAATAGTATCAGGGATTTATGTACACCCAGGAGAGCAGTTGGGATCTTGCATCAACAAGCACCATTGACGCCCAGGTCAGATAACCTACATAATGATGCTTAGTGCCTTGCTATATTGTGTCACAGCAACATGGTGCTGTCAGGAACTAGAGCTTCTTTAAAATGAATTCTTTGTACTCAATGCCGGGTCAGTGTTAAATGTCCTATCCCAGCTTATAATATTCATGTTTTTGATAACTTACAGAAAAATAAGTGGGCACAGGCCTTTTGAAGCCAAACCCTTTGCCATTTTGGTCTGTACTATCAATGGCAAGTCAACAAGCCACACTGAGGGCTTTAGTTTCTTGTTCTTTTAATATGTCACATGACCTGACATGTTCTCAGCTGATTCACACAAAGGCACACTGCACACAACCAATTATTTTGTTGTCCTTCTTAAAGGGTTCTCTAACAACGAGGTTGATCAAGGAAAGTTTTTCCTTTCAAACTCATGTCAGCGCTAGTCATTCCAGGAAATAATGCAGGGTAGATGCAGAGTTAATTCTACCTTAACAATGCAACCTAACTTTCAGAGCACTCTTAAGAAATCAGTGTGACATTTCTTTTACCCCAACTCCTTGGGATTACTACATATGCAATTGCTAATTTGTACACTATAGACATACACCAGGTAGGAAATGGTGTCCCAGATCCATTTGAGTTAGAGAAGATATCCAGCAAACTGACCATCATTGCATTAGGCTAGGTTGGATTCCAACCTTGGGCCACAAAGGTGAAAGGATAGCGTTCCAACTAATTACAGTACCAATACACAGTCAAGAGTAGTTAACTGCACAATCCAGATCTCTGTTAAGCATTGTTCCATTGGTCCTGGTGCACTGTCTCAAACAGTGACCAGAAACATTAGCCACAAGCAATGAAAACCAAAGGGGTTGAACTCCATGTGACATTAGCAACAAACAAATGCAGGGACTTCAGCTACGTGTCAAGATTAGACAAGCTGGGATTGTTCCCTTTACAGCAGAGATGGCTGTGTGGATATTTAATAGAGGCCATTGAAGACTATGAAGGCTTTTGACAGAGCAGATGGGGAGAAACTGTCTCCACTGGCAGCAGCTTAGGTAACCAGAGGACAGATTTTAGATAATTGACAAAAGAACCAGGGGAAATGAGAAGATGCTTTTTTGAAAAAAAGCGCAGCAAGTTATGATGATCTGGGAAGAACTGTCAGAAAGGTTAGAGAAGCAGTTTCTGAATTAGCTATCAAAGGAAATTGGATTTACTTTTTGAAAAACAGAAAATTTTGCAGAGCTAAGGAAGAAGGCAGTGTGAGGATGGGGTGTGTGGAAACACGAATTGGATAGTTATTTCAAAGAGTCAGTATAGGCACAATGGACTGAATAGCCTCCTGTGATATTTAGTTCTAATAAATGAATGTGCTAAAAGGATAGGTTAATGCCTTTGATAAACAAAAAGGGAGGTTCATGTGAATGAACTGTGTATTCCATTCTAATATCACAGTATTTCAACCCCTAAGTTCTTTGTCTGGCAGAGATGTAAATGCAATTTATGATCAAACACATTACACCTTTACATTGACTATGTAGTCAAACAGCACCTATATACACAATTCCACTAATCACTAGTCAATCTGAAGGTATAAAGTATTAATAACTGTAGTGTCAACATGCTCTGATCACTTAAAAGCCCACAGATAGATTTTCAGTAAATGGAGGTTAATCCATAATGAATAAGCCCTGTTTGATCAGTTAACTGTTCAGTAACATAGATGTGATATTGCATGGCTCTTTACACTTTACATATTAAAAAATAATCAATAAACATGAACTTAAGACTTTTTCCCTTTTGAAACCTAAGTGCCATAGATACATTAAATAAGAATGTCACTGTTGAAGCCCCATAGCCTTTTTGGCTGATTCAGTTTCCTCAATTACATTAAAGAAAAAACACCCTAAGTCATCCTCCCTGATTTAAGGCTATTGGAAGCCGCCCATCTTTGGTCAAGAAGATGGGAGCTACCTGATGCCGTCTTGCTAATGGTACAGTTTACTCACTGTTAGGAGGGATGGCATCAGTGCTTGCACTGGATTAAGAGGAACTCTTCCTGGACATAGGGTTACCAACTCTGATTCCCAGAGGTTTCATCCCTGCCTCTGATCTTCCTGCCCAGTCAAACAGCCCTTTGCTTAAAAAAAATCTCCAATAGTTTTGTAATTAACAAACAAAAGCATTTGAAGAAAACATTTTTTTTTAAAAAAAACACTACTTTTTTTCCCTCCTAAGCAGCGACCAGAAGATTAACCTTTAATTCCTGGAATCTCCAGGACATTCCTGGAGGGTTGGCAACCCTAGCAACCCTAGCATCAATGAGCAGGGACTTAGCACAAGCAAGTTGGGGCTCTGCATTTTGGGTGACAACCAATTTCACACCATCATGGTTACGTCAGTTGGTCTCATGACCAATTTTTCAGTGCTATCCCCCTGCTGCCTTCCATGCCATGTCCGAAAAATATCGTCACAAAGCTCTCAGTAATAGACGGTGACTAATTTTACAACTCTCTATCCACCAGTTCCTTTCTTTCCCCATTGGTTGCCAGCCACCCAGTCTTGTCTTTCAGTGAGATTTTTTTTCTCTTTTAGAAATTTCCAAAATGTAAACAAGATGCAAAAGAAGTCTGATTTTTTTTTAAAGCTAGACTACATTTTTCCTCCTCTGCTAAGGAGGTGTTTGTTCTTAAGGATTCCGATGAACTTCCACCTTAAATGAAACAAATGAGCCCTCATCATCCTGCTCACATCCCTGAAAAGTTTTGAAATTGGCACCCCTAGTGATCGATTTCAGAGTTCTCACTAATTAAGGTTCTCTCCGCTTCTGCTGTGTTTTCAATACCAGGAACGATCCCACATCCCTTGTCTGTGGGATTGGGAAGCGAGTACCATTATCTACTGATGGTTATGCACTTGCAAGAACCAATGGAGACATTTACTCCACTTGCGAAACAGCAACCACCAATCAGCACTGGAGCCAGCTTAAAGCAGATTGAATAATTCTTTTAAAAGAGGGGAACCTTCTCAACTCACTTGCGTTCATTGAAAGTTAAGGAAAAGCTTTAAGTTCCATTAGGTTCAACTCCATTGCATTTATATTCTGCCAACTTGTTTCACTGTTAAATTCACTTGGTGCTGGTTAATGCTTGGCCACCTCAAGTGCCCAGAGAGCCTCACTCCGTGCAGGTTCACAGTCTGCCAGTTCCTTTCCATTAGTCCATTGGCGATTGATAAACAGATGCAACAATTATTCAAATCAAAATATCTGACCACATCATTAGAAAGTGTTCTTGTTCTCAAAACTTATTGGATCAGAGATTGTTACCGACTACCTCCATTGCCATTGTGCTGGCATCATCAGGTCTCGACTGCATCTGGCCCGAGCTCGATTTCAATTTGGTTGAGCAACAACTTCAATATTGATGACGCATGCTTTGATATATTTGCTGGAACATCTGAAAGGTGCTTTCATACAATGAATTCCTTTGTGAAGTGCAGCCACAGTAGCTGTACAGGCAGCTGAGGCAATTGTTCCACACCTGTAGCATCTCACGAATGCCAACGAGAAGAATGACCCGTTAATCCCTTTCCTTTTGTAGCTGCTGTTCGTCAAGGGAGGAATGTTGGCCAGAAGACCAAGCCAACAACCTTCTCTTCTCCAAATCACACCAACCTTTATGCCCACTTGAACCCCAAAAAAGCAGACAGCACCTTGGCTGATTCCAAAACATGGTGACACTACCCCTATAAACAAGAAGAAACACTCTTCAGCAATTAATCAAAGATTTGGATTGATGTGAAACAAGGCTTGGTTGGATAGGTTGAGCTGCTCGGGGGTTGAGATTGGCAAGCTGCTAGGATGCTGGCTACTAAATATGGCAAGTATTTATGTCTGTCAGTGTGCGGAATTCCTTGAATTGCAATGAGGCTAGGATTCAGAAGACTAACACAATATCAAAATTGATAATGTACCATTAATAAATTTACCAAAAAAAACCCATTTCCCTCTTTTTAACTTTAAAAGCACCAACCGTGTACATAAACATGCGGACATGATCCAGTAAAGGTCCACTTTAGTGGGAAGAGAACTGCTGTGACAATCATCACCTCAAGGAGGGAGTTTGGTTTTAGCACCTACCTGGAAGGATTTATATTGTGTGTGCAAAACCCACACAAGATCAGTCTTCATTCTAGTTAATAAATCAGCCCCCACCCTATCAGAAAAACATAGACACACAAGAGGAGATTTCGCCTACCTAGTGTTAAATACAACAACAGAAACTGATGCTGAATTTCAAAGAGTGCTTCGTCATTTTCCAACCTTCTTGCTGTAAAAAATGACTTCAAGCTTTTTCACTGCTCCCTTGCACAAAATTAACTTACCATTTCTTTTCGCAACTTTGAACTGAAAACCTTGAGCTGACTTGAAGGGCACTTTAAATCCATCTCATGATCAAGGGATTAGCCAGTGATGAAAGAGTGACGGTGAGAATGACATCATGCATATGATGGAGCAGAAAACGGAAGAAATGCTGAAGGACTGCAGATAGTATTTGCTGATTAGTGAGGGAGGGTAAAATACACTGAAACTTCCTATATAGAAGGAAAGGTGCACTGAATCAGAGGTGGAGATGTTATGACAGGATTGAACATTGGACTTAGGAGGAGTAGGCCATTCGGCACTTGGAGCTTCCTCCACCATTCGATAAGATCATGGCTGACCTGGTTGTGGTCTCAACTCCACCTTCCTGTCTGCCCCTCACAACCCTTAAACTGGAATTGGACGGGTAAACATGGGACGGGGAGGGATAAATAGATTGAAGGATGGGAGATGGCAGAATAGACAAACTGAAGGGTGGAAGATGGAGAGCTAGGCAGAATTGGAGGTGAAGTTAATGATGATTACTAGAAAACTGACAAGGGTATCTCGAACAAAGCTACAATGTAACCTGGGTTCAGTTGGTAAATCTAATTCTTCCACTCTGGCACAGCACCTTTGCCAAGCTGCTCTGAAGTGAAGTGGTGTTCATGAATTGCCACATAGGCACATTTGCAGAATGCCCTGATGCAATAGGCAAGAAGGAGCACACAGCATGGTCCTACAAGTCCATCACGTGCACATTGCAGACGTTGGACAGACCCTGCTTTGTCAGTTATAATTCACAAAGGCGGATGATCCTAATAATGGATACGAGGCAGGTCCATAGAGAGGAAGAAGAGGAGCAGGCTGCACCAATGATATGAAGTCTGGGTCCAGCTCCCTGAAGTCAGTTGCATGTCTGACCCTAATTCAGTCTCAATAATCATCATTTAATGAGGGAGCACTTTGAAAATTGTTGTTCACAACCTACAAATGAGTTGCAATCAGATACGATCTTCAGGGGTGTGACATGAGCTGTTCTTGGTCTTCCAGTTATCCATAATCTTCACCCTAAAACCCATTAATCAGTGAGTGTACAGACGAGAGAGGCAGCAATACAGATCTAAATAAAATGTCAACTGTGTCCCTGGAGATCACTTCTTCAAGCCAAACAATAAATTCAGTACAGGTGCAGGAGCCCCAAAATAACAACTAGATGGTTTCATAGAAATTGTGAGATATGCAAAAAGTTGTCCATCTTTTATCACTTGCATTGATACAGCATTAAATCTTGTCACAGTTTCTTGATTAAGCGGATTCAGTAAAAGAAGTGGATTCCAAATCAAATTTTTAAAAAATAAACAAAAATGGATCCTATCATTGCGACAGTTATGCCAGCATGTTGTGCTGCTCTGGGCAGGGACCTTTGATTACCGCTACCAGCACCGAAGACTCATAGACGTGGGCACCAAAGATTTTGAATTAGACTGGTTGTCATTGCCACCGGTCCTCTTTGTCTCTCAGATAGGGGTTCCCTTTGTAGCCTTGTTGCACAGCCATGCCTTTTTGACTTGTTAGGCCTTCTGAAGGTCTGGTGACAAGGATGCCGGAGTCGATGAGCCATCAACACTTGACAATGGGATCTGCATGTGACTGTTGGCGATATTAGGGAACTGCAAGGAAAGAAAACAGTTTCATTTTTTTTGTTTTTGCCGCTGCCCTTCTTTAAACTTTTCATCTTTAAACTGCAACTTACATTTATATAGCACCTTGAGCAAAACAAAACATTGCTTCACAGCAGCCATATTTGACTCTGAGTCATACGATATGGAAACAATCTGTAAATGGATAATTCTGAGGTAAAGGTTCCTGGCATGTTGATTGAGGAAAGGAAAGTGACTTTCACACCCAAATCTCTACTCCAGGCAAGGGCAGATAGGATTTGGTTTGATGACTCATCTGACAGTGCAGCATTCCCTCAGTACTGCAAAATCCAGCCTGATAGTTCAGTGCAGTACTGTGGGAATTTTATTCTTATTCACTTTTGGGATGTGGGCATTGCTGGTAAGACCAGCATTTACTGCCCATCCCCAACTGTCTTTGAAAAGGCTGTGGTGAGCCACCTTCTTGAGTACAGCCGAGTGGTTTGCTAGGCCATTTCAGAGGGCAGTTAAGTTACATTGCTGTCGGCCTGGGTTCACAGGTGGGCCAGAGGGTCGGGTAAGGACAACAAATTTTCTTTCCAGGTGGGTTTTTAATGACAATCCAGTAGATTCATGGTCACCGATACCAGCTTTTTAATTCCAAATTTTATTTAAATTTAAATCCTCCAGTTCCCACTGTGAGAATTGAACTATGCCTCTGGATTACTAGGGCAGTAACATAACTACCATGCTCCACTGGAGGGTCGGCCTAGAATATATACTCAAGTCTCAGGGATGAGACTTCAAACCACAGCTAATTCAAGAGGCAATAGTGTTACCCAATGAACCAGAGCTAACACCTTGGTCCACCTTAGTCCTATGCCTACAGTTAAATGCTACAAATTTAGGCTTTTATAACTACCTTGGGTCCTGTGATGTCAGTTACTCATGTGGGCAACTGGCAAAACAACCAAAGAGATAAGTGAGAAAGATTTATGCAACAAGTTGCTATAATCCAGAATACACTCCCCGACTGGGTGGTGGAAGCAGATACAATAATAACTTTCAAAAGGGAATTGTATAAATGCTTGAAAGGCAAAATAATTGCAGGGCTATGGGGGCAAGATTAGAAGTAGAGCTAATTGGATAGTTCTTTCAGAGAGCCGGCACAGGTCTGATGGGTCAAATGGCCTCCTATGCTGTATTGATCCATATGCCTCATTTTGACTCACACTGGTTGCACATTCGTCCAATTCTCTTCTTCACCAACAGTGTGTTCAACCAGTGCTGAAAGCTCTTGAAGCCCTTTGGGTTTCTTCATGCTTAGCGCCTCAAACTTTCAGAAAATATTCTCCTGGAAAAAGGACTGGAATATTAGCTTAAGTGAAGAGTGTCAAAAAATCAGCATGAAAGTCCTAATTGAGGTCATCAGAGCATTTGGACATTTTAAGGGGCTCTGATTTGGTGTCATCGCTGACTCTCTGTGCATCGATGCTGTCTTGACGAGGTTGAGGTCCACACAGGCATTTCAGAAGAGAAAATTTCTGATTGTGAATAACATATAATGTTTCCAGCATCTATGACTTGTAGTTTGATCCCTCCTGGACCATATAACTGGGTTTTAGTTGTCTTCAGCCTTTATTTTACCAGCCACAGCTCTTTATCTGACAAGACTGTTACAATTGCTCCTGTGTCCAATTTGAAATTAGCGATGAGTGCGTCAACCCAAATGTCTGCATTCCAGAACGTGCATCCTGGATCTTTGATCTCACCCAGGAAACATTGTTGTTCTTCTTCTTGCTGAGAGTCCTCTATTTCATTAATTGCCTTGCGTGCGAAGATTCTCTCTTATCGGCTGCGTCTCCAGAAGTTTTAGTTCCGCACATCTTTCCAAAGTGACCAAAACTTTTACAATGAAAGCGCTCTGCAGGGTTTGCAGGAGACTGTTCGCCCCTGTGGGGCTTTATAGCGCCACAGCACTGGCATGGGTTTGATGGCGTCTTGAACTTTTATTCCATAAGGCGTCTTTTTCCCTGGGGTGTCTCTGACATTCTTTTGTTTAATAAGCTGTGCTATCAATGGGGCTCTTGCGAACCATGGTTTGTCTTTCTCTCTTAGTATGGTTCTATTTTGCTGATGGACTTCTGAAAGACTAACTGTAATCGCCTTCTCCAAAGTTAAGTTTTCTTTGGTGTCAGAAAGAGTGTCACCGGTAACCCTGACTACGATGTGGTGTCATATCAGCTCAGATTTAAGATCACCGTATTCGCCACGTGATACAGGTCATTGATAAAAGTATCTACAGATACATCAGGCTCTGGACCCTGTTGTTGAACTTGGTTCTAATATCCTGTTACTCCGTAAATTAAAATAATTATCAAAGGCTTTTAAGACCTCTTCAAATTTGCCTGATGTTTCATAAATGCCTTGTCTTGCTATCGCATGATCAGCAATTGCTCTAATAGAGTATAGTAATGTATTGATCAGCCTCTTGACTTATTGTTCAATCCAGATGCAATTTTGAATCTTAAGAATCTCTTCCTCCATTGTGCCCAATTCTGTGTTTGGTCTGGTCCTTCCTTGTGCCTGAATCAGTCTGTCAAGGTGAATTTGGAATCCATAGCTCTTTTAAGCGCCCAGGTTTGTCTGCATTTTTTAAACTTCTGTTGCAGTAATGGAGTTTTCCCACATTAAATTGGTCTTTCCCTGATATCCACTGCAGATACTGACCTTTTCTGGTAATCGTTTCGAAACTCTGCGGAATGTTTTGAAATAATCATTGGGAATTACTATTAATCTCTGTTCACTGCTTTCCTCCCAGCAGGGAATCGTGTTTGGGCAGCCAACTCTACCCCCTCTCACACCCCCCCAACACCCCCCCACCGCCGCACCCCCCCCCCCCCCCCCCCGCCCCCCCCCAACGCAACCCCCCCCCCAACCCGCCCAATTGCTGCCACACGGTTGCCACTTGTAATGGTGCCAACCTCAGACCCGAGCTGCGGGATGTATCCAAACCCGCGCTCGCCAAAAACGCCAGATTACTGTGCTGTTAATCTGAAGGTTTTGAGCTCTTTTCAAGGTTTGCTCACCCATTCTCAATCGCCGCCAAGTTCTTTGACTCTGCTGCTGAACCGGAATGTTTCACAGGCCGCCACGTGCTGTGGTGTAGCCCTGAGTAAGCTGAACAGTTGATTTTTTTTTTCTGCCCCCTTTCTGCCTCCATGTCTTACCAAAGGCTTTTGTTTTTTTTTAAAGTCGTGTCTTTGTTCAGGTCAGATTTGCAAACATTTTTAAAGTTGCTTTGCAGAGATTTTGGGATCACACCACTGCCACCATGTTGTATGTGGGTTGTGATTGGCTAAGGAACGGTTGCAGAGACATAGATAGGTCTGAAAAATAACTGGTTTATTGGATGAACATAACTATTTACGGATATACAGTGTTACTCAGTCTGAGCCATGAGCTTTCTCCCTTTAGACTCCAAGTCATCTGGCTCTCCCTTATGTCATCATGTGGACAGCACTGTTTCTCCAGTCCCACATGTTAACCCTTTCAGCCCTGAATACCCTGATACTACAGACCTGAAGACGACCAATACTTACTTGAAATAAAGTGCTGGTTCCAGGGATTCTGGCAGGACTGAGTGAGGCCACAGGACTAAGAGTGCTCCAGAAATGGATGCTGGAGAGCAATGGACTGGGAGTCAGTAAGAATGGTGTCTGAAACAGAAAAAAGCAAAGATTAGAGTTGTCACTAGCTACAGATAAAAAGGACAAATTCACTGATCCAGCACTCCAGGCGTCCTTGATCCCAGGGAAGGCCCGCCACTAGCCAGGTAATATGGTGGACCTTCCCCAAAAGGATGCTGGAAATCTGAAACAAAAACAGAGAATGCTGGAAAAACTCAGCAGGTCTGGCAGCATCTGTGGAGAGAGAAACAGAGTTAACGTTTCGAGTCCGTATGACCATTCATCAGGGCTTGGAATTTGGAACACCAGAAACAGAGAGAAAATGTTAATATTATTTCATTAGCGAGTTGCTGAAATTCTATTACAGTAATTAAACCAGTCTTCCACCAATCAAAAAACCAAAAAAACCTATCAATCTCAAATTTAACATTTAAAGCTGATCTAGCATCAATTGCCATTTGCGGAAGAGAGTTCCAAATTTCTACTACTCTTTGTAAGAAGTTTTTCCTAATTTCACTCCTGAAAGACTTGGCTTTAATTTTTTGCCTCTGTGCCCTGGCCCTAGAGTTTCCAACTAAAGGAAAAGTTATTTAATAGGCAAATATCCATTTACCAAATCAGGTAGCAGTCATGAATCCCAACTGTTTTATAGTAAAATGATCATTCTGTACAAATACCAGTTTCCACTCTTCCCTTCTGGACCCTCTCCATGTCTAAAAGGAAATCTCAACTACTGGGGAAAAATCTAGCTCTTAAGCACAGGCTTCAATGAGCATCACTTGCTCTCAACTCACTCTGAAGCTTGTCCTGGTTTAATCTTAAATGGACCTGAATTTCTAACATTGTCAATAGTTTCTCTGAATCTCTCTGTTCCCCCAAATATCCTGAAAATTTTGCTCAAATCACTCCTTAATTTTCCAATGTCCAGGGAATACAACACTAGTTTATTTAATCTCTCCTCGTATCTTAACCCCTGGAGCCCAGGTATCATTCTAGTAAATCAAGACTGCACTCCGTGCAAGGCCAATATATCCTTCCTAAGGTGCTCTTATACAGCCCCTAAGATAGTCCAGCTCAGGGGAGCTTCACCGGAACGTAATCAAACAAAATGTGACACTGAGCTACACAAGCACAGGTGACCAAAAGCTTGTCCAAAGTTGTAGGTTTTAAGGAGTATCTTATGGAGTGTCCAACTATTCAAGAAAGGAGTCAATCAAAATATGTGTTGGGTTTTCTCGCAATGGCAAATGACAATGGTTAGCAACAGCCATTCTCAGGACCCGGTATTGTGTGATTGAGGGGAATGTTCTGTCTGGCTGCCTGCCTGTCTTCTGCAGCTGTGTCTGCACTCAGATGTCCCTGGAGAAGGAGCACGTGGGGTCCACTGATGTTTGAGGCTTCCTGCAACCAGTGGACACTGGAGGGGCTGATGTGCATCATCGACACGAGGAACAACATCATGATTTAATATTTAATACTTGTAATTTAAAGTTATTATTTGTTCCACTATGAAACGATGGCATTTTTGCCAATTTGATTTTTACTGGTGAGTTGGTTTTCATAGATGGCGAGAGGCTGCTTCTTCTAGATGGGGAATTAGAGCACTGGGTGACAATTGCAGAATAAGGGGTCGACAATTTAGCACTGAGGGGAGGAAAAATCTCTTCACTGAAAGGATTGTGAATCTTTGCAACTCTCTACCCCAGAGAACTGTGGATACTCAGTCATTGAGTATGTTCAAGACTAAGATTGGAAAACATTTTGGGATTAAGTGATATGAGGAAAGTGCAGGAAAGTTGAGTTGACTTACAGGATCAGCCATGAGCTATTGAACGAAGGATCAGCTCAAGGGGCAGTTTGGCCTCCTCCAGCTCCTCTTTCTTAAGTTTCTTTAACAATGCTATCCTAATTGAAACTTTTAAGAGTTAGACCAGAAATTTCATTAAACTCAACAGGAAATAAACACTGGGTCTGAAGAAAGTTCAGGATGGCTGACCTGGGCTAAGTAGGCCGGTGTTAGTGAAGCCGCTGGGAGGGGAGGACTTGGTAAAGCCAGAGGGCTTGGGTCACTGCTGGTAATGACCAATGCCGGAGTCAGTTCCAGTCCCTTAGGCTTCTTTGACCGGCCCTTTTGATGTCTGGCTTCTGGATTGTCCAACAACGGATCTTCCCCATCCGAGGAGAGCTCCAGAGGCCGCGTCAAGTCATCCGAAGGACTGGCAGCCAGCTCAGTCTTGACTGCTAAGGTAGTGGGAGGATCCAAGGAGGAGGCTAAAATGGGTGAGCCAGGGCTCAAGGGCAGGGGTGTGGAGGGTGAGACGGAGGAGATGGGCGGAGTAGTGGTAAAAGATGCTACGATGTTTGGCACGGACAGGGAGTCTTCCATTAACACCGGCTTTGGTGAGGTCACTGCAACTGAGGGCACCATTGCAGGTTCTACCACAGAGACTGGTGGCGGCCTTTTAGGTGGGTTGGTTATGAATTTAATGACGGTCACTGGTTCCTGATGAGAGGGCTTCTTCTTCTTCTCCTCTGGCAGTTTCTCGGCTGGGTTCTCGATTTTAATTGACTTAAAGATGTTCGGGTTGGTTTGCAACGAATTCAAGGTGAAGGACGAGTAGAGACCTGAGTGGATGTAATCGTTGCGGCTGGAGATCTTGGAGGACGAGGTTGCTTTCTCCTGGCTGTGGTTCTCCTTGTCCTTCAGTGGTCTATTCATTTCAGGAGAGCTTGTTTCCATCCCATTCTCAGCCCTGGCCACCATGTTGAGGTCCATGTTTAATATCTCCGGATAACACACAAATTTATATACAAATTTCTGTCCGTTCACCTTTTTAATAATGTTCTGTGGATTAAACAAAAAAAAAAAGAAACAGAATTAAAGAAAGAAGTGAACACTCCTACAATTCTCTCTCCCCGCCAAGGTATATGCCTTTTCTTTTTGAATTACAGCAAGACTCTGAATATAACTGAATCATGCGCATAGAAGCAAGGGCGGAATTCCCCATCAGTGATCCCAGGGACTTGGGGGAAGGTCGAGGGTATTTGGCCCCTCGAGCTAGTTGTGCCATTCACAAAGATCATGGCTGCTCTGTATCTTACCTCCATCCACCTACCTTGGCTCCATATCCTTTTATACCCTTGCCCAGCGAAAATCTATTGGTCTCAGATTTAATTGAGCTGGCATCCATTACTTTCCGTGGGCTACACTCCTGTCATGTTGTGATAATGGCATAGGTGCCAATCGCTCATAAGGGATTACAGAAAGACATTGTGGGTTCGTTTGTGTACACTAGGCACATGCGAACATTCATGTAAAGGCAGAAAACTTGATGACATCGGAGCTGTGCTGTGCTCTGCTCACAGGCAAAGGTGAAACTAAAACTGGATCGCATGACACACTTCCTTTCTCATGATGTCATGCCGTTGCATCTGGAAGGCATATTACAACAACTTCTACCGTTTCTATCATCCTTTGCAAAAGAAAAAACGTCGTCTAACTTCTCTTCTGATGAAAACTGCAAGTGCTGGAAATACTCGGCAGGTCTGCCAGCATCTGTGGAGAGAGAAACAGAGTTAACGTTTCGAGTCCGTAAGACTCTTCTTCCAAAGAAGAACGTCTTCTTCTGAGACTACTACATCTCAAGATGAGTCATATTCAACTCAAAATGGTAACTCTCAGATGCTGCCAGACCTGCTGAGCTTTTCTATCACTTTCTGTCTTTATTTCAGATTTCCAACATCTGCAGTATTTTGCTTTTATTCTCTCCCGAGTGGCTGGGCTCTGATTTGAAGGCTACCTTCCCTTGTCCAAGAGTCCCCCCAGCTAAGAAAATTTCTCTTCTATCTACCCTCTGATTCTTTCAAAATGCAAAAACTTCAATCACCCCTTCTACATTCCACGGAATTCAAGCCTAGTTTATGCAAGCGCTCCTCATAATCCAACACTGGGAGCCTGGTAACATTGTTAGGTGAAGAGATTAGGGGCGGAATTTAATGGTCACTGTGAGGTGGGCCTATCCACTGACTGGAAAACTGATGGCAACCCCAGTGTGGCCGTTTGCGGGAAGCCTGGTGGGATTAAGTCCTGATCAAGCACTTACCTTCCTGCCATCTGGCTTCCTGGAATTTACCTCCAGAGATCTTGGTGCGGGGCAAATGTCCCGCTTCTGGGAGCTGCCAGCCAGTCAGAGGCCATCAGCTCTCCCCTACCAGAGGCGTCATCTGAAGCATTGGCCACTGCTGGTGTTGCAGTGCGGCCTGGGCAGGGGATCGGCAATGAAGCGCCAGTAATAAGGTGAGCGGGGGGTTAGGATTGCTGAAGCCAGACAGGGAGGCCCTGGACCGCGGTGAAGAGAACCAATTTGAAAGGCAGTGGAGGGGGGGTCTTACTCTGGGTCCCTCCTTCCCCAATGGCTGATGCCTCTGTCGGGCACAGAATGTCTGGCAAAAAAGGACCTGCTTACTAGATCATTAGATTTTTGAGGACACCAAGAGAATTAAGGGCAAGTCTGAGAGCATCTCTGGAGAGGAACACAGTTAACGTTTCGAGTCCTTAAGACTCTTCATCAGAACTGAGGGAATATAGAAATGAGGTGAACTATAAGCTGGTTGAGGTGGGGTGGGGGGGTGTGGGGTTGGGGGGGGATGGTTGGGGGGTGGGGCGGGGACAGGTAGAGCTGGGTTGAGGGCCAGTGATAGGTGGAGGCAAAGGAGAGATTGCCAAAGATGTCAGAGACAAAAGGACAAAGGGGTGTTAACGGCGGTGATATTAGCTAAGAAATGTGCTAATGGTGACATTAAGGGTAGAAAGCAGGACAAGCAAGTAACAGATAGCCCTAGTGAGGGTGGGGTGGGGGGGAAGGGATCGAAATAGGCTAAAAAGTAGAGATGAAACAATGGATGGAAATACATTTAAAAATAATGGAAATTGGTGGGAAAAGAAAAATATATTTTAAAAATATATAAATTATTGGAAAAAGGGGGATCAGAAAAGGGGTGGGGATAGAGGGGAGAGTTCATGATCTGAAGTTGTTGAATTCAATATTCAGTCCGGAAGGCTGTAAAGTGCCTATCCGGAAGATGAGGTGCTGTTCCTCCAGTTTGCGTTGAGCTTCACTGGAACATTGCAGCAGGCCAAGGATGGACATGTGGGCATGAGAGCAGGGTGGAATGTTGAAATGGCAAGCGACAGGGAGGTCTGGGTCATGCTTGCAGACAGACCGAAGGTGTTCCGCAAAGCAGTCACCCAGTCTGTGTTTGGTCTCTCCAATGTAGAGGAGACCGCATTGAGAGCACCGAATGCAGTAGACTAAATTGAGGGAAATGCAAGTGAAGTGCTGCTTCACTTGAAAGGAATGTTTGTGCCCTTGGACGGTGAGGAGAGGGAAGTAAAGGGGCAGGTGTTGCACCTTCTGCGGTTGCATGGGAAGGTGCCGTGGGAGGGAGTTGAGGTGTAGGGGGTGATGGAGGAGTGGACCAGGGTGTCACGGAGGGAATGATCCCTACGGAATGCCGCCAGAGGGGGTGAAGGGAAGATATGTTTGGTGGTGTCATCATGCTGGAGTTGGCGGAAATGGCAGAGGATGATCCTTTGAATGCGGAGGCTGGTGGGGTGATAAGTGAGGACAAGGGGGACCCTATCATGGTTCTGGGAGCAAGTGGAAGGTGTGAGGGTGGATGCACGGGAGATGGGCCGGTCACAGTTGAGGGCCCTGTCAACCACCGTGGGTGGAAAACCTCGGTTAAGGAAGAAGGAAGACATGTCAGAGGAACTGTTTTGGAAAGTGGCATCATCAGAACAGATGCGTTCTTACATTAACTGTAACCAGCTTAAATAATAACCTGTACCTTATCATAATAATATCGTAGTGCTCTACTCAGCTTATCATAATTCATGTTGGGCTTGTTTTTGCGAAATCCCCACAGTTTAGCCACATCCTCAGCCTTGAGCAGTTTGAACTCGCCATCATTCGATGTCCAGCAGATCAGGTGGTCATTCTTGGGCTCCAGAAGAAGTTGCAGCAGGAACTGCCACAGCGTGATGGTGCTGTCCATGCCTGGCACTGCCACCTGTGGAACAGGCAGGAGAGCTGGTTAAAGAGAAAGCTCTGACTTTAAACATTATGTCCCCTCAACGTGGATTCCTCCAATTGTTCAGCACTGGGAGCTAAACAGCAGCAACTTGCATCTTCCGTCTCAGTTTTAATGAGAGACTTGGCCAATGCAGGTGAGGAAGGTGAGCCATAATCAACAGTAATTAGAGCAAAGTTTCCCCCGTTACATCTTCAGATACATTTATCAGTTCCCAGCCAGGAGCCTTACCAATATAGCCTTTGAGGTTTGCGTGCCTCCTGCCCAATGTGAAATCCATAGCTGGCAAACGTTCCCAATGATAAAAGAAAGATCTTGAACTGATATTTTCACAAGCTCAGGACATCCCAAAGTGCCCACAGTCAATAAAATACTTTTGAAGTTGTGATGTAAGAAAAGCATCAGCCAATTTGTGCATAGCAAGCAATGAGATAATGACCAGATAATCTTTTTTTTATATATTTTGTAAATATTGGCGAGCAGGCCAGGGAAAACTCCCTTGCTCTTTCTTTGAATCTGTGCCACAGAATTTTTTGTATCCACCTGAGAGGGCAGAAATGAGTAAAAACAGAAAAGTGCTAGAAGTAGAGTCATACTGGACTTGAAACGTTAACTCTGTTTCTCTCTCCACAGCTGCTGCCAGGCCTAAGTTTTTTTCCACCACTTTCTGTTTTTATTACAGATCTCCAACATCACAGTATTTTGCTTTTATTTTAGGGCAGAAAGCGGCTCTGTTTAAAGTCCCATCTGAGAGATGGCAGCTCCGACAGTGCGGCACACCTTCAGGGTTGACTTGGATTACATGATAAAGCGTTTGGAGTGAATCTTGAACCCGCCACCTACTGACTGAGAGGTGAGGGTGAAACCCGCTGAGCCAAGTTACATTAACTAAAAATTTAAACTGCCTGCATCTAGACATTGCCATTCTCCAAGATTATCATGGGTGGAACTTAATGTCCTTCCCCATGGGGTATTTGGTAGCAATGGGAAACTTAACTCAGGCAGGAGGGTGGGGACCTCGCTGTCTTCTTGCCTCCACCTTAATTAAGTCTATGGCGGGAAGGCCCTCAGACCCGCCCTGCCACCAATTGAGGCCCTTAAGTGGATTATCAATGCCCACTTAAGGGCCTCATCCCACCGCTGTTGGCAGTAACCCAGTGACAGACAGGGAGCTCGCCACGCAGGGAGCAAGACAAGCAACTCCTGCTGGCTCCGTGGGGGTGTGTGGGGGGAGGGTGGGGGTGGGTCCCCTCATCCAAAGGCATTCAGTGCCTGACTGAGGGACCTAGCATTGGGGGGGGACCTGATGAAAGCCATCTCGCTGCCCTTGCTGCCAACCCCACCCTCCCCTATGACTCCAACCCCATGAGCCTCCTCCCACCATCATCCACCTATGGCCTGGGATCCAGCAACGATACTAGGCCTCAGGTGGGTGTTGTACCAGCAGCCACCACCGCCTCCCTGGTGGCGCTGCCGTTCAATGGAGCTGTTGGCTTCCAATTGGCTGGCGGCTCTCGGTAGGCAGGGCATCCACTGCCAGCAGCCTGACAGGAAAGGCCCACTGCTGTCCAGATAAGTGCCTGATAATTCAGCGGGCCTTCTTTAAAAGGGGTAACACGGGGCTGTCTAGCCAGCAGGCGAGAAGCCCGTTGTCTCTATTAAATGCCGCCTCACACGTATTCACTCACAGCCATGTCAGACCCTCCTGTTCAAAGCAAAATAAAAAGAGGAAAATGCTGGTAACATTGGGCAGGTCAGGCAGCATCTGATAGAGAAAAGCTAAGTTAGGTCAATGTTCCAGGATGAATGGAGAGAGACAGAGTGGGCGGAGAAAGAGAGAGAGTGCTTGTAGCAGAGGCAAAGAGAAAAGGGGGCTAGAAAAAGAAGGGAAGAGCAATGGAGCTGGGAGATACAGAGGATAGTGAAAGGGAGATGAAGGAAGCAAGGAAGGAGAGAGAGAGAGGCAGAGATGCAAAGGAGAGAAACAGGGAGTATAACAAAGAGGTGGAGGGACATATAGACAGAAAGTAGCTGGAAGGAGAGAGCAGAGAGGGAGCCAAAAGAAAATGTTAAAAATGAAGCAGAAATACAAAACACATTCAATAGAAATGTAGACAATAGGAGCAGGAGTAGGTTATTTGGCCCTTCGAGCCTGTTCCACCATTCAATATGATCATGGCTGATCCTCTGTCTCAATGCAGCACTCCCACTCTCTCCCCACACACCTTCATACCTTTAGAGTTTAGAAATATATTTCCCTCTTAAATATGTTCAGTGACTTGGCCTCCACAGCCCTCTGTGGTAGAGAATTCCACAGGTTCACCACCCTCTGAGTGAAGAGGTTTCTCCTTGTCTCAGTCCTAAATGGTCTACCCTGTTTCCTGAGATTGTGACCCCTTGTTCTAGTCCCCCCAACCAGAGGAGACATCATCCCTGCATCCAGTCTGTCCATCCCTGTCACAATTTTAACATATTTATACAAATAAACATCAAGTCAGAGTGAGGAAGTGGAAAGGCAGGTTGACATGTCATGTGGGACCTTTCATCAGATAAAAACAAAAAAACTGCGGCTGCTGGAAATCCAAAACAAAAACAGAATTACCTGGAAAAACTCAGCAGGTCTGGCAGCATCGGCGGAGAAGAAAAGAGTTGATGTTTCGAGTCCTCATGACCCTTCGACAGAACTTGAGTTCGAGTCCAAGAAAGAGTTGAAATATAAGCTGGTTTAAGGTGTGTGTGTGGGGGGCGGAGAGATAGAGAGACAGAGAGGTGGGGGTGGGGGGTGTGGTTGTAGGGACAAACAAGCAGTGATAGAAGCAGATCATCAAAAGATGTCAACGACAATAGTACAATAGAACACATAGGTGTTAAAGTTAAAGTTGGTGATATTATCTAAACGAATGTGCTAATTAAGAATGGATGGTAGGGCACTCAAGGTATAGCTCTAGTGGGGGTATTTTTTATATAATGGAAATAGGTGGGAAAAGGAAAATCTTTATAATTTATTGGAAAAAAAAAGGAAGGGGGAAACAGAAAGGGGGTGGGGATGGGGGAGGGAGCTCACGACCTAAAGTTGTTGAATTCAATATTCAGTCCGGAAGGCTGTAAAGTCCCTAGTCGGAAGATGAGGTGTTGTTCCTCCAGTTTGCGTTGGGCTTCACTGGAACAATGCAGCAAGCCAAGGACAGACATGTGGGCAAGAGAGCAGGGTGGAGTGTTAAAATGGCAAGCGACAGGGAGGTTTGGGTCATTCTTGCGGACAGACCGCAGGTGTTCTGCAAAGCGGTCGCCCAGTTTACGTTTGGTCTCTCCAATGTAGAGGAGACCACATTGGGAGCAACGAATGCAGTAGACTAAGTTGGGGGAAATGCAAGTGAAATGCTGCTTCACATGAAAGGAGTGTTTGGGTCCTTGGACGGTGAGGAGAGAGGAAGTGAAGGGGCAGGTGTTGCATCTTTTGCGTGGGCAAGGGGTGGTGCCATAGGAGGGGGTTGAGGAGTAGGGGGTGATGGAGGAGTGGAGCAGGGTGTCCCGGAGGGAGCGATCCCTACGGAATGCCGATAAGGGGGGTGAAGGGAAGATGTGTTTGGTGGTGGCATCATGCTGGAGTTGGCAGAAATGGCGGAGGATGATCCTTTGAATGCGGAGGCTGGTGGGGTGATAAGTGAGGACAAGGGGGACCCTATCATGTTTCTGGGAGGGAGGAGAAGGCGTGAGGGCGGATGCGCGGGAGATGGGCCGGACACGGTTGAGGGCCCTGTCAACGACTGTGGGTGGAAAACCTCGGTTAAGGAAGAAGGAGGACATGTCAGAGGAACTGTTTTTGAATGTAGCATCATCGGAACAGATGCGACGGAGGCGAAGGAACTGAGAGAATGGGATGGAGTCCTTACAGGAAGCGGGGTGTGAGGAGCTGTAGTCGAGATAGCTGTGGGAGTCGGTGGGTTTGTAATGGATATTGGTGGACAGTCTATCACCAGAGATTGAGACAGAGAGGTCAAGGAAGGGAAGGGAAGTGTCAGAGATGGACCACGTGAAAATGATGGAGGGGTGGAGATTGGAAGCAAAATTAATAAATTTTTCCAAGTCCCGACGAGAGCATGAAGCGGCACCGAAGTAATCATCGATGTACCGGAGAAAGAGTTGTGGAAGGGGGCCGGAGTAGGACTGCAACAAGGAATGTTCCACATACCCCATAAAGAGGCAGGCATAGCTGGGGCCCATCCGGGTACCCATAGCCACACCTTTTATTTGGAGGAAGTGAGAGGAGTTGAAGGAGAAATTGTTCAGCGTGAGAACAAGTTCAGCCAGACGGAGGAGAGTAGTGGTGGATGGGGATTGTTCGGGCCTCTGTTCGAGGAAGAAGCTAAGGGCCCTCAGACCATCCTGGTGGGGGATGGAGGTGTAGAGGGATTGGACGTCCATGGTGAAGAGGAAGCGGTTGGGGCCAGGGAACTGGAAATTGTTGATGTGACGTAAGGTGTCAGAGGAATCACGGATGTAGGTGGGAAGGGACTGGACAAGGGGAGAGAGAAGGGAGTCAAGATAAGGAGAAATGAGTTCTGTGGGGCAGGAGCAAGCTGAGACGATCGGTCTACCGGGGCAGTTCTGTTTGTGGATTTTGGGTAGGAGATAGAAGCGGGCCGTCCGAGGTTGGGCGACTATCAGGTTGGAAGCTGTGGGAGGGAGATCCCCAGAGGAGATGAGGTCAGTGACAGTCCTGGAAACAATGGCTTGATGTTCAGTGGTGGGGTCATGGTCCAGGGAGAGGTAGGAGGAAGTGTCTGCGAGTTGACACTCAGCCTCTGCGAGGTAGAGGTCAGTGAGCCAGACAACAACAGCACCACCCTTGTCAGCGGGTTTGATGACAATGTCAGGGTTGGACCTGAGAGAATGGAGTGCAGTAAGTTCAGAGAGAGACAGGTTAGAATGGGTGAGAGGAGCAGAGAAATTGAGATGACTAATGTCGCGCCGACAGTTCTCAATGAAAAGATCGAGAGAAGGTAAGAATCCAGAGGGAGAGGTCCAGGTGGAGGGAGAATATTGGAGATGGGTAAAAGGATCCGTTGAACTGGGAGAGGACTCCTGCCCAAAGAAATGAGCCCGGAGACGATGACGGCGGAAGAAGAGTTCAGTATCATGCCGAGCTCGAAATTCATTGAGGTGAGGGCGTAAGGGTATGAAACTAAGTCCTTTGCTGAGCACTGAACGTTCAGCATCGGAGAGGGGAAGGTCAGGGGGTATAGTGAATACACGGCTGGGGTTGGGATTGGAAGAAAGGGTGGGGACGGAGGGACAGGCAGGGGTGGAGGGTCCTAGATGGGTGTTGGTGTCGATGAGTTGTTGGAGCTTGCTTTCCTTAGCACTTGAGAGAAAAAGTTTCTTGTTGAGGCGTCAGATGAGCCGAAGGATAAAATGAAACTGGGGGCACGCGCAGCTTTGAGAAAGGGTACGGCGGTGCTGCTGGAGGGAGAGGTCGAATGCGTTCATATGGCGGCGCATGGCACTCAGTGTGGATTTCAGAATGTGACAGGAACCGCAGTCCGAGAAACATTTTATGTCCCGGAGATACCTGTAATCCTGGGTACCTTCTCTCGATCTTTTCATTGAGAACTATCGGCGCGACATTAGTCATCTCAATTTCTCTGCTCCTCTCACCCATTCTAATTTCTCTCTCTCTGAACTTACTGCACTCCATTCTCTCAGGTCCAACCCTGACATTGTCATCAAACCCGCTGACAAGGATGGTGCTGTTGTTGTCTGGTGCACTGACCTCTACCTCGCGGAGGCTGAGTGTCAACTCGCAGACACTTCCTCCTACCTCTCCCTGGACCATGACCCCACCACTGAACATCAAGCCATTGTTTCCAGGACTGTCACTGACCTCATCTCCTCTGGGGATCTCCCTCCCACAGCTTCCAACCTGATAGTCGCCCAACCTCGGACGGCCCGCTTCTATCTCCTACCCAAAATCCACAAACAGAACTGCCCCGGTAGACCGATCGTCTCAGCTTGCTCCTGCCCCACAGAACTCATTTCTCCTTATCTTGACTCCCTTCTCTCTCCCCTTGTCCAGTCCCTTCCCACCTACATCCGTGATTCCTCTGACACCTTACGTCACATCAACAATTTCCAGTTCCCTGGCCCCAACCGCTTCCTCTTCACCATGGACGTCCAATCCCTCTACACCTCCATCCCCCACCAGGATGGTCTGAGGGCCCCTAGCTTCTTCCTCGAACAGAGGCCCGAACAATCCCCATCCACCACTACTCTCCTCCGTCTGGCTGAACTTGTTCTCACGCTGAACAATTTCTCCTTCAACTCCTCTCACTTCCTCCAAATAAAAGGTGTGGCTATGGGTACCCGCGTGGGCCCCAGCTATGCCTGTCTCTTTATGGGGTATGTGGAACATTCCTTGTTGCAGTCCTACTCCGGCCCCCTTCCACAACTCTTTCTCCGGTACATCGATGATTACTTCGGTGCTGCTTCATGCTCTCGTCGGGACTTGGAAAAATTTATTAATTTTGCTTCCAATCTCCACCCCTCCATCATTTTCACGTGGTCCATCTCTGACACTTCCCTTCCCTTCCTTGACCTCTCTGTCTCAATCTCTGGTGATAGACTGTCCACCAATATCCATTACAAACCCACCGACTCCCACAGCTATCTCGACTACAGCTCCTCACACCCTGCTTCCTGTAAGGACTCCATCCCATTCTCTCAGTTCCTTCGCCTCCGTCGCATCTGTTCCGATGATGCTACATTCAAAAACAGTTCCTCTGACATGTCCTCCTTCTTCCTTAACCGAGGTTTTCCACCCACGGTCGTTGACAGGGCCCTCAACCGTGTCCGGCCCATCTCCCGCGCATCCGCCCTCACGCCTTCTCCTCCCTCCCAGAAACATGATAGGGTCCCCCCTTGTCCTCACTTATCACCCCACCAGCCTCCGCATTCAAAGGATCATCCTCCGCCATTTCCGCCAACTCCAGCATGATGCCACCACCAAACACATCTTCCCTTCACCCCCCTTATCGGCATTCCATAGGGATCGCTCCCTCCGGGACACCCTGCTCCACTCCTCCATCACCCCCTACTCCTCAACCCCCTCCTATGGCACCACCCCTTGCCCACGCAAAAGATGCAACACCTGCCCCTTCACTTCCTCTCTCCTCACCGTCCAAGGACCCAAACACTCCTTTCAAGTGAAGCAGCATTTCACTTGCATTTCCCCCAACTTAGTCTACTGCATTCGTTGCTCCCAATGTGGTCTCCTCTACATTGGAGAGACCAAACGTAAACTGGGCGACCGCTTTGCAGAACACCTGCGGTCTGTCCGCAAGAATGACCCAAACCTCCCTGTCGCTTGCCATTTTAACACTCCACCCTGCTCTCTTGCCCACATGTCTGTCCTTGGCTTGCTGCATTGTTCCAGTGAAGCCCAACGCAAACTGGAGGAACAACACCTCATCTTCCGACTAGGGACTTTACAGCCTTCCGGACTGAATATTGAATTCAACAACTTTAGGTCGTGAGCTCCCTCCCCCATCCCCACCCCCTTTCTGTTTCCCCCTTCCTTTTTTTTTCCAATAAATTATAAAGATTTTCCTTTTCCCACCTATTTCCATTATATTAAAAAAAAACCCCACTAGAGCTATACCTTGAGTGCCCTACCATCCATTCTTAATTAGCACATTTGTTTAGATAATATCACCAACTTTAACTTTAACACCTATGTGTTCTATTGTACTATTGTCGTTGACATCTTTTGATGATCTGCTTCTATCACTGCTTGTTTGTCCCTACAACCACACTCCCCCCCCCCCACCTCTCTGTCTCTCTATCTCTCCGCCCCCCACACACACACCTTAAACCAGCTTATATTTCAACTCTTTCTTGGACTCGAACTCAAGTTCTGCCGAAGGGTCATGAGGACTCGAAACGTCAACTCTTTTCTTCTCCGCCGATGCTGCCAGACCTTTCATCAGATGCTATTTTTATTTAGGTGGCATTTATTTGTGCTGTAACATAGGAGGAGAATTGCATGCGCATGTGCTGAAGCATTACACTGACCGTGTTGCATCTACTGTACGCTCCAACCTAAAAGTATGCCTGAAAATGAAGGCCAGGATAGCAAGACCATGACAGAGTAAAAAGGGAAAATGTCAATGAGAAAGTAGTGGCAGTGCCAGCAACAATAACTGGTTCCCTAGGTGCTCCATCCAAATGGCTTCCAATGAAATGTGTCAACTGTAACGTTTCATCATGGAGCAAACCATCTCTGCCAAAGAATTGTGCTCAAACTACCTCGTCCAAAAAGTTTCTTGTTCAGTTAGTTGAGTGCAATTTATTACCTTGTTATATAAAATATTAAAATCATCACCTAATGTGGGGTTGGAGACCCTGACCCTGGGCCTAAGAGTCCCACTAACTACCAGCTGAGCCGCAGTCAGGCTGTACAGGAACTTAGCCATAAAGCCCTTTGACAGCCTTGCGCTGCTCAGGGATACGATTGCCTATGTGCTGGACAGAGGTGTGGATACCTGCCCCATCAGCCTGGATCAGGAGAAGGCCTTTGACAGAATATCACACACCTACATGGTGGATGTGCTCTCCACAGTGGGGTTTGGGGAGGGAATTCGCAATTGGATCCAACTGCTCTACACTAACATCAGTAGCGCAGTCTCAGTCAATGGGTGGGAATCAGATAGCTTTCCGATTAAATCTGGAGTCAGGCAGGGCTGCCCTCTCTCCCCTGTCCTGTTGGTGTGTTGCATAGAACCCTTTGCTGAGTCCATCAGTAAGGATCTGCGCATAAGAGGAGTGACGATCCCAGGCAGTGGAGGCACTCAGGTCAAAACCTCCCTGTACATGGACGATCTCGCCGTCTTCTGCTCGGATCCACTGTCGGTGCGCAGACTGATCCACAACTGCGACCGGTTCGAACTGACCTTGGGAGCCAAGGTAAATCATGGGAAGAGCGAGGCCATATTCTTTGGGGTCTGGGCTGACCGATCCTTTGTCCCCTTCACCATTAGGGCTGACAGCCTGAAAGTGCTGGGGATATGGTTCGGAGGGACCAGGGCATGCGTTAGAAACTGGAAGGAGCGATTGTCTATGGTGAAAAGGAAACTGTGCATATGGGAGCGACGCTTCCTCTCCCTTGCAGGTAAGAACCTGGTCATCAGGTGTGAGGCATTCTCGCTGTTGCTGTACGTGGCGCAGGTCTGGCCCATTCCACACTTGCGTGGTGGCGATCACCAGAGCTATCTTCCGCTTTATCTGGAGGTCGAAAATGGATCGTGTCCGCAGGGACGCGATGTACAAGCCTCTAGATAAAGGGGGAAAAAACTTGCCCAACATCGCCCTCATACTGATGACCACCTTTGTGTGTGGCTGCATCAAGCGGTGTGTAGACCCTCGGTACACAAACACCAAGTGTCACTACATGCTGAGGTTCTACCTGTCCCCAGTGTTACAAAGGATGGGTCTGGCCACGATGCCGCGGAACGCTCCAAGTAGTTGGTCCAAGTAACGTCTTAGAGGCCCTGCGGGAAAAGGAGAGGGTGGATCCTGTGGGATGGTTCCCTGAGCAGACTGACAAAGTCATTTGGCAGAATGCCTCATCGCCAGAACTTTCCAAAAAGCACCAAGACGTAGCTTGGCTGGTGGTGAGAAAGGCCCTCCCCATCAGATCCTTCCTACACGCCAGGAGTCTCACCCCCTCTGCACGTTGCCCTCAAGGTGGCTGTGGTGGGGAAGAGACCGTTGTTCACCTCCTTGTGGATTGTGCCTTTGCAAAGAAGGTCTGGAGAGAGATGCAGTGGTTGCTGTCGAGGTTCATCCCGAGCAGTTCTGTGACACAGGACTCTGTGCTCTACGGGCTGTTCCCAGGGTCACACACCGAGACAAACATCAACTGCAGCTGGAGGATCATCAGCTCGGCGAAAGACGCTCTTTGGTCTGCCCGAAACTTGTTGGTCTTCCAGCGCAAAGAGTTGACCCCGACTGAGTGTTTCAGACTGGCACATTCCAAAGTCCAGGACTAGGTGCTGAGGGACGCACTAAAGCTTGGGGCAGCTGGCGCAAAGGCGCAATGGGGAAGGGTCGCTGCCTAAGATCTTTCTGCCTCAGTGCACCAAGGGACTGGGAATTGTGTGGACCCCTCGGGCTGTACAGCTCAAAATGAATGTCTGCAGTGAATACTAATTGTATTATAATTGTATTGAAGCACCTCAGAGTGCAACATGATGTATGTTGATAACTCCAATACCATTGTCAGATTGTCTGCATTGACCATATGGAAATGATTGTAATATTCATTGATTGTATTGATGCACCTTGTGATCCACATGTAAAAGTTGAATCTGATTGTAATTTTGTGACGGTGATTTTGAAATGTTTTGGAATGTTCTTCCAGATATTTTATGAATAAAGTATATTTTTCAAAAAAAAGGTAAAGCCCTTTGACAGCTCCACAACTCACTACCCAAAACTCTTCCTCACCAGTGTGAGCAAGAAACCTTTGTGCAAGGTAGTTTCTTCAGAGTTTTTAAAGCAACTTTTAAAAAGTTCACCAATGCCCCTGCCAGCCACAAAGGTATCAGGAACAGTTACACATGTGCCAGCAGGAGTTAGTGTTTTATTTATTGCAGGTGGCTGCAATGCTGCCTTCAGTCTGTAGATGGCACTCAGTAATAATTCACAGAATCATCGAATCATAGATAATTCAGCTCTGAAGAGGCCATTCAGCCCATTGTGCCTGTGCTGGCTCATTGAAAGAGTTATCCAAATAGTCCCACTCCCCCACTCTTTCTCCATGGCCATGCCAATTACCTTCCCTTCAAATAGTCATCCAATTCTCTTTTGAATTGCTACTATTGAATCTGCTTCCACCACCCTTTCGGGCAGTGTGTTCGAGATCATAACAACTCACTGGGTAAAATTGTTTCCTCAAGCCACCTCTGGTTCTTTCACCAATCACCTTAAATCTGTGTCCTCTGGTTACCAAACTATTCTGCCATCGGAAACCGTTTTTCCTTCATTCCAAAGACATTCATGATTTTGACCACCTCTATCAAATCGCCTCTTAACCTTCTCTGCTCTCAGGACAACAATCTCGGCTCCCCCAATACCTGATCTTAATTCAGGCTGTATTTTAACACAAGACAACAGGCCTCCCATGAGCTTGCCATGAGTGAAAGACCAGAGACAAAGGGCAGAATGTTCCAGCTCTGCCAACAGCGGCGGGGGTGGGGAGGGGGAGCTTAGTTTGGCAGGAGGTCAAAAATCAGTTTCCTGACCGTGGGGTGAACTTCAGGAATTAAGGTCTCGGGACTGTAAAGGAGGGTTATAGGTGGATCGAGCTTCCTTGCCAGTCTGAAATTAGAACGTTCACAGTCACCACTGTATGCAAGTGGTATGCATCTTCCTCTAAGACTTTTGAGGTGAGTAGATGTTGATTTGGTCTTCTTGGGGACCGCTCACAAATCTCAGCTTGACTCAGACCGGGTGCCGCTAGGCCAAGCTGCACAAAGACTGGAAACGAGGGCAGGCTAAAGATGGAAGGGTGGGTTAAGGTGGAAGGGTGGAGTGGAGGCTGCTCAGGGGAGGCAGGCGAAAGGCGGGGGTAAGGGTGGGTGGCTGTTCGGGGAAGTAAGAGACAGTCCGAGGCAGGGAGGGAGGGAGGGAATGCAAGGGGGCAGTGACAAGGGGATGGAGGGGAGAGCCTTGTTTGCTGGGTCCGGGGGTCCTGTGGTTAGGTGGGGGAGGGGGTTTCCGAGCAGGAATGGTGGGAGAGAGATGGTCCTAGAGGGCAGGGTCAGTGCTGTCGACAGTGGCACCCTGGGGGCTGAACTGAGGGTACTGGGCAGCGGAGGGGACAGTCACAGTGAGACAGAGGAGTGGGATGTGGTAGGGTGGCAGGTCCAGTGTGATAGCTGGGTAGGTGAAGGCTCAGTATGTGGAAGGCTGGGGAGGACGAGGGGGTAACAGAAATGGATGAAACAGGTGGCTTGGATAATGGGAGGGGTCAGGGTTAGGCTGGGCTTGGGGATGGTAATGGGTGTAGCTCAGTGGGGAGGGAAGGCATGTGGAAGTGGATGGTAATTGGTACAAGGGTAATGTGGGGAGGTTCAAGAGTGAGAGAGGGGAGAGGAATGGCTATAGTGGGTGAGTCAAGGGTGATGGGGTGAAGTTGGTGGGTGACGGGGGAGGGTAGAAGGCAGTGGAGAGAGTCTCGAATCTCACATGCTCCACTTTGGGATTCTCACCAATACAGCTAATGTAAAACTGTGATACCGCGAAGTGCGAGGAGGGTCTTTTCGGGTGGGTGGAGTTAAAGGTCAGCACAAGTGGCCAGTTAAAGGGACATCCTAATAATCATGAGGAAACTGGATGTCGAAGTTGCTCAGTTGCGTTCTCCTCTCTATGGTGAACCCACACAGCAGCAGGTTTGTTCCCGACTCATGGGTCTCATAACATGGAGATCCCAGCAAGGTGTGGAGCTGCCGTTCATTCTGTGCCATATGACATGTGCTGCTGTCAGGGGCAGGGATGAAGGGAGGGATGAAGGGAGGGAGGGAGGGATAAAGGGAGGGAGGGAGCTGGATGCCTCCAAGGGGAACGGCTGGTGGACGGCAGCAAACTCCCGACTCCAAACCGCCATCCTCCTGGGTGGATGGTCATGGCTGACAAGGACTCGTGTGGTTAGTCTCTCTATGCTGCCAAGGCAATGGTCTCTCTATAGAGTCTCGAGGGTAGGGGAGGCAAGTGGGATAGTGTCAGAGGGAGGCTTCCTGCACATGGCCCTCATCACCCTGGTCAAAGAGCAATGTCTCCCATGCGCAGTCATGTATGAGTGAGAGGAGCATCCATCTCTGGTCCTCCAGGATTTCTTTCACCTGGAAGGGGTGGGCTGGGGATGCCATGTTTAGAGAGAAGCCGGGCACAGGGCTGAGCACTGGCTTGGTGGCTGCAGTTCATGTTGGTGTAGATACACCCACAGTGTTGTTAGGGAGGGAGTTCTAGGATTTTAACCCAGTGACAGTGAAGGAACGGCCGATATATTTCCAAATCAGGATGTTGTGTGGCTTGGCAGGGAACTTCCAGGTGGTGGAGTTCCCAGGCATCTGCTACCCTTATCTTTCTAGGTGGTAGAGGTCATCTGTTTGAAAGGTGCTGTTGAAGGAGCCTCGGTGAGTTGCTGCTGTGCATCTTATAGACTGTACACACTGCTGCCACTATGCAATGGTGCCAAAGGGAGTGAATGATGAAGATGGTGGATGTGGTGCCAATCAAGCAGGCTGCTTTGTCCTGGACGGTGTCAAGCTTCTTGAGTGTTGTTGGAGCTGCACGCTTCCAGGCAAGTGGAGCGTATTCCATCACACTCCTAACTTGTGCCTTGTAGATGGTGGACAGGCTTTGGGGAGTCAGGAGGTGAGTTACTTGCGACAGAATTCCCAGCCCCTGACCCACTCTTGTAGCCACAGTATTTATATGGCTGGTCCAGTTCAATTTCTGGTCAATGGTAACCCCCAAGATGTTGATAGTGGGGTATTCAGTGATGATAATGCCATTGAATGTCAGGGGGAGATGGCTGGATTCTCCCTTGTTGGAGATGGCCATTGCCTGGCACTTAAGTAGCAAGTTACATGTGTGCAACATATCAGCCCAAGCCTGGATGTTGTCCAGGTCTTGCTGCTTATGGACATGGACTGCTTCAGTATCTGAGGAGTTGCAAATGGTGCTGAACATTTCGCTGACGATTATACACATCTCCAGTTCTGATCTTACGATGGAGGGAAGGTCATTAATGAAGCAACTGAAGATGGTTTGGCCTAGGACAAATGCCAAAACTATATACAATGGTTGTACACCCATGCCACCTCTGTGCCTTCAAATCTTCTTTATCTTTCTTTTCCTACCACTATGTCTAGGTGCAGCCTCAACATCTGCAGCTAAGGTGGGGACAGCCCGCTGAATGTCATGTTGACTGTGATGACTGTGGTAGGCCTCTGGTGTCCGGAGGCCTAGAGGAATGCAGTCTCCTGCTCAGGTACTGGTGCACCCCCCTCGGCTTGAACTGCTGGAGGTGATGGAGTCAATGGCAGAGGGCGGGTGTAACGGAAAGGCACCCTTGAACCATCCTGCTATGAAGTCCCCGGGATGTCTGGCTGGTACTCCTCCTCCGTGTGTGTGTCCGGTGGCACCTCCCTGATCCCCTAAGGAGAAGAGGGACCTGGAGGGAGGTCAAGGTGCCCGTCCCCCTCTCGCCTATCCACTGCTGCACTGCGCCCATGCCTAGAGCGATGAAGTGCAGGTCTAAGCACTCAATCGGCAGCCACTGTGCGTTCCGCTGGACCTAGGTCTCCAAAACGGCCGCCACCTTCTCCACAGAGGCAGCTAAGCATTTGCATGCCAGAGTCATGTCATCAGACAGAATGTGGAGCCTTTGGTCCAGTCTGCACATGGCCTCTGGCATCTCTGCCTGACATTCCCCTGCCTGTCTCTACATCTGCAACAGGTCTCTTAGGGCCAAGTCCACAACTCATCATCTGCATAGGGCTGAGCAGGAGCCTGGTCTCCAGCAGACCTCGGAGTGTCAGGGACGTCAGCTGTCCCTTCTCTGCCAGCTGTTGACCCGTGCTCACCAGATTGTGGCCCCGAGCCGACTCTAGGATGTAGACAGACTGAGGTAGCTGGTGCAGAGTTCAGGTGAACGCCGTGATGGTGCATTCTCTGAAGCATCCTCCTCAGCGGTGGGGTTGGAGATGGAGCTGTGGCCGTTCACCGCTGTGAGCCTCCCGCTTTTCTTGCTGGTACCTGGAATGGAGAAGAGAGAGATTTAACGGATGCCTAAGCAGGCTCCTCAATTAAAGCCATGTGTCACTCTGAGGGGCACAGCTGACAACTGCAGATTCGAGGTATCCTCACTGGCTTCCCGGGGAGTCCTATCTCACCTTCTGCACAGGCATGATCCTGCCCCTTTCCGACTATCTCAGCGGCCTGCTCCTCATCAGGGGTGAGGGCTCGAATATCCAGAATGCTGCCTCTGATCTTGGCCCACTCCCTCTTCTTGTGGACAGTCTTGTCCTATAGACTGACAGAAGGATTGAGTGTCATCCCAATGGATGCATGAGCAGTTTAGGAACATGCATGCCTATGGTAGCTGCTGAGCCCTTCCCAGTAAGTGATTAATAAGCAGGATGTCCTGCAACTGATAGAATATTGAGAGCATGAAGTGGCTGGCACACATTTACTACACATGTCCCATCAGCTGGTGAGTGCTCCAACCCGGACCTTCGAACCCATGAGGTAACGGCGGGGAGGATCACTTCCTGCCCGTGCCTAGCATGAGATTCGCTGAGCTCCTTGCGGAATGAGCTGACCAGTGCAAGACTGTGCATGGTCAGCCATTCCGACCCCCAGCGGAAATCACTTCTACTTCCGCTCCCACCACTGACTCCAGAATGGAAGAACCCGGACAAAGTTTGCAAATAGTTTGATGAAGGAGCGAAGAAAGCATTGTAACATGTTTTCTCATTAAATTCCAGCCAAGCAGAAAAAGGTGAGTTTTTTTCTTGCAGGCATGATTGGTGCATGATATGGTTATACTGGAATCTTTAATATATTAATAAACTATATATATAAATAGAATCATACAATTTTACAATGTGGATGGGGCCATTTGGCCTAACGTACCTTATAGATCCACAAGTTTCTCCTTCTCAAGTATATATCCAATTCCCCTTTGAAAATTACTGTTGAATCTGCTTCAATCAGCGTTTCAGGCAGCACATTCTAGGTCATAAAACCTCGCTGCATTGAAAAGATTCTCATCTCCCACCTGTTTATGTTGAGAGATTGTTACCCTGAAGGTGCGAGGAGATCATGTTTTTGGCCCCATTTGTTAGTCTGTAAACAATACATTTCAAAAACTAATGGGTGGATTTCAACGAAAATTGACACACAGATAGGATATGACCCAAGGAAGAACTGATTAGTTTATGGCAAGAATGCAGATCCAGATCCTGGAATTTTTTTTTAAAGGATCCATTAACATTGGGAGATAGGGCAAATTGACTTATATTTTAGAATGTTTTGAATTGGCTAATTGAGAATGTTGTTTGCTGTCTCAGCTGCTGAGTTGGAATTTGTCACAGCTGTCAAAATATGAGCAGAATTTTCAGAGCAGATTGTTGGATGCGGATTGGTCTGAAGCCTCCTTAGTGAGATGGAAGCTCTTAATAGAAAGATTTGTTTTTTTCAGCTTTGTAGTTACAGAGCATCTACCAGGCAGGGAACAGCCTCAAGGAAGAACTGCGTAACTGTAATAATATTGAGCCAACGTAGCATGGAGGAGGTATGCGCTTTACTGAGTGCTCTCTTCACTTGTCTTATATATGTTTCCGCTGGTTACCAGCATTCCTGCCAGTGGAAACAGTTTTCCTCCCTATTAACTCTATCAAAACTCTTAATAATTTTCATTATCTCTATTGAACCTCCCCGTAATTACTCTACTTAAAAGAGAAAAATTCCACCTTCTCCAATCTATCCAGGTAACCAAAGTCCCTTGTAAATATTTTCTGCACCCTCTCTAATGCCTTCATACGTTCCTAAAGGATAGTGCCCAGAATTGGACACAATACTCCAGTTGACGTCAAACCAGTGTGTTATAAAGATTCACCATTGGGTTTGATGTCTGAATTTTTTTTAAGCTTCCAACCCACACCTTCAGGCAACCATTCTCTGCTGCCTTGTTATTTCCTGGAAAGCCAGTTGATGAAGGATGACACTGGAGCCAGTCTTTACTTAGTCTTACATTTATTTATGGAGTGGAATATTACAAGCATACACCTCCTAACTCAACCACAACACGGTTTCAATAAGTGTCTTTCTATTTGTGCTCAAGTGAACCCCCAGTTTGACACAATACTCAAGCTGAGGCCTAACCAGTCAGTTAAAGGTCAGAATAATGCCCTTGCTTTTGTACTCCATGCTTCTATTTATAAAGCCATGAATCCCAGATATGTTTTTTAAAAAAAGACAGATGTTGACGATATCTACATACCCTACTTTACTAATGTGAGGTGTGGTGCTCGGTAAATTTGTCTATGTCACAATGAAGTCAATGAGATTGTTCTTTGGGAATATGTTACATGGATACAATAGGAGCTGCTCTTCTGGGATCATTGGCACAGAGCAGCGGGACCTCCTCTCCCCAACCTAAAGTACGGCTCAAAAGTAGCTCTGCTCTCTGTATCAAACCTTCTCAGATTGACCAATAAAATTTAAAAATTTACAAACCAGCTATTAGTCTACATTTTACACCGAGGACACTTTCTTTGAAATAACATGTCCAGGTTCTGCATTGAAAAAAAATCAGTGGTGGTCCGCTATCGATTAAACAGCCTATCCTGGACTTCGCCATTAGTCCCTCAGTAAACCAGCAGGTAGGTAGGAACAGAAAGAGGCTATTCAGCCCCTCTAGCCTTTTCATTGAGTTCTTGGCTGATCTTTACCTCAACTCCATTTATCCATTTTTGATCCACATCCCTTGATAACCTTCCCCAACAAAAAACTGCTTTGAAAATTTCAGTTGTCCCCCAGCATCTATAGTCTTTTAGGGATGAGAGTTTCAGATTTACAGTGTGTGTGAAAAAGTGATTTCACTTCCCGATTCCACTCCTAAGTAGCTTAGCTCTAACTTTAAGATTATATGCCCTCATTCTCAATTCCAGTCCCAGAGGAATTCATTTCTCAGTATCTCCTCCTTCAGGTACCATGTCCTTTGGTCATTCAAAAAGTTTCAGCCCAATCCGATAATATGCAATCTCTAACCGTTCCCTATCACTAAGCTCCATATACTGACTAATAAACTCTTACTTCTCCCTTATTTTCATTGCCAACTGTGTAACCTTCACATCATCCAGTGTCCCTGCCATTTGACCAGCAGTGCTTACCAGATACCCTTAATGCAATCTACTCTTCTCATTTACCTGATCTCAATATAACTATTTTTCTGTACTGTGAGTCTATAATAACCGTCCTCACCCTCCTTCAGGTACCATGCCCTAAGAGGGTGTTGGTGACCACGGACTTCCAATGGATTGGCCCACAATTAAGCTTGGCCAAATGCTGCAGTGGTTTGCCTTGCTTTCTGCAGTATGGCTGACGAGGAAACTCTCCCGCTATTACCATCTGCCATTAAGCATATTGGAAGGATTTATAGGTTGATAATCAACCTGTTTGGCCATGTTATGGCACCTTCCATGGTCATCAAGTCCCTGAGTTGGAATTGAACCCAGAGCTTCTGACCCAGAGGTAAATACGCTGCCACTGCCAGTGTGCCACAAGACCTCCTCTCTCTGTATCTATCTTATGAAATTCCTTTACATTTTAAACACGTGATTAGAACACCTCTCAACCTTCTAAACTTAGTGACACAAGCCTATTTTATGTGCCTTGTCTTTTAGCTCCGGCATTATTCTGGTGAATAAGGAGAATAGGAAGCTAGGTAAAGATTGAAGGGTAGCATTGTTAATCAATGATGGCATTTGTGCAATAGTTTCAGGATGTCCTTAGTTCAGGAGATCAGGATGGATCAGGTTTGGATGGAGATGAGGAATAGTAGGGGAAAGAAGTCATGAGTGGGAGTGATCAATAGGCCCCTAACAGCAACCACAATGTAGGATGAAGTACACAAGAAGAAATATTGGGGGCTTGTGAAAAAGAGACGGCAATAATCATGGCCAGTTTTAATCTACATTTAAGCTAGAAAAGTCAGATTGGCAGGAATGGCCTGGATGAGAAGTTCATAGAATGCTTTTGAGATAATTTTTAAAAACAGCACATTCCAGAACTAACCAGAGAACAGGTTATATCGGATTTGGTATTGTGTAATGTGACAGGGTTAATTAACGACCTCTGGGTAAAGGCACCCCTCGCAGCAACCACAACATGACTGAGTTTTACACTCGACTCAAAAATTCTCAAAAAACATTCGGCATTTGAAGAGTTAAAGAGTTGGCGGTTTGAACTAAAATACGACATCCAAGCCAGGGCAGCAAAGATGGTTGATTGACATGGCAAGTAAGCGATTTATTGAAAAATTCCTCACAAAGAGATTAAGCAGGAATGATGCATTGGATTTACATGGCTGTATCCAATAATAAATTAATCTAGACTCCATTGTGTGGCTAGATCACAAGTCATCCCTGCTGATGGCCTTTCGTCGAGAATGGCTTGAGGAAACTATGATTGATGGCCACACAAACAAGTAGTAATCTGGCTTTAATCAAACAGAAAGAACCTGCAATGATATAGCACCTTTGACGATTGCAGAATATCCCAAACACTTCATAGCCAGTCTTGAAGTGTAATCATTGTATCATTGTAGAAAACCTGGCAGCAAATTTGAAACTCCCACAAGCAGCGGTGAAATGCTAACCAGACAGTCCGTCTTTATTGATGTTGGCTGAGGGCTGAATATGGTCAGGACACTGGTGAGAACACCCCCGTTTCCCTTCAAAATAGAGCCAAGGGATGTTTTACATCAACCCAAGAGGGCAGATGGAGCCTTGGCTTAACATCTGATTCTAAAAGGATAGCACTTTAAATAGGGCAGCACTCCCACAGTACTGCACTGCATTTTGTGTCTGCCTCTGGCCTTGAACCCACAATCTCCCAGCTCTGAGGTAAGAGTGTTGTCACTGAGCCTCAACTGACACTGAAAGAATGCTAACAAACCAGAAGCAAAGATTGTAAGCTAGTTGCTGAACATCACTAGGATCAGCAGGGTTCAGAGAAACTGGATTTTAATATAAAGGTGAAACCACTGGCTGACCAAAGAGGTTGTAGGTTTTCATATTAACCTCTTTCAGGACAAAGATGTTAACATGATTCCAACTTATTACTTAACAGTAAAACTGGAAAAAAACTAACATTGCCAAGGTTCAAAGTTAAAACTTTATTGTTAGGTTGAACTGTACAGAGCAAGAGTACTACAACTCTGAGTATGTTATAATTCACTAAGTCTAATGTAATTACTGCTGTCATTGTGATTCCAAAACCAATTATCTAGTCTGATATTCCAGTGCAGCACCCAAGATAGTGCAGCACTGTTAGGGATGCCACTTTTTGGATGAAACGATAAACCAAGGCCTTGTCTGCCTCTCAGGGAGAGATCCCCATTGGCACTCTTTTGTGGAAGAGCAGAGAAGTTTTCCCCAGTGTTCTGGCCCATATCCCTCAACCAACATCACAAAAGAAAGACAATCTGGTCATTCTCAAATTGCTGTTTTTGGGAGCTTGCTGTGCACAAGTTGGTCACCATGTTTTCCTATATTACAACAGTTACAGCATTTTAAAAGCACTTCATTGGCTGTAGAACACTAAGACCTGAGGTTGTGCTTTAGCAGTGCAAATTCTTTGTATCATTCTGTTTCTGATGATCACTGTCTTAAGTGAAAATAGTGTAATAAAGTATTGGCCAAGTTAAACATATTGTGTCCACGATATCGTTCAGGTGAACCAGCCGTCACTCTGCTAGGCTCGTGCTGGTGATTGAATTGTGTCTGGGTCCTGTTAATTGGGTTGGCTTATGTCAGATGTTTCAAAGGTCAAGCGTCACACATTAAATACAATTGATCCAATACAGTACCCCTCCGTGTACATTACCCCTCTCCTCCCAGAGGATCTTCCAGGGCCTCAAACAAGGTTAAGGTTAGGATGACAGCTGTGTTGCATGTGCAAATCCAGTCCCTATTTACTAACTCAAATTATCCTTTATGTAAAAGTGTAAATAAAGAATAAAGCGGAGAGAGAACAACCAATAGTTAAGGGCTTGGCCGGCACTCAAATATTCCACTGCCCAAGGGCAAATATCTGGCAAGTGATGGCTATAATCGTTGAGCTGGTAACTTCGGAGTAAACATGATCTTCTAAATATAGAATGGGTACAAATAGTCGTGCTGTGGCATGCCAGGTGGAGTGTGTGCTCTTATTCTTTGCAGTATGTAAGATAGAACAAAACTCTTGAACTTTTCAGATAATTTCTCAAATTAAAGTTTGATAGTGATGCTCCTGGAAGGGGGAACCCTGGGACTGCGTGTTTCCGATTAGCCTCCCCCTTCCCCCAGGTGACCAATCCCTCCAGGATTGTCCTGGAGTCTTCAGGAACTAGAGATTAATCTCCCAATCACTGCTGCACCCAAAATCCAGGAAGAAAAATCATGCGGGCACTTAAAAAAAAAATGGTGCGTTCTTGAATGCTTTTTAAAAAGATTGGAGGTTAGGAAAACAAGGCTGTTTGAATGGTGAGGCAGTCGTATGAGAAACCTCCAGGTGTATATCTGACCCGAGTTGGCAACTCCACTCCTCCTGGTGTTTCACTTTGGCTGACGGGGTGGTTCCTGTTACCTGCCCCACAATATCTGAGGTAGTGTGCTTAACACGGCTGCATGGTAACAGTGCTCAGCAAGCGGGCCGTGTACGAGATTCATAGAATCATTGAAATTTACAACATGGAAGGAGGCCATTCAATGTGTCATGTCTCCACCGGCCGACAAATAGCCATTCAGCCTCATTGCACTTTCCAGCTTTTGGTCTGTAGTCTAATAGGTTACGGAACTTCAGGTGCACATTCAAGTATGTTTTAAACGTTGAGCCTTTCTATCTCTATCACCCTTTCAGACAGTCAGTTCCAGAACCCCACCACCCTCTAGATGAAAACTATTTCCCTCAAATTCCCTCTAAACCTTCTTACCCCAAATCTACTCCCGCTCAGTATGCATGTCTCAACCAAGGGGAGCAGGCCTTCCTTTCCATGCTATCTGGATTCCTCATATACTTAACAATTTAATCTCTCCTGAGCCTCCTCTGTTCCAAAGAAAATAACTGCAGCCTATCCAATCTTTCCTCATAACTAAAATTTTCCAGTCCCACAACATCCTTGTAAATCTCCTCTGTACCCTTTCTACTGCAACCACATCCTTCCTATAGTACAGTGACCAGAACTGCATGCAGTGCTCCAGCTGCGGCCTAACTAGTGTTCTACGTAATACCGGCATAATGTCCAGGCTCTTGTATTCTGAACCTCAGCTAATAAAGGCAAGTATTTCATAAACCTTCTTGACCACTTTGTCCTCCTGTCCAGTCACCTTCAGGGGTCTGTGGACATGTACTCCAAGATCCCTCTGTTCAGTTACACTTCTCAGTATCCTATCATTTCTGCATTCCCTTGCCTTGATAGCCTTCCTCAGATGCATTAACCCACAATCCTTCAGATTGAACTCCATTTGCCACCTGACTAGTCCATTGATATTGTCCTGCAGTCTATAGCTTCCCTCTTCATAATCAACCACATGGCCAACTTTTGTAACATCTGTAAGCCCTACATTCAAGTCCATATCATTATTCACAGGATGTGAGCATTGGTGTCAAGGGTGGCATTTATTTCCCACCCGTAGTTGCCCTGAGAAGGTGGCGATGGACTTTCTTCTTAAACCACTATTAGTGGTTGCTACAGCTGTGTGGCTTGCCTGGTTAACATCAGAGGGCAATAACATATCAACCAAATTGGGATGGAACTTGAATCACACATAGGCCAATTTAGGTAAAGACAGTAGCTTTCCTTCCTTAAAAGGATAATAGTGAACTAGTTGTGTTTTTACAACAATCTAGATAGCTTCATGGTCACTTTTATTATTAACAGTTTTTTTTGTAAAGCAGAATTCAACATCTCAAACTGCATGGTGGGGATTTGAGTCCATGTTTCTGGATTATCATTTGCCTAGCAAAACTGGGGTCAATGGGAATCAAGATGAAAACTCCCCGCTGTTTGGAGTTGTACCTAGTACAAAGGAAGACAATTGCAGTTGGTGAAGGTCAATCATCTCAGTTCCAGGACATCACTGCAGGAGTTCCTCAGGATAGTGTCCTGCGCCCAGCCACCTTCAGCTGCTTCATCAATGACCTTCCTTTCATCATTAGGTCAGAAGTGGGGATGTTCGTTGATGATTGCACAAAGTTCAGCACCATTTGTGACTCTTCAGATACTGAAGCAGTCCATGTCCAAATTCAGCATAACCAGGGCAATATTCAGGCTTGGGTTGACAAGTGGCAAGTAACATTTGCGCCACTCAAGTGCTAGGCAATGATGATCTCCAACAAGAGAGAATCTAACCATCACCCCTTGATATTTAATGGCATTACCATTGCTGAATCCCCCACTGCTAACGGGGGTTGCCATTGACCAGAAACTGAACTGGCTAGCAATATAAATACTGCAGCCAGAAGAAGAGGTCAGAGGCTGGGAATTCTATGGAGAGTAACTCACTCCATGACTCCTCAAAGCCTGGTCACCATCTACATGGCACAAGTCAAGAGTATGATGGATTACTCTCCGCTTTGCCTCCAACAGCACTCAAGAAGCTTGACACCACCCAGGACAAACTAGCCCACTTGATTAGCACCCCCATCCACAAATATTCACTCCCTCCACCACCAACGCACAGTAGCAGCAGTGTGTACCATCTACAAGATTCACTGCTCTTTAGGCAGCACCTTCCAAACCCATGACCACTACCATTTAGAAGGACAAGGGCAGCAGATAGATGGAAACCCCACCAACTGGAAGTTCCCCTCCAAGTTGCACACCATCCTGACTTGGAAACATATCGCCGTTCCTTCACTGTCACTGGGTCAAAACCCTGGAACTCCATTCCTAACAGCACTATAGGTGTACCTACACCACATGGACTACAGCAGTTCAAGAAGGTGCCTCAACACCAGCTTCTCAAGGGCAATTAGGGATGGGCAATAAATGCTGGCTTAGCAGCGACGCCCACATCCCATGAACGAATAGAAAAATATCCAGGTCTCTGGATTACTATTCCATACTGAGTTGTACAGGTTAGATTTAATTCCAGGCTGCACTAAATTAGTTGGATTTACTTATGTAAAATTTAGAGGTCCTACGATTGGTCTCAGTGTCCCAAGCCTAGGGAAAAGTTGGGGGGTGGGTGGGGTGAAATATCAGCCAAAGTTCCTGCTCCAAATCACTATCCAACAGTTTCCATTGGAAAGCTAGCTGCATGGCTAGCCACTGATGGCAGGCCTGGGTTGTGCTGTTATGTCCGTTAGGGTCAATCAGCTTCTCAACTCTCGCTGACTTCACCAAGCCCCCAAGCTTGAGTCGAGTGACTGAGCCACTTCAGGGGAGAAAGCTGAAAGGAAAGGAAGGGTTTTGGGAGATTAAATAAGCAGAAACTGCTCCCACTGGCAAAAGGGTCAGTAACCTGAGGAGACAGATTGAACATAATTGGTAAAAGAACATGAGGGGTGATGAGGAAACATAATTTTATACTTTGATTGCACTGTCTGAAAGGATGATGAAAGCAGCTTCAATATTCACTCTCAAAAGAAAGCTGGATATATATTTGGAGTCCTTATGGCATAGAAGGAGGCCATTCATCCACTGATCAATGGAAACATTTGCCGGGCCATGGGTAAAGAGCAATGGGCTGATTTGTTTTAGATTTGCTCTTGACCTGGCCAGCAGCACCCACAATTTATTGCCCATCCCTAATTGCCCTCAAGAAGAGCTGCCTTCTTGAACTGCTGACTCCATGTGGTGTAGGTACACCCACAGTGCTGTTAGAAGGAATTTTGACCCAGTGACAGTAGAAGAACGGCGATATAGCTCCAAGTCAGGATGACGAGATTGATTGGAAAGTTCGTTCAAGGGGCTGGCACAGGCCTAATGGGCCAAATGGCCTCCTTCTGTGCTGTAAGATTCTATGATTCTATGAAAAAGGATCTTGGCCCAGCTGAAGCTGTATTACACTGCAAACTCTTGGATTTTAATTTCTGGGTTTGATGCATCGGTGCATGGAAACTGCACATCATACTAACTCAACTCTCCATCCCTTTCCCGGCTTGCTCCTCTCCCCACCCTGAGGCAGCATATATCATGGATCAGTGCCAGAGCAGTTTCATATGCAAACACATGGAACATTAGACAAAAGCAGATGGGACTTGTACAGACGAGCCTCAATATGAACTGGCAGCAATTCAAGGGGAGAGAGAAGAAAACCTGTAGAGACAGGCACCAGTCACTATGTGCTGACACTAAGCAGTCTTGTTTGTGAGATACAGACACAGGAAAGTTAGGTCAGTAGAGAAAAGTCTCAAAATAGGTCGCTACCATCCCAACTTATTGCATTTTGCATTGTAGTTCCTTATTTTAATGAATATGTAAAACAGTACAGGAAAAAAATAACTGGTTCACCGAGACATTCTGATTGTGGTCTCCCCATCACCTTCCCCTTTTCTCCACCCTGCATCCCCATTTGGAACAAAACAAAGGGATGAAATATTATAGAATCTTACAGCACAGGAGGGGGCCATTCGATCCATCATGCCTGTGCCAACTCTTTGAAAGAGCTATCCAATTAGTCCCACTCTCCCTGCTCTTTCCCCATACCTTTTCAATACTGATCCAATTCCCCTTTCAAATGTAACACTGAATCTAATTTACATCACTTCACCAGTGGTGGCCAAGCCTTCAGCTGCCTAAGCTCTGGAAGTTCCTCCCTAAACCTTTCCTCCTCCTTTGAAATGTTCCTTAAAAACCACCCCCTTTGACCAAGCCTTTGGTCACCTGTTCTAATATCTGCTTATGGGTCTAAGCGTCAAACTGTTTGATAACACTCCTGTGAAGTGCCCTGGGATGTTTTAGCACATTAAAAGGTGCTATATAAATGTAAATTGTTGTTGAATCTGTTTTGACCTTTCAAGCAGGATAGCCCAGATCACAACAATTTAGGAAAACGTTCTTAGAAATTCCTGTCCAATATTCCCCATCGCCCCTTCCCCAGTCACCCAATGGTGATCGAGCTCCAAGCCCTCGCCAACTGGGAGACACAAACCCAATGGTCCACTCATGCTTTAGTTATAGACACTGTTATGACCAATGCATTTGGGAAAGCGGAGCTATTTAAAAATCCCAGATGGAAACTTTAAACAACTGTCATAATCTATCATTTTAAGTGTTATGTTTGAGATGCCGACTCTAAATTCAGGAATCAGGCAACCAGTTCTTGAGGTTTTACATTAAACTAAAGGAAACATTTTATTAATTTACACAGGTTAAAATAGATATACACTTGGCGACAAATTACTACTATCATAACTTTTAACAAATTCCCAAACTAAACTCCATTAAGCAACAGCAACCCAAAGACTCAACCAAACACCAGGCAAAGCATTTTCACCTTATGAATTCAAAATTAGGTTCTTGTCACTTTGATTCTTGTAGAGCCAGTTGGAGGCTTACTGCTCCCTTTTGATCTCACTTTGCCTCTGCTTTGCACACTCGAAAACTACTGAAGTTATACTTACCAGCCCCACTGAATGTTAATTCTCATTGTATCAACAACCTCTGAACTAAACCACTCTAACACTCTAATAGTAAAACCTCTTTCATGGAGCCAACTTTATTATTGCTTGGTAACTGCTAGAAAGGTGTCAGTTTTCACCCCACTTCTTGAATGCTGTATTCAAAAAATGCAAATGCACACTATCTCTTTTACATATCAAAACTAGTACCCAAAGCACCCAGACTAGCTGACCTTAATCTAACTAAGACACATCCACAGACTAAACCTCTATTTTAAAAGAAAAATATTTTCCAAAATATTATATACCTTAATAATTTCATGACAGACACCTTTGCCAGTAAGATCTGATTGATATACTTGGGTGAAGACCAAATACTCAAAGCACAAAACAGCAACACACAAAAGATAAAGAGACAGGAACCTGGTTGAATAAAGTAGTAATCCTTGGTATACCGCCGAGTTTCCAATCTTAAAATATTGTTGGAGGGAGGGAATCTGTTGGAGGAAGGGAATCTAGAGTGATGTGAAGGGGGACTGGACTTAACGTCTTACAAAAGAATGCCCAGGAAGTGAAATAGATCATCCATCCATCCGATGACGAGTCACGGAGTAGGATGAGTGTATCAAGAGTTTGGGAAATGGCAGAAATATTTTCATAGTATTGCACAGTATTTACAGCAGAGAAACTGGCCAATTGGCCCAACTAGTCTATGCCAGTGCTTATGTTTCATACGAACCTCTACTCACTGACCTTCATCAATGCATCCTTAAGAGAAATACTAGTCATAATCTTGTTGGTAAAATTACAAACATGCCAATTGTCAAAATTTTGACAGCTATGTAGATACTTGCTTTCTCAATTCTTCAGTTGTCAGTTTTAAATTTTTTAAATTAATTCATTCATGTGATGTTGATTTCACTGGCAAGGCCAACATTTCTCTAGTTGCCCTGGAGAATGCGGTGGTGAGTTGATTTCTTGAATTGCTGAAACCCTGTGGCGACTATACTACCACAGTACTGTTCAGGAGGGAGTTCTAGGATTTTGACCCAGTGACCATGAAGGGACAGCCGATATATTGCCACCAGGGTGGAGTGTGGCTTGGAGGGAAACCCAGAGGCGGTGGGAAGTTGCATGTGATGCATTGTGTGTGTGTAAAAGGGTAGGGAGTTGATGGATGGGGTACCGTGTGTTAAGAGATGGGGAGGTGGATGGGTACAGTGTAGGTGTAAAAGGGTGAGGAGTTGCTGAATGAGATACAGTGTGTGTGAAGGATTGGGGAATTAGATGGGATATAGTGTGTGTGAAGGATTGGGGAGTTGATGGGGTACAGTGTTTCCCTGGTCTGGGTCTAGGTCAGAGTGCCTTTGAAAATGGGGGAGAAGTTGATTATTATAGAACTGTGAGGTAATTTTCAGATGAGCAATGGTCTGTTGAAAATCCAAATGTCACTTTGCTTGCTCTTTTTTCATAGGTTAAAATCCAGTCAACTGTGAATGATAAAAGTGCTTAAAATGATCCAGACTATCACATTCCTAATGTAAAAATACAACATTTTCTGCAGAAGCGTGCCATGAACCCTGTTAATTGTGCATCCAACAGTTGATTTTTTTTTTTTGCCTTCAGCCCTTCATGTTATTCTGTTTATTGTCTACAAGTAAAGGAATGTTTTGTATCCCAACATCAAAAAAGTACAAAGACCGAGGAACAGCTTGTTTATACATGTAGGCCAGTCTAGTATTTCTGTTTTTCTTCAGAAGCTATTGCTAATTTTCAAGGTTGCAATGTAGGGAATAGATATTCAACCAATGTGGGTAAAAAGGTTGGGACCTTAGAGTTCAGAGAAAGGTTGCCTTGGCTACTTCTGACCCTGCAAGGAGCTAAGGATACCGAGCAAAGGCTGTCAAATGGAGTTAAGATGCAGATTTACCATGATGTAATTGAATTGCCAAGGAGTCACCAAGCACCTCCAACACCTAGAAGTTACCCACTCTGAGTTCCTTTCTAACTTACACACTATCCTGATTTGGGCATTCTATCACCAATGCCTTCATTGTCACTGGGTCCTGGAGCTCCCTACCTAACAGTACTGTGGGTGTGTTTTCACCACATGGGCTCCAGCCATTCAGGAAGATGGCCCACAACCACCTTCTCAAGGGCAACAAATGGCAGTCTTATCAGTGATATCCATACTCCGTACACGAGTGAAAAGAACAGCAGGCTGGAGAAACTGAATGCCTGACACTCACTCATAATGTTTCTACATTTGTGTGTTCCTTTTTTTAAACTGAGTCCAGGACTCTGTGAAATACATTGAGAGGACAAATGATGGGGAGATGGGGGCATAGTGGTAATGTCACTGGACTAGTTATCCAGAAGTCTAGGCTAATGTTCTGGGGACATGGGTTCAAATCCCACCACGGCAGCTGGTGGAATTATTCAATCAATAATTTGGAATTGTAAAAAAGCTAGCCTGAGTAATAGTAACTATGAAACCATTGTCAATTGTTGTAAAAACCCATCTGGTTCATTAATGCCCTTCAAGGAATGATATCTGCCATCCTTACCTGGTCTGGCCTACATGTGATTCCAGACCCACAGCAATGTGGTTGACTCTTAACCGTCTACTGAAATAGCCTAGCAAGTCATTCAGTTCAAGGGCAATTAGGGATGGGCAACAAATTCTGGACTTGCCAGTGATGCTTGCATCCCATGAAAGAATTTAAAAAGAGCCTCCCACAAATGGGAGCCAATTTGAGCGCAATAAAATCCCACAAACAGCACTATGATGAATGACCAGATGGTCAGTTTTCTTTTGGGAGATGTTGGCTGAGATTTAAATATGGGTCAAGACACCAGATCTTATACATCCACATCAGAAGGCACACAATAAACATATCAACCAAAAGATGGCACATCCAACAGTTGAGCACACTCTCAATGCTGCACTGGAGTGTCGGCCTAGATTTTGTGTTCAAGTATCTGGAGTGACAGTTAAGCGCATAGCTTTCTTTATATTACAACAATGACAGCACTTCCAAAGAACTTTATTGGCTGAACTTCACTTTAGGACATCTCAAGGTCATGAAAGATGCTACAGAAGTACTTTCATTTTTTCTGAATCAGAGGCAAGTGTGTTTCAACTAAGCCACAGCTGACTTTAAGTAGTTAATGTCTGCACTAAGATGAGGCAATTGGAAAATCTAGGCCAGCATTTGAGATAGAGAAATAGGCAGGCAAACATAGAGGCACATGCTTAGATGGGGTGACTGAAAGAGAGAGGGAAAGAGAGATACACACAGAGTGACTGAATGGGAAACACACACACACAGATAATGTGAGAGAGAGATACACACACACACAGATAATGAGAGGGAGAGAGATACATACTCACATAGAAGGAGATATGTGCGATAGAGAGAGAAACGCACAGATGGACAGAGAAAGATATGCTGAGAGAGAAAGAGAGAGAGAGAGAGAGAGACAGATCTGCACAGATAGAGAGAGATCCACAGAAATAGACAGAGAGATTGAAGGAGATATGCACAGATTGAGAGCAAGTGAGATACTCATGTAGAGAGATACACACAAATAGACAGCGATATATATGTGGATAGAGATCCATAAAGATAGCAAGTTATATTTAGGCAGCTAGACATACACACAGATATAGTGAAAAATACAGAGGGAGACAAAATAAAAGTTGGGTAGACAGAAACACCCAGATTGGTACTTTAATATTTGTTATATAGTCTAAATGGTTACCACACCTGCCTCTCTTGTTAATGAATGTTCATGTAAGCAGATTTATTTATGCAGCTGAAGTTGCTATTTATATATATGTTACCTACCATAGCTGAGCAAAATGCTATTCAATATTTTCCAGGAAATGCCATTCATTTGGAACATCCCTGTTGTTTATGAAGAGAAGCCAAGAGCCAGCAGTGTGTATTTTATTGTTTAGCTCTGATTCCTGGCCCATGTAACCAACTGGAATTGGGATGGGGTAGTGTGGATTAAAAAAAAAGAGATTTCAGCGTTCTTGGATAGAGTTTATCAATCCTCCAGAACTGAGGATCAATCTCTTGGACACCAGTATGAGCAAAACATAGTTGAAAATTAGAGAGGCATTGAAAATGTGTTTTTCTTTCATTTTATTTGTATACCTCTGTTTGTGTTATAAATATATTGGAAATGGTATATAAAAAAAAATGACTGTTTGACTGATGGTCAAGAATCATCCAATCCACTTTCTAGTTGGTCTGGGGAGGCAAATATACCGTGAGGATGGACAGGAGACCAATCGTATGGACGGGTCATGTGGGAACATTTCCGGAAATACATTTGACCGGAGTGGATAACCCTGGCCTGAATTTTATGTTGATCGGGTGAGCGCGCACCCAAACCGAACGCATGTGAGATTGCACGAAATGATGTTGGGAGTGCATCCTTTCACCATGCGCATGAGCGATATTGAGGCTCCAACTCCTGCATGCGCCTGTCAACAATTAAGGTCATTGAAAACCCTATTGTCCACGATTTTACGTTGCCTCGTCCAAGAGTGGGATGAAGTGTCCAGGGTGATATATAATAAAAAAAAGATATCTGGGATCTGATTTTTTTTGAGTTCTGCTGTCAGGTGCTTGAATGTGCTGCATAGACACAGTTTGGCGCATTTTTTTATGCCATTTAATCTGTCCGGGTCTGCAACTCCCCGAGGCAGCTCCGCAGCAGCTGCCTGCCTTCAGGGAGCTCGCTGGAAGCGCCCACCCGCACCCTCACTTCTGTTGGCGCCCTCCTTCTGTCCAAGCCCTTGGCAGCACTGAGGCTCTCTCAGCGCCTGTTTCACGCTGGCTGGCTGTTATTTGGCCAGCTGGCGTGAAATTGCGTTCGGGGTCCAATCTCGGGCGGAAGCATGCTTCATGTCTGCTTCCAGGTCTGCCGAATTGTGCACATGCCAAGCGTGAAATTCAGGCCCCCGTCTTAGAAGTGAATTTAGCTTTTATCAGCATAAGTCAATATTGGGTCATGGCGAGTCGGGTGCCCATGTTAGACTCTGCCTGATTCTTGCCTGGCGAGTAAAATTGGAATGACTCTTGTACATACCCCACGGTTCCTCACTTCTGCAAGTTAAAACTGATCATATTAACTGTTAAATGGTATAGAAAAGGTAAATCCAGAATATTAATTAATAAAACCAGGAGCAAATCATGTAAATCACAATTGATGCAAAACACATTCAAAGACAACAACATCTATATTTAAAAAGATAAAAATTTTGAATATCCTTCCTGTGTTCTTGAGAAAGAAGCACATGCACCAAAGACTGCATTAATCAATAAACAATGCTGCCGCAGGCTCAATTGGGTCAACTAACTGATCTCCTGTGGCATCACCCACAGATGGTGTAAGGCACAGCTTAGCCTTGATGTTGCTAAAGTGGAACTGAGAGGGGTTTGGTTCAACTAAGCATAGCCTGAGGTCAATTACAGCCTAATCGCTGAGAGAATTTTCTTTATATTGGCAGCTGTTGGTTAATCCTTGGATTCAGCTTAAACCAGAAAACTACCAGGAAATTGCCACCTTTATTTAACATATATTTTTAACATTGAAGTGTTTTAAAGAATTATGGGTACTGCACATGCTATTTTCACAATATATAAATTGTTCAATAACAATATACTGTCATGCTGAATAATACATTTGTTGTATGATGGTCTTAATTCATGACCTCAAACTATTACCATTAACCCTGCAACCCCCAATTTGAGTGATTGACTTGGACTCACCAATACTTCACCCTAATGTCATGTAACTCAGAATGCTCTCTGGGGCAGAACTCAATTTTCGAAGAGCAGATTCATAAATTGGACCGCTATATATTCCCCACAGCTCAAATGGAGTACAATGGGAACAATTTTCACCTTCATGGAATTAAGAAAAGCTTGCATTTATAAAGCCTCTTTCACAACCTCAGAATGACCCAAAGTGCTTTGCAGCCAGTGAAGCACTTTTGAAGTGAAGTCACTGTTGTAATGTAGGAAACACAACAACCAATTTGCGCCCTTCAAGCCCCCACAAACATAAATGAAATAAATGACCAGAGCATCTGAATTAGAAACCCAAATGGTGGGTATAATATAAATGAATACAAATATAATATTTGAGTGACAGTTTGTCACAGTGAAAGTGGAAGTTAGTAACAATATGAAAAATTGGGGCTGTTATTAAAATCCTAGAGACAATATATATTACACTCCTATTATAGTTTGTCCACTGTCCGTAAGTGACATCACTCAACAGGACATATTGGAAAACTAAATCCCAGCTCCTCTATCAATCACACACCTTATTAAATTCTTCATCATCAGTCAACAACAACAACAACTTGTATTTATATATAGTGCCTTCAATGTACTAAAATGTCCTAAGTTATTTCATAGCAGCATTATCAAACAAAGCTTGGCACTAAGCCACATAAGTAGACCTTAGATCTGATGAAAATTTGGTCAGAGGTAGGCTTGAAGGAAGAGAGAGATAGAGAGAGGCGGAGAGGGTTAGGGAGGGAATTCCAGAGCTTAGATAACTGAAAGCATGGCAGCTAATGATGGAGCGTTTAAAATCTGAGATGGGCCAGAGGCCAAAATTGGAGGAGCATTGAGATCATGGGGGGGGGTGGGGCGGTGGGATGTAGGGCTGGAAGAGGTCACAGAGGTAGGGAGGGGCAAAGCCAAGGAGGGATTTGAAAACAAGGATGAGAATTTTAAAATTGAGGCATTGTCAAACTGACAGCCAACGTGGGTCAGTGAGCGCAGGGATGATGGGTAAATGTGGACTTGTAACAAGATAGGACACAGGCAGCAGAATTTTGGATGAGCTCAAGTTTACGGAAGGTGGAAGATGGGAGGTTGGCCAGGTGAGTATTGAAGTAGTCAAGGCTAGAGATAACAATGGTATTCATAAGGGTCTCAGTGGCATCCTCTACCATGCAGCTCTCACAAGCATACAACATACATACACAGAGTGCAAATGTAGGCATACAGTACTAGGTTTGAGTGAATTCTTGCCTTCTAGTCTTTCTACAGGAATTGGCACAGAAACATATGTTGAGGCAATCAATGCCAGATGTAGATAAATCACCAGATTGTGCATTACACTGCATCTTGCTCCTATCATAGCCTCACAGGGCAGCCAACTGGGAATCATGGCAATCTGAAGGAATGAAGTGCAGTTGTAAATTTCCAACTTTCCCTGAGATGGCTTTATCCGTTGAGAAGGCCGGAGATGATTTGAAATGATATCCCAGTGACAGGATGCAGAAACCCTCATCCTGGAGGACAGGTCTGGATTCAATTAAAAACTATATTTTTCTCAGTGCATTCTGCAAAGACATACAGGCCTGGAAAGTCCCAAGTACTGTGCCATTTCTGTGATAGTTTATTCAGTGTTGTCCAATAGAAATTATTGGCTAGCCGCATGCACTAATTTTAGCAGAAAATGCCTCACACGATACAAGCAAATGTACTTCCCATATGTATGTTAACTGGATTTCACATGTGCACATTTACTGAACAAACATCTACCACAATCAGAAGCAGGGCAAAGCTCTCACAACGATCGAAAATACACACACCCTTTCTCCAAACCTCCTAACCTTTTTGCACATTTGTTGATTAAGTTCACACGCAGTATTATTTACTAATCATAAATTCAACTATCCTCATTTGGATCCCCAACTAGTCACATGTGGCTAATTGGACAATGCTGAATTAATTAAGGGTAGCATTAAGGGCACTACAATTAGCCTCAGAACATGTGGATTCTTTTTCAATTCGTTCCCAGGATGTGGACTCGAGTTGCCCCAAATGGCTCCATTCAGAGTCAACCATGTTGGCATGGGACTGGAGTCAAGTGTAGGCCAGACATGGTAAGAATGGTAGGTTTCATTCCTTAAAGGGCAATAGTGACACAGTGGATTTTGATGACAATCCGTGAGTTTCATGGTTACTTTTAATGATACAGCAACAACTTTCATTTATAAAAGAATCTTTAATGCAATGAAAATTCCCAAGTTGGTCCATGGGAGCCATTATCAGACAGAATTTGACACTGAGCCACATAAGTGAATATTACTGCAGGTGACCAAAGGCTTGGTCAAAGAGGTAGATTTTAAGAAGTGCCTGACTAGGAGGAGAGAATGTTTCTGGGAGGGAATGCAAGAGCTTAGGTCCAATGAATCCAAAGGCACGTCCATCAATGATGGAGCGAAGGAGATTGGAAATTCTCGAGATGCCAGAATGTGAGGGGCACAGAGATCTCAGAGGGTTGTTGGAGGTGACAGAGAGAGGTAGAAGGGTGCACATCACTTTTTATTTACAGGCCAGTTTTTTATTTCCAGATCTCAGCTGAATTCATGGCATAGCCACTCACTTGTCTAATAACACTGCCACTAAACTATTAAGTCCCATGGAAGGAGGAGAGAGAAAAAAATGTTATCTAGTTATCCATGAATGGGTTTGTGTGTCTTACCTGTGACAGTCTGCAAGTGTGCTCCAGTAAGGATCACTCAGCAATCATTGCATCAGGGCACAATGCGGGATGTAAATTGACTTGTGAGGTGCAGCTCACAGCTAAACTTGAGCATATGTTGTTGGAAGCCCATTGTACGAATTTGCACTGGAGAGAGGTTACCATTTAAAAAGTTACTTTCTTTTGGCCTAGGAGAAGCAATGATGCAGTGCATCATCTGAGTCAGACGTCTGTGGGTTCAGAACCCATTCCGGGGACTTGAGTACACAACGCAGCCTAAAACATCAGTGCAGTACTGAGGGAGTGCTGCACTATCAGAGATGTCATGTTTTGGATGACTGAGGTCCTGCCTCCCCTCTCAGGTGGATGTAAAAGAGATAATGGCATTATTTTGAAAAAGAGCAGGGGGGCAATCAAGGCCTCCTAGTGTGCAGGTCAATGTCTATCACTCATTCAACATCACTAAAAGGGATTATCTGGTCTTCACCACACTGCTGTTTGTGAGAGCTTGCTGTGCACAAAATAGCTTTTGGGTTTCCAACATTACAACAGTAACTACACTTCAAAAAGTACCTCATTGGCTGGGGAGCACCTCAGGATGTCTCAAGGTTGTGAAAGGTGCTACATAAATGCAAGTCTTTCTGTTTTTATATTTGTCATCCCATTGTAGTGTCTAGGTCGAACCCATTACTTCCCCAGTTCCTCACATGATTTCGATACCTCAGCCCTGAAGTGGGGTACATGAGTTTTCCTACATGAAAGAAGTTTCCACTAATGTTCTCTCGCCCCATGCATCAGTGCCCCAACTGTGAGGACCATCCTTAAAGATCAGCCATCAAACTGCTGGTACCTTGCACAAGCTCCTAGCCTATGTGCATGAGGCTCAATAGTAACACCAGGAAATTCAACCATATGAGGAATCACAGCTGTGCATGGTTCTGTATTCCCCTTGATGTCCAGTTACTTTGCAACTGTGATAGGAACATAGGCCATTCAGCCCCTTGAGCCTCTTCTGCCATTCAATGAAATCATGACTTTTTGTTATTTGCTCATGGGTGGTCACTACTAAGGCCAGCATTTATCGTCCATCCCTAACTGCCCTCGAGAAGGTGGTGGTGAGCCAGTTTCTTGAACTGCTGCAGTCCACTTGGTGTAGTAACAACCACAGTGCTATTGGGAAGGGAGTTCCAGGTTTTAACCCAGTGACAGTGAAGGAACAGCGATATTATTCCAAATCAAGATTTATTGGACTGATTTGTATCTTAACTCCATTTACCCATTCTGGTTCCACCTTCCAGAATAACCTTAACTAATAAAAATCTACAAATACCAGTTTTGGAATTTTCAATTCACCCCCAGTCACAACAGCATTTTTGTAGAGGAGAGAGTTCCAAATTTGCACTATGTGTGGTGAAGTGCTTCCTGACATCATCCTTGAATGGACCAATTTTAAGGTTATGATCCCATGTTCTGGACTCCCACCCCCAGAAGAAATGTCTTTTCTTGCAATCTAAGCTAGCAACTTCTTTAATCATCTCAAACATGAGATCAATGGGTAACGATCAGGAGCTGGAATTGTTGCCGATTTTCTGATCCAGCGCCTCAAATGGTGCGATCAGTCATCTCAACACAGATGACAAACTGACAATAGCTAGGTATGTACCTTCTGCAGCCATTCCCTTGGCACCCTGTGAACTGTCGTGAATTTCAATCTCTCCAATTCAAGAACAGACTACCAACGAACACACAGTAGAAACACAAACTGACCCTCTCAATCACCAGCTCAGTACAGTACACTCATTCTACACAGCAGTCAGGACTGCAAATCTCAGGTTGCTATTTTGCAGGTGTTCTTCTGTTGTTTTGCACACAGACCATACTCTGATACAATAGATAATGGGGTTCTTAGTGGTACATTAGTGGTGGGATTTATCTCGGCTTCCCCGCAAAAATAGAACACTGGCCCAGATTTTGATTGAAGAAATAATGGTTTATGAACAGCACCTGCCATTATGAATGCACAAATCAGTCAGCAATTTGTAGCAAGGAAGAGATACCCTGTGAAATGCAAACCTCAACAAATTGCTGGCCAATTTGAGCTGCTGCACCATTAAGCTTCACGAAAATAGCATCTTTACCTCCCTGTGAGTTTCATGAAGTTGCTACATGTGAACATTAATTACCAGTCAAATGCACCACAGAAATTTAAGTCTAGTAATTAAAAACACAAGTCCCCTTTTAATAATGTACTAATTGTTAATTACTGCCAGCCAAGCTCTCCTATCCAGAAAGAGAGCTTCCAAGCGTCTCATTCCTTCAGGATTTGAACTTACTGAGCTGATTTTAAAAATTACTGATTTTAAAAGTAATTTTTTCTTAATTTTCTGTATCTTTTTCTCTCAATCTTAACCCAATCTTTCTTCCCCTCGCTTTATTTCTCTTTGCGTGACCGATTGGACGGGAATTCATTCCTCTTCACGGTCCTTCCTTTGTTTATTTCTCAAGCTTTGAATATCATTGATTAAGGAGATAGACTGTTGGTCACATCGTTACCAAGGTACCAGATGTCCCACTGCCCTCAGCACACCATTGTCATCTCACATTTCCAGCAACTTGGTGGGCATCACCTTTTAAAAACCTAAATGTGTGCAAACAAGGCTACCAGGGCTCACCTCGCAGGATGGCACAGAGCACTTTACAGCCAGTGAAGTAATTTTGAATTATCACTGTGCAATGTAGGCAATGTGGTAATTGATTTATGCACAGAAGGGTTCCACAAAAAAAAAAACATGTTTTAATGATGCTGGTTAAGGGGTAAATGTTGGCCAGAACTTCTCGGCTCTCTTTCAAAGATTGTCGTGGGATGTTTTACTAGCCACTGGAGAGGCTAGTTCAAACCTCAATTTAAGGTTCCATCAGGAAATCAGTATCTCTGACAGTGCAGCAGTCCCTCAGTACTGCTTTCCAGCCATCCCCAGGTACCCCTCTCCAGCAATATCAGGGCCATAATTCCATGTGGGTCATGTCTCAGTGGGTTCAAATGCCACTTCAGAGACCTTGGATTCAAAATCCACACTGGTACTGAGGGACTGCTACACTGTTCCTTAACCAGCATCACAAAAACATAATACCTTATTGCTTTTTTTTTTGTGAAATCTTGCTGTGCATAAATCAAATTCCTGCATTACACAGTGATGACAATTCAAAGTCACTTCATTGGCTGTTAAGTGCTTTGTGACCTCCTGAGATTGTGAAAAGAGGGATATGAGTCAGAAAAAAGTCAGTATGCAGGTACAGCAAGTAATTAAGGTGGCCAATGAAATGCTATCCTTTGTTACATGAGGGATTGCACATAAAAGTAAGGATGTTATTCTTCAGTTATACGGGGCATTAGTGAGACTGCACCTCCAATACTGTGTGCAGTTTTGGTTTCCTTATTTAAGGAAGGATGTAAATGCATTGGAGGTGATTCAGAGGAGGTTTACTAGATTGGTACCTGGAAAGAGTGGGTCGTCTTATGAGGAAAGATTGGGCGGACTGGGCTTGTTACCGCTGGAGTTTGGAAGAGTGAGGGGTGATTTGATCGAAGTATATAAGATCCTGAACAGCCTTGACAAGGTGGATGTCAAAAGGACGTTTCCTTTCATGGGTGAGTCCAGAACGAGGGGTCACTGTTTAAAATTAGGGGTCACCCTCTTAGGACGGAGATAAGGAGAATTTTTTCTCAGAGGGTTGTGCGACTTTGGAACTCTCTGCCTCAGAAGGCAGTGGAGGCGGGGTCATTGAATATTTTTAAGGCAGAGGTAAATAGGTTCTCATTAGGCAAGGGAATCAAAGGTTAGCGGGTGTAGATGGGAATGTGGAAATCGAAACACAAGATCAGACATAATCTTATTGAATGGCAGAGCAGGCTTGCAGGGCCGAATGGTCTACTCCTGTTCCTGTTTCTTATGTTCTTATAAATGTAATATTGCACTCAGTTCTGTACTGTGGGGAGGTCTTGGTGAGAAACAGATTAATCAGAATGATGCTGGGACTTTAAATTATGAGAATAGATTAGATAAACTTGGATTGTATCCCATCAAGGTTAGAAGGTTGAGGGATGATCTAAGGGAGCTGTTTAAAATGATAACAGGATTCACTAGGGTAGATGCAGAGAAACCATTTCCTCTGGTGGGGAACGCAGAACAGTGGGGTACTATCTTCAGATTAGAGATAAGCCATTCTGGAGTGAAATCAGGAAGCATAGTTCACCCAAAGGGTAAAGGAAACTGAAACTCTCACCACCAAAAGGCTGTTGAGACTGGGGGTTAATTGAAAATTTCAAGACTGAGATTGCTCGACGTGTGTTAGGTAAGAGTATTAAGAAAGGACTCAGACAGGTATTATGTGTATCATGGAAGGCGAAGTAGACAAACGGCCAAGCGGACAAATGAGTGGGTGCTTGAGCAAGCTGGTGTTGAGAAGAACTTGCTTGAGGCACTGATATGAAGGTAGCTCACATATTTTGGACATGTGATGTGAACAGGAGGGGAGTGTTCGGAAAAAAGAGGTGATGCAAGGCAAACCGCCTGGAAAACAGGCACAAGGAAGACCCAAGACAGCGTGGATGGATAATATCAGAACGTGGACTGGCCTCTCTATGGGACAGGCAGTAAGGGCAGCAGAGAATTGGGAATCGGTGGAGAAGGATTGTTCATAGTGCAGCCAACCCTTGGAACGAGGACAGAAAGACAGATTAAGAAATAAAAACAAAAAACTGCGGATGCTGGAAATCCAAAACAAAAACAGAAATACCTGGAAAAACTCGGCAGGTCTGGTAGCATCGGCGGAGAGGAACACAATTAAGGTTTCGAGTCCTCATGACCCATTCTGTCGAAGGGTCATGAGGACTCGAAACGTCAACTTTGTTCTTCTCCGCCGATGCTGCCAGACCTGCTGAGCTTTTCCAGGTATTTCTGTTTTTGTGACAGATTAAGAAATATAGAGCAAAGGTGGATAGGTAGAGTTGAGTTACAGATCAACCATAATCTAATTGAATGGCCAAGAAGGATAATTGAATCGCGTTATCCTGTTCCTATACAGTTCCCTGCTATTTACCTATTTTTCTTTATTCTTGGCCTCATGCTTTCACAAGGAGAAAATTGACTTGCTCACAAATAAATATTGACAAATCTTTGTTTGTGATAATTAACACTGTTGAAGCGCACTTCTCTAATGCTTTGACTTAAGCCCTGAACCATTTATATTTAACTCTTCCTTTAAGACAACAACAGAGGAATGACAGACAGACGGGTTAAACTGACACAAAAACAGAATTACCTGGAAAAACTCAGCAGGTCTGGCAGCATCGGCGGAGAAGAAAAGAGTTGACGTTTCGAGTCCTCATGACCCTTCAATAGAACTAGGTGAATCCAAGGAAGGGGTGAAATATAAGCTGGTTTAAGGTGTGTGTGTTGGGGGGTGGGGGGGGTGCGGGTTTGGTGGGGGGAGAGAAATGGAGGGGGATGGTGTGGTTGTAGGGACAAGCAAGCAGTGATAGAAGCAGATCATCAAAAGATGTCACAGACAACAGAACAAAAGAACACATAGGTGTTGAAGTTGGTGATATTATCTAAACAAATGTGCCATTTTAACACTCCAGCCTGCTCTCTTGCCCACATGTCTGTCCTTGGCTTGCTGCATTGTTCCAGTGAAGCCCAACGCAAACTGGAGGAACAGCACCTCATCTTCCGACTAGGCACTTTACAGCCTTCCGGACTGAATATTGAATTCAACAACTTTAGGTCTTGAACTCCCTCCTCCATCCCCACGCCCTTTCTGTTTCTTCCCCCTTCCTTTTGTTTTTTCCAATAAATTATATAGATTTTTCTTTTCCCACCTATTTCCATTATTTTTAAATATTTTTAAATCTTTTATGCTCCCCCCACCCCCACTAGAGCTATACCTTAATTCCCCAACCATCCATTCTTAATTAGCACATTCGTTTAGATAATATCACCAAATTCAACACCTATGTGTTCTTTTGTTTTGTTGTCTGTGACATCTTTTGATGATCTGCTTCTATCATTGTTTGCTTGTCCCTACAACCACACCACCCCCCTCCACTTCTCTCCCCCCACCCAACCACCCCCACACACCTTAAATCAGCTTATATTTCACCCCTTCCTTGGATTCACCTAGTTCTATTGGAGGGTCATGAGGACTCAAAACGTCAACTCTTTTCTTCTCCGCCGATGCTGCCAGACCTGCTGAGTTTTTCCAGGTCATTCTGTTTTTGTTTTGGATTTCCAGCATCCGCAGTTTTTTGTTTTTATCTCTGGGTTAAACTGACAACTACTCACGGGGCATAATCAGTTAACTAATCCTTTGAGTGAGGACCTCCTATTGTATCCAGTGAGCGCCCTTGGCAGTGTTACCCACGACACCTGCAAACCCACCCACTCTTAACGACAGCTCCGACTTCGTTGTCACTGCTGTATAAATAACACAATGTTATTACTGTTAAAAATAATGAGTGTGTGGGAGTGATTATAGTGAAGATAATCCAGCCCCCAGATTTGCTCTCACTGTTTTCTGACAAGATTACTTTGTAACTGCTTCCCAGCCACGCCATTGTTATCATTATCATTCCCTTGTGTGCTCCTCCTCCTCCTCGTTGTACCTGGTGGGTCCCTGCCTTGACTCCATTTCAGGGCACTGGGACACCAATGTGCCCAGCTGAGCTGAATGTTACCACCAACACGATAATAGCTCCAGAAGTGTATTTTAACAATAAGTACAACTCAAAAAGAAAACTCTTCAAATGGCCCCAGACCTCCTCAAGCCTCTGTTACATGCTCCCCTACAACTCTGCTGTGTTGTGTTCCCCCAAACATTCTAGAGGTGAGGGTGAGTGCCAACAGGTTATTTGCCTGTCCACTTTAGCTCAATTGGTAGCACTCTCACCTCAGTCATGAAGTTCTGGGTTCAAGTCCCACTCCAGAACTTTGAACACAAAAATCAAGGCTGATAGTTCAATGCAGCACTGAGGGAGTTCTGCACTGTCAAGGATGTCGCCTTTCAGACAAAAATGTTAAACCGAGGCCCCGTCTTCCTGCCCTCTCATGGCACTATTTTGTGGTGTCCTAACCAATATTTCTCCCTCATCAATATCACAAGAACGGATTATCTGGCCATGATCAGGTTGCTGTCTGTGGGAGTTTGCTGTGTGCAAAATGAACTGCTGGAATTCCTACATTACAACAGTGACTACATATCAAATTATTTAACTGGCTGTAAAATGCTTTGAAACATCGGGCGGTGGTGAAAGGTGCTATATAAATGCAAGTTGTTTTTCTCCTATTCGACCGAGTGTGGAAGAGGCATTAGATCTAAAAACCCACATCTACTCTCATCCCAGTTCTCTCCACACACACCCACTTCCCAGCAGCATAAGCGATCAGCAGCGGGAATCCTGGTTCATGCCAATCCCTAGCCCAAGGCCAATAAAGTCAACTGTAAACACCCACAAATGTTGGCCGAGTTCGTGATCCGTTCCTTAAAAGAGGAAACAAATCCCCTTTCTCCACAGCTTGGGGGTGGGGGAAGAGAGCTGGAGAAAAAAATAACCAGGAAGCGATAAGATTAAATGTAAAGCTAAATAACTTCAGATTCAACCCCAGGCCTTTAGAAGGCCCAGAGAGAGTTTACATAAGGGAGAGACACAGTCTCTTCACTTAAGAGCAACTCGTCTCTTTAAGCATTTATCTGTAATGCCGTTATTAATCTCCAGCATCATCCGCTGATTTTATATCCTTTTTTTGCTTGTTTTCTAGCAGTCATTTGCCAAACCCTTTTAATTAACTCCCCACTTCACCACACACAAGTCGACAGCTGGACTCGATTTCGCTACATCCGCTAGCTCGATACATTGTAACCCAGTGATTTCACCTCAAAACAAAATCTCGATACCAATTAACCAAGAACAAAAGGAAATGAAACAGTGTTGCAAGACAACGATTAAAAACAGATACAAATACACTCACCCCCAACTCCAGCGAGCCTTGTCTCTCTCTGCAAATTCCAGGATCGGCAGTTCCAGGGTGATCATGCTATTAATATTAAAATCAAATCAAAACAATTTTGTTCACAATCACAGAACTCCTCCGGTCGCTTTACTGGAGCTTGGGGGACTGGAGAGGAAGGAGGGAGGGAGAGAGTAGGTGAGCGCTGCATTTCCTCTCTGTCTTGTGAGCCAGGAGCTGCTCCGCTCGGGTCTCCCGCACGTCTCCACCGATCAGTTTCATGTCTGTCGATTTCCTTCCCCCCCACCCCTCTACCCTTTTTAATTTCACGGGTGTTTCCTATCACTTGGGGGATTTCCTCCAGCTGGGAAAAGGGGTGTGTGTGGTTCCCTCAGCTCGCGTCTTGTCCTGGGGGTTTGTGTGTGTATGTGTGTGATCAGACTTTCTCACCGCAGATTTTCTGTCACCCCTCCCCGCTCCGCCTTCACTGATCTCCGCCTCACACCAACCTCCCCACCAGCAGCAGCCCCCGGAGGGATAAAAAAGCTTCACAGCCCCTGACTCCCCCTCCTTCGCTCATAATCGCCTCCTTGTGTTGTTCCCCCCTCTCGATTTCTGTCTCTATCTTCCCCACTTCGCCCGTCTGTCTCCCGATCGATTTCCTTTCAGTTTCTGGGAGCTGTCAGCCTATCTGCGGGTATCCGCGCCGTCCTAGAGAGAGACACGTGTTCTACTCCAGATTTTGATGCAAGAACAGGTTAGGAATAAATTCGCGGTGCTATTTACCGAGCTAAAGCCTAAAGCACTGGCGAGACATTCCTCTGTCGTCTAAACTGAGGCGTTACACTACAGAACAAGACCTGGGGTTCTTCTGCCCAGGGAGTAAACGCGGGGCGGGGGTGGCGGGGAACCTACTAGAGGTCTTTAAAATTATGAAGGGGTTTGATTGAAGAGAATTGGATAAGTATTTGAAGAGAAAAAATATTGAGCTATGGGGGGAAAGCAGACAAGCGGGATTAATAGTACGGCTAGACCAAAGAGTCCGCACATGCATGATGGGCTGAATGGCCTCCTGTCCTTTTCTTATTCGTTCTTGGGATGTGACTGTCCCTGGCAAGGCCAGTATATATTGCCTTTGAGAAGGTGGTGGGGAGCTGCCGCCTTGAACCGCTGCAGTCAGTGTAGTGTGGGTACACCCACAGTGCTGTTAGGGAAGGAGTTCCAGGATTTTGACCCAGCGACAGTGAAGGAACGGCGATATATTTCCAAGTCAGGGTGGTGAGTGGCTTGGAGGGGAACTTCCAGGCGGCGCTGTTCCCGTGCGTCTGCTGCCCTTGTCCTTCTAGATGGTAGCGGCCTGGGGTTTTGAAGGTGCTGTCAAAGGAGCCTTGGTGAGTGGCTGCATTGCATCTTGTAGATGGTGCACTCTGCTGCTACTGTGCATCGGTGGTGGAGGGAGTGAAAGTTTAAGATCGTGGATACAATGCCGATCAAGTGGGCTGCCCTGTCCTGGACGGTGTCGAGTCTTGTGGGAGCTGCACTCATCCAGGCAAGTGGGGAGAATTCCATCACACTCCTGACTTGTGCCTTGTAGATGGTGGACAGGCTTTGGGGAGTCAGGAGGTGAGTTACTTGTTGCAGAATTCCCAGCTTCTGACCTGCTGTTGTAGCAAAAGTATATGGCTGGTCCAGTTCAGTTTCTGGTCTATGGTAATGCCCAGGATGTTGATAGTGGAGGTTTCAGCGATGATAATGCCATTGTTTACCCATGCTCTCCCATGCAAGGTTCAGGTGAATTATGTGGGTGTACTTATGAAGAAGCTAGACAAATATATAATGGAGAAAGGAATAGAAGGCTATATTAATAGTGTTAGATCAAGCAAACTGGAACATAAACACCAGCATGGACTAGTTGGACTGAATGGCCCATTTCTGTGCTGTACATTTTATGTAATTCTAAGTAAATTAACGAGTAGAGAGAACTGTCAAACCAACCTGTTAAGCTTTGGAATGCTAATATAGAATAACAGTGCTACAACACTCAGAAGGAGGATTTGTGGCTATCGTGTTTGTACATACTTTCTGCAAGAGCTACCCATTTATTAAAAATACTTGCATTTACATAGCACCTTTAATGTAGGGAGATAGAGGGCAACCAACAGATGTCATAAACATACATTTTCTGAAGGCTTTTGATTAAATCTTCCACAGGAGATCATTAGTATGAATTTGGAGATAATCTAGTAACGGGGCCAGGACATTGGCTGGGAAGTGGCAGAGCATTTAGAGAAGGGAGTCTGTTTGAGATCAGTTTTCTGGGAATGTATCTGTGGTTTTCTCTGTCCCTCTTTTTCAGTATCAGCCACGGGTAGTAATTTTGCTCATGAGGCAGAAGGTTGTGCATCCAAGTCCCACTCCAGGAGTTGAGCATGAGAATTAAGGTCGACACTTCAGTACTGCAGGGATGCTGCACAGTTGGAGGTGCTGTCTTTTGGATTAGATGTTAAACCAAGCCTTCTCTGCCTCAGGTGGATGTAAAAGATCCATTGGCACTGTTTGATGAAGAGCTGGGTTGTCCTGGTCAATATTTAGCACTCAACTTCCTACACTGCAACAGTGGCTACGCTTAAAAAATACTTTATTGGTTGTAAAGTGTGCTGGGATGTCCTGAGGCCATGAGAGGCACTATATAGGTGCATGTCTTCCTTACCTCCTTTATCCCACTGGTTGATGGTTTAACAATACCAACCACCACTTTCTTAGGGCAACTCGGGGTGGGCAGTTAACGCTGGCCTTGCCAAACGTACCTACATCCTGAGAATGAAATTTAAAGAACCTTAATGCAGTGAATGGCCTCCAGTTTTCATGCCTCAATCCTGATTTTAAAAACCAGCAGTTCCAAGAATGAAGCCCCTGTGAAAAATCCCTCAGAATGACAAGACTGCCCTTTAAAGGATTATTTTCCAATCCTTCTGTTCGTGAGAATCATACCAGTAAAGGCTGCATGAGCATTGGTAATGTTGGAACTGTACTGCTAGTAGTTATGTGGATGATTGTTCTACTAGTATCATTTATGCATGTGTTAAATGTAATAGCAATGGCTGTGTGATTGATGATTATGCTAGTTTTGCTTATGCTAGTAATAATTATACCATTAATGGCTATGTGGATGATGGTTATGTGGGCCATGATTAGGCCAGTGGTGACTGTGTTATTAATAGCTACATGAGTGAATATGATGTTAGTGATGGTTACTGGTGTATGTGATTGTTGCTGTTCGTGTTGTTGTCTCCTTAGATACCACATCTGTTGTATAGCCTAATCAATCCCTATTGGTTCAGGCTGATCTCATGGGAGAAAATTAATTGCTGGGGAATATAAAGAGACACTCTCATACAGGACTAGAATGTCTATTGCACTCGGGATATTACCAATGAATATGCATTATGTTTTGGATTCAAAATTAAGATTTCATCTCACGTTGAACATCATGAGACATGCTTTCTAAGTTAATTTCTCATTTCCTGTGCCTCCTACTCCACCTGCATTTTCCTCCAGAAGCAGAGGCCTTTTTCTTCCAACCCTACTCCTCCTTGTATCAACCAAATCATTTCCGCCATAACAGTGATCTCACAGCCCCATGGGAGGAACACCTTCCACCATTGTCACTTGGGTGGCAAGTTACCTTGGTGAAATCAGGAAGCGTTTTTCACAAAAAGGGCACCTGGAAATTTGCTTAAATCGACCATGCAAAATCACCTTCCAATTCGCTATCAACCTGTTTCACGCTATTGGCATCAACTAATTTCACCCTTGAGAATTTTTAGGATAGGAAAAGCCCATTTTTTTTTTGTTATTCATTCTCAGGGTGTGGTCTTCACTAGCAAAGCCAGCACTTAGTGCCCTTCCTCTAGTTACCCTGAGACTGCAATTCTTTGTAGCAGTTTGATACAATGGAATGGCTCACCAGGCAGAGGAGATTTACCAGGATGCTGCTTGAGCTGGAGGGTCTGAGCTATGAGGAAAGACTGGATAGGCTGGGGTTGTTTACCTTGGAGCAGCGAAGGTTGAGAGGGGACCTGATAGAGGTGTATAAGACTATGAGGGGCATGGATAGGATGGATAGGAAGGCACATTTTCTATTAGTGGAGGGGTCAATAGCCAGGGGTCATAGATTTAACGTCAGAGGTAGAAGGCTAAGAGGGAAGTTGAGGAGAAATTGTTTCACCCAGAGGGTGGTGGGAGTCTGGAACTCACTGCCTGAAAGGGTGGTTGAATCAGAAACTCTCACAACATTTAAATAGCATTTAGATATTTACTTGCATTGCCATAGCCTCCAGGGCTATGGGCCAAGCGTTGGAAAATGGGATTAGTGTAGTCAGGTCTTTGTTGACTGGTACGGACATGAAGGGCCAAATGGCCTCCTTCTGTGCTGTAGAAGTCTATGAGTCTATGAGCCATTTCGGAGGGCAGCTAAAAAGCAACCACACCAGTGTGGGACAGGAGTCACATATGGATCAGAGTGGCTACGGACAACAAGATTCCTTCTGACGGGCGTTAGTAAACCAGCTGGGCTTTAACAATATTTTTATTGATAGCAGCCTGATATTTCCAATGTTTACTTAGATTGAATTTGAATTCTTAAGCTGCTGCAATGGTATTTGAACTCATATTCTCTAGATTATTAGTCTAGGCCCCAAGGCCTGACATCCCTGTCTTTAACAATTATGACCTTTATGGTCACTGAATCCCTTTTACCTCATGAGATAAATTATGAAACCTGAAATGAAAGCACAATCAACAAAAATACCTAACCACATCTTGTCAAGGAACAAATTAAGAAAAGTACTTCTGTTCTGATCTTTAAGACGATGATCTCAACTTCAATTGGGACTCAAGTTTGTTTCACTCTAAATAATGTAGCTAATTCTGTTGAAATTATCCCTCAGCAGCTTGAACTTCTGTATCCCACAAAGCAAGGAAATATGAACATTTAAAAATTGTTACAATCATGTGTAGTATAGGATGGTTAGTTGCAAAGGAAAGCTCTCTCTGCACTTCCCCACCACTGCCCCCCCCCCCCACCCCCCCCCCCCACCCCCCGAACCCCCCTACTCCCCCCAACCTTGCTTTACCTGCGCTCTGACCCTCAGGGAGACCAGGGCAACATTCTTCCACTTCCTTCATCAATTATTCTTTGGCTTTGTGCAGAGAAACTCTAAATCGAGTGCCAAATTAGGCAGGGTTTTGTGGCTGCTGGGAAATGAGTTATAACTACCATCGGTCCATGTACAATAGGGCGCTGCAAACATGAGCTCCATATGTTTCTTAAGAATGCTTCTTTCCATGGCTATATAATCTCAGTGCTCTTACATAGTGATGTGTAAAGGGGCCAGCCGTCTCCGCTTCAGTAAACTTTAATGGATAAGCCAATTCTTGCAAACGTGTATTGATTTGGAGGCTTAATTTTGAGGCTGGGCCAACTGAGATGCCTTGACTGACATCAGCGCATATTTTCCACATCCTTCTGTCGGAAGCACTGTAAATTAAGCAATAAAGAGTGAATGCAAGAGATTGAGAGCAGAATGCAAGAGGAACTCCTTCATACACCTAGAACTGTGAGAATAGAGGATTCTCTTCCAGGGTTACCCGTTGAAGCAGAAACCATGTCAACATTCAAGATTAGATTCCATAGGTGAACGAAGTAAAAAAGGGATAAAGGAATATGGGCAAAGGGTGGTTAAATGTGATTAAAACTGTTTGTTCCCATGGAATAAAAGGGACAGTAGCAACATGGATACAAAATTGGCCGAGTAATAGGAAGCACAGAGTAATGGTTAATGGATATTTTTCAGGCTGGAAATAATTTTGTAGTAGAGTTCCCCTGGGGAATACCAACGTATTGGGACCCTTACTTTTCTTGAGATATATATACATATATTAATGATCTAGATCTTGGTGTGCAGGAGACAATTCCAAAGTTTGCAGATAATTTGAAACTTGGAAGCATTATAAACTGAGGAGGACAGTATAGAACTTCTAAAGGACATAGACAAGTTGGTGGAGTGGGCAGATAGGTGGCAGATGAAGTTCAATGCAAAGAACTGTGAGGTGATGTACTTTTCAAGGAAGAACATGGACACACAATATAAAATGGGGGTACAACTCTTAAGGGAGTGCAGGTGTATAGGTGCATAGATCATTGAAGGTGACAGAACAGGTGGAGAAAGCAGTTAATAAAGCCTACAGTATCTTGGGCTTATTAATAGGGGCATAGAGTACAAGAGCAGGGAGATTATACTAAGCTTATGTAACACACTAGTTAGACCTCAGCTGGAGTATTGTACACAGTTCTGGGCGCCACATTATAGGAAGGATGTGAACACCACTGGAGAGAGTGCAGAAGAGGTTTACAAGAAAGGTTCCAGGGATGAGAAACTTCAGTTATGAAGATAGGTTGAAGAGGTTAGGACTGTTTTCCTTGGACAGGAGAAGGCTAAGAGGAGATTTGATAGAGATGTTCAAAACCATGAGGGGGCTGGACAGAGTAGGTAGGGAGAAACTGTTTCCACTCGTAAAAGGATCAAGAACAAGAGGGCGCAGATTTAAAGTGATTGCAAAAGAAGCAAATGCGATGTGAAAAAAACTTCTTACACAGCGAGTGGTTGGGGTCTGGAATGCACCGCCTGGAAGTGTGGTGGAGGCAGGTGCAATCGAGACATTCAAGAGAGCATTGGATGATTATTTGAATAGAAACAATGTGCAAGGGTACAGGGAAAAAGGCAGAAAAATGGCATTAAGTCATGCTCATTCGGAGAGCTGGTGCAGACATGATGGGCTGAATGGCCTCCTCCTGTGCCATAACAATCTGTGATTCTGGGAGTAAATCTTAACGGGACAGGTAGGCCACATGCTCTATTACAGTTTTGTAACTTCTATGTACTTCTACTCAAATAAAGATTTCCACCACCCTTTGAGTGAAGAAGTGCTTCCTGAAATCACCCCCGAATGGCCTTGCTCTAATTTTAAAGTTATGACCCCTTTTTTGGGGCTCCCCCAACACAGCAAATACTTCCTCTGCATCTACCCAATCAAATCCTACAGTCATCTTGAACACCCCAGATGGATCACCCACTTAATTTCCCATACTTGAGGGAATACATGCAGAGTCTACGCAACCTGTCCGCATCACATAACCCTGTTGGCCCTGGTATCATTCTGATGAATCTGCGCTGTACCCCAGCAAATGCCAACACATCCTCCCTGACGTGCAGTGCATAGAACTGAGCACGGTTACTCCAGATGGGGTAGACCAGCAGCATTTCGGGCTTCAGGTTCAGAAAACATTAAAGCCAACCATCTAGGGAATAAGGACATGAAGGAAACTAATGGGGTGCTAAGGTTTATGGCAAGGGGCATAGAATACAAGAGTCAGGTTGCAGAGGACCTTGTGGCAGTTTTGGACTCCATGCTATTGGAAGGACATTGAGGCAATAGAGAGAATGCAGCACAGGTTAACCAGGATGCTGAAGCAAAATACCATGGGTGCTGGAAATCTGAAATAAGAACAAAAAAAAAAGCTGGAAAATCTCAGCAGGTCAGGCAGCATCTGTGGAGAGTTAACATTTCGCGTCGATGACCTGTCATCAGAACTGAAGAAAGAACACAAGAAATAAGAGCAGGAGTAGACCATACAGCCCATCGAGCCTGCTCCTCCATTCAATGTGATCCTGGCTGATCTTGGGCTTCAACTCCATTTTCCCGCCCTCTCCCCTTTTCCCTTAATTCCCTGAGAGACCAAAAACCTGTCTATCGTGCCCTTAAATGTATTCAACGATGGAGCATCCACAACCTTCTGGGGTAGAGAATTCCAAAGATTCACAACCCTTTGGGGGAGGTAATTTCTCCTCATCTCAGTCCTAAATGATTGACTTCTCACCCTGAGACTGTACCCCTCCATGTTTTAGATTCCCCAGCCAACGGAAACAGTGTGTCTACTCTATGAAGCCCTTTCAGAACTTTGTAGGTTTCAAATGAGATCACCTCTCATTTTTTCAAATTCCAGAGAGTATAAACCCAATTTACTCAGCCTTTCATCATAGTCCCTCATCCCAGGGACCAATTTAGTGAATCTTCACGGGACCGCCTCCAATGCAAGTATATCGTTCTTTAAACGTGGTCTACATAGAGGAGAAATAGAATAAAAGTAAGAGAAAGAAACAAACTCGTATAATGCCTTTCATGAAGTCCCAAATTTCCTTACAGCCAATTAAGTCCTTTTAAAGTGTGTTCACTGTTGTAATGTAGGAAATGCAGCAGTCAATGTGCACAGGAATGTGATAATGTCCATATAGTCTGTTTGTGTTTTATTCACTGAGGGATAACTATTAGCCAGGACCCAGGGAGAACTCCCCTGGCTCCACTTGGAAATAATGTCATGGGATCTTTCATATCCACCTGAGAGGGCAGACGTGGCCTCAGTTTAACATCTCATCTGAAAGACGGCACCTCTGACAGTGCAGCAATCCCTTAGTACTGCACTTGGAGTGTTAGCCCAGACTCTAATGCTCAAATCTCATGAATGAATCTTACACCCTCAAGCCAACTGGAGAGCCAGAGAAACTTTTTTTTGAAACAGACGATTGTGACTCTGTTGAATATATTACTAAAGTTGATGATTGAGGCAGCGAACATGTCAACATTTAAGGATAGATTAGTTAGGAAGTTGAAGTAAAGGGGAGTAAAGGAACATTGGAACAGAGTAGGTAATTGGGATTTAGGATGCTGCTCGTGTGGAGAGTAAACACTAACCCGACAAACTGAGTCCAAACTGCCTCTTTCTGTAATTCTCATGTAATTTTATAACCACCATCTGAACCTGAGATGGGATTATAGCCTTGAAATCTCTCAGAAGCATCTGTTAGGGCTTATATTCTTTGCAGCTGTACTGTGGTTTCATCCTGTTTTCTGTTCAAGGATGGGTCTGCCAAGCATCGGTGGCTGGAAGCCTTGAAGTACAATGATTGATGTTGTGAGCACACAGTAATTAATGACAGTGATGTAAGGTAAGTGATCAGCCACAGTTGATTTCCTGGAATAGCACAGCTAGTGCACAGGCTCGTCCACAAGTAGTGAATCCGTTTCTGCATGCAGCAAGACCTGGACAACATTCAGGCTTCGGCTGATGAGCGGCGAGAAACACTTGCACCACACAAGTGTCAGGTAATGACCAATTCCATTGAGAGCCAGAACAAAATCCTATGGCATCTGCCTCACCATATCCCCCCTCATCAACATTTTGACTGGGGGTGGGGGAGGATGGGGGTGGTGGTCACCATGAACCAGAAACTCAAAATGATTGAGCCGCATAAATATTCTGGCTACATAAGCAGATCAGAGGCTGGATATTCAAGCTGGACATCTTCAAGAAAGGTGACAAGTCCGACTGCGGTCACTATACAGGGATCTCCCTGCTGTCGGCCACAGGGAAGGTCATTGCAGGAATCCTCCTCAATTGCCTTCTCCCTGTGGCTGAAGAGCTCCTCCCAGAGTTGCAATGCAGATTCCGCCCACTAAGGGGCACAATGGACATGATCTTCACCGTGCAGCAACTACAAGAGAAATACAGGGAACAACACCAGCCCTTGTACATGGCCTTCTTTGACCTCGCAAAAGCCTTCGACACTGTCAACTGTGAAGGATTGTGGAGCATCCTCCCCCGTCTCGGCTGATGCCAAACGTCTGTCATCATCCTCCGCCTGCTCCACGATGACATGCAAGCTGTGATCCTGACCAATGAATCCACCACAGGCCCGATCCATGTTCGGATCAGGGTCAAGCAAGACTGTGTCATCGTACTGATGCTCTTCTCGATCTTCCTTGCTGCAATGCTCCATCTCACCCTCAGCAAGCTCCCCACTGGAGTTGTGCTAAACTACAGGACAAACGGGAACCTGTTCAACCTCCACTGCCTGTTGTCCCATCCTCTGTCATTGAATTCCAGAATGCAGATGATGCTTGCGTCTGTGCACACTCAGAGGCCAAGCTCCAAGCCATCATCAACAGTTTCACTCGTACGAGAGTATGGGCCAGACGCTAAACATCCGTAAGACAAAGATCCTCTACCAACCTGCCCCCTCCACACCGCACTACCCCCTGGTTATCAAAATCCACGATAAGGCCTTGGACAATGTGGACCACTGTCTATATCTTGGGAGCCGCCTGTCAACAAGGGCAGATACCAATGACGAGGTTCGACACCGCCTTCAGTGTGTCAGTGCAGCCTTCAGCCGCCTGAGGAAGAGAGCGTTTGAAGACCAGGACCTCAAACCCAGCACCAAGCTCATGGTCTACAGAGCAGTAGTGATACCCGCCCTCCTATATGGCTCAGAGACATGGACTGAGTACAGCAGGCACCTCAAAGCTCTGAAGAAGTACCACCAGCGCTGCATCTGCAAGATCCTGCAAATCCATTGGCAGGATAGACACACCAGCATCAGTGTTCTCAATCAGGCAACATCCCCAGCATCGAGGTGTTGACCACACTCGATCAGCTCTGCTGGGCGACCACATTGGCCGCTTGCCTGACACGAGCACTCTGCTCAGAGCTTCTACATGGCAAGCGAGCCCCAGGAGGACAGATGAAACACTTCAAGGACACCCTCAAAGCCTCCTTGAAAAAGTGCAACATCCCCACCAACACCTGGGAAACCCTGGCCCAAGACCACCCGAAGTAGAGGGAAAGTATCCGGGAAGGAGTTGAACACCTCGAGTCTCATCGCCAAGGGCTAGCTGAAGACAAGTGTCAACAGTGAAAGGAACATGTGGCAACCCAGGCACCCAACCCACCCGTTTCCCCTACCACCGTCTGCCCCACCTGCGACAGAGACTGTAGTTCATGCATTGAAATCTTCAGCCACCCGAGAACTGATTTTTAGTGTGGAAGGAAGTCATCCTTGACCCCGAGGGACTGCCTAAGAGAAGAAGAGAGAGATTCTGTGGTGAGTAGCTCAGCTACTGACTGGCCATAGCCTGTTCACCATCTACCAGGCACAAGTCAAGGAGTGTGATGGAATACTCTCCACTTGCCTGGATGAATGCAGCTCCAACACTCCAGAAGCTCGACACCATCCGGGACAAGGCAGCCCATTTGATTGTCACCCCATCCACCACCCTAACATGCACTCCCTCCATCACTGATGCACAGTGACAGCAGTGTGTAGTGTAGCATCTACAAGATGCAGTGCAGCAACTTGGAATGCCAAGCCTTCTTCAACAGCACTTCCCAAACACGAACTCTACCGCCTAGAAGAACAAGGGCAGCAGATGCAAGGGAACAGCACCACCCAATGCATGTTACTCTCCAATCACACATCCTTCTGACTTGGAAGTGCATCACTGTCCCTTCACTGTTACTGGGTCAAAATCCTGGAGCTCTCTCCCTAACATCACTGTGGGTATACCTACACCACATGCACTGCAAAGGCTCAAGAAGGCAGCTCACCACCACCTTCTCAAGGGCAGTTAGAGATAGACAACAAATGTTGGCCTAGTCAAGGACACTTATGTCCCATTAATGATTAAATTAAAAAAAAAACACCTTCTGTGGCAAAGTCCAAAGCTAGGCAAGGAGCAACATTGGGTGATGTGGGCAGGCAGATGGATTTGGAACAACATTGTTCTGAGGGATTTCTGTGTCGTGTGGCTTTGTCTCTCTGTAAACTTCCCAGCCCTAAGTGCCTTTGAAATCACTGTACTCTCAAATTCTGGCCTCTTGTGCATCCTGATTTTAACAGTTCCACTGTTGGTGGCCTTGCCTTCAGCTGATGAGTCACTAAGGTCTGGAATTCACTCCTTAAAGCTGTCTGCTTCTTCATCTCTCTCTCCTCCTTTAAGACACCCTTTAAACCTTACCGGCTTGATCAGGGTTTTGGCCGTGCACCTGTCCTAATGGTTCTTGGTGCTAAATTTTGATTGATTTTGCTCATGTGAAGTGTTTAACCGTGTTAGAGGTGCTATATGAATGCAAGCTGTTGTTGGTGATACAAATAAAACCCCTAAATATTAAACAGCTCAATGTCATGAGACAAAGACCCAAGTGGGAAAATGAACATTCATCTTAGGAGCCATGTTTTTAGCGCTCAGTTTGCCTCAGCGATGAGCTTGATACACTGAAGGAGACCGAGACTGGCTGGACAATGGTAGCCATCAATTAAGGTTGCCAACCCTGGCTGGGTGTATTGCTGGAGTTTTCATCATGTGATCTCCTTCCTCCATCCACCCTGCCACCCCCAACATCCCCCCCCCACCGCCTCCCCCCCCCCAAGAGTTGTTTCATTGAATGTCCGACATGTCCGTCACTGCGCCCATCTTTGTTGACCAGCTGGATGATTCTTGACCACCAGTCGAATAACCCAACTTTTCATTGTCAGGACTCGGAGTTTGGACGTATCAGGAAAAATTGAACTTTTGGGTTTTTTTTCCTCCAGAAGGCGGTGGAGTGACCTGGTGGAGGAGGAGTGACCTGGCGGAGGAGGAGTGACCTGGCGGAGGAGGAGTGACCTGGCGGAGGAGTAACCTGGCTGAGGAGGAGTGACCTGGTGGAGGAGGAGTGACCTGGCGGAGGAGTGACCTGGCGGAGGAGTGACCTGGTGGAGGAGGAGTGACCTGGAGGAGGAGTGACCTGGCAGAGGAGTGACCTGGCGGAGGAGTGACTTGGCGGAGGAGTGACCTGGCGGAGGAGGAGTGACCTGGTGGAGGAGTGACCTGGAGGAGGAGGAGTGACCAGGCGGAGGAGGAGTGACTTGGCGGAGGAGGAGTGACCTAGCGGAGGAGTGACCTGGCGGAGGAGGAGTAACCTGGCGGAGGAGGAGTGACCTGGCGGAGGAGTGACCTGGCGGAGGAGGAGTGACCTGGAGGAGGAGGAGTGACCTGGCAGAGGAGGAGTGACCTGGAGGAGGAGGAGTGACCTGGCGGAGGCCTTCAAGGCCTGAATTTTTCATCCGTCGGGCGCACGCGATCGGCGGGTCCAGGAACGGACGGGAAATGGGCCTCCGGCCGCTAATGGCCCTGAACGCGATTCCAACATTGGCCGGCCAATTAGCGGCCAGCCAGCGTGAAACACGCGCTTAATGCCCAGTGCTGCCGGGGTGGGGGGGGTGGGTACGGGGAGAAGGCGGGGGCCGACCTAACTCGAGGGTGGGGGAGGGGTGGTGAGCACTTCTAGTGAGCTCCCTGAAGGCAGACAGCAGCCCCTCCCCCCAGGGGAGCCGCAGACCCCCACAGACTAAAGGAAACGACAAAAAAATGCTGCAAAATGTATGTCCACGCAGCACGACCGAGCACCCGATAGCAAACCTCATAAAATAAAACCAGGCTCCAGGTATCTCTTTTTATTTTATATCCCCACCCCCCACCCCCCCAACCCTCCCAACCCCACGGAGATTTCCCTGGATCGAGGTCGGAGCAAATAAAAATGCGAATGCCGCCTGGGAGAACTGCAAACGCGGCCGGGACACGTGAGATCGCTGTTCATCGCATCGTTAACAGGCTGAATCGCCCGCTTAATCATCGGCGGGCGCGCCCTTCCCAACTGGTGTCCACCCCCACCGAGCGAAACATCGGGCAAGCGCCCGACGACGTCTCTCTCACTGTTTCACATCCATGTAGGCCGGGCACACGACCACCCACGGGGCGTAAGATTCTGGCCCAAGATCGCGAAAGGGCGACACGAGATGTTTCCACCTCTGGGGGCGGAGGGAGGTGGGGGGTGGGGGGGAGGGGTGAGGGGATGCGTAAAGTTTAGGATAGTCACTGACGAAGCTCTCTTTGGGGGGAGGAGACACCCTCACCCACCTCCTCCTGGAATTACACCTTTGCGGAGAAGATCCTGAGATAGATGCAGTGGCTTTCGTCGAGGTCCGTTCTGAGCTTGCTGGGCATCCTTGACTCCACGGGACTGTTCCCAGGAACACGCGCCAAGGTGACCATCAATCGGCTGCTGGAAAACCACAACCCAGTCAAAGACGTGCTTTGGTCTGTCCGAAACCTGTTGCTCTTCCGGTGCAAAGAGCCACTGACGACTGAACGTCACCGACGGGCACTTTCTGAGGTCCTTGACTGGTTCTTGATCGGTGAGGGGATCAAAGGTTATGGGGAGGAGGTGGGAGAATGGGGTTGAGAAACCTATCAGCCATGATTGAATGGCGGAGCAGACTCGATGGGCTGAATGGCCTAATTTCTGCTCCTCTGTCTTATGGTCCAAGTGTATGTGCTAAGGGGGTGGGGGGTATTAAAGCTTGGGGCAGCAGCTGCCGCAGAGGGTCAATGGAGAAAGGCCACTGCTGCACTGAGAGACTGTAACCCATCTAAAACCCCCAGGCCACTGCACAAGGGAATGTTTGACATGAAATGTAACTCTTGTTGAGTTAAAACAATTAAACTAAATTAACAAAATTAGGATAAATCAGGCACAGGCCCTAATTCAGGTCAGCTGTAAAACCAAGAACAAAGTTTAAAGGAAACTTACAACTTTAAACCAAAATGTGATAAAAGGGGTCAATAAAGCACCCCAGTCCCCGCGGTTGACATGAAATGTAAATGTACATTGTAAATAGAACCGGTAATTGGAAGTGTGGTGCGACAGCTCAGAGCGTTGTATGCTGCACTGAAAAAATTGAACTGTATTGTAGTTTATTGTATCAAGTTTGAACTGTTATGTAATATGCTTTTGCCAATGTTGCATATAAAGTATGGTTTTTTTGGAAAAATAGACTAATAGATCCAATGGGAAACTCAGGAGAAACTCCTTCACCCGGAGAATGGTGCGAATATGGAATGTCGCTGCCACAGGGAGTAGCTGGAGGCGAACAGTGTAGGTGCTTTTAACGTGAAGCTGGATAAACAGATGAAAGAGAGAGAAAAGAACAGAAGGTTATGTTGATAGGATGAGATGAAAAGGGTTGGGAGGAGTATTAACACTGGCATGGACCAGTTGGGCTCAATGGCCTGTTTCCATGCTGTAAATTCCACGCAATACGAGCACTGAAGTCAGAAAGAAGAGCTCCTTGACGATAAATGCAGAACATTGCATTGGGCTAGAGGCCAAGAACAAAAGTGTAGAAGAACACGTAACAGCACTGTGCTTCCGGGTGAACACACGTGACCAGTGAGTGTCTTATCCCTAGTTACTCTTCTTTGGGATATTTTCAGTCATTGCCACCCTCTAGTGGTTAACCAGAGAATGACAGAGGATGTTATACACTTGGAAACAAGTTGACACTAAAATGACTGTAAACAGGTGATGGACAAAGGGAATTTGATGTTAAAAAAATTGACGTTCACAAGGAGATATCGCACTGTTTCATTGCTATCCTACTCCAGAGACCTGAGAACAAAATCCAGGTTAACGCTCTCAGTGTAGTACTGAAGGAGTTCTGCACTGTCAGAGGTGCCATCTTTTGGATGAAATGTTAACTGGGTCCTGCCTGCCCTCTCAGGGGCACATAAAATATCCCACAGCACTATTTTGAAGAAGAGGAGAGTCATCCCTAGTGTCCGGGCTAATGTATATCCTTCAACCAACACCACTAAAACTGATGATCTGGCTATTATCTCATTACAGTTTGTGAGAGCTTGCTATGTGCAAATTGGCTACCAGGTTTTTTACATTACAACAGTGGCTACACTTCAAAAGTACTTCATTGGCTGTAAAACACTTTGCAATGTCCTGAGGTCATGAAGGATACTATATAAATGCAAGTATTTCTTTTAGATACAAGTACAGATCCTCACAACAGATTGGCAGTTCAGCAGATTGGCAGGTTTGCTATGTACAAGGTGGGGTGAATTTCTGCAGTTCTTCAGCTTGTCAGGAAGGAACTTGGGAGGAAGGTGAGTAGAAAGGCATAAGCCAGGTGTAGATGCAGGAGAACCTCATAGAGATTCTTCAGTCTCCACTTTCTCTCCCCCACCCCCCACCCACACCCCCCCCCCCCCACCACCACCACCCCCTACGATCACCCCCCACCACACCCCCAACGCCAACCCCCGCCTCAAATTCTGCCCACCATGGTGAATTGTATGAACATTTGCTAATCAGACTGGGCAATCATTGAAATAACTAGTATAGAGGAGGTGCTGTGCATGACATCAGCATAAACTGAGCCACCACTAAGTGGCCTGAACTTGGATAACTGCCGTGAAATTAAATATCCCATAGTCATTACTTTCTATAATTTATACAACAAACACAGTTGATTCCTTTTGCTGCTCAATTTGCATCATGCAACAGAGGGCGCTGGTGTACAGATGAACAAACTATTTCCTTCGTAACTAATTAACTGTTAAAAAGTTGAGTTTTAATTTGGTGGAAAGTGGGGATCATTTCGTTTCTTCCTTGCAGTGGTACATGTGTATGGCCATTAGCTACCCTCTAGCAAAGAAGGAACTTGCATTCATGTCACTCCTTTCACAACCTCAGGACATCCCAAAACACTTTACAGTGAAAGTACTTTTCAATGTTGTAGTGTAGGAAATGCAGCAATTTTCTCACAGCACACTGTCACAAACAAGGAGATCAATGACTGTATCATAAGGACCTAGGAACAGGAGGAGGTCGGTCAGCCCCTTTAGCCTGTTCTGTCATTCACTGAGATCATGGCTGATCTGCATCTTAACTCAATATATTTGTCTTGGCTCTGTATCCTTAGGAAATATCTGGTAGCATTCTGGTGACTCTGCACTGCTCTCCTTCCAAGGCATTCTGATTCAGAACAAACAATGGTTCAATGATAGTCTTCTGAGTCAGCAGGTCATGAGTTCAAGTCTCATTCCAGAAAGCTCCATAACAAGCTAGTGAGTTTGATTCCCTGTTGGAGGTACTGTCTCTTGCAAGATGTTAAATTGAAGTCCTCTCTACCTTTTTAGGATGTGAAAGATCCATGGTATGATTCAAAGTGTAGTGATTCTCCTGGTGTTCTGGTCAATTTATCCCTCATCCAACATGTGAAAAGCAAATTAGAAGTGATATTTTTTCACAGGACGTGGGTGTTGCTGGCTAGGCCAGCTTTGTTGCCCATCCCTAACTGCCCTTGAGAAGGTGCTGGTGAGCTGCCTTGAACTGCTGCAGTCCATGTGGTGTAGGTACACCCACAGTTCTGTTAGGGAGGGAGTTCCAGGATTTTGACCCAATGACAGTAAAGGAACGGCGATATATTTCCAAGTCAGGATGGTGTGTGGCTTGGAGGGGAACTCCCAGGCAGTAGTGTTCCCATGTGTCCTTCTAGGTGGTAAAGAATTTGGAAGGTGCTGTCGAAGGAACCTTGTTGAGCTGCTGCCGTACATGTTGCTGCTGCCACTGTGCATCAGTGGTGGAAAGAGTGAATGTTTGTGGATGTGGTACCAATCAAGCGGGCTCCTTTGTCCTGGATGGTGTTGAGTTTCTTGAGTGTTGTTGGAGCTGCACTCATCCAGGCAAACGGGGACTATTCCATAACACTCCTGACTTGTGCCTTGTAGATGGTGGACAGGCTTTGGTGAGTCAGGACATGAGTTACTCGTCGCACAATTCCTAGCCTCTGACCTGCTCTTGTAACCACGGTATTTATATGGCTAGTCCAGTTCAGTTTCTGATCAATGGCAACCCCCAGGATGTTGACAGTGGGGGATTCAGTGATGATAAAGCCATTGAATGTCATGGGGAGATGGTTAGATTCTTTCTTTTTGGAGCTGGTCACTGCCTGGCACTTGTGTGGCTTGAATGATACTTGTCACTTATCAGCCCAAGCTGAATGTTGCCCAGGTCTTGCATTTGGACATGGACTGTTTCAATATCTGAGGAGTCACGGATGGTATTGAACATTGTGCAATCGTCAGCGAACATCCCCTTATGATGGAGGGAAGGTCATTGATAAAGTAGGTTGGGCTGAGGACACTAACTTGAGGAACTCCTGCAGCAATAATTGTGTGGACAACTAACATTACCAGTCGGACTTACTTGTTGAGGTTGCGCTGTCTTCCCATAGTTTCCTACTTTAACCTGCTCTCCTGAGTAGCTGGGACATACAATCTGCAAATTTCTTCTGTAAATATGCAAACTGGGTTCCACAGATGTCATTCAAGCCCACCTGCTATTTTAAACAGAGGCCTGCGGTCCATCCTAGTGAAAGGAGAGCCAAGACAAGAAGAAACCGCAAAAGCTTAAGGGATTTAACTTCCATGAGGGATCAGGGGAAAGAACTAAATCTGAGAGTCCCCTGCCCCAGCATCTTCACACCCTCCCCTCCCCAAACACAAGACCCTAATGAACTCGCTCTACCTGAGTACCAGGGACCTGCTACCAACCGGCATTCTGCTCCTTCCCACCTGCAGCTGCCGTTCCCATCAGATTTGGATGGAAGACTGGCCAACCAATGGAGGTGAGGCCAGAGCTTCAAAACCTCCTAAGCTTCAGGCTGCTAAGGACAGGGCGGTTTTACTGCTTTTCTCAGCCCCTACCCGCTGGATTACCTGATCATTACCATTCCCGGGAGCTTGCTGTGAGCATATTGATTGTCATGTTTTCCTACATCACAACAGTGGTTCAAAGAGAAACGTCGTTGACTATAAAGTGCTTTGGGTTGATCAGAGGTTGTGAAAGATGCTATATAAATGAAATTTCTTTCTTTCTAGGAATCACTGGAATGATATAGACTACAGTAAGAAAATGAAGAACGGTGAGATCTAGTCCCAAACTCTGGTCCACAAACTGATTAATTTTCATATTTTTCCATTATTTCTCACCCCCAACCCCCTCCCTCAACGCTAGTTCCTCCAATCAAGCTGGGGAAGGGTGGAATGAGCCAATTGTTCATGATCTCGGCAGAAGCTTCCAATGTCAATGCTTAGGACCAGATGCTAGAGTGCATGCTAAATGGTCTAAGACAGGGACGACTTCTCAAGCCATAATTGGGTTTCATTCTATTTAATTGATCAATCACATGGAAGGCAAATATTTAAAAAAAAACAGATACATCACTTAAAGAACTTGTTTCATTGAGTTTTGATTGTGGTCCCAAGTCTCCTGATTGAGCATCTTCTTGTCCTTTGCATTGCCAGTTTAACAAGTCTAGTTAATGTTAATAACGTTAGCTTTTTTAATAGTGATTATGTTGGGGTTTTGAATGATATCCTCATCATGTTTTCTAATGGTGGGCCTTTTGGTCTTTTGAATGATAGTCTTGGTGGCCTTGTCAATGGTGATATCATTTACATGTTCAGCAGCAATCCTGCTGGAGTTTTGATGAGCAATTCTAATGGGTTTTTGAGTGGCAATTTGGCTGGGATATCGAGAGGCAATCCTGTTGGGTTTTTGGACGGCGATTCTATTGGGCTTTTGGATGGTGATCCTGTTGGAATTTCGACTAGCACTGCTAGCACTACCACTGGCATTCTTATTGGAATTTTGAACAGTGTCAGTGTAAGGAATGTTAATAATAACATTATTTGGCTTTCTAGTGCCCACCCTGTTTTGGTTTCTAGCTGCCGGTGAATTTCCAATGGCAACTGTTTTAGGATTTCTACTGGCGATTGTCAAAGAGTTTCGTCCGGCAGTCACCCATGGACTTCTAGTGGTCGTTATCAAAGGATTTTGAATGCTGGTCCTCCTTGACATCTGAAAGGGAGTCACCGAAGGTTTTCTATTGACCATTGCCCTGGGGTTCTTACTGATGGTTGCTGATGGCCTTTCAGTGATGTTTGACATAGGCTTTCTCATTACAGTATCCCAAGGGCTTCTAGTAGTAGTTCTACCAGATCTCTTAGTGGTAGTTAGCCAAGTACTTTTCGTAGGAATCACCAAAGAGTTCCTAAGAGGATTTCTCCTTGGCATCTTAATAGTGTTTCTGGTAATAGTCGTTCGAGGGTTGTGTGTGACAATTGCTGAAGTGCTTCCTGTGATGCTTGACTCAAAGTTCTTGGTTACGTTTTTCCAAAGATTTTTAGCAGCATTGGCCAAATTTTGTCTGAATAAGCCTCTGTGAAGCACCTTGGGATGTTTTACTATGTTAAAGGTGCTATATAAATGCAAGTTGTTTCTGGTGGTGATTGTGGAAGGGTGTTTACTGGTCTTAGTGGTATGGCTTTTAGTGGCAATTACCCCTTGATTTATAGGTGTTGTTGCCCGAGGACCTCTATTGGTCACCATGTTATTGCCAGGAGCCCTATTTTCCGAGACTGTAAAATATTTTTTATCTGCACGCAGCAATTTCTTTGTATCAGCAATTAAAGGGATCTTGCACCTGCCATGGTACCCTGTCCTTTCAGGGATATAGAAGTTTTCTAGGTCTCCTGGGTCCAGGTCCATCCCAATAATTTCACTCAGATAGGAGCTGGTATCCGTGTCAACTGGAAGAGATGCAACAAAAAGGTTTGTTCATCACCACAGCTAAAATAAGGAAAACTTCACCCATAAAACCATTTCTCAACTAAGAAAAACTGTAGATGCACCTTGGTTAGACTACACTTGGAGTACTGTACCCAAAAATGGGTACAGAGATACTGCAGATGGTGCAAATAACATTCACGAGGATGATACCAGAATTGAAAATGTCTGCTCAGCAGGGAAGGCTAGGGTTCTTTACTTTAGAAGAGATGTGATTTGATAAGAGATCTAAAAAGATTATGAAAGAGTTTGATGGACTAGACATAGAGAAAATGCCCCCACTTGTGGGGGAGACTGAAACTAGAAACCATAAATATAAGACAGTCACTAATAAATCCAATAGGGAATTTGGGAGAAACTTCTTTATCCAGAGAGTGGTGAGAATATAAAACTCCATATCACAAGGAGTAATTGAGGTAAATAGCATAGATGCATTTAAGGGGAAGATAGATAAACACATGGGAAAGGAACAGAAGGATAAGCTGATAGGTAAGGTGAAGAGGGCTCTTAAAGAGGTTATGTGGAACATAGATTTTGGTATAGACCAGTTGGGATGAATGGCCTCCTCCTGTGTTGTAAACTTGATGTAACACAATGAATTTAAGATCATATTTCATTATTAAATGTGTCTGCACTAGCTCTTTCAAAGAGCAATTCAGATAGTCCCAATCCCCTCCTCTTGCCCTATATCCCTGCAATTTTCTCTCCTTCAAGTATTTATCCAATTCCCTTTTGAAGACAACTATTCAATCGGTGTCCATCACCCTATCAAATGCATTCCATTTCCTAAATATTGTATTAACTAGAGCAACCAACACAGATCATTCAGTAACATTACACAGTGTTTGACGGGACACACTTTAACACGTTAAGTCTGTTTGAATAGCTGCACGTATGTGGAAAGTGATACACTGCTTAAGGATTATCATAATTCCAGCCATTCCCTTCTTGTTTCAGGTTGCTACTCTCCCTATTTCTCAAGTGGGGAGCCATGCATCCTTGTACTGGCCATTGGAGACGAGAGGGCTTTGTGATATTTATGTTATGAATTTCACATTATGGGGATGTGTCCCAGACTGCATGGTATACCTCCAATCTTAAGTGTATCGTATACCGCATACCACACTCAATCCGATTGGTATATGTTGCGGTACACCTTTAGGGGGTGTGTGGTTAAGTTTTCTGTAAACATCACTAGAGGGAAAATGATGCAACATGCCATGTGATTCAGGCTTAGTCTCAGTTTGTTCTGAGGAAGCTACTAACTCAGGCATGTGCACAAGTTATCTGTGTAATACCAACTTCTCAATTCCTTAATAAATGAACCAAACATATTGTGTGTTAACCAATCCATTATGCATAGCTAGCGCATTGATCTTTATCTACTAAGTAAGCACAAGGAGAAGAAAAACACAATAGACCATATTCCAGTCACGCTTCACCTTTATGGCCAGTGTGCAGATGTACACAACATGGGAAAACATTAAACAGAGGAGCAGAGGGGAATTATTAATGCACTGATAGGCTGGAAACGTTGAGTATGTGGCATGTAAATAATCACAGTTATCGAGTAAACCTCTCAATGTGTGGTAAATGCACTTTTGCCCTAAGGGAGTCTGCTGACCATAGTCGATTTGACAACAAATTGCTTAATGTCTTTAGCTTTACATCTGTCAGGCTGGATCAGGCAATCCATCAATATAGAGAGATCAGCAGGTGATTCAATTACATCTTGCATTCACATAGTGCCTTTAATATAGCAAAATTTTCCAAGGCATTATAACACAAAATATGATCAGAGCCACCTAAGGAGATAATAGGACAGATGACTAAAGCTTGGTCAAAGAGGTAGGTTTTAAGGAACATTTTGGAGGAGGAGAGAGAGAGAGAGACAGAGAGATCTAGGAAGGGAATATTAGAGTGTGGCGCCAAGGCATCTGAAGTCATGGCTGTGGAGTGTTAAAGATTGGGGATGAGCAAGAGGCTAAACTTGGAGAGTGCAGAGACTCTGGAGAGTTTTTGGGCTGGAGGTGGTTTCAGAGATAACAAGGTGCAAGACCATGGAGATGTTTTGAAAGCAAGGATGACAATTTTAAAATTGTGAGGTTGCTAGTCTGGGAGCTAATGTAGGTCAGTAAAGCCAGTGGGTGATGGGTGAACAGGACTTGATGCAAGTTAGGATTTAGGCAGCGGAGTTTTGGATGATGTATGAGCCATTATTTAAAATTAATTCAAGCTGCATTGACACTAAAAGCATAGTGTCGGTCAGAGGTTGGGGAAGGACTATTGTAGGCTGGAAGACCGGGGAGGATGAATGTAAGGTTGGAGGTTAAAGAGGGAGGGAGAGTTGGGGGAGTTACGCTGTAGTAAATGCCTTTGCAGAGTTTTTGTTAAAACTGTCTCCTACCAAATTTTTCGAAAATGTTGCCCATCCTAAATCAATATCAGTTGTGACTTGCTGTCCTCCGTCCTGTGCTGTACAGAGCTGATACCACACAGCAATTCAAGTACTTTTCAAAAAACTGGAGGAAAAAAAAACACAACCAGATATAATGTTGTAAAACTGTCTTGTTTATATATCACTATGTTGTTTGTGAATGTAGAAAGTTACTCAGCAAAGATTTTTTTCTGTTTGAGGAAGGGAGATGATTGAATGGTCCTTTTCATTCACGCAAGTGGAAGGGCCATTGTGTTATTTATATTTTTAAAGCTGGATATTTTTGATCCAAAAATCCAATACAGTGGTCCTTTAAAAAAAATAAAATGTCAGAAATCACATTTTATAAACAGAGCCCATCTTTGCTACCAAGATAAAGTTAGGGTAATTGCCGAAGGAACCAAAGGCAAAATGAAGAGAATATTTGTATGCAGTGAGATGTTATAATCTAGGGTGTGCTGCCTGAAAGGGCAGTGGAATTAAATTCACTAATAACTTTCAAAAAGGGAATTGTCACTATTCCTTGACATCCCCTTGCTCAGAGTAAAGAAATTCTGCTGGCTGTCAGGCTCCACTGATGCTAGTATGAAACCAGCTGCTTGAAACAGGCTGCACATGCTCTCCCTTGGTTGATTCAGAGAAACGAGGGGTCTTAGAGCCACGGCTAAGACTCCAAACCAACTTTGTGAGGCCTTGTGACCACCAGCTCATGTCCCACCATGGGGCGGTATCGCTGCATTCACTCAGTTCCCCTAGGAACATTGGAGCATTAGGGATAAGAGGAGGCCATTCGGCCCCTTGAGCATGTTATGCTATACAATTAGATGTTGGTGGATCTGTACCTCAGCTCCATTCTTCTATCTTTGTTCCATATCACTGGATACCCTTGCCAAACAGTATTCTATCTCTCTCATTGATGAATGCTCCAATTTTCTCCCAGCATCCATAGCCTTTATGTGAATAGTATTAGATTTTTTCTGCCCTTAGTGGGAAAAACAGTGTTGACTTCAATTCTACGCATCATGCACTATAAACACAACACAGTAGCTTCCCGATAACTTAGTACGTTGATGCAACATCACACAGACCAGATCCAATCTGCAGTCTGTGAAAAATTAGCCAAACGTGTGTTATGACCACAGCCGGTGTTAATTGCTGTGCAAACCAAATCCCAGAGGGAAAATTGGCTCGTGGGTCACAACCTTTATTTTTGTATTCTGAAAACAAGACGACGACATACTGATCTCAACAGTAAGAGGTCCAGTAACACCTTTGGGATGTTAAAAATTAAAAGTAAAAGTTTTAATGACAAGAATAAAGGAAAACTTAAGCACCAAGATTACAGCTGTACAATTAATGTTAGTTTTACAAACATTCCCCCCCAAAAAACTCGCCACTTGGTCAGACCCACCAATAAGCACCTTGCAAGCAACACTCCCTTATCGATAAAAACAAAAAAACTGCGGATGCTGGAAATCCAAAACAAAAACAGAATTACCTGGAAAAACTCAGCAGGTCTGGCAGCATCGGCGGTGCTGCCAGACCTGCTGAGTTTTTCCAGGTACTCCCTTATCGATGTTTAACTTTAAAAAATTCAGTAATATTACCCAATGCAAACTGCTGTAGCTTTAATAGAGACATGACCTATTAACTCTCTCCCACTCTGCTGTGGAATCCAAACTTCAGAATAAAATTGTTTGTTGTAGCACAAGACTTTTCCGGCTTGACTGGATGGTTGGTTCAAAGGGCATTTCCTCCCAGCCCAGAGCTAACAGCTCCCAACTCAGCTCCAGTTGCTCATCTCACAGTTGAAACAGCAGCTCCGACTATAGCTACCCCAAGCTCACCACAGTACTCTAAACTACCTTTCTTTCCTTTTATCTCAGGTTCCATTGTTCTCACATCTCTTTGAAACTCAAATCCTTCCAAATATAAAATCTTTCATGTCTCCACCTTGTCTTTGCTTTTGGGTAAATAAAATATAACAACCCCCTTCTATTTACCTATGGAACTCCTGAAAGATGCAAACATGTTTCTTGTTACCCTTGACTCTCCTTATCTCAATTTATCTAAAAATACAAATATTAGATCTAACCTATTTACCTGTACCTCAAACCTAACACCTTCATCATTTCATGTTTCAACCTCCCCAGACAACTTGTCTCCTATTAATCTCTGCTCAGTTTAATTAAATCTCTCACACAGACACAATTTTCCACAGAATAACACAATATTCCCCCAAAATATTGAAAGCAAAAGATCCATTTCTCACACTTATTTCAGATGTTTAGGCACAGCTACTGGATTTTCACCGGGGTTAGTGAGTTGAAATGACCATTGGAGTTCCCCTGGGCTAGTGAGTAGAAGTAACTATTAGCTACCTCCTGGAATAGTGAACTGGCTCTACCAGGTAGTAAGTCCAATCCATTGGATTCTCCTTGGATTGCTGATTGGGAAAGCCATTGTACTTCCTCTGGACTAATGAGTGGGAACATTAGCCAGGGCTTCTGTTCCTAATGGAAAGTACACGCTTGTATGTTAGACAAGGAGAGGATCAGATTTCGCTGTGTTGTCATCTACTAGTTGTACGACTTTGCTGACACATACTGCCCTGGTCCATACACAGTAAATGGCAATTGAGCAAGAGTGCCAATGGTGCCGTGGAAATGGCTCGTCAGCACTTAAGGTGGAAGAGGGGTAAGCTGGAAAGAACTAACAAAATAAAAAAGGCACACAGTGGAATATAGAAGTAATTGACAAGAACAGTGGTACACTAAATTACCACAGAAATCCAGCACCGTAATTTACCCACCCTGCAGCTTAAACAAAGGAAGGAATCACAGTATCTCACGCCCTCGTAACTGGAAAATCTTAAGCCAGTTCCCCATTTTAGAAATAACGTTAGACATTTAAAATTAATCAAACACATTCAGGAAGCAGCACTGTACCTGTAAAAGTAACCACAAGGGAAGCGGAGGAAACCTAAGGATGTGGATCTCACTCATGCACAGAATTTAAAGTCAAATATGGCTCCTCCCCTCAAAAAACTGATTCATTGCTTTAGCATCCAAGCAGACCATTAGGAGCAACCCATAAAACCAAGTTTAGAATAACATAGGATTGTGCTGTGCGTGGGAAGGTAGTTAGTTTGTGCAGTACCTCACTAATCACTACCAGTGTGTACAGGATGTTTCTGAATCAGTAATGAAAACATTCCTTGAAGAAGGAATGTTAGCCAGGCTCAGGCCACTCATTTTTACAAACAACCCTCCTTGCATGTGCTGTTTACAATGACTGCGAGCCTAGAGATGAAAGATCACATTTTCAATGCAGGAGCCTAGACACTATTAGTGAAACTAGTGGATGACTGCCTTGTTCATCATTTTAACATGCATGTTAACATGTGTATTTTAAATATCAGGTACCACCTTTAGTTCAGTGGGTAGATTTCTCACTTCTGACTCAGGAGGTTATGGGTTCAAATCCCACTCCAGAGACTTGAGCAAAAAAACTAGACTGAGACTCTCAGTGGTGCTGAGGGAGTGCTACACTGTTGGAGGTCCCTTTTTTAAATTCATTTACAGGATGTGGACGTCGCTGGCTAGTGCCCATCCCTAATTGCCCTCGAGAAGCTGGTGGTGAGCTGCATCTTGAACCGCTGCAGCCCCTGCAGTGCAGGTACACCGACAGTGGTGTTAGGCAGGGAGTTCCAGGATTTTGACCCAGCAACAGTGAAGGAATATATTTCCAAGTCAGGATGGTGTGTGGCTTGCAAGAAAACTTCAAGGTGGTGGTGTTTCCATGTATCTGCTGTCCTTGACCTTCTCGATGGTAGTGGTCATGGGTTTGGAAGGTGCTTCCAAAGGAGCCTTGGTGAGTTCCTGCAGTGCATTAAAAGATGGTACATACTGCTGTCACTGTTTGTCAGTGGTGGAGGGAGTGAATGTTTATGGAAGGCATGCCAGTCAAGTGGGCTGCCGTGTCCTGGATGGTGTCAAGCTTGAGTGTTGTTGGAGCTGCACTCATCCAGGCAAGTGGGGAGTATTCCATCACACTCCTGACTTGTGCCTTGTAGATGGTCGACAGGCTTTGGGGAGTCAGGAGGTGAGTTACTCACTGCAGAATTCCTAGCCTCTGACCTGCTCTTGTAACCACAGTATTTATATGGTTAGTCCAGTTCAGTTTCTGGTCAATGGTAACCCCCAGGATGTTGATGGTGGGAGATTCAGCAATGGTAATCCCATTGAATGTCAAGGAGTGATGGTTAGATTCTCTATTGTTGGAGATGGTCATTGCCTGGCACTCGTGTGGTGCAAATGTTACTTGCCATTTGTCAGCAAAAGCCTGAAATTGTCCAGGTTTTGCTGCATTTGTACATGGACTGCTTCAGTATCTGAGGAGTTGCGAATGGTGCTGAACATTGTGCAATCATCAGCGAATATCCCCACTTCTGACCTTCTGATGGAAGGATGGCCATTGAAGCAGCAGCTGAAGTTGGCTGGGCCGAGGGCAGTACCCTGAGGAACTCCTGCAGTGATGTCCTGAAACTGAGATGATTGAACTCCAACAACCATAACCATCTTCCTTTGTGCTAGGTAGGACTCCAATCAGCGGAGAGTTTGCCCTGATTCCCATTGACTCCTGTTTTGCTAGAGCTCCTTGATGCCACTCTCTGTCAAATGCTGCCTTAATGTCACAGGCAGTCACTCTCACCTCATCAGCTTTAAAATGAGATGTTAAACCCAGCTGCCTTTTCAGGTAAATGTAGAAAGTCCCTCAACACTTCAAAGAAGAGAAAGCAGTTTACCCTATTTATCTCTCAACCAATGATACAAAATAAATTTAGTCATCCCATTGCTTTGTGGAATCTTGGTGTGTGCAAATGGACAGCTGTTTTACTACGTTACAATGGTGACAACTTCAGAAGTACTTTAATTGCTGTATTGTGCTTTGGGAAATACTGAGGTTATGAAAGTTGGTATGAAAATGCAAACTAAGAGTTGCAACATACTTGTTTTTCCCCCATTCAGTACTTTTGGCTCTTGATATTTTTAAAGCCTTAAAGATTTTGTTGTCTCAGTAACAATAAAGGAACAGAAAATATATCATTGGGAATTTGGAAAAAAATCCTTCAAATTCTAAACTTGGAAGAAAGGCAAGAGCTTGGCTTTCTATTTCCTTGTTCTCATCACCTCTTCCCTATTCACCCTACAGGTAGGACTTAGCAAAATTCTCCCAGACAGCTAATGTCAACACTACATGCATTATTGGAATAAAATTGTTCAAGAAAATGTTCAATGAGAAGAAAAATCCAATGACCAAGTTAATCATAAATAGAACTTGCTTCATTGTTCCATAGTGCTGATGATAAAACATCCCCCACCCCATTAAAGTTCTCATTGTAGAACACAATGTCCTCAAAAGTGATAGGCAAACATTGTTTTCATTTGCTTTGAAGGTTAATTGAAACCACAGGATCAGTTTTAATTCCAGGAGATGTCAATTCTGGGAACAGTCAGCACAATGTCCCTTTCAAGCCTCTGGACACTATGGTCAGAATGGACCATTGTGCTTGCCTCAAAATAAAAAGCGCGTGGATCACCAAATACTGGATAGATTTAGTGGCACATTTGTCTTTGTGGTTCCTTCATTTGTCTATAATTGGAGGGTAGGCCATACAAACATGTGGCTTGTTCCTTTGACACTCAGTCTGGGGATAGACTTTTGAGACAAATGGAAAGACCTCTAAACAATAGAGAGAAAGCGATACATTAGCACCTTCTCAAAGACAGCTAGAAGAATAAACAGATGGATCGAATGGCTTCCCTCATCTATAATTATCATTAAATCATACAGCGCAAAAGGAAGCCGTTCAGTCTACTGTGCCTGTGCTGGCTCTTTGAAAGAATTATCCAATGACTCCCACTTCCCAACTATCTTTGGGATGTGGCTTCCTTTTGCTGAGGCAGGCCCAATTGTAATTAATAATTTGGGGAGAAGGGAAGATAATTACTTGTAGTCTTTGGACTTTCTGTCACCCTGTCAATCAAATGGACATACAACAATAACTTGCGTTTACATAGCATCTTTAATGTAGTAAAATGTCCCAAGGTGTTTCACAGGAGCATTATCAAACAAAATTTGATACTGAGCAATATAAGGGGATATGATAAGCAGAGTTAGTTAAGGGGAACTGGTAGATGTAGTATGTTTGGGTTTCCAGAACACATTCAATAAGGTGCCACATAAAAGGTTATTGCACAAGATAAGAGCTCATGGTTTTGGGGGTAATGTGTTAGCATGGATTGAGGATTGGTTAACACACAGAAGACAATGAGTCGGGATTAACAGGTCTTTTTCAGGTTGGAAAGATGTAACTAGTGGAGTCCCACAAAGATCAGTTCTGTGGCCTCAATTATTTACTATCTATATTAATGACTTGGAGGAGAGGGCAGAGTGGATCCAAATTTGCTGACGATACAAAAATAGGTGGGAGTGCATGTTGTGATGAGGACATGAGGAATCGACAAGGGGATATAGACAGGTTGAGTGAGTGGGCAAAATCTTGGCAGAACTTAATGTAGGAAAGTGTAAGGTCATGCACTTGTGTAGGAAAAAAAATCAAAAGGTAGACTATTACTTAAGTGGAAAGACTCCAAAAAAAGTGCAGCATGGAGGGATCTGGGTGTCTTGTGCATGAAACACAAAGTTAGCATGTAGGTGCAGCATGTAATTAAGAAGGCAAATGGAATTTTGGCCTGTATTGCTAGAGGGTTAGACTTTAAAAATAAGGAGGTCTTGTTACAACTGTATAGGGTGTTGGTGTGTTGTTGCACCTGGAGTGCTGTGTACCGTGGCATTGGAGACAGTTCAAAAGAGAGTTACTAGGCTGATTCCTGGGACGAAGGGGTTGACTTATCAAGAACGGCTAAACAGGTTAGGTCTTTATTCATTAGAATTTAGAAGAATCTTATTAAAAAGTACAAGATTCTGAGGGACTTGACAGGGTAGATGCTGAGATGTTTCTACTAGTGGGGGAAACTCAAACTAGGGACATAGTTACAGAATAAGGGGACACTTATTTAAAACTGAGATGGGAAAGAATTTCTTCTCTCAGAGGGTAGCGAATGTCTGGAATTCTCTGCCTCAGTTGTGGAGGCTAGATTACTGAAAGTATTTAAAGAGGAGGTAGATAGATTTTTGAAATATCAGGGAGTTGAGGCCTGGGACAGATCAGCCAGTATCTTATAGAATGGCAGAGCAGGCTTGAGGGGCCGAATGGCCTATTCCTGCTCCTATTTCTTGTGTTCTTATGAGGGCACTTGACTAAAAGCTAGGTCAAAGAGGTAGGTTTTAAAGAACAGCTTAAAGGAGAAAGACAAAGAGAGGTGGAGAGGTTTAGGGATGAAATTCTAGAGCTTAGGTAGCTGAAAGCACAGGCATCAACGGTGGAGTGATTAAAAGGACACGCAGTGTATTGTTTTTGCCGTATGTTTTAAATTGGGCTTTCCAGAGCGCAACTGCTCAGAGAAAATCCAGGAGCCCCATGGAATCAATGATTTAGTGATGTTGCTAAATACAAACAAAAACATTTGACTAATCACAGTGCTTTTTTTGGGGAAGCCAATCTATCTTTTCGAATTTAAGACAGAATGCTGAAAGTGTATTCAACCTTGCAGAAAGCTCCCTGAAGTTTGAAAGCCACTGGGCACAGACACAATGACGTTTTTTTTGACTGGATATTTCTTTCCATTTTTAGTCTCCACAGCTTACTAAATCTCAAATGTCTGTGGTTTGTATTATGACCATTGCTGCATGATTATTTGGAGTTCATGTTCAATCAGCAGGTTAAGGGCTACTCCCTGTGTATTTTTTTCCAAATTGCACAGCGGTTACTGCGCAAAGTTTGTTTGTTCAGTCCTCTTTCATAGCATGTTCAATTGCAACAGTTGCCCTAGGTGTTTAATTCTCAGTATGGAGTTTCTTTGTGTTAATAAATATTAATAGGAGGTAGGGGATGAATACGTAAAAAAAAATCCTTCATTATTCTATTAGCAATGACTTGAGTCACTTGTATTTCTGAAAATCATTTCTTTTGAATTTTTAGTTTCCAGACTTGTTTCTTGATTTATGTAAACTGGGAAATCTGTTGAAGAGGTATTGCTAGCTGGAAGGCCAGCTCACTGCAGCAGACTTGTTTAATATGTAAACAATCTTGCAAACAATTACAGGCTTGTAATTCGGAAGACTGCTTTTCTGACAAAGGAGCACTCCTTCAGTACCACGTTGGGAGCATAAGCTTAGGACTTGTGCCCAAGTCTCTAGCGTGGGACTTGAACACAACCTTCTGACACCAGAGGTAAGTGTGTACCAACTAAACCCCAGGTATCAGGTAGCTGGAAAAATGTAATCTGTCTTTCTGGTTGGGAGATTTAGTTACGGGAACATGACAACCATTAAAAAGTTAGACATGAATTTAGAAAAAAATCAATAGGCCAAAAGGAAGATTTTAATGTTTACTTACAAGTCCTCTGCTTAGGGAACTGAAGCAAGTGTCGCTCTTGGCCATTGTTGAAAAGGAGAACAAACCATTCAAAGAAGCGTTTTATCAAAAGCCAGGAGGAAAATATTTTGCAGAAAATGTTTGCAGGCAATAGGTTGCACAAGGAAGGAAATTCTAAAATTGCTAACATGCAGCAAATTAGGAAATTTAATTAATTAAATATCATGATTTGTGGGTTGGGACCACATAAAATCATGAAAGCTGTTGAATTGTTGTAAAACAACCAACTAGTTCACCAATTCATTTCCAGGAAAGGAATCTACCACCTAGTACCAGATTTGGACTTGTCTGTGAACACCTCAGTCCAATAGGTAGATGACTGACTCAAACACCTGCACAAATGTATATACATATACTGTAAATGTAGTCTAGCTTGTGAAAACCACATTCTGCGAACAAATATCTATTAAAAAATGGGCACATTAATAAAGACTTGGATTGAAACCTGCATTCAAGCAGAGTCAGGATCTATAGATCTTTTCTGCAAAAGCAATTTTTCAACCTTTATTACCTGGACAAGGAAAATATTTACTAAAGACTTCCAGAAAGAGATTATAGTATATGGGTATGAGTTAATTCAGAATAATTCTGACAGGATTCCAAGGTTAGAAATGTTACTTTCTCTTGGAGCTAGCTAGGCTGCCGTTGTCCTAGGTAAGGATAACAATCTTTGCCGTCTGTACAGGCAAAAAGGTTGCACCAGTCTTTCTTAATGATCTAAGTTCAAGCATATTCACTGCAGAAACATCTCAATGTTAACTCTTAATAACTTTTACTGGGGTCACATGTGCATATCACCCAGCTGGTATTGCAGTTTGTGTGCATGTCTGTATCACACATGCGGATGTACAATGTGTACACTGCCAAAAAAAAGCTTATGTTCCTGAAGACGACAGAGGTTAGCCTTGAGGAGCAACTTTAGGCACCCTGTGCGAGTATTGAGCATCATAGGTCAGACGCACAATAAAAGGTCCTTCTACTCTACACTAACCTCCTAATGCACCATTATGGAATTTTCCCCATACTAACCTTTGAATTAGAGTGTAATTTACACAGTTTTGTGCTGTTTCCTTACACCTGCTAGGAAATAAACTGTAGTTATCCAGACTCATTTCTTGCAACTGTTCACAGCAGACTCTTAATGTGTTTAAAGCTCAAATCCAAAAGAGAATGTCTATTCCACTGCACCTCTTGAAAAAGCTAGCAATTCTCTCATCTACACGAAGTCTGAATGGGCTTCCAGAAATTTGTAGGTAAAGAATATAAATCAGACATTAAGGTGGTATTTAATGGAGGCAACTGCCCCCCCCACCCCCCAACTGCTAGCTGGACAGCCAAAGAGAGCCTGGTGTCACCTTCTTTGGCTCAGGCCTGCTGCTTAAGTGCCATGTGATGGTTCTTCCCCGGAATCAAGGATTCGGGGTTGAGGTCCTGCCTGCCAAGAGCTGCTGCCGGTACTACACCCACCCAAGGCGTAAGATTGTGGATGGACCCAGGCACAGGTGAGTGAAAGCAGGAGGGTGGTCATGGGGGAGGGGTGGTTCAGAGCAAGGGCAGGTGGGTGGCTCTCAGCAGGCACCCCTTCCTGATGTCAGGTCCCTCGATCAGGTATTGATTCCTTTGAATAAGGGACCCCCCTTGAAAGCCTGAAAACAAAGATGGTAGTATTTGCTTTCTGAGCGCTCTGTATGGCGAGTCCCTCACCCGCCACTGGGTGAATACCAGTAGCAGCAGAATGAGGCTCTTAAGTAGGCATTCATTTCTTATTTAAGGGCCTCAATTGGCGACAGGGCAGGAAGGCTGTCTGCGTGTCTTCCTGCTGTGGACTTAACCAGGATGGAGGTGGGTCCCAGCCTTCCAACCTGAATAAATGCACCCCCACCACCAAAGTTGCCACGGGAGAGGACATTAAATTCCCCCTAAAGAGCAGAGTTCAAAATTAATTGTCATTCCCTTGCTCACCCCCTCCCCCCCACCACAACTTAACATCTAAGCCTTCTGACCTAGTGGCATTAGCCAGGTCTTATAATGAATTTTCAGCAACTTGTGCCGTTAAAAATTGGAACTGTACAGACAGGAAGGTCTCGAGTTGACACCTCAACGCTGGTGTGATAGCGGAACTTAGGTGGGATGTTAGGAATAAGAGTCAGGAAAATATATATAACCAGGTCTGTGCCAATTGCCAGGTTGTTTCTAGGAGTGTGTACACATGGATGCCAGTTGAGGACCACACTGCCCTTTACCTGTGTTACTCCTGCAGTTCAACGTCTTGTCAAATCTCAGAATCAAGGTTCTCACAGGACGAAAAGCCAACCAGAACACTGAAAAGGTGTGAGCTAGGTGCAGAGGTTAAAAGCTAATGCCTTGAGGGGACAAAAGTATATTGGCAACAAGAGAATGGGGAACAAAAATGGAAGACATTTTGCAAAGTATCAGAATTCAGGTCATGATCCTCATTTTGTGTTCTAATCCTATCCTAACTCTTGTCAAAGTATAGCACATCTTATTCATATGCTAGTTCTATCCATCACAGCTACATTCTGTGTAGATGCTAACTTGACAGTATATCAGCTGAATTTAGATCACAGCAGAGAAATTGACACTCAAGCTTGAGGTGGCGTGCTTTTGCCAATTATATCCAGTATGCTTGGGACTAGAGAGTAATAGTAGTGGGGAACAAAGAAATGACAGAGGAACTGAATAGGTACTTTGCATCAATCTTCACAGTGGAAGACACGAGTAACATCCCCAAAGTTCAAGAGAGTCGGGGGGCAGAGGTGAGTATGGTGGCCATTACCAAGAAGGTGCTAGGAAAACTGAAAGGTCTGAAGGTGGATAAATCACCTGGACCAGATGGATTACACTCCAGAGTTCTGAAGGAGATAGTGGAGGTGTTAGTGGTGATCTTTCAGGAATCACTAGAGTCAGGGAGGGTCCCAGAGGACTGGAAAAATCGCTAATGTAATCCCGTTTAAGGAGGGAGTGAGGCAAAAGACGGGAAATTACAGGCCGATTAGCCTGACCTCAGTCGTTGGTAAGATTTTAGAGCCCATTATTAAGGATTAGATTTCAGAATACCTGTTACTGCATGGTAAAATAGGGCAAAGTCAGCATGGTTTCATCAAGGGGAGGTCATGCCTGACAAATTTGTTAGAATTCTTTGAAGAGGTAACTAACAGGTTAGACAAAGGAGAGCCAATGGATGTTATCTACTTCGACTTCCAGAAGGCCTTTGACAAGGTGCCGTATAGGAGGCTGCTCAGTAAGATAAGAGCCCATGGTGTTGGAGGCAAGGTACTAGCATGGATAGAAGATTGGCTGTCTGGCAGAAGGCAGAGAGTGGGGATAAGGGGTGGGTCCTTACCTGGATGGCGGCCGGTGACTAGTGTAGTTCCGTAGGGGTCAGTGTTGGGACCACAACTTTTCACTTTATACATTAATGATCTAGATGAAGGAACTGAGGGCATCCTGGCTAAGTTTGCAGATGATACAAAGATAGGTAGAGGGACAGGTGGTATTGAGGAGGCGGGGAGGCTGCAGAAGGATTTGGACAGGTTAGGAGAATGGGCAAAGAAGTGGCAGATGGAATACAACATGGGGAAGTGTGAGGTCATGCACTTTGCTAGGAGGAATAGAGGCATAGACTATTTTCTAAATGGGGAGAGAATTCAGAAATCTGGAGAGCAAAGGGACTTGGGAGTCCTAGTCCAGGATTCTCTTAAGGCTAACTTGCAGGTTGAGTTGGTAGTTAGGAAGGCAAATGCAATGTTGGCATTTATTTCGGAGGACTAGAATATAAAAGCAGGGATGTGCTGCTGAGGCTTTATAAGGCTCTGGTCAGACCACATTTAGAATATTGTGAGCAATTTTGGGCCCTGTATCTCAGGAAGGATGTGCTAGCCCTGGAAAGGGTCCAGAGGAGGTTCATGAGAACGATCCCAGGAATGAAAGGTTTAACATATGAGGAACGTTTGAGGACTCTGGGTCTATACTCAATGGAGTTTAGAAGTTTGAGGGGGGATCTGATTGAAACTTACAGAACACTGAAAGGCCTGGATAGATTGGGCATGGGGAAGATGTTTCCATTAGTAGGAGAGAATAGGAGCCGAGGGCACAGCTTCAGAGTAAAGGGAAGACCTTTTAGAACAGAGATGAGGAGAAACTTCTTCAGCCAGAGAGAGTGGTGAATCTATGGAATTCATTGCCACAGAAAGCTGTGGAGGCCAGGTCATTGAGTGTATTTAAGACCGAGATAGATAGGTTTTTGATTGGTAAGATCAAAGGTTACGGGGAGAAGGCGGGAGAATGGGGTTGAGAAACTTATCAGCCATGATTGAATGGCGGAGCAGACTCGATGGGCTGAATGGCCTAATTTCTGCTCCTATGTCTTATGGTCTAGCATTCATTTCCTTACTTCTATACATTTCATTTATTGACTTGATGCTAAAACAGATAAAACACAAGATTTCTTGGTAAGAATTTTGTTTTTTATTGATTAGTGGCAATTACCATCATATATGAAGTGAAGATATGCATTTTCTACAATTTTTAAAATTTACAACATGCAGATTCAAAAGGCACTTAAAAGTTGCATTTTGAATTAGTTGAAGTTTCCCCAGAAGTATGAACAAAATCCTATAGGGACAGCAGCTTTGGATTTAGAAGTTTGTTAATGAAGTACAAAAAGGAATCACTCATTTACATGCATTTTTAGTTGTACAGTGCACAGAATGTCTGAAAAAATACTGACTCCACTGTATGAAACTAAAACAGTTTTATAGATTATAAATTATTAAAAATATATTGTCATACAATTTATTTTTTTTTACAAGAATATGAATTGGTCCAATGGATTATGCTGTAAGATGGGAGCACCACACACCATGTTGCATTGTGAGTCAGTAATATAATAAAACTGGAAGCTATATTAAACATAAGTTATTTCAAAATAACAATGAGGAAGCAGTGATGATTCATATTAAGTGCAGCCTACACACTGATTAGTTATCACCATTCAGACGTATAAGATTCTTGCTTCACATCACTCCCACCTTCAAGATTTTCTCCCCTCCCCTCTTGAAAGTGTGAATTTCTCATTGTTTCATGGTTGGATCAGCCCTCTCTTATATCACCGGAACAGCTATTGTCTGCTTAAGCAATCATTTTCAGACCAATTCTGTCTTCACCAGTTACAAACAAACACACACACACACACCTATCAAGGACTGCTGAATAGTGAACAGGAGTGTGAATCCCAGCTGGTGAACCCTCCCTAACGGAGGGACTGTAGCACCCAGATTTCAATCAGCTAACTTAACAGACTTCAAAAAGATCGGACATGCATTTATATGGTACAGACACTCATTGAAATTTGCAGATAAAAATTCTAGCAATACACTGTTTAGGACTTTTTTAACAATCAGAAGAGGTCAAAAAAATTCCTAATTTAGTGACCATTCACAAATAATAGTGGAATCTGCAAGTTTGCAGAGCTTTAGAATGTTGCTTCCCATGTTCAAGAATCACTAAATATTCAGGCTGTCAAGAGTCAGCTGTGCTACAGCAAGCAAACCTTGGTATCAGCAATTTTTACAAATGGAAAGATTGCAATCAGAATAATCACATGCTTCAAAAAAACTGAAAATGCTTCAGGATTTATTTTCTGAATGGGGAAAAGTCATAACATTAACATCTTAATTTATTTAGTAAATTAAGACCAGCAAATTGGATACACACCCCTCAAAGCATGAGGATAATTTTGATCTATATTGGCAAAACTTTTAAGTCTGGCTTTCCCAAAGCCCCAGTAGCTATAGCAGACATCAGATACAAAGCAACCTGTAATAAATAAATACATCTGGTACACATCAGATAATTTTCGATGCTGCGATTTGTTGTATGTCTTAATGCTAATGCCTCTATGTACAGCATATAATATCAGTTGAGTTTGCTGTAGTTGAGATTAGGACAATTTGTGCTGTTGATGGATTGATCTGGTACAGTAGGTGAGGCTGGTTAAACCAGTCTTGGCATCTCAAGAGGACATAATTACTGGTAGTCCTTTGTACTGCAAAGAGGAGTATACATTTCTCTACACCCCTACTCCTACCCTTACTCCCACATACAGCGCAGAAAAAACAAGTTATTAAAGAATGGGAGGATGCAGAGATTAAAATGTTCTGAAAACTCTTCTGGAATTACTTATACCCCTTAAGATAGTATACATCAAACATTCACCTTGTTATTAATCTTTTGTATGTTAATATAGTTTTATCTACTGCACAATGTCTACATAACATATATACTAGATGTAGAAAAATGCATAATTCTAGCTGCAGTGTGATTTATCGCATTCTGATATGTTAATTTTACCAAATATCAAGCATTTAGTTTTAACCTGGGCAAACAGCCCACATTAAAACAAGAAATCATTCTGGTTAAACATTTTACAAGAGGACTTGGATTTTTTTTTTTAATTCTAGAAAGAGGAATTTTCTTGGTAAATCTCAGCAACAATCATCTAAGTAACAGCCTCATACCCAGAAGTGGCTATCTGCCAAGGAAGAAGGGGTGGGAGAAGAGAATTTGAAGGTTCACATATCTCAAGTTTGTCCAAGTCTATGCAGATTTTCTCATATAATTATTTCAGTAGAATGCAGTTGATAGCATTAGCTGCAAAGCCTGTGATTTTTAGGCCAGGTTTACTCTGTTCTCAGTAGTCTGCCACAGATTTCTAATACAGTAAAATTAACATTAAGTTTTAGGTCATCAGTGGAGCTCAGTTGTTGCTCTTCCCAATCATCAAAAATCAAGAGCTGTACTTCATATTTAATATTACAGTTGCTCCTACAAATGAACTTGAAGCAAGCTGTAATTTTTAAGTAATAAAGGAAAGTAATTAGGTTTGCAAGAGTCAGAAGATCACTGGCTTTGCAGGTAGCAAAAGCAATCCTAGTTCTGTTGACATTATTTAGCACTAATTGAGTGCTAAATAACTAAATCTAACAATTTAACAGGCTTCTTTGAACAATTTAAAGTGATTTTAGGAGTTACTGATCGATTGATTGATTGGATCAATTTCATGGGGCTCACCTTAACTGTTGCAAAATGTCAGCAGTTCTGGGCTCTATGATAGGTTTATAAATTTATCCAAAGAGTAATCATCAATTTGAAGGTAAGTGATGCAGTACTTGCAGCCCTTTACTCGATGTCATTAGTGAACGCAATAAGCTCTAAAGTGTGCAAAACTTGCGATCCACATTCAATACAACTAAAAACAGCACAAAATGACTGTACCAACTCTGTCTGATTGAACACTAACTTTAAACAGTTGAGAAATGGCTGCACAAGGCTCCCAATTTCAGATCCAAACAGATTTGGCTAACTCTTGTATCAAAACAGATTTTTCTCAATTGGAGAAAAGTGTTAAAAAGGCACTGCATTGTTTGGGCTGTTTTACAGTGTGCACTGTAAAACTGTGGGATCCATTGAATTGTTATGAAAAAAATCAATCAAGCACTATAAAAAATTAGATTACTTAGTATAGTACAGTTCCTGGTGAAATCTGTTGCAGAAAACAGGGAAAACTCTTGCATTATAACACCAGTTATGTGATGCCCTATTTCTTCTGATTCTACATCACAATCATCATCATGTTCCACCTACCTCACACCATCTTAATACAGTATCACAGAACAGCGACAAAACTGAAAACATTTTCTTAAGGAAATAAACTATAGATTATACATGTATCAAAATATAAAACATTTGGTGGCATATTTAAAGCAGCAATTAAAATTCACTATTCTGCAACATTCCCTAAATAGTGAAACTTGCACTTCAGCAGTTTGCAGCATCAGAAGTGTTCAACTGAATCACTACGCTGCAACTCACTGCCAGCATATTTTAAATATTGCCATTTAGTTAACTGTTATAAGGGTCATATTCCCCACATATTCAGCTACTGATTAACATTCTCATCAACTTGAAACTATTATATCAGAATTGTTAGTTCTTCAATATTTACATGGGATACTTACTTTCAGTTCCTCACTCGAAATTCATTTACATGATCATCATTTTGTAAGAAGGACTTCCTGAGATTAGTCCTAAATGCACCCTTCAATGTGAACCTGCTTGCCCATTGGCCAGAATTTAATGCCCTCCCCCAAGGTGAGTTTGGAGGTGGTGGGGTATCTAAATCGGGCTGGGGATCCCACCGTCTTCCCACCTCTGTCCTGACTAAGTCCGTAGTGGGAAGACTCGGACAGTCTTCCGTCATCAAATGAACATTTAGTGTCTCATCCCATTGCCTCTGGTATTTAAACAGCAGCAGGTGGGGCAGTTACCATGTGGGAAGCTTGAAAAGCAAACTCCGACATGTTTACTTATGGGTTTTTGGTGGGGTGGGTGGTGGTCGTTAATGTATTCAGTGCCTCTGAATGAGGGACCTGATGTCAGGAAAGGGGCAGGCCCCCTGCCCTTTCTTCTGACCACCCTTACTACCCCCAGCCATACCTCTCTCACTTACCTGTGGCCTGCGTCCTGCGGTGATCCTAGGCCTCTCCTTGGGCGCGCTGCAGACACCTTTCACAGGATGGGATTTCCACCCCAGGTCCTTGAATCTGGAGCAAGGCCAGCTACTGGCCACTTGGCAGGCCTTCTCCAAAGGAGGAGATATGGGGCTCTTGCCAGCTCTACAGCCAGAGGGCACGATCCCCGTCACCTACATTACACACCGTCCATTGTCACAGTTTAACTTGCAGTGTTTAAAATTTACCAACATCAGAACATTCACTATATCATATTCTTCAATTAGATCACCATCCTAGCCACAATCTCTTAAGGCTTTCCTAACTATACCAAAGAAATGGTTATGTGGGCCACTGATGAACATCCAGCTGCGATGGTAGCTCACCATATTTATAAGGGCCCAGAGACACGCTACAGTGATATTGTCTTTCTAATTTCACTCCCACCATCAGTATGAGGTATCCTTTATGCTTTGAGGAAATAAATACCTCAAAAATCTTTTAAAAGGAGACTGTTTTTATAAATGAACAAAAAATTGACAGCACAAAGCAGAACATGCATCAGCAATAAAGTGTTATACTATGATCTAAATTATCACTCACATTATGGTCATGATGGACCATTTCCCATTGTGAATGATGTGTGTAATTTCAGTGTACAGTAGTAGTTGTGCAGTCACACAGATGAATGACCAGGTATACACCAATCATAGCAAGTAAAGTCACAAGCTTTCTGTTGACTGACCATGACAGATTCTTAACGAGTAATTCAGGATAATGAGGCACAATAGCAAAGGATGTTATTTTTTTCTATTTAGTTTGGCAACATCTGAATTTATCAACACATCCCAGAAACTAGCAACTTAACTCAGCAGTTCTGGTCAGCACACCTTAGAGGAGATCTGACGGTCCTTCAGAGGGTGCATTGGGACAAAATGAACTCTCTGGCCAACAACACCCCCAAAACTCCTCCATCCGCCTAAAGACCGAAAAGCAATTCATCATCATTTTACTGACTGGATCAGACCTGGTGAAGATAACATTCTCACCTTCATCTAAATATGGCTAGACATGCAAATTTTCAAAAATCAAGGCTTAGTGTGGCAACTCATGCTACAAAAACCCCCGTAAATCTTTGAATACACGCTCATGAAATACCTTTTGGGAGGAAAAGTGCATACTATGCTCAAAAGCTTAATTGTTTCTCTAGCATTTGTAAAATAAGGACATTAACTAATTAATACACTGAATAAAATAGTAACCTGAGGAGTTCATTTGTCACGTGCATAATAGGAAGTTTGCTTGTAACTGCTGCAAACCACAATTGGTCTGGGAGTTGTGGACTTGTTTGGACCTAATTAGTTACATACATCATGAGTGAAGCTATGTGAGGCGAGGATATTGTTCTTGCAACGTATTAAAGTATTGGGAACATGGGGAATTTTTAGGAATATTAAATGTGCGTTTGTGTCACAGTGCGTGCAAAATAGGGTAATTTAAACCATTTTTCATGCTTTCACATTATACTGGATGAATTTGTAGTTTGTTGGGTGTTTTCCAACCCACTGACCAGTTCCTTGCTGACAGGAGCTCAATCCTCTTTAGACTCCCCTTTCTACTGGTTAACGGTCTTTCAAAAGTGGAAGATTTTTTTTACCTGCGTCTAGAAGCGACTTTTAAGAAGTAATTTTCTAGCCATGCTTCATTTCTTACTTCCAAATATTAACCCCTTTTAGAGTTTGAGTATATCAGCTTGGTTCAGTTAGCAATTAGGCTGTGGGTTTAAGACCCCCCACCAAGAGTTCAAATTACTAGCCTAATCTGAAATTTTGTATGGTACTGAGGGAGTGCTGCACTGCCAGTGGGTGCAAACCATCGCATGAGGCAGGAAACCAAAGTCCCCTGGCTGTCACTTCAGCTGAATAAAGACCCTGCATTTGAAGAAGTGCAAGGAGCTCCCTATGACAAGTATTCCTCCTGTATAAAAAAAACAATATTCATCTCATCGATTGCTGTGTAAAAATGGCTGACATATTTGGCTTAATATCAAAATCACTGCAATTCAAGATAACTCAATTCATCTGAAAACCTTTGAGACATTTCTGCAAGGCACAGTAAGATGCAATAAAATTTACAAATCTTGCCATTTTAATAGTTGTACCCATAATTTAATTCTGAATTGCATAATGTCCTTCGCATGGCTCCCCAGCTTGAACTTTGGCAGGAACTAGGCAAAAAGATTTTGACTCAGATCTAGTACAAAAAATAACTCTTCACTGGAGCTCACACGGATATCATCGCCATTCACCCACCCCCAACGGTCGGTTGATCCCTCAGGTATCGAGAGGAGGAAGAGATATCAGAGGATGAACTGTGAGATCTGGTCAGCCCACAATCCACCAACACAGATACCAGCACCTCGGAGGGATGTAGCACGTGTGGAGTCAGTGGCACAGGGTGAAGGGCACCATATCAGAGTGCAGGAGGTGGCGAAGGTGGTGTGTGACTTGGAGGTGAACTTGCAGGTGGTGGTGTTTCCATGCTTCTGCTGTCCTCATCCTTCTAGGTGATAGAGGTCTTGGGCTTGGAAGATGCTACCGAAGATGTCATGGTGAGTTGCTGCATCTTGAAGATGGTACACACTGCTGTCATTGTGTCACTGGTTGAGGGAGTGAATGCTTAAGATGGTGGATGGGGTGCCAATCAAGTGGGCTGCTTTCTCTTAGATAGTGTCAAGCTTCTTGAGTGTTGTTGGAGCTTCATTTATCCAGGCAACTGGAGAGTATTCCATTACACTCGTGACTTGTAGATGGTGGACAGGCTTTGGGGACTCGGGAGGTGAGTTACTCTCAGCAGTTGGCCTCAGTTGGAGTATTGCATCCAGTTCTGGGCAACCCACTTCAGGAAAGATGTGAAGGCATTAGAGAGAGTGCAGAAAAGATTCACAAGAATGGTTCCAGGGATGAGGAATTTCAGTTATGATGATAGATTGGAGAAGTTGGGACGATTTTCCTTGGAGAAAAGACCGAGTGGAGATTTGATAGCGGCTTTCAAAATCATGAAGGATCTGGACAAAAACTGTTCCCAGTAGTCAAAGCATCAAGAACAAGAGGACACAGATTTAAAGTAAAGTAATTGGAAAAAGAAACAAAAGCGACAGGAGGAAAACCTTTTCACGCAGCGAGTGCTTTGGATCTGTAATGCACTGTCTGAGTGTGTGGTGGAGGCAGGTCAAATGAGGCATTCAAAAGGGAATTAGACTGTTATTTGAAAAGGAAGAATGTGCAGGGTTATGGGGAGAAGGTGGGGGAGCGGCACTAGGTTAATAGTGTATTCGGAGAGCCGGTGCAGACACAATGCGTCAAGTTGCTTTCTTCCACACTGTAACAATTCTATGATTCTGAGTCTACAAAACAAATGAATGAAATCTACTGTAATAAATTTGCTGTAATTTTCTCGTTTATATTAAAATGGCCAACACCATGGAGCTTTAAATATTGAGTATGCAAGTTAACAAATAATGTACTTCAAGTTTGGTAAGATAAAATTATGTAATCTTACACTCTGAAATTATTTAAATTCTGTTTACTCGTGCCATTCTAAACTATGGTTGCCAGATTAAATACTTTCCTGCAAGGAGAAAAGAAAGCAATAAGGCAAGGTATCCTGGGACACTATCATGGAGCTCCAACCTCAGTTGTGTTGGAATTAATAGAGATCCAGAACAAGCTCGCTAAGCCTTTTGACCAACGGAAAAACGAATGGCATAGAAAGACCACAAGCAGAAAGATAGACATGTTTTTGCTAGTGGGGTCCTGGAAGGAGTTTTTAAAAAAATGGTGTAAAGAAATGCATTTTTATGAATTGAATTTAAAAAAGACAGACATTACAGCTTTTTACCTCTTATGTATAATATGACTTGCACATACTATTGATTCATTACCCCATTGTCATACTCTTGCCTTGTTTAGCTTGGTTAGAAGATGATTTATTTTCAACAGGCCACTGACAGTTTTGCATCTGTTACTGCTACATACGATTGCTCAAAATCTGTACGCCAAAAATTTGCCACTGGACGTAGCCAGAAACATGACTGAATGTGATGCATTGTCTAGTAGTGTGTAAACAATATTGTTTTGATCACTGTGCAACCAGTTTAACTGTGTTACTTACAAATTAAGGAACCATTTGCATCTGCTGCTATGCCTGAAATGTTAACCACACCTTCCCATACCACAATGCAGACATTTGGCAATTAAGAAATCAAATTTAAAAAATGCAGTATCAAAAGACAAACAACAAAGCACAAATTACTAACAGTCTAAATCCCAGATGTAAAATAAACAGTTTACCACTGACTCCTTCGAAGCACTCCCAGGAGTGCCTTAGATAGCTACATAGATAATGCAGTTTAAAAGAAAAATTAATTCAAGCCTTCAAGGAACACATCTTAAAGGCCTGGAATGCAGTCATAAGTCCTATGTAAAGAAAATACATTCCTTAACCACTATCAGGATAATTATTTTCTAAATCATTATTGCAATATTATTTTTGAGTGGTTGAGCTATTATACAGTCACGTGACAGAAAAAAAATCATGTGCCCTTTACATACAAGGCAGAAGTTCTTCAAATCTATTGACATTTAATGTTTTATCTCCCTCCCCTCAATTTGCTGTTATGACATCAAAGTAGTCTTCAGAAGATTGTCGTAGCAGCCAATGGTGAACACTACTGCTGAGGTAGACTTCTCAGCACAGTGAATATCCATTACACACAAGTTGTAATGCAAGTTTTGGACTTCAAAATGCACCTAAGCATGTTTGCTAATTATTTCTTTCCCATGCATTATAACCTCCTCCCACTCCTTCCCCAATTTGTGCCAGATTTGCCAAGTATATCAACACAATTAAAGTACTACAAGTTACAGGCAGTGAAAACAAATAGAATAGTCATAGTCACTGGTTTATGCTGCATGAACAAATCAAACTCCCATTTTTAATACACATTTTGGAATTTCTAACCGTTTTGGGGATTAATTTCGAGATTCTTTAAAAATCATGACTGAATAAGGAAGTCTTTTATTCTATGGGATTTCAGGATTTTTAACTGATGTTTCATGAAGCACATTCTGTTAATTCTTCTCACGTAAACCATAAACCAGTGGCCTTGACATTAGTACTAAAAGGTCATATATAAAACACTCATTAACATGAACAGAAACACAAGTAAGGATCTAAAATAATTCCTGAATTTGAGAAAATAATGTATAGCAAGGTGGACAAATACAAAATGCCCTATAAATAAATAATAAACTGTGATGCAATTAAGAAACTTCATATCTGCAATCAGGAGAAAGAAAAGCACAACTCACATTTCATTTCTAGACAGATTAACTACTGGTTGGTAGAAGTATATCAATCTCTTTACTGGATGGCGTAATCAAACTGTTGTTCATGCCACAGGTGTTTGGCAAGTCCACGGTGGTGCCACAAACATCTGTGGAAACTGTCGAAAGCTTCAGGGGGCCTGTAGGATTTGGTTCATTAGATAGTGTCCCCACTGGTACAACATGAACTGTACCCTCAGTCCCGTCTTCACAGCCAATTGTTGCACCTCGTTCCAAAGATGATTTAGATGCAACTTCCTCATGAATCCCTGTTTCACGCCAGTTAAAAAAACGTTGAGGTTGAACAGAATTGGAAGCGCCTGATTCATTTTTAGCAGAAGGTCCAATTTGGGATGGTCCGCTGTCTGCAGCTGCTCTAGCCAGTGGATGCGGTGATGCAGGTGATTGTGCAAGGCCCGGCTTTTTAGGAGGAATGGGAGGAGGATTTCCTCGGTCCACCCTTGATATTGTTGGTGATTTTATCCCAGGTGCCAATGGACCTTGTGGACTTGAGACTTTACTAGAGGTTGGTGAATGACTGGCATCACCAGTTGGTGTTTTTGGTGAACTACCCAATTGTCGATAGTCAGTACCAAAGGGGGAATTATTTGCAGTTTTAAGAGTTCCTGGCTGGTTTGTGAACCTAGAAAGGACTTGGGTCACCGTATTTCGAGCCAACTGTTTGGCAGCTGAACTATCTGAGGTAGTGGGTGACAGATCCCTTGGAGGAGGACTCTGTAAGACACCGGTCTGCTGATCTTGCTCTGCTTGAGCTTGGAATTTAAACCGAGCAGCGTGAAACCTTTGATTCAGCCCAGCTTGGTAGGATGACTGGAAGCTGCTGCTGGGGCTTGTCGAACTAGTGAGTCGCTTAGTCAACACAGGTGATGAGCATGGTGAAGATGTTACTGAGGAAGCAGCTGAAGAGTTTACGGTGTTGCATGGAGAAAGTGAGGTTCCACCTGTGAAATGAGGTGCAGCACAAGAGGCCACATTAGCACTTCCATTTTCAACAATGTGCCCTGGGCATGGGGAAGCTAGTTTGTTTTCGCCTGAGCAAAGACTATCTGCTCCATTCCCGTCAGTAGATTGACCATCAGCATTATCAAGCATAAATGCAGAGCAATGTCCATTTAGTTGTGGAACAAGTATGGATGGTGTTGATGATGTGCAGTGTCTCTCTTTCACATCACCTCCATTTGACACTTTCACATGAGAGCAATCAGTTTGGCATGAAGGGGACACCGACTTGCTTTTATTAGACCCAGCCTCTACTGAAAGGGCTACTGGTGATTTTGGTTCATTTGCTACTACTTTACTGGAGTTTTCTGTTCCATTTTTAAGCTCTTCAATAACTTGTTTTAAATGTTCCACTTCCTCACTGAGGGCCCGTGCCCGATTTTCTTCCCGGTTTAACCTTGCCCGCAGTTGCTCCTTCTCAGTATCAAACTCAGAGAGCTGTTTCTCCATTTGGGCTTCCCTTTGTAAGGCTCGCCTCTTCTCGGTGGCCAACTCCTCTTCCCATTCGCTGCTTCTGGACATCTCTTTCTCCAGCCTTAGTTTCAACTCTGTGGTTTTCTGTACTTCCTCTGCTGCCTTATTGGTTGCTTTTTTGCATTCTTTCATTAGAACCGTGGTTAGCTGTTTGTGTCGTGTTCGTTCCTCCTCTAACTGCGTGGACAGCTTCTTCTGCTCCTTTTCCACCTTCTTCACTTGTGATTTTTCAAATTCTAGCTGAAAGGGTGAATTTTGGGGCAGAAGCAGAACAAAATAAAAATATTACATTTCAATCAATCATTTATCTGCATTCCTCCAAATGAAAAGAATGCATCTTTCATATTTAAATTGGCACTGTTAGTAAAAGATCTGCATCACTGCCAAGAATGAAGTTCAAAGCAGTGTAGCCCCTTCTGCTATTTATCACAAGGCCGCTGTTTAAAATATATCCACAGCTGTATCTTTCTGCTCATCTGCAGCTGACCCCATTTCACAGGCAGCTTGAGGCTTTGACAGCTGCCACAAACTAAGCTGGAGGAGGGCAGAAACAGCTGGGTTAGAGGTTTAGTACAACACTAATTAAAATGTAGTATAGGTTTTTGAAATGAAAAAAACATGTAGCTTTTTGAAAAAAGTCTCTCTCCCTCAAGATGTTTCACATTTTGCTGTTTTATGTTCGATGCACCATTTGTGGTTATGTCTACTTATTGACATTTGAAACCAAAGCTGGACATCTAGATTTTAAATTGAATATTTACAAGGGGAAAAAGTGTAATGAAATGGTAATGAATCTTTAACCAAGCTTTAAAACAGTATTCAAAGCTGGACAGGGCAATACAAGCAGACAAGGCACCTGTTACATACAGCATGAGAAGCATCAGGCACGTGGCAGACTGACGAAAGCTTAGTTCATGGTTGCATGACGATCATATCATTAACAGGGATGCACAATGGCCTTTCCTCTGCTCCTGATCATATTATTCTAGGCATTGTTAACAACCTAAACAAGTTCCTCCTATAGCCTTTTATTTCTCTCTGAAATTGCAAGAGTTCTGACAGCTAAATTCACACTTGCACAGCACAGTATTAAAATTGTGTTTACATTTTGGAATGGTTACGAAATCTGACCCATACTATAAATGGGCTGGTTCAGCACCAATGATGACTGGAGAAATTACTTCATCAATTCCACTGAAAAGGGTGAAAGAGCATTGCGTAGACCCTTCGGCTGTGTCACACCAGCAGGTGGCTCAACATCAACCCAATTCACAAAAGGCTCAGCGAGGAGGCGTTTCTCTCCTTACTCACTGAATAATCAGTTGTCCTGCAGCAGATTCCCAGACTCTTGGAACTGTTAGTTGCATAGCAACTAGCCTGAGATCCAAAACAATTACATCACACAGCTTCGTGGCATAGCAATAAGATGCACATAACTTCCTGCAGATTTAGGCAAAGAATGCTTTTGTGGGGCAAAGATTTTCTTCAGGGATAGATTTTGGGGCAATTTTGATTATTTTTAAAAGCAGAAAACACCATCAAATCTGAACAATGATGTCTACTTCAAAGTCGCTCATCTTTGTGAAAAAAACAGTTGTCCTCCCTCTGCTTTTCACATTAAACACCTCCACACCTATATAATCATTTACTGAAGGATGTGAAAGTGTGGCCCTGGGGAACTTTGCCCTTCAATTCCTCTTTCCATTACTTCTCCCTGCAGCAACAACAACTTTTGTTTATATAGATCCTTTATGTAGTAAAGCAGTCCAAGACTCTTCACAGGAGTGTTACAAAACAAAATCAAATAAGGAGAAATTAGGTCAGATGACTAGGTCAAAGAGGTAGGTTTTTAAGAATAGTCTTAAAGGAAGGCAGAGAGGTTTAGAGAGGGAATTCCAGAGCTTAGGGCTTTGGCAGCTGAAGGCACAGCCACCAATGGTGATACATTTAAAATCGGGCATGCTCAGGAGGCCACAGAATGCTGCACTTTCACAAAGCCAGAGACTAATTGTTGATCATTCGTTAAAGGTGCACGTGCAGTGAAAGTTGGTTATAGGGAAAGAAAATAGAGTTTTAGGTTGAATCGCAAAGACCATCAAGTATAAAACTATTATTCAGGCTACATAAGGCTTTGGTACATCTACACAACGAACTGCGCCTAGCTACAGTCCTTGTAAAGGATGTTGTGACTTTGGAGATCACGCAAAAGAGCATAACTAGAACAACATTGCGCCTGTTTGTAACTGAGAGGTCTGGCTCCAAGTGTAAGAACTATCTAGAGAAACACAGGCTTAGTGAGGATTTGACTGAAGTTTTCTAAACAAGATTTAACTCAATTTTATTGGGTAGGTTATTTGAGATAGATAGGAATAAAAAAAAACTTAAGAGAATGGTTGTAAAATTAGACACCAAGTAGTATTTTTTTCCCAGCTGTCATTGTTCTCAGAGACTAGGCAAACATCTGGGGGGTACGGATTGACTCCAGCCCTTCAAAAAGGAAAATTTGGCGAGTTCCAGAAGAAAACATTTCCAATTTACAGGGAAAGTTGATACTTAGTTGCAAATATGAGGGAATACAAATAACTATGGTCTCAGAGCTTTGCTTGACTGCCCAAGAGTCAGGGAAATTTATTTTTAAACAGAACTTTTCCTGAGTTTTCCGCATTTACCCCTGCTCTGTAGTACAGGGTTTGTCAATAGTGTATATGGTCATATCATGTCCAAATGTGGTGTGATGGGTTTGGTAACCTTTTTGTGTGTTTATATGTAATGGGCTAGTACAGATTATAAGATAGCCTTATAAAGGAATTTGGTATGTTTTCTCAAAAACAGTAAAGCCTATATGTAGGTAACAACTCTCCGCATATGAAAGGCTAAAAAAAAGCGTAATTATAAATGCAAAAGCTGTACCACACCTAGGAGGACGGAGCACAGTTTTGATCTCCTTATTTAAGGAGGGATATAATTGCACTGGAAGCATTTCAAGGAAGGCTCACTAGGCTGGTTCCTGGATGAAGGGATTGTCTTATGGAGGAAAGGTTGAGCAAGTTGGGCCTTTACTCATTAGAGTTTAGATGAATCATAATGAAACATAGGAGATTCTGAAGGGACTTAACAGTGCAGAAGCTGGGAGGACATTTACCCTCATGCGGGAATCTAAAACTAGCGGGCAGTTTCAAAATAAATAAATTAAAATTTCATCTCCATTAAAGACGGAGATGCTGAGAAATTTCTTCCTTCAGAGGCTTTTTAGTCTTTGGCATTCTCTTCCACAGAGAGTAGTGGAGGTTGGGTCATTGAATATATTCAAGGCTGAGTTAGACAGATTTTTAATCTTCAGGGGAGTCAAGGGTTATGGGCAACAGCCAGCAAAGTGGAGTTAAGGCCACGATCAGATCAACCATGGTCTTTTTCATTGGTGGAGCAGGCTCAACTGGCCAACTCTGTCCCCATTTCCTATGATCTGTAAACAGGTCAGTCCAAATAAATGGAAGCCATCAAACTTGAATGCTAATAGAAACATAAAATGCTGAAAGCACTCAGTAGGTCAGGCAGCATCTGTCTGGAAGAGGAACAGAGTTAACGTTCTGTTCTGATGAAAAGGTCTGTGACCTTTCATCCAAAACGTTAACTCTGTTTCTCTCCCCAAAGATGGTGCCTGACCTGCTGAGTACTTCCAACATGTCTGATTTTATTTTGGACCTTCAGCACCTGTAGTTTCTGCTTTTGTAAGTTTGAATACTACTTATGTCACTGTGCTGTCAGCAAAAAATAGTGTGAGAATCTATGCGCTCTCAAAAATACAAGATGTTTCTTCAAACATGATTCATATGAAGACGGCACACAGGCAAAGATTCATTATACCTGCTGAGTGAGTCGCTCACGTTCTTTCTCCAGCATGTAGGTCACATCATCCCCTTCAGCTGTATCTTGGGCATGTCTTCGTCTTTCTTCTTCCAGGTCCAGAATAACCTGCAAAAACCAACTACCTCAGTCATCAAAAACACTGAGCTCTTGAAAACTTTGCAGATGTATTATTTTTGCTGCTTGCATTTTCTGAACAATCCTTGTTAACTATTATATCTTAAACCAAATTCAAAGAAGTTTTGAGTTCACAATTTTACATAGAATCACAAGAATGTTTACAGCAGAGGAGGACGACATCCAGGCGATCGTGTCCATGCTGGCTCTCTGCAAGACAACTCATCCAGTCCCACTCCCTGCCATTTTCCGTAGCCCTGAAATATTTTCCCCTCAGATAATTATCCAATTCCCTTTTGAAAGCCTCAATTGAATCTGCCCCCATTACAGTCTCAGGGAGTGCATTCCAGATCTTAACTACTCGCTCCATAAAGTATTTTCTCATATCACCTTTGCTTCTTTTGCCATTTACCTTAAATCAATGTCCTTTGGTTTTGAACTATTCTATCAACAAGAATAGTTTATCCCTATCTACTCTGTCCAGACCTCTCGATTTTGAATACCTTCATAAATCTTCTCTCAATCTTCTCTTGCCTATGTTCTATGGGGCTCTTTGCTTTTGAGTTTATATTCAAATTTAGACAATGTACTCAGGTTAGCAACCATGTATAATTTAATTGTGACTGGAGTCAGATCCAATCACGTACTTATGTTCAGCAACAGTTAGTATTCCAATAACTTGAAATTCTTCTTCTCACCTTCCCTCCAGTGCTGAGAAATGGTCAGAACCAAGCACTGCAAGCTAGTTTTCCAAGGTTTGATGCAGGGCACAGTGCCTCTTTCTCTGTCCCAAAGTGTCTCAGCTTGTCAGTACACCTCTGCTACATTAATGTAGCATTTTTCCATTTCCACAATAGCTACTTTCTCTGAATGAGTTTGCCATTTGAGTGCTAACTAGGCCCAGATTTTCTTATAGCCTGCAGTTATTTATCTCAGTTTTAAGGCCTGGTTCTAGTGATGAAAAGCCAGCGTCTAATTTATTGCACCATCCTTCTCATGTTTACACTCCTTTGCCTGAAGTATCCCTCAAAAGGAGCCGAGTTCTGTAACTACTCTTGTTGGCAGTTGCTTGTACTACAAGTTTACAATGAACTAAAAATGGAAGATAAAAAATACTAATTTCCACTCAAGTAATATTCCTTCTCCCTATTAGTACTGCTGTTTTCAATGTTGGTGGAGCTAGCAGATTTCAGCTAGGCTATTCTGGTCACAAGCTATTCCACAGCTGTGGAGCAGTGACCTAGGCAATGGACTTATACTACCCAGCTGAGTTAGAGATTGCAACCTCTCCGCTCATCCAAAAAGTTAAAAATAAAAATTACAATCAAAATGTAAGCAAAATATTCAATTTAACCATTTGTCACATTGGGTTATGGCATTATAAAATGTACGTATGAACTCTTGTATAAGCATTCAGGAGCTGTGCTCAATGTTCATTCTATGCAAATTCCGACATCAAATAGTTTTTAAGGGGAATATATAGTTCAGAATACATATCATTAGTGCCTTATTACATTCTTAGAATACACCCAATCAGCTGATAAATGTCAGATAATACTAGGTTAAATTTAAGTCAAGTCTAGTATTTAAGCTTTCAGAAATGTTTCCATAATAAAACCAATTATGAGCGGCAATGGTCATCTACAATTCTTATATGGGTTGGGGTGGGGGCGGTGAAGAATAAAAGGTTCTGTCAAAGATCTGTCACAGTGAGAACACAACCTAAAATACATCAGTGGAAGATCCGAGTATAAGCCAAATACATCACCACAAAGGAGAGGATGAAACCAAGAAAACCGGATTCATACAACTCGCCTCCCGTGAACATCCTCAAAGATGGTCCAATAGTCTGGGCATCAGTCTAGGAACAGGCTGCCTGATTTTCTTTTGGTTTCAGAATAGTTAATACTTGGATAGAATCAAGAGGATTGTGAAAATTAAGTCGTGTGAAAAAAATAAGTTAATGCTCAGCCAGTTGTTGACAGGGAGGTCATCCAAGAAAGACAGATCACAGAATTTTGTAAATGGTGAGAAGTTAGGAACTGTGGAGGGGCAGAGAAATTTAGGGGTCCAAGTACAGAAGTCACTAAAACTAGTGGACAGGTACAAAAAATAACTGCACAGGCAAATGGAATGAAGGCTTTTTTCTCAATGTGGCTAGAATACAAAAGGGTGAAAGTTTTGTCATAGTTATATAAAACACTAGATGGACTCCAATTACAGTACAGTGATTAGTTCCGCACCTTCAGGAAAGATGCAGCACAAATTCACCAGAATGATAACTGGGCTAAAAACTTTGTTTTTGCGTTCATGGGATATTGGCATCTTGGCAAGGCCATCCCTAATTGCCCTCGAGAAGCTGATGGTGAACTGCCTTCTTAAACTGCTGCAGTCTATGTGCTGTAGGTGCACCCACAGTGGTTAGGTAGTGAGTTCCAGGATTTTAACCCAATGACAATGAAGGAACAATGATATATTTCCAAGTCAGGACGGTCAAGGGGAACTTGCAAGTGGTGGTGTTTCTATGCAGCAGCTGCCCTGCCAGATGGTAGAGATTGCAGGTTTGGAAGATGCTGTCAACAATGTGGACAGGTTGGTTAGAATAGGCTTGTATTCCTTGAATATAGAAGATTAAGGTGTTTGGTGGGGGTCTCCAGAACAAGGGAATGTACCCTTCAAATTAAAACTAGGTGTCCAGGGCTGATCTTAGGAAGCACTTCTTCACACAAATGATAGTAGAAATATGGAACTAACGCCCCCCACCCCACCAAACCCCTCGCCCAAAACACCATCCCCAAAAGGCTGCAAAGGTCAATCGAAAATTTCAAAATGGGGACTAATAGATTTTTGTTAGGCAAGGGTATTTAAAGATTACAGAACTAATGCAGGTAAGTGGAGTTAAGGTACAGATCGGCTGTGATTTAACTGAATGATAGAACAGGGTCGAGGACCAAATAGCAGTCATGCTCCCATGTTTGACTTTGGAGTTTATAAGCTTTTTGTGGAGGTAGGGGAGATCTTATGTAACAGTAGGTGCCTCAACTGTAGATCCTTTGATTTCTTTAGCCCAAGGCTAAACAGATGTCTTGGAAATCCTGACTATGGCCTGCAAAAGTAATAAATGTAGAACACGTATCTTTACTAGGCTAATTAAGAGCATTTGATAACCATTCGCCCATAATGATGCATTCTGAATCACAATGACTGCAGGTATTTAAACTTTAGTGAGAAGTCTATATGGAGATATACTTCACCTCATTAGCATTGGCAATAGCTTGATTCTCAGATAACTAAATGCCTGATTAAACATGTAGGAGTATGCATTTAGTGCAGTCCTTTGGGATTAATTCACATTCCATAATTGAGATCTTCACTTAGTCAGCATTTTGCAGTAAATGATGTGATCTTTTAGCTTATATTATTTACAGTGAATATATCATCTATATAATTTATGGTCGAACAGCCATAAAAGTAGTGGAATTTTCTACTGCAACCAATGCATGTAATTTTGTCTCTTCACTTGAACTTTACAATTACTATAAATTCATGAACTGTTACTGCAAGGAGGCCATCTACAAAAACCAGTATGTAGGGAACTGTAAAGTTAGATTGATTTAATTATATTTATATAGCTGAGGCAATCAAGATGCAGTCAAACGAAATTCATGGATACACTTGACGAGGTACACAGATGACTCTGAATTACACAGAAGACAGGGAAGTTTTAGGAACACAGAAGCAGGAGTAGGAGGCGGCCATTCAGGTCATCGAGACTGCTGCACCATTCAATATGATCATTCACTTCAATGTCTTTTTCCCCCCACACTATCCCCATATCCTTTACGCCATTGCCATTTAGAAATCTGTCAGTCAATCTCTACTTTAAACATAGAGATAAAAACAAAAAAACTGCGGATGCTGGAAATCCAAAACAAAAACAGAATTACCTGGAGAAACTCAGCAGGTCTGGCAGCATCGGCGGAGAAGATAAGAGTTGACGTTTCGAGTCCTCATGACCCTTCGACAGAACTTGAGTTCGAGTCCAAGAAAAAATTGAAATATAAGCTGGTTTAAGGTGCGTGGGGGTGGGGGGGGGGGGGGGGGGGGGGGGGGGGGGGCGGAGAGAGAGAGAGAGAGAGAGAGAGAAGTGGAGGGGGGGTGTGGTTGTAGGGACAAACAAGCAGTGATAGAAGCAGATCATCAAAAGATGTCAACAACAATAGAACAAAAGAACACATAGGTGTTAAAGTTGGTGATATTATCTAAACGAATGTGCTAATTAAGAATGGATAGTAGGGCACTCAAGGTATAGCTCTAGTGGGGGTGGGGAGAGCATAAAAGATTTTAAGATATTTAAAAATAATGGAAATAGGTGGGAAAAGAAAAATCTATATAATTTATTGGGAAAAAAAAGGAAGGGGGAAACAGAAAGGGGGTGGGGATGGGGGAGGGAGCTCACGACCTAAAGTTGTTGAATTCAATATTCAGTCCGGAAGGCTGTAAAGTGCCTAGTCGGAAGATGAGGTGTTGTTCCTTCAGTTTGCGTTGGGCTTCAGTGGAACAATGCAGCAAGCCAAGGACAGACATGTGGGCAAGAGAGCAGGGTGGAGTGTTAAAATGGCAAGCGACAGGGAGGTTTGGGTCATTCTTGCGGACAGACCACAGGTGTTCTGCAAACCGGTCGCCCGGTTTACGTTTGGTCTGTCCAATGTAGAGGAGACCACATTGGGAGCAACGAATGCAGTAGACTAACTTTCTGTTTCCCCCTTCCTTTTTTCCCCAATAAATTATATAGATTTTTCTTTTCCCACCTATTTCCATTATTTTTAAATATCTTAAAATCTTTTATGCTCTCCCCACCCCCACTAGAGCTATACCTTGAGTGCCCTACTATCCATTCTTAATTAGCACATTCGTTTAGATAATATCACCAACTTTAACACCTATGTGTTCTTTTGTTCTACTGTTGTTGACATCTTTTGATGATCTGCTTCTATCACTGCTTGTTTGTCCCTACAACCACACCCACCCCCCTCCACTTCTCTCTCTCTCTCCGCCCCCCCCACACACCTTAAACCAGCTTATATTTCAACTCTTTCTTGGACTCGAATTCAAGTTCTGTCGAAGTGTCATGAGGATTCGAAACGTCAACTCTTTTCTTCTCCGCCGATGCTGCCAGACCTGCTGAGTTTTTCCAGGTAATTCTGTTTTTGTTTCTACTTTAAACATATTCAATGACTGAAATTCCACAGCCCTCTGGGGTCGAGGATTCCAAAGGTTCACAACCTTCTTGAGTGAAAAAGTTCCTCCTCATTTCAGTCCTAAGTGGATTCCCCCTTATTTTAAAATTGTGTTCCCTGGTTCTAGACTCCCCAACCAGGGGAACCATCTTACCTGCATCTACCCTGTCTATCCCTTTAAGTATTTTGTAGGTTTCAATGCGACCACCTCTCATTCTTCAAACTCTAGAGAATACAGGCCCAGTTTCCCCAATCTCTCTTTATGGGACAGTCCTGCTATCCCAGGATCAAGTCTGGTGAACCTTTGTTGCACTCCCTCTATAACAATAATATCCTTCCTAAGGTAAGGGGACCAAAAATGCACAGTATTCCAGGTGTGGTCTAACCAAGGTTCTATACTACTGCAGCAAGACTTTGCTACTCCTGTACTCAAACCGCCTTGTGATAAAGGCCAACATGCCATTAGTCTTCCTAATGGCCTGCAGAACATGCATGTTAGCCTTCAGTGACTTATTGAAAAGGGCAACCAGGATCTTTTGTACATCCACAGTTTCTAATCTTTTACCATTTTAAGGAATACTCTGCCCATCTGTTCCTCCTACCAAAGTGGATAACCTCTCATTTTCCATATAATACTCCATCTACCATGGTCTTGCCCGCTAAATCTGTCCAAATCCCCTTGAAGCCGCTTTGCATCTTCTTCACAACACACATTCTCACCTAGTTTTGTGTCACCTGCGAACTTGGAAATATTACATTTGGTCCCCAAATCCAAATCATTAATATATATTGTGAACAACTAGAATCCAAGTACTGACCCCTGCAGTACCCCACTAGTCACAGCCTGCCAATGTGAGAATGACCAGCTTATAATATTTATCCCTTAACAAACAAAATTAAAATGAAATCTCCCTGTTGTTCGTAAAACCCTTGCTCCTGGTAAATTCACTGTTTCCTTTCTCTACATTACAGCAATGACCACCGTTCAAAAGTACTTAATTGCTGTGAATTGCTTTGGGATGTCCCGAGATCGTGGAAGACATCAACACATGTTAATTGTTTCTTTTGTACAATGGAGAATTCAAACATGTGACTTTGCTGATTCTAATACTCCAGTGTCATAGACCCAGCAGCCAGGCCCTTCCATGGATATTTGGGACTGTGGAGAGGGTGTTACAAATATCTAGGCCTGGATTTTCAGTCACGACAATTTGGGAGTCCTTTAAAAATGGCGGGCAGGTCCTGATTCTGGGATTCCCAACCCCATTCCCTGGCTGTCTGATTTTCCGGAGTGCCTTTAAAGAGCGCGGGCTGGTTCCTGTCAAAAGCCTGTATCTGGCTCTCCTGACCCGGCCGGCTCCATTGCAGAGATAGATATATCCTACTCCTTTGCAATTTTCGTGGAGTCAGGCCAGGTTTATAAAGAGTCGTGGTTCACAGCTCCTCAGAGCATGAGGCTTTTCAAAGGTAAGTTCAAAAGGTCCTCCTCATGCCTCCCATGCAAAGTTCTGCCCTCCCACCCACTCCCCATAGCCCCTATTGCCAAGCCCAGCCCTACAATCCATCCGACATGGCCTCTCATGACCTCATCCAAGCTATGGCACTTCCATGCCCATTGACACATTATACACTGTATTGAACCAACGAACCCTATAGTGTCAGTAAGATGTGTTTAAAAAAAAGCTTTAAAGTAAATCATTTATAACTTTCTCCCTTGTTGAAAAAAGTCATTTCACTACCAGCCAATAAGTGTCAATCATCCAGACCTTTTAAAGTATCAATAACAAAAACCACAAACCCTTGAACCACTTAACTTTGTGTAAATAAACATTATGAAATCGACCATAGAGACCAGAGATCCTGAGCTCTAGGATGCAGCTGTTTCAATAAGCACAATGGCTATCTGGGCTCGCAGTCATGCCTCATTATCTATGCTTGGTGTGTGTGCGGAAGGGCAGAACTTGGAAAAGGGAGCATGAGGGGCCATAGCGGCGCGTGGGGGCATGATGTGACATGGATGGGGCATATGGCGTGTTTGGAAGGTGAGGGCTGGGGGGCCAAGGTCCCACTGCATCCAGGCGAGCCTTTCAAATATATAGTTAAAAACAAAAAACTGCGGATGCTGGAAATCCAAAACAAAAACAGAATTACCTGGAAAAACTCACCAGGTCTGGCAGCATCGACGGAGAAGAAAAAAGTTGACGTTTCGTGTCATGACCCTTCAACAGAACTGAGTATTAGGAGAGAGGTAAAATATAAGCTGGTTTAAGGTCGGGGGGTGGGGGGAGAGAAGTGGAGGGGGTGGGGGGGGGCGGTGGTGTGTTGTTGTAGGGACAAGCAGGCAGTGATAGGAGCAGATAATCAAAAGATGTCACAGACAAAAGAACAAAGAGGTGTTGAAGGTGGTATTATAGTAAACACCATGTCAAACACCAGGAGAGAAATGGAAAGCAATGAAGATGAACAAGGCTATCTGCTCCTATCACTGCTTGCTTGTCCCTACAACCACACCCCACCACCCCCCCCACCCCCACTTCTCTCCCCCCACACCCCCACCTTAAACCAGCTTATATTTCACCCCTCTCCTAATATTACTCAGTTCTGTTGAAGGGTCATGAGGACTCGAAACATCAACTCTTTTCTTCTCTGCCGATGCTGCCAGACCTGCTGAGTTTTTCAAGGTAATTCTGTTTTTGTTTTGAGCCTTTCAAACAGCCTGCCTTTGCACGCGGCAGCCCGTGGTTGCATCAAACTTTTCCCTGGGTCAACTGGCCCAATTCCAGCCTGTACCCGCCCTAGGCAATAAAGATCCCGCCTTTGTGAACACTTTCTCTCAAGGCAGGCAGGCCAATCTGGGAACTTCCCTGACTCCTGCTACCCGCCTCAAGGATGAAAATCCATGCTCTAGCTCATGTGCTTTAGAATATAAAACTTGCAGTTTTCAAATTAATGTTTTAACTGTAGGAAATGGGGTAAAGGCAATATAAACACTTAAAAAGGTCAGAATAGAAGACATAAGAACTATAACCAGCAGGTGCAGGAACTTAAACAATGCATGACCTAACTGAAAACAGAAAATGGAATGGAAAAAGAAAAAAGGGAAACATGCAATGGGGAGTGACCCTCCCTGCTTCTGAAGAAACAAAAACTGAACCTGAGGATTGGAAACCAAAACTTCCAGCCAGACTGAAAGGCTATACAAAGGAACGCAGACCATCCAAGCTCAGTAGTTGCAAGTTGGACCTGGTGCGGTTGCACTATGACCGACGTAAATGATAGTTAGCTTGGCCTGCACCGTAAGCAGAGGAAAAGCTAACTTCATCATTCACTGTGTGGAATGTAGGTGCGGCTTAGTCTCAGTTTGAATTTTGTGAACTGGAAGATTGTCTAGTTTGATTCTAGTGGAAGAATCTATTGTGGACCTCTCAATGTTTTGTGACAAAGAGAGCAACCAGCTGATTAGCTTAGAAGTACTGAAAATGTAACTAGAACAAGGGACTTTTTAAAAAATTCATTCACGGGATGTGGGCTTCGCTGGCTGGGTCAGCGTTATTTCTCATCCCTAACTGCCCTTGAGAAGGCGGTGCTGAGCTGCCTTCTTGAACCACTGCAGTCCATGTGGTGTAGGTACATCCACAGTGCTGTTAGGGAGGGAGTTCTAGGATTTTGACCCAGTGACAGTGAAGGAATGGCAATATACTTCCAAATCAGCATGGTGAGTGACTTGGAGGGGAACTTCCAGGTGGTGGTGTTCCCATCTATCTGCTGTCCTTGTCCTTCTAGGTGATGTTAGTGGTCATGGGTTTGGAAGGTGTTGTCTAAGGAACCTTGGTGAACTCCTGTGGCATCTCTGAGGAATCCATTCAAGAGATGGTAAATGAAAGTTACACCTCTGACAATAGCTGGAGCCAAGGAGAAATGTTAACAGTCCCTAAACGGATCATAACGGGGCACTTTCAAAGGAAGGGTGAAAAAAAATTGCAACAGGCTTAATCTTTAGAAATGCCACAATGGCAATTTTTCAGTTGGTATCGTCAGACCCGTGTCCATGTGCCAGCTCTGCACTGACATTGCTAAAATTGCTCAGCCTTTATCTTTAGAAATCACAGAACAACATTGTTATGGATCTACTTCTTGCAGTAAGGATGAGAGCGCCAACTGCAGCTAACATTTGCCAGTTCAGAGTTGGTGACTGGAATTAAATAAAAAAAATGTCTTGGCGACATTTTTGAAAAATGAGTGACCTGTCCTGTTCTCCAAAAGTGCAAAAACTAGGCCACTGAATTAAAATCAAATCTACAAAAGGGTGCAGAGTGTAATTTTCACTTCCTAAGTTTCCCAAAAATGGCATCCTGAGTATGAGAAAATCATTAGACAGAAAGAAGAGAAAGAGTTGGCAGAAATTTCAAAGGTGACATATTCTGCTTAGTTTTCTTCCCATCCTTAATGGTAATGGTAAACCTGTATAAGACGACTGGGAACAGGTTACTTGCTTGCCTCATGGCTTATGACAGAGGAACAGGCCAAGACAACATAAGGAGAGGAAATCACAACTGAGGAGACTTTCAATTCTAAAGCAAAATACTTAAGTACTGTTCCATTAGTAAATGTCTTTTGTTAATTTGCACTTACATTTGATCTAATGTCAGGTTTAGTACTAGAAACAGAATTCCAATACATAGAAACAAAGAAGCTAGGAGCAAGAGTAGGCCATTCGGCCCCTCAAGCCTGCTCCACCATTCAAAATGATCATGGCTGATCCTCTATCTCAACGCTATATTCCTGCTTTCTCTCCATACCCCTTGATGCCCCTAATATCCAAAAATTTATCAATTTCTTTCTTGAATATACTCAGTGACCCGGCCTCCACAACCTTTTGTGGTAGAGAATTCCACAGGTTGGCCATCCTGAGTGAATAAATTTTTCCTCATCTCAGTCCTAAATGGCCTGCCCCATATCTTGAGACTGTGGCCCCTGGTTCTAGACTCCCCAACCAGGGGAAACATCCTCCCTACATCTAGTCTGTCTAGCCCTGTTAGAATTTTATACGTTTCAATCAGATCCCCTCTCATTCTTCTAAACTCTAGTGAATACAGGCCCAGTCAAGCCAATCTCTCTTCATATGACAGTCCTGCCATCCCCAGCATCAGATTAATGAACCTTCGCTGCAATCTATAGCAAGTATATCCTTTCTTAGGTAGGAAGACCAAAACTGCATGCAATACTCCAGGTCTGGTCTCACCAAGGCCCTGTATAACTGTAGTGAGACATCCTCACTTCTGAACACTAATCCCCTTGCGATGAAGGCCAACATACCATTTGCCTTCCTAAATGCTTGCTGTACCTGCCTGTTTACTTTCATTGACTGGTGTACAAGGACACCGAGATCCCTTTGTACATCCACATTTCCCAATATATCACCATTTAAATAATACTCTGCCTTTCTGTTTTTCACATTGGATGTGAAATCATAGAATCATAGAAGTTACAATACAGAAGGAGGCTATTCAGCCGGTTTTAGTTGTGCTGACTCTCTGACTCCCACACCCCGGTTTTTTGTGTGTAACCCTGTAAGTTCCTCAAGATTAGCTTAATGCATAACATGAGGTACATGCAATGTAATATTTTACAATACCTTTCTGTGTCTGCTTTCTGCAGCAGCCAACTGGGATACCATTCGTTCCTGCATTGTCTTGCACTGCGTCATTACTACCTTGAGCACTGACAGTGGGTTGGTGCACACAGGCTGCTTGTCACCACGATTGCCATCTCTGACCGACTCACAATCCCTCTGTAGAGCAAGGAATGGGTCACTGATGTCATATTTTCCATAGCGCTCTTGGATGAAACGATCTCTGTGTTGTGCCTGTAACCAAACCCAGGGAACATTTAGAACTTAAAAAAAATGCTAGTTTAATCCCGACTTTAATGCTATTCAAAATGAACATTTGCCATCAGGATATTAATTTTTTTTTTAATTGAAAAAAGTAGTAAAATACATAGGAAAACACAGGAACAAGAGAAGACTCTGCAGTCTTTCCAGTGGGGGGAACTCTGTGTATCCCAATCCATAAATATCTATCCAGGTGTCAATTTTTTTCACACTGTCTGCCTCCACTGGCCCTGTAGAAAGCCCATTCCACAACTTCCACACCTAAATTTTTGCACATTTTTAAGGTTCAGTTGCTTTAGCGTGACAGGCTATAATCTTACACAGGAACAATGTAGGCCATTTAGCCTCTTGAGCCTGTTCTGCCAATGAGATCCTAACTGATCTGTGACCCTACTCCAAATAATTGTCTTTGCCTCATATCCTTCAATACCTTTGGATGACAAAGGCCTAACAATTTCAGATTTAAAATTTACAATTGATCTAGCATCATATGCTGTTTGCAGATGAGAGTTCCAAACTTCTACTGCCCCCAAACTTCTACTTGCTTTGGTTCTAATCTTTAGATTTAGCTGCATTGAACCTCATGTTTCTTTAATCCTGTACCCCTGAAACTCCTTAAGTCCCAGTACACAATTTCAAAATCCTTGTCATTGCTTTCAAATGTCAGTCTCTAATGATCTCTTCCTGCCTTAATTTGCTGCATGTTCTTCTAACCTGAGACTACTACTTTCCATTTATTCCTAGTGCAATGGTGGCTGCTTGTTCAGCCACTAGCATTTTCCCCTATAATTCTTAATGAGTTGTCACCTGCTTTGTAGCCCTGTTGGCACAGCACCACTCTTAACTGCTAAGTCCATCAGCAAGAGCAAAATCTATCCAAGCTGGTGACTTTATAGTTAATTTGGAACTGACTGCTCCACTCTAGAAGAAGGGTGTGCTGCAATGAAATAATGGCAGAAAATGTTGGAAATACTGAGCAGGTCATGCAGTATCTGGGAAGAGAGAGGTTGATGACCTTTCATGAGAAATTGATCAGTATGAGATACAATGCACCAGTTGTCATATTATGCTTGAGCGCACTGTTTATATTTGCTATCTATCAAGAATCCAAGAGAGAAAATAAAAATGCAAACAAAACTTTAGCCTCTTTGGTTGGTGAAAGATTTGCCGAATTTCTCAAAAATTTTTGCTTTTTGTTTCGTTCCTCGGCTGCAAGTATTCAGTGTATGCAAGTGAGATGTAGATTATATTTAGCATAATTAAGGTACAGTTAAAGTCACTATCAGACATCAGGATTTAGAAGCAAGCATAATTGTACAGCATTGATACACACAGTATAGGAATTTGAAGAGAATATTCATTGACATTCTAGACTTTCCTGCTTTCAGGTAAATTTGACCATTTATAAACCAGTTTGTTGGGGTTTTCGATGGAGCACCATTAAACAGCAATATTTCCTCACAACTTTTTAAAATTTCCTATCACTTATCTGAGTTTCCAATAAATAATTTGTCTGGGTGTGCTAGAAATACAAGCAGGTCGGAACATTTCTGAGTATGTTCTGAGTAAAATACATCTGTTTACCACCAAAGTGTATACCAGCTTATTTGCTAGTGCATCTAGTAGGAGGAAGGGAAAAACAAGTTTGTAGCTGAAGCAGAGAAACAGAGGTTATAATGAATTGGAGCTAATACTTTTACTCACAATATATCAAGGCACAAGAGATGCTCAGTCACCACTGCCCACTGCTCAACACATCCCTTCCAAGGCTAAACTGATAAGGGTGAGGCCCAGCTGGGTGAAGGCATGGCTCCCAGTGAGGGGAGTGGAGAGGAGGAATGGATGGTGATGAACAAGTAGCTGGAGTCCGAACAAAGTCTGGGGGATGGAGGAGTATAGGCTCGATGAGGTAAGGCCAAGAAGGATTTAAACAAAAGAAGCAGAATTATAATTGTGAGGTATTAGGGGCTGGGAGCCAAAGAAGACTACCAAAGACAGGATGATAGGTGAATAGGACTTGGACTGAGTATTAGAATTTTGGGTGAGCTGAAGATTATGGATAGTAGAGGAATGGGAGACTGGTTTGGAGAACAATGGAACAGCTGGCTCTGGAGGTGACAATGTCATAAAGATTTTGGTGTCAAGCAGACTGAGATACTGTGCAGACAGGAAATGTCCTAAAGGTAGAAGTAAGTTGCTTCAGAGATGGGGTGAATTTTGAGTTGGAAGCTGATGGACATGAAAGGACATTAAGTTGGTTCAGCCCCAGATAGTGGTTAGGAAGGTGATGCTTGTGATGTATAAGGATTGCTGCAGAGGTGGTGCCTTCTGGCAAGATTAAAAACAAATAGTTGTTATAAGATAAATAAAGCTAGCAGTATCCAGAACAGCTGGTTATAAAATATTCAATATGTCAAACCAGAAAGTGCTACTGAAATGTAAAGGTTTTTCATTGCACTGCCTGCTTGGTAGGTAGGGTATGACACAAATAACTTCAAAAATCATATTTTAGGCAACATAGTTTTTCCTTTTAAAAGAGCAGCATCATTGATAACTGCTTTTATTTTTACACGAATACTCCAGAGGATGTGCATAAAATAACTTCCAAGAATTTTGCAGGACAATTTGAAAGATGGAAAGAAAGAAAGAATTTTGTTGGAAAATATGATGATAATTGCAGATATTATCTCAACCCTTATCATTATCATTGGAGTTGAATCAGGGCTGAATGGGTCCAGACTTGCACCACGCTTCAGTTTTATTCTGCTTCATACTGATTATTTGTCCCCGAAATAATAGTTTCAATCTCTGCATCTTCATGTGGCCTCATCACCTAAAGTTTTCGTAGCTGACCCTCCTCACTGCTTCCCATTGACTATTTGCTGTGATTAGAATTAACACTAGAACACTGAAAGCACCTGTATCACATATTCCAACCCTTCCTCTCCAAAAAAAAAAATGAAAATGGTGTTCAACAGAATGCTAATTATGATAGCTTCAATCTTCTCGGGATTCTGTCATAACCATCTATATGCTTATGTTGTGCAACACTGGATCTGCATTGCCAGCTGAAGTCTTGCTTGAAACTTGCACCCTTTATGTTGTAGGGTGGATTTGATATTAGCATAAAACAAAAAATGTGCACAGACAAGTTTATTGTCTTCACTATTTATGACTATATCTGGCTGCTTCACCTTCTCCCATTAGTTGGAAATTTTTGGGGTTAATAATTTATTGCTGCTGATAGCAGCTACACTATCAGTAGCAAGTTTAATAAGCTTTCCCATTGGAGGTGGTCATGAAAATAATTGATTTTAACTTATTGAACAAAATGCAAAATACTGTAGATACTACAAATCTAAACATGAAATAGAGAACGCTGGAAACATTCAGCAACTTGTGGAGAAGAGAACATAGAAGTTTTGGGTGGAATCTTTGTTGAAACTGGGTTAGATCATGCCCATTGACAAATTCGTCACTCCAGAGGGCAAGGTGAGTAATTGCTGTTAGTTGTTGCCAACTTATTTGGTCAAGGTGTGCTGAGTACTCAAACTTACTCTGTACAGGAAAAGCATATGCACAAAGTTATCTAGGTGTGGTTCCTGGTGCTATAGCAACTGCCCCACAATATAGATGGAGTAATTTTCACTGCAGAGCTGTATCTCTTCAGTACAGATATCAGTTTAATGCCTAATGTTGAAAAGATAATGAACAGCAGTTTAGTCTCTACACAATGTCCTTATCCAAACAGTTCCAAAATTCCCAGCATTATACACACGTTGAATATGCTTGAACCCTTGACTCAGCACTATGGATTCTTGCTAAATAATTGAGAGATGAAAATAAAGTGGAAAAAATCCTAAAACTTTAGGCAATGCTTTTTAAAATAAAATAGCAGGGTACTGGAATTTGATAATGGAAAATAATTCAGGGCTTTGGCTGAATTTATCAGATTATGGCATTTTAAAAAAAAATGCATTCTTGCATGAGCCAAAAACTAAAAGCATAGAAATATTCCAGGACAAATAAAATCCATATAAATTCCAGTGGGCACAATTACAAGGCTGTAAATTATGAAGGAAAGCTAATGAGCCAGAAATTTGCACTTCATAGTGAGTTTCAGCCAGCAACAAATGCTTTCACTCGAGCTCATAACCACCTGGAATACTGATCCCAGTGGGGGAATAAACTTGCAATTACAGCCAGAGTGGTCATCTACCGTCCAATTGAGTGTTCCTGCCGCATACATCACCTTTGAGGCAACTCTTCCAAATCTCTTGTTTTACATGCTAGCTGTTACAAACAGGAGGGGGATTAATTTAAACTGCACTAACTTCTCCTCTCACCACCTGTCTATAAACAGAAAAAAAAGTGTTTTTCTCCCTCACTATCTCCTTCCCTGCTCTAGGACTTTTCTGGAATACACAATCTATTTTAGATTCAATGTTTATGGGTGCTATTTAACCCTTTTGGGCCTCTGAACTTTCCCCAGATTTTTGCTCTCCTGCAGATTTCTGCTTGCTGACGTGGGCCTCATTTCTTTCGCCGGCCAACACCTTGCTGCCAGCCAAATCATTTCCAAGGAGGAAATCAATTCCTGCTACTGGTAGTTCAGGGATGATTCCTGCCATGACACAGCCTGAAATGAGGTCACACTTTGGGTAGACCTTGTATAGGGGTGCAAACACAGATCCTCCTCCCACTCCACTGATCAGAGCTTTGGCCTTCAGGGGGCGGGGGACGGTGAAGGGAGGGTAGGTTAGTTTAGGTTTCCCTCTAACATTTAAGGACTGAGTGGCCCCTGCGTCCTGGAGCAGTGCAAAGGACTTGCTCACATTTTGGGACGGGTAGGGAGACACTGTTCCTGAAAGGACTAAACTCCAGAAGCTCTCTGGGAGTTTGTCTCGCTCAGACACACATAGTGCCATGTCCTCCAAAGGCAGGCTAAATTTCTATAGTGAGAGTCTCTGTCTGCTCTGCTGCACTACCCATTGCAGCTGCTCAGATGTAACCCTTTTAGACCTATGAGCTTCCCTTGCAATCTCCAACACTCAGATCTGGAATTGCCTATTTTATTGCAATAACAACACACTGGTCTCTGGGGGTTCTCCTTTGTGGCCGCAACAGGACTTCACACACGCTCATTTGTGTTTTCTTCAGTGGGTGGGGGGCCTTTCCTATCTAGATCATCCTGCATATCTTTACAAAACATTCGCATGGGCATTAGAAAGAGTCTTCCTGAGTTTCCAGTCCTCTGGTTGAGATTGTAGCTGTCTGCTGTGACAGCTGCATTCCAGGCTCTGAGGATTCTCTGCTCTTCCAAGCGTGTCCGCAGGTTGCAGCGTAAGCAATTTTTAAATTCCTCTAATAATACCAACTCATGCAACCTCTCATAGGTGTGAGGGATTCTTTGGGACCTTATGCATTGGTGGAATGCAGTTTGCTTCAGCTGTTCAAACTTGATGTAGATTTGTGTGGGCTTCTCATGAGCGCTCTTGAATTGCTGGCGGTATGCCTCAGTGACTAACTCTTACGCACTTAGAATGACAGCCTTGGTCTGCTCATAAATCAAGGACACATCAGGAGTCAGCTTGAAGTAGACTTCCTAGGCTCTCCCTGACTGTTGCCCTGGAATTAAAAATGTCCAGATGTTCGATGGCCATTTTAGCCGTCCTGCTATTTTCTCAACAGTAGAAAAAAAAGACTCCACATCACTCTCTTCAAATTTGGCAATGAGTTTAGCAGGGTCTCAAGAAAGTGGTTTTGGTTCAGAGAGATGGGGGGTACTACTGGGTACAGAGAGATTTTGCCGCACAGCTTCCAGCTGTTTGGTCTCTCTCTCTCCCCCCACCTTTCACCTGCTAGCTCCATTTCCAATTTTTGAAGCTGGAATTCTCTTTCCCTTTCTCCTGTTCCCTTGCTCTCTCCCTCTCCTGCACTTCTCTTTCCCTCTCCTGAAATTCTAGCTGCATTCTGAGCTTTTCCAGCTCAATTATAGCTAGGGGAAGGGATTCGGAGTCATGGATGGGCTCTACGTCCAACTGCTGTATCAGTAATGTTCTAACAACAACAATCTGAACTGTTCACTTCTCTTCACTTTACTAAGCAATTTTAACTGCACCTCCCTAGCTACAGCTTTCAATTGCTCTGTGCTAAGGACCGCTAAAGTTTCACTCTTCAAATTTCCTTGCTGGAACTACTTACGGGCATCAAAAGGTTGTCGTTTTCTTAGTGTTAGGAAAAAGGAATTTGCTGTGGTAAGTTAGTGTTTGAAAATTTATTCCAGCCACCAAAGTTTTTCCCTTTTAGTTTCCAATTGGCTCTTTTATCTCAGATTTGGCTTGTGTCTGCTTGGAGTCTGGTCAAATTCAAATTGGTGATCCTGCACAGACCCCCAATTTCTGTTATGGGCAGGAGGGGGTTGGGGGGTTAATTTAAACCACACCACTTTCTCCTCTTACCACCTGTAAACAGAAAGGTATTTTGATTTGCTTCCCCCTCATTAGCTGGTGATGTATTTCCCAACCCCTCAGCTTTGATCCAATTTTCTATTAATAACCCCACAGCAAACTCGAGATAGGATGAACTCGAAGGGTTAGCTTATTTGCACACATTCAAACATGGGAGTGGGGTCGCAACGTTTCCCCCTTTGCATTCATACAGTAAAAGAGGGATAGAGAAAAGATTTACAGTTCAGAGACCACGGAGGAAAGACATGGTGTTTCACATGGGTTCCAGAGTCCAGCATCAAAGTCCAATAAGGTAGTCCTTTGGCAGGCTAATAGCCGATTTTGTATAATTCACTTTTCCGGTGAAGTTGACTTCACACAATGAGATAAGCACATAAGAGATGAATCAATCAGTCTTGTAGGTGATGGGACAGAAGTTCCAGTAGAAACTGTGCCAATGGAGGCCAAGTATTCCATCTGGGCAGAGCCCCTTTTCTATGATAAAGCTAGTTAGATGGTAAAAAAGGCAGACTAAGTTTTTAGTACAGCAAGGCACTATGGCTGGTTCCTCCAGCTAGGGATTCACATCACGTGATTCCCACCTCTCTACATTGTCTTTGACAAGTGATTGTATCGCTTGTCCAGGTCCCTGGGATGGTTAAACTTTCCAAACATTAAAGACTTGAAAGGAAAGTTGTAAGGCCCTTTGTCCTAGTGATGAGCAGACTCCAGTTAATCAGCCTGGCTTATGAAATGCAAATTGCCCTTGGTATAGTTTTCTTTGAATTTGGTCAGCATCCCACAGGGATTGGTGTCTCTTAAGAGACAATGAGGTGCAAGTTTCTGCGATACTACCATGGTAGTCCCTTTTGTTCACGTGTCACAGCAGAAATACCTTCAGCCATTTTAAAAGGTCTTTGTCCAGTTTTAAAAATTTTAGAAATAGCCAAGAGGATATCTATACTATTTTATAAGTCCCCTCACATAGCTTCTAAAGGTAAAAGCAATAGAGAAAGAGCAAGTTAAAAATACACTATAAATATGGTAGTACCCTTTATCAGCTATCAAAACATATCCAATTTAGTTTTGGATCTTATGAATAGAACCATGAACTGAATGTCTGTAGGGGTCCTCTATAATACCTGCGATAGTAAAACAGTAAATTAAGTATGGAGAGGGGTCTTAGCATTCACAAGATAAGAGCATTCTGCATATTGTTTTATATTTACAAATAAGACTCATACAAACATGAATTTTACTGCCACTGCTTTCATTCCAACTAATTAACAGAACTACAAGGGACAAGAGGAAATATGAAACTGAGAAAGACTGCAAATCATTAACTTCCATTAGTTAATTTTTCATGTTCGGTAGTAAGCGATCATGCGCAGAAGAATTTGGGTTAGGCAAGGAATGCATTCTCTATAATGGATTTTCAGGTTCATTCCAACATTGCAGAATTTTAAAGCATTAATTCCTTCTTATTCTCTCCAGCTACATTCAGTTATTATTCAAAGTGACGCACTTCAATATAAACTGCTAATCCAAGGATAACATATTTCACAGTTATCTGATTTTTAATACTAAAGAACGCAGCCTGATGCCAAGCATTTCCTTTTTTTAAAATTTGATGTCCAATATAGGTTTTTGTTTAGATTGAGTTACTGAATAAATTAATCAATAGGCTGCGATACAACAGTGGAAGCAGCATGCGATAAACAGAGCTAAGTGATCCCACAATCAACAGGTCAGATCTAAGCTCTGCAGTCCTGCGACGTGAATGGTGGTGGACAGTTAAACAACTAACAGGAGGAGGAGGCGGTTCCACAGATATCCCCATCCTCAATGACGAGGGGGCCCAGCACGTCATTGCAAAAGACAAGACTGAAGCATTTACGACCATCTTCAGCCAGAAGTTCCAAGTGGATGATCCATCTCGGCCTCCTCCTGAGGACCACAGCATCACAGATGCCTGGCTTCAGCCAATTCGATTCACTCCACGTGATATCAAGAAACTGCTGAAGGCACTGGATACTGCAAAGGCAATGGGCCCTGAAAACATTCTGGTAACAGTACTGAAGACTCATGCTCTGGAATTAGCCCAACCCCTAGCCAAACTGTTCCAGTACAGCTAAAACACTGACATCTGCCTGGCAATGAAGATGACTCATCTGCAGCAGCCAGAGAGAAAAAGGCAGGTATGAATTATTCCTTGCTGAAAATATATGCATGGCATTGAATTAAACTCAGTTTGTCACTTCCTTCAAATTGGGGTTTTATCAACAAAAATGTCTTCACAAAATCTATCCCAACTACACTGAAATTCATCATTTTCTTTTTATTGGTGTTTTTGGAGTGCCACACCCAGCTTAGAAACAAACTAACTTTTTGACGAGTAATTTCTATTGGTGGAAAACGTAAGAAGATAGGAACAAAAATAAAAACAAAAAACTGCGGATGAACCAGCTTATATTTCACCCCTCTCCTATTTTTACTCAGTTCTGTTGAAGGGTCATGAGGACTCGAAACATCAACTTTGTTCTTCTCCGCCGATGCTGCCAGACCTGCTGAGTTTTTCCAGGTAATTCTGTTTTTGTTTTGTGATAAGAAGATAGGACCCTGGAAAATACTGAAGCTCAGAGGGACCTTGGTGTGCATATCCATAGATCCCTGAAGGTAGCAGGGCAGGTAGATAAGATGATTAAGGCGGCATATGGGATACTTGCCTTTATTAGAAGATGCATAGGATACAAGAACAAGGAGGTTATGCTGTAACCGTATAAAATGCTGGGTTAGGTCACGGCTGGAGTACTGCGTGCAGTTTTGGTCACCACGTTATAGGAAGGATGTGATTGCACTGGAGAGGGTTCAGAGGAAATTTACCAGGATGCTGCCTGGGCTGGAGGGTCTAAGCTATGAGGAAAGGTTGGATAGGCTGAAGTTGTTTTCCTTTGAGCAACCAAGGTTGAGAGGAGTCTTGATAGAGGTGTATAAGACTATGAGGGGCATAGATAGGGTGGATAGGAAGGCACTTTTTCCATTAGTAGAGGGGTCAATAACCAGGGGGCATAGACTTAAGGTAAGAGGTAGAAGGCTAAGAGGGAAGTTGAGGAGAAATTGTTTCACCCAGAGGGTGGTGGGAGTCTGGAACTCACTGCCTGAAAGGGTGGTTGAGTCAGAAATTCTCATAACATTTAAGAAGTATTTAGATATTCACTTACATTGCTATAGCTTCCAGGGCTGTGGGCCAAGCGCTGGAAAATGGGATTAGTATAGTCAGATCTTTGTTGACCAGTGCGGACATGATGAGCCAAATGGCCTCCTTTTGTGTTGTAGACATCTGAGTCTATAGGAACGTTCAGCCTAGTGATACAGCGCTGATGCATCATTCAATTACATCTTAGATAATTGTTCCCTCAACTCCATTTTGCTTCCATTAACCATATCTTATAATTTGTAATGGGTTGGAAGGTTATGGGGAGAGGACAGGAAATCGGAGTCAAGGCTGAAATGAGATCAGCCATGATCGCAATGAATGGCGGGGCAGGCTCGAGGGGCTGAATTGCATACTCTTAGTTCTTATAATCTCTCTATATTCTTACCTAACAAAAAATCACCTATCTCAGTTTTGAAAATTTTGCTTGACCAATCATTGAGTTTTAGAGTGGGGAAGAGTGTGAAGGGAAAGGGAGTTCCAGGTTTCCACTATGCCCCTTTTGGGTAAAAAACATGCTTCCTGATTTCACTCCTAAATGGCTTAGCTCTAATTTTAACACTATGCTGGATTCCCACATCAGAGGAAATAGTTTCTCTGTTGGTACCCTATTGAATCCCACTACCATTTGAGGACCTCAATTAGATTATCCCTCAACTATATAAACTCAGAGAATATGAAGCAAGTTTTTGCAACCTGGTCTTTTATACCTTTAAGCCCTGGAGTATCCTCCAAGGATGCTAATATGTCTTTTGTGAGGTTTGGTGTCCAAAATTGAACACAGTACCCTGGGGTGGGGGTTTGATCAAGGTTCTATTCAATGAAACATAATTTTCTTAATTTTGCAATCCAACTGCCATCTCGAGATACAAGTCAACATTCCATTAGCGTTTTGTACCCGTGTGCTAGATTTCAGTGATCAGTTCATATGGACACCCAAATCCTATTTCTTCTTCTTCACAGTTTATAGTCTCTCATTAAGAAAATACTCCAATTTGCTTTTCTTGGATCCAGATGCACATTTACTCTCATTCCCACTTGGATTCTCTTGGCTCTTTCCTTCTTGAACTCTCATTCTATGACTACTTAATTCCCTTTCTGCACAAATAAAAATTAAAGCACAAATTTAAAATAAAACTGAACACTACTAATTTCAGGAAGCTGCTGTGAATTGTAATGTAATAGATCAGAGTGGCAAGACCTTCACTCAGACATGGTGAAAGGAAGATTAAAAGGTTTGGATGAGAACAAAACCAAGCTCAACTTGAGAGGCTCACCAGGGAAGGTGTGGCATGGAATGCTCTGCTCTTCTACTATTGCGATACAAATCAAAACTTTTCGGGGGAGGAATCTGTAAACCTAGAGCAACTGTACCCAGAGTGCCTCTCCTTGGGAACTCAAGCTCACTATATTCAGATTCAGAATATATTAGTGCTTACTATTTTTTATTCTTTTTAAACTTGTCATTATAGCATCACATTTCTGTTTGGCACTTCCTAAAAAATTGTTCACATGTGCCAGTAAACAAAACAAAGAAAGCTCAGTCCAGGGCTTCCTCCTATTCATTATGCCGTCTACACAGCAGCAAGATATGCAGCCGCTCCCATTTTTGTGGCTCCACAGTCACTGACCTTTGTAAGCGTAATTGAAATACTTGAGGGATTTTTCTCTCTCTTGGTTAGGTGCGCTCATGTGAAAAGCCAGGAACAGGAAAAGCGGAGAACAACAACATGCATTGTATAAGGCACATTTGTTTGGTAAAGTTTTTCTGCATGGCCTTTGTCTATATTTTTAAATCTCTGTATCAGTGTTGTATTATGATATAACTGGGATCTGCTACAGGGGTGCACCATCACAGCAACACTCGCATGGTTTTTATTATACCTATACTCAAAAGAGTGGTGGAAATAACGGAACCTAGAAGATCACTTTAAAGAATGCACAGTAAATGTTTCCTCTCAACTTCACTTCCCTTGCCTGTACACCACCGGTTATTGATCTGCTCTAAGCAAAGTCAACATATCCAGAAAAGCAATGTAGAGCCATACCCATCCATTAATTCAAAATGTGTGTTGATACGTTCACTATAAAACACATTGAATGGAACATGTGTGGAACGAGATGTTAGTGGATACTGTTCTTCTAGGCTGCCATTAATGTTTATTGGAAGGTGTAGTGGACAGGATCTTACTTTATCCCTTACTGATGGTAAGAGAGAGGCAGTTTCTAAATCAATGAATTTGCTGTCTTTTGGCTATAGTATTGTCTATTCCCCAACCATCAGCTAGATCTACAGTTTAAAAAAAAATCAATGCAAATTTATGACAATCAACACTTGGTCACATCAGCCCTCAATGCTAATTAATTACACTGCTTTAAACACTGCATCTATTGCTTAATATTTAACTGGATGCTTTAAAACTATTTAGGGAACACAAGTCTTTAAAACAGTCACCAAGCTACCTTGATTTACTATACTTTAAATAAGGTTGTCTGCCAAACTTAAGAAGTAATTTTTCATCTTTAGTCTGAAGGTTTTGCAAAGATAAGCAGTAGCAAGTATTTTGGTTTTTGAAAGCATGTGACCGGACTATAAGAGTTGACGTTTCGAGTCCTCATGACCCTTTGAGTGAGTCCAAGGGGTGAAATATAAGCTGGTTTAAGGTGTGTTTGGTTGGGGGGGGTTTGGGTGGTGGTGGGGGGGGGGTTTGGGAAGAGAGAGAGAGAGAGAGAGAGAAGTGGAGGGGGTTGGTGTGTTTGTAGGGACAAACAAGCAGTAATAGAAGCAGATCATCAAAAATTGTCACAAACAACAGAACAAAAGAACACATAGGTGTTAAAGTTGGTGATATTATCTAAACGAATGTGCTAATTAAGAATGGATGGTAGGGCACTCAAGGTATAGCTCTAGTGGGGGTGGGGGGAGCATAAAAGATTTAAAAATATTTAAAAATAATGAAAATAGGTTGGAAAAGAAAAATCTATATAATTTATTGGAAAAAAACAAAAGGGGGAAACAGAAAGGGGGTGGGAATGGAGGAGGGAGCTCAAGACCTAAAGTTGTTGAATTCAATATTCAGTCCGGAAGGCTGTAAAGTGCCTAGTCGGAAGATGAGGTGTTGTTCCTCCAGTTTGCGTTGGGTTTCACTGGAACAATGCAGCAAGCCAAGGACAGACATGTGGGCAAGAGAGCAGGGTGGAGTGTTAAAATGGCAAGCGACAGGGAGGTTTGGGTCATTCTTGCCGACCGCAGGTGTTCTGCAAAGCGGTCGCCCAGTTTACATTTGGTCTGTCCAATGTAGAGGAAACCACATTGGGAGCAACGAATGCAGTAGACTAAGTTGGGGGAAATGCAAGTGAAATGCTGCTTCACTTGAAAGGAGTGTTTGGGCCCTTGGACGGTGAGGAGAGAGGAAGTGAAGGGGCAGGTGTTGCATCTTTTGCGTGGGCATGGGGTGGTGCCATAGGAGGGGGTTGAGGAGTAGGGGGTGATGGAGGAGTGGACCAGGGTGTCCCGGAGGGAACGATCCCTACGGAACGCCGATAGGGGCGGGGGGGGGTGAAGGGAAGATGTGTTTGGTGGTGGCATCATGCTGGAGTTGGCGGAAATGGCGGAGGATGATCCTTTGAATGCGGAGGCTGGTGGGGTGATAAGTAAGGATAAGGGGGACCCTATCATGTTTCTGGGAGGTAGGAGAAGGCGTGAGGGCGGATGTGCGGGAGATGGGCCGGACACGGTTGAGGGCCCTGTCAACGACCGTGGGTGGAAAACCTCGGTTAAGGAAGAAGGAGGATATGTCAGAGGAACTGTTTTTGAAGGTAGCATCATCGGAACAGATGCGACGGAGGCGAAGGAACTGAGAGAATGGGATGGAGTCCTTACAAGAAGCAGGGTGTGAGGAGCTGTAGTCGAGGTAGCTGTGGGAGTTGGTAGGTTTGTAATGGATATTGGTGGACAGTCTATCACCGGAGATTGAGACAGAGGGGTCAAGGAAGGGAAGGGAAGTGTCAGAGATGCACCACGTGAAAATGATGGAGGGGTGGCTTCACTTCCTCTCTCCTCACCGTCCAAGGGCCCAAACACTCCTTTCAAGTGAAGCAGCATTTCACTTGCATTTCCCCCAACTGAGTCTACTGCATTCGTTGCTCCCAGTGTGGTCTCCTCTACATTGGAGACCAAACGTAAACCGGGCGACCGCTTTGTAGAACACCTGCGGTCTGTCCGCAAGAATGACCCAAACCTCCCTGTCGCTTGCCATTTTAACACTCCACCCTGCTCTCTTGCCCACATGTCTGTCCTTGGCTTGCTGCATTGTTCCAGTGAAGCCCAACGCAAACTGGAGGAACAACACCTCATCTTCCGACTAGGCACTTTACAGCCTTCCGGACTGAATATTGAATTCAACAACTTTAGGTCTTGAGCTCCCTCCCCCATCCCCACCCCCTTTCTATTTCCCCCTTCCTTTTTTTTCCCAATAAATTATATAGATTTTTCTTTTCCAACCTATTTCCATTATTTTTAAATCTTTTATGCTCCCCCCACCCCCACTAGAGCTATACCTTGAGTGCCCTACCATCCATTCTTAATTAGCACATTCGTTTAGATAATATCACCAACTTTAACACCTATGTGTTCTTTTGTTCTGTTGTTTGTGACATCTTTTGATGATCTGCTTCTATTACTGCTTGTTTGTCCCTACAACCACACCAACACCCTCCACTTCTCTCTCTCCCCCCACCCAAACCGCCCCCCCCAACACACCTTAAACCAGCTTATATTTCACCCCTTTCTTGGATTCACTCAAGTTCTGTCGAAGGGTCATGAGGACTCGAAACGTCAACTCTTTTCTTCTCCGCCGATGCTGCCAGACCTGCTGAGTTTTTCCAGGTAATTCTGGTTTTTTTTGGATTTCCAGCATCCGCAGTTTTTTTTGTTTTTATGACCAGACTATATTGCATGTTTATTATCTACTCATGCTCTTAGAATGCATCTTTAGAAAGGCACCAACTCAAGATTTAGTGTGATCAGTGCCTTAAATCTACTTTACTACAAAATACACTTGATCAGAAGTAATACATGGGCTGAGATCTGGCATCAGTCCAAAAATGGGATAACAGGAGTTGGTATTTTTGTGGATAATTGAATTTCTAAACTTATAGCTACTCCCACTACTATTGTAGTAAAGGATGCTTTCCAGAAAGTAGCAGTAGATGGTGCCTTTACAGTACATTAGATGAGACCTGCATTCCATATTTCTTCGTTCTAAGCGAGCCAAACCTTTTGCAGGTGTGCATTTTTATAAACAGTCCTACAACAATAAGTAAAGCAACATGTAAACATAGAAATGATGGACAAGAAAGGACCAGTTGGTCCATCAAGCCTATACTACATTGTGAAAAAAAGACTGACTTGTGTTTATGTATCAATTTTCATGACATCAGGAGGTTACAAAGTGCTTTACAGCCAATTAAGCACTTCTGAAATGCAGTCATTGTTGCAATGCAGGAAATGCAACAACCAATGTGTGCAGCAAGCTTCCACAAACAGGAATGTATTAATGGTTGGATGAGCAGTTTTAGTAAAACTGTTTGAAGGATAAATATTGGCCTCCCTTGTTCTTCATCGAAATAGTACCACAGGATATTTTATGTCTACTTGAGAGGGAAGACCGTGCCTTGTTTAACTTCTCATTCAAAAGATAGCACCTCCAACATTACAGTACACCCTCGATACTGCATTGTCAGCCTTCATTGTTATTCTCAAGTCCTGGAGTGGGACTTGAGCCCAGATCTTACAACTCAAGAGATGAGTGTGCTACCAAAGTTTAGGGTACAATGTTCAGTTTTGGTTTCCTCACATGGCAGGACAATGCTAGAGTCCTGGAAAAGATCCACAGAGGGTAATCAGAATGAGGCATATTCTGAAGATTGTTAGCTTATCAGGATAGCCTCAAGAGCTGCTTTATTTTTTTTTTAAAATCGATACTGAGGTGAATTGATTGTGATTTAAAAAAAAAATGAAAGGAACAGATTCTGATTGAGTGGATTGGTCATTTAAGCTAGGGAGGAATAGACAGAATGGGGACATTTTTATAAACATGAAAGCAAAGCTAGGTTAGATGCCAGGAACCACTTCTTTTTACAAAAGTATCATCTACCTACAGAATAAATTCCAAAACACAAGCAGCATGGATGCACCAGGGTCTTCAAAAGGCAGCTGGCTGAGTTCCTTAGTCAAATCACATCTCAAGTTAAACAAGGTTGATGAGAGCAAGCTGGGATTAATTATATCAGTTATCAGTCCTAGAGTTTGCATCGTTGCCTTTGGGGATCCAAGAAGAATTTCCAGGGATCTCCACCATCACCACAAATTGCTCTTTGTCTCTTTATACGTAGACTGCACAATATTTGAACAGAATGGATTCATTTGCCTAATTGGATTTGTATCACAAAGTTGAAGGCAAGGTCCAGTAGCTCTGTAGATGAGATATAGTAATGACCAATAGCCTAATGAAGATGCAGTGAGACAGAAACTTTCATGCTTGTATTTGGCAAGAAAACTCTCCTTTCCCCTCCAATTAGTCATTCTGAATTCCTATCAATTCTGTTATGTTGTAGTGGAGTGTCTCATTTTTTTGAGATTCAGATGTAATCACATGGAATTCAGAACCCCACCCATTTCCTCAGCATCATTCCATCCATGCAAGATGATGGACATGCAAAATATGTATTGATGATGGAATTGTTTCACATGGTGCATTTTTACTGATGGTTCAAGAGACAGTGAGAGGCAGGTTCTGCTGTAATGTGGTGGCCAGGCATTGTTGTGGGGTGCTGTTTTTGGGTTTTGTCATCTGCTATTAAGTTGTAGCCACTGATCATCATGGTGGCAAGCACTAGCCCACAGGTAATATTGCCATTTCCCTCTGTTATTGGTTAGTATTACTCACGTGTGAAAAATCAAATGTTTAGGACCTTCATGTTACATCTGCAAGCACCCTTGAAGCAAAGCTTTGGGTGTCCTGTTGAGTCTGCATTGACTCCCTGCCTTCCTCCATAACCTTGCACTTTCTCTCTTTTCAGATAGCAATCCAATTTCCTTTTGAATATCTCAATCGAACCTGCCTCCACCACCTTCCCAGGAAGTTCATTCCAAACTCCAACTACCCTCTGGGTGAATTTTTTTTTTGCTCACATCAGTTTTACTCTTTTTGTCAATTATTTTGAATCTGTGCCCTATGCAGAAGAATATGACAGAACTTGTCTTCCATTTTGCCCAAGCCAGTGAAGTTGCCTCTACTTGTGCTAGCATATTGGGAGATTTGCCTTCGGGAGGACCATCACATTCGTGATTTTGTCCTTCCATGAGATGCCGAGAATGTGCCACAAACATTGAAGATGAAAGTTGTACTTTTCTTGATAGCTGCAAGTTGTCCATGCCTCACAGCCACAGGAGATGCTGAAGTCTCATAAACCAGCTTCTTAGTCCGAAGGGTCAACTTCTTGTTCTTCCATGCATGTTTTGTGAATCAGCCTAAGGTGGCAGCTGATTTCCCCATGGGCTTATTGAGTCCTGCATCAAGGGTCGATTGTCTGTCAAAATTCAGCCAATCCTGAATATTTTTCTAAGATTATTGTGTGCATGCATGTGCGAGAAGTAGGAAAGAGGAGTAGGGTGTTAAGTTCCAATAACTGTTTAGTAATAAAGACCAAGGCCTAGGCCGGCTTCTTCAAACAAAGTTTTATTTTTTGGTGTGTAAAACTCCTCAAAGAGAACTTGCCTCACCTGTTTTTCCTTTTATACATCCAAATGGATACTTCAGTTTTTAACTGATAATTAACAACTGAACTCCTTGTGAGTTAACTGTTTCCTTCCCCAACAGATTCCCCTCTTAAGAAGAAAGTAACCCTTCAGTATATATAATCACAAAAAAAGATGGACCTTCTCTTCCATAACACAAATATCAATATATATTATATTTTTCCATTTAATAAATCCATCTTATTCCCCCTTAAAAAACACAAATGTCCACATGAAAATAATATTCCTTTTAGTCTTCTCAAAGGAAAAGATCCGCTTTAGAGATCTCAGGTAACTTCCAGGAGCTTGCTCCTCTTTTCATGAAGTAGTCAGATAATTGGCAGCTCCTATCAATCCATTTGATTTTGGCAATCTCATTCTCTTGCATCTGTTTTAAGCTTGCAATATCAATTCATAATCTCTTTTCGTTAACGCACTTCATAAGAGTGAACATTTTCGCAAAATGACTTATTGTCTATAAGACATTCAATAGGTGCTGTTGCTGATACCCTTTTTCATTTAAAACTTCGGCCAGCATCTTTGATATAAATAATGCCATATCTACTGCCTTGACAAGGGAGAGAGCCTCAGCTGACATGTACTTGTAACAATTCTTTGTATCTTTTTAGATTCCTATGCCAATGAGCAACATTTACCATTTCCCTCATGAAAAACTCAAAAATCCATCACATGGATTTGCATAAGACATCAATAAACACAGTTTCATTTTTCTAAGATCACCCAAAGATGGAAATTTCAAAACACACTGCTCCATTTTAAATTTTATCAATGTTTTGTTGGCTTGAATGATTTCTTCAACCTTGGGATCATTCATTTTAGTGCTCAATTCCAAAACCTCAAAACTGACATCCGGCCTTGTTTGTTTGCCTAGCCAGCTGAGTTGCCCAATTAGATTCCTGAGTTCCTCTTTTTCCATTTCAGAAGCCGCTGTATCTTTCTGGGAGGGCCTACCATGACCAATTGCAATGGGATTGACATTCTCCAAGTAGGGTTGCTGATGTAAAATGATCCGCTCTGCCTGATTCCTAATCCAATGTAGTTAAATACACCAGAAGCCTAACTTCCAATTTTGAACATTGTTCTGAGCCCATTAATGACAACTGTTTCAAATTCGCTACTATCTTTCCACAAAAAAATCGTCTACACGCATCATAAAGATGCCTGCAAGTTTCCTTCCATGGTGCCAATAAAACATTGCCAGGTCTGCTTCCAACTGAAGACAGCCCAACTTTAATAAAACTGACCTCGCTGAGAAATACCAAACTCAGGAGACATCATCTAAACTGTATACACATTTAACTTCCAGAGTGTCCCTTCTGCGTATGATGCTTCTTTCAGAGGACGGAGAAAAACTTCCCTTTGAAGTTGATGTCCCTGCAAAAAAAGCAGCTTTAATATCAATAAACTTACATTCCCAAGCATTTGTAGCTAACAGAGCCAATAAGATCTTCAGAATAACTTTTCTTGCCGTAGATGAATCTACTCCTGGTCATCCAATTTTTCTTCAAACCCTCGTGCCACTAGCCTGGCTTTAGCTTTATAAGTCCCATCAGAGAGCACCTTTTCTGTACATATCCATTAATGAGATAGAGCTGGTTGTCCCTTACTGGCACCTGTGTATATCCCAAATTCTTTACAACTATGTAGTTCTTACTGTTTGGCAACCTTTATTAATTTATTGTCCAATTTGTTTGAAGCTACAAAGACTTCTCGATCACATGGGTTCTTCTGCTCCTTGTAGCATTACCAGTCTGTGCCATATTCCTTGACCTTGTTAGCTACACCCTCTATCATGCCTCATACCCCACTTCACTAAAGCAGGAACAACATCGCTATCGTATGTCAATTTGCCAAAACCTGCTAAGCTTCAATCCTTTTGCTGATGCACTTAAGGGTGATGATCTCCTCCCTTCTGGGACTGAGGACTACATACACATATGGTATATATTTAAGGTATTATAGATGTTCTTTCAACAGTTCGTGATCTCTTCCTAGACTCCCACTCCATGTCCGAACAGATACTACGTTTCCGTGCCATCAATTTTTGAACTTCATGTTCCCAATCCATAGGTCTAACCTCCTGTCCTTTATCTTGTATATTTAACCAGTTTTTATATTTTCCAGTGGCCTTCCCTGCTTTATCTACAATTGTCACATCCCGCCATTGACTGGCCCCTTCTGGCAAGTATGCAACTTTAGTGCCAGCTTTTGGCAGTTGTCTTCTAGGACAAATCGCCTCACCTTGTTCATCCGAATTACTGTGTCCATCGTCAGATACCCTATCAACTTCAGCAACCTGGTCCTCACAATCATGCAGCATATGGTAATGAGAAGTACATGGTTCCTCATCCCTTCCTAAAACCCTTTCAAGACCTGCAAATATGTAATCTGTGCTAACTAACCTTGATGAATATACCTGAATAGTCTGGTTTCCAGGCTGCAAAAGGACTGTTTTACCATCTGTACCTATAACCTTTCCTGGGCCTTTCCACTCGTTAAGTCCTTCTCTTTTATCGTATACCATGTCTCCCTGATTAAAAATAGTTTCCGATGGTTGTACAGTGTATCTTAGAGCTCACCGAATTCTCTCTGAAACTTAGGTTTTAAGGAACGCTCTTCCACACATGTGTAGTGCATTTAAATGCTCAGAAAAGGTAAAGCTAATTCCCTCCCAAGCTGGGAGATGATCACTCGGGACTGAAGGAATTTTTGGATTTCTGACAAAAAACAACCGATATGGACTACTGCCCCCAACTATCTGCAGTGAATTCTTGGTACTGACAGCCCATGTTAAAGCCAATGCTAATTTACAGCTCGGTCTACCTGCTAAAATCTTACGAAGCATTTTATCTATCACCACGCAATTCCTTTTACACACACTGTTACTAAAAGGGCTTTCTGCTGCTGTATTCATAACTATTATATTCATGTTTTCTCACATATCCTGAAACTCAGTTAGCAAACCACCCCTCTTCCCCCCACCATTATCAGTGAGAAATTTTACCAGTGGTCCCAATCTGGTCCCTATCCACTTTTCCATAACCAGATCCACAATTATTTTCTTTTCTCTAATGAATATGATTGTTGACTGGCTAAACCTTGTTGCCAAATTTACAAAATAAAAATGTTCTTTTCTTTATCCCACACCTTTAAATTCAACATCACAACTTAATTGAAATCCCTTGCTACGGGCAGGCTCACTAATCGGCCAAGATGGTGTCCTTCTGTATTTTATATATCACACCTAGCACTTATCTCCTCTATAAGTTTAGTGTACTCTCCATCTTTTATTCCTGCAACCCTTAGCAAATTTTTTAATCTTTGGGAGAGAGGTGGGCAAACCACCAATGCAATTTTAACACAATTGGCTTTTTGTCCTGCAAATTCTTATAACCTGATGCGAATAGCACTTCTTTAATTTCCTTAGTAGAAAGATTAGGTTTCATTAAAGGAATACAGTAGTGTCCAGATTGGAAAACCTGTGGATTTACAATTTATGCAAATACAATGGCCTTGTCATTTTTCCACGTCCAACTTCATTTCCACTTTCTCCATCAATGGTCTGCTCAACCGTAATGGTATTTCACTGGACACTACGTCTGTGCTGATGAAGTATCGACTCCAGCTATCTTCCAGGGAATCACTACCCTTTTTAAAGATCTTAGGGTATTATCATCTCTAAATCTGGCTCCAAGACTGGCTTCTTCAAACAGAGTTTTGTTTTTTGGTGCATAAAACTCCCCAGAGAGAACTTGCCTCACCTGTTTTCCTTCTTGCTCTTTTGACTAAACCAATTAAACTAAATTAACATAAGGGACGGATTTTAAAAAGCAGCCCCTTAAAAGGGGTACTGCAAAGAGAAAAACTCTTAAAAGGAAACTTACAAACATCAAATTAAAATGTGATTAAGAGGGTCAATAAAACACTCCAGACCACACAGTGCCCATCGGGCATGGAGGAAGACCTCAATCGCTTGCCTCTCCAAGGGCATTCGGCCATGAAATTAGCTGTGGAAGAGAGGCAAACAGTCAGGACAATCAGGCCAGATGGCCCTCATGATTGCCCGCTGCCTGCACCTGTTGATGGCCAACTTGGCCAGGCCCAGGAGCAGGTTCACAAGGAGGTCCTCTTCCCTCCCCACGTCCCCTGTGCACTGGGTGGTTTCCCTTTTAAACATCAAAATGGGTACTTAGGTTGTTAATTGATAATTAGCAATTGAACTCCCATATAGATGGGAGCACAAGAGTGAAATAACTTCTCCAGAGTTTAGTTTGAAAAAATAAACCATCTGTAAATAGAAATTCCAAATGGTCACAGTTTCACGGTCAGTTGTTGAATGGTCCTGTCACTCAGGATTGACATTCAGATCAGCTTCCGACTTAATTCAATGACAGGTTCCTGATGACACTCCAGCAATCAAATAGTTATCAAGTTATTCACATATAACATGGTTTCTTTTAAGATTAAAGAACATTTACTGGGAGGGTGAAATTATATTAAGTATCTTGAAAATATTGTAGCTGAAAGAAAAGTTGAGTAATTTTCTTTTATATTCTTCATTTCTTCAAGTAAAATTTGTTTTCAAAGGGAGATTTTTTTTAGCTCCACTTTCTCAGGATATTCCAGGCTAACATTACTGCTCTGAAGCAGGTACGTACCAGGAGCTTTGAAACTGCAAAACTGGGGCAAATTCCTTCCCTGTGGGGGACATCAGTGGCTTTTGCTTGGCATCTCCTTATGAATGAAACTACAAAGCTGCAGCAGGTTTTGGACTAAGTACCAGTAATGGAGAGAGAGAAAAAAAAATTTAGTTGCTGAACCACAGAAGTGGACTACATTACGTCATAATGTACTTCAAAAATAGTCTAGAAAACTCATCACGTATGTGATTTCTGTGTTGTAATCTCTTTTGTGCAATCTGTCTAGACAGCTTAATAGATGTGTGGCCATTATTAGAACATAATCATTCACTAAACAGAAGCTACATGACATGTATAGTGGCAAGTAGACGGTGAGACACAGAAGAGATGAATCTGACCACAAGGCTATAGCACTTCAATATGTTAAGAGTTGTTCAAGTGCATTGGAATAAACAGAGATAAGGTTTGTACATTTTCAAGGTATTTGATGCAATGGAGCACATGCAGTGAGCATTTACAGGGTTTCACTATATTCCAGTTACAAAGAATTCCCAGGAGCATCACAATTGTTGGTGTGAATGCTTTTGCCCAAATTCAGACAGAACCTTAAAATACTTTTGCAAGTAAGTATTCATGTTTTGATGAGATATTTATAAATACAAATGGTTTCCCATGGTGCTTCTAAGTAGGTTGGAGGAAGCAGCCTTTTAAGGGCAGAAACACTATACCATGTAATGTACTAATACTTTATTCTGCTGGTAGTGTGAAAGAAGCCACCACTTATGGGAAATGTAGCCCATAGAGCACAAAGCTTCATTCATAAATTTAAAATATTGGATCAAAAAGGAGAAATATAAAAAGATGTCTGGAATTCAGTGTCACAACAGTTGCTTTGTAGGACTGCATTAACGTACTAAAGAATTTTTTTTTTAAAAACAGATAATCTGATTTTATCTAGACTGGGAGAACGTTTGTTTCCTTTCTCTACGTTATCATGACATGTTCACTTGTTAGAAGTGCAGGAATGGATTGAGAAGAGCACAGAGAGTGCTTTTTGATGGCGTCTCATCATTCAGGAGAACCATGATGAAATCACAATTAATGTTTTTTGCTGAAAAAAAGACATGTCTAAGCTTTTCATCCTGCACTCATCAGGGCACTCACAAGAATACCAATATAAGGGGGAAAACAATTGATACTGTATGTGAAGAGAGTGCTGATTGATTGGCAAGTGGCATTGCCATGGAGAATGTTCCACTGTTGGTGACTGATAATTAACTGACAAGCATCGTTTAACATTTAAACCAGGCAGCTTGACCCTGATTGGTCAAGAAACTGTCCTGAGGAATGAGTCAGCGAACAGCTGTCACTTATTTTGTTTAGCTGAAACAGGCACAATGTATGTACATGTTCTGCTGTCTGCAAAAAACAGGGCCCTATGTATATATGTTGCTTCCAGTATGCGCAAATGTGCCATATTGCGCGCCCGACTACAATCTTAAACAATGGTTGGCAGCTGTCAGTCACCATCTCCATAGCAACACCACTTGCCAACCAAACAACACTTGCTTCATGTACAGTGTCAATTGTTGTTTTCCCCGTTATATAGGTATTCTTGTGAGTGTCCTGATGAGTGCAAGATGAAAAGCTTAGACATGTCTCTTTTTTTCAGCAATACTCAACTTCTGTACAACCAAACAGCTAAATGATTATTTTGATCATTCATGGAATTGTTGCTGGCAAGGTCAACACTTATTGCACATCTCCAATTGTCCTTGAAAGATTTCAGAGCATTGTTTCACAGCACACAGCAATGATCAAATATCTTGAGGATTTTATAGTTGGTGAAAGGCATAATAACCTCATTATTAACAGCAGATAAGGTCAGAGTGGAATTGGGGAATAAATACCAGAAATCAAATTGTAGAATCCCTCAGAGAAAAAGGGAAATCCTTGTATTCTACAAAAATGTTGCCTAAACAAAAGCCTTTATAATGAAGAATCTTAATGATTTTTACAGGTAGAGCAAAAAAAATTAAACATAGCCACTCTAACTTATACCTTCTGTTAATAGGATCCAAGCCAGTTGGTGAAACACAAACCAAGACACAGAACCTTTTCTTTATTGACAGTGAGTTTATTGATTTGTTCATCTCACAGTTTGCCTCCCACACAGTGTCCCAGCTATCCCCTATTTATACGTGCTCAAAGACAATTAATAGCCATCACCTGTTTTCCTTAACCTGAACAATGTAAATGACATTAAAAGACCTCAACTATGTAATGGATAAGACATTGACGTCTTTTCCCTATACTAAAGCAACATTGCAATCATTTCCTGGGCTATGTGGCTCCTCTTAACTACCACTGAAATTTTAAGAGAATAGGGCAGAAAATTACATTTCAGAAACTTTGCAAAAATATCAACTGATGTATAAGCTGTTATATGATAGCAAGTGAAAACAGATTTAAAACTAACAATGGATTGTACCATCACAATTCTATTTACATAAGATTAAAGCCAGAGTAAAGCTAGTATGGACCTAATTCTCCACAAAACACCAACATGTTGAATTGAATTAGCAAAGTTTTTTATGGATTAAAATTATATGTCAATCCAGATTGATATATATTTAATGTGTAACCAATGTAAATATTATGAAGAAAGTAACTAGGTTTAAACTAAAGCAAGCTATTCTCTCAAATCGAATTTTGGAAGTGGATTTTTTACATTTAATGTGTTTAGAATTAGTAAACAGATGGGAAACATTGTTTGCCTGGATCAGGAGTTCTATATTATAAGAATCAACATAAAAGGCATTTGTGTATCAATATTGTGGAATGTTTTAGAATTCTATACTTGGGTTAAAAGTTATCCTTGGATCACGCATTTCGCTCATCTGGAGACAAGTCTAATTTAAGAGCAAACAGGAGTCAACTTAGGACTCAGTACTAACAGAGACACAAAGCAAGTGCTTGGGCTTGCCAAGTCCCACCTTCCTTGGATGGATATTGAGAGCCCATGATAAATTGTCTTTATTAATAACCAGTATTAAAAACAGATTTCAACCAATAATGGAAGTCAGAATCTAAAACGTTAACTAAATTCACGTGTATGATGTCTGATCTGTTTTTAGGCTACCTTTCAGTTTGAAAACTATAACAAATAAAAGCAAAAATTTGTAGAGTTACAAAAAAGCCATAGTATTTCAAAGATCAACATAATCTCAGGCTAGGCTACCACAGATTGCTTCTATCAGTATTTTATTCTTGGCCTCAGATTTTCTTTAATGAGTGCATAACTTCTAATCGGAATGTTCTACTAATGCACAGAAAAATTATGCAGCACAGGAGACCATTCAACCCATCGTACTTGTGCCAGTTTTTTTGCAAGAACTATCCAATTAGTCCTATTCCCCTGCTCTTTCACCATAGTTCTGCAAATTTTTCCTTTGCAAGTATACATCCAACTCTCTTTTGAAACTAATAAATTTGCCCCTATCACCTTTTCAGGCATTGCATTCTAGATCATCATAATGCTTTGCATATAATAAATTCTAACCTCACCCTCTGGTTCTTTTGTTAATTATTATTTGAAAAAAAACAAACTAGACAAATGACCAGATTCCAAGTGCTTACTTGCAATTCAGAAACCAGCCTTGGGGAAGTGCGAGACCATAGCCCAGTAGGACCCAACTAATTTCCCTATTAGGAAAGTGCTGTGTTCCACTGCGCAATCCTACAAGTTAAATCACAGTTGTTAGAACACAAGCAGTACAGATGCTTCAGGGAGACAGTACAATATACTCTTTTTAATTATGTAATTTAAATTAGCTGCTAATTAGATTTTTTAAAAACTTAGCACTAATTAGTCATACTACTCCACTATTTATAGGGTTTTATTCAAAATATTGGATAATTTGATTTTCGTGCAAAAAATTACTAAAATCACCAGGAGTGAAATGTATGGCTGCGAACAGTGGAATTTTGAAGAAACCAGGATTTGTGCATAGTGCTATTTGAAATCAACATACTGAGTACATTAAGCAGAGCTAATAAGTCACTAACCCGTTATCACTTTGCTGTCTTTTTATTTTTCTTTGAAGCCTGCTCCTACTATACACTATAAACAAATGAAGTGTAAGCAGGCAGCCAAAACTGCTCTCAGGCTTCTTTGAATGGTACTCTATGTGCTTCAATGGGCAGAACTGTCCTCTTGTCCGTAATGTGGTCAACACCAGCAATTCACTATACAGCAATGGTCAATCCAAACCAATAACAGTGTAATGTGTTACCTCTAATGTTTCACTCCACAGAATGCAAAGATCATCAGGAAACCAATACTAAAAACTGGAGACTCAGTTCCCTCACACGCTCTTCAGGAGTTAATTGCGAACATGGCATTGATACCCGCTTGAGAGCAGGTCAGCTACCTATCATGTTGGTTCATTGCAGAAGAAGCGAAGAAATAGAAGGCAATAAGAAATCTTCAATTTTTCAGCAATGAGAAAGTAAACTTGCAATGTGACGACAGGTTAAAAACAAAGGGTGTATTCTTCCTGCATTGATTGTTAATTAGCCAACATCCAGAACAGAAGCAATTGTATGATTCATTAAGCTTAGTTTTAGCAAGAAACCTCCTTCTCCAAGCAGAAAATTGGAAACTGCTTAACGGTGAATTTGAAAATTGCTGAAAAGAGACACATGTCTAAGCTTTTCATCTTGCACGCATCAGGACACTCAAGAATACTAATTATTCCCCATATACAGGTATTCTTGCAGGTGTCCTGATGAGTGCATGACAAAAAGCTTAGACATGTCTCTTTTTTCAGCAATACTCAAATTCTAATGGTGAATTTCTAATGCAACATAAACTCTGCATAGCACTGAGGATAAATGAATTTAAAATGAATAGTTTGGTGAATTCCTCAAATGTCAGTAAGCATTTGCCTTTAAAAAATACAAGATATTTTATAACTAAATCAACTGTTGCAAGCTGACGACTCAACATGAAGTGTTGCATTATTTGCAAATGGAAGACATCAGAAACAAGACAAATTTACAAAACACCTTTAATGTAGAAAAAGATTTGTAGGCACTTCACAGAAGTATAATTAGATATAAATGGATGCAGAGTTAAAGGAGGGGTAACCAAAGGCTTGGTAAGAGATGGATTTTGAGAAAGTAATTATAAAAGTGGGGAGGGAAGTAGAGGTGGACAGCCTCGCATGGTGAGGTGAGGGGTGATGATGCACAAAAGACCAGAATTCGAGGAGCTGTGAGAAAGGGATGCGTGAGGCCATGAAAGGAATTCAGCAAGGGGATGAGCATTTTAAAATTGGAGGTGTTGGGGGGAACTGACTTCTTGGAATTGTTTTCAGCCAAGGAGAGATGATGGATAAGCAGGATTTGGTGTTGAAAAGAATACGAGCAGCAGAATTTTGGATGAGTTGATGTTTATGGAGGTGGATGAAAGGCTTGCCAAGAGAGCATCTACAATATTTGAGTCCAGAGGTCAACAAGGGCATGGATGAGGGCGTCGTCAGCAAATAATCTGATATTGCGGCAGGAAGTGAAGTTATGGAGGTGGAAACAGGCAGCCAGGTTGGAATAGGACATTGAAGTCTCAAATAATCTGGTTCAGCCTGAGGCACTGGCCAGGGAGGAGGATTTAATTGATGGCTAGACTATGAACCTTGTGGCCGGGGCTGAAGATGACAGCAGCTTTAGTCATCTCAAAGGAAATTATGGATCAGCCAAAACCCACTGTGGACTTTAGTAACTTTACAATCACACCCCTAGTATATTTTTCTCAGAGTGGTAGAGTATAAAGGGAATGCATCTTGTCTGAATTCATATGGGAGCAAATACAGGATACAAATGGAGAAATTGAGATAGTCACATGTGACAAAAGGTTGTGGTCATCTGGTTTTGTTTCCTGCACAGGAAACCTCTCCCAGGGCCCAATAACAGCTCATGTTTAAAGAGAATTATAATAACCTACTGCAGGAATCTCATTTTGACCCAAATCTACGAAAATAGTGATTTTCATCACTTTTAGCCAAATGTGTAATCATGAACTACAAATGCTACTGTAGTCATGGCATAACACAGGAAGTAGACCTACTTGCTCATAAACAGAAACTATGAACCAAAAATAATTCATCATACAAAAATGACTGCACATCAAGAGGAACTATTACAAATTTAAAGAGCAAAGACCTGTGCCAAGCTTGCTGAACACAACCTTGAGAGTTAGAGCAGATACTGCGCGCAGTTAAAAACTACTGCTTTGCTAACATAACAGAAACTGAACATGTTTTTTTTTTAAAACTCATGTACAAATTAGAAATGCAAAATTTCACAGTTGAGTCTCAGAATTGTTACAGCCCAGGAAGAGGCCATTAGGCCCATCATGTCTGCAGCCACTCTCCGAATGAGAAATTCCCTTAGTGCCAGTTTCCCCCCTCCTCCTCGTAACCCTGTACGTTCTTCCTTTTCAGATAACAGTCTAATTCCCTTTTGCATGATTCGATTGAACCTACTTCCTTCCTCACTCTCAGGCAGCGAATCCCACTAGCAGAGACCAGTGCCCCCTCGTTCTCGATCCTTTCATGACTGGGAACAGTTTCTCCTGATCAACTCTGTCCAAGTCCCTTGTGATTTTGAATACCTCTATCAAATCTCCTATTAGCCTTCTTCCCTTCCAACTTAGGAATATTTTGTTTCTGTGGTGTGTTCAATATCAACATCAGTTCAGTTGATCAAAACCACCTTTAGCAAAACAAAAGCATTAAGCACAAATGTGACTGAACTGACAGATCAAGGATGATTTTGATGTTCATGTGTGTGTTTTGCAGTTTGGAATTAAACATAGGAACTTTCTGTGCTACCCTTTGCTTAAAATCTATGCCATTGCTTATGCATTTTATTAGGAAAGAGTAGTTTTCATTAACTTCTGTTAGCTGTTGGTCTGCTGCCAACTGCAGTTTTGAAATCATCACCATGGAGATGATGCTGTCAAGATGAATAGGCATTTTAATGTGTATAACAACCATGGTGTAGATCACAGCAAATTCAGCAGAGGAATCTATTTGGCTCACTGTCCTACTTATTGTACTGGGTCCACATAGAAACTGTTCAAATTACATTTCCCTGGTCCTTTGCTTACTATTAATGCTTTTCCCTCTAGAATATTTATTTAATGCCCGCTTAAAGATTGTGATTGACTTGACTTTAGTATCTACTTCTAAAATTCCTTATTCTATTAACACTTTACCTGAAAAATTTCTTCGGCACAATTTAAAACCACACTTCTAGTATTGCTGTCTACTCCTATTAATTTGATGCTGCTTAATTAGAATTACTGGATAAAATTTTTATAAAAATGACAACTATTATTAGACCACAGTTCCATATTTATGTCCCCTTTTTAATAAATCAACCATTTTATCACTTCCCCTTGCAAGCCCTTTAGAAATTTGGAGCTCCTTCCTTAACTTATCTTGTTTCAAATGAATAGAGTTCCTGTATTTTTATAATTCTACTCTCTCATCTTTGTTGTCACAATGATAAATCTGTTTAATCTTTTCTATGGTTCCAATATCTTTAACACATAGGACTGTTCAAAATTGTACAAAGTAATCCAGCTAATCAATATATTTTACAGATTCATCATCACCCCTTTTTGTACTGTGTTCATATAAACATTTGTGACTTTTATAGGCAATTGTTCAGATATAAAAGTCTCTTGTCTGCTGCTAATTCAAGAGAATTTTAGTTTGGTATACAATTCCACCCTCAGTACATTGTCAGAAAAATATATTATTTCATATCTATATATGCTAACATTTTTATCCATTCACCTATCCTGCATCATTCCTCAGTTTATCACATTTTTAAATTTTTCTCCAGAAAATTTTGCACTGTTCCTTCTGAGCTCATTATCAAAATGTTACAAGGGATTGCAATAGAGATCACCAGAGCATGCCACTAGTTTCACTTATGAATCAAAAAAACTTCCATTTACTCCTATTTTCTATCCTTCAGTCATTCCTTGAGACACTATATGAAGGCACATTGTTGATAAAGGTTACAGTGTCAACTTGCAGAACCATTTGGCAGAACTCTGAATGCATATTTACATGCATTAATAATATTTTTGCTCTTGACTGTTAAATTTTAAACTCTTGCTAGTTGGAATATCTACTTTCCCAATATAAAAGGCTGGACATACTCAGCAGATCTGGCCAAATTAGTGGAGAGAAATTGAGTTAGCAGACAAAATTTTGCAGGTGGGTGAGCCCGTAAAATTCTCTGGGTGGCCTTCCTGTCGACTACCTGCCTTTCCCAACCGGTCAGAAAATTTGTGGGGGAGGGCTGCCCTTGTCCCAATCAAGGCCCTTAAATCGTCACTTAAGGTCTGCTTCCTGCTCAGCTGCAATTTTGAGGCCGGTGGAAGGAGGTCAGGGACAGTCCAGAGTGTTGGGGAAGGAAGCAAGTTAACTCGCAAGGAGTTCAATTGCTAATCATCAGTTAACAACCTAATTATCCATTTAGATGTATACAGGGGAAAACAAGTGCAATTTCTCCATGTCGAGAGTTTTATGCACCAGAAATAAAACTCTATCTGAAGGAGTCTGTCTTGGTTTTGGTCTTTATTTCCAAACAACTATTGGAGCTTAACTCGGAGGCTCAGTGGGTAAGCATCGGGACAAGAGGGGTGGGGGGAGAAAACTGCCTTAGGTCCCAGCAGTGGTCACCGCTCTCGGTGGTGCTACTGGGATTACAGGGCTGCCATTCAACCAGATTGGCCAGCAGTTGAGGATGCGCTCGCGTAGACTTTTTTTGGTGCCGGGTGGGAAACATCACTGTACAAAAAATCCTGCTTAACCAACATTTCAGATCTTATCAGAACCTTGGGTGTATTATATGCTACATAGAAATACTGAAACGTTTATGGCACATAGGAAGGCCATTTGGCCCATTGTGTCCATGCTAATGTTTAAACAATTTCTACATTCCAGCTAGTTGGGCCGTAAACTGGAAAAATTATTTAACCAAGCTAAAAAAACAATTACATATAGATCTGTATTGATGTGAATGAGTGTAAGTTAGCCAATTAAAATACATCTTGGACCACAAGTCCCAGTGTATGCTACATGAAATGGAACCTTGAAATGAAAAGTAATGGGGATTCTCTGGACTTCAACATTTTTGTAACGAGTTCCTGACACAAAGCTAATATAAAAGTTTGATTAATAACTGTACCATTTCTTTGTGTTAGAAGCTAACATAGTCTCTACTATACTGAGATAACCAAGAGTTCAAGCAAAAGGAGAACTGATTCAAGCGGGTGAACATATTTCAATGAACAGTCACTAAAACCTGCTGAGATTTGTCGGAAGCTACTCACATAGTTTTTGAAAAGCCAGTCTTCAACAAAATCCTGACTATAGAATATAATTGATAAGTTTCTGCTCCTTTAGCAGAGAAGTATCTTTTCCTAGGTTTGAGTTCTGCTGTCCCAGGATTTTCAGCTTTAGCTTTGAAAAGAATATAGTGGAAGAAAGAAATCAGGGAACGTAGGTGTGAACTAAATCGAGGTTTTATTTAGCTATATGGCCTACTTGATACTCTTGTCACCTTGTGCCTCTACATAATCACAATCCCACATGCTATCTTGAACAATGTCTGTCACTATATGCGCATCTAAATTTATGTGAACAACTACTCTTCAAGCTTCAATAAAAAGGGCAACCACAAAGAAAGCAAAATTTTTAAAAATCTCACTAATGCAGACCTCAAATTAGCAGTGTTCCAGTGCAGTAGAATTTGGCAAAAAGACAGCTAGAATAGGAGGGCAACAACTTTGAGAACCAATAAACATGAAATTCCAAAGCATGCTTACGGCACCATACTTACACACAACAAAACCTGAACCTTTAAAAATTACATATAACCTAAATAAATTAGCATGTAATTTGCTTCTATTAAGACATTAGATATAAATTTTACTAGCAGACCGATGATTTTGCTAGATGCTGATCTTATAGTTGTAGCTCTGCAAGCATAACTCCAAGACTTAATTGGACAACTCTGAAGAGAACATGATATATCATCACTGAAGGCAAAGACGAAGGTCTCCAAGGACATATTTTGCGATTTCCTGTTTGCCGATGACTTTGCACTGGCTGCTGGCTAAGAGCTGGACATGCAATGTATCACGGATTTATTCTCCAATGCATGTGACAACTTTGGCCTCACAATCAAGCACAAAGAAAACTGAAGTATCAGCCTGCTTCAGGAAAGCCCTATCTCGAGCCCAAGGTTTCACACCATGACTAGAACCCGTCAGTAGTTCACTTATCTCAGCAGCATGCTCTCTCAATCTGTTTATATGGATGATGAGACGCATGCAAGAATTGCCAAAGCCAAGTGTAGCCTTCAGCATACTTCAAACATCAGTCTGGAAATGAAGAGGAATAAGTCTGCCTACCAAACTGAAAGTCTATACAGCAACAGTCCTGCCCACTCCACTCTGCGCATGTGTGACTTGGACTGTGTACCACCATCATGGTGAGAAGTTCAACTACTTTCACTTGAGCTGCCTTCAAAGTTTCTGAAGATCAGATGGCAGGACAAAATACCAGACACTGGAGGTGCTCACCCATGCTGGCATGCCAGGCATCCACACCATACTGAGACAGTCACAACTGGGTTAGGGCTGCTCACGTAGCAAGAATGAACTTCTCACCATGATGGTGGTACACAGTCCAAGTCACACATGTGCAGAGTGGAGTGGGCAGGACTGTTGCTGTATAGACTTTCAGTTTGGTAGGCAGACTTATTCCTCTTCATTTCCAGACTGATGTTTGAAGTATGCTGAAGGCTACACTTGGCTTTGGCAATTCTTGCATGCGTCTCATCATCCATATAAACAGATTGAGAGAGCATGCTGCTGAGATAAGTGAACTACTGATGGGTTCTAGTCATGGTGTGAAACCTTGGGCTCGAGATAGGGCTTTCTTGAAGCAGGCTGATACTTCAGTTTTCTTTGTGCTTGATTGTGAGGCCAAAGTTGTCACATGCATTGGAGAATAAGACACACGAATCTTCAATGGAAAGCTCGAGTCTGGAATGCGCTCTCACAGTGGTCAAAGGAAATGCTACAAGGACACTCTGAAGGCTTCAATTAGGACTTCGAATCCTGGGAAAAGCTTGCCCAGACTTGCTGCACGTGGCACAACCAAATAAAAACATGCAGCTCCCTTTGAAAACATAAATCAGGGAAAATGCAAGGAGGGGAAATCCCAAGCCAGCAACTCATCCAGAACTCAATCGTATGTGGCATCCTGCCCTATTTGCAGCAAAACCTTCGGGCAGAGATCGGCCTCAACAGTCACCTACATACCAATTGGGACCCTAGCAAACATTGAAGATGATGAACACGGTCGTCACCTTCACCTCAAAGGACGAACAAGACATCATCTGTGATTAACCCAGACACCCAGTAATGAAGCATTACAGTCAAGTGGCTTGCCCGCAACTTTTGATCAAGTAGCCAAAGATTGCAAGATTTGTATGGTGAGCGAGTCCCGAGCGAGCTGTCGACTTTATATGGCAACACATTAATTTCAGCACAGCAGGTTTTGGTACTAGCAATCATCCGAAACCTGAAGGCTTACTTTCAATGTCAACTGTCTGGATTAATTACAAAACAGCTCACATTCTGCATAACTAAATGGCTATAAAACAAACAGCATCCCACATCAAGCCAGTAGATCTCGGTTGTATGAAATAAAGTTTTTTCCCCCCACAATCACTTAACCTCTGCAACAACAAGTTTTATCATAGAAATATGTACCTCATTAGATGAGCTCAAAATTGCGTATGATTGCCACATAATATAGAATAAAAATGGAATTTCCTATTTGCCTCAGTCATTTCCTTAATGCTGCATTAAACAAAGAAATCTGCTGGGAGCAGACACTTCCTCCCAGTGCCATCCTGTAAGAGGACAATGGAAAGTAGTTTTTGCATGGCTTCATAGTAGATTAGGTTAGCACATCAACTACCTATACTTCTGACCAGTGAGTATCAGTTAGGTTGTCAGCTCTGGGATATTGTGATAAGGAAGTAACAGATATTTAAAATTATATTTATAGTAGGTTTGTGGCTCGTGTTAAAATCATTAACTTTTTGTCAATTCACAAAATCATCACAAGGACAACTCCACGTAACACTGGAGAAAGGGATGACTGTACACATATATTTATGATTTAATGGCAATTAAAATGAATAAATTTACCTTGCAACAAGCTGAAATATCTGACATTTTTATGTGAGAAGTAAAATAAAATCTGTGGCTCCTACCTTATGTGGGAAAAATAAAGAAAAATCTGGGCCACTTACTTGCAATGCTTCAATCACTACATCTCTTGCTTCAAGTTCTCCTTCAAGCACACTGAAGAACATCAGCAATTCTGGCTTGCTGAGATTTTCCAGGTTCATTTTTGCTCTGAAAAACAAAAGATTCACTGACTGACTATGATAGTTAGCTTAGGTTTTCTCCCCCCTTTAGTTTGACAAACTAAGTTTAACAAATAGTACACAAAGTATTGTAGGGAGCAAACCTCATGAAGGTGGGTCCAATAGTTTGATGGTTCTTTCATCAAGGCCATTTTCTTTCAAGCTCAGAACACTGCCTCTAAAACCGCATCTTTCATCTCAAGAGTCTGTTCAATAGTCTCCATTATGGTCTTTCCATTTAGACCATATATAGAAATTACAAATCATCCAGAATGCCATGTTTTTTTGTCCTCACCTGTCCTGTTGTCACTAAGCTGCACTGATACCCTTTGGAAGATCTACACTAAGACACTACTCTTTACCTGCAAATCCAGACATGGCCTCAATTTCTTCTGTTTCTTCAAACCCCTTCAGCAAGTAGGTCCCCTGTGCGTATCATCTACTCCAATGATTGTGACCTAGTTTTCATTCCCTGCCCAAACATAATGCACTCCTTTGGCCATCAAGGTCCCTGCAGTTCATTCGTCAAAATCCTTCCCACTTGTAAAAACTTATAAAAGTTTGCTGGCAATTCTGCCCTTTGCACAAGAATTAAACTAATGTCCTTTAATTAAATTGGAGTTTTTCGTCTATGGTTTATTTCTCTTTTCTTCACAGCATTTGAGGTTAATATTATTCCGTTTTATTTTAAAATAGCTTCCTAGACTGGAAGTTGCACATTCACCAAAGCCAGAATACTTAGGCCGGGAATCAAATCTACTGAAGTCAGTTCCATGAGGATAAATTGATGGAAAGTCATTAGTTTCAATCTTGCAGATGCAACGTTTTATGTCAGAAATTTACTAATTCAGGAATGTTTAAATTGTAATGTAGTTGATTCAGTTAAGTAACTGAGTTTGCTGTGATAAATTTCTGCTACTATTTAGTATATTACTAAATAAACTCAAATCACAATTTTAACTTAAGCCACAGTCTGACAATCGTTTTTCTTCTGTTGTTCAAAGAACAGAAGACCACATCAAGACTTATGGTATCTTCAGTGAGCAAATTACAGTAACAAAGTAAGTTTGTACAATGTGACATTGTGAGATACTGAGTGTATAAGGTTAAACTGGTTCATAGAGAACAAGGGCTCACTTACAGGATTGGTCTTTTGTGCTAAAAAGAGCAAGATCTGATACAGCTCAAAAATTGTTAACAATCCAGTTTTAAGATCCCTAGAACAGACTTTGGAATAGCACTCAGTTGTTTTTCCTGGAAAACAGCCACTTATGTAAACGTTGGGCCAATGTTAATCCTGGTTCTTCAATAACCTAAGCTCAGTAACAGTCAGGGTGCAATTTCTGTGATGAATTTCTAAAAGCTAATTTTAATTTGAAGACAAACATTTAACTGCTTAAAAAAGGAACAGATTTAGCATTGTGACACTAAAAAATGATTGAGGATCATAAATTTTGCAGTCCAGTGCCTGATTTAACTATCATGCTAAATGTGACACCACCTTTAGCTTCACAATCATCAGCCTATAGTTTTAACACTGGTTAACTAACATTTTTTTATGATGCAAGTTAACTAATGGAATCCAATATTAAAACCTAGAAAACAAGTCATTTTTAAAAATAAAAGCACAGCTCCCAAAGGTGTCAACTCATGGAGGTACAACAGCTCCATAGGTGTCAGTGCTCTTAAGCACCATCGAGTGGTGTAAAGCTTAGGCAGTCAGCTCTGGGAGCTTATTTAATCTTGGCCCAATGTCTTTTTTAAAAATTCATTCATGGGATGCGGACATCGCCAGCAATGCCACAATGTATTGCTTATCCCTAATTGTTCAACAATGTAGTGGCAACCTGTCTTCTTGAACAGGTGGAATCCATGTGAAGTAACTCCAATATTGCCATGAGGTAGGGAGTTCTAAGATTTTGACCCAATGGCGATGAAGGAACAGCAATATATTTCCAAGTCAGGATGATGTGTGACTTGGAGGGCTGCTTGCAGGTGTTCCCACACCTCTGCTGCCCTTCTTCCTCTAGGTGGTAGAGATTGCAGAATTTGGAAATGCTGTCACAGAAGCCTTGGTGAATTGCTGCAGTGTCTCTTGTAGATGATGCACACTGTAGGTGGAGGGAGTGGATTTTAGTGGTAGCAGATGGGGTGACAATCAAGGGGGCTGCTTTGTCTGGATGGTGCCGAGTTGCTTGAGCATTGTCTACACCTGTGCAATTTCCAACAGGAGCACTGAATAATTATCAGGAGGAATCTTAGGTGATACTGCCCACTTTAGCTGAGGGTCATCTTAGCTGGGTTGGCATTAGAGTTCCTACGATCAGCTAACTCAGAATAAAGTGAATTTTGAATCTGGAACTTCTCTGGTCTGTATGGTTCAATTATAAAATTTGCTTTACCAACTGACCTGTCATGGAAACCCAACAGCTAGGAACGACAGCGTAAACTTTTAAGACTGTTGTGAAAATGAGACAAATGAGTGGGAGAGACAGACAAAATGATGGACTTCTACCGAAACACAAACCATCAAGTACAATAAACACATGGTACTTTGCAATTCTATAGCAGAGGCAAAATCATAAAAATGTACAGTACTTGTACAAAAATCACTATTAAAGTATTTTCCCAAAATACCAAACATAAAAAGGACTAAAAGAGAGGTACACATGACAGAGGTGCAATTTATATAAACAGATTATCTTAATTGAAATTTACAATACCTGGTTCTTTATTAAATATGAAGCATTATATCGGTACAAAATAGAAGTGATGTCTGTTAGCTTTGCTGTGGTAGAACTGGACGTACTGGATGAGCCAGTACTGCTGTGCTTCAACAGCCTCAAAAAAGGTACACCTCTTTCGGCTAGCATCTAAAAATAGTTAGGCACAGTTGAACATTGCTTTTAACCACTGGTTCGTAATAAGAGTGAGCTTTCAGCAATAACTTTGATGAAATGCTGGACAAGTTTACTCCCGGAGAGTTTGTATGTCAGTTATCAGTAGTACAGTGTTCTGAATTATTCCATTTCACTCTTGGAAAGTGGAGGTCAATTATTCACTCTAATGTTTTTATCCCCCCAATAACCAAACTTTGAGATAGACAATAAGCAAGTGAAACATTTTTGCACATATCCGATGCAAATAATTAATGTTTATAATTACGATGCCCTTTGACAATCACAGACTTTTCCAGGCTGCCTGAAACCACTTTTCCAAAGTAAAAATCAACTCATGCTTAATTCAAAAGTATCGTTGCTAATGAATCAGACTTCCTTGTAAACCAGCTACCATATTGCCTTCCAAAATATTACTGTCTAGGGGGTGTAAAGATGTACAAAGTCCATTTATTACCAGACCATACAATAAGAAAATCACACCCAAACCTAACTCACTAATCCAGCAGACAATGTCCCTTCTCTACATATTAACGCAATTAAAAACTTGAAAAACAAGTTTATCCTTGTACAAGATCATTGGATCTTTACATAGAGTAAACTGATTTTCCAAATTATACTTTTAATCATATATTCACTCCTACTTACACCAAGTTATTTATTGAACTTTTTTTTTAATAGATTGGGTCATTCCTCAATTCAGTTTGCATTACTCTGCCGAATTATGAGGCAAACAAAACCAGTAGGCTATCACAAAGACGAAAGAACATACAAACTTTTCCAGCAGTCCATCATCCAAGCAACTTGATTCACAGAGGTCTGCTGTTAGTTTTGCCCCTGCTTTTATTTAAAACTTCAAGGGCCAAAAATCTGATAGTGCCAGTTTTTGGGCACGGGGATTGCATGTGTGGATTGCTCTGTGCCCACTCGACATGATGCACGCAGCCTGCAAACTTCAGGTTGCTTGCTCATTTCCTTGATTGCAGCATAAAGTCCAGCACTAAGTGCACTGCTGACCAGCTACATACTCAGCAGGGAGGGCAAAGACCAGTGGGCACCTCTTAGAGGAAGTGCATTCTGACTGAAGCAGGTAATGGAATGGTCTCCAAAATGTGTTTCTGGAAAGTGAGAAAAAAATGTAGCAATGGAGCAGAGAGAGATGCGCTCCTAGGTTCTCTGATGCACTGGTGCAGACCTTAGCTTAGGAGGCAGAAAGGAAGATAGGAGGCCCTCAAGGCATACATTGCAAAAGCAATGGCCACTGAAGTCAATTCGAGGCCTAAAGGACCTGACTGCAGTGCTGGAAAAGGTTTAAATACCTCATAAAAGTGGTCAAGAACAGTGAATGCATCTTCAAAAGCCATCTCTTATCCATCCCAGCACACCAGCAAACTTGCACAGTGCTCAGTGCACCAAACCCCCTTCACACCTGGATTCATGCCCAATATGCTCCACCTCAACCTCTCACATTAATCAATGATGCAAGCCTCATACCAACAGAAGAAAAGGTCAAAAGCACTTCAGCCTGAAGTCCTATGTTAATGCATTTAAATAGTGCTCCTGCTGGAGGGGTTCCAGGGTCCATCCTGCAGCTAAACTAATGTTTGGCTGAGAATGGTTAACAGAACCTGGGAGGTGTTGAAAATAGCAGGTTTGGTGCCAAATCTGAGTTCGGCACTAAGTGATGCCACGATCTTCCCACTCTGCATGGTTTCAGCACAGGCATGGCTTCTCCTGCACTAGTACCCACTTCCAATCATGATGCGCCATACAGACCATTTCGGAAGTGGACTATCTGCCATTTTCAGTACCTTTGGACTTGTCAAATGCTACAGAGCCCAATTTTGCAGTCTTAGACTCCCAAGATTTTGTGCCAGTATTAATATGAACTCTGCTCTGTGAAAACAGAACTATTTACTACTTATCAAAATGTTAGATTTCCCCTATATTGCAACATCCATTCACTGAAATATTATTCAAACTCAGCAGCTGAGTTAAAGTGCAAGAACAACGAAAGGGCACAGGTTTAAGGTAATTCACAAAAGAAGCAATGGAGACACGAGAAATTTTTTCATACAATGAGTGATTACGATCTGGAATGCATTGCACAAGACTGTGGTGGAAGCCTGTGAACGTGTACCTGCATAGCTGATTTTCATTTGCAGTACAACAGAGTTTTGGTTCTGTGATTAGCAGGAATCCTGTCACTAAAGCGCAGAATTCAGTGGTGCAAACAAACTGCTGGTGAAACTGGACTCATATTAGAAATTATGAAAACTCCTCCCTATACAATGAATAAAATGGTTTAATTGCTAGGTTTCAGAGTTAACACTGTGGAATGATGCCATGAAATATTAGAACAGGAACTTGCAACTTTATCCTTCACACTGATGTTCCAATCTTAGCCATGAGAAAAGAGAATGGGGAGATGAAAAAAAAAACAAGAGTTTGGATGATGATTCGTGCGACTGTAAACTTATCACAAATGCATGCCAAGGAAAAAGAGTTTACAAAGGAAAGTCCTATAGAGATATCAGGTTAACCCTCTTCCCTTATAAGGGGGAGTATCGGTATTTGCTCTTATTAGGTACTTCTCAACATAACTTGGAAAAACAAAGTACAATAAATTTCTAGTTTGTATTAATTACATAAATATACTCAATTTCCTGTAGTTCTTCTTACAGGTAGTCTGGCACTTTGAAGCACGGTTTTGGATGGGCAGGTGCCAGCCTTGGCTCATTGGTAGCAATTTTGCCCAAGCCCGATGGTCATAGGTTTCTGCCCCGCTCCAGAAACAAGAGTAATGTTATCTGGGCTGACACACCTCAGCGTAGAACTAAGGGAGTGCTGTATTGCTGGAGGTGCAGATTTTCCGATTAAATTTCATAAAGTTTATTTGATGGTTTAAACTGTTTAAAAATATATTTTGGACTCTTTTCCTCTGCTGCTTGCATCTAGATTAATACTTGTAGAAGGTTCACCTAGAGCTCATATGACACAGATTGCTGCAATGTACTACAGAGTTCTTTACAGGAGGTGAAAAATTGATTATAATAATGCGTACCTTTCACCTTTCACTGACTTTGTCAACAGTTACAACACTCCAACTTAACTGAAGGACCAAACATCTGGGAATTGAAGCTCAGGCCTCTACAGAGGAAACTACCTGGAAACATTTCTAACACACGGTGGCTTTGTGGATAAATTTAATGGTTTTTCAGAATTATGTAATTTTTAAAAATATATCATGGCACAAATCCAAGTTTCATATATCTGGATGTTTGCAGAAACAACATGGAAATTTCTGAGCAGTATACTGGATGGTTTTGTAATACTTGCTGATTTATTAGTGGGAGCCTTAAAAAATTCAGCTATTTCAACGGTCGGTTTTATAGTTATTGATTTCTATTTTCCTTGCTGGTCTAGAGAATAGCTGGCTCAAATATTCTATTAAATAGCTATTAATTAACATGTTTAAACAATTGGTCATTATTTGAGGCATTTACATTTTTTTGGCCCTGCAGATGTGTGCCACAACTATCTATTGGCAATCCCTCGTGTCAGGAATGCTTCTTTCTTGCAGATGGCTGGGTGGAAGTGAAATGTCAGTGTTGGCAGTGGGTTCGCAGATGGCATATGAACACTATCTTAGCCTTGCAGGCTCTCCCACAATAAGGGCATTGATTGCCGGTAGAGTTGGTGACGGATTGCTGCCTCAAGAAGCTGCCCTTTTTTCCGTCTCATCAGTCTCTCGTGCTCTTGTTGATTAGAAGCTCGACACCATTTTTGATGATGAATCATCAGTTTGGTCACAATTGGCACCTGTTCCCTAAGTGTTGGTGTAAATGGAGCAGACCTTCATGGGGGCTTTGAGATTGTCTTTGAAATGGCCCTTGTGTAAGCTGGATCCCTGGTGTAGCTGAATAGAGCACCTGTTTGGGCAGTCTTGAGCCTGGCATTCTGACAGGACCCATTTCAGCTGATGAGATTATCATGGTCTCTATAATTAGCATATCTGTGTCTTGGAGGAGGATCATTTGTTCTTTGGTCCTCCCACTTGATTTGCAAGCTCCTTCTAAAACAGCATTGGTGGATGTTGTTCCAGGGATTTGATATAGCCTCTAAAAGTTGTCCAAGCTTCAGCACCAGAGAGAAGTATAGGGGGAACCACCTGGAGTTTAACGTTGGGTCTCATGTCTCAATTTTAAAAAAACTCACGTGTGTAATTTATCATAGGCTGAATTAGTAGATTGGATTCAGTGGTGCATTTCTTCGCCAATGTCAGCTTCTTGGGACAGATAGCTTCCAAGATAAGGGGGAGTGAGGGACATTTTCCAACACTTCATGATTGAAAATGTTGGATTTGATATGGGTTGACAGAGGACTTTGGTCTTTGTTACATTCAGGGCAAGTCCCATGCTCTCATGGGCCTACAAGTGCACCAAAATAGACCAGCGTTAAATGCAAAACTTTTAATTAGGCATATAGAAATACAAGCTTTGGTTCATCTTCAGAAGCATTGACCAACAAATGTGAAAATGTAACCTCTGGTCCCAGTTAAACATATATAATTCTGAATTTAATCTTAAGTTTAAGTCCAGACCTAACACTAGGCTCTTACCCCAAGAATAACCCAGGAAGCTTTTATTTTGGAGATACATTTCCTGACTTCAGCAGTGAGGAACTGTGTGTGTCTGACTGGCAGTAGCAAGGCAGTAAATGAGATCAATATGTTTAAAACATAAACAGCTCTATTTAATAGGCAATCACTGGTTTAGGAGCACATGACAATAAATTGTGTGAATCTGGAATAATACACAACAGGAGGAGGCCATTCAGCACATCATGTCAGTACCAGCTCTTTGAAAGAACCACCTAGTTTGTCCCACTCCCCCTCAACCCCTTACAGCCCTGTAAACTTCTCCCCCTAGGCACACAGAAGTTTGTCCCAATCTCAGAAGATCGAGTGAAGAAAGGTCAGATTTTCAAATCCATTGAGAAGATTTTGAATTGGCATTATAAGTACCCAGTGAGATGAGAACCAAATTTGTGCCTTGGCCAACTGTAAATCCTGCTTAGGACCAAATTAAACTCATTGCAATCAAAATCTCCCCCGAGATGGAGTTTTCAAGAAAGACTTGTACACAACCAGCCCAAATGTGAGGTCCATGCAAAGATCCACAGGACCATCAGATCTTTTGTAGCTATGGTAGAATTTAATTAAGATGTAAGCAATTTTCTGGTATAGTACTTTTTCCTATTACAAGTACAAGTAATTTATACCTCGATTGAACTACCAGACTTGGAGAGCATGCAAATGTTCACTAGACTGATCTCTGAGATGAGGGGATTATCCTATGAAGAGCGATTAAGTAGACTGGGTCTATGTTCTCTGGAATTAGAAGAAAATGGTGATCTCATTCAAAAGAAGTTTGGTAGCGAAGATTCTGAGAGACTGTTTTGCCTGGCTGAGGAGTCTAGAAGTAGTGGGGTCACAGTCTCAGAATAAGGGATCAGTCATTTAGGTCAAAGGATCTTTGGAATTCCCGATCCCTAAAGGCTGAGGACGTTAAATAGTTGAAAATATTTAATAAAGAGATTGATTGAGTTTTGAATACTAAGGGAATTAAGGGATATGAAGATAATGCAGGAAGAAAGAGCTGAGGTAGAAGATCAGCCATGATCATATTGATGAAGCAGGCTTAAAGAGCCAAGCGGCCTATTCCTGCTCCTTTAAGTGTCCTCCAAGATGTCTGTGCTACTCTTATCCTGGCGTCTTGTGCATCCCCAGTTTTAATCGCTCCACAACTGGTGATCACATTTTCAGTTGCCTAGGCACAAAGGTCTGGAATTCCTTCCCTACCTCACTTTCCTCCTTTAAGACACTGTTTAAAACCTACCTCTTTAATCAAGCTTTTGATCATCTGACTTAATATCTCTTTATTTGGCTTAGTGTCATGCTTTTGTTCTATAACGTTCCTGTGAAGCGCATTAGGGTGCTATATTATGTTAAAGGTGTGATATAAGTAGAAGTTGTTAATGCCTTTATGTATTTTCCTCTTATTCAATTTAAACTTGATATTTTTGTAGGATTTCTGATTTGCAAGGTTCAAATTTTCAGTTCCTCTATCTGCTGTATTTCCTCGTTTATCACTTCTTCTTCTGCCTGCAAATTAATGTACGGTTGTAACTTTAACAACTAATTGGAACTTAATGGACAGCTTTACTGTCAGAAAGCAGCTGGGACACAATTGCATGGAAGTAGAAGCTGCATGTCCTCCAGTGCCAAGGTTTACAAGGTGACAGAAAAATTGCTAAATACTTTACAGCAAAGGAAAAGAAAATCAATGAAACCAGTAGGCAAGTCACCCCGGCCATATCCATTCTTTTTTGAGCCAGTTACTAAGCAGCACAGGCAATGTCCCTAGTGGTGAATCAGTGGACAAATTGTTTTTTTAAAAATATTCATTCATGGGACGAGGGCATCCCTGGAAGGCCAGCATTTATTGCCCATCCCTAATTGCCCTTGAAAAGGTGGCGGTGAGCTGTCTTCTTGAACTGCTACAGTCCATGTGGTGTAAGTACACCCATAGTGCTGTCAAGGAGGGAGTTCCAGGATTTTGACCCAGCGATAGTGAAGGAACTGCGATATAGTTCCAAGTCATGATGGTGAGTGACTTGGAAGGGAGCTTCCAGGTGGTGGTGTTCCCATGTGTCTGCTGCCCTTGTCCTTTGAGATGGTTGTGGTCGTGGGTTTGGAAGGTACTGTCTAAGGATCCTTGGTGAATTCCTGCAGTGCATTTCGTAGATGGTACACACTGCTGCTACTGTGCTTTGGTGGTGGAGGGAGCGAACGTTTGTGGATGTGGTGCCAATCAAGCGGGCTGCTTTGTCCTGGACGGTGTCAAGCATCTTGAGTGTTGTGGGAGCTGCACTCATCCAGGCAAGTGAGGAGTATTCTATCACACTCCTGACTTGTGCCTTGTAGATGGTGGACAGGCTTTGGGGAGTCAGGCGGTGAGTTACTCACCACAGGATTCCCAGCCTCTGACCTGCTCTTGTAGCCACAGTATTTATAGGGCGAGTCCAGTTCAGTTTCTGGTCAATGGTAATCCCCAGATGTTGATAATAGAGAATTCAGTGATGATAATGCCATTGAACGTAAGGAGGCAATGGTTAGATTCTCTCTTGTTGATATATTATAGATCTGTGAGGCAATACATTTTAGGAAAAAAAAATTATGAATAGCAACATACACCCAAAAGGGACTAAAGGATATGGATGAGGAGAGATTTGAGGCCCAGTACATAGTCCTTTGAAGTGCAAGAGTTGGTAGATAAAACCTTAACAAAAAGACAATTGCATACAAAAACAAAAATACCTGGAAAAAAATCAGCAGGTCTGACAGCATCTGTGGAAGGGAGCGCAGTTAACGTTTCGAGTCCGCATGACTCTTCAACAGAACTAAGGAAAAATAGAAAAGGGGTGAAATATAAGCTGCTTTGGGGGGGGGGGGGGGTTGGGACAACAGAGCTGGATAGAGGGCCAATGATAGGTGGAGATAACCAAAAGATGTCACAGATAAAAAGGAAAAAGAGGTGTTGAAGGTAGTGATATTATCTAAGGAATGTGCTAATTAAGGGTAGAAAGCAGGACAAGCAAGGTACAGATAGCTCTAGTGGGGGTGGGGTGAAGGAATCGAAAAAGGCTAAAAGGTAGAGATAAAACAATGGATGGAAATACATTTAAAAATAATGGAAATAGATGGGAAAAGAAAAATCTATATAAATTATTGGAAAAAAGGGGGAAAATCAGAAAGGGGGTGGGGATGGAGGAGAGAGTTCATGATCTAAAATTGTTGAACTCAATATTAAATCTGGAAGGCTGTAAAGTGCCTAATCGGAAGATGAGGTGCTGTTCCTCCAGTTTGCGTTGAGCTTCACTGGAACAATGCAGCAAGCCAAGGACGGACATGTGGGCATGAGAGCAGGGTGGAGTGTTGAAATGGCAAGCAACAGGGAAGTCTGGGTAATGCTTACAGACAGAATGAAGGTGATTTGCAAAGCAGTCACCCAGTCTGCGTCTGGTCTCTCCAATGTAGAGGAAACCGCATGGGGAGCAACGAATGCAGTAGACTAAGTTGAGGGAAGTACAAGTGAAATGCTGCTTCACTTGAAATAAGTGTTTGGGCCCTTGGACAGTGAGGAGAGGGGAAGTAAAGGGGCAGGTGTTGCATCTTCTGCAGTTGCATGGGAAGGTGCCGTGGGAGGGGGTTGAGGTGTAGGGGGTGATGGAGGAGTGGACCAGGGTGTCACGGAGGGAACGATCCCTACTGCTGGAGTTGGCGGAAATGGCGGAGGATGATCCTTTGAATGTGGAGGCTGGTGGGGTGATAAGTGAGGACAAGGGGGACCCTATCATGTTTCTGGGAGGGAGAAGAAGGTGAGGGCGGATGCGCGGGAGATTGGCCAGACACGGTTGAGGGTCAACCACCATGGGTGGAAAACCTTGGTTGATTGCATTTTGAGTTCATAGAGCATTGAGTACAATCAACTTACTGGTTGGGTCACAGTGGTGTATGGAGTTTTGACACCCCGTTATAGAAATGCCATTCAAGGCACAGAGGAAATGTGGCATTTACTCATCAAGATGATGCCAGAGATGGGAAACCATAATTGTGAGAAAAGACTTGAAATAAAGAGAATTTTTTAAATTATGAAGATTTTGCTAGAGTGAAAAGAAAATTCTAGTTCTTTCCTTGACTCTAGTTGGGAGTCAGTAATGAGGAGTTGAATTAAAATTATTACTGAGGAGATATTCAGAGAAACGTTTTTGCACAGACATTTTTGCACAGACAGATGTAGGAGCATAGAATGTTTATCCACAGCGTGGTTAAGACACAGATCTCTTCATTTTTAATGATAAATATTCAAAAGAGGAAAATACACAACTCTGGAGATTGCCAACACAATCTAGTCCCATTACCTCAAAGAACCAGAAAACTATCATTGCCCGCATAGCCTCCTTCAGTGCTGAGGAGGCAACAACCAGCTCATGGTGATTAGCAGCACATATCAGAGTAATTTAAAAGGAGAAGTGAACATTAAGCAGAAAAGTGGGCTACAGGGGAGGAAGAATGGAGATTGAACACTGACCAAGGGATGGGTGTTTTGGAAACCTGAGCATCAGGATAAAGGTAGCAATACAGAGAGAGTTTGGTACAGAACCTCAAAGGATAGGAAGATATTGTTTGAAAGATTGTGATGTAAGAAGCACTAAGAGAGTTAGATGAACCCGTTTTGAGAGTTTGGAGGTATGGTTGCAAGAAATTGCCTAGTGTACAGTAAATCCACGGAAGGACTTCTAAATGACGATGTGAAAAACTGATCAACCAGAGCACAGGAAACCAATGGAACATGAGTGGGTGGTACTTTTGGAGGACATGATTTAAGCCAGAGGATTGTGAATTATTCTGAAATTATGAACAGGGGACGTATAAGAGCAAGAGTTACTTGCAGTGATGAAGGCATAGATAGCACGTGAGGATGATGCAGACAGTGTCTTCTTTTTTATTCTTTCAAGAGATCTAGGTGTCACTGTAAAGACCAACATTTATTTCTCATTCCTAATTGCCCACAAGATCGTGGTGGTGAACTACCTTTTTGAACCTCTTCAGTCCATGTGGTTTTGGTACACCCAAGGTGCTGTTAGGTAAGGTCATGTAGTTTTGGCTCATTGGAATTTGATATTGGAAAGGCTACTTGATAAATGCAGCAACAACTCTAAAAAGAGCAAAGTTGGGCATTAGTGGCACACAAGGGAATCCCATGTTTATGAAGGATCTTGCTGAAGCTTATGGTGTAGACAATATGAATAGGAGGGTCCTAAAGATGAAGCTTTGGGACACACTAGAAGTCACCATAGGATAAGAAACTCTTTGGGGAGATGCTATCACTGCACTGAGATAGATAGGAGTGCAACCACAAATAAACTGCACACGGCATCCAATGTATCTAAAATGAAAGGAAGGGGAATAGTCAGTTGAAGACAGCACAAAGGCAGTGGTGGAGAGTAGCAGGTAGTCACAGAGGATCTCACAGGTAGTAGGGCAGGATAGTCTAGCTGCTACTGTGGGCTCTGAACTAGAAATTCAAAGAGAGAGAGAGAGAGACAATTCTGTTGCAATGAGATGAAAATAAAAAAAGGTCGTTATTGTTTTGCCACAGTGTAACTTATCCAATTTCTATTTATAAAAAGATTAAAACCTCAAGTCACAGAGCTCCTTTGGGAAATATTAGTGCGGTTCTATAATCTGTACAATATTGTGGTTGTAATGATATCAATGAGTTGTACATAGTGCAGATGAACAACTCCTTTTACACAAACTGTTAACACTTATAAAAGCTATCACACATTTGCATGCAGAGACTGCTTTCAAAAGGAACACAGCACTTTTACACTTCAGAAATTGCTCTCGTCTTTGAAGAGCAACATCCGTTGTACTGCTCTCTGTCCTAAATATTCACATCAGGTCCCAGTCACTATGATATTGCTGGGCTCCAGTATATAAATGTGGAAATCTAACCGTTTAATAAACTGCAAATACAGGGGAGACCAGCTGCCCTTGTTTATTTCGCAACAAGAAAAATCTCCTAAACAGCAGTGTCATTGACTCTGGCCTTTGACGTTTCCAGTTTCCTTAACATTAGGCTGTTTATGTGGAGGGTGAACTTCACAATTCCAGTAATGGAAAGTGCATTTAGTGTATTCATTATTAGAAAGTTTTCAGAATATAGTGATGTTGCTTGTTAAAAACACTTCCCAGGCAAGTCATTCCCTGGAACGAGGAAAATATACTTCCCCTTAAGACATTTATTGCCCTATTACTCCAAATAATGTTGCCCATGTGGGCTGGTTAAGAATGAATCTATTTAAAAAAGGACTAGAAAATGCAACAATTAACTAGTAAACGCATAAGTTACTCTCCAGCGTTAGTGTGCTGAAGCTCAGCTTGCAAACAACATCATGCTTAATCCCTTCATTTCAGATCATTGTTCCTTTCTCTGCTTTCCTGCCACATTTGATCTTTTGTGACCCTGATGCAGCTGTTCCCCACTGAACAGAACAGCTCTTTGTCTACTCTTTGTAAATGTGGAGTTTATCGCTTTCCAGATTTAATTTCTTCTGCTTCAAGTAAATTTTCATGAAAGTGACAAGTTAATTAGGCATGTTCAATCAAAATCCTAATAACCTAATATTGCAAAATTTGCTTAAAATAAGAACTTTTCAGCATAAGATTTGAATTATAACAAGATTTTTCACATCAGCACCTAGATTATACCACTACATTTTAGAGTTGTAATTTTTAAAAACAAGATAATTAAAATGTATAAATTAACTATTAAATAGCGACTCAACCATTAAATTTATATTAACAAAATACTCTACTGAGTTGTAAAGTTACACAGCAATAATTCACTCTGAATGACATTAACCAGTGAACTTAGATATATTGATGAAATTAACTAGTGTGGAAATTTACAAGACATGTAATGAAGAGTGTGTTTAAAAATAAAAAAAAAAGATTTGTTCAGAGTGAAAGATCTTTTTGGCACAGGGAAGGGAGTGAGGAAATCCAACTTTGTCATATTTGGAGTCTGGAGATCTTCCAATGTGTGGGCATTTCTAGATGCTGGAGTGCATGAGACTATGCATCATGGAGTAATGAATAAAGAAATGTGTGTTGTACATTATGTACAAGCTCACTCAGAAAAGCTATTCAACAACTATTTGTGCCTTAACTGAGACGGACTATGTAATTCTCAAAATACCAAAGACTTGAAAGAGTTCCACAGATTTCACACATTTGTAAATTTTGTATTCAGCAACCTGCCAGTGAGCAGTAAGTTTATTTATAGCTTTAGCATATATTAGTCTGGACCACTAAACTGGGGAGTGTCTTAAAATGTCTTAAGTCTTAATGTGAAGTCGAAATTTTTCCCCACAATTTTAACATTCATCCTGAAAAACCTTTCATTAGGAAATAAAGTTAGAAATTGTAGCTATTTAGAGCCTCTAGAGAGAAAAAATGGCAAACAAAGGCATGCGCCTTTATTAGCAGGTTGGTTTGGAGACTCAAATATGGCCACTTCCACATGCACCAGATACCCAGATGAGCAAATAACTGCCACGTAAATGAGATGCATTATTGCCATGCCCCTTCAGATTTGGATATTGAAAAAGTCATTCATTAACCACTAATGCAAGGAGAATGCAGACAAAAGGATTTAAACCAGGCTAGTGATCATTTTGGCTTTCGGCTTGACAATTTTGAGAAACAAGTCAGTCATAATGGCCCAGAATTTGCTGAAATGGGGAACCCTGCAGCATGCACGAGAATTGGATCATATCCTTCACTGTTCAGCTACAATTATTTTTGTGTTACAAATTAATGACAGCACGACGAGGTCAATGGGACATCTAGGAGCTTGGTGTATGACAGAAGCAATAGTCTATCCCCTTAACCAATTAATTTATTGACAAAGAGAACAGACGACTGAAAAGGAACTAGAAGAAATTACAGTGAAGTAGTTACAGAAAAAAATAAGACAAAGAAAGATTGGATTGAGAAAACATAAGGTAGACAGAAAGAAAAAGAAAAAAAAATTAAAATCTATAATTAAAAATATAGGGAGGGGTGAAGCCAGAGTGTTGCTTGACCAGGAGCCAGGATAAATGGGAGGGATCCCAGTGTAGGTCCTTAAGGGACACCAGAGGTAAGGGTGAGGGTGCGAAGTGAAGTCATTCAGGTGATTCAATTAGATAGATAGAAATTGAGCCAGGCAAATAAGTGCAGTCGCACACAGCTGGAAAATGGTGGAGGAGTTGCAGGAGGATGGTGTAGTCAACCATGTCAAAGGCTGCTGCAGATAGATCAAGGAGGATGAGGGAGATAACTTATCTTTGCCACAATCACCTGGATGTCACTTGTGACTTTGATAAGATAAATAAACATTATCAGAATTTTAGCTCAAAGGTATTGAAAGTAGCTTTTGGAAAGCTGAAATGTCAGGAGAGAAGTAGTTATTAACACAGAATGACTGACAGTATTGGTTAATTCAAACCCCTCTCACTGTCGGGCTTAGCTACCTCTCCATGAACAGCATTTAACTATATAATTAGTACCCACTGATTAAACAGAAGTTTTTCCAGTTATTTTTGTTTTGATTAGGACTCTAGAGGGTTTGGAAGATTAATGGCGGACAGTAGGGTGTGTAGTTGTTTTCCAGTTGTCCACTGGTGTTGCAACAGACAATGGGCAGCAATGCATGCTGACTGTTTACTTAACAAAAATAAAAATACCTAGAAAAACTCAGCAGGTCTGGCAGCATCTGCGGAGAGGAACACAGTTAATGTTTCGAGTCCGTATGACTCTTCAACAAAACTAAGGCAAAATAGAAAAGGGGTGAAATATAAGCTGGTTTAAGGGAGTTGGAACAAGTAGAGCTGGATAGAGGGCCTGTGATAGGTGGAGATTGCCAAAAGATGTCACAGACAAAAGGACAAAGGTGTTGAAGGTGGTGATATTATCTAAGGAATGTGATAATGGTGACATTAAGGGTAGAAAGCAGGATGAGCAAGGTACAGATAGCCCTAGTGGGGGTGGGGTGGGGCAAAGGGATCGAAATAGGCTAAAAGGTAGGGATAAAACAATGGATGGAAATACATTTAAAAATAATGGAAATAGGTGGGAAAAGAAAAATCTATATAAATTATTGGAAAAAAGGGGGTGGGGATGGAGGAGAGAGTACATGATCTAAAATTATTGAACTCCACATACAGTCTGGAAGGCTCTAAAGTGCCTAGTTGGAAGATGAGGTGCTGTTCCTCCAGTTTGTGTTGAGCTTCACTGGTTACTTGGGTGGATTTAATTGGATGCCTTTAGTTTAATCTTAAAGGAAAGCTGCAAATGGCATAAAGGTGAAGATGGCCAGGATTTTTAAACTCAACAGCCTAGAAATGAAAGTCCTGGGATTTTGTACTGTGAATGAATAAAGGTTAAATAATAAGGAATTAACACAGGAATAATAGGTTGAAATTTATTTTGGGTAAACTCAGTAAATGTACACGTCAACAGGAGTCAAAATTAGCTTGCAAAACAACATAATTAACTCTCTTCGCAACCATATGAATTCACCAATGAGAAATACACAAACTTAAAAAATTGTACTCTATGGATCTTGCTATTACAGTAACATGTAAGCATAAAATGCCACACTGATAATTAAAACCTCAATGAGATAAAAGTATGCCAGGCCTCAAGTCATGTTATCTTGCTGCGCACTGTACTTTGACTAAGCAAAATTGATCAACACAATTATTACCCAAGGTCTGGTTTTTGGGAATAAATTCAAAATAACATTTCTTAGAAATTGAATGGGCACCCTCATTATAATAAATGGCCCTTTCACCAAATATGGGATATTAATTAGGGGCGGTCTGTTATTGGTCAAATGAACACCCCCAAAGCCATTAATTGTACAACCTCAAAAATTCATTATAAACATCTCAACCCAACTCGAATAATTTCAGATTCAGTAGACTGGATAGGTTCAACACAGATCTGAAGCCAAACGAGTCTCTCACAGTTACTTAAGGTAATTTTACTCTAAATTTTGAATATCTTTCTCTTTCAAAAATACTACATTTGTAATATGAAGTTTACATTTTGGATTCTGTGTTAGAAATAAGAACTAGCTATTTTTTGGGGGATTTATCTAGCTAGTGTTGCAATTTGTACTTTTCACATAAACACCAAATTTCAGGCTTTCTGATCACAAATTTGTGTGCTTAAAACATAAATTGTCTCAATTAGTCTTCTGTATCAAAGATTCCAGAATTATCATGAAAATATAATTTTCATAATATTGAGATTTATTGTAAAGATAGGTTAATAGTGGGATTTGGATTAGTTTCTGTGTGTGGATGCGTGTGTGGGGGAGAATTAATTCCATTGGAGACAGCTGGTCTGGAGCTTTTGAGTTTTCAAAAGGGAATCTAGGTTTGAAATGCTAAATATGTAACCATGGCTGAGAATGTGAGATGTGAGGAAACGTTGCATTTTTAGATAAACTTAGAGCAGTTTGAATTTCAAAGAAATGGTAGGATGCTACACCTAGCTAAAAGAAGCTAAGCCAAACTGTGTGCTTATTTTTCCGAAATGTTACTGATAAAATGAGTAACATGAAAGATTTATATTATGAGAAAATAAAGTTGCAAAAACATATGGGAACATTGGAATTTGCATTAAAAGGGAGAAACAGGTAAAAAGGAGATGAGGTTATGTGTAAGGGAGAAGGAATTCTAAGATCTAAGAAGTGTGAAAAGCCTCCAGCCTCTGTGAATCAAGTTGCTGTCTATAGGAACCGAAGCTAAGAAAAAGCTCTGTGAATATCACTGTCCAGGATATTGTGTGCTTTGCCTGAGTCTGTTGAAGTCTATTTTGTTTTGCTATTGTCTTAATGGAGGTATAACTCAGAGCCAGATTAATTAGGGGATTTAGGAGTTATTATAGTCGTAATTTGTAGACCTAATGTATGTGCTTAAAATCTTTCCTTTTATTAATAAATGTTTGATTTAGTTGTGTAAAAAACCTCTAAGGCTCGGTGGACTTATTACTACTGAATTCAAAGCGCGCATCTCGAAATAAAAATACAAATTACAAAACAGTTGTGGCAGCTGTTTCAAGTTGCCCTCTGGGATTTGAACAGCTCAACATTTCCATCCACCATACCATAACATGAACCCAACTCCTGTCCCCTTATGGTGGGGGAATCTTGACTGAGGAGTTTCACCCTGGCCCTTATAATTTCCAGGAAAATTACAATCTAGCTAAAAACTAGTTGTAAGTTAGGCTATCAGGAATAAGGTAGTAATTTCTTACTCTTAAAGCTGATTTCACTCCTTTAGCTGGGGTTTGAGTTAGACTCAGAAAACCCAGTTATGTGTCTGGATCCCTCTAGCTGAATTTGAAGGGAATTAATCAGGACACACACTGGATCTTGAAGAAACTTCAGGTAATAATCTACGATTGTAATACATCACAGTGCTACATTTAAAGATGCTTTACAAGTTACCAACGCAGACCTCAAAGTTTAAATACACTATGCGCCAAAATACTCTCTGATATTCTGCCAAATACCAGTAAGGGCTGCCCACCAAAATCTAATCTAGATTAAAAAAGCCATTTTGCCAATTGCTACACTGCCTCATGACCTCGCGGGATTGGTTATTGAGCGTTATAAAGCAAACGTTAATCAAGGCCCCTGTCCCCCTCTCATCCTTCTCCTGCTCAGGGCCTGGATTTGGTTAAGGGGAGTAAGCCTGGATGGTGAGTGCCTGAGATGTGCAACCTGCCATATGTGCAATGACTGGCAGGATGCAAGTGCCAAGGTAGCAGAAAGTTACTTTACTTAAAATAGATAATTGGTAGAATTGAGCATTAAGAGATCTGGTTCTGACACCTATTTGATAGCCTTTACTTCAAATTCTGTCCACTTGCACGTCCTCCGTTTTAATAGTTCCACCGCTGGTTTTTTGGAAAAATATACTTTATTCGTAAAATATCTGGAAGAACATTCCAAACCATTTCAAAATCACCATCACAAAGGTACAATCAGGTTCAACTTTTACAACATGTATCACAAGGTGCATCAATATAAATAATGAATATTACGATCGTTTGCAGACATTCATTTTTAAGCTGTACAGCCTGAGGGGCTCTACACAGTTCCCAGTCCCTCAGTGCCTGGTGGTCGTGTCTTCACCCACCAGGGCCTTAAGTTCTAGAATTTCTTCCCTATCCCTCTACAGCTCTCTCTCTCTCGCTCTCCTCCTTTAAGGCGCTTCTTAAAAACTACCTCTTTGACCGAACTTTCAGTCACCTGTCCCAACAGGTGACCTGTGGTCTGGTTTCAAATTTTGTTTCCTAACGCTCCTGTAAAGTGCCTCGGGATGTTTTACAATGTTACAGGTGTTAGATAAATGCAAATTGTTTAGATTCTTCCCCTGTAAAGAGAGAGTCCATTTCTTTCCAATGACCCTTTGAAGCGCGAGAGATTTATGACCAATTTAGGAGACGTTTTTATGCATGCAGTAAAATATTCCTCCTGGGAGAAATCCTATGATACTGTTTATGTCGCTCTTCACTAGGGTGACCTTTTAGTTATTGGGTCACCTTCACTCATAAGAACATGCAAACAGGATTTCATGACCTCCCCACAAAGTGTTGCTTATTTATCCCGCAAGGCAGCGTGCTTGTAAATTGACCCCATTAATGGGAGTGTGTAGCTCCCAAAGGCAACATGCTGCTGTTTTATGCAGTGCATGCTGCTTTATAGCTGAAGATGTATTGCCACTTAAGTGGGCAGGCTGAGTTTGTGGAAAAGCTGAGTTGTGACCATCTGCTTTGCAAGCTCTGCTGCCACTCTGCTCTGTATCGGAGGAAAATAAACCATTCTCTTTCAAGACCTCCTGAAAGAAAGGGCTTGTGTTTATATAGGGCCTGTCACAACCCAAGGACCCCCCCCCACCAAAAAAAAAAAGTGCTTTACTGCCAATTTTGACTGTAGTTGCAATTGTAATGTAGCGAAACATGGCAGCCATCTTGTGCACAGCAAGCTGCCATAAACAGTTATGAAATAATGCTGAGCTGGTGACATTGGTTGAGCAATAAATGTTGGCCATGACACTGAGGCAAGTTCCCCCGCTGATCCTGGAATAGTGCCATGGGATCTTTCATATCCGCTTGAGAGGGAAGACGAATGAAAACAGGAAATGCTGGGAAAATTCAGCAGGTTTGGCAGCAACTGTGGAATGAGGAACAAAGTTAACGTCTCGAGTCTATCTGACTCTTTGGAACTCTGGAGAAGAGTCATACTGACTTGAAACATTAACTCTTTCTCCACAGATGCTGCCAGACCTGCTGAGATTTTTAAGCGTTTGCTGTTTTTATTTCCGATTTCCAGCATCCGCGGTATGGATCCGGAGAGGGAAGACAGCTTAATACTTCATCCGAGTGCGATGGTACCTCTGACGGTGCAGCACTCCCTCAGTACTGCACTGGGAGTGTCAGCAAGAATTATGCGCTGGAGTCTCTGGGAATCGGGTTTGAGCCCTTGACCTTCAGACTTGGGTGAGAGTGTTACCCACTGAGCCATGGCTGTCACCAGCACCCAAACATAGGTGTGCGGAGATGTGGTACAGCAAAGTCGCCAAAATAATCAGGCAAGTGATCAGCCCAGTTGGCAGTAAGCAGGACAGGCAGGCTAATTTCTAGGGTCAGTTGATGGTCCTTGATGGAGACAACGCATCTCAGCCTGCTCAGCAGCCAGGCAGTTGCCAAAATTACTCTTCAACTCTCTGGGTTAGGGAAGGGAAAAGTCAACCAGGTCAACCAGTGTTGACTTGAGCTGAGATGTGACATGCTGGCACTTCCCGTTAAGTTTGCACGTTTAAGTACGGCCACTTGGGTGATGTAACAGAGGAACGCTGGCTCCCCCACTTCAGTGGAAGTTCTAAAAGCAGTCGACTCAAAACGGAAAATGCTGGAAATAATCAGCAGCTCTGGCAGCGACTGCAGAAAAAGGAGGAGAGTTTAACGTCTCAGGTGGGTGACCCCTATGTCATAACCTGCCAAAGCCTTTTCGGGGAAGAGGCTACAATTGTCGGAATAGGGGCCTTTACTGAGCTGTGCCAAACCAGGAGCACTGAGGAAAGGCAACTCCAGGATTGATGGCAAAACGAAAAGACCCCTCAGTCTGCATAGGGTAGTTTTTTTAAAGATAAATTCTCAGGATGATGGCAGTGCTGGAAAGGCCATCATTTATTGCCCATCCCCAGTTGCCCAGAAACAACGTGGCTCGCTGGATCACTTCAGAGGGCAGTTGAGTGTCAATTCCATTGGTGTGGGCTGGGAGTCACCTACTGGCCAGACCGGTTTACCTTCTCTAACACAGGCAAAATCCCGCAGGTGCTGGAAATCTGAAATGAAGGCACAAAATGCTGGAAATACCCGGCAGGGTCAGGCAGCTTCTGTGGAGTAAATGTGGTGTGAGGAAAAATCATTTCACCCAGAGGGTGGTTGGGGTCTGGAACGAGCTCCCTGAAAGGGTGGTGGAGGCAGGTCCGATCGAGCTATTCCAAAGGGAATTGGATTGCTCCCTGAAAAAGAGAGAATGTGCACGGTTACGGAGATCAGGACAGGGGAGTGGGACTAGGTGGCATTCTCTTTCAGAGAGCTAGTGCAGACTCGATGGGCCGAATAGTCTCCTCCGGCACTGTATGGCTACTGTTAGAGAGAAACAGAGTTAACGTTTCAGATCGGAGCTGGAAAAGTCAGAAATATTGAGAGATTTTTAAACAAGTACAGAAGCTGGAAAGGTGGACGGAGAAGCAAACAAAAAAGGGAATGTCTGTGATTGGTGGGTGGAGGGGTGGAGAAAAACCGGGAGAGATTACATGACGAAAGGGCCGATGTTGCAACCCAAAATGCGATGGCAATGGGACAAGTAAAGGAACAAAGATATCTAGAGAGAAGATTCGCTACCAACAGCTGCTGTGTGAAAACATGGGAGGGGGTCAGAGGTTATGATCTGAAATTGTTGAACTCAATGTTGATTTTGGAAGGCCATAAAGGGCCTAATTGAAAAAAGTTAGAAACGACACCTCCTGTTTTAAAACAAAAATAAAAATACCTGGGAAAAACTCAGCAGGTCTGGCAGCATCGGCGGAGAGGAACACAGTTAAGGTTTCGAGTCCGTATGACTCTTCAACAGAACTAAGGAAGAATAGAATACGGACTCGAAAAGGTTAACTATGTTCCTCTCCGCCGATGCTGCCAGACCTGCTGAGTTTTCCAGGTGTTTTTATTTTTGTTTTGGATTTCCAGCATCCGCAGTTTTTTGCTTTTACCTCTTTTTTTGAACCTGTTCCAAGTCCTAACTTTTTCCAGTGCTGTCGAAGGGTCATTGACCTGAAATGGTTAACTCTGTTTCTCTCTCCACTGATGCTGCTGAGTATTTCCAGCATTTTCTATTTTTATGTTGGGCTCCTCTCCCTAATGGACATTAGCAGTACAGGCAGAACTGCTCGGAGGCCATCTGTACTCTGCCTTTTTGTGAGTCACTGACTGCTGCCTTTAAAACTGGCACGTGGGTTAGAAAAAGGGAGTTTGAAGGTAGAAGTGGAAATTCATGCCCGAGCACTAAATCCACAAGTGAAGTGTAGGGAATCATTGCCCTCTACTGGAGATGTTCAACACAGCGCCATGTGCATTGAAACCAGAAAGCTACGGTACAAAAAACAGGAATGGACAGAATGAAAACAAAAGTACCTGGAAAAACTCAGCAGGTCTGGCAGCATCTGTTTTGGATTTCCAGCAGCCGCAGTTTTTTGCTTTTATCTTAATGGACAGAATGAGGCTGGAGAAGTGTAGAAAGCCAGTGTGTGCATCTTTAGGAAGGAAGAGCTTGCATTCATACAAAGTCTTATTGCAACTCACATTGAATTAATTATAAGTTCACGTCATCTTCAGCCCCGGTTGGATTCTCTTCCTCATTGCCCCACTATTGGTGCTGGCCTCGTTGCTGCTTGGAATTCCCTCAGCCTGTCCCTTTATTCCATTTTTATTTTTATTTTTTGAAAACTGCGTTAAAGCTCACCATTTGGACCCAAGCTACATAAATGCGGAAGGTTGTAAAATTTAGGCAGGATGTCACTTAGGGCATGAGGTAGAGTTGTAAGTTTTAGTTTGTGGCTTCAGAAAGCAGTCAGTGTGTTAACGCCCTCAACCATATAGCTTTCGGTAATTTTAAAGCAAAATTTGACGAATTCTGGAAATTTGAAACAAAAACACAGTTACTCATTTACGGCCTGTGTGCGTCGCTTTAGGCTCTCATTTATTGCCCATCCCTAATTGCCCTTGACGAGGTGGATGGTGAGCTGCTGCCTCGAACCACTGCGGTCCCTGTGGTGTAGGTACACCCACAGTGCTGTTAGGAAGGGAGTGCCAGGATCTCGACCCCAGCGACAGTGCTGGAAATACTCAGGTCTGTCAGCATCGGTGGAGGGAGAAACAGAGTTAACATTTCGAGTCGAAAACCGACTCCTCAGAACATTTTTAATTACAGGTTTCAGGCTGGTCTCTATTTCTCCAAGTGATTGACATTGCTGGGCTCTGGGTTTATGGGAGGGTTGAAGAGCTTTATTCTTCTGATTGGGCCATATCTCAAATGAAAAGTGTTTAATTAGTTTGTGCATATTTGGAAAAGCTATTAGAATGATTTTTTTTTCCCACCCCACCCCTGCTGCCTGTCTTGCTGAATTGATGGGCGTCTGCTTTTTTCCAGTTAAAATTCCACCAAGATGAAGTCAGCATCTGTCGAGGTTACGACTGTCAACAAAAGTAAAGTCCTGTCTCTCTCTGACCCCAGGTAGGCACAGCGTGGGCTTGAAGCAGAACAGGCTCAGTGGGTTGAATGGCCTGCTGAAGCCACTGGTTTCATTGGTTTTTCCTGTAAGGCCTGGGATGCGGTTGGTTTCTGGCACCCCAACACTGACCCCCTTTCAATCTCCATTTTGTACAACGACACATTGGGGGGGGTGTGTGAAGCTCCTGAAGAGGATGTTTCCGCAGCTATTGTATTTCTCCCCGCACCTCCCAAACCCTTCTCACCACCCTTCTTTCTCTCGCTGCCCTCTTTTTCCCCTTATTGCCCCCTCCTTTTCCTCCATGTGCCCTTTTCCCTCTTGCCCTCCCTCCCTACCCCCTTTTTCCCCTCTCGACCTGCCCCCGCCCCTCCCAAATCGCCCATGCCTTCTGCCCTACCCCAGCATGATAAAGCCTATTACAGACAGACTACTGCCCCATATTAGGTGAGCTATGGCTTGATTCAGCTCCTCTCAGCATTTACAACCTAATGGGCTGTGCTGTCTTGGAAGTTAATCATAAATTACATATTCGTGATTTAGGAGGGATAGGCAAAAAGCAAAAGGAGGTGGGGTAGCACTCTTAATAAATGACAAGATCAGTACATTAGTAAGAGAGGATATTAGGCCAAAGGATCAAGATGTAGAATCAGTTTTGGTGGAGCTAAGAAACAGCAAGGGGCAGCCAACATGGGTGCGAGTTGTTTATAGGCCACCAAGCTGTAGTGGTAATGTTGGGCACAGTATAAATCAGGAAATTAGAGATGCATGTAATGTGGGTAATAGAGTAATAATGGGAGACTTCAAATTTACATATAGACTGGGTTAACCTAATCAACGCTAATGCTGCGGAGGAGGAATTCCTGGAGTGTATACAAGATGGGTTTCTGGAGCAGTACGTTGAAGAAGCAACTAGAAATTGAGCTATTTTAGATTTAGTATTATGTAATGAGTAAGGGCTAATTAATAACCTTGCTGTAAAGGAGCCTTTGGGTAAGTGACAACGATGTGATGGAATTTCACATTAAGTTTGAATGTGATGTAGCTCTTTCTGAAACTAGGGTCTTAAATCTAAACGAGAGAAACTGTGAAGATACGAGGGGCAAGGTGGCTATGGTTGATTGGGAAAATCTTTTAGTTTTGACGGTATACAGGCAGTGGCTTGTAGTTAAAGAAGTATTACGGTCTACAGCAAACATACATTCCCCTAAGACACAAAAACCCAACAGGAAAGATGAATCAACTGGCTATCAAATGAAGTTAAAGATTACATTAGATCAAAGGAAGTGGCTTATAAAGTTGCCAGAATAAGTGGTAAGCCTGAGGATTGGGAGCGTTTTAGAACCCAGCAAAGGAGGACCAAGAAGCCACTTAAGAAAGGGAAAAGAGAATATGAATGCAAATTAGCCAGGAACATAAAGCCAGACTGTAAAAGCTTCTTTAGGTATGTGAAAAGGAAGAGATTGGCTCGGACAAATGTGGGCCCATTACAGGTGGGGGCAGGAGAATTTATAGTGGGGAACAAGGAAATGGCAGAGAAACTAAACAGCTACTTTGCATCTGTCTTCACAGAAGAAAATACAGACAATCTCCCAGAAATACTAGGCAACCAAGGGACATGTGAAACTGAGGAACTAAAAGAAATTAGGATTAGTAAAGAGGTAATACTTGAAAAGTTAACTGGATTGAAGGTTGATAAATCTCCTGGACCAGATGAACTTTGTCCCAGAGTGTTGAAGGAGGTGGCTGGAGAGACAGTGGGTACATTGGTGGTTATCCTTCAAAATTCGTATAGATTCCAGAAAGGTTCCTGCAGACTGGAAAGTAGCAAATGTAACCCCACTATTTAAGAAGGGAGGGAGAGAGAGAATGGAGAACTACAGACCTGTTAGTTTGACATCAGTAGTACAGAAAATGTTATTTGTTTTAAAGGCTGTAATAACTGGACACTTAAAAAGTAATGGTAAAATTGGGCAGAGCCAACATGGATTTATGAAAGGGAAATCATGTTTGACAAACCTGTTAGAATTTTTTGAGGCTGTTACTGGCAGAATAGATGAGGGAGAACCAGTAGATGTAGTGTATTTCAATTTTCAAAAGGCTTTTGACAAGATCCCACGTAGGAGGTTAGTGGGTTTGGGGGTAATATACCAGCATGGATAGCGAATTGCTTAGCAGACAGGAAGCAGAGAGTAGGAATAAACGGGTCATTTTGGGATGGCAGGCTGTGACTAGTGTGGTACAGCAAGGATCAGAGCTAAGACCACAGCTGTTCACAATCTATATAAATGATTTGGATGTGGGGACCAATTGTATTATTTCCAAATTTGCTGATGACACAAAATTAGGTGGGAACGTAAGTTGTGGGGGTGCTGCAAGGAGGCTTCAAGTGGACTTGGACCAGCTAAGTGAATGGGCTAGAACATGGCAGATGGAATATAATGTGAATAAATGTGAACTTACCCACTTTGGGAGAAAACAACAGAAAGGCAGAATATTTCTTAAATGGTGAGAGGTTGGGAAGTGTTGGTGTCCAAAGGGACCTGGGTGTCCTTGTTCATGAGTCACTCAAATTTTGCATGGAGGTGCAACAATCAATAAGGAAGGCAGATGGTATGTTGGCCTTCATTGCAAGTGAACTTGAGTACAAAAGTAAAGATGTCTTGCTGCAGTTGTATAGAGTCTTGGTGAGACAGCACCTGGAGTATTGTGTACAGTTTTGATCTCCTTATCTAGGGAAGGATATACTTGCCATAGAGGGAGAGAGCAATGGAGATTCACCAGACTGATCCCTGGGATGGCAGGATTGTTGTTTGAGATTGGGGAAATGGGAACTGTATTTTCTAGAGTTTTGAAGAAGGAGAGGTGATCTCATTGAAACCTGCAAAGATCTTTCAGGGCAGGACAGGGTAGATATGGATAGGATGTTTCCTCTGGCTGGCGAGTTACAACCAGGGGACACAGTCTCAGAATAAGGGGCAGGCCAATTAAGATTGAGACGAGGAGAAATTTCTTTGCTGGGGGTGGTGAAACCTTGGAGCTCTCTACCCCAGAGGGCTGCGGAAGCTCAGTCATTGAGCATGTTCAGGACAGACATTGATAGATTTCTGGAGACTAATGGCATCGAGGGGAGGCGGTGACATGGTGGTTTTGTCAGAGGGCTGGTAATCCAGAGACCCCAGGGTAATGCTCTGGGGATCCAGGTTCAAATCCCACCACGGCAGATGGTGGAATTTGAATTCAATAAATATCTGAAATTAAACTCCAGTGATGACCATGAAACCATTGTTGATTATCATAGAAGCCCATTTGGTTCACTAATGTCCTTCACCATCCTCACCTGGTCTGGCCTACCTGTGACTCCAGACCCACACGATCAAGGGCCATCAATTAGGGATGAGCAATAAATTTCGGCCTGGCTGGCGACGCACATATTGAACGAATAAATAAAAAGGGATATGGAGTAAGCATGGGAAAGTGACATTGAGGCAGATGACCAACATGACCTGATTGAATGACGGAGCAGGCTCAAAGGGCCGAATGGCCTATTCCTGCTCCTGTGTCAACTTTTGTTTTGTGTGGGCTAACTATTTTCATTAAATACCGTTCCTTTCTCAGGGTGTTTCTTGATGGTAATTCTGTCGTCTCGAAGCCAGAAGCTGTCCTTCCAAATGCCGTGGGTGTGAGCTTGTACAGCACCAACCCAGGCGAGATTCTGTGTGCCGGAGTCCTGAGCTACCAGGTGGGGTCCTATTACTTTGGGGTGATGTTTGAGAACCCTGTGGCAGTCGGGGAGCTGTGTCAGATGCTCGGCTTGTATGTGACGGTGGACCCTGGGGAGAGGGATGAATTCTACGCCATAATCAAAAGCAGGGATCCGTCTGCAGTTCTCCAGCGTTTGGCGCTTTTCGGGCAAGGCCAGGAGCAAGGCATTTCAGTCAACCTTGGCGATGTGGAAATCTCGGCGACGATGACCCAAGGCACCGACTGCCACATTCGAGTTATCGCCAATGACGCTTCTGCTTAATGTGACCTTTGACCACAGCATTTTCACTGGGTTCCTTGGCGTATTGGTGCCAACGAGCTCTTTTTGTGAAAAGTTCCACTGAAATCAAAATGCTTGCCCCTCGATTGTAAGCTCTCCAGCTGCCTTTACGCCTGATCTCACGGTGCATTCGCAGCTCTCAACATGTGCCGTTTCTCCCATCACCAACATTGGCTCCCAGTCTGGCAATGCCTTTATTTAAAACTCTCAAGCTTGTTTTCAAATCCTTCCATGGCCTCGCGCGCCTCTCTATCTTTGTAACCTGCTCTGGCCCTGCAACCCTCCAAGATCTCTGCAGGCCTCCAGTTCTGGTCTCCTGCACATCCTCGATTTTAATCACTCCACCATTGGCAACCATGTCTTCAGCTGCCTGGGCCCTAAGCTCTGGAATTCCCCTCCCTCAATCTCTCCACCTCTCTGGCTCTCTCTCCTCCTCTAAATCACTCCTTAATGACCGCATCGCTGACCAAATTGTTGGTCATTTGTCCTAACATCTTGTTAGTGTCAAGCTTTGCTTGATAACTCTCCTGTGAAACACCTTGGGAATTTTTAATCACGAGAAGTGTTATACAAGTCAAGTTGTAACAAGTTGGTTACCTGGTAGCAACCTATCGGGTTCATTCTTGGTTCCTCCCAGGTAATCATGACAGTACAGAAGGGAGGCCATTCAGCCCATTCTGTCTGTGCCAGCCCTTTTGACAGAGCGATCCAATTTAGCCCCACTCCCCCTGCTCTGCCGCATAGCAGTTTTCTTTTTCTTTTCAAGCATTTATCCAATTCCTTTTTGAAATTTACTATTGAATGTTTGCACCATCCTGTCAGGCAACACATTCCAAACGAGTGTGGCGGAGGTTGGTTCAATGAAGGCATTCAAGAGGGCATTGGGCGATAATTTAAATAGAAACAATGGGCAGGGTTACAGGGAAAAGACAGGAGATTGGTACTAAGTTTAGAAAGATCAGAGAGCCAATGCCGACACGATGGGCCGAATGGCCTCCTCCCACACCAACAATTCTGTGATTCTGATTCAATAATAACTTGCTTTAAGTTTCCCCTTACCTGTTAATTGTGCTTATGATGCAAGTGGGGGGCGGCATTAATTGGGGTTTCACTTGGGCACATAGAACTGAAACTGCCCATGATTGAGTGAGGAGGCATAGGCTTATAATGTTTTACTCTGTAAATTTAAGGGGCGACGGTGACATAGTGGTCTTGTCTCTAGACTAGTGACCCAGAGGCCCCATCTAATCCTCTGGGCTTCAAATCCAATTAAATTTAACTAATAAAATCTAGAATTGACGAGTCTCAGTAATGGTGACCGTGACAACTACCATCAATTGTTGTAAAAACCCATCGGGTTCACTATTGCCCTTTAGGGAAGGAAATCTGCCACCCTTATCTGGTCTGGACTACATGTGAATCCAGATGTGGTTGACTCTTAACGGCCCTCTGAAGTGACCTAGCATGCCACTCAGTTCAAGGGAAATTAGGGATGGGCAACAAATGCTGGGCTTGCCAATGATGCCCACATCCATGAAAGAATAAAGAAATAAATTATGAGGAAAGACTGAGACCAATGTTATACTTCATCAATCACAAACGCAACACTGGCATCTAACCTCCATGTGGAAAATTGCCCAGGTATTTCCTGTACTCAAAAAGCAGGACAAATCCAACCTGGCCAACTCCTGCCCCATCAGCCTACTCTCCATCATCAGTAAAGTAATGGAAGGGGTCATCAACAGTCCTAACAAGCAGCACTTGCTTAGCAATAACCTGCTAACTGACGCCTGGTTTGGGTTCCACCAGGGCCACTCAGCTCCTGACCTCATTACAGCCTTGGTTCAAACATGGACAAAAGAGTTGAACTCCTGAGGTGAGAGTGACTGCCCATGACATCAAGGCCACATTTGACCGAGTGTGGCATCAAGGAGCCCTTGCAAAACTGAAGTCAATGGGAATCAGGGGCAAACTCTTGGATTCATACCTAGCACAAAGAAAGAAGTTTGTGGTTGTTAGAGGTCAGTCATCTCAGCTCCAGGACATCATTGAGGGAGTTCCTCAGGGTAGTGTCCTCGGCCCAACCATCTTCAGCTGCTTCATCAATGACCTTTCTTCCATCATAAGGTCAGAAGTGGGGATGTTCACTGATGACTGCACAATGTTCACCATTCATGACACCTCTGATACTGAAGCAGTCCATGTCCAAATGCAGCAAGACCTGGACAATATCCAGGCTTGGGCTGACAAGTGGCAAGTAACATTTGCGCCACACAAGTGCCAGGCAATAACCATCTCTGACAAGAGAGAAACCAGTCATCGTCCCCTGATGTTTAATGGTATTACCATCACTGAATCTCCCATTATCAACATCCTGGGGGTTACCAATGACTAGAACCTGAACTGGACCAGCCATATAAATACTATGGCTACAACAGCAGGTCAGAGGCTGGGAATCCTGTGATGAGTAACTCACCTCCTGACTCCCCAAAGCCTATTCACCATCTACAAGGCGCAAGTCAGGAATGTGAAGGAATACACCCCACTTGCCTGGATGAGTGCAGCTCCAATAACACTCAAGAAGCTCAACACCATCCAGGACAAAGCAGCCTGCTTGATTCGCACCACATCCAGAAACGTTCACTCCCTCCACCACTGACACACAGTAGCAACAGTGTGTACCATCTACAAGATGCACTGCAGGAATTCACCAAGACTCCTTTGACAGCACCTTACAAACCCATGACCACTACCATCCAGAAGGACAAGGGCAGCAGACACATGGGAGTATCACCAACTGGAAGATCCCCTCCAAGTCACTCACCATCCTGACTTGGAAATATAGGTCATTCCTTCACTGTCGCTGGGTCAAAATCCTGGAACTCCCTTCCTGTCAGCACTGTGGGTGTACCTACACCATATGGGCTGCAGCGGTTGAAGTAGGCACCTCGCCACCACCTTCTCAAGGGCAACTAGGGATGTGCAATAAATGCTGGTCCAGTCAGCGAAGCCCACATCCCGTGAATGAATTTTAAAAAATTCCTCTCTTTATCTCTGAAGAAGGGTCATACAGCTTTGCTAACTTTGTTCCTCTCTCCACAGATGCTGCCAGACCTGCTGAGTTTTTCCAGCATTTTCTGTTTTTATATCATACTTCACCAACTGGCTTTATAGAATATATTATCTTTCCTCTGGTGCTTTTGCTACCACTCCTATTTCACTCCAGCTACCAAAATGCTCTCCCTAAACAGATAAGTACAAAAGGACAAAGTCTGTAAGTTGACCTGCTGTATACTTTTCCATTGCACTGAGCATAGCACCAAGATGTCACACCCACAATTGCAGTAGCAAAGTGTTAGTGATTATCCAGAATTTGGGCTCTTTAGCTATCCGGGCATTTATGTAACTGGCAGGAGACCACACCTGCCATACTGTGTGCAGTTTTGGCTTTCTAACCTATGGAGCCATGGGTCAGCCATGTGGTTCACACGGAAGATTCCCACATACTAAAGCCAGCTGAGCATGGGAACCCACGCCACAGGGAGTCCCAAACTTAGACATAAAGGCAATCTGAAAGCCAACCTCAGAGCTGGCAAGCTAGATCCCATGACCCAGGAAGGAACCTTGGACAGACCCAAATGGAGAAGTCTCTGTCATCAAGCGATTTCGACATTTGAGGAGAACAAACTCAAGTGCCTTCAGAACAAGCGAGCACAGCTCAAAGGCAATATCTCCATCCATCCCTCCAACACTGGCTTCATATGCAGTATTTGCAATTGGTTATGTAAATCGAGACTTGGCCTAACTTGGTATGAGACGACATCAACCTAGACTGTAAACCGGTCCTATTTTTTTTTTGCTGAACGCTCATCTGTTGAAGCAATGGGAGAGTCTATCACCAAAGGAAGGGCATACCTAGAAGGAGTGGAATGAAAGTTTACTAGACTGATTCCTGCAGCCACACTGGGGGTTACATGTACCTGCTATTTTTCCGATCCCCCTTAGCTACTGTATTTCCCATGAGAAATAAAGTCCAGCACCCAGTGCTTTGAAGGTTTGTAGCTTGTTTTTTTGAACAAATGAATTTACAATGCAATAATAATCACTGCGTGTTTACCACATCTGTCTCCAATTCTTATTTAGTAGTGTTAATGGGATGGCAGTTAATTATCTCACATGGTAAAAAGATGGGAAGGCAATCAAATATTAACAGCCTGGGGGTTACTGTTGACTAGGAATTGAACTGGCCTAAGCCATATAAAAACTGTGGCTACAAGATCAGGTCAGAGGCTAGGAATTCTACATTGAGTAATTCACACACTGACTCACCAAAGCCTGTCCACTATCTACAAGGCACAAGATAGGAGTGTGATGGAATACTCCCCACTTGACAGATGACAGCACTCAAGAGACTTGGCACCATCCAGGACAAAGCACCCCATCAACCACTTTAAACATTCACTCCCTGCACCGCTGACGCGCAGTAGCTGCACTGTGTACAATCTACAAGATGCACTGCAGCAGCTCACTAAGGCTCCTTCGACAGCACCCTCCAAACACATGGCTGGCACCGTCTAGAAGGACAAGGGCAGCAGGCACATGGGGACACCACCACCTGCAAGTTTTCCTCCAAGCCCCTCACCATCCTGATTTGGAAATATATCGGCTGTTCCTTCACTGTCGCTGGGTCAAAATCCTGGAACTCCCTCCCTAACAGCACTGTGGGTGTACCTACACCACACGGACTGCAGCGGTTCAAGAAGGCAGCTCACCACCACCTTTTCAAGGGCAATTAAGGATGGGCAATAAATGCTGGCCTAGCCAGCAATACTCACCTCATGTGAAAGAATAAATTATTTTTCAAAAAAACACCCGAGATGAAGTGATTAACTTCAGAGTTGATGCAGATTGTTCCGCCTTCGGATTAGAACATTCTGCTGTTTTACATCGCCGAAGACGTTCCAGGTTTTTTGTATATAATAAAAATGTGCTGGGAGATTTAGCCAGGGAACTGAAGCATTACTTTTCCCATAGCTTCCGTGGCAAGAGTTGGACTGTTGGTCTAATGGGAATGATTTGAATAACAAATGTTTCAATTGCTGTAGAATATTCCCAGTAGCGCAGGATTGAGCATTGAAGTTAAACTGCACTCGCTTGTTTACAATGAAAAGGCGACGCCTTTCTTGGTCAAATAATCTAAGAACACCTTTCTGGTCGCTCAATCTCCCATATTGTTGCACATTAGCTGACCCTTTGAAGTTTTCAGGTGAAACCGAATCATCATTTGTTTTGTTGCTTCTATATTTCCATTCTTATAAATTCCCATGTTCAGATTTCTAATGGAAGCTGCCTAGGTAAGCTTGTCAGACTGTAGTTAAGATTGCCCTGAGTCCCTTCTCCCAACTGGGAGCATGGAAGTAAGCTGTTTTGCAGTGATCATGTCAGACTGTATTTCTTGTGTATCCGGCAAATAAAAAGATTTGTGTGTAAATTTAACTGTTCTTGTGTTTCAACAATGGCCTCTTTCACTGGGGACCAGTAGACACCTGGCCATTGGAGTACAAATGTGAGATAGATGAAAGCTGAAACTCTCTCAGTATGTAGTAATATTTTTGGAAAATCCAATGTGTAACCTGTTGTTAGAAAGGTTTTGACAAGTTGCCCTTTTCAAATACGGTAAAAGCTAGATTGAGGTTTGATGCCTAAAGGCTCAATTCTTAAAAAAGGTCAGGTATATACCTCTCCATGTGCCCTAATCCAGATTATATTGCTAGTTAACCAGTTAAATCAAGACCACAGTAAAAATGTCAATAGTTCCTACTAGTTAGTGTCATCAGACTGAGATACGTTAGCTAATTGAACTTTATTTACCACAATCAGTATTGTCACCAAATTCAAGGGTGTTAAAGCAATTGGATGTTTGACAAGGTTTAAATCGTGGACACGACGCTGATTTAAGTATCTCTTAGGAGCTCATGACCAAAATGACAGTGTGGCTTAACAATTCTGGGTTTAGCTTCTATATACAGTTTCTCAATGATCACTATAATGGTTGCGTCTCTATGAATAACAAAGTATAATAAAGCTTTTTGTAAGAGATTGCCTGCTATTTAGACATTTCTGTCATCCTGGGATTATCTGGCTTCATGTTGGGATGCCTCTGACAAATTGTCATCCATTATCATTGCCTTCTATCTAATAATATTTTATAAAGAAGCAATTAAAAATTACATTTAGGTTCTAAGGGACAAGGATGTCTACCACACATCACATTGAAGTTGGGTTGGAGATAATAGATACCTGGGGATTCATACATTTACAGTTTTAGTTGAGATTCAAATTGCTTAAATTTTGGAAAATAGATACCAGGGAGGTAATTTTATTGCAGGTAGTTTTTAATGTGACACTACTACCTGGTTCAGTTTGACTGCACATTTTGTACCTTGTCAAATTTTACTTGCTGTTAACTTCAATAGTAAGAAACAGGTGGTTGAACTGAAGCCATCCATAACTTGCCCAAAAGTTAAGTTGAAGTTAAATTGAAATTAACCCGTCAAATGTCTAATCCAATGCCAAGAGGAGAAAAGCAGTCTGACTAGAGGGAGGAATAATGTACTCCAAGTTTAGCAGGACTGGTGAGTGAGTAGTGATGCCTTCCATTCACTTGGACTTTGAGTTAAACTTCAGACATGGACCACGTTTACCTCCTGGGTTTAAATGAGCAGAGTTAGCAGATTTTTTTTTAGGTAGGTAAATGTTTACCCCACCCTTCATAGATTCCTATATCTCAGTTATGCCAGGGGGATCGATATTGTTGGAGGGAGGTGTGCTGTGATACTATGGACGCAGGCAAGCATTTCACATTTTCATGGACGATTACCCATCCGGGATTTACATGCACCAGGCAGCCTTCTGTCACAGCTGAGCTGCCCAAAGTCATAATGCAGCCAGGAGGCCCATCCTGCCCCATTGCTGAGACTCAAATATCCAATGTCCCTATTACCATTGAAATAAATAAAGGGAACCTCATTTAGATTAACAGTCACCAAGCTAAGGTCGTCAATGCAGAGCTCCTTAAAAAAGCATTGACTGTGGGAAAACATGCATTATTTTATTATTCATACTTGGGATGTGGGCATTGCTGGTAAGCCCTAGCATTCCTCATTGTCCTGAGGTTTGATTCAACTGAGTGACTTATGAGGGCCCTTCAAAGGACAGTACAGAGTCAATCCCTTGTGTGTGTTTGTGTGGTTGGGAGGTGGAAGCATCTATGGACCAGACCATTTTTCCTTCCCTCAGGGCCTTGGTGAACTAGTTGAATTTGTAACAACAACGTGACAATTATTACCAGTTTAAAATAATTTTTTTTTTGGCTATTTGAGTTTTCAAGCTGTGAAGGTGGGATTTGAGCTAACGTTTCTGATTGTTAATGCAGGCCCCTGGAATTACTAGTTTAATAATATAACCATTACACTACCATGCAACCCAGTGCTAGTCTTAATTAGTGACGATCTGGCTAGTTGACTTAATAAAACAGCTCCAGTTATCTGAAATCTGTGACGAACATTGGGGAGATATTGGATAATTGTTGCTGTGTAGGCTGCAGAAACTTCTAGATATTTATCTTTCTCTGTTGCAAGACTCTTGTATCTAAAGCTGCAGCCCAGGATATTGTGTGTAGTATTTTAGATAAGGTTATGATGTGAAGAAAAATAAAATTTCCATTTAATTAATGACTGGCAGAATAATCTTATAGTCAGCAACACATCGACAGTGGTGACACGTTCAAGAATACTATGAAGTGGTCAGAATCATTTGCGTACACATGTTCTCCTTTTTCGAGCAACAGCAACATTTATGAAGCACCCTTCATTGTAAAACATCCCAGTGCCTGCCACCACTTATCAAGCAAAGATTTACACCAAACCACATAACACTTGGTTAGAGATTTAGGTTTTAGTGAGCATATTAAAGGAGAGAGGTGGAGAGGTTTAGGGGAGGAATTCCAGAGCTTAGGACCAAGGTTGGTTGTGGCGAGGTGGGTGGGATTATTATTATTATCACGTACCTTTTATCCTGTTCCTTGATACCCTCATCCAGAAAAATCCTATCTATCTAAGTCTTGAAGGCCCCAATTGCCCCCCAGAATTCACATCCTATTGGGAGAGAGATTTCCACGTCTCTGTGCGTGGAAAAGTACTTCCTGATTTCCCTCCAAGTTCCAATTTTAAGATCATGCCCCCGTCATTCTCAATTGACTCATCAAAGGGAATGGTTTCTCCGTATATATCCTAATGAATCCGATTAATATTTTAAACAACTTGGTCAGATCACCCCTCAGCGTCCCATACTCAAGGGTCTACAAGACCGGTTTATGCAACACAACCTTGATAATTAACTTCTTTAGGTCCGGTGTTATTGGTTGTATCGTCAGCGAGAAAGGATTATACACATCATCAGCATACACCCTGGGGGGACTATTGATGTTTTGACTTTAGGTTTTACAGTGCCCCACTCCAGGCATCTGATGTAATTGGATATGTAGTAACATGAATAAAAATTTGGTTGAATACCAGGAAACGAAGGATTAAGGTTAATAGTTGACTGGAGAAGATTCGGGGATGGTGTATCCTGTCCAGGAGAAAGCAGTCTACCTGATGGGCACCCCAACCACTGGCTTAAACATTCAATCCCTCCAGCGCACTGTGGCTGCAGTGTCTACTCTCTACAAGATGTGCTGCAGAAACTCACCAAGTCTTCTTTGATGGAACTTTCTAAACCCATGATCTACACCACCGAGAAGGACAAGGATAGCAGGTGCATGGGAACATCAGCCCAACAGACATAACGTCAGCTGTTCCTTCATCATCATTGGATCAAATTCCTCGATATTCCTGCCTAACTGTCACTGTGGGTGCACCTTCACCACATGGACTGCAGTGGTTCAAGGAAGCAGCTCACCACCGCCTTCCAAGGGCAACTTAAGATGGGCAATAAATGCTCACCTTGCTGCTGACAGCCATGCCCTAAAAAATGATTAAAAATAAGATACAATTATGGCCATTGATGACCCACTGCTTAAACCTTCAGTATAAAAAAGGCCTAAAAATTGCAGGAGACGTTGGCCCAGAATTTTCAGAAAAATAACAATGATTTAGTTATTAGTTTGTTTAATGTGCCCATCGCGTTTGTGGGGGAAGGATACCCGCCCACCATTGTGAAATGCCACAAGTTGCCGGACGATTTGCCCCAGTCTGCCTTTCACCTCACGAGAAATGTCAGCTCATGCTCAACCTCCCCATGAGATTCATGAAGTCGTTGTGTTTGCATTTTCTTTATCCGTTAAACTTGCTACAGAAAGTTAGGGCTAATATTAAACAGTACTTGTAATTTTTTAAGGAGGTATGTATTCCCGCAATGCCACTCAATTTCTCTGGCCCAGAAAGGGAACAGTTGAAACTGTGGATTCTCATTCCTAAAGGTAGTAAATTGTTGTTTGAGAATTTCTTAATTGTAAATTTAGTTTGCTACTATTCCTTTCTGTCTCTCTTTCGCTCTCCCTCAATGCAATCTTTCTTTCCCTCTCTTTATTTCTCTTTCAGTACCTGATTTCATTCTAATTCACCTCACCTCTTGATCGTTCCTCTGGTTGATTATCAATCCTTAAGCCTCATAGCTGGAGACTGTCACATACTCAGGTCCCTGATTCCCCATTGTCCTCTTCACACTGTGATCAGCTCAGACTTCCAGCAACTTGAAAGGCAAAACATTTTCAAACTGAACGGGGGAAGGGAACGGTGGGGTATAATCATAAGATGTCCCATTTCAGCAAAGCTCTGCACCAATGTGAAAGATTGTGTGAAGTCCTCCAAAGTCCAGGAAATGGAGACCAGGAACTTTAAACTGTGTTACCACAGTAACACCAGTAGAGTGCAGTATAATCTGAAGTTTCAATCACCTTTTACAACTTGAAAGATAGTCAAGGTCCACACTATAGTCATAAATGAGATGAAACCAGAGCTGTAACAGCGGTAAATGATGTGCTGTGCACACAGCAGTGGTTTCCACTTAATGCTTTCTGGAGCACAGATGCTGCTGCACTCAGGTTTCCACGGTTACAAGGCTATCTGACAGGGCCCAAAATAAATTACACATTTAATTTCCTTTTTAGCTGCGTGTAAAGCTCCTTTGATTTCTCTTCCCACCTTCTGGCCATCAAGGTCCTCCCATCAAGCATCTCTCCGATCTAATAAGACATTGTACCACCACCTCATTGCTCATCAAAAGAGAACAAACTTTAAACATTAAAGCAAAAACAGAAAATGCTGGAAAAGCTCAGCAGGTCTGACAGCATCTGTGGAGAGAAAGACAGAGTTAACATTTCAGAACCCGTGTGACTTCTTCAGAGCTAAAGAGAAGTAAAAATGCAATTAAATTTATACTGTCTAAAGGGGGTGGAGCAGGTGAAGTCGGATAGAAGGCCAGCTGGCTTCAGCTCTGAAGAAGAGTCATACGGACTCGAAACATTAACTCTGTCTTTCTCTCCAAAGATGCTGTCAGACCTGCTGAGTTTTTCCAGCATTTTCTGTTCTGTTTCAGATTTCCAGCATCTGCAGTATTTTTGCTTTTAAAACACTAGAACTCTGATGAACCAATTATGCAGCAAGTAGCAAAAGCATAACAGGGTCAACTCTTTGCATGGGCCGTGAACCCATGACACTAACTTAATGTACAAAATAAAGTACTAATTGAAGCACATGAAACTCTTGGGGGCTTGACAGGGTGGATAATTGGAGATGCCCCCCGCCCCCCAACCCTGGCTGGGGAAGTTAGAACACAGAGTCAGAGTCTCAGAATAAGGGGTCAGTTATTTAGGAATGAGATGAGAAGTTTCTTCATTCAAAAGGTTGTGAATCTTACGAATTCCCTACCCCAGAGAGCTGTCGGTTTACTCAAGACAGATGTGGATAGATTTTTGATACCAAGGGGCTTAAGGGTTATGAAAATAGTGCTGGAAGGCAGAGCTGAGTTGGAAGATCAGCCATGATCTTGCTGAATAGCAGAGCAGCTTTGAAGGGCCAAATGGCCTCCGGTTGCTGTTTCTTATGTTCTTAACTTCAGTTAAAAAAAAACTTTACAACAAGAAGATCAGAAATAGGAATGAGAAGAATGACCAATTTATCTGATGTTTGGTGATCTTGGTCCCAGAAGAGCTTCAAATTGTGCCCATGGGACCTTTAATATCCACCAATGTCAATGGAACAGGCAGTCGGGACCTCCATTTGGTGTCTCATCCAGAGGAATGCAGCTCTGACCATGCAGCAGTGCCAGAGTACTGCACGGGACTACCTGTCTGGACTATGAGTTCAAATGCCTGGTATGAGTCTGTTTTTAAAAAGCTGTCTCCTGTTTGGTTTTGTGCCATTTATTGGTGGCTCGTCCACCACCAACTTCGCAAGACCATCTAGGTAGGGACAGCAAATGCTGGTCTTGGCCAGTGCTACTCCCAATCGGAGTCTTTAAAAGGATTCAAGGGTGTAGATACTACATGGAGAAAATGTTACCTCTGATGGGGAACCTAGAATGAGTGGAATTTACAGCTGGGATGCTCAATGCTTTGTCATTCAAAAGGTGGTAAAAATCTGTATCTCTCTCCACCAGAAAGGGAATTCTGGGGAATAGTTGAAGCTTTCAAGATTGGACGCGGTAGATTTTGGGTAGGTACGCTTGTCAATGGTTACAGAGGAAAGGCATGTAAGTGGAGATGAATTACACAACAGCCTTAATGGATTTGAAGAGTGAAGCAGGCTCAAGGGGCTGAACGAGCTCCTCCTCATCCTATACTCCTGGCCTGCAGGGAGCTATGGGCATGAGGCCTGGCCTTCAAGATGGACTTGCCTTGGCTGTCAGGCTGCTCTGCTGCACACTCCACTGGTCAGTCAGCCAATAGTCAGTGTCCAGCCTTGTGTAAAATTTGAGAGGTAGAGTGTGTTGGAGAAGTCAATCCTTGACAAGATGAGGCATGGAGGATAGGCCTTAGTGACTGTGTGGGGGGTTGTCAGCAGGAGCTTAAAGCCATTAAAAATGGTGATTGTCCATATTTGGGAACTTGAAAGTCTTCTCAAGGCTGAGAAAGGTACCAAGTTGTGCAAATGTTCGGTCTCGGTGATGAAATATTGCTTACACATGGCATCAGAAGGCCAAGCAAGCCATTAAAAGGGGCCAGGGTGTCAGAAGTGGACATGAAACCCATGGCCCTTGGCCCTTGGACTCTGAGGTGGTGGTGAGATGGCTCAGCCAAGCTGATATCTGGTGGTAAGGAGTCACACATCTTTGTGATGATTAGGGGTTTCAAGGGTGGTGAAGTGGAGACAAAGAGCACCGCAGGAGGTCAAATGGAAAAATCCTGAAGCATTTCTCAAAAAAAAAGGTCGCTTAATAGTACAGAACTTGAATAATGCTGAAGAGGATACCATTCAGCAACCACCAATCAGCATCCTTTTTTCTTGGGTAGTATATATTATGATTGTTTGAAATTTGGCATTCTTGCATTTGTCCCAATGAGCACAAGATGAAAAACTTTAGCAAAGTGCTTTTCTCAAAACCATGTGATTAAGAAAAGAAAGATTAAGTTTTGAAGAGAAGTAATAACGTTGGAGCATTTTTGTGCTGGTTGCAATGAAATTGATAGCTTATCGAGTTGAACCTTGCGAAAGGCAACTGGCGAGTTCTCCAGCATATTAAATTTTATTGGACAAAAACCAATGAAATGTTTGAAATATTTTGTTGAGGCTGATGTAATTATTGTTATTGGCTTGTAAGCTCTTGGTCAGACTATGCTTTACTGTCTCTTTAATGGCTTATATCAGCTCCTGATTCCTTATTGCTTTCACTCACCCCATACGGCTTTGGTTCATGGGGAATTTCCACATCACCATGATGAAGCAGCAAATGGAACCAAGCCAAGTCAATAGAAAAGACAGAAGGGAACACAAGAACAAGAGGGTCTCAGTCATGGCTCATGCAGCACTCTTGCCTCTGAGCCCAAGGCTTAAGCACATAATCCCAGGTTTCACCACAACTTCATAGGATGTAGACGTCACTGGCTAGGCCAGCATTTATTGTCCATCCCTAATTGACCTTGAGAACTGAGCGGCTTGCTAGGCTATTTCAGAGTTAAGTTAAGAGTCAACCACTTTGCTGTGGATCTGGAGGTAGGATGGCAGATTTCCTTCCTTAAAGTGAATTAGTGAACCAAGTAAGTCTTTACACCAATCAACAATGGTTTCAAGGTCATCAGCAGACTTTTAATTCCAGATTTTTATTTCACCATCTGCTGTGGTGGGATTGAACCCTTGTCCCCAGAGCATTACCCTGAGTCCCTGGGTTACTAGGCCAGTGACAATACCACTATACCATTGCCTCCCCCAAAGTGGGTGTAAAAGACCCCACAGTATTATTCGAAAAAGAGCAAGGGAGCTCTGGCCCATACTTATCCCTCAAACCAGTATCACTAAAGCAGATGATATGGTCTTTACCTCATTGCTCTTTGTTATGGGGCCTTGCTGCGTGGAAATGGACAACCACGTTTTGTACATTACAACAGTTATGTAAGACCACTTTAAAAGTTATTCGTTGGCTGTAAGTCACATGTTGTGAAAGTCACTATATAAATACAAGTTGTTGTTGCTTTCCAGTGATGACAGCGGTGTGTGTGTCATCAAGGGTGTGGTGCTCCCACCCCCACCAGCAAATAGAATGATCGTCTCTTTAAATAAAATACTCCAACTCTTTAATCCCTCTTTTGAGAAGTATCTAAGGGCGAATCTCCCTCTTTAAATAGATGTTTAACAGTGATTCCTTGGGTACAGGAGCAGTGGAATGATGTAGGAACAGGAGGAGGCCATTTAGTCCGAAAGCCTGTTTCACATTCAGTGAGATCATGGCTGAACTGCAATCTAAGTCCACATACCCACCTTTGCCCCACATCTGTTAATACCCGTGGATCATCAAAGTACTACAATCTCCATGGAGACCGTTAACATTTAAAGAGAATTTCAAACAACCAGGGATCGACTGAAAGTAATTGCACCTCAAGATTTCACGTTTTTAAATAAAAACAAATTTTTACTGTATATTTAAAAAACAAATCAAGTGCTATTAATTTAATATAAAAGCAAAATATTGCAGATGCTGGAAATCTGAAACAAAAAACCAGAGAAAGCTGCAAAACCTCAGCAGGTCTGACAGCATCTGTGGGAGAGAGAAACAGAGTTAACGCTTCGAGTCCATATGACTCTGCTCCAGACGTTGCCTTAGGTAATTACTAATACTTTGCATCGAAAATCACAATGAAACACAACCACAGGTACTTTAGACTAAAATCATCAACTCAACTTTCCCTTTTCCACTAAGCCTCATCCCCAGAAAACCTTTGGCTGTTTATCAGGTTCCTGAAGGTCATCCTCTTTCTTAGGACCAACTCCAAACTTTTCCACAGTTGCCTTGTAAGGTCTGAGACCTTTCAGCTCAAACCTGAGCTTTACTCACAATTCCCGCGCAGTGACTGATAGAAAAGTAGAAGCACTCCTGGTTTCTAATAGCTTCTTCTAATCCTCCTGGTCCACAGCTGTTCCATAGCTCTTGGCAAATTCTTTTCCTCTGCCTTCTGAACCCAGGGTTTACAAACACCAACTTGGTTGTTTCCAGTTCTAACTCCAAAGCCATCTTGACTGCTGATCACTATGAAGGTTATTGCAGATTTCTCCCTCTAGCTCCAACCTAATAAACCGTCCAGCCTCTGTTTCCCTCGAGAACTCTGTCTCTATACGGAGGGCGAATTCCGTGTGGTGAGTGGCAATGTTAGCGTTTTCTCTGCTTAAGTTGCAGGCCTGGCTAATGTTCATTTATTCTGCTCCCTCGGCTCTCAGTGAGCTGCATCTGTCTCTCTCTGTTTTCAAACTGAACTGCTTGCTTCTGTCAGCAAACACACATAGATAAATTAAAACAAAGGAACCTCTTGAACCCCCACAGCACACCTCCATGACAACATGACATGCACTCGGGATGTTCCTAAACAGGAATATGAATAGATTATCTTTTACCTTCAAAACAACCCTTTGATCCATATGAATAATTTATATTTCTAATGGAGTTAACGACCCTCCCTACAGATTGTCACGAAGCAACCCCCTTGTTTACCAAGGTGCTTTTAGCTTCTCTGATCTGAGAACTCCATGAGCAATCCAAATCCCTTATCAAAATAATTGTCCCTACCAAAAGCTCAAAGATGCCTAATCCATAGTTTACATTTTTTCATTTCTAACTCTAACCTTCCTGAATAAACATAGGCTGTTTACAGTTTCCTCAACCAAGAGTTTCAATTTATCTACATTTAAATTCAATCCCTAAAACTAAAAGTTATATGTCTAAAGCATATCAATTATGAAATCAGGACATTTGCAACACTATCAATCTCAGATTTAAAATTAATAATCGATTGAGCATCAATTGCCTTTTGTGGAAGAGAGTTCCTAACTTTTACCACCCTTTACAGTAAAGTCCCACTGTTTGCAGCTTCCTGGCTCGCATTTTCATTTGCCCGCGCTTTGCATTTGTGCACAGAATCGTGTTTCACGTGAACAATGTTCGCTCATCTGCAGTTTCTTCTCCCTCTCTCTTCTTTCACAGGGAAGACAACAGCCATAACGGAGCAGAGACCAGAATGGTTGCAACTGAAGTGCAGCCTGAACAAAGGCGATGTCCAAATCTCGCAGCAATAATGGCTGCATTCGTTTTCAAATCTCCCCCAATGCATGGGATACTTGCCCTTATTAACTGAGGCATTGAATACAAGGGATGGAGCTGGATAAGGCGTTAGGTAGGCCACATCTGGAGTACTGTATGCAGTTCTGGTCTCCACGCTATAAGAAGGATGTGATTGCGCTGGAGAGGGTGCAGAGGAGGTTCACAAGGATTTTGTCTGGGCTCGAGCGTTTCAGCTTTGAAGACCTACTAGATAGGCTGGGGTTGTTTTCCCTATACCAGAGAAGGCTAAGGGGGGACCTGATAGAGGTATACAAAATTATGAGGGGCATAGATAGGATAGATAGAAAGAACCTTTTCCCTTTAGTGGAGGGGTCAATAACCAGGGGGCATAGATTTAAGGTAAAGGGCAGGATGTTTAGAGGGGATTTGAGGAAATCTTTTTTTCACCCAGAGGGTAGGGGTATCTGGAACCCACTGCCTGAAGGGGTGGTAGAGGCAGGAACCCTCACAACATTTAAGAAATATTTAGGTGAACACTTGAAACACCGTAGCATACAAGGCTATGGGCCACGCGCTAGAGTAGATAGGGGCTTGATGACCGGCATGTGCACGATAGGCCGAAGGCCTCGTTCCGTGGTGTAAAACTCTATGGCCAGAATATTGCTGTCGGCAGGCAGGGACAGGCCTGACAGGCCGATGTGCAAAATGATGCGCGATGATGTCTTTGCGCGGCATTTAGATATTTCATTCATTAAAGCCATTAGTAAAGTAAGTTAGCTAATTAACAGCACTGTCGGTCCACAGCCGCCCAACACAGGTACGTTTCTGGCCTATGACTCTATGTATTGTTCATAGGCTCCCCCTTCTGTTGGATTTAGGTACTGCACCACAATTTAGATTAACTGTCCAAACAATGCTGCCCTCACATGACTGGTACCTATCTAATTCAGCCCCATGGAAAAGCATGTTCGTTGTTCGTGATTTCGCTGTTTGCGAGGTTTTGCAGGAACGTAGCCTCCGCGAATGGTGGGACTTTACTGTATTTGTTGAACTGTTTCCTAATTTTAAAGGTCTCCTAAAGATCGCGCTCTGATTTTTGACTATGCCCCGACCAATAGACTCCCATCCAGTGGAAACAGTTTCTCTCTATCTATCTACCCTATCGGTTCCCTTTAATATCTTGAACACTTCAATCAAATCGCCCTTTAACTTTCTAAATCTGGGGATACAATCCTAGATTGTGTTCTCCCCCTTTGTAATTTGGAAACCAAGTATCGTTCTGCTAAATCTACACTGCAGCTCCCTCCAAGGCCAATATGTCCTTCCGAAAGCGTGATGTACACAAATGCTCACAGTAACTTCAGGTTGTGGCCTAACCAGGGCTTTGTGTAGCTGAAGTATGACTTCTATCCCCTTGTATTCCCCCTAGATGTAAAGGCCAGCATTCTATTAATCTTTTTGATTATTTTCTGTACCTGTTCGTGGTATTTTAATGATCTAGAGAGGATGCTGTTCTATCCTATTTAGGTTCAAAATGGATGACCTCGTATTTGCTTACGTGGAAATTGATTTTACACAGTTTTGTCCATTTGCTTCATCTATCAATATCTCTTTGTAATTTTATACTTCCATTCACACTGCTTTCAATGCCATCTATCTTTGCGTCATCTGTGGATTTGGAAATGTGGCTTTCTATGCCATTATCTAATCGTTAATAAGCGCGGTGAGTAGTTGAGGCCCCAACACAGATCCTTGTGGATACCACTAGCCACATCCTGCCCATTATCTCTCTATTGCCCCTCAGCCAGCTTCCTAACTGGGTCACTAATGTGCCTTGAATTCACCGGGCCTCCCTCTGAGTTCTCTGCGCTCCTCCTATTCTGGCCTCTTGCGCATCCCTAATTTTCATTGCTCTACAGTTGGCAGCCTGCCTCCTGCTGCCTAGGCCTTAAGTTCTGGGATACCTCCAAAACTGCCTCGGCCTCTACCTCTCTACCCACTTTTAAAGGACTTGTCGACATCTGCCTCTTTCACCAAACTTTTAATCACCTGGCCTAATACAGGTTGAGTATCCTTTATCCGAAACCCTTGGGACCAATTGCATTTCGGTATTTGGGTATTTTTGGCTTTCAGTCCATATATATGGTAGGTCTAGGCCTATTTTCATTACAATAGCCTAAGCCAAGGCTAGCTATAGGCTACAAATATGAGGTTGTTTCTCCATTTGCCAACTCTCACACACCTTACTTCTTACCTGTTAACACGTATTACACCGGTAATATAATGTGGAATTGCTTTATTAACATACAAATTAACTGCATTGTGCTCAAAATAAGTTCATTTTTGAATATACAGATAAAGGATATTTGACCTGTATCTCATGATGTGACATTCTGGCAAATTTCATTAATAACACTGTTGTGAATTGCCTTGGGAATTTTTTTTCTGCATTAAAGACACTATAAATGCAAGTGGTTGTTGTATGCCCCCACCAGTCCCTGGGTAAACCATGGAGTGGGTGGAGTGGTGTGGCGTTGGTTGGGTGGTGGAGGGGGCGGGGGGGGAGGGAGGGGGCGGTGTGAGGGGTGGGGGGTGGTAGGGTGGGGGTGGGAGGGTTGGGTGGGGTGGGTGGGTGCAGGGTCACATTCCTTAATGTGGTTAAAAAATACTAAAATTCCTGCAGAGGAGAATCAGTGGATGCAGGCCACTTTAACCTTTAGGAAGATTGCAACCAGAAAGTAGCTCCCAAAGTCATCAAAGTGCCAGTGTTTAAATAATTAGTGGGAGTCGAAATGGACTTTAATACGCTGTCAGAAACAGAATGTGTAAGCTGCAGAAAAAAAGTGGGTTTACTTTCAGACAAGTTGGAGAGGAAATAATAATGGAATAAAAATTTATTCCTCTGGGCGCTTTGTAAATGGGAGGCGAACAGCTATTGGCCTTGTCTAGGTTTAGCATGAAATTGTTTTAAAGGAATTAGAAAGTGTCAGAATGATTACTTTGCAGCACAAAATTATAACATTTAGCACCTCAGGCTCTGAATTGTTTAGATTAAGCCACTAAATCTTGGCGGGGTTTAAGAGCTTTCGATGTGCAGCTTTGACAACTGGCGTGCAAAGCAGATTGGCAGCCCTATTCCATTCTTTCACTGCGTCCACTGTAGGTAGTTGATGACCGTCCCATTTCTCCAGTGCCACACTGTCACACTCTGAGCCCAGCTTAACTTTCCTCTGTTTTTTTCCAATGTTGTTTTCCCCACTCACACCACTCACCTCCCCTCTTCCTTTAATTGACGTGAATCCAGACGTTGTCTCTGCGTTCCTAGTTTTTAATTTAATTCTCGGGATGTGGGCGTCACTTGCAAGGCTGACATTTATCACCCATCTCTCGTTGCTTTTGAGAAGGTGGTGGTGAGCCAGTTTCTTGACCCACTGCAGTCAGTCTGACGTACCGTACTCCCACAGTGCTATTAGGTGGAGAGCTGCAGGATTTTGATCCCATGAAGGGATGGCGACATTAAATCAGGATGCTCTGTGTTTGGAGAGATACTTGCAGCTGGTAGCGTTTCCATGCATCTGCTACCCTTGTTCTTCTTGGTAGCAGAGCTTAGGTGTTTGGAAGGTGCAGCTGATAAAGCCATGGTAGTTTGCTGCAGTGCTTCTTGTAGATGGTACATGTTGCTGCCACAGTGCACTAGTGGTGGAGGGAGTCAATGGGGAATTGGCAATCAAGTGGACTTCTTTGCCTTGGATAGCATTGGGCTCCTTTAGCATCTTAGGAGCTTGACCCGTCTATTCAAGAGGAGTATATTCCATCACACTGCTGTGAATTTTCACACTCACCATGAATTGTTTTTATTGGTTGTGGGTGTGTGAGTGTATCAGAGATGGATCTGAGGTTGAAGGATGGGGGCAGGGGTGCAGTCAATTCTGCCTTGCTACTCAAGTCAGACTCGAAACAGCAGCTTCATTGTGATCAGGAATTTATAGGTTAAGTTTAGCAATTTATTAACAGGCACTTTTGGTTGCGTCCTAACATTCAAAATTAACCAACCTCAAAGTAATTGGGGTAGGCCATGACCTCTGACCCTGCCCCCCTTTCCACTGGGGAAAACTGTTAGTGATTCCCATTGGTTAATGTTATGTGGGGTCTCACAGTTACAGACGGGAAGCAAGGATGTCAAAATTAAAATAAAGGGTGTTTAGGGCCCAAAATACAGGAGGGGCGATGAGGATAATATGAAGGATGAGGGACAGGGATAATACGAAGGGAGAGGTATGAGAACTGGAATTATTTTCCTCAGAGCAGGGAAGGTTTATGAGAGGCCTGATCAAATTATTCAAAATTATGAGGGGTTTTGTTGGAACAAGTAGAGAGAAACAGTTTCCTATATCAAGTGCGTCAGTAACCAGTAACCAGGGGAGATGGGGGCATAGTAGTCAATGCATTAGTAATTCAGGGGCCCAGGCTCATGCTCTGGGGACTTGGGTTCAAATCCCACCAAGACCAGTGGTGTGAATTGAAGGCTAGTCTCAGTAATGGTGACCGTTGATTGTTGTGAAAAGCTATCTGGTTCATTAGTGCCTTTGAGGGAAGGAAATCTGCCGTCCTTACCTGGTCTGGCCTACATTTGACTCCAGATGCACAGCAAGGTGATTGACTCTTAACTGCCCTCTGAAATGGAGTAGCAGCTCATTCAGTTCAAGAGGGATGGGCAACAAACACTGGCCTTGCCAGTGATGCCCACATCCATAAAAGAATTGAAAAAAAAAAGTGTCACAGATTCAAAATAATTGGCGAGAAGGGAATTGAAGAGAAGGTTTTTCACGCAGTGTTGTTATGAGCTGGAAGCTGAAAGGCTGAGAGAGTCAGAGCCCACAGCATGTACTTGAAAAGGACTAATTTGCAGACATCATGAAGAAAATGCTGGGGTGTGGAACGAACACAGGTGAATGGCCTCTTTCCTTCCATTCTGCGATTTTTATACTGCTGGGAACAGCAGCCGGGAGAGGTAACATCTGTGGAAAGAGAGAAACCCAGAGAAGTTAACCTTCTGGATATGGCCTCTGAACTAAATAGGCAATTTTTTTTATAGCTATGCAAGTCAACATACGTGTCTCGCTGTTTCATTTTCCACCTACTGCCTTTTCTAACCATCTTTATTGCAATAGGCAATTGCCTATTTCCAGTGAGACTCTTTATCAAATGGGTAAGGGTTTATGCTTTTTGCTCTGCTTCTTGGTCTGAGTGAAAAGCTCAACACTATTCATTTTCCTGGGTTTAACTTCTGTGTGTCTGTGTGAAATAAGTATTGTTTCAATGTTTGTAATCTGTCTCGCTGTAATAAGACCAACACTATTCATTTTGATGGGCTTGCAAACTGTCCCATTATGTAAAATAAACAACTCCATTATTTCAATGGCTTTGTAATCTCTCTCATTATAATGAACGCTATTCGTTTTGATGGTCTAGTAATCACTCTCACTGTATAAAATGAAGAGCCCTGTACAACATCTGCACAATACTGCGGATGCTGGATATAAAAACAGAAAATTCTGGAGACGTTCGGAATGTCTGGAAGCATCTTTGGGCAGGGAAACAAAAGTTAATGTTTCGGGTCGATGACCTTTTTTCAGAATCTGAGACGCGAAACTACACCACAAAGTATAAACTCTTAGCTTCTGGTAAAAAGTCTCACTGATAAGAGGCAATTACCTGGCCACAATGACGATGGTTAGAGATATAAAAAAAAAACAAGTGACAATGGATGGTAACTAAAACAGATACTTTTACACACGAAGCAGAAATACATTTTTAGCTCAGAGGCCAAACCTCAGAAGTTCACTCGTCCGTTCTGACCGTCAGCCTGAAGAATGAAGAATAAGATGGGCCAGAGTGTAACATGGACATTATGCGCCCCCTATCCTTTGGCCCTGTTGGCCTGGTTAGGTTAAAAGTGGGGCTTTAGTCTGAGCTGCCAGAGCAGAGGTAAGGATACAAGAAAATCAGCAAAACCAGAAGGAAAAAATGGCGAGACATAGCTAAAAGTAGCTTTCTTTTATCGAGTGCCTTCAACATAGTAAAATGTCCCAGGAATCAACATTGCTGGAAGAGACCTGTGAGAGAAAATGCATAGGGCCATTGAAGAAAAGAATTCATAAACTGCCTTAGAGCAGAAGTATTCAGGGAAATTGACTACAGGAATGATGGGGAGCAGCAGTCTGACAAACAGCCTGATCTTAGCAAGTGGCATGAAGTCACACTGAGCAAATGAAGGGCTTTTTCATTTTTTGAGAAGGTGTCCTTCCATTGCATGCCTCCTACCAAAGTAAACAAAACCCTTCAGTGTATTTTGATGCAAAGTGGATATATCCCAGGTGCAACCTGAATGGATGCAGTGCACGTCCAATTAATAAATGCTCTTGTATTCCAGGATATCAAAGCTAAGCTGTCTTTCATTCCTCTCTCCTGCTTCTCGGTACCTAAGCCTGTTCATTCCACTGTTCACATATTAAGTGGCTTCAGGAGAAGCAGTAAGTACAATGTTTACAGTTCTTTCATCCCAGGAGTGAACTGGACCTGCCGTCTATAGATGAACATGAATTAGAGGAAAAGAATTAAGATTCCTCATGATTAGATGAACCTGATTAAAATGACACCTGTTAGGGAAAGAATGAGGGTCCCATACATGCATCAGTGTCATACCCCCTTCAAAGAAAGGACCTGACCACTTAACATGTAAATAACGCTCATTTGGGCTCTGTGAAATCACATATGCGTGTGGTGTATTGTTCACTTCAGTCGCAGTGACATAACAATAAAAAAAAGTCAAATTGTTTATTTATTGTTACTCCTTTCACCTTTCCCCACATTAACTTCTTCACCCCAATCTTCTATTTACTCTCTGACTCTAGACCTGTTGGTAATGATTTCAATATTGCCATTTAAATTTTTTTTTATTCATTCACGGGATGTGGGCGTCGCTGGCTGGGCCAGCGTTTATTGCCCATCCCTAGTTGCCCTTGAGAAGGTGGTGGTGAGCTACTTCCTGGAACCACAGCAGTCCATGTGGGATGGGTACACCCACAGCACTGTTAGGAAGAGAATTCCAGGATTTTGACCCAGCGACAGTGAAGGAACAACGATATATTTCCAAGTCAGGATGATGAGTGACTTGGAGGGGAGCTTCCAGGCGGTGGTGTTCCCATCTATCTGCTGCCCTTGCCCTTCTAGATGGTAGTGGTCGTGGGTTTGGAAGGTGCAGTCTAAGGAGCCTTGGTGAATTCCTGCTGTGCATCTTGTAGATGGTACACACTGCTGTTACTGTGCATCAATGGTGGACGGAGTGAATGTTTGTGAATATGGTGCCAATCAAGTGGGCTGTTTTATCCTGGCCAGTGTCAAGCTTCTTGAGTGTTGTGGGAGCCGCACTCATCCAGGCAAGTGGAAAGAATTCTATCACACTCCTGACTTATGCCTTGTAGGTGGTCAGGCTTTGGAGAGCAAGGAGGTGAATTACTCCTTGCAGGATTCCTAGCCGCTGACCTGCTCTTGTAGCCACAGCATTTATATGGCTAGTCCAGTTCAGTTTATGGTCAATGGTAACTCCCAGGATGTTGATATTGGGGGATTCTATGATGGTAGTAATGCCATTGAATGTTAAGGGGCGATGGTTGGATTCTCTCTTGTTGGAGATGGTCATTGCCTGACATTTGTGTGGTGTGAACGTTACTGGCAACTTGTCAGCCCATGCCTGGATATTGCCAGAAATTGCTGTATTTGGACATGGACTGCTTCCATGAACTTCCTCTGCACCCATTTTTTGTTTCTTTGATGGCAGTGGTAGCCTTCCATCTTGTGAGATGATGGTTTGCACTGTGGTGGTCCGCTCTGTGTTAAGCATCGCCTGGTGTGGCTCAGGAGCCCCACTCTGCCATGGCCGTGTCTGCCACTTCACTGAGGAAGGCAGTTGGCTAAGAAGATGCACGATTCACTGGCCTCTGTTTTCCCTGGGTCCTCTTCTCAGCCAGCTGGGCTTTGCATTTCTGCTCACCTTTTTCGATGCCCTTCCAAACAGTCAGCCATCAGAGGTCATGGCCATTGATGACCTACTCCCAGCTGTCTGTGTCAATGTCTGCCATTTTCATACCTCACTTGCAAGTATCCCTGTAGCGGAGCTATGGACACCCAGGAGGTCATAACCCACTGGCCAGTTCACGAAACAGAATGTATGGTCATCGCCCATTTGATGAATGTGGCCAAGCCAGTGCAGACATTGTTGGCTTAGCAATGAGTGTAGCTGATGGAGTGGGCATGCTCCCAGACCTCATAGTTGGTGACCTTGACCTGCCAAGAGATGCTGACAGTAGTCTGAGACAGCAAAGGTAGAAGCTATTCAGCCATTTCTCCTGCCAAGCATGTGTTGTCCAGGTCTCACCACTGTAGAGGACTACATTGAGAACTCAGGCTTGGACGCATGCAGTTTGGTGTTGTCTGTTAGGTTGCTGTTGTTCCACACTCTCTTGCTCAGCCTGCATATAACAGCTGCAGCTTTTGTTATGCGTGTGTTGATTTCAGCATCAAGTGACAGATTGCTGGTGACTGTGGAGCCTAGGTATGTGAAGGTATCAACAGCCTCTAGCATTGCCAATGCTGATAGATGGGGGTGTGGCAACATTATGGAACATGACATTTGCCTCATGATGCTGTGGTCAACCCATCAGAGGAAGTCTGGCCATTTGCCACTGAAGGTGTTGCTTGGTTCTTTGGAATGCTAGTGTGGCATCGTCAGCATAGAGCAGCTCTCTCTTGATGACTTGGCGCACCATTGTCTTAGATCTCAGGGGAGCAAGGATCAACAGCTTTCTGTCAGTTCTGGTGTGTAAGTGGACACCCTCTGTAAATGACCTGAAGACATATGATGACAGCAAAGAGATAAATAGGCCAGAGTACCTGTGCCCAAGCACAACCCTGTCTAACCTCACTGAGGGTCTCAAAGCGTTCTGATGTTGTCCTGTCAGAGCTGACCTTCCTCATCATGTTGTCATGGAGGGAGGAGGTTACACTGAGCAGCTTTGGCAGATGGCCATCACTATCTCCCTTTTGCCATTCAATCCCTCCTTCCCTCCACCGCATCACAGACCTCCTCCCCTTTCGTTCTTTCAACTACCCACCCCCCCACCACCCCCCCCACCCCACACCCCCATATACTTATCTCTGTATCTGCTTAAAAACTGTAGCATCTCTAACTTTTCCAGTTCTGATGAAAGGTCACTGAGCTGAAACATTAACTCTGCTTTTCTCTCTCCACAGGTGCTCCCTGACCTGCTCGGTAGTTCCAGCATTTATTTTTATTTCTGATTTTCAGCATACGGTATTTTGTACAAAATGGAATGAATGTTTAATGGGTGACAGTTCTTTGAACAACCCATTTGAAATCAAGATTGTAAGGGGTGATTTTAACTGCGGGGGTGGGGGGGGGGGGGAGTTGAGCAGGCAGCGTCCATGACAGGTGGCCAAACACCTGGACCTGACTGGGATTGGGAGCTGGGAAGGAGCAGGATTCTGGGCAGCCAGGGACCTGAATGGATGGTCCCCACTCCTCAGGTCAGTGAAACGCAATTCATAAAGGCTGGAGTCAGAGGAATAGGAGGGAAATCGAGAGGAAAGGTCAAGCGGTTGGGAGGGCTAAGGGCATTCAGGTTTCCGTGGACAGTCCAGGGCACAACTTCTGATCTAAAGAGAGAAATGCTAGAAATATTCTTACCTACTCACCATTGGTGTGTGTTGGAGGGATTCGCAGGCTGATACTCAACCTGTTTGACCATGTTATAAATGCACCTTCCTTGGTCATCAAGCCCTGAGGTGGGACATGAACACAGCTTCTGGCTCAGAGGCAAATGCAGCGTACTAAATTGACTAAAATATAAGTAAAGTGCTGTTTCATCTCGAAGGGGCCTCGGGTGGTGAGAAGGGAAGAGGTACATAGGCTGCAGGTTAAATCAGCAGTCAGGCCACATGGTTTCAGGCAAGTGTCTCCCTCCACGACCCACAGGGAGGCTGATGAGTCAATACAGGTTAGTCCCAGGAACCATATTAGCCGATTAAAGTCAGCCCTGCTCCCTGCACTGTATTGTAATGTTTTCTGAACTGACAAACCCGTCAATTCCCTCAGCCTTTTCTTCCTGTTATAGCCTATAGGCTTACAGAAGCATGTTTGGTGTCATCCCTACGTTTCTATTTTGTTTAGAAAATGAAAGAATTGCATTTATAAAGCACCTTTCACAATCACACTGCTTCCCAAAACATTTTACAAATAATAAAGTACTTTTGAAGTGTTTTCACTGTCATAAGAAACACAGCAAACGACATGTAGAGACCGGTAATCTGAATTTGTGAAGTTGACCGAGGGGGTAAATATTGGTCACGACACAGCGGAGAACCCCCTACTCTTCTTTGAAATAGTTCCAGGGGATCTTTCACAAACGCCTTAGGGAGAAGTTGGGAGGCTCGGTTTAATGTCTCATCTTAAAGACAGCACTCCTGGCAGTGCAGCACTCCCTCAGTACTGACTAGATTTTGTTCTCAAAGCTCCTGTCTTGTGTCCAGCTCCTCCCCCATCTTGTCCTGTACTTTGCCGTCTTGCTCTTCACTCGGGTTTATCAATGTGTGCACTAACAAAGGGTATAACATCTAATTAACTGAGCACTGCCAGGATTGATGGCTTCGTTATCCATAACTTCGGTTTGTCCCCCTTATCAGTTTATTTAATTCAGCTCCTGTTTCCCAGCATTTTATAGATTGAATTTAGCAATTTCAAACCTCCTCCTCTTTAATTGTGTCAGAGGAAGAACCTGCATTAGTTCTTTCTACACAATTCTGTAAAACATTCCCGGACAAGCCTGGTGTTAGAACAAAATAAAGGTCCCTCTACGTTGACCTATCGGACACACACAGGGCAGATATGGTACAATTCAGAACCCAAGTAAAGCCCCTTCTTTACTCATGTACCTCTAACAACCCCTTCAACAAAAATCCCACAGAATTGCTTTAAAGCAGAGTTCTGGTCAATATTTATCTCTCAATCAACATCAATAGAAAGATTGTCCTGTCATTTACCTCATTACTGGTTGTGGGAAATGCTGTGCACAAATTGGCTGCTATTTTTCCTACATTGTGAGAGTCAGTATACTTCAAAAGTAATTAATTGGCTGTAAAGCACTTTGGGACATCCAAAGGCGAAGGATGCTATATAAATTCAAACTCTTTTCTAAAATGTATCTATGCTATTCACTTCAATACTCCCTGTGGTAGCAAGTTCCACATTCTCACCATGCTAAAGAAGACACTGCTGAATTCCCCCTGTTGAATTTTTTGGTGACTGCCTTATATCTTTACCCCCCCTAGATCATGTCTGACGCACAGGTGGAACTATCATCTCTACATCTAACCTAGCGAACCCTTCCATAATATTAAAAGACCCTCCATCATGTCATCCCCTCTCTTTTCCATAATAATAAAAAAATGTTCTGCAACGCTCGCCATCTGTAAATTTGTCTTTGTGACATTTTTGCACGTCGCAAGGCTATCACCTCATTACACACACCATTTGCTTAAAACCTACAAATGGTTGTGGGAGACCTTCACCAGATGTCAAAGCTCCTTTAATATTCATTGGGACTGTCAGGGCTACTAACCACATTAAGTATTGGCAAGCTGCTGTCCTTCCCTTACAGCTTCTAATGAATCTGAGTCACTAATTTGTTTCAAGTGCACCTTCTAGAGGGAATAATGTTTTCTCTTCAACAGTTTAAGATGAGTCAGAATTATTAGCTAATCCACCGATGGTACATTCAGGGGAATAACCCAGTTTCCCTCTCCATCCAACCAACTGTCAATCAGAGCCACTAACTAGAATCATTAGGGCTTGATGAGAGAATATTTTACCTCGCCTTGTCCTGTTAACACCACTCAAACCTAATCATTGACTGATTTAACTGCAGGCAATTACTTCAAAGTAGTTAAAGAATATTAGGAACCAGATATTGATAATATGATCTCTATCAATACCAGTCTAACTAGAGTAATTAAAGAATTTTCAGGGTAATGTCAGTAGCTCTAAAGTATAAGATAGAGTAGAAGGACTTCAGTGGAAGAGGCAGAAAGCACAAAATCCAGGCTAGCACTCCAGAGGAGTTTTGGAAGGTTGCTGCACTGTCAGATGTGTTGACTGTGCCCACGGAGCAACTTTAACCCTGTGGAGGTCATCCATAGTGATGTTGGTTGAGGGGATAAATATTGGCCTGCCCATTAACACCCCATTCCTTCTTCATAATTGTGCCATGGGATTTTTTGTATTCACCTGAGAGAGTAGACAGAAACTCGGTTTAGTATCTAATCTAAAAGTCAACACTCCTGATAGTGCAGCATTCTTCCAAAACTGCTTTGGAGTGCTAGCCTTGATTTTGTGCTATGAAATGGGACTTGAACCTATAACCTCCTGACTCTGTGACATTTACTCTCTATCTGACCTGTGCTGTACCTGCTCAGGGAATCCGTAATGTAAAAGTGTAGAGAGAGCTTAACTCTGTATCTAACCCATGCTGTATCTGCCCTGGGAGTGGGAACTTATGCAGCATGTTTGTGGGAACTTACTGTGCACAAATTGGCTGCTGCTTTTCCTACATTGTGCGAGTAACCACACTTCAAAAGTAATTCATTAGCTGTAAAGTGCTTTGGGACATCCTGAGGCAAAGGATGCTATATAAATGAAACTTCTCTCTTCTCTAAAGTGCATCTATACTATTCACCTCAACTGCTCCCTGTGGCAGAGAGTTCTTCACCTCACTGCTCTCTGAGTAAAGAAATTACTCCTGAATTCCCTATTGGATCTGTCAGTAACTATCTTTCATTTAGGGCCCCTAGTTCTGGTCTCGCCACAAGTGCAATCATTTTCTCTACATCTAGCCTATCAAACCATTTCATAGTCTTACAAAGACCTCCACCAGGTCACTCCTCTTTTCTGGAGTCAAAAAGAATGTTCTACAATGCATACTATCTGTAAATTTCTCATTGAGACATTCTTGTGCATTGCATTGATACTTCGTTGTGCAGGTCATGAAGAACAAAAGGAAACACAAACTTCAATTTCACGCCTTGATGAAACACAGGAACATGAAGTTTTTGTGAGGTGCCCTTAGGCAGTGTCGGAGGTCTGAGTGATTTTCTTCAGCTATGTCAGCTGCCCTCCAAGTCTGGATTTACTGATCTTCTCCTGTTGGAGGCTGATCTATCAGCCAATAGAGCCCTGTTCTCCCTGCTAATTCTCAAGATTGGGCAAATTTGTCACCTCCTTCCCTTCCTTCAAATGCAGCCTAAAATTCTATCTCTTTGACTATTCTTCCAATTTCAATCTTCTTCTTGTTTTTCCCTAGTCGATGCTCATCATCATTCTTTGCAGCCCTTTGAAACACCCAGGCATCACCTTTCACTTGAGAAAAGTTATTGAAATACTCTATCTTCCAGCATAAGGGATGATGTGCGGAATTAACCAATTTAGCAGGAGGACATTACAAAGAATAAAAAAACGTTGTCATAATAAAGTTCAAAGAAATGTTAATAAGTTACTATTATGGGGCTGTATGATATTCTTTTTTTAATAAGTATACTGTAATTCCCAGTCTAGACATTGAACCCCCCCCCCCCCACCCCCCCCACCCCCACCACCCAGTGTATTAAGCAATCATTCATTTGGCACTGGATCAGTCGAACTGGTTTGAGCGATTGCTAGTAATTTTTATTATTTTATTTTATGACAACTACCGCAGTTGCTAAATAATAGAAGATACTTCAGGGAAGTAAAGCCAGTCTGATAAATATGCATGATTTCAGGGATGGAAAGAGAGAAGCTGAAAGTCTGAAACTAAAACAGAATTGGCTGGAAAGGTCCATACAGTCCTTCACCCTCAGTTAAAAAAAATTGCAGGTTAAAGCCTTGGATAGAGATCCTTTGTTGCACATGAGTAACTTGCACTGAGGAATGAAATGAAGATATCGCACATAAAAATCCTGCTTTTCTTTACAGCCAGAATGTGCTGTTGATCCTATCACTTATCTCTGACAGGGAAGAGTGAGAATCTCCTTCTGAGAAAGATGGCACATTTTGCTGGAGTAAACCTGGTGAGAGAATCATACAGCGCCAAAGGGAGGCCACTTGGCCCATCGTACCTGTGCTCGCTCTTTGAAAAAGCTATCCAATTCCTCGCACCATCCTCTGCTCTTTCCTCATTTCAATGCAAATGTTACCTTTTCAAATATTTATCTAATTTCCATTTGAAAGTTCATATTGAACCTGCTTCCATCGGCCATTCCAGATCCAAACAACACTCTGAGCAAAAAGACTCTCCTCTCCCCTCTGGTTCTTTTGCCATCATCTTGACTCTACAACCTCTGGTTACTGACCCTTCTGCCAGTGGAAACAGTTTCTCCCTATCCACTCTAGCAAAATGCTCCATAATTTTGAGCACCTCTGTTAAATTTTGAGCGCAGGTCTCATGGTGCAGTGGGTAGTGTCCCTGCCTCTGAGCCAAAAGCCCTGGGTCCCATCTCAGGGCTTGATGGACACAGAAGGTGCATTCATAACGCAGCCAAACAGCTGGACCATCGACCTGCAAATTCTTCCAACACAAGCCAAAGGCAGGCAGTAAGAATGGGAGAGATTCCTGGTCAGCCTTGTGGTGGAAAGATAACTGGAGCCTCCGCTACCACTATTCATAGCCCCGGGCTACAAAATGCAGGTAAAAGCACACGTTGCCACAGCAACTCGGATTCCTTGGGGGGGCCAGTTGGCTGGGCAGCAAGTGTGGATCAGATTGGTACCAACAGCACGGGTCCCTGTTGCGGTGAATTTGGGACCTGCCTCATTGCCTGACCTGCAGTTGGGGCTGTGGCGCAGTGGGTCAGACCTGCCTTCGGGGCAGAGAACTGAAGAAGATTAAACTTCACATTGACCTCCTCTGCATTATTTTGAATAAGGATAGGGGAGCTCGTCCTGGTGTCCTGGTGAATATTTATCTGTCTACTAACATTACAGAACAAGAGGTTAAATGGTTATTGTCACCTTTCTGTATGTTGGATCTTGCTGTGTGCCAGTTGGCTGCTGCTCTTACTACATTACAACAGTGACTAACTTCAAGAGTACTTCATTGTCTTTAAATCACTTTGAGATTTCCTGAGATCATGAAAGGCAATATATAAGTGCAAGTTTTTTATTTGCAGATATATTGTCGCTGGACTAGTACTCCAGAGGCCCAGAATAATGCTCTGGGGACCAGGATTCGAATCCTACCACGGCAGATAGTGGAATTTGAATTCAATAAAAATCTGGAATAAAAAATCTAATGATGACCATGAAACCATTGTCGATTGTTGTAAAAACTCATCCTGATTCACTAATGTCCTTTAGGGAAGGAACTGTTATCCCTACCTGATCTGATCTACATGTGACTCCAGACCCACAGCAATGTGGTTGACTCTTAAATGCCCTCTGGAATGGCCTAGCAAGCCAGTCGGTTGTATCAAACTGCTGCAAAGTCACAAAAAAGGAATGAAACTGGACGGACCACCCGGCATCGACCTAGGCACTGGAAACAACGGCAATCTCAGCTCTGTCGACCCTTCAAAGTCCTCCTTACTGACATCTGGGGGCTTGTGCCAAAATTAGGAGAGCTGACTCACAGACTAGTTAAGCAACAGCCTGACATAGTCATCCTCACGGAATCATACCTTACAGATAATGTCCCAGACATGACCATCACCATCACTGGGTATGTCCTCTCCCACTGGCAGGACAGGCCCAGCAGAGGTGGCAGCACAGTGGTATACATTCGGGATGGAAGTGCCCTGAGAGTCCTCAACATCAATTCTGGACCCCATGATGTCTCATAGCGTCAGGTCAAACATGGGCAAGGAAATCTCCTGCTGATTACCATGTACCACCTTCCCTCAGCTGATGAGTCAATGCTCCTCCATGTTGAACAGCACTTGGAGGAAGCACTGAGGGTGGCAAGGGCATGGAATATAGTCTGGGTGGGGGACTTCAATGTCCATCACCAAGCGTGGCTCGGTAGCACCATTACTGACCGAGCTAGCCGAGCCCTGAATGACATAGCTGCTAGACTAGGTCTGTGGCAGGTGGTGAGGGAATCAACCAGAGGGAAAAACATACTTGACCTCATCCTCACCAACCTGCCTACCGCAGATGCATCTGTCCACGACAGATGTCAATTACTGCCCATTAGTCTACTCTCGATCATTAGTAAAGTAATGGAAGGGGTCATCAGCAGTGCTATAAAGCGGCACTTGCTTAGCAATAACCTGCTCACTGACACCCAGTTTGGGTTCCGCCAGGGCCACTCAGCTCCTGACCTCATTATAGCCTTAGTTCAAACATGGACTAAAAAGCTCAACTCCTGAGGTGAGGTGAGGTGAGGTGAGAATGACTGCCCTTGACATCAAGGCCGCATTTGACCGAGTGTGGCATCAAGGAGCCCTAGCAAAACTGGAGTCAATGGGAATCAGAGGGAAAGCTCTCCACTAATTGGAGTCATATCTAGCACAAAAGAAGACGGTTGTAGTTGTTGGAGGTCAATCATCTCAGCTCCAGGGCATCACTGCAGGAGTTCCTCAGGGTAGTGTCCCTGGCCCAATCATCTTCAGCTGCTTCATCAATGACCTTCCTTCTGCCATAAGGTCAGAAGTGGGGATGTTCGCTGATGATTGCACAATGTTCAGCACCATTCACAACTCCTCAGATACTGAAGCAGTCCATGCCCAAATGTAGAAAGACCTGGACAATATCCAGGCTTGGGCTGACAAGTGGAAAGCAACATTCACACCACACGAATGTCAGGCAATGACCATCTCCAACAAGAGAGAATCCAGCCATCGGCCCCTGATGTTCAATGGCATTACCATCACTAAATTCCCCGCTATCAACATTCTTGGTGTTACCATTGACCAGAAGCTGAACTGGACTAGCCATATAAATACTATGGCTACAAGAGATGATCAGAGGCTAGGAATCATGCGATGAGTAACTCACCTCCTGACTCCCCAAAGCCTGTTCATCATCTACAAGGCACAAGTCAGGAGTGTGATGGAATACTCCCCACTTGCCTGGATGAGTGCAGCTCCCACAACACTCAAGAAGCTTGACACCATCCAGGACAAAGCAGCCCGCTTGATTGGCACCACATCCACAAACATTCACACCCTCCACCACCGATGCACAGTAGCAGCAGTGTGTACCATCTACAAAATGCACTGCATGAATTCACCAAGACTCCTTTGACAGCACCTTCCAAACCCACAACTGCTACCATCTAGAAGGACAAGGGCAGCCAATAGATTGGAACACCACCACCTGGAAGTTCCCCTCCAAGTCACTCACCATCCTGACTTGGAAATTTATCACCGTTCCTTCACTGTCGCTGGGCCGAAATCCTGGAACTCCCTACACCGCATGGACTGCGGCGGTTCGAGAAGGCAACTCACCACCACCTTCTCAAGGGCAACTAGGAATGGGCAATAAATGCTAGCAACAACTAGTGAAGACCACATCCTATGAATGAATAAAAAAATATATATACTTGCATGTTAGCTTTCTATGATTCATGTATGAGGGCACCTCGATCCCTCTGAGTACCAACACTTACTAATCCCTCATCTTTAAAAAAAAAGTTCTGCATGCTATTGTGGATAATTTCACACATCCCCACCTTCTTTCTCAATCACTTAACTGCTCCTCACAGCTTACTTTCCCACCTAGCTTTGCAAATGTCAGCAAACTTGGATATATTACACTTGGTCCCTTTATCTTTGATTTAACAAAAACTTATATTTATGTAGCATCTTTAACATATGGTTTGTAAATAGCTGTGGCACTGACCCTTCTGACACTCCACTATTTACACTCTGTCATCCCTAAAATGACCCATTTATTTCTACTCTATTTTCTCTTCATTAACCAATCTTAAATCCAGGCTAATATATAATCCCCATTCCCATGAACCCTTACCTTACGTAACAACATCCCCTATGGAACCTGAGTAAATGCCTTCTGAAAATCCATATCTGCCCCATCCACTAGCCTCCCCTGTTTCTACCCTCTAAAGACTCTAGTAGATTTGTCATACCTCCCCTTCATGACTCTTCCTAATCATACTTCGATGTTGGGTGAGGACAAGATTGGGCCAGCTTGTGATGACCCCCATGCTTCAATAAATAATCAGTGGTCAATCCTGTATCCAAATATGGGCATGTTCATGAGGCCAGGTATAAAGTTTAAATCTCTGCCTCCATTCAATATTCAGCTACATATTGGCTGCCGATTGATGATTTACCCACCAAAGGGGCAACAGCATTAAGAAGATCCCATTCAAAACCTCCAGGGATCCACAAAACTCCAAGATTTCAAAAGTTATTAATTCATGGGATGTGGACTTCGCTGACTAAGCCAGCATTTATTGCCCATCCCTAATTTCCCTTGAGGAGGTGGTGGTGAGTTGCCTTCTTGAACTGCTGCAGTCCATGTGGTATAGATACACCCACAGTGCTGTTGCGGAGGGAGTTCCAGAATTTTGACCCAGCGACAGTGAAGAAACAGTAAGAGTTCCAAATCGGGATGATGTGTGGCTTAGAGGGAAACTTGCAAGTGATGGTGTTCCCATGCACATGTTGCCCTTGTCCTTCTAGTTGGTAGAGGTCATGGGTTTGGAAGGTGCTGCCAAAGGTGTCTTGGTGAGTTGCTGCAGTGCATCCTCTGGATGGTACACACTGCTGCCACTGTGTGCTGGTGGTGGAGGGAGTGAATGTTGAAGGTAGTGGAGGGGATGCCATTTGAACAGGCTGTTTTGTCCTGGATGGCGTTGAGCTTCTTGAGCGTTATTGGAGCTGCATTCATCCAGGCAATTGGAGAGTATTCCATCACACTCCTGACTTGTGCCTTATAGATGGCGGACAAGCTTTGGGGAGTCAGAAGGTGAGTTACTCTCCACAGAATTCCCAGCCTCTGACTTGCTCTAGTAGTCACAGTATTTAAATGGCTGGTCCAGTTCAGTTTCCTTGGTTAACTAGGGGATAAAAAACAGGAGTAGAAAATAGACTCTGCTTTGAAGGCTGGGAAGGGGATGAAGGTGAGGGGGAGAGGGGAGGGAGTGGAGGGACACTCATTACAGAGAATCAGACATGGAGAACAGACACTTGGCTGAGCTACCAGAGGTATTCCTGTACCCTTGGAGCTGTTGCCAACAGAGGGACTGCAGTGGTTCAAGAAGGCAGCTCACCACCACCTTCTCAAGCGCAACTAGGGATGGGCAATAAATGCTGGCCCAGCCAGTGAAACCTGTGAATGAATAAAAAAGTTGTGGGCAAACCTACAGACATGGCCAGCTCAATTCAGCTTCTTGGCCAGAAGTTTCTTTCATTTACTTTAACTTTTTATAGGTAACTTTGACGGTGACCTACAATATAATTATCAATCTTCCAACCCAATCAAAGAAAACCACAATAAATAAATCATAACTCTCCATTCCGAAGTATTTTGAATTTTTCTTCATGATTGAGGTAAAGGAAAATAAATAATTGATTGACAGAAGTCCTCATTAGTGGCTACATTGGAGTCCCTAACAGCTTTTTCATTGTCCTATGGATTCCTCCCACACAATTTGTTTCAATCAATAACCTGCCATGACAGCTTATTTACTGTTGTCTCTGCAAACAGGAGTAAATTAAAACCGTCTCTGGCAGGTTGCCTGGACAAGTGCAATAATGTAACTGGTGCACGCAAAAAAAAATTATGATTGAACTTGAGGTTTACAAATGCATTCTGGTGCTGCACATAATGTTTCCATTAGGACCTTTTGAGGCACTGACTTCTGTCTCTCGGTGAACTGAAGCCCATAAAGACTCTCTCTTTTTATACTGATGCGGCGACTGTGATTATTGGGACTGTTGATTTGATAATGGATGTTCTGCTGATTAACAGTGCATTCTGTTGAATTCTGGCATCGTTAAGATCAAACTATCCTGAGACTGAGATATGTGAGCCTGGTGAGCGCTCGTTTGACTGTTTTAGATTTCTCACCATCCGAAGAGACAATCCAATCATGATCTGTTCCTTGCCGCTTCATCCAGCTATCAAAGTTAAAGCATTTTAAGTTTTTTTTTACAATGTTTAGGTTCGCTATGAAAAAGGGGAAGGAACAATCCAGGGTAAGAATGATTAACTGGGGGAAAGCCAACTTCAATGGGATAAGAATGGATCTGACCCAGATAAATTGGAATTAAAGGTTGGCAGGCAAGACTGTAACTGAACAATGGGATACTTTTAAAGGAGAGATAGGGCAAATGAATCCAGAGCCCTCTAATGACAAAAGAGATAGAATTTAGGATAAAGAAGGAAAAATGTGGTTAAGACAGATGTCAGGTGAATAATACGACCAAGAACCAGGCTGAATATAGAAGGTTTAGAGTGTTGTATGATGTTGAATGTGCCTGCAGGCCATTGTAATGTAAAGGTGCTCAGCAGAGCAAGGGTTAATGTGGGACTGGAGAGTAGCACTACCCACAGTATGATATATAGAGTCACATGGTAATTGACTGAGAGAACTGTCTAGAGAGAACACTATGGAAGCAGCCTGCATGGAGACAATAGCTCCACGCATGACCATACCTTGGATCTGTAAATAGTTTAGGGTTAACAATAAAAGGCTCATGTTTAAATATACAAGTCTCACGATCTCATCATTGAGATACCACTGCACACCATATTACTACATGGTTGGCAGCAGTGGGATATCAGCCATATCAGCATAGTACAACATGGTTGGCAACAGTGGTCACTTCTACAAGATATCACATCAGAAATAGTGCCCCAATCTGACATGGTGATCCATTGTTATAAGAAAGGTGGCAGCATTTTAAATGATGAACCCAAAACAGTATCTGAAGACATGAACCACTAAAAACAGCCAAAGCCGAACTGGAGAGAAGTCTACCTAAGAAAAAAAATTGAATAAACAGTTGAAGAAGCTTCGCTACAGACTTAGAAGTTTATTACGAGACCCCGAGTGACGCAGAGTAAAAAAGGGGGGAAAAAAGCCTAGTCAGATTACAGAGCCAGGTGAGCAAAAATACAAAAAATTCAAGACCCTGAGTGACGCAGTGTGAAGAATATTGGCTAGTTCACAAGCTGGTGAGCACAAATTATAAAAAAGAAGCTGACTTATATTATAGAATAGGTGGAAGGACCGCAGCCCAGCATTTCCATACAGAAACTGAATGACAGCTGCAGTAAAAAAAAGTAAAATAAAAATCAGCTGGCAGAGTCCTAAGTTTAAGAAGAAACACTGCAGAGTAAAGAAGAAGCTGCTGAAAAAGAAGGAAGTTACCTGAAAGAAGAAACAAAGGGCAGGCAGTGCAGGGGAGAAAAGTGCTTTTATTTTAAGTTTTAAAAAAAAGGCGCTGATCAGACCACGAGCCTGCCATAGCTCCAAATAAGAGGAAAAAAAGGAAGGAATCACAGAGAAAAGCAATACTCCCACCTTGAAAGTTTAGAAGTTCAAAAACAAAAGCAGCCACCATTGCTGGAGAGCCTGCAAAAAGCACAAAGGTGCAGTAAACTTGCAACAAAGAAAGTCAACAGCTGGCAACAGCCTGAGTGTAAAAAAAAGGTTACTGCATTCACATTCTTAAAGAGGCAATGCAAGTTAAAGTGTAACTACATGAAAAGAAAACAGCCATGGACAGAAAATTGGAAGAGACCCCAGAGAGAGGGCAACTCCATCAAGGGCAACAAGAGACTCCAGGGAGAGTGCAACTCTGCCGAGGGCAACCAGAGATCCTAGAGAGAGAGGGCAACTCTGTTGAGGGCAACAAGAGAACCCAGAGAGAAGGCAACAAAAGACCCCAGAGTGAGGCTGACAGCAAAATCCCAGAGAGAGGGAGCCAAAATGCCCAGAACGAGGGAGGCAGTGCAGAGTGAGCAGATGGCTATGCATGAAGGAAAGCTATCTGAGGTAACTCAAAGTAAGCTAAATGTGCAAAAAGTAAATGAAGCTGTTCTACAGGGAAATATTTGTATCAGAGCTGAGCTGGAAGATTTGAAATTCAAGATTCAAGCTGAGTATATACCTTTGAAAATGCACAATAAACTGAAGTCTTCAATGAACCAAGCATTTCGAGATCTGAATAAACAAATTTCAGAGATGACATAAAGGTACCAGGAGGAAATAATGGTCCTTAATTTCACAGCTGGCAAATCGAAGCAGGAGTTGTGAAAATTCAACCAGATGTACAGCCCAGCAAAACAGAAGGTAGAAAAGACATGCAAAGAAATTGCAAACCTGAAAGAATCCTTGGAAAAACAGGAGGAGCTCAAAAGGATGTTGAATATTACTTCAGAAAAAGCTTTGTTAGATTTATCAGTAGCAACAAAATGATGCACTGAAGCCCAAAGTAAGTTGACAAAAGGTCAACAAGAAAACAGACAGTTGAAAGAATAGTTGATTGTCCTTCAAGATCAAATGCAAAAGGAACACGTAATCATTCAGCTACATGACAAAATGAAGACTGTCTTAAACAGCAGAGTGGAAGAACAGCAGTAAAAACTCGAGGAGACTCTACTGAATTATAGGAAAGCTCAAGGTAAAACAAGCGAGCTTCGCAAAGGAAAAGAAAACCTGTTGAAAAACCTTCATACACTACAAGAATCCCTCAGGACAAAGTTTGTTCTTCTGGAAAATTATGAAGAGCAGCGAAATTAATGTAATGTCACTCTGAACAAACTGAAGAACCAGTTGGCAGAGAAGAAGGCTCAGCAATGTTCAATGTTCCAGGAGGAAACCATTAGATACAAGAAACAAATGAGGAGCTAAAGAAGCAGTTGAATGGAAAAGAGGAGGCATTGAAAGGAAAACCCATAGAACTTTCCAAGCTGTGAGCGGATAATGAAGCCTTGAGTAGCATGATTATAGAACTGAAAGAAGTTAAAACTTCACCAGAGACTGACCTGGCTAACAGTGAAACCAAAATGAAAGACGAGGACAAAGTTCTACTGCGACTAGAAAAACAAAGGACAAGTGAAAATAAAGGTTGCATTTGTGAAACACCAGTGTTCAGCAAGAACATGGCGGATACCATGGAACAAGAAACTTTGAGTCCACTCTAGGAATGAATGAGTCCCCTCAGAAGGAACAGGAAAAAAGCAGATGAGTTGTTAATAAAGAGAAACACAACTCGAAGGAGTGCAAGAAGTGAATCAAATGGACACAGCTCAGTTCCAGAAACAGAGAGCACTACTACCATTCCTTCAAATGTGACAGACTGAGATGTGGGAGAACTGTTAAGCCTCAAGACCATCTGAATTTATAATGTCAGAGACTTGAGCTGGGGAGCAGGATTAGCAAGCAAAGATTGTATTACAAAGAGTTAAACTCCATTGGAAGAGAAAATTTTCTTTGGAGAAGAAAGGGGGATGTTGTATGATGTTCTATGTGCCTGCACGCCATTGTAATGTAGAGATGCTCAGCACAGCAAGGGTTAATGTGGGATTGGAGCCCTGCCTATGGTATGACGCATGGAGTTGCATGAGAATGGGCTGAGAGAACCGTCTAGAGAGAATACTCTGGAAGCAGCCTGCATGGAGACAACAGCTCCATGCATAACCATACCTTGGACCTGTAGTTATTTAAGGGTTAACAATAAATGGTTCATGTTTAAGTATACAAATCTCAAGTTCTCATTGTTGAGATATCACTGTGCACCATATTACAACAGAGAGAGGAATTGAAATAGCAAATAAGGGAAGCAAAGAGAGAGAGAATGAGAAGAGACTGCCAGCTAACATAAAAAGGAACCAAAAAGTCTTCCATAGGCATATAAATAGTAAAAGGGTGGTAGTAAGAGGAGTCGGGCTGATTAGGGATCAAAAAGGAGATTTACTCATGGAGGCAGGGAGCACGGCTTAACTCTTAAATGAATACTTTGCATCTGTCTTTACCAAGGAAGAATATGCTACCCAGGTCATGGTGGAAAAGGAGCTAATTCAGAGATTTAAGGAGTTTGGAATAGAAAAGGGTGAGGTAGTGGATGGGCTACCTGTACTTAAAGTTGATAAAGCAGCAGGACTGGATAAAATGTATCCAGGATACTAAGGGAAGCAAGTTTTCCAATCTTTCTTAGACCCAGGAATGGTGCCAGAGGACTGGAGAGTTGCAGGTTTTGCACTCTTGTTCAGAAAAGGGTGTAAAGATAAGACCAGCAACCAAAGGCCAATCAATTTAACCTCGGTGGTGAGAAAAGCCCTTGGTGGACGTGTGGGCCCCACCGGCTCGGCGGAAGGCGGACAGCCGACCCTCGCCGCCGAAACGGGGTCTGCCGCCATTTTGAGTGGGCGGGCCAATTAAGGCCTGTCTAGCGGCCTGCTCAACAGGAAGTGCTATGCCACAACATCACAGGAGATGGGACATGTTAATAAATATCACATTACATTTAGTAAAGTTTTTAAAAAGGAACATGAAACCTCATCCCGCCAGTGGATGAGGTTTCATGTATTGTCAGGAGCCCGCTGGGGTGGCTGATTTCGCTGTCCCCCTGCCTTCCTGAAAATTTAAAGGGACCGGGATGATGTCAGGAGTTCCTCCTGACGTCATCCCGTGTCATTTTCCCGTCGGCGAGCAGGCCCCGCCTCCAACTCGCCAATAGGAAAATCCTGGCTAATAATTCAGGCCAAAGTTAACAGCCACTTGGACAAATGTGGATTTATTAAGAAAAGCCAGCATGGATTTGTTATAGGAAAATCATGTTCAATTAACTTGCTTGAGTTTTTTTTTTAATGAGAAAGCAGAGACAATTGATGAGGATAAATACTGTTGATGTGGTGTACATGGACTTCCAAAAGCATTTAATAAGTGACTTGTGAGCAAAGTTAGAGCTCATGGAATAAAAGCAACAGTAGCAACCTGGATATGAAATTGTCTAGGTGACAAAACTGAGAGTAGTGGTTAAAGGATGTTTTTCGGACTGGATAAAGGTTTGTAGTGGAGTTCTCCAGGGGTCAATGTTGGGACCCTTGCTCTTCCTGATATATATTAATGACCTATTTTTTGGTGTACAGGGAACACTTTCAAAATTTGAAGACAATATGAAACTTGGAAATATTGTGAACCGTGAGGAGAATGGTCTAGAACTTCAAAAGGACATAGACAGGTTAGTGGAATGGACGAACAGGTGGCAGGTTCATTTGAATACAGAGAATTGTGAAGTAATTCATTTTGATAGGAAGAATGAAGGGAGACCATATAAAATAGAGGGTACAATTCTAAAGTGGGCACAGGAGCAGAGGGACCTGGGTGTATTTGTGCATAAATTATTGAAGGTGGCAGGACAGGTTGAGAGAGCGGTTAATAATGCATACAGTATCCTAAACTTTATTAATAGGGGCATAGAGCACAAGAGCATGGAGGTTATGTTAAATCTGTATAAAACACTTTTCTGGCCTCAACTAGGGTATTATGTCCAGTTCTGGAAAGGCATTAGAGAGGGTGCAGAAAAGATTTATGAGAATGGTTCTAAGAATGAGGAACTTCAGTTACATAGAAGGATTGGAGAAGCTGGGACTATTCTCCTTGGAGAAAAGAAGGTTGAGAGGATACTTGACAGAGGTATTCAAAATCATGAGGTGTCTGGACTGTGTAAATAGGGAGAAAACGTTCCCATTGGTGGAAGGATTGAGAACCAGAGGACACAGATTTAAGGCAATTGGCAAAAAAAAGTAATGGCGATACAAGGAAAGACATTTTTACACAGCAAGTTGTTAGGTTCTGGAATGCACTACCTGAGAGTGTGGGGGAGGCGGGTTCAATCGAGGCTTTCAAAAGGGAATTTGATTATTATCTGAAGAGGGAGAACATGCAGGGTTACAAGGAGAAAGCAGGGAGTGACACTTGCTCCTTCAGAAATCTGACATAGACATGATGGGCCAAATAGTCTCTTTCTGTACTGTAACCATTCTATGATTCTATAAAACCAAACATGTGGTTCCATTTGTGATGAGGAGGTGGTACAGTGGTACAACTAGCCTCAGCTTACTAGACCAGAGATATATGCAGCCAAGCAGGGTGCCTCCTTCTCTGGCACAATACTAGCCCTCTTTTTGCTGAGTTAGAAGGTTGTAGGTTCAAGCCATACTCTGGAGTGTTGGGTGTCTAATCCAGCGATAACTTTCTGGCCACTGTCTGTTTTCGGAAATCACCATTTTTGCTCTCATTGTAAAAGTCTTGCCTTGACTCCTCTATTCAAGAAAGTTAACATCCAGGTACAGCAAGAAATTAGGAAGGCACATGGTATGTTAAGCTTTATTGCATTAAATGTAATAACACTGCATCTTTAGAGGTGCTATCTTTAAGTTAAGACCTCAAACCAAGGCCCTCTCAGAGTGATGTAAAAGAAGATCCTTGGCACTATTTGAAGAAAGCAGGGGTGTTCTCCCTGATGTTCCAGTCGATATGTATTCCTCAGCCAAAACCTAAGACAGCTAATCTGGTTATTTATCACATTGCTGTTTCGTGGGATCTTGCTGTGCACAAATTGCCTGCTGCATTTCCTACATTACAATGGTGACAACACTTTAAAAAGTACCTCACTGGCTGTACAGGTACTTGGAGGATGTCCTGAGGCGGTGAAAGGGACCATATAAATAAAAGCCCTTTCTTTCATTGCATTGTACATGAGCAATTGATGACAGTATCAGCCCTAAAGGTGATGACCCCCCATGTTGAACAATCTTGCTGAGTCACACTGGGTTTCTGCATTTGAGGATATCAATTTGGCTAAGGTATTGAAGGGTTTACTAGCAGCTGTGGATCCTATTAATTAATGTTTTACCAATTATATGATTTTGGTGTTTTCATGTAAATTACATTGTTAAGGTTAAGAGAAATAGGTGATGGTTATTAATTGTCTTTGAGCACATATAAATAGGGGATAACTGGGGCACTGGGTTTGTGGGAAGCGAGCTGTGAGACTGAACAAGTCAATAAACTCTCTCAATAAAGAAAAGCTCTGTATTTTGGTTTCGGTTTCACCAACAGGCTTGAATCCTGTTAACAGAACCAACATATCTCTCTGCACCCGAGGGAAAGGATGGGCAGTAAACTACACCAGAAATTGTTTATGTTATTCTTCCCATTTCTCTGCATTATTTGCCATTGAGTCTACAGCCATGAAACTACAAAACATCTCTCGTTTAAATCTTTCTACCTACACTTAATGATAGAGTTGATAGAAATAAACTATTTTCTCCTGTGGGAGAGTTGAGAGCGTTGGGGCACAAACCTAAAGTTAGAACTTCTTCACACAAAGGGTAGTGAAAACCTGGCACCCTCTCCCCAAAAAGCTGCCGGTCAGTTGAAAATTTCAAAACTGAGGGTGATAGATTTTTGTTTGGCACGGGTAGTAAGGGTTCTGGCACCAAGATGGGTAGATGGAGTTAAGATACAGATCAGCCATAATCTAATCGAATATCGGAACAGGCTCGAGGGGCTGAATGGCCTCCTATTCCTATGTTCCTATGTAATTAAATAGAGAGAAGTATGAGTAACCATCAAACGTAGTTGCCTGCTGTGCATTTCATTCTCTTTACCTTGAGGGTCATTATTCTTTGATCAATGTCATTGATACAACCTTCTTGGTAATTGGAGATTGTCTATAAGAGGGAGCTGCAGTGATCTGGGAGCTGAGTTAAAACCCATGACAAATATAAGGTTCACAGGGATTAATTAAAATATGAAAATGTAAATGAGTGATGGCTAAATTAATGGCAGTCACATATTCAGAGGCTGGTTTTCTAATCAAGGTGGGAAGCTGTTTTTGTATTTTGCTAGCAGCTGCGCAACTGATGTCAGCTTCCAACTTAAAAATCAAACTGTCAGTGTTTAGTAAGGTCAGGGGCTGACATGATCCATTTTTAATAGAATATCCCAGCCTCAGGCTTTAGTGTGATAACATAAATCATGGTTTCGGGTTGCACCTGGATGTGTGAGACTTGTGCATCCCTAAGTTAATGACACAAATATGGGTCTTGGAATCACAGACTGATATGATAGAGGAGGCCATTCAGTTCATCATGCCTGTGTCAGCACTTTGAAAGTGCTATCCAATTAATCACACTCTCCCTGCTCTTTTACCATAGAAATTCCTCACGTAATTCCTTCATCACGTCAGTGACCGTAATTCAAAAGTACATCATTGGTTGTAAAATGGGCTGTCTCCATGTTCCTGCTCTCTCCCCATGCCCCTTCTTTCTACATGCTCCTGCACTCCCCATGCCCCTGCTCTCTCATGACTCCTGCTCTCCCCATGCCCCTGCTCTCTCTGTGCTCCCGCTCTCTCCCCGTGCTCCTGCACTCTCCTTGCTCCTGCTCTCCCCTTGCTATTGCTCTCCCCATCCTCCTGCTGTCCCCAAGCTCCTGCACTCCCTTGCACCTGCTTTTTCTGTGCTCCCGCTCTCTCTGTGCTCCTGCTCACACCGCACACCTGCTCTCTCTGTGACCTTGCTCTTTCATTGCTCGTTCTCTCTCCATGCTCCTGCTCTCTCCCCGTGTCCCTTCTCTCCACGTGTTCCTGCACTCCCCATGGCCCTGCTCTCTCATGGCTCCTGCTCTTCCCATGCTCCAGCTCTCTTCATGCCCCTGCCCTCTACCCGTGCTCCTACTCTTCCCTTGCTATTGTTCTCTCCATGCTCCTACTGTCCCCTTGCTCCTGCAATCCCTGTGCACCTGTTCTCTCTGTGCTCCTGCTCTCTTTGTGCTCCTTCCCTCTCCGTGCTCCTGCACCCCCTGTGCCCCTGCTGCCTCATGGCTCCTGCTCTTTCCATGCTCCTGCTCTCTCCATGCTCCTGCCTTTCCCCATGTACCTGTTCTCTCAATGCTCCTGCTATCTCTGTCTTTCTGCTCTCTGCGTGCTCCTGCTCCCTCCGTGCTCCTATTCTCTCCATGGTCCTGGTCTCTCCGTGCTCCTGCCCTCTCCATGCTGCTGGTCTCATTGTCATCCTGTTCTCTCTGTGCTGTTGCTCTCTCCCTGCTCTTTCCGTGCCCCTGCACCCACTGTCATCCTGCTCTCCCCTTCCTATTGCTCTCTGTGTGCCTCTGTTCTTCCCCATGCTCCAGCTTTCTCTGTGCTCCTGCTTTCTCCCTGCTCCTGCTCTATCCATGCTCTTGCTCTCTCCATGCTCCTTCTCCCTCCGCGCTGCTGTTCTACCTAATTTCCTGCTCTCCTCAGGTCCCTGCTCTCCCCTTGCTATTGCTCCCTATGTGCACCTGCTCTCTCGGTGCTGCTGCTTTCTTGGTGTTCCTGCTCTCTGGGTGCTCCTGCTCTATTCTTGCTGCTGCGCTCTCTGGGTTCCTGCAAGCCCTGTGATCCTGCTCGTTCCAAGCTCCTGCTCGCTCCATGCTCCTTCTCTCTCTCTGTGCTCCTTCTCTCTCTGTGCTCCAGCTCTCTCCATGCTCCTGTTCTTCCTGTGCCCCTACTCTCCTCATGTTCCTGCTCCCTCTGTGCTCCTTCTCCCTCTATGCCCCTACTATTCCCATGCTCCTGTACTCCCTGTGCTCCTGCTCTCTCCATGCTGCTGCTCTCTCTGAGTTCCTGCTCTCTCCCGGTACATGCGCTCTCCGGGCTTCTTCTTTTATTATAGTTTGCTTCCCCATTGCTCCTACTCTCCCCCTGCTCTGCTAATACTTTCTTCATGTTCTGCTCTCGATGTGTGGGCTCCTGTTCACCCTGGGCCAATGTTAAGGATAGACAGACTCTTCAGTGAGTAGCAGGAACAGCCATCTCACTGATATCTATAAGTAAATACTTGTTTTCTTAAATAGCATTATTAAAACACCCTTTACATGAAACACTTTCATATTATGAGTATTATATTGTATTATTAATTAGATGAGGGTCCATAATTACTTATCAATTTGGAACAGGCTCCCTCAACTAAAAAAAGTTTGCAGATCACTGAATTAGGCAACACTGCAGCCAATTTGCACACACCAATCTCCAACAAGCAGGCAATATGATAATGATCAGATAAGTGCTTTTGTGACAATGATTGAGGGATAAATATTGGCCCGGACAGAGGGGAGAAGTCCTCAGCTCTTCCTTGAATAGTTCCATGGGTCTTCTATGTCACAGAAAAGGTGGGAGTCCAGTATAATGTCTCATCTGAAAGTTGGCACCTCTGACAGTGCAGCACTCCCTCTGTATTGCATATGAGTGTCAACCTAAATTGTTGAATTGAAGTCTTTAGTGTGAGACTTGAACCCAAAACCTCCTCATTCGGAGGCAAAAGGGCCATCAATTGAGCCACAACTGGCACTACTGCCAGGAATGACTCATAAGCCGGAATCTAATGTTGAATGCGCTTGTTCTTTGTTCGCCATTTCAGTGAAAGTATTAACCCATTAACAGACCGTTACTCACTCCTGGGTTTCTGTTATTTCCATATAAGCATATATTAAACCCCCCAAATACCTTGATTAAATTCCAGCCTGTAACTCACTCCTGAAAATCTGCTATTCTTTGGGAGCTACATTTTATTTATTGAAAATATTAAATTATGATAAATGGTTGAGATGCTCTAAGTTTATTTTCACAGAGTTGTTAGGAGGTGTTAGGGAAACATGTGACAATACAACGCCCTCAGAAAGAGGATTAATGTTACAGGGACACTGTATGATGGGCAGCATTGATTTTGGTATCGTCAAAGTGAATAAGCTGTTAGAAGTCACTGCCCAGGTTCTGAGACAGTAAATATATTTTATTATATATTGAAAGGTTCATGCAGAAGAATATTTTCCTTTTCTTTGCCAATGGAGGCTATGACTTGGGAATGCAATTTGACCTGAACCTTTATACTAATCATGGCAACGTCAATCAAGGATTATTGCAATGTACAAGGTTGTTGCTTGTTACAAGATTAAAGTTGTATCTTGATATTTTTTCAAGTACGACAGTGCTGGTCACTTCTGTAAACAATATGAGGGCCTTATGGTAAGATTAGTACCCAACGTACCAAATAATTATACAGTAGAATAACCAAAGCTGGAGCCAGTGGAAAATAATGACCACTGTGTTAATGAATTGGACATGTGTTAGTATATTAATGAATTGGATATCTGTGCTGTTCTAACTTGTCCCCATGTGCTCATCCAGTCTTCTCCAGGGCAAACGGAGAATATGTTCAATAAGACAAAACCAGATAAGAGTTTTAAAGGTGCTTTACAAACTATCAAGTCAACATACAATCCAACAATTATAATCAGACTCAATTAAAACATTATAACCTGTCTTTGCATACTAATACACAAATATTCATCACTCTATGCATTCCCATATCACAACTTACTTGATTAAAACGAATTAACAGTTATCTACATTATCCTTATGTGCCTTGCCAAAGCTTGCCCTCTAACTTCCAAATTATAGACCCAACTGATCCTGCATCTGTATCTCTCCCCCTCTGTTTCATTATTGTCTGTTTATACATAGCCAGTAGGAATAGCCTGCCAGGCCACTCCTAAAGATCCATGATCAGTAACTTCTGAACGCTATGGAGACAAGGTGTGATGGAGGTGGTATTCCTCCTTGTTTGCTGTAACTATAGCTTTTACATGTTTTGGGGGATTTTCATGGCTGTTCTGTCAAAGTTACAGCAGAGAAGCAGATAGGTTAAGCAGAAGGATCCCACAAGGAAATTCAGCCGTAGAATCCTCACCTTAATGCAACTTCCATTTTTTGAAAAAAAATACGGTTGAATGTTGAAACCAACGAATTATTGTGTCTATATTTCATTGCAATGCATAGAACCTTGGTTAGGTCACACTTGGAATATTGCGTGCAATTCTGGTCGCCACATTACCAGAAGGATATGGAGGCGTTGGAGAGGGTGCAGAGGAGGTTTACCAGGATGCTGCCTGGTCTGGAGGTTATTAGCTATGAAGAGAGGTTGGAGAAACTCGGATTGTTCCCACTAGAGCGACGGAGATTGAGGGGCGACATGATAGAAGTTTACAAAATTATGAGTGGCATGGACAGAGTAGATAGTCAGAAGCTTTTTCCCAGGGTGGAAGAGTCAATTACTAGGGGACATAGATTTGAGGTGAGAGGAGAAAACTTTAGAGAAGATGTGCGGGGCAAGGTTTTTACGCAGAGGGTAGTGAGTGTCTGGAATTCGCTGCCAGAGGAGGTGGTGGAAGCAGGTACGATAGCGGTGTTTAAGAGGCAACTTGACAAATACATGAATAGGATGGGAATAGAGGGATATGGACCCCGGAAGTGCAAAATGTTTTAGTTTGACAGGCAATATGATCGGCGCAGGCTTGGAGGGCCGAAGGGCCTGTTCCTGTGCTGTATTTTTCTTTGTTCTTTGTAATATGCCTTTAAGGGATAGCTCTATGACATCAACAGAAGGGAAATATGTCATGTGATCCAGCCTTACTTTCACTTTTGCTTTGAGCAGAGCGCACACACACAGCTCTGATGTCTTTAAGCTTTATACCGATGTATAACTGTTCTCATCTGCCTGGTTTTAATAAATGAACCCACAATGTGTTTACTGAATTCCTTATGCGCGATTGGAGCCTTGTGTCTTATACAGTAAATATGCCCAGGATTATATCATTATAATTACACAACATGGTGATCAATGGTGGTCAGATACATGTGGCAGCAAGATTAAGTACAGGTACGACACGGTAAACAGCCTTGGACCATGCTATATGGCATCAGACGACCCTTGGTGTTTTGGTAAGGCAGCAACAGAATTGCAGCTTCTGAGAGTGTTGAAAATGCAGTGTAATTAGTGTGAAGAATAGCTTTGGAGACACAGCACTGAGCTAGTGTTCAAGCAAAGAGATGTCAAGCAGATGGATCCCTCGTGGTGAGATTGCAGCGCATAGCCTGCCAGTTCAGTGAGTGAGACAGCGCATCGAGAAGAACCACACCGGGTTAGCTCAGTAGGGAAAGATGAGTGACCAAGGCATGGGCCCGATCGATAGCGAGCAAGGGAGAGTCAAACAAAAAGAAACAGATAAAACCTGTCATTCAGTTGGGCATGAGAAGGCTGTGATTATAATGGGTGGCTTCGGGAGTTGCTGAACAATAAATTGAATAAGAAGCAACAATGGCATTACAGCATGGTGTGATACCACCACAACTCGCTTTCATGGGCGAAGCTTCGGAAAAGTGCGTGAAAGCGGTTACAGCGGCATTTATCCCAGGTACTACAGAAGAAGGAAGGTCAAAGGGCTATTGTCAGAATGTCCACAAAACTCTGCAGCTGACCTACTATCTGAATTCAAAATGTTTAAGCTGCATGCAGAGCTATTGGGTGGAATTTTACGGCCCCATCACAGCGGGAGTGGGACAGTAAAATGCGGTGAGCCACTCAAAGCTCCATGGACTTCAGCGGAAATGAAAAATCCCGCCAGCAGGAGGGGCTATAAAATTCCACCCATCTTTTCTTGATTCAGGAGTGTCTGAAACGGACAAGCGAGCCATAAAAAATTGCCTAGCAATTGGGAATGAATGTCTGCACAGGCTGAACACATCAAGATTAACATAAGAAGAACTAAAAGATTCCTAAAAGATATGGGCTACATTGGAAGCCCAGCTCAGAATCAGGTTAAACATCTATATGTATTGACTAGAGTTCGTGTCATTTCAACATCAGCATGCAGGATCCATAGACCACTTCGTCAGCAGATGCAGAGAAAAGATTACGTACACAGAATTGTTGATTGGTGATTGCATCCATTCCCATGGAAGAATTCCAGAAAGATCCGCTAGATAAGCTCAAAATGTATGACATCAAAGAGTTACTCAAGAATGGATGTAAGTATGAAGCGATCCTCACAAGGTGCCAACAATTTCAGGTCCTAAGTACAATTGCAATTGTTGACGCATTCACTAGAACCTAGCAGGACATGTGGAAGGTGTGGCCTTCTACATGTTCCAAGGAAATGCCAAGCTTTTGATCAATTCTGTGATCAAGGCATGTGGCAGAAAGGGCCATTGGCACCAGCAGTGCTCTAGAGCAAAGGCTGATGCAGCTACAAAGAGCCATGTGCTGATCCAAGTAGACCATACACAATGGATACCTTCAAGAAACAAGAATGACCACCCGTTATCCCGTAAGAAACATATACACGATGTGATTGACAAACCAGAAAATGACGATGACATGTGTAACGAGACGAAGAGCGGTGAACACATGTTTCATATGGCCAGCCTTATGGAAAACACAGATAATGTCACACCGTCCAAAGTGTTTGCCAAAATTCGAACCATTTCTCCTAAGAAAGTTGGTAACTATTCGTTACTGGCCAAGATCGACATGGGGCAAGTGCCAAATACCACCCCTGCGAGTTCTAAAAGACATGTATCCATAGATGTGCAAGGCCATGGGCAACATCTACTACTGCAAAACTCTCAGCATACAGTGATTCACTAATGCCATGTGCAGGATCCATAGTCCTGGAGTGTAAGTACAATCAATCCTCCTGAGTGCCACAAATGTTCCACATTGTGGGAACGAAAGACCCAGTGATTGTAGGTCTACCAGCATGCCATGACCTCCCACTAGTCACAAACCAAGGAGTCAGTCAGACATCACAAGGCAGATCAATCTCAGAAACTACTTCTATCATCTCAGTTCACAATCTAACATTGAAATACCTAGAGGCCAGAGGCCAGCATCTTCCAGGCGGTGGGTGGGGCCGGGGCCCGCTCGCCAATGAGTAAAATGACGCAGGGATACGTCAGGCATGCGTCCCGACATCACCCACCCCGTCACTTAGATTTCCGATTCGGCTGCGCGCCGGTGAAATGTCAGCGGCCTATTAAGGCCATTAACAAACTAATTAACCTGATTGATGGACCTGCCCGTCCAACCTTAGAGTTGGTGGGCAGGCCGGGAGCCCAGGCGAGTATCAGAAAAAGCATGAAACCTCATTTACGGGCGGGATGAGGTTTCATGAGGGTATTTAAATTTTTATCAAATGCTTAAATAGAAGTTATGGACATGTCCCAACTTATGTGACAGTGTCACAGGAGGGGACATGGCAGGGAAATTTTTTTATTACCTTTATTTCAACTTTTGAATTGGAGCCAAGCTCCCTGTGGTAGCACTTTGCCTCAGGGAGATCTGTGTGCTCTTTCGTGCACATGTGCGAAAGAGTGCACTCCCAGCTGAGGGAATTCCCCCCCCCCCCCAGTTCACACAGGGAGCGCATAGCGCTTCCTGGTGGACATCACGCTGGGTGGGCCTTAATTGGCCCGCCTACCTAAATTGGCGGCATGCCCCCAAGCGGGGGCGCTTATCGGAGGCGCTTATTGGAGGCCTGCCCTCCCGAGCCTGCTCCCACATTTGCCCCCTGTTGGGGGGAGAATATTTCCCGCAACGTTTCAACAAAATTGGTAGTTTCATGGGAGTTGCAAAGTTACGCTTGCAGCAGAGTGCAAGTCCGTCAGTTGATCTGGTGCATTTTGTGCAATGCAAATGCCAGCAGCTACAGGAAGAAATGGCACTACAGAACTGTGGGAAACATCATCGAAGGATGACCTAATTCAATTCAGCATGTCCACTAAAACATGAGACCATTTTGGCCCTACAGAGATGAGCTAGGCATCACCCGGGGAGCCATTTTTAAAGACAGACAGGTCATCAGACTTGAATTGTTGTGACCTTCAACAACTTCATCACTCACACATGGGCATAGATTGGATGAGATGACTCACAACAGACAGTCTATTGCCGGGTATGAACAATAATATTGACGTCATCGTCAAGAAGTGTGAGGCATGTCACGATCATATGCCAAGTCAGCAAAAAAAAAACAATTTATTCCACATGAAGTTCCTACCCATCCTTGGTCCAAATTCACATCCGACATCGTTCATGTCCATGGCACTGACTTCAATTGTCATCGTCAACTACTTTACCAAGTATCCTATTATTCGACAATTCCACAAGCAAACTCTACGCGCTAGTTTCAGGTTATTTGATGTGCCTAGTGAGATCATTATGGATGATGGTCTGCAATTTATTGGAAGCCACTTCAGGATATGTATAAGAAGTGGAATTTCAATCACACTACTTTTTCTCCCCATTACCCTGTATCTAATGGGCTAGCTGAATAAATGATTCACATGGTGAAATTCCTAATTCTCAAACATAGACAGAACAAGCAAGATCTACACATTGCTATGTTACATCAGAGAGCAACATCTTTAAATGCAACTATTCCATCACCGGCAGAGCTCATATTTGGCAGAGCAGTGTGTACCAATTTATCTACTCTTACCCATTCTACTCTCTCAGAAACAAGAGAGCAACTTTTAAAACTGCAAGAGATGACCAATGTGCACGATAAAACTGCAGGTATAGAATTGCCAAGTTTATAGTTGGGACAGCAATTTCACATCCAGGATTTCACAGAAGGGACATGGCAACCAGCAAGGTGACAAGAATTTGTTCAGAACCAAGATCCTCTGAAATCATTAAACACGAAGGTGCAACGGTGAGGCATAACCAAGGACAAATCAGATCCATTCCAGCTCCTCAATCACCGTACTGTCCTACTGCATCTAGGATAAGATCCCAGATGCAACCAGAAACAACATCCATGAATGATAATCCCACAGGTCACTGTGAGCAATTAAAGAATCCTTCAGACAGGGTTACCATTACAAGATCTGGGTGTACCAGCAGGTTTCCTCTATGCTTTGGAGACTCATAGATTCACCAGTTCTATGCACTTATGTGATAGGAACTAAACATTAACATGTATTATAAACAGTTATACTTTTTTGCAAGGAGGAGGCAAGTATCTTTGAAAAGAAAGGGAGATGTTGTTATATGCCTTTAAGGGATAGCAGCATGACATCACTGGAAGGGAAATGTGTGGTGTGACCCAGTCTTAGTTTCACTTTTGCTTTGAATAGAACATACACGCATAACTCTGATGTCTTCAAGATTTATACCTATGTATAACTATTGTCATGTGCCCAGTCTTAATAAATAAGTCTTAATAAAAGGAAGATGGTTGTGGTTGTTGGAGATCAGTTATCTCAGCTCCAGGACATCGCTGCAGCATTTCCTCAGGGTAGTGTCCTTAGCCCAATCATCTTCAGCTGCTTCATCAATAACCTTTCTTCCATCATAAGGTCAAAAGTGGGGATTTTCGCTGATGATTGAACAATGTTCAGCACCATTGCCGACTCCTCAGATACTGAAACAGTCCATGTCAAAATGCAGCAAGACCAGGGCAATATCCAGGCTTGGGCTGACAAGTGACAAGTAACATTCATGCCACACAAGTGTCAGGCAATGACCGTCTCCAACAAGAGAGAATCCAGCCATCAGCCCCTGATGTTTAATGGCATTACCATCACTGAATCCCCCACTATCAACATACTGGGGGTTACCATTGACCAGAAACTGAACTGGACTCACCATATAAATAGTGTGGCTACAAGAGCAGGTCAGAGGCTGGGAATCCTGTGAGGATTAACTCACCTCCTGACTCCCCAAAGCCTGTCCATCATCTACAAGGCACAAGTCAGGAGTGTGATGGAATACTCTCCATTTGCCTGGATGAGTGCAGCTCTCACAAAACTCAAGAAACTTGACACAGTCCAGGACAAAGCAGCCCGCTTGATTGGCACCGCATCCACAAACATTCACTCCCTCCACCACCGATGCACAGTGTGTACCATCTACAAGATGAACTGCATGAATTCACCAAGGCTCCTTCAATAGCACCTTTCAAACCCATAACCACTACCACCTAGAAGGACAAAGACAGCAGTTGGATGGGAACACCGCCACCTGGAAGTGCACCTCCAAGTCATTCACCATCCTGACTTGGAAATCTAGCCCTCCTTCACTGTCACTGGGTCAAAATCCTGGAACTCCCTTCCTAACAGCACTGTGGGTGTACCTACACAGCGTGGACTGCAGCGGTTCAAGAAGGCAACCCTTTACCATCTTCTCAAGGGCAACTAATAATGGGTAATAAATGCTGGTCCAGCCAGGGAAGCCCACATCCCATAAATGAATAAAAGAAATGAACCCACAATGTGTTTACCCAATCCCTTATAAGCGATTGGTGCCTTGTGTATTATGCAGTAAATAAGCCCAAGGGTTATATCATTATTGGAACACGACATATTTTATGGCTAGTTAGTAAATATCAATCATTGCTGACACTAGCATGTATGTAGGCGATTCTACCTCTTTCTTAAGTCCAAATACTGAGAATTATGATTGACACAGTCGCACACTAAATCCAACACTTTTATTGCGAACACAGTTTCAATTAAATCATACAGTTATCCCTCAGGTGGTCAATCTGAGATGACTGAATTTTGCCAAAGAGCGATCATAGACCGAAATCTTCCTGCTTGTTTCACCGGGACTCTTCCCGTTTTTATGTATCTTTTGTCTTCCTTCTTGAACATTTCTTTGTGTGACTTTTCAGGGATTTAATGTTGTTGGTTGGTTAGCATTCTCCCAAGTTGTCTTCCGTTGACGTAGCCATATAAGGGGCGGAATTATCTGGTCCCGTTAGCTGCCCGTCATGGCAGCTGGGGGTGGGGCAATTTGGCGTGGGGGGCAGAAATTGGTTTCAGACCGGCATGAAAGCACAGCGGGATCATCCGATGGTGTCCGTCATGGTGGAATGTGTATCCCGCTGGAGGCTGGCGTGAACCCGAATTGCATCCCGGTAATGGGATGCAAATTGAGACCTGCTTGGAATCAACCCCCCAATTTACCATTATGAGGTGGGAGAACACATCAGCCCAGAACATCTCTGGACAAGTGTGACGTGTAGAGGTCTGGACTCACCTTTAGGGCCTTGCTCAGAACGCGGACATCTAAGGAGAAGATGCTGCAGACCTACAGCTACCAGACCCTGGAGGAAAACGTGCATCGCATGCTGGGTGGACTCTGATGGACGTGGCTCCACCACGCAGCAGCTCACAGAAGGTTGGAGGTCTCTATTGATGCTTCGGGTCTGCTTCAGAACATCAGGGTCTTGGCCATGGGCTGCTATGGATGATCGGTGAGGCGGGGGGCGGGGAGAAGAAGATCTAGCTGTGAGTGAGAGAGAAAGGTGTACCAGGGGTGGGGGAAGATGAGGGCGGGAGGAATGAAGGTGTTGGTTGTGGGGGGATTAGGTTGGCGTGGTGGGAGGAACAAAGGTGTCAGGTAGGGTGAGGCTGGGAGGGGTGGTACGAAGGTGTCAGGGGGATTGAGTTTGGGAGCAATGAGGCGGGAGTATGGGGGAGGATGATGTAACAGGGGAGAATGCAGCAAGTGGGGTGGTAGGTATAAGGGGGGTGGAAGATGGAAGGGAGGGAGTTCAGAAAGGAGGTGTCCAGGGGAAGGAGGGAGTTTGGAGAGTGGAAGGTGTCCGAGGGGAGGAGGGAGTTTGGTGAGGGGTGGGTGTCCGGGAGGAGGTGGGAGTTCAGAGCGGGGAAGGTCTTTGGAGGGAGGAGGGAGTAAGGGGGAACAGTCCAGGTGCATGTGCAAGGGAGGGATCTGTGGAGTCAGGTAGGAGGGAATGGTGAGTGTGAGAGGGGGCAGAGGGAGCAGGTAAAGTGGAAGGGTGAAGGTGCATTGGTAGTGGTAAAAAGGACGGTAAAGGTGGTTGGTGGGGACTCGGAGTCAGACACGGACCTTGGAGGTGGGAAGGAGGAGGTCAGGAAGGTCATCATGGATGGGGTGGGATTCTTAGAAAGGTAGGGAATGAGCACGTTCACCTGGATATCCTGGAAAGAAAAGGGTTCTGACTGGTAGGTAATGGTGGGGAGGTGGAAGATGATGCCAGGGGAATTGACACTGAATGGGGAAAGGACATTGGTGACTGGGAGAGGGGAAAGGATATACTTGACCACCACCATGGCTGTCGAAAGCGAAAATGAGCAGAGCCGCATGTTGGGTGGGCACAGGTGCTGCATGGGAGTGTGATCAGTGGGTGGGCGGAGATGCAGGTCAGCTCAGATGGAGAACTGAAAATGAACCCCAGCAGGCAGCATAGAAAATGCTTGGGAGAGTAAGGTGATGGATGAAGGTTCCACATGTCTGGGAGAGTGTTTGCACGAGGCTCCGAAAGACCCTGTCCCATACACACGCTTCTTCCTCCAGAATCACTCGTGGCCTGGCTGCAGTGGGGGCAGTGGGGGTGGGGTGGTAATGCAGTTGGAGGACTCATGAAGCCCATCAATGAAGTTGAAAGATAACGTTATACATTATTCAGTGAAAGTGAATATTTTTTCAGGTTATAAAGTGAAAGATTGTGTTCACCTGTGCAACAACTTGTGATCAGAATTTCTTAACTTTTCTAGGCCTACCACTTCTAGGTGCTGTCCTGACATCTACAGCAGGCGTGGAGACAGCCTGGGCAATTGTTGGCCCTGTTGCCTCTGATGACTTGGGAGCATTGTCCTCTGGAGAGCTGAGGCCTTGTGGGCTCCGGCTTGCTTTGGCTGTCATCCTGTGGGTCAGCTGCTCCCTCTGCGTTGACAGAGGAAGAGGTTGAGGGCATCACAGACAAAGGGGTCTTGGAGGGAGTGGACAGCCTCTGAGATTCCTGAGTGGATGATCTACCCCTGTCCAGCTCCTCCTCCCTTCGGCTGGCCGAGGGACCCGGCCTGACTCCTCGAGGGGAAGGAGCACCTGGAGGGATGTCGAGGTGCCTCGTTTCCCTCTCATGTTGCCACTGCAGGAACTCCTTGCAATGGAGTGCAGGTCTGCGTGCATCTCCGCGTTCTGCTGGACCAGGGTTTCTATGGCATCTGCCATGCTTTCCATGCAGCCCTCCATACATGCACATGTGGGCACCACGTCATCAGAAAGCAGGCGGATGCTCTCCTCTGACTCGCGTGCCACTCTGTTGAGCTCTGCCTGATATTCCATGCCTTCTGCTGACTCTCCACAATGAGTTGGAAGGCCGAATCCAGAGGCTTATCATCTGACTCGGACCTCACAGATGCCTCTTCCCTACCGTCCTCCGAGTGCCAGGGAGCTCGGCTGAATCTGCCTCCTCCTGCTGCAGACACATGTCCATGTGGCAATCACCAGATTGTGAACCTGAGCTTGCTCTAGATCTAGGTCCCACCGAGGTGTGTGTCTCTGCGCTGGTGGAGGGTGTGGGTAAGCGCTGTGATGGGCCTTCCAGGCTGCTTATTTCCAGCTCTTCAATGGAGGAGGTATCCTCATGGCTGGAGGTGAGGACCTGGATGGAGCTGAGGGACTGACTGGCTAAGAGCATCGGTCTCTGAGAGCTCCCTGTGAACCAAAGTAAAGATAATTAGTGCATGGCAGCAGAGTCGAAAACAGGAGAGAGAGCACTCACAGTTGCATTGAGAGAGGGATGGTACAGGATCCTCACATGGGTATTTGCCGCTGACCTCACCATCACCACAGGCACGGTTCACATCCTCACCAGTCAGCGCGATGACACACTCCTCAAAGTGAGTGAGGGCCCTAATGTTGGCCACTACCCCTGGGCTGGGACCTCTCCCTGCTGATGTGAGCCAGCTTCTTCTGCATGAAAATGGATGGAGAGAGTGTGAGCAGGACACAGGGCACTGTACGGAATGGTTGTGTGGTGAGCGGAGTCATGGACGGGACGAAGACGTGAGCTCCAGAGGATATGAGCCTGATGGAGATGTGAGGGTGTGTGTGTGAGTTCGTGGTGTTGTCCTTTGAGGTGTGAGATCCTTGTGGATGTGTGATGGGTTTGTGAGTGTGTGAGTTGAGAGTGATGAGGTGGTTGACTTACCCTAGTGGAATGGATGAGAACATTCATCCCCTTCCTGAACTCTGTGCTCTGGTGGTGCTGACCTCTGCTGCGATTGCCTCCCACGCCGGATTGGTGACTCTAGTGGGCCCCTTGCAGCCTGAGCAGGGGTAGAGGACATGACGGCAGCCTTCCAGTGTGTCCAGCAGGAGAGGGGCACCACTAAATTTGGGGGCTTGTAGACATGAAGTAGACTGCGCTCTGGTGCACTTTACATATGTGTCCCAGAGTGAGGAAGCACTGATGTCACTGCGTGGTGTGCAAACCTGAGTCCGCCTGCCAGTGATTTGGAGTGTTTCCTGTGAATGTGTTTTTAATGACATGGAACACACTGGGAACGGGATTATATGGTGGGAAATCCTGCCATTGCGGCCAACAGATAAACCGTTGTTTTTCACGCCTGCTAACGCGCTTAGTGCAAATCTGGGATGACTTCTTCCTGACCTGCTGTGATTACCTTTCTGGCTTCGATTAGTTTGTAGCCATTAACTGTTCTATTTCAATCCACATTGTTCTATTCAATCCCACAGTATCACTGCAATTCGCAAGTATCGATGTAATTAGCAAGTATTGCACCCACCCGGTTTTCATATAACAAACTATGCTATGAGCTCAAAGCCAGTCTGTTAACCCTTTCCGTGTGTGTGCATGTGTGTGTGTGTGTGTGTGTGTGTGTGTGTGTGACAACATGAGTGAGTGATGTGTGAGAGTGCAATTGATTGTGAGCAGTGAGTGTGAATAGAGTGCGAGAGTGTCAAAATTTGAGTGGTGTCTGAGTGAATGAGTGTGTGTATATGTGAGCTTGTACAAGTGAGTGGGTCTGGGGTCATTGTGTGTGAGATGGTGAATGGAATGTGTGTAAAAGCTTCAATAAGGAGCAAGGTGTTGCCAGATTTCTATCAAACCCAGATATCAATGTAATCATACAAAATACATCATGGAAGATAAGGGACAAAAACAGAAAATGCTGGAAAAACTCAGCAGGTCTGACAGCATCTGTGGAGAGAGAAAAGAGTTAATGTTTCGACTCTTGAAGGATCAAATAGACTCGAAACGTTAACTCTGTCTTTCTCTCCACAGATGCTGTCAGACTTGCCGAGTGTTTCCAGCACTTTCCGTTTTTATTTCAGATTTCCAGCATCCGCAGTATTTTGCTTTTACATGGATGTTAAGGGTCCAGTTTGTGAGTGAAGGGACGTGCTGGAGGGAAATGCAGAGAGAAATGGTAATAGTTGATACACCAATAAACTTTTAGGTGGGGTGGTAGTGGAGTGCGTGTGCACGGGGCAGATTTGCTAGATAGAATGGCAGCATTTGCAGTCTTTCATGTTGCTGCAGATACACTGAAGTAACCTATAAACGGTTAAGCTGCTAAGCAAGAAACTCTCACATCTCAATCCTACCCCTGTGATTTCAGTGATCGCTGGTCTCATCTGTGCTTTGCTTCCATCTTTGCATTAGAATTACATATTTTACACAGCTGTTGGACATGTAGTCGTGACAGACTACAACTGTTCTCACTGAATCTCATTGCGCTCAACAAGAAAACAGGAACTGTGGAAAATAAACAAATTAATTTACTATCTACACCCACTGCAGTGACATACTTTTTATATATAAATCCATACGCAACATGAACAGACACACTTGCTAATCTCCCATGGTGTTGCTCACAGCGAGACAGAAGATGCACTGAATGGTGACTTCTAGAGTGCAGACTGTGTGACAGGAAGTAAGTGTGACAGAATGTAAGTGCGACAGGAAGTAAGTTATATTTACAGGAAGTACATGCTATACACTAGACTTTTAATGGATAACCAGCTGATTTTCTTCACAGAGAATTACATGGGAGTACATTGATTTCCTCTGATGTTGCACACAGTGATTTAAGGTCAAGTCTTCAGGTTCAGAGGAGTTTGGGGGCAGTGGGATGGCTGGGGAGGGGGAATAATTGGACTTGGGTCCAAGGAGTATAGCATTCTGGAGAGCAGAATAAGCTAGGGAGGAAGTTTCGGGGCAGTGCAGAGTGGGGGTAGGGGGTGCGGGTGGGGGATTGCTTGGAATTAGATGCCAAAGAAGAAGGCGAAGTAAGATCAGGAGCTGAGAGCAGAGCTGGGGGAAGGTACAGCAGGGTTAGAGAAGAGTGAAGAGAGAGAGCTACATTTATATAGCACCTTTCATTACCTCAGGATGCTCCAAAGCACCTTACAGGGAATGGGGTACTTTTTGAAGTGTAGTCAGTTGTAATATAAGAAAATGTAAATCAAGTTGGAATGAACAGATGGTTCAGCGATATGGTGCCCAAGGGATTGATGGGATGGCGTGGGGTAGACAATTATTTTCAGGGAAAATAAAAGCAGTAAAATATTTCCAGTACTAATTTACCAAATGCCTTCTCTCATGACTCCATGCTGCACAGGAGACAAGGGCCTCTGGTGTGAACAGTGCCAGCTGTTGGGAGAACCAGCCTTGTAGCCTGGATGGGAAAGGGTCTCGGGATGCAGTAACAGAGATTAAGTGGTCCTCACTTGGGGTAAGCGCTAAACAGCAATCTTGCAAAGGAGAGACTTGATCCAGTGTAAGACTTGCTGGGTCAAAATCCTAGAACTCCCTACCTAACAGCTCTGTGGGTGTACCCACACCACGTGGACTGCATGCAGTTCAAGAAGGCAGTTCACCACCACCTTCTCAAGGGCAATTATGGATGGGCAATAAAAGCTGGCATAGCCAGTGATGCCCACATCGTATGAAAGAGTCATGAAAAACATGAAGGCATTCAAAGACAAAATAAATAATAATGATGTGTTTGGATAGTTTTAAGCTTGAGTGAGAAAAGAGAATCTAGTACTGGCTAAATGCCTGACAAGTAACTGTCGGAAGTTGGTGCTGCTGTGTACCCTTGGGGTTCCTGTTAGAATGTTACTAGTGGCTGGACAGCCAATAATTACCACTAAGCGAATCAGCTTTAAGTTGATACTTTAGCTTCAGAATTCCAATGTGAAACAGTGACATAGCAAGTTTCAAAGAAGCACATGACATTATGAAGAATTTTAACCTATTATATAGATATAGACCCCTCCTTTGGATAGGTGCATTTCCACAGATAGATTTTTGAGAATTATGTTCGGACACTAAGTTATGAAGAGAGATTGCACAAATGGCTCGCTGCATTCACCAGCGGAAGACATGCCAAGGTGGGGCCGTAAAATCCTGGCCCTTGTCACCACTGTCCCCGCCCCAGCTCCACAGCATCCGAGTAAGTTCCAGATGTCCAACACCCTTTGTGTGAAAGAAATCATTGACCTAAAATGCTCTGTGCACTTTTTCATGAGCTACTAGTTCCACCTCTCATTCATAACTGCAAACTCCCTACACTAATACCAGCCTACACTGTGACCATTCCTACACTGTGAACTTCCTACACTAATACCAGCCTACACTGTGACCATTCCTAAACTGTGAACTCCCTACACTAATACCAGCCTACACTGTGACCAGTTCTACACTGTGAACTCCCTACACTAATACCAGCCTACACTGTGACCATTCCTACACTGTGAACTCCCTACATTCATACCAGCCTACACTGTGACCATTCCTGCACTGTGAACTCCCTACACTAATACCACCCTACACTGTGACCATTCCTACACTGTGACTCTCCTAAACAGTGAACTGCCTGTCAGGAATTGCGCTTTACACATTGGAATGTCCATCACCAGTGAATGGAAACATCCAGTGAGCCAATCATGTTTGGTTTGAAGATTTGGACCATTAATAAAAACATGTGGAGTTATTTACTATTTTTAAAAAATTCCAATGAGGCAAAGAAATTAATTACACAATTTAAGCATTATTGAAGATGCATGTCTGATTAAGATATGGTGGTGATTTTACATGGCAATAGAATGTAGAACAGGTGGAGGCCATTCAGCCCCTCGAACTTGTTCCAAGCTTTACCTTGAATAGGAGGCCATCAAGGAGGCTTCCTCTGTAAAAATCCACGGAATCAGTCCTTCGCAAAGGAGCCACATATAACATTTTAAACAGTTCTGAGGGATGTGTTGTGTAAATATTTTTGTGTTTCACTGTTTGTCATTGATTTCTTAAAACATTATGTTGATGGATCAGTGACATCCATTAACTTTGATGCTCTGTTGGATCAATGAAACTTTACTGACATTGGTTCCAATATTGCACTCGGCAAGGTGACGGTTTTATGCCTCCGCATCCAAATTGCTGTTCCAGAGAATGTGCCAAATTTAAGTTTACATTTTACATAGATCATTCCCCCTTTTTGGGCCCCTCTCCTCGCCTACACACATGCTGCTAAAAATAACCACTTAATAAAGACTGCTTCCTAGAATCCCAGATGAACTTAACGTTGCTATCTGCATCTGTTCCTTATTTACCCTCGTATCACACATATCTTTGTATGATTGATTCACTTGTATTCCCATCATTCTGAATGCACCCCAGCTTCAGCTAACCTCAGCATTCCCATTTACTTGACCCCAGTCAGTGTTTCCAAGATGCAGAATTAAATGCTAATGAGTTTACTGGATATAGTAAGCCGGTCTCTCACATCCTCCTCACTCCACAATTCTCTGATGGTAGAGATTCAAACTCGGGAGTTTCATTCAGAAAGAAATGGTTGAAATTTAAAATTTTAGATGTGGCTCCTTTGCGAAGGACTGACTCTGAGGATTTTTGCAAAAGAAGCCTCCTTGGTGGCTGCCTATTCAAGGTAAAACTTGGAAGGGCTGAATGGCCTCCACTTATTCTACTTTCCATTACCACGTAAAATCACCACCATATCTCAATCAGACATGCACCTTCAATAATGTTTAAAATGTACAATTAATTCTTTGCCCCAAAGGAATTAAAACAAATAGTAAATAACTCCACAAGTTTTTATTAATGGTTCGATCCTTCAAATCAAACATGATTGTCTCATTGGACGTTTCTATTCACTGGTGATGGACATTCCAATGTGTAAAGCGCAATTCCTGTCAGACAGTTCACTGTATAGGCAAGTCACAGTGTAGGATAGTCACAGTGTCGGGTGATACGAGTGTAGGGAGTTTGCAGTGTAGGAATATTCCAAAGGTTTTAAAGGGAGTGGCTGCAGAGATAGTGGATGCATTGGTCAAAATATTCCAGAACTCATTGGATTCTAAGGGAGCCCCAGCAGATTGGAAAACCGCTGATGTGATGCCCCTGTTCAAGAAGGTAGGGAAACAAAAGGCAGGAAACTATAAGCCAGTCGGCCTAACATCTATTGTTGGGAAAATGCTAGAATCCATTACTAAGGAAGAAATAGCACGACATTTAGAAAAGCTAAACACAATCAAACGGAGTCAACATGGTTTTGGGAAAGGGATGTCACGTTTGACAAATTTGCTAGAGTTATTTGAAGATATAACAAGCAGAGTTGATAAAGGGGAACCAGTAGAAGTAGTATATTTGGATTTCCAGAAGGCATTCGATAAGGGGTCACATAAAAGGTTATTGCACAAGATAGGAGCTCACGGTATTGGGGGTAATATATTAGCATGGATTGAGCATTGGTTAACACACAGAAGACAGTGAGTTGGGATTAATGGGTCTTTTTTAGGTTATAAATACATAACTAGTGGAGTGCCACAAGGATCAGTCCTAGGGCCTCAATTATTGACTATCTATGTTAATGACTTGGAGGAGGGGGCAGAGTGTAATGTATCTGAATTTGCTGATGATACAAAAATAGGTGGGAGGGTATGTTGTGATGAAGGCATAAGGAATCTGCAAGGGGATATAGACAGGTTGAGCAAGTGGGCAAAAACTTGGCAGATGGAGTTTAATGTAGAAAAGTGTGAGGTCATGCACTTTGGTAGGAAGAATTAAAAGGCAGACTATTATTTAAATGGAGAGAGACTTCAAAGAAATGCAGCACAGAGGGATCTGGGTGTTCTTGTGCATGAAACACAAATAGTTAGCATGCAGGTGCAGCAAGTAATTAAGAAGGCAAATGGAATTTTGGCCTATATTGCTAGGGGATTGGAGTTTAAAAATAGGGAAGTCTTGTTGCAACTGTAGAGTGTGTTAGTGAGGCCGCACCTGGAGTACTGGGTACAGTTTTGGTCTGCATATTTGGAGGCAGTTCAAAAGTGATTCACTAGGCTGATTCTTGGGATGAAGGGGTTGGCTTATCAAGAATGGCTAAACAGGTTAGGCCTTTATTTATTAGAGTTTAGAAGAATGAGGGGTGATCTTATTGAAACGTCCAAGATTCTGAGGGGCTTGACAGGGTAGATGTTGAGAAGATATTTCCACTAGTGGGATAATCTCGAACTAGGAGACATAGTTACAGAATAAAGTCTGTATAAAGAATACAGAATAAAGAATAAACAAAAACTCATTTAAAACTGAGATACGAAGGAATTTCTTCTTTCACAGGGGAGTGAATGTCTGAAATTCTCTACCCCAGAGAATCGTGGAGGCTAGATCACTGAAAGTATTTAAAGAGGAGGTAGATAGATTTTTGAAATATCTCCATGAACCTTCTCCTGCAACATTCCCTCTGAACAACAAATCTTGCTTCAGATTCAAGCATTTTCAGTTCCATTGCTTGTTCAAATTAAACTTCTTCATTTGCAACTGAAGTCTCATTACCCCCAGCTGTGACTCACTAGTCAGGTTTCACTTCCAACTGTAGGTGCTGTGCTATACTTTTAACTATATCTGATTTCCTAACCTCCTCAGGAAACCCCAATTGTAACTTATTCACCAAATCTGTTAACTTACTTTTGGTTATTCTCTCCAACCCAATCAGAGTTATCTCTTCAGCTCCCAGACAGTCTTAGCAATTGCCAAAGCCATCTTGCAGTCTCACCACTTCTATAATACCTCACAAACCCCTGAATACAAAGTGCTTCTCATTCTCATAAGCTTAAGAGTCAACAATTCCTAACCAATCAAGGAATTAGAAATATACTTTATGCCGGATGAGCCCCCAATTGTTATGACCAATGCAGTTGGCAAAGTGAAGTTATTTAAAAATCCCAGAGGGAAACTTTAAACAACTGTCGTAACCTCTGATTCTAAGTGGTATGTTTGAGATGCGGCACTAAATTCAGGAATCAGACCACCAGTTCTCGAGGCTTTACATTAAACTAAATGAAACATTTTATTAATTTACTCAGGTTAAAATATATATTCACGTGGCTACAAATTACTACTGTCATAACTTTTAACAAATTCCCAAACTAATCTCCATTAGGGCAACAGCAACCCATAGACTTAACCAGACACCAGGCAAAGCATTTTCACCTTACGAATTGAAAATGAGGTTCTTTTCACTTGGTTCCTTGTGGAGCCAGTTGGAGGCTTACAGCTGTCTTTTGATCTCACATTGCCTCTGCTCTGCACACCCAAAACTACTGAAGTTATACCTACCAGCACTGATTGAATACAAATTCTCATTGTATCAACAACCTCTGAACTAAACCTCTCTAACAATGAAACCCCTTTCATAGTACCAACTTTATTAGTAATATAAACATATTGCTTGGTACCTGCGAGAAAGACAACAGTTTTCACCCCACTTCTTGAATGCTCTATTCAAAAAATGCAAATGCACTCTATCTCTCTTACATATCAAAACTAGTACATATCAAAGCACGCAGACTAAATCTCTATTTTAAAAGAAAAACCTTTTCCAATAATATTATACACATTAGTAACTTCATGACAAGGACGCGGAGAGCGGGAGAGACTTCAGTTTAAAAAGGGCGCAGCACATGGAGAGCAGACCTGCCTGAGAAGGGCAGCGGTAGCGGGAGATAAAAACTGGCAGCAGAGAGAGCCCTTTCAACCTGTTTCTACCTGTCACAGCCAAAGTGTGACGTCAAAGGAAAACAGATAGGTGGTTGGTGGGTATCTTTTCTGTGTCTCTTTTGATTGGCCAAGTGGTTTAAACCAGGAGACATTATTACAGCTGAAGTTAAGAAATTCATTTTTAAAATATTCAACATCCAAATGAATTAATTAAATAGAATAGAGGTGGCTGGGCAGACAAGTGTTGCACTGTTGCATGTGGGATCTGGTGGACACTGGTGTGACCACATCTGCAGCATGAGTTGGCTGCTTGAGGAACTTTGGCTCAGAGTTGATGAGCTGGAGTCCGAGCTGCAGACACTGCGACACATCAGGGAGGGGGAGAGTTAGTTGGACACAGTGTTTCAGGAGACAGTCACACCTCTTAGCTTAATTACATCAAACTTGGACCGCGGTCAGGGACAGGAAGGTGTGACTGCAAGTGAGGTAGATGTGAGGATCCAACATTTAGCTTTGGAGAAGCCTCAGCCGGTGCCCTTGTCCAATAGGTATGAGGTTCTTACTTCTGGTGTGGATGAGGGCACAGACTGCAGGAAGGATGATCGAACTGACCACAGTACCGTGGTACAGAGCACCATTCAAATTGTTGGGGGGAGGGGGAGAAAAGAGAAATGTAGCAGTAATAGGGGAATAGATATTATTCTCTGCAGCAAAAATAGAGAGTCCCAAAGGGACTACCTGGTGCCAAGGTTAAGGACATCCCTTCTGGGCTGGAGAGGAACTTGGAGTGGGAGTGGAAGGATCCAGTTGTCGTGGTTCATGTAGGTACCAACAACATAGGTAGGACTAGGAAGGAGGTTCTGCTGAGGGACGATGAGCAGCTTGGGGCTAAATTAAAAAGCAGAACCACAAAGGTAATAATCTCTTGATTACTACCTGAGCCATGTGCAAATTGGCTCAGGATAAATAAGATTAGAGAGGTAAATGCATGGCTGAAAGATTGGTGTGGGAGAAATGGGTTCCAATTCATGGGGCACTGGCACCAGTACTGGGGAAGGAGAGAGCTGTTCCGTTGGGATAGGCTTCATTTGAACCATGCTGGGACCAGTGTCCTAGTGAATTGTAGTTGTAGGTAGGACATTAAACTAATTAGTTGTGGGGAGGGTTTATCTGAGGGGCAGTTTAAAAAATCAAAAGCAAATGAGAGAGCAGAGGTGCAGGGTAGTGAAGAGGCGAATGATAATCAAAGTGTGACAGGAAGGGGCAGAAAATATAAGCAGAAGAGTGCAGAAGAAATTAGAACCAGAATGAGTAATAATGGTAAAAAATCAAAGCTTAAGGCTCTTTATCTGAATGCATGCAGCATTTGTAACAAGATAGATGAGTTGACGACACAAATAGAAATATATGGATATGACTTGATAGCTATTACAGAGACATGGTTGCAGGGTGACCAAGACTGGGCACACGATATTCAAGGATATTCAACATTCCAGAAAAACAGGCAAAAAGGAAGAGGAGGTGGGGTAGCTTTGTGAGTAAAGGAAGGTATCAGTGCTGTGGAGAGTTGTGATACAGGTACAATAGCACGTGATGTGGAATCAGTTTGGGTGGAATTAAGGAATAGCAAGGGGAAGAAGTCACGGGTGGGAGTCATCTAGAGGCCCCCGAAGAGTTGCCTCACTGTAAGGTAAAGTATAAATCAGGAAGTAATGGAGGTGTGTAAGAAGGGCGCTACAATGGTCAGGGGTGATTTTAATCTGTATATTGACTGGGAAAATCAGATTGACAGGGGTAACATGGAAGACAAATTTGTAGAGTGCATCAGGGATTGTTTCCTAGAGCAACACATTGCAGAATCTACCTGGGAACAGACTATTTTAGATCTAGTAATGTGTAATGAGGTAGGATTAATAAGGGATATCATAGTTAAGGATCCTCTAGGGGGTAGCGATCACAACATGATAGAATTTCAAATCAGTTTGTCAGTGAGCAACTGGGGTCTCAAATCAGTGTCTTCAACTTAAGTAAGGGCAATTAGAGAGGTATGAAGAAAGAGTTGTCTAAAGCGGGCTGGGAAGATAGACTAAGGGGAAGGTCAGTGGATGAACAGTGGCAGACGGTTAAGCAGATATTTCATAACGCTCAGCAAAAATTTATCCCGGTCAAAAAGAAGGACTCGGTGAGAAGGATGAACCACCTGTGGTTAATTAAAGAGGTCAAGGAGAGTATCCAATCAAACGCTAAGGCATAGAAAGCGGCAAAAACTAGTGGTAGGCCAGAGGAATGGGAACTAACATCGAATGACTAAAAAGCTAATAAAGTGGGAGAAATTTGATTATGAAAGTAAATTGGCAAGAAATATAAAAACAAACAGCAAGAGCTTTTACAGGTATATAAAAAGAAAGAGAGCAGCTAAAGTGAGCACGGGACCCTTGGAAGATGCAACTGGAGAATTGGTAATGGGGAACGGAAATGGCAGATAATTTAAACCAATATTTTACATTGGTCTTCACGGTGGAGAATACTCTAAACTTTCCAAAGATATCAGATAAGCAAGGAGCTAATGGGAGGAAAAATCTTGTAACAGACTCTATCACAAGGGACAAAGTGTTTGACAAACTAATGGGACTAAAGGCAGACAAGTCATCAGGACCTGATGGCCTGTATCCAAGTTTTAAAGGAAGTGACTGCAGAGATAGTGAAATATTCCAGGACACTCTAGATTCCAGGAAGGTCCCAGCAGATTGGAAAACTGCTAATATGATGCCCCTGTTCAAGAAGGGAGGGAGACAAAGAGCAGGAGATTATAGGCCAGTCCAGCCTAACATCTGTCATTGGGAAAATGCTAGAGTCCATTATTAGGGAAGGAATAGCAGGACATTGAGAAATGCTTAATGCAATCAAACAGAGTCAACATGGTTTTGTGAAAGGGAAATTATGTTTGACAAATTTGCTGGAGTTCTTTGAGGATATAACAAGCAGAGTTGATAAGGGGGACTCAGTAGATGTAGTGTATTTAGATTTCCAGAAGGCTTTCGATAAGGTGTCACATAAAAGGTTATTGCACAAGATAGGAACTCACAGTATTGGAGGTAATGTATTAGCATAGATTGAGATTGCTTAAGACAGATAGTTGGGATTAATGGGTCTTTTTTAGGTTATAAAGACATAACTAGTGGAGTGCCACAGGATCAGTCCTAGGACCTCAATTATTTACTATCTATATTAATGCCTTGGAGGAGGGGGCAGAGTGTAATGTATCCAAATTTGCTGATGATACAAAAATAGGTAGGAGGGTATGTTGTGATGAGGGCATAAGGAATCTGCAAGGGGATATAGACAGGTTGAGTGAATGGGCAAAAACTTGGCAGATGGAGTTTAATGTGGGAAAGTGTGAGGTCATGCACTTAGGTAGGAAGAATCAAAAGACAGACTATTAGCCTCGAAAGAAGTGCAGCACAGAGGGATCTGGGTGTTCTTGTGCATGAAACGCAAAAAGTTAGCATGCAGGTGCAGCAAGTAATTAAGAAGGCAAATGGAATTTTGGCCTAGATTGCTAGGGGTTTGGAGTTTAAAAATAGGGAAGTCTTGTTACGACTGTAGAGTGTGTTAGTGAGACCGCACCTGGAGTACTGTGTACAGTTTTGGTCCCCGCATTTAAGAAAGGATATATTGCTATTGGAGGCAGTTCAAAAGAGATTCACTAGGTTGATTCCTAGGATGAAACTTATGACAGTCACAAAAAATGTAATACTGTAGAAAATCTAAAGGAGTATAGAAAGTAAAGGGGTGAAGTAAAAAAGGTGATTAGGAAAGCAAAGAGAGGATATAAAAAATATTGGCAGGTAAAATCAAAGAAAACTCAAAAATGTTTTACCAGTTTTTAAGGGCAAAAGGGAAGGGTAAGGCTGACCAGAGATGTACATAGTATCTTGTGCTGTGATCCTGAAGATGTGGGTAGGGTTCTCAATGAGCACTTTGTCTCTGACTTCACTAAGGAGAAGGGTGAAGCAGATATTCTAGTTAAAGAGGAAGAGTGTGAAATATTAGATACAATAAGCATAGTGAGAGAATGTGCTGGAAGGATTGACATCCTTAAAGGTGAATAAGTCACTAGGGCCAGATGGATTGGATCCCAGGCTGAGAAAGGAAACCAGTGAGAAAATAATGGATACTCTGAAGATCATGTTCCAATCACCACTAGATACCAGTGGATTGAAGCTCTGTGAACATTGTACCATTATTTAAAAAGGATGTGAGGGATAGACCAAATAATTATTGGCCAGTCAGTCCAACTTCTGTGGTGGGAAAATTGTTAGAATCAATTCTGAGACACAGAAAAACATTGTCACTTAGAAAGGAACGGATTAATTAGGGATAGTCAGCATGGTTTTGTTCGAGAAAGATTGTATCTTAATAATTTAATTAAATTTTTTGAGTAAGTAACAAGGAGGATTGATGAGGGTAGTACAATGGATGTTGTCTACATGGATTTTATTAAGGCATTTGGCAAGGTCTCATAGGAAGACTAGTCAGAAAAGTAAAAGCCCGTGGGATACAGGGGAATGTAGTGAGTTGGATTCAAAATTTGCTAAGTGACAGGAAACAAAGGGTAATGGTTGATGGATGTTTTTGAGAATGAATAACGTTTTCCAGGGGTCTGTGTTGGGGCCCTTGCTGGTTGTTGTATATATTAATGATTTGGACTTAAATGTGGGTAGCATGATTGGGAAATTTGCAGATGACACAAGGATTGGCCATGTAGTTGATAGTGAAAAGGATAGCTGTTGTCTCCAGAGTGATTTCATGGTTTGGTTGAGTGGACAGAAAAGTGTCAGATGGAATTCAATCCGGAGAAGTGTGAGGTAATGCATTTGGGGAGGGCAAACAAAGCAAGGGAATACATAATAAATGGAAGGATAGTGGGAGGGGTAGGTGAAATGAGAGACCTTGGTGTGCGTGACCACATGTCCCTGAAGGTGGCAGGACAGGTAGATAAGGTGGTAAAGAAAGCATATGGAATGCTATCCTTTATTGGATGAGGTATAGAATACAAAAGCAGGGATGCAATGCTGGGACTGTATAAAATGCTGGTTAGGCCACAGCTGGAATTTTGTATACAGTTCTGGTCACCTTATTACAGGAAGTACATCATTTCTTTGGAAAGAGTGCAGAGGAGATTTACAAGAATGTTGCCAGGGCTTGAAAATTGCAGCAATGAGGAGAGATTGGATAGGCTGGGGTTGTTTTCCTTGGAACTGAGGAGGCTGAGGGGTGACAAAATTATGAGGGGCCTAGATAACTTAGCCAGGGATGCCCTGTTTCCATTATCAGAGAGGTCAATTACTGTGGGGCACAGATTTAAGGTGATTGGCAGAAGGATTAGAGGGGACATGAGGAATAACTACTTCACCCAGAGGGTGGTAGTGTTTGAGATTCACTGCCTGGTTTGGTAGTTGAGGCAGAAACCCTCAGCTCATTTAAGAGGCATCTGGATCTGCAACTGAGGTGTTGTGAATTGCAAGGCTATGCAATAGGTGCTGGAAGGTGAGATTAAAATGGGCAGCGAGTGTTTTTTCACTTTTTTTTTGACCGGCACAGATGCGATGGGTTGAATGGCCTCTTTCTGTGCTATAACTTTTCTATGGTTCAGGTGGCTCTATGGTCATAATGTAGTGTGGCCACAGTGTAGGGGAGGTAAAAATGTCGGGACGGTCACAGTGTAGAGGTGGTTGCAGCGTAAGTGTGGTCGCAGTATAGGGGTAGTCGCGAGGTTGGGGTGGTCACATTGTAGGGGTTGTCATGGTGTAGGGGAGGTCACAGTGTAGGGGTGGTCACACTGTAGGGATAGTCGCAGTGTAGGGGTGGTTGCAGTGTAGGGGTGGTTGCAGTGTAGGGGTGGTCGCAGTGTAGGGGTGGTCACACAGTGTAAGGATTGTCATGGTGTAGGGGAGGTCACAGTGTAGGGGTGGTAGCAGTGTAGGGGTAGTCACAGTGTAGGGGTTGTCATGGTGTAGGGGAGGTCACAGTGTAGGGGTGGTCACAGTGTAGGGGTAGTCGCAGTGTAAGGGTGGTCGCAGTGTAGGGGTGGTCGCAAGTTTGGGGTGGTCACAGTGTAGGGGTAGTCGTAGTGTAAGGGTGGTCACAGTGTAAGGGTGGTCGCAGTGTAGGGGTGGTCGCAAGTTTGGGGTGGTCACAGTGTAGGGGTAGTCGCAGTGTAAGGGTGGTCACAGTGTAGGGATTGTCATGGTGTAGGGGAGGTCACAGTGTAGGGGTGGTCACAGTGTAGGGGTGGTAGCAGTGTAGGGGTGGTCACAGTGTAGGGGTTGTCATGGTGTAGGGGTGGTCACAGTGTAGGGGTGGTCACAGTGTAGGGGTAGTCGCAGTTTAAGGGTGGTTGCAGTGTAGGGGTGGTCGCAAGTTTGGGGTGGTCACAGTGTAGGGGTAGTCGCAGTGTAGGGGTGGTCACAGTGTAGGGGTTGTCATGGTGTGGGGGAGGTCACAGTGTAGGGGTGGTCACAGTGTAGGGGTAGTCGCAGTGTAAGGGTGGTCACAGTGTAGGGGTGGTCGCAAGTTTGGGGTGGTCACAGTGTAGGGGTAGTCGCAGCGTAGGGGTGGTCACAGTGTAGGGGTAGTCGCGGTGCAGGGGTGGTCACAGTGTAAGTGCGGTCACGGTGCAGGGGTGGTCGCAGTGTAGGGGTGGTCACAGTGTAGGGATTGTCATGGTGTAGGGGAGGTCATGGTGTGGGGGTGGTCACCGTGTAGGGGTAGTCGCAGTGTAGGGATTGTCATGGTGTAGGGTTGGTCACAGTGTAGGGATTGTCATGGTGTAGGGGAGGTCACAGCGTAGGGGTGGTCACAGTGTAGGGGTGGTTGCAGTGTAAGGGTGGTCACGGTGTAGGGGTGGTCGCAGTGTAGGGGTGGTCACAGTGTAAATTTGGTCACGGTGTAGGGTTGTTCATGGTGTAGGGGAGGTGGCAGTGTAGGGGTGGTCACAGTGTAGGGATTGTCATGGTGTAGGGGAGGTCACAGTGTAGGGATTGTCATGGTGTAAGGGTGGTCATGGTGTAGGGGTGGTCACGGTGTAGGGATTGTCATGGTGTAAAGGTAGTCACGGTGTAGGGTGGTCACAGTGTAAGGGTGGTCACGGTATAGGGATTGTCACAGTGTAGGGGTGGTCACGGTGTAGGTGTGGTCGCAGTGTAGTGGTGGTTGCAGTGTAGGGGTGGTTGCAGTGTAGGGGTGGTCACAGTGTAGGGATTGTCATGGTGTAGGGGAGGTCACAGTGTTGGGGTGGTCGCAGTGTAGGGGTGGTTGCAGCGTAGGGGTGGTCACGGTGTAGGGGAGGTCGCAGTGTAGTGGAGTCGCAGTGTAGGAGTGGTCACGGTGTAGGGGTGGTCGCAGTGTAGGGGTGGTCGCAGTGTAGGGATGGGCGCAGTGTAGGCGTGGTTGCAGTGTAGGGGTGGGCGCAGTGTAGGTGTGGTTGCAGTGATTGGGTGGTCACAGTGTAGGGGTGGTCGCAGTGTATGGGTGGTCGCGGTGTTGGGTAGGTCGCAGTATCGGGGTGGTCACGGTGTAGGGATGGGCGCAGTGTAGGGGTGGTCACGATGTAGGGGTGGGCACAGTGTAGGGGTGGTTGCAGTGACGGGGTGGTCACAGTGTAGGGGTGGTTGCTGTGTAGGGGTGGTCACGGTGTTGGGTAGGTCGCAGTATTGGGGTGGTCACGATGTAGTGGTGGGCGCAGTGTAGGGGTGGTCACGATGTAGGGGTGGGCACAGTGTAGGGGTGGTTGCAGTGACGGGGTGGTCACAGTGTAGGGGTGGTCGCGGTGTATGGGTGGTCGTGGTGTAAGGGTGGTGACGGTGTAGGGGTGGTCACGGTCTAGAGGAGGTCACAGTATAGGGGTGGTCGCGGTGTATGGGTGGTCGTGGTGTAAGGGTGGTGACTGTGTAGGGGTGGTCACGGTCTAGAGGAGGTCACGGTTTAGGGGTGGTCGCGGTCTAGGGGAGGTCACGATGTATGGGTGGTCGCGGTGTAGGGGTGGTCGTGGTGTAAGGGTGGTGACGGTGTAGGGGTGCTCGCGGTCTAGAGGAGGTCACGGTGTAGGGGTGCTCGCGGTCTAGAGGAGGTCACGGTGTAGGGGTGGTCGCGGTGTAGGAGTGGTCGCGGTGTATGGGTGGTCGCGATGTAAGCGTGGTGACGGTGTAGGGGTGCTCGCGGTCTAGAGGAGGTCACAGTGTAGGGGTGGTTGCGGTCTAGAGGAGGTCACGGTGTAGGGGTGGTCGCGGTCTAGAGGAGGTCACGGTGTAGGGGTGGTCGCGGTCTAGGGGAGGTCACGGTGTAGGGGTGGTCGCGGTCTAGAGGAGGTCACGGTGTAGGCGTGGTCGCGGTCTAGAGGAGGTCACGGTGTAGGGGTGGTCGCGGTCTAGAGGAGGTCACGGTGTAGGGGTGGTCGCGGTCTAGGGGAGGTCACGGTGTAGGCGTGGTCGCAGTGACGGGTTGGTCGCAGAATCACAGAATCACACAGTGCAGAAGTGGCCCTTCAGCCCATCGAGTCTGCACCAACATGTCAGAAACACCTGAATTACCTACCTACCTAATCCCATTTACCAGCATTTGGCCAATAGCCTTGAATGTTATGACGTGCCAAGTGCTCAACCAGGTACTTTTTAAAGGATGTGATGCAACCTGCCTCCACCACCCTCCCAGGTGGCACTTTCCAGACCATCACCACCCTCTGGGTAAAAATGTTTTCCTTCACATCCCCCCTAAACCTCCTGCCCCTCACCTTGAACTTATGCCCCCTTGTGACTAACCCTTCAACTAAGGGGAACAGCTGCTCCCTATCCACCCTGCCCATGCCCCTCATAATCTTGTACACCTCGATCAGGTCACCCCTCAGTCTTCTCTGCTCCAATGAAAACAACCCAAGTCTATCCAACTTCTCTTCATAACTTAAATATTTCACCTCAGGCTTTTGGAGTCAAGAGATTTCTCATTATATTATTGCTCTCAGCTGTGGCTTAGTGGACAGCACTCTTGACTCTGACTCAGAATGGTGTGGGGTCATATCCAAGAGACTTAAATCTAGGTTGACACTCTACTGCAGATCTGAGGGAGTGTTGCACTGTCAGGGATGTCTCATCTTTTAGTTGTGATGATTAAACCAAGGCCATATTTGCCCTCTCGGGTAAAAGATCCCATGGAACTGTTTTGAGAAAAGCAGGAAAAGTTTCTCCTGCTGTGTGCTGACTAATATCAATTCCTCATGCAGCATTATTAAAATGCAGAATTTCAGATCATTATCATATTGCTGTTTGTGGGAGCTTGCTGTGTGCAAATTGACTGTTGTGTTTCCAACATGACTGTGTTAAAAGAACTTCATGCGTGAGTTGGTAAAACAGATTGAGATTAGAGCATGTACAGTATATTCTGAAGACACTTAACTGACCCAATCTTCCAATAAATAGTCAATCGTCCAATAAATAGTCAATCGTCCAATAAATAGTCAATCGTCCAATAAATAGTCAATCTTCCATGGCAGCATATGGTAGGACCTAATGGCAACTCCAGGTAGAGCAGGGTTGGTGGGAGTGGAATAATTTGACAAGGGCAGACAGATGCGGTTCAGCTCCCATTTTACATTTTTTCTTGTAAAGAGAAGGCTGAGGGTGACCTAATGGAGGTTTTTAAGAAAATGAAAGGATTCGATAGAGAAGATGTTTCCACTTTGGGAGATACCAGAACTAGGGTCCACAAAGGTGTGATAATCACTAGCTCAGCTGGTTAGTAACTACGTGATTGCTGGTTTGATACCTGTACTGTCTAGCCTGTATGCTGTGACTGAAATTGTTTCAGATTTCTGGAGTGCATTATATCCCTCCACAAAGACATTTTAGTTTGGTTTGTTAAGTTTTTGTTGAAGTTTTGCTTTTGTTACAGTGCTGCTTTAATGGTGGGTCTTTAGTTTCCTTCATGTATTTAATTTTATTTGTTATACTCAAAAGAATATAAAATAGTCATAATAAAACTTCTTTGCCCAGAGAGTGGTGAGAATGTAGAACTTACTGTCATATGGAGTGGTTGAGGCGAACAGTATAGGTACACTTAAGGAGAAGCTGGATGAACACGTGAGGGAGAAGGGAATAGAGGGAATTGCTGATAGGGTGAGCTGAAGCTGGGTGGAAAGAGGCTCATGTGGAGCATAAACAACAGCACAGACCAGTCTGGCTGAATGGCCTGTTTCAATGCTGTGAATACTATGCAATACTATGTCAATTCATATATTGTAATTTTTTTCTTTATTCTTTCACAATGGCAAGGTGCCACTGACAAGGCCAGCATTTGTTGCCCAGCCCTAATTGCCCTTGAACTGAGTAGCTTGCTAGGTCATTTCAGAGGGCAGTTAAGAGTCAACCATGTTGCTGTGGGCCTGGAGTCACATGTCGCCCAGACCAGGTAAGTACGACAGATTCCCTTCCTGACAGGACATTAGTGAACCAGATGGGGTTTATATTACAATTGATGATAGTTTCCTTATCTTTATCCAGTATTTTTATTTTATTTTGTTATTTATGGTTAATTACCAAATGTGCAGCAAGTTGGTAACTGGAGTTTAATGGAGCGTAGACTGTGCAGACTGAGGAGATGCAAACCTCAAGGTTGCAATTATAGCTAACAAGTTTACTTAGGCAGCTTCCATTATAAATGTTGACAGAGAAATTTATAATCAAACTCTGTGTAAATGTAAGGTTTTGAATATGGGTATATTTGGAATGTTGGTGTTAAACTGACTAGCAGGATATCTAGTGCTACTCAGTTATAGAAAAGGATGCAGCAACACTTTGCACCTATTTCAGGGTTGGCTTGTCGCCAGCATCAAATCTAAATAAAAAGTTAAATGAGAAAATTGAAAAGATAAAAGGGTTTGCAAACCAAATTACTTTTGTGAAAACAGCATTGAAAGGAGTTGTTTTTTTTTCGGATGATGCTGGTAATTATTAGCTGAAGCTTTCATCCTTCATTTCAAATCCCTTCACGACCTTGGTCTCTCCCTAGCTTCGTAACGTCCAACTCTGCAACACTCCTGCGATCCTTCAATTCTTGACCTCTTGACCATCCCCAATTTTAATAGGGGAAGACAGCGGCACAGTGGTAATGTCACTGGACTAATAATTTATTAGCACATGCTAATGCTCTGGGACCTAGGTTCAAATCCCACCACAATAGCTGGTGGAATTTAAATTCAATTAATAAATTGTAATTATAAGGTTAGTCTCAGTGATGGCAACCCATTTGCTTCACTACTTTAGGGAAGGAAATCTGCTATCCTTACCTGGCCTGGCTCATTTGTGACTCCGGACTGGTTGATTCATAGCTGCTCTCTGAAATGGCCTAGCAATTAAGCCACTCAATTCAAGAAAAATTGGGAATGGGTAACAGATGATACATTTGCCAGTGATGCCCACATCCCATGAAAGTATATATTTAAAAAATCACTCCACCAGTGATGTCTTTACCTTCTGCTCTAGAATTCCCTCTCTTCCTTTATTGCTCCTAAAACCTGCCTCTTTGACTGAAGTTTTTGGTCACCTGTTTTAATATCTCCTTACGTGACTTGGTGTCAAATTTTGTTCAGTAACACTCCTGTGAAGCACCTTAGAATGTTTAAGGTGCTACCTGAACGCAATTTGTTGTTGAGTACAGTTAAATCTATGCAGCATTGTTAGAGCTGGAAGTTGAGGATTAAATGGTAAAGAAGAGTCGGCATAACTTGGCAGGCAGGCCTCTCAAGGACATTCTCTGTTCATATGGCCAGGGAAGGAGAAGCCATTGAATGGATTGATAACCTCAATGGCTTCAACTGACACAGTGTGACTGGCTGTGATGACACCAGGAATGGATCTCTCAGGGCAGGAGTTCAGTCTGTGGGCGATGGTCTGATTTGGACCTCCATCGTTACAATTTGAGCTGTTCCTCACGTTCCACTTGTGCAGCAAGTGGTCACATCTTCCCCGACCCGGTTAAGGGTTGTCCAGATTTTACGTGGAAGGGATTTCACCACTCAGGTTGCAGTTGGTGATGTTTGCAGTCAACAGGGACTAAGTGATAATGTTGCCATCTTCCCTATAAATGGGTACCATTTCTCAGACTGATGTGAACTGCTCGTAGTTGAGAGGGAAAGGTGGCATTTTTTCCCCCCTATTCTTGGGACATGAGCGCCATTGGCAAGACCAACATTTATTGCCCATCCTTCATTGCCCTTGAGAAGTTGGGGGTGAATTGCTTTCTTGAACCACTGCCCTCCATGTGGTGTAAGTGCACCCATTGTGTTTTTTTCTGTAATGGTTTGATACTTCTGAGTGGCTAGCTACACATTTCAGAGAGAAGTTACGAGTCAGCCACATTGCAGTGGTTCTAGAGTCATGTGCAGGCCAGACCAGGTAAGGATGGCAGGTTGCCTTCCCTGAAGATTATTACTCAGTCTGATGGGTTTTTGCAACCATCTGTTAATTTTATGATCATTATTTATGAGTCTAACCTCTTATTCCAGATTTATTCATTAAAGTTAAATTACCCGAGCTGCCATGATGGGATTTGCACTCATGTCTCCTGAGCGTTAGTCTGGGCCTCTGAGTTGCTAGTGCCTTACCACTATGATCATTTTCCCCCAGACAGCAAAATAACTGCATCATTACCAACATTGTTATTTACAATTCAGTTAGACATGAGAATTGATGAAAGTTGGGCAGAGTCAAAACACACTGCCAACTCTATTGCCAAAGTGGTGAAAGTGAAAATAATAGCCATAAAAACCTCAAGAGTGAAAAATAGGAACAGGAGGAGGCATTTAGCCTTTCGAGTCTGTTCTACCATTCAACAAGATTGTTGCTGATCTGTGAGCTAACTCCACATACTTAGCCTTTGCCCCATATCCCTGAGTACCTTTGGTGAACAAACATCTATCAATCTCAGATTTAAAATGAGCAATCCATCTAGCATCAACTGCTGTTTGTAGAACAGTGTTCCAAACTTCTACCATACTTTCTGTGTTGAAATGTTTCCTAATTTCACTCCTGAAAGATCAGGCTGTATTGTTTTGGCTCTGTCCCATAGTCCTACACTCCACAACCAGTTTCCACAAATAGCTTCTCTATACCTACCCTACCTATTCCCCTTAGTGCAGCTGGTCACTGATTGTCAAATATTCAGCCTTTTTTTTATTCCTCCACAGGGTAAAGGAGTCACTGGCTAGGCCAGTATTTATTGTCCATTCCTAGTTGCCCTTGAGAAGGTGGTGGTGAGCTGCCTTCTTGAACTGCTGCAGTCCATGTGGTGTAGGTACACCCGCAGTGCTGTTAGGGATGGAGTTCTAGGATTTTGACCCAGTGACAGTGAAGGAACGGCGATATATTTCCAAATCAGGACGGTGAGTGGCTTGAAGGGGAACTTCCAGTTGGTGGTGTTCCCATGTGTCTGGTGCCCTTGTCCTTCTAGATGGTAGTGGTCAAGGGTTTGGAAGGTGCTGTCCAATGAGCCTTGGTGAGATCCTGTGGAGCATCTAGTACACATTGGTACACACTGATGCTATTGTGCATTGGTGGTGGAAGGAGTGAGTGTTTGTGGATGTGGTGTCAATCAAGTGGGCTGCTTTGTCCTGAATTGAGTCAAGCTTCTTGAGTGTTGTAGGAGCTGCACTCCATTCACCCAGGCAAATGGAGACTATTCCGTCACACTCCTGACTTGTGCCTTGTAGATGGTGGACAAGTTTTGGGGAGTCAGGAAGTGAGTTACCTAGCCTCTGACCTGCTCTTGTAGCCACTGTATTTATATGGCTAGTCTAGTTCAGTTTCTTGTCAATAATAACTCCCAGGATGTTGATAGTTGGGGATTCAGCAATGGTAATGCCACTGAATGCGAAGGGGCAATGATTAGATACTCTCTTGTTGGAGATGGTCAGTGCTTGACACTTGTGTGGCTTGAATGTTACTTGCCACTTGTCAGTCCAAACCTGGATATTGTCCAGTTCTTGCTGCATATAGACTTGAATGGTGCTAAACATTGTGCAATCATCAGCGAACATTCCCATTTCAGATCTTATGATGGAAGGAAGGTCATTGATGAAGCAGCAGAAGATGGTTGGGCCGAGGACTCTACCCTGAGGAACTTCTGCAGTGATGCCCTGGAACTGGGATGATTGACCTCCAACAACCACAACCATCTTTCTTTGTGCTAGGCATGACTCCAACCAACGGAGAGTTTTCCCTCTGATTCCCATTGACACCAGTTTTGCTAGGGCTCCTTGATGCCAAATTCGGTCAAATGCGGCCTTGATGTCGAAGTCAGACACTCTCACATCGCCTCTGGAGTTCAGATCTTTTGTCCATGTTTGAACCAAGGCTGTAATGAGGTCAGGAGCTGAGTGACCCTGGCAGAGACACTGGCCCATTCACAACTGACCTAATTATGAAACAAAAACAAAAAAAATGCTGGAAAAGCTCAGCAGGTCTGACAGCATCTGTGGAGAGAAAGGCAGAGTTAACGTTTCGAGTCCATATGACTCTTCTTCAGAGCTGAAGGGAAGTAGAAATGTGGTGAAATATATACTGTTTAAGGGGAGGAGGGGGGTACTGGTGAAGCTGGATAGAGGGCCAGCGATAGGTGGAGGCAAAGGAGAGATTGTGAAAGATGTCATAAACAAAAGGTCAAAGGGTTGTTAATAGTGGTGGTTCTGGCTAAAGGAGGTGCTAATGGTGACATTAAGAGTGGGAAGCAGAATGTGATAATGGCCGGACCATGGTAAGCGCTCTGGAAAGTGACAGATGGACTAGTGGGGGTGGGGGGAGGGGACGGTGCTTGGGAAAAAGATCGAAAAAGCTAAAAGCTGGGTATAAAAAAATGAATAAAATAGAAATAAATTTAAAAAATAACAATAGTGAGAATAAGTGGGAATAATTAAACAAATAAACAAAGAACAATGAATAAGGAAAAGCTGGGGGGGGCGGAAATCAGAAAGGGGGCGGGGATGGAGGAGAGAGTTCATGATCTAAAATTGTTGAACTCAATATTCAGTCTGGAAGGCTGTAAAGTGCCTCGTCGGAAGATGAGGTCCTGTGCCTCCAGTTTGCGTTGAGCTTCACTGGAACAATGCAGCAGGCCAAGGATAGACATGTGGGCATGAGAGCAGGGTGGAGTGTTGAAATGGCAAGCGACAGGAAGGTCTGGGTAATGCTTGCGGACAGACCAATGGTGTTCCGCAAAGCGGTCACCCAGTCTGCGTTTGATCTCTCCAACGTAGAGGAGACCGCATTGGGAGCAGCGAATGCAGTAGACTAAATTGAGGGAAGTGCAAGTGAAATGCTGCTTCATTTGAAAGGAGTGTTTGGGCCCTTGGATGGTGAGGGGAGGGGAAGTAAAGGGGCAGGTGTTGCACCTTCTGCGCTTCCAAGGGAAGGTGCCATTTCAACACTCCACTCTGCTCTCATGCCCACATGTCCATCCTTGGCTTGCTGCAATGTTCCAGTGAAGCTCAACGCAAACTGGAGGAGCAGCACCTCATCTTCCGATTAGGAACTTTACAACCTCCCGGACTTAACATTGAGGTCAACAACTTCAGACCATGAACTCTCTCCTCCATCCCCACCCCTTTCTGATTCCCACCCCCCCACCCCGTTTTTCCTTATTGATTCTTATTTATTTAGTTATCTTTCCGCACTTATTCTCACTATTGTTATTTTTAAAATTTATTTCCATTTTATTCTTTGTTTTATATCCGGCTTTTAGCTTTTTTGATCTTTTTTCCCAGCACCGTCCCCTCCCCCCACCCCCACTAGTCCATCTGTCACTTTCTAGAGTGCTTACCCTGGTCCGGCCATTATCACATTCTGCTTCCTACTCTTAATGTCACCATTAGCATCTCCTTTATCCAGGAGGGGGTTGAGGTGTTGTGGGTGATGGAGCAGTGGACCAGCGTGTCCCGGAGGGAACGGTCCTTACGGAATGCTGACGGTGGGGGGGGCGGGGGTGAAGGGAAGATGTGGTGCAATCATGCTAGAGTTGGTGGAAATGGCGGAGGATGAGCCTTTGAATGCAGAGGCTGGTGAGGTGATAAGTGGGGACAAGGGGGGCCCTATCATGGTTTTGGGAGGGAGAGGAAGGTGTGAGGGCAGAAGTGCGGGAGATGGGCCGGACACGGTTGAGGGCCCTGTCAACCACCATGGGTGGGAAACCTCGTTTAAGGAAGAAGGAAGACATGTTAGAAGCACTGTTTGGAAATTGGCATCATTGGAACAGATGTGACGGAGGCAAAGGAACTAAGAGAATGGGATGGAGTCCTTACAGGAAGCGGGGTGTGAGGAGCTGTAGTCGAGGTAGCTGTGGGAGTCGGTGGGCTTGTAATGGATATTGGTGGACAATCTATCACCAGAGATTGAGACAGAGAGGTCAAGGAAGGGAAGGGAAATGTCAGAGATGGACCATGTGAAATTGATGAAGGGGTGGAAATTGAAAGCAAAATTGATAAATTTTTCCAGGTCCAGACGAGAGCATGAAGCACCGAAACAGTCATCGATGTACCGGAGAAAGAGTTGTGGGAGGGGGCCTGAGTAGGACAGGAACAAGGAGTGTTCCACATACCCCATAAAGAGGTAGGCATAACTGGGGCCCATGCGGGTACCCATAGCCACACCTTTTATTTGGAGGAAGTGAGACAAGTTTAAGGATAAATTGTTCAGTGAGAGAACAAGTTCAGCCAGACGGAGAAGAGTGGTGGGGATTGTTGGGGACTCTGTTCAAAGTAGAAGCAGAGAGCCCTCAGACCATCTTGGCAGGGGATGGAGGTGTAGAGGGATTGGATGTCCGTAATTACAAAATAGTAATTATGAAACAGCCCATGTCAGCCTACAGCAGAACCATCCAGCCTTGGTCTGATGAGTGACATCTGACTTTACCTTTATCTTAAATATTTATGGGTTTTCTGGGTCAATCATTAACTCTAAAACTACATTCCATAACCTCACAATCTTGTGTAAGAACAATTGTCTTGCTCATCTCAGCTCTAAATCTATTCTAATTAATTTTAAAGCGAAACCTCTCTCAATCTAAACCCCTCAACTTTTGGAAAACAATCTTTTTCTATCTGCACGGCCCTTCATTATTTCAAGCATGGTCACTAATTCACCAAAGAAGCTCTTCCAATCTAACATCACAAACTCCAATTTTCCAAGCCTCATCCAGTCTCACCATTTTGGACATAAATGTGGGAGGTATGATTGGGAAATTTGCAGATGACACAAAAATTGGCCATGCAGTTGATAGTGAAGAGGATAGCTGTTGTCTCCATAATTAAAACAATGGTTTGGTTGAGTGGGCAGAAAAGCGGCAAATGGAATTCAATCTGGAAAACTGTGAGTTAATACATTTGGGAAGGGCAAACAAAGCGAGGGAGTACTCAATAAATGGGATGATACTGAGGGGTATTAAGGAGGTGAGGGACCTTGGAGTGCATGTCCACAGGTCCTTGAAGGTGGCAGATCAGATGGATAAGGTGGCCGAGAAAGCATGCGGAATGCTTTCCTTTATTGAATGAGGTACTGATTACAGAAGCAGGGATGTAACGATGGGACTGTATAAAACACTGGTTAGGCCACAGCTGGAATTTTCTGTACAGTTCTGATCACCGTATCGCAGGAAGGACATAACGGCTCTCGAGAGAGTACAAAGGAGAATTACAAGAATGCTGCCAGGGCTTGAAAATTGCAGTTATGAGGAAAGATTAGATAGCATAAGGTTGTTTTCCTTAGAACTGAGGAGGCTGAGGGTGACCTAGCTAAGGTGTACATAATTATGAGGGGCCTAGATAAGGTAGACAGGAAAGACTTGTTTCCCCTAGCAGAGGGGTCAGTTGTTAGGAGGCACAGATTTGAGGTGGTTGGTAACAGGATTAGAGGGCACATAAGGAAAAACATTTTCATGCAGAGGGTGGTAGGCATCTGGAATTCACTGCCTAAATCAGTGGTTGAGACTGAAACGCTCAACTCATTTAGAAGGTACTTGGATCTGCACCTGAAATGCTGTAACCTGCAAGGCTATGGACCACGTGCTGGAAAATGAGATTAAAATGAGTGGCCAGCTTCTTTTTCATCTTTTTCTGGTTGGCACAGACATGATGGGTTGAATGGCCTCTTTGTGCACTGTAACTTTTCTATGGTTATATGATTATATGAATGATCTAGCCAGAGAAACTGCTAATAGATATAGGGACTTGGCGATTGTCCAGCGAGTGGTGTCCTGAATAACTACAAGTGATGTGCCCATGGAATTGGTGGTAGTTGAATATTTGAGGTGTATTTCAGTTCCTGGTATCTGTACAATATTTTTCATTTAGATAGCATCTCAAAATGTATAAATGTACAGGAGTGGGAGAAGTACCGAGCTACCTAAGGAGATGATACATTTTGGTGATGAAAGACTTGGTCAATGAGGAAGGTTTTAAGGAGTGCCTTAGAGGCGGAGAGAGATTAGAGAGGTTTAGGGAGGGAAGTCCAGAGCTTAGGTAGCTGAAGGCACAGCACCAATAGTGGAATAATGAAAATTAGAAATGCAGACAAGGCCAGAATTGGAACAGAGATCATGGGGGTTCTAGGGCTCGAGGAAGTACAGTGATAAAGAGGGCTGAGGGCTTTGAAAACAAGGATTAGTTGGTATAACGTATTATTGTGTTATTGTAACAAGGACTTATGCCAGAGGCTTTCAAGACATAGTTTGCGACTGTGATTCCCAATTAGAAAGTTTACAATTTCAATAGGCGTTTGGTGGTACTGCTGAGAAAAGATACACGTCTAAGCTTTTTGTCTTGCACTCCTCAGGACACTTCACAAGAATACCAATTTAAGGGGAAAACAACAATTTATACTGTTTGTGAAAAAAATGCTGATTGGCTAGCAAGTGGACTCTGATTGGTAGAGGCATTGCCATGGAGAATGCACCAGTGATGGTGCCCAGGCAGCTTGACCCTGATGGGTCAAGGCAATTTCAAACAATACTTGACAGTTAGCTGTTAGTCACCATCACTGGTGCATTCTCCATGGCAACTCCTCCACCAATCAAAGTCCATTTACTTGCCAACCAATCAGCACTCTCTTCGCATATAGTATAAATTGTTGTTTTCCTCTTATATTGTTATTCTTGTGAAGTGTCCTGATGAGTGCAAGGCGAAAAGCTTTGACACGTCTCTTTTTTCAGCAATTTCAATAGTCTTTGTCTATTCTTAATATTGTGGTATCACCAATGTGCATTGGACGATAAAGAATATGGTGATGCAGTCATGTGCTACAAATGTATCATTAATATTTTGTCATTGAAACAATGGGCAGAATTTTGCTGTCGGCGAGCAGGGGGCGGGGCCTGCTTCCCAACGTGTAAAATGACGCGGGACGATGTTGCGTGGAACCCCCGATGTCATCCCAGTCCATTTAAATTTTCAGGAAGGCGGACCCGCAGCAAAATCAGCTGTGCACCCACCGACCTGTCAATGGCCAATTGAGGTCATTGACTGATCAATTAAAGTACTTAGTTTACTTGCCCGTTCAACCTTAAGGTTGGCGGGCAGGCCAGGAGCTCCGACGACAAACAGATAAAACATGAAACCTCATCCACGGGCGGGATGAGGTTTCATGCAGGGTTTTAAAATTTTTAATAAAGTTATTATGTTAATTATGAACATGTCCCATCTCATGTGGCATTGTCACATGAGGGGGACATATTAGGGAATTATTTTTTATTTTTAATATTTTTAAAAGTGTAAGTGATCCCCCTGAGGCTGCACTTAGCCTCAGGGAGATGTGTGCTCCTTCATGCGCATGCGCGAAAGAGTGCACTCTTACTTTTGGGGCATCCATAGCACTTCCTGCCGGGTGTCACGCTGGGTGGGCCTTAATTGGCACTCCCACTTAAAATGGCAGCGGGGCCCGCTTCTCCGGTGGGGATCGGCTCCCTGCCCGCCGGAGATTGGGTCGGGCCTGCCCAACAGGTAGAAAACCCTGCCCAATGAGTTTGCTCATTGCGTAGTAGGAATTTTAATACTACTTGGAGTAGTTGTGATTCACACGCACTAGAAAGATTTTGGGATTGATTGCTCCTTAGTCTATGCTCAACTCTCTGGTCTTGGCTTGCCTGTTAAGGATCCTACAGTTAGCTTCTGTGCCAAGGTTTCCGTTCTTAATCACTTCCCCACCACTTGTCTTCTTGAAAGCTTGTAGATATTTGGTAGGGGCAGAGTCAGGAACAGCTGTGACATGTCTCTGAACTTCATATGTGAAGAAGTTGTTCAAGGCAATCAGCCCCTGTGGAACCGGATCGCACAATTGGTATATATGAGGGGTGTGAATGAAATGAGATGAAAATGTGAATAAAAACCACTCTGCATTCATTTACCATTTTCAGTGCCTAGAAAACATTCCAGGGTTAGGTTAATGCCGTTGGCTAGTTGGCTACAGTGCGTCACAGAATCATGTCAACAGCGTGCGTTCAATCCCCTGTACTGGCTAGGGTAGATTTTGAGGCCTGAATATTCCAGAGAAACAAAGACTCTTCAGTTGCATTGAAGATGGCAGGTGTACAATGGAGCAACAGGTTTTGGAAAGAAAAAAAAATGTTGGAGTGTGGCAGGCTGGAAGGACAGGTCAGGCTCTTTCTTTGAAAAGTCATTGAGCCTAAAAGAAAAAAAGAAGATTCCTATCACGCCCTCAGGATGTTGAAAGCATTTGTCCTGTAGGCTTTGCTGTAATATGGGGAAACACGGCAGCCAATTTTGCAAACAGCGCATTCCCTCAAACAGCGCCAAGATAATGAGCTGTTCATCATAGTGATATTAAGGGATAAATATTGCCTATGTCTCGGGGGGAGAACTCTCCTGCTCTTCTTTGAAAAATTGCCGGTAGGATCTTTGATGTCCATCCGAGAGGGCAGACGGGACGTTAGTTTAACATGACCTCTGGCCGTGCAGCAGACCCTCAGTACTGCACTGTGAGCGTCGGTCTAGGTTCTGTGCACAATTTTTTGGGGCGACACTTGGGCCTGAGCTTTTCGTTCGTCCGGTGCGCATGCGATCGGCGAGCCCGGAATTGGATGGGAAATGGGCCTCCTACTGCCGACCGTGATTGGCCAGTTAATGGCCAACCAGCGTGAAACACGCGCTGAGAAATGCTCAGCGCTGCCGGGGTGGGTGGGGGGGGGGGGTGGGGGGGCGGGTGGCAGGAAGATGGCGGGCGCTGTCCTAATTGAGCACGTGAGCGCTTCTGGTGAGCTCCCTGAAGGCAGACAGCTGCCACAGACTGAAGGAAATGGATAAAAAGGCTGATAAATACATCCAGGCAGCACAATCAGGCGCCTGAAAGCATACCTCATTAAAAACCAGTCTCCGGATATCTCTTATTTTATTTCCCCACAGAGACTGAACCGGCCCTGGATCAAGAATGTGAACGCTGCCTGGGAGAACGGCCCGTCCGCCAACCGTAAGCGTGGACCAGCTACGGTAAAATCGCTGTTGACTGCGTCGTTAACGGGCTTGATCGCCGGCTTAATTGTCGGCGGGCGCATTTCCGACTGCTGTGAGCAGCCATCGTGTGAAATACCACACGATTGCGCGATTACACCGGTGCCTACCAGTGGGATGTAAAATTCTGGTCGTGAGCCTGTGACCTCCTAAATCAGAAGTGAGAGCACTAACCCCTGAGCCAGGGAGGAAGCTAACTCTGGGGAAAGGGGTTGCAGCAATGATAGTTTTTCACTGGACTAACTAGAAAGAGAATATTTCATATACATTTTTCAGGAAAATTGACAGGTAATTTCAACCTGCACTTTGAGAACAAGCCTTCATTTGCACCTACTGACACATGAAATATATTTTTGTTTCATTATCCTGTATCTGTGCCAAGTCTTTCCTATTCTTATTGACAATGATTTTCATTTTGTATTAAAATATGTCAAAGGAAGAAACTAATACTTCTGACTGGTGAAGCACTTTCCTCTCAGAAAACAAAGCAAAATTGAACATTTCATTGCAACTTCAGCTATAGTAGATATAGTAGGTGAGGTTACAAACTAATTCTGAGACCTGAGCGTGCAATCTAGACTAACACTTCATTGTAACACTGAGGGAGTACTGCATTGTCGGAGGTGCTAGATTTTAAATCAGGCTTCAGTCTGCCTGTTGAGAAGACATAAAGCAACCCCAATTGTATTTAGTCAGAAAAGAGGAATTTTCCCTGGTGTCTTGGCCAACATTCATCTCTCAACCAAAAACAGATTAATTGGTCATTCATCTCATTATTATTTTTATTATTATTATCTGATTATTATTGAGACTGCAGAGCTCTGAGATTCAGAGGGATCTGGGTGTCCTAGTGCATGAATCACAAAAGCCTAGAATGCAGGTACAGCAAGTAATTAGGAAAGATAATAGAATATTTATTGCGAGGTGAATTGAATACAAAAGTAGGGAGGTTATGCTTCAGTTATACAGAGCACTGGTGAGACCACATCTGGAGTACTGTGTACAGTATTGGTCTCCTCATTTGAGGAAGGATGTATATGCATTGAAAGCAGTTCGGAGAATGTTTACCAGACTAATACCAGGAATGGGTGGGTTGTCTTATGAGAAAAGGCTGGACAGGCTGGAGTTTAGAAGAGTAAGAGGCGACTTGATTGAAAACTTTAAAATCCTGAGGGGTCTTGACAGGGTGGATGTGGAGAGGATGTTTCCTCTTGTGGGAGAATCTAGAATTAGGGGTCATTCATTTAAGTCAGAGGGAGGGTAGAAATTTTTTTCTCTTAGAGGGTTGTGAGTCGTTGGAATTCTCTTTCTCAAAAGGCAGTGGAAGCAGAGTCTTTGAATTTTTTAAAAGGCAGAGCTAGATAGATTATTGGTTAAAGGCAAAATACTGCACATGCTGGAAATCTGAAACAAAAACAAAAATGCTGGAAAAACTCAACAGACCTGACAGCATCTGTGGAGAGAAAGACAAGGTTAACATTTCAAGTCCGTATGACTCTTCTTCAGAGCTAGATTCTTGACAAGCAAGGGGGTGAAATATTATCGGGGGCAGGCAGGAATGTGGAGTTGAGGTTACAATCAGGTCAGCCATGACCTTATTGAATGGCAGAGCAGGCTCGAGGGGCCGAGTGGCCTACTCCTGCTCCTAATTTGTATGTTTGTCTGTATGTCGAGATGTTTAGGGAAATGTGTCGTGTGAAAATTGCTTGTTTAATCTCTGTGACCACACTTCAGAAGTAATAAATAGACTGAAGAATTTTGAGATGTCCTGTGGGCATGAAAAATGCTATACAAATGCAAACTCTCTCTTTTACTCTTGGTAAGTTCTAGAAATCCTAAAGTTGCAAGAGACCTTTTATGACAAACATACTGGGACATAATGGCCTCGTAAATCACAAGTTTCCTACATAAGAAATGACATTGGGCAGATTGTTGGGAGGTATTTAAACTCTGTTTAAAATTTGCCACTTGGCATACAGTATAAAAAAGGAGAAATGTCAGCACCACCATTAATAACAGCAAGCTTGCTCACTGATAACTGCAGATATTCATATTGTACGATTAATGACAGTGCTGTCAACACTGCAAATCCATCAGAAATTTCTTGCAGTCAGTATGCAGGAAATTGTACAGCCATCAATGCATTTCAGGGTTCAGAAAGTTCTATGAACTGTTCAAAGTACGATCCTGGGGTTCATGATGCCATCCTGACCATCTCCTGCCACCATACAACTCAAACCCTAGCTCCCACCCCAACTTCATTGACCATTTGGCATCCTCCAGCTAGCTATTCATTCATGCTCTGAACCAGAATCGGTTTACAGGCCTCAGCAAAAGACAAATGATTCAGGGTTTGTAGCTGGTATGATGAACGCCCAATGAAGACCAATGGTCGGACCGCATGACGGCTTTGCGATCCCTCCTTGTAGAAATGTCAATATTAGAAAGTGAGTCTAGGTCAAACTGGCCATCAAACCCATTCCTTCCACCTAGAAAGAAAGGGCATAGCTGCAGGTGTAGGTTATTTGGCCCCTTGAGCCTTTTCTACCATTCCATGAGATAATAGCTGCTGTACTTAACTCTATATACCCACTCTTGCCCCTTATCCCTTAATACCTTTGGTTGACAAAAATCTATCAATCTCAGATATAAAATTAACTTTGACCTAGCATCTAGATTGGAAAGTAACAAATGTAGCCCCACTATTTAAGAAAAGTGGGAGCAAGAAAACAAGGAACTATGGGCCTGTTAACCTGACATCAGTAGTAGGGAAAACCTATTCTAAAGGGCTTGATAACCAGGCATCTAGAAACTAATGGTGAGATTGGGCAGAGTCAACATGGATTTATGAAAGGGAAATTGTGCTTGACAAACCTGTTGGAGCTTTTTGAGGACGTAGCTAGCAGAATAGATAAGGGGGAACCAGTGGATGTGGTGTATTTGGATTTTCAGAAGGCTTTCAATAAGGTCCCACACAGGAGGTTAGTAAGCAAAATTAGAGCTCATGGGATTGTGGGTAATATACTGGCATGGATTGAGGGTTGGTTAATGGGCAAAAAAACAGAGAGTAGGAATGAATGGGTCATCCTCAGGTTGGCAGGTTATGACTAATGGGGTATCTCAAGGATCAGTGCTTGGACCCCAGCTATTCACAATCACAGAACTGCCACGGTGTAGAAGGAGGCCATTTGGCCCATTGTGTCTGCATCGTGTTGAGCATTTTAACTTAGTGCCAATCTCCTGCCTTTTCCCCATACCCCTGCACATTGTTTTGATTTAAATAATCATCAAATGCCCTCTTGAATGCCTCAATCAAACCAGCCTCCACCACACTTCCAGACAATGCATTCCAAACCCTAACTACTGTGTGAATAAGTTTTTTTTCACCTTACATTAGTTTCTTTTGCAAAACACTTTAAAACTGTGCCCTCTGGTTCTTGATCCATTCACAAGTGGATGCAGTTTCTCCCTATCTACTCTGTCCAGACCCCTCATGATTTTGAAAACTTCTATCGAGTCTCATTTCAGCCTTCTCCTCTCCAAGGAAAGCAGTCCCAACTTCTCCAATCTTTTCCCATAACTGAGGTGTCTCATCCCTAGAACCATTCTCGTAAACCTCTTCTGCACTCTCTCCAATGCATCCACATCCTTCCTACAGCATCGTGTCCAGAACTGTACACAGTACCCCAGCTGAGGTCTTACCAGTGTCTTATATAAGCTCATCAAAGCCTCCTTGCTCTTATACTCTATGCCCCTATTAATGCAGCCTAGAATTCTGTATGATTTAGAAACAACTCTCTCCACCTGTTCTGCCACTTTTAATGACTTATGTATATATACACCCAGGTGTCTCTGCTCCTGCACACCCTTTAGAATAGTATATTTTACTTTATACGATCTCTTCATGTTCTTTGTATCAAAGTGCATCACCTCACACTTCTCTGCATTGAATTTCATCTGCCACCTATCTGCTCACTCCACCAATGTGTCAATGTCCTTTTGAAGTTCTATACTGTCCTCCTTATAGTTTACAATTCTCCCAAGTTTTGTGTCATCCTCAAACTTTGAAATTGTCCCCTGCACATCAAGGTCTGGATCATTTATATATATCAGGAAATCTACATCAATGATTTGGATATGGGGACAAAATGTAATATTTCCAGGTTTGCAGAAGATACAAAACTTGTTGGGAATGTGGGTTGTGAGGAGGATGCAAAGAAGCTTCAAGGAGATTTAAACAGAGTAAGTGAATGGGCAAGAACATGTGCAGATGGAATATATTGTGGAAAAATATGAAGTTATCCATTTTGGTAGGAAAAACAGAAATGTAGAGGATTTCTTAAATGGAGAGAGATTGGGAAATGTTGATGTCCAAAGGGACCTGGGAGTTCTTGTTCATGAATCACTGAAAACTAACACGCAGTTGGAACAAGCAATTAGGAAGGCAAATGGTATGTTAGCCTTTATTGCAAAGGGATTTGAGTACAGGAATAAGGAAGTTGTGCTGCTGTTGTATGGAGCCTTGGTGAGACCACTGGAGTATTGTGTACTGTTTTGGTCTCCCTACCCAAGGAAGGATATACTGGCCATTGAGGGAGTGCAACGAAGGTCCACCAGACTGTTCCCTGGGATGTCGGGATTGTCCTATGAGGAAAGATTGAGGAGACTGGGCCTGTATTCTCTAGAGTTTAGAAGAATGAGGGATGACCTCATTGAAGCGTGTAAAATTCTTACAGAGCTCAACGGGATAGATGCAGGAAGGATGTTTCCCCTGGTTGCGGGGTCTAGAACCAGGGGACACAGACTCAGAATAAAATGTAAGCCATTTAGGACCGAGATGAGGAGGAAATTTTTCAGTCAGAGGGTGGTGAATCTTTGGAATTTTCTACCCCAGAGGGCTGTGGAGGTTTGGACATTGAACGTGTTCAAAGCAGAGGTTAATAGATTTCTCAAAAGCAATGACATTAGGTGGAAATGTGGTAAGAGGGCATTGAGGGAGAAGATCAGCCATGATCTAGGTAAATGGCTGCAGGGGCTCAAGGGACAAAATGGCCTATTCCTGCTCATACATTCCAAGCAGTTGCTGTTTGCAGAAAAGTGTTCTAAGCTTCTAGCACTGTGAATACTGTGAAGCTTTTCCTAATTTCACTCCTGAAATGTCCGGCTTTAATTTTTTGATTCTTCCCCCTCATCTTAGACTCCTCAGCCAGCAGAAATAGTTTTGTTCTACTTATCTTAATATTTTGGAAGCAATAATGAAATCACGCTTAAATTATAAGGAATAGCTTGTGTAATCTTGCCTTGTAATTTAACCCTTGGACTCTAGTTATCATTCTTATAAATCTATACTGCACTCTTTCTGGACTAATACATCCTGCCTTCCTAAGGTGCAGCGTCTGTAACTGCTCACCATATTCCAGGTGTGTTCTAATCAGGGCTTTGTATGACTGTAGCATAACTCAAACCCTTTGTATTCTAGCCCTTGGGATATAAAGGCCAACATTCCATCAGCCTAATTGATTTTTTAAAAAATTAATTCACGGGATGTGGGCTTCACTGGCTGGGCCAGCATTTATTGCCCATCCCTAGTTGCCCTTGAGAAGGTGGTGATGAAGTGTCTTTTTGAACCACTTCGGTCCATGTGGTGTAGGTACACCACAGTGCTGTTAGGGAGGGAGTTCCAAGATTTTGACCCAGCAACAGTGAAGGAACAGCGATATATTTCCAAGTCAGGATGGTGAGTGACTTGGAGGGGAACTTCCAGGTGGTGGTGTTCCCATCTATCTGCTGCCCTTGTCCTTCTAGATGGTAGCAGTTGTGGGTTTGGAAGGTGCTGCCTAAGGAATCCTAGTGAATTCCTGCAGTGCATCTTATTTATCTATTTAAAAATCTCTTTAGCTCTGAAGTGTCATACAGACTCAAAATGGTAACTCTGTTTCCCTCTCCACAGATGCTGTCAGACCTGCTGAGTTTTACCAGCATTTTCTGTTTTTGTACCACTAGTTACATGTTGCCAACTTGAGTACCTTCCCATTATCCCTACTCTCCATCTCCTGCCATTCAGCCAATCTTCGAACTGGGTCAATGTAGAAAGACTTGTAATTCTATTGCACGTTTCACAAGTTCAGGACACCAAAGCTCTTCACAACCAGTGAAGTCGTTTTGAAATGTAGTCACTTTTGTAATTTAGGAGACATTACGACCATGCTCTACCTCTCTTATTTAGATTCCTACCGGATTTCAACCTACACTCAATAAGGCTGAGGAGTCAATGAAGCTCCTTTTTGATAGAATTGTTTTCCGCTCGGAGTAAAAGAGGGAATCCTTTCTGACAGCAGGAATAATCAAAAACAAAAACAGAGTTACCTGGAAAAACTCAGCAGGTCTGGCTGCATCTGCGGAGAAGAAAAGAGTTGACGTTTCGGAATAATCACATGCTCCTGTGCTCTCAAATGGGAAAGCCATACATTCAGGGAGGGCAGGTTGAAGTTAAGGAATGTACATTGTAGAACTGATTCTCCATCTCATGCTAATTGGGAGCCTAGTTTGTCATAGTAGCATTGGATTGTGATTTTAACCTATGGCTTTCAACAACAAAGAGAATGAGATAGAGAGGGAGAGAGAGAGAATGAGTGTACTGACCAAGCTCCCACCTTTCACCATCCGTCAACCTAAGCTGATCCAAGTTCGGCTACCCATATCCTAATTCACACCAAGTCTTGTTCACCCATCACTCCTGCATTCACCTACCTACATTGACTCCTGCTCTGGCAATGCCTCAATTTTAAAATTATCATCCTACCAAATCCCTCCATGGCATAGCCCTCTCCCATTGCTGTAACCTTCTCCAACCCCCATAACCGTCTTAGATATCTGCACCCCTCCAATTCCAGCCGCCTGCACATCCTTGGTTTTAACTGCTCCAACATTGGCAGCCATGCCTTCAACTGCCCTAATCTCCAGAATTCCCACCTTAAAAACCATTTACCTCCTTAATTACGATGCACCTTAAAATCTATTCCTTTGGCCAAGCTTTTGGTGATCTGTTCTAATATCTCCTTTTTGTGGCTCGGTGTCAATTTTTGTCTGATAATGCTCTGGCAAAGTGCCTTTGGATACCCTATATAAATGCAAGTTGTTGTTGCTGAGGCCAGACAATGAGTTTCAGGGCATCAGAGCTCAGCTTCACCATTTTTCCAAGCTTGCCACTCACATACTCACTTCCCAGTTTGGAGTCAGGAGCCAGCTGACTGCGTCACTCTTTGTAGCCCAGCTGAACCCAATTTAGTTGTAACCTCCTCACTGTCAGCTTGATCAGCTAACTCGACACTGACTAGAGACCTAAACTACGGTTTCTTAACACTTCATTAAAACATAACAAGATAACAATTATCCAGAAAGTTGGACTGATACCTGTGAAAGTCAAAAAAGTGCAGATTGTCAGAGCAACAACTATTAATTAAAAATCACTACCCCGATATTGCACCATGTTCTTCATGGGTGTGTGATAATTAATTGATAATAGGTACTTTTTACTATTTATTGAAGTACCTCGGCATAGAGTCCAAGCAGCAATAAAGAGGATTAACTGCGTTTCAAATATTCCAGCATAATTTCTGTGCCAAAAACACAGATGCCTTCACTGATCTTGTAAAGAATCCTGACCTTTAACAAGTCAAGCTAGTAATAGTGGTAATCAGTACAGCTCATTAGTTTTATGGGCTGATCATGTCTTTTGCATCTGATGGGGGAACCTCTATAGCAAAGCAGCAGTATGCAATGTCATTATTTGAAAAACTTTCTGCTGATGCAAAAGGAGGAGGTAGGGAAGGAGAAACAAAACAGAACAAATTGGGTTTATGCAACTCAATGCGAGCTCCACGCTGTGTCCGAAAGTTGCGGCTTCAACCACGACTTGTGGCAGGCTGGTCAGAAAATTTAAAAGTTCAGGGGACCCAAGGGAACGCAACGAGTTGAGTCCAAAGCTGGCTTAATGGCAGGAAGCTAAAGGTGATAGCTGATGGTTGCTTTTTGTGACTGGAAGGCTGTTTACAGTGGGGTCCTGCGGGGCCCAGTACTGCGTCCCTCGCCATTCATGGTATGTATCAATGATTTAGACTTAAATGTAGGTGGCATGATTAAGAAGTTTCCCTAGGCAGATGAAGGCACGGGCCACCACTGGTGGAGTGAAGGTAATCGGTGATATGCCGAAGGTTAAAAACTGGAGGAGTGCAGAGATCTCAGAGGGTTGTAGAGCTGGAGGAGGTTACAAAGGTAGGGAAGGTTGAGGCTACATTGCTGCGGGGGGGGGGGATGGGCGGGGGGCAGGGCTGGAGGTTGGGGGAGGGGTTTGCAAGCAAGGGTGACGGTTTTAAAATCGAGATCTTGCTGGACTTGGAGATGTTGTAGATCAGCAAGCACAGAGAATGGTGGGTGAATAGGGCTGGGTGCAAGTTAGGGCAGCAGTTTTGGATGAGGTCAAGATAAGGAAATCCCTGGTCTCTGCTGCCACGAGAAATTATTTGCCTTAGCCTTAGTTGATCTCCAGCTGGGAGCTGCAATTACCCCCTGTTGTTCCTGGGCGAGGAAGAGGCAACATCCACCAGACCTCCTGCTGTTTGTTGTTATCAAATGGACCTCACTGGGATGAACATAACAATGGATTTTGAGGTGAGGAAAAGACCAGCATAGTTAGTGAACACTCAAATATAGCAGAGGAGGAGGTCATTCAGCCCATCATGCCTGTGCTGGCTCTTAGTAAGAGTTATCCAGGCTCTTTTCCCTTAGCTCGGCAAATGTTTCACCTTTTCGAGTATTTATCCAATTCACTCCTAAAAGTTACAATTTTAATCAACTTTCAATGCTCTCTCAGGCAGTGCACTCCAGATCACAACAAATCACTGTGTAAAATAAAAACACAACATTCTCTACATCTCCCATACATCGGTTCTTTGAATTTCTGCATTGGACAGCGCAAGTAGCAACCAAGCCTTTGGGAGAGGCTATTTGACTGCATTTTTTTACCATTACAAAAAGTGGGGAACTAAATGAGACTGCATGTCACTGAGCAAGGCCTTACTTGGCATCACCCTATTTGGTACTGCAGCATCTGATACGAAAGTGGACAAGCTTCCTTCTGAATATTTATCAATCCTTAAAAAGAAGACAAAATGTTGCAATATTTGGAGGCAATTTACTCTCCCTTTCTTAACCCTACGTATCATAGCCTTCGGTAGTAGCCAGTTACTGGAGGGAGAGTTAACTAAACACGTTGAATTGGCATGAAAGACACATTTCATCCATGGAGGATTAGTCTGGAGTAAGTCCTATCAGTCTGTGCACATTTTCATAATTATTCTGAAACAAAATCCAATGTGATTGTTTATTTTTGTTCATTCATGGAATGTGGGTATTGCTGGCAAGGGGCCAGCATTTGTTGCCCATCCTGATTTGCCCTTGAGAAGGTGGCGGTGAGCTGCCTTCTTAAGCTGCTGTAGTCCATGTGGTGTAGGGACACCCACAGTGCCGTTAGGGAGGGAGTTCCAGGACTTTGACCCAGCGATAGTGAAGGAACGGCGATATATTTCCAAGTCAGGATGGTGTGTGGCTTGGAGGGGAACCTGCAGGTGATGGTGTTCCCATGCATCTGCTGTCTTTGTCTTACTAGGTGGGGGTTGCAGGTTTGGAAGGTTCTGTTGAAGGAAACTTTGCGAGTTGCTACATTTTGTAGATGCTACACACTGCTGCCGTGGTGCATCGGGCAGTTGGCAGAGTGAGTATTTAATGTGGTGGATGGAATGCCAATCAAGCTTTATACTGGATGGTGTCAAGCTTCTTGAGTTGTTGTTGTCTACATTCTGTCTACATTCTTATTGCAAATGGTTGCCTAAGTCCATTGGCTCAAAGTGACATCTGTAAATATTCCCAGAATTGCAGCTGAGACTGGCCTCGTGGATGAGACACGAAGCCAAGGTTCCTTCAGCCTGTCTGGAAGGTCAGGTTGATCTTTAAAAATCCCATGACATTGTCTGAAGTGATTCTTCCAGAGGTCTGGTCAACATTTTGCCCCTCAGCCGACATCATCACAAAAAGATGAAATGGCCATTCATTTTGCATAATTTAACATTCTCATCCTTGTGTTCAAATCCCTCTATGGCTTTGCATCTCCCCTCTGTAATCTCCTCCAGACCCACAACCTCGGAGAACTCTGCATTCCAATTCTGGCCCATTGCTCATCCTTCCACCTCCCCTGCCTCTTCCTCCTTGCTATTGACAGCCAATCCTGGACATACCTTCAGCTCCCTAGGCCCTATTCTCTAAAATTTCTGAAGACTATGGGGCCTTTCACTAAACACCTGGAAAGCTGAGGTCTTTTTCCAATCAGCTCCAACAGCACAACACATTTCCACCCCCCCCCCTCCCATTGATTAAGGTCATTAGGGAGATGCTAGAAAACATATGGACTATTTTCCATATCTTGGGAGCCTCCTCTAGATGGAGGCACACATCGATGACAAAATTCATCCTCATCCCCACTGCACCAGATCAGCCTTCACCTGACTGAGGAATAGAGTATTTGAGGTCCAAACCTGAGCCTAAGATCATGGCTTACAGGCAGCACTGATCCCTGCGCTCCTATACACTTCAAAGACCTGGACAAGCTAGAGCAGGCACCTCAAAGCACTGGGGAAATTGTGTTGTGATAACATAACTGGACTAGTAATCTAAAGGCCCAGACCAATGCTCGTGGGACAGGGGATTAAATCCCACCGTGGCAGTTGGTGGAATTTGAATTCAGTTAACAAGTCTGGAATTGAAAGCTAGTCTCAATATTGGTGATGATGAAGTGATCATTTGTTGCTGTAAAAACCCATCCTGGTTCACTACTGCCCTTTAGGGAAGGAAATCTGCCATCCTTATCTGGTTTGACCTACATGTGACTCCAGATCCACAGTAATGTGGTTGACACAATAGAAAAACATGCCAAGGAAATAGTCACAGCCCCATCACTTGAAATCTTCAAGATCTGACTTTATGTTATTCCCATTTAAAAGTTTTGATTATCAGGACTGCTGTCTCAGCAGGTAATGTCTGGTTTAGCTAGCGCTATCCAGATAAATGGTGATGGAATCCTGGTATTAGTTTGTGATATCTACACAACTAGAGCAGAAACAGGAGCAGAGTCTTAATTGCCCCCTGAAATAGCCAAGCAAGCCACTCAGTTCAAGGGCAGTTAGGGATGGGCAACAAACGCTGGCCTTGCCAACAACACCTACGTCGCATGAAAGAATATTTTTTTTTAAGAAATACTCTGTTATTACTAGTTTTAGTCTGGTATATGATAGCCATGGTCCTGGGCTTGATGATAAGACTGGAGGCGATACTGTTAGCAAACTCTATCTTTTATTTAACATGATGCTAACTATTTACAAGGTGGTTTCTACACAATGCTCTACATGGAACTATCTCTCACCATGCTCTGTTATCATGTGATTTTCTTCTTATTCTTTTGATAGGATGTGGGCATCGCGGGTAAAGCCAGTATGTTTTTGCCCATCCCTAATTGCCCTTGAACTGAGTAGCTTGCTAGGCCATTTCAGAGGGCAGTTATGAGTCAACCACATTGCTGTGGATCTGAAGTCAGACCAGGTAAAGATGGCAGATTTCCTTCCCCAAACAACATTACTGAACCAGATGGGTTTTTACAACAATCAATGATAGTTGGCATGGTTGCCATTATTGGGACTAGATTTGAATTCCAGATTTTTAATCAACTGAATTTGAATTCCACCAGCTGCCATTTGAACCCATGTCCAGATAGCATTAGCCTGGTCTTGGGTTCAAATGGGTCTCTGGATTACTAGTCCATTGACATTACCACCCACCACTATCTCCCACTGATCTTACATCGCTGATGATATAGGCTATATATTTACATATTCAACATTAACCCTTTATACTGCATCTCCCCCAAATCTCTAATTCAATAAATACTATTGATCTTATCCTACATCTCCCCCCAAAGTGTCTGCCTTCAACTTTGGTTCACATAAATAAACATCGTGGGGGTTTCACCAATCTTCCCGATCTTGTTCGGATCGCTCTCTGAGGTTCCATAGGATTCAGGTTCTCCCTGTTCTCTCAGACTCTGTTGAGATGCTTGTGAATCTTCAGAGACATTGGTCCTCTGTTCAGGTTGTCTTCCTGATCATATGGATAGCTAGCCCATTCAACTGATGGTCACCTCCTCGGTAATATGTGTGCATTTCTATTTCTTCTCATTATCGCACTCACATTCTCGAAAAGATCAGATCTCAGACTTTGTGTCTTTTCCAGTACTTCTCTATTCTGCTCTCTGACCCAGACTGGTTCATCTGGTTGGAGTTTTTGTAACTCATGCACTCTATGGCAATGGTTGTAATTATTTGTCTGATTTGCACAATACTCATCCTACTTCTCCCTAAGCCGCTCAATGTCACAGGTTTTCATCCATTCTGTAGTGGTGTGGAACAGTAACTCAACAGTGCTAAGTTGAGATCTTCATTCTTTTTTAGTAAAGCTTTACTCTTCTCTTGGCCTCACCATTTGCTTGCTGGTGCCTGGGAGAACTATTTAGGTGGACAATTCCATAGTCTTCTGTAAATTTCTTGGTCCCTTCATTCGCAAACTGTGGACCATTGACTGAAATGACAGGATCAGGAATGCCATGTGTGGCAAAAAAATATTTTAGTAAATTGACGACTGCTTCTGAGATTATCCCATGAAGATGTTTAACCTCAGTCCACCTGGAGTAATAGTCAACAGCTATGAAGAATGCCTTTCCCTTGAGTTTGAATAAGACATTCCCAGGGTCTGGATGGAAATGATGACACCAAATGTTCCTTCTGCTCTTGGCGTTGGATTGCACAGGTGATTCAGCTCGAATCATATCTTGTAGTGAGTTTGAAATTCCTGGCCACCAAACTGAATTTTGTGCACCAGCATGGCACTTTGTAATGGGCTATCCCTGGTATATTGTTTGAAGAATCTTGGGTCTGAGGACTCATGGTATGACCAACCTTTCATTGTAGATTAATAAGTTGTCCACAATATTGAGAAGTCTGCATTGCTCAAAGTATTGTTTTAGATTATATTAATATTATTAACATATTGTGGCCATCCTTTTTCACAGTGTACTCTGATTTTAGCACATGCTTCATTTGTTTTCAGTGCCTGTTGTATTTCGTTCAGCTTCCACGTGGTTGGTGGTAAGAATTTTGTTATGAGTGAGCTATACGACTCTACCTCCTCAATAGAAATTTTGTCCTCCTGTTCTGGTTTCCCAGCAGGAATGTGTGACAATGGATCTACTGTTGTTTGCTGCTTGTCTTGTATACATTCATCTGGGTCCCTCACCTTCTGTTCCAGGGAATTCTCCTGTCTAGTTTTCTCTGGATTTTCCAACTCTTCTCCTTTTAAAGCGAAGTTGTGAATCTGTGCAAGCTTTCCGGCTTAACATTGAGCATTTCAGCATTCCTGATTGTGAATCACATGCAAAGTTTTGGTGTTTTCTCTTCCTTTAGGCTGGAGTTGAACAGTCAACCGTCCCTTGACCTTCAGTTGAATGCCTCCTGGATCGTGGAGTCTTACTGTCGATGGCTGGGGTATCTCTGGTTTTAACCACTTTTCTGTGTCTGATAGAATTGAAACTCCTGCTCCGGTGTCCGTTTGTTTATGTCCATTGACCATAATATCTGTACTCCAATAATTTTCCATTTGATCCTCCCTAGAATGGCACTTCTGGTTCTTTTTCACCTTCAATCTCGTTAATGTCTTCAGTTTCCTGAATAGTACATGATCTTGGCTGTTTCTCCTTTTAATTATTTGGTTAAAACCTGTTTTGCTGGGGCAAACTGATTTAAAATGGCCTCCCTTCTTGCAGGAAGGGCACTCTGCATTTTTGGCTGGACATCCTTCGTGCCGACGCAGCCTTTTCCTGCCATTACAAGAACACTGAATAATGACGGCTACAGTACCCTTTTCTCTGTATGGGGTTAGGTGTGCTTCAGTTTCTTGTGCTATAAATGTTTTCTCCACTAGATTTCTTTTTCATGTTGAATAAAACTTTTGTTTTGCATTCTCTCTTCTGTCTGCCTCGCTATCTGTACCACTTTTGATAGAGTCAAGTCTTCCTGTGGCTGCAAAAAATTCGACAGCGTCTCTCCTAAGACTCCCACAACGATGCGATCTCTGGCAAGGCGAGCATTTATTGCCCATTCCTAACTTCCCTTGAGAAGGTGGTGGTGAGCTGCCTTCTTGAACTGCTGCTCTCCTTGTGGTGTCGATACACCCACCAGGAAGGGAGTTCATCCAGCTGCATTCTTATAAGACCTTTTTTGTAGTGATTTGCAACTGAGTGGCGATTTATGTGTGGGTGTGGTATGGTAGTGTGGTGGGTATGTTGTTAGACTAGAAACCAGAGGACCAGTGACATGAGTTCAAATCCTACCACAGCAGTTGATGAATTTTAAATCAGTTAATTAAATAAAATCAGGAATGTTGAAAAAACCAAGGGTGGGATTTTATGGCCTGGTGCAGCGGGGGTGGGGCTGTAAAATGTGGCAAGTTATTCAAAAGTCCATTGACCTCGACAGGACCATTGGCATAAAATTCCACCCCTAATCTCAGCAATGGTGAACATGAAATGACCAGATTGTTGTAAAAACTTATCGGGGTTCACTAATATCCCTTTTGGGAAGGAAATCTGCCATCCTTACCTGGTCTGGCCTACATGTGACTCCAGACCCACAGCAATGTGGTTGACTCTTAACTGCCCTCTGAAATGGCCTAGCAAGCTACTGAGTTGTCAGGAAAGTGGCTCACCACCACCACCTTCTCAAGGGCCTTTAGAAATGGGCAAGAAATACTGGCCTTGCTAGCAACATTCATCTCCTGTGAATGAATATATAAAACAGGGTAGTGTGAATTTTATAGCCATCTAATAGCTTTGTGGTCATCATTGCTGTTTTATTTAATCAGCTGAATTTAAATCCCCTTGATGCCCTAATAGGATTTGAATTTGAATGGCCCCTGGCCATTAGTCTAGGTGCCTGGAATACTAGTCCAGTAACTACTATGCAACCACAGCTGCCTCAGTAGTTGGAGTAATACCAGCTGACTCAGTGATCAGAGTGATACCATTATGCCAAGGCTGGCACCATAACCATTGCAATGAAACCAAGCTCCATGGTGCATGATCAGTTACTAACTCCTGGGATGACCTACGATATGGCTATCTGTTTGCCATTAATGTCCCCTCTAATCTGAGATTTCTGCAGTGTAGCAACATTGAGCAGCTGAGCCCTGTTGCTGTTGCTATTCAATGTGAAAAAGTGATATAACTAGTTGCTGGCTATACTGACTTGTTTGATATATCTGGGAATAGGGGGCAATATTGACTGGTACTGCGGAAGATGCCTATCATAGCCCAGGAGGCGACAGTGGCAAAGAAAAGAGGTGACCTGAGCTGTCTCAGGCAGTATTGTCACCATGGTGTAGTTTGGCTGCAGTTGTACTTGCAGCTGATGTCAAGCACCTTCAAATTGCTCTCTGCTGCCTTTGTCTCAACAGAGCCAGTATTCCACCCTCACAGTGCCAACTTGGAGAATGTGGAACTCTCTACCACATAGTGTGGTTGAGGCAAATAGCATAGCTAACTTCGAGGGGAAACTAGATAAGTATTTAGAATCATAGAATAGAACCAAACAGAATGAAGCCATAATAATAAAAGCAAAATACTGCAGATGCTGGGAATCGGGAATAAAAATTGAAAATACTGGAAAAACTCAGAGAGAGAAACAGAGTTAACGTTCGGTCTGAATGACTCTGAAGAAGAGTCAAACAGACTCGAAATAGAACGAGGCCATTCAGTCCATTGAGTCCTTGCCAGCTCTTTTGAAATGCAATCCAGTTGGCCCACTCCTCTCACCTTCCCCACGTTCCTGCAATTTTTTCTTCTTCAAGTATTGATCCAATTCCCTTTTGAAAGCTATTATTGAATCTGCTTCCGCCACCCCATCAGACAGTGTATTCCTAATCCAACCACCATTTCTTGTAAATCTCTTCTGCACCTAGAGCCTTCAGGTCCTTCCTCAAATGTGGTGCCCAGATTTGAGCACAATACTCCTTCAGGGGTCGAAGCAGTATTTTCCATAGGGAGAGAGGAATGGAAAGATACACTGAAAGGACGAGATGAAATGAATAGAGTCCGAGGCAGTTTGCATAGAACTTAAATGATAGTTAGACTAAATGACCTTTCCCTGTGCTGTAAACACCAGGTATTTAAACTGTGTCGGGTTCAGCAGGGATGCTGGGTGATATAATGGTTCAAACCACTCTGATGTCATAGATTGAGTTCCTTTACTGTAACCCACCACAACCAAGAATTGCAGTGACTCCAAACCAACCAATTCCCTTCATTAACTTAAGCTTGACAACTGCCGTGGGATCGCCACTTATCTTTGCTTTGTCTTGTCCTAGCAGCTCTGTGAAACTAAAGCTCCTCTTGTTCTGTTCATGAGTAACATAAAAACATTCAGTTATAGTTAGCATTCTGACAAACTGTACCTGGCAATGTTAGAATATTATGTGCCATAGTCAGGAGAAGGAACATTTGCAAATATTGCTTTTTAATAAATAGGTAATAAAAAATTTCATCGCTCCAATAAAAGTGAATAAAAAGGAAAACTTGCTAAAGACTGGGAGATATAAATGTGGCTAAAAGAAACACAAAACCTGTGACCCTTTAAGGGGCTGCTCAAACAGTCCCTATGATCCCAGATGGATGAAGTGAGCAGCCAAATTCAATCCAGTCCAAAAACAAATAGAAAATTGCATTCGGCTTCATTAAATACATTGTAATATTTAAATGAACCTGCGGCTTATTGTCAGTCAGGCTACATTAGGTCTGACTAAAAGGCCTGCCAAAAGATTGTACTTTAAAGTGGCTTACATCTGCTCATTTGGATCCGAGGCAGTTTTCCTGTATCCCCAGCACCTGTTCCACTCTCACAATGCAGCCCATAGCAACCAGAAATTATACCCGACTGTTTTTAATCATTTGCTGCTACTCCTTCTTTGATCTTATGCACAGAAGTGTACTCTCCAGTTTGCAAGTCATTTATGAAAATGATAAAGCAGGATTTAGTCTCAATAATTCCCTACAGCAAGTCACCGCTGACAGATTCCCAGCCAGATGCCTTCTCATTTACTGTTCTGTCACATGGAATTATTTAGAGCCGCATCTTCTGGGGAGTGGTGAACGCCTTTGGATTGGCAATCCACTCCCATTCACTTACTTTGCACCGGAACTCCGCATTTCCAGCCCTTACTTCTGAACCAGGCTTCTCAGAAATACGGAGTGTACCTATTCTGGGAGCCCTTCCCCCCGCATCGGGGGAAGTCAAGCCACACCCCCTTTTACGGCATTCCACTAAGTTTAAGCACCCCAAAGACCCCATTGAGAAGCTATGGAGAGAAGGTAAGCATATAAGGTAAGCAGGTGAGGGGATAGGATGGCAGGTAAGTGGATGAAGGGGTAGGGTGGCATGTAGGTGGGTGATGGGGTATGGGTGGCAATTAAGTGGGTAAGGGCTATGGGTGGCAGGTGGGTGAGAGGGTAGGGTGTCTGGTAGGTGCGTGAGGGGGTAGGGTGGTTCGGGGGCAGTCGAGGCCTAGTCCAGCCGTGGGTAGTTGGGGGTCATGGTGTAGTTGGGGGGGGTCAGGAGGATAGTCAGGTGGTTGGTGGTAGTCAGGGGATTGGGAGCGTGGTTGGGTTGGGCAAGTAGTCGGAGGGTTGAGGGGGGCTAGTCAGGGGAGTCCAATGGGAGGTATAGGGTCAGTAGTGTCGTTACCCAGGCGTTAGAACTGGTTTTAATCCTTCTAACTTTTCCTGAGTAACTATTCTGCTAAGTGAGTCAGAACCATCCAATGTCTCCAACTTTAACTCAGAGTTAGAGACTTTTTCAGAGGGTTTAAGACGCAGGGGAACTGCCCATCGGATGTCCAAATTTCCCAGGCAATTCCCACATAGTTAGTGTGTCGGCACTTCTGAGCGGTCCCCCAGCCTATCTTCCAGGGTACCTCCTGGGTGTGGCCATTCAGTGATCGCAAGTTCTGGGCCATAGAATTTACAGCACAAAAACAGGCCATTTGATCCAACTGACCATGAGCTCCACACGAGCCTCCTGTCTTACTTCATCTAAGCATAAGCTTCTATCCCTTCTCATCTGTGTTTTTTTCTAGCTTCCACTTAAATGCATTTGTACTATTTGTCCCAACTACTTGTAGTGAGTTCCGTGTTCTCAGCTGTCTCTGGGTAAAGAAGTTTCTCCTAAATTCCCTATTGGATTTTTTTGGTGATTATCTTATTTTTATAACCTCTAATTTTGAACTCCTCCAAAAGTAGAAACAGTTTCTCAATGTCTCCCCTCATAACTCTTGCATTACCTTAAAGACCTCTATCAGGTCACCCCTTATCCTTCTCTTTTCTAGAGAAGCCTGTTGATCTTTTCTTGATAAGTACCTCTGCACAGTTCTACTTTAGCCTTGTAAATGTTTTTTTGCAGCTTGTCCATTGCCTCTATAATCTTATAATAATATGAAGGGCAGAACTGTGCGGAGTACTCTGTGTAGTCTATCCGAAATTTGAAACAAGTTTAACATAACTTTTGTGCTTTTCAATTCTATTCTTCTGAAACAAGCCATGGTATTTGATTTCCCTTTAGACTGAAATGGATTAGCCTGCATCATCACTTTTAGCTATTCATTGCATTCTTCTAACCAGCCAACCTATTACGGTGCTGGAGGTTCAATGTTTTGCCAAAAAATCTAAACGTTAAATAGTTCCCTTCAGTAAATCATGACTTTGTGCAGCATTGTAAAACAAGTCCATCTTACAACTCTCCTCGTTTTTATCTGCTTTGAAATCAAAGGAATACTGGCCATGTTTATGCAATCCTGTCTTCTCCAGTTTGCATCATGACTAGGCCTTTTTGAAGTGCAAAACTACTTAAGATGCAGCAGGCATCAGCTTTTACCAGGCTGTACTGTATCATCCCCTTGACTGGTTCAAGTACCTAACCTGCTTCAGGATGCCAATGCCTTGCTTCACGAATGCAATGTGAGGTCTCTTATTTTTTACATAAACATACATCATGGGATATATTTTCATCTGATGACAAACAAGATATTGTAAGGTCAAAAATAAGGACACTAGTTTTATACATGCTGAAGTAGGTCTTAACTCTGTGCAATAGCGTAGAGCAGGTGACAGTGAGTCAGCAGTTTGTTTAACATTCCAAATGGGAATAATGGTCGTGAGATATGTAAAATAGGTGAGAATTCACTTTTACCTATTTTATTCTATTGCACAAAGTCAAGATCTACCCTATTATGAGTTCCCTGATTTTCATGGTGCCACCATTGTGTTTTCTGTTGTTCAGACCCTAAGCTTTGGAAGTCCCTCCTTAAAACCCTCCATCTCTCTCTCCCTCTCTCTCTCCTCTGCTCTTTAAAGTTCCTCCTTCAGTCCTAACCTTTGTCCTAGCTTCTGGTCATCTTATATCTCGTTGCCTGGCTGGGGTGCCTTGGGACTTACTACATCAAAGGCGCTGTATACCGCATGCCCTTTGCTGTTATCCCTTCACTTGGGAATGGTGTATAGGGTAGGTGGGTTAAGAGGACCTAAAATGAGAGGGAAAATTGTAAATCCAGCATTTAGACTCACAATACTTGATCCGACCTCGAACGTACAATTCATGACATTTATTGCAGGCTGTTGAATGAAAATTGGAGAACGCCTACAGTAGTTGACAGGATAGAGGTTAATGTGATCCACGGTGGTCCTAACCTGCTCTACAAGGCTTGCTCATTCTTGTAATTGCAATTAATTTGCATAACATAAACAAACTGCTATGTAACAAACAGTGCAGAATGTCTCCAGGACGCCCGAATCAATCACAACCACTGCATTGTCATTGGTACAGGGACAAGATAAACAACACCAATGGATTGATCAATAATTTGAGTCATTGTCCTATTTTACCAGGTTTACTATCATCACTAAGATAAAGGCAAAATATTACAGATGCTGGAAATCTGAAACAAAAACAGAAAAATGCTGGAAAAACTCAGCAGGTCTGACAACATCTGTGGAGAGAAAGACAGAGTTAACGTTTCGAGTCTGTATGACTCTTCTTCAGAGCTAAAGAGAATTACAAAAGTGGTGAAATATATACTGTTTAAGGGGGGTGGGACAGGTGAAGCTGGATAGATAGGTGGAGGCAAAGGAGAGATTGCAAAAGATTGGCGGAAATGGCGGAGGATGATCCTTTAATGCGGAGGCTGTTAGGGTGAAAAGTGACAACGAGGGAGACCCTATCATGGTTCTGGGAGAGAGGGGAAGGTGTGAGCACAGAGGCGCAGGAGATGGGGCGGACACAGTTAAGGGCCCTGTCAGTTACTGTCGGTGGGAAACCTCGGTTAAGGAAGAAGGAAGACATGTCAGAAACGCTGTTATGGAAAGTGGCATCATTGGAACGTGTTGTTCGTGTTGTTCTTTCCAGAGTGTTTACTCTGGTCTGTCTATTATCACTTTCTGCTTTCTACTCTTAGTGTCACCATTAGTACTTCCTTTAGTCAGTACCACCACCAGTAACACACCTTTGATCTTTTGCTTATGACATCTTTTGCAATCTCCCCTTTGCCTCCACCTATCACTGGTCTGCTATCCAGCTTCACCTGTCCCACCCCCCTTATACAGTATATATTTCACCGCTTTTGTAATTCTCTTTAGCTCTAAAGAAGAGTCATACAGACTCAAAACATTAACTCTGTCTTTCTCTCCACAGATGCTGTCAGACCTGCTGAGTTTTTCCAGCAATTTTTGTTTTTGTTACTATTATCACTGTTCTACAACCAGGAAGAGTCTTCAGCTTAGAGCAGCAGTGTGGTTTGAATCGCATTTCAGACAGTCTGGAGAGGGGAGATAGTCACTCTTGCTCTGAATTGCGGGTTCACATCCAGAGCATGATGCTGTCTGGTGGATGGCCCTTCTCCCCACATCATGATGTTTGTGGGAGCCATTAAAACCCACCTCACATCCATATAGTTTAACCTTCTGGCTGGGATAAAGATGGTTACAACCAGGAACGGAGTGCTTGCTTCATGGCCTCTCAGACTTAATCATCTCACAAGTCCTTCCACTGTTCTCCATTGGAAGTGTGAGAAGATACAAAATCAGCAGCAACCAATTGGTACCTTGTGTGTGTTAGGTCCTTGAAGCTAAAGAGACCTAGGCATCTGTGAGCAAGAGGTCATTAGGGCACAACGGCTGACACTAGACCCTTGTTTGTGAGGATTGTCATCCAAATGTATATTTAAGGTACATTAACTGATCTCAGTTCAGAACAGACATCTATATAAGACTCATCGCACTGTTGCCAACTCTATCTCATTCTTTCCTAACTCCTCAAAATGATGCATTCCTTATGTCCCTCAGTCCTCCAACAACCTAGTCAGCAACACATCAATTTTAAAATTCTCATTTGTTTTAAAATTCCTCCATGGCCCTCTCTATCTCTGTAATTTACTGCAACCCTTTAACCCTCCGGGATCTCTGTGCTCCTCCAATTCTGTCCTCTTGCACATCTTCTATTTCAATTGCTCCACCTTGGTGGCCTTCAACTGCTTGGGCCTTAAGCTCTGGAATTCCCTCTCTCAACCTCTTTGCGTCTCAATTGTCCTTTAAGAAGCTCCTTAAAACCTACACTTTGACCAAGCTTTGGGTCATCATACCTAATATCGCCTTACATGGCTAGGCATCAAATTTTATTTGATAACCTTTCTGTGAAGCTCCTTGCAACGTGTTACTACATTAAAAGCACAATATAAATGTAAGCGGCTGTTTAATTGTGGTAAAGTGTAAATTAGGCATTAAAAAACTGTTACTTCTTGGTTATATTGTTCCGCCTCCTAGTGTTCTCATTTTTCGTGGTTTCTTGCATTGTGACCTTTGACCCACATGATAGAAGAAGCACACTTTCATTTTAATTTATTCTTGAAATGTGAGTACCACTGGCAAGGCCGGAATTTTGTTTGTCTATCTACCTGAGAATGTGTTGGTGGACCTTCTCCTTGAATTGAGGTAGCCTTTGTGGTGACGGCGCTCCGGTGATGAGTTTAAATAGGGAATTCCCTCCTGCCCTCCCTCACACTAGTAATGATAACATAAGGACATAAGAAATAAGAATTGGTGGTGGCCATACGACCTCTTGTGCTTGCCCTGCCATTCAATAAGATCATTGCTGATCTTCTACCTCAACTCCACATCCCTTAGTACCCAAACATCCATCACCCTCTTTCTTGAATGTACTCAGTTATTAAACATTCACAGCTCTCTGGGATAGGCAATGCCAAAGATTCAGATCACTTTGAATGAAGAAATTTCTCCTCACTTCAGTGCTAAATGGCCGACCTCTGATCTGGGACTGGATCATACCAAACTGCATGCCCCTTATGCTATTCACAATAGGCGTAGTATTGACTGTACTCAGCCATGCTTGTAAAACTCAAAATATAATGTCTAATTTTGAATTGATCTGGTGATTGGACAGCACTTGCTGAACAATCCTGAGTGTGCTAAGAATTGCAATAACAACCAATTTAAGATTTTCAGTCGGGCTCACTTACACTTGCTAGATGCTATATATATTCAAAAAACAGGGACCTTTCCTCTGCAGGAAAAAGGAACACATCCAAGCATTGCACCCTTTTTGGGGGGGAAACAAAAGCATGGGGGCCAAAAGTTCCCTGGTACATTCTCAACCAATCAGAGTTGACTTACTAACCAATCGTCACCCTTTTTTCATGCAGTATAAATTGTTGCTCCCTTTGAAATTTGGAATTCTTGCATCTGTCCTGATCTGTGCAAGACAAAAAGCTTTGACAGCATGTCTCTATTTCAGCAATACTCAATCCACATGGCTGTTCTGAGACTGTGCTCCTGTGTTCTGGATTCCCCAGCCAGGAGAAACATTTTCTCAGCTTCTACCTCGCTAAGCCCCTTAAGAATTTTGATGTTTCAGTTAGATCACCTTTCATTCTTCCAAACTCCAGCGAATATAGGTCTAATCTACTAATTCATAGGGGAGGCAGGTCCAACCAGCAAGGGAATCCTGCTCCTGATCATTCTCTGTCGATTCTTTTTGGAGTTACATTCATGTGGTTGTTAGGTGAGGTCAAGAACTTAGACTGTGACTAATTCCATCTCTGCTTTCACAGTTGATTGGCTATAACAGCCTGACCTGGCATTTATGCAAACAGAGATAATTGCACATGGTGCATTCTCTCCCTTTCTTTTTGTTTCCACAGTGCAATAATTCACTTTTATTTTAATCATTGAATTTGCAATTCAGTGATTTGGTTGAAATTTTTTGATTATCTGTTATTTCTCCAGTTATTAATGAATTCAGTATTGAAGACAGTTTTGAGGTAATCCATTCAAGCTCAAATTTCATCATTAAGTTATAAGTATGCAAACATTGAACACACAGGTTTCTCACACAATCCATCAAGCTAGATTCTTTAAATTAGAAAATCTTTAATAACCTGGAGCTAAGTAGTGAGGAATAAGACACTAATTACTTCAGAGCCTTCCCCCATCTCTACCATATTGCAATCCTAATTCTTTATCACATAAGTATCACTAAATAGTTTTGCAGACTGATAGTGGAAGGAAACCTCTTAATGGAATGCTCTTTGACCAGGTCTAATCCTGACACCTCATAAAGTTCAGATCCCGAGGATTTCTCACCAGTTGCTGATAAGTTTCATAGCATTTTTCACCTCTCCTGGATATGTTGACTCATGTTGATTTTGTGCCTAAAGTGGTCCCAATACATAATTTAACAGTCAAACATTCTGCAGTAAAGGAGAATTACCTTACAGGTGGAAGAGGGATGGCAAAAAGACAGCATGGCTTTAACGTCTGCACACAGAGGGTGAGATTTAATGTCCTCCCCCGTAGTGAGCCAGGAGGCGACGGGGCATTTAGTTAGGTTGAAGGGCGGTGGGTTTGGGCCTGGCCGCCTTCCTGCCTCCACTCCAATTAACTCTGTGGTGGGTAGGCCCATGGACTGCCTTCCCACCAGTCACCGATTGAGGCCCTTAAGTGGGCAATTAATGTCTACTTAAAGGACTCATTCACCATACCTCCCCCCCCCCGCCCATCCTACCCACTCGGATTAACCCGGTGACGGAGTGAGCATGGCAAGAAAACCCATGTGGGTGAATCATAGAATGGCTCCAGCACAGAAGGAGGCCATTTAGTCTGATAGATGTATTATACATTACATTCCAACACCCTCTACCCCCGATGTCCCCACCCCACCCCCCCCCAACCCCGTATCTTGTCCAAGGTGATCTGCCCCAACCAGAAGTGGATCCAACTCTTGGGTGACCAATGGGGAAGAGGCATTGGAGGGACGATGGTGTGATTGGCCATGTCAAAGGCTGCAGTGAGGATTAGGAGGAATGATGCACCTCAGGCACTTGTACTTTGGCAACCTAACAGCGCAGCCAACAGTTAATTTCTTATCTTTGAAGCTCTTACGTTATTTACATTTCTTACATTAAAACTCTTACATTTCTATCTTTCTTTAGTTCTGATGGAAAATCATCCACCTGAAACTTTAACTCTGTTTCTCTTCACAGTTGCTGCCTGATCTACTGAGTGTTTGCAAAATTGTTTTCTTCTTATTTCAGATTTCCAGCATCTGCAGTACTTTGCTTTTGTATTTGAGTTAACTTCTAGTCTATATCAGAGGGGAAAAATTCTGCAACTTGTTTGACTGTAAAAGCATACATATCTCCAATACTATTTAGCATATGTAAAGAGCTGCCCTAACCCTTGGGGCTGGCTGTTTGATGGATGCTGATGTACAGAAGGCTGGCATTGCTTTTTAAAGCCTCCCACTGGGAATAAATAATGACCTTGGCCATTGAAGCATGCTGCTGATCTTCACCTCAGGCATCAAATTGTATGTAGTATGTAGAAGATCAAAATCCTGTTAGAATGAGAGAGAGAGAGATAGAGAGAGAGAGACCAAGAGGGACAGAGAACACAACAGAGAGCATGGCAGAGTGGGAGGCAACAGAGAGAGACTGAGGGAGAAAGCCAGTGACAGAGTGACACTGAGAAAGAGAGACAGAGAGAGAGACATACACACAAATAGAGAGACAGAGAAGGAGAGAGAGAGAAAGAGAGAAAGAGACGGGCAAAGGGACAGACACAGGCAGAGGGAGCAATGAGAGACAGAGACAAAAAAAGGAGAGAGAGAGAGGCAGAGGGAGAGAAAGAGAGACAGAGGGATGGAGAACGAGAGAGGCAAAATAGAGAGAGATAGACAGAGGGAGCAATGGTGAGAGACAGATACAAAGGAAAGAGAGAGTGAATACGAGTGATAGGGTGACACCAAGAAAGAGTGACTGAGGCAAAGGGACATGCACAAATAGAGAGACAGAGAAGGAAAGAGAGAGAGAGATAGACAGAAAGAGAGGGGCAAAGAAAGAGAGACAGACAAAGGGAGCCATGGAGAGAGAGAGACAAAAAGGAGAGAGAGAGAGAGGGAGGTTCAGAGGGAGAGAAAGAGAGACAGAAGGATGGAGAGTGAGAGAGACAAAGAGAGAGAGACACACATAATCTCAATTCCCTTTGCTCCCAACTCTGGATAAAAGATCTCTGTATTGTTTCAGAAAGTTCCTGTCAGAAGATGTGATTATGTGTATAAGCGAATGATTGGGTGTGAGTAATTGGACTCTAATTCAATTGCAGGGGTCCAGATGAAATCATAAAACACAAGAACTCAGCTCGAGACCCCCAGAGATTAAATTACAGTCTGATTACTCATTCTGTGTCATTTGTTATAATATGCGCCATGACCTCAGCAGAAGGAAGACAGCTGTAATGATAAGTAAGAGTAATGGTACTATCATGCTGATTAAACACAATGAGAGGCCACTGCAATCTGCTCTTTTAATGAGAAGGGGCAAACATCCCATAGCTTAATACATGGAGACGACAGGCCAAGAGCAGATTAAAGACCTCAGGCAGCTTTTATCGGTTTCGTCATTCTGTATCCCAACAAGAGTTTTGCGAAGTTATTGTTACATAGAATTTATAGCAAAGAACCAGATCATTCAGTTCAACTATTCCAAGGTTCATGCTTCACACAAACTTCCTCCCACCTCTCTTCTTCTAACCCTATCAGCATATTTTTCTAATCCTTTCGCTCTCTGTGTGTAGCTCCACACTAAATTCACCAATGATATTCACCTCAACCATTGTTTCTTAGACAAGTGGAGCTACAGGGTAGTGACACCCCAGCCTCTTGGAAAAGTAGACACTTCTTCATACTCCAAGGATTAGCTTATGAGGAAAGGTTACATAAACTACCGGCATGGATTCCCTGGGATATTGAAGGGGAGAAGGTGATTTGATTGAGGTTTTTAGCTTTTTGAAAGGAATTGATAGGTTTAGGTCGAGAGAAACAGAATCACAGAATTGTTACATGAAGGAAGGAGGCTGTTTGACTCGTAGGGTGGAATTTTCCATTATTGAGACTAATTGCGGTGGTGGGCAGTTTTGGAGACGCCTACACCACTGGTTGGAGTCACATGAACTGGCGTCCGATTCTGCACCAGGAGCGTTATTAATTATGCACAGGTGAGCTTCAGGCCAAATCACCCGATGGGTCGGGAGCTGATTCGTCCACCCGCCGTCAGCCAGCGGAGTCAAAGGTCCGGGCGTCATATTTAAAGGCCAGTCCAACATATAATCTCACTCTCTCTTCCGCCCACCGGACACATGCAGAAATGCCTGTCAGCCAGAAGAAAGAGGAGGCCGAGAGCCTGAGGAAGAAGGTAGCATCCCACTACATCCTCCAGGCCCTCCAGGTCTTGATCGGAGGGGAGCAGGCGCACAGGCAAGTCTTGTATCCCAGGGATGGCTGCAGGAGGCCGTCGTGGAGCAGGTCAGAGTGGCTGGCTCCCGTGCCCAAAATACCATCCAGCATGGGAAGAGGATAAATGATTTCATCTGCTCCATCAGGGTAAGTTATCCTTTAACTCCTTCCAATATCAAACTCTTATCATGGCATCATGCATTCAAATGGCTACTCTCGTCAGGGATCTCACACATCCATTAGAGGGCAACATATATCAACACTCATTCTGACACTGAGACTTTCACATCACCACTATCCCATCGATCATGTTGCTCATACTCCATCCTCTGGCCCTTCTGGGGAGGGCTCACCACACACAGGGGACATGCATCTCACCCAACCTCTGCTCCATTCCTTCTCATCACATGCCTTTCTTTTTTCTTCACACAGGCCAAGCTGGTGCAAGAAATCGCAGACCGGGGGAGGGACAGCCGAAATCATCGTCCTCACTGAATTTGAGGAGGCTGAAGCCAAGCTGGCTGGGGAGGATAGGGATCGCTCTTGTGGGGAAGGGGCGATCGGCCTCCCCTATCAATCTAGTACGGATCACAGCTCCATCACTTCACCAAATCCTGACATTCGCAGTGAGTCACATGCAGCCTTATCTAGCTCATACTCATTAACTGAAACTCTGCTTTCTAGCCACCAGCAGATCAAGGCCCCCAAGCTAATCCAGCACCAGTGCGAGCCCCCAGACCACATCTAAAGTGGAAGCTTTGCAAGAACCGTCATGGCACTCACACGAACCCTCCACTAGCTCAGACACATCAGTGGGGCATAACTGTAGATTAGGTTTGGGCTCACTTTCTTGAGAACACCTCACTGACACGTCCCCTCAGCAGTCGGAGGCAGGGACAGCTTAGGTCTCTCGGAGGGCTGCTGGAGGCCAGCCACCTGCTCAGTCGAGTCAGACGATGAGCCTCTGGAAGTGGCCACCAAATTAATGTTGGTGATGCAACGACAGGCTTCAGAACATTAGGCAGAGATTCGACAGTCACTCAACAGACTAGAGCGAATGATGGAGGGATCTGTCTCCGTTCTGTATGATGTCATGGCTCCAACATGTGAGTGCCTCGAGGTCACCATGGAAGGGCTGGCGACCACCATGGAGACGTTGGTCCAGCAGGTCTTGCGGGGTTTGTGCTCAGCCCTGCACTCCATAGTCACACACCTTGGTGGGCACCATCAAGATGTGGGCGACATGGGGACGAGGCACCTTGAGATCCATCCAGGTGCACCATCTCCTGCAGGAGCCAGGGCAGAACCCATCGGGAGAATAAATGTCAACCGGACACCCTGGGGGTCTGCTCTCAGAACATTCCAAGGGTGTGCAACCGCTCACTGACCCCTCTGCCTGTGACCCCATCCACTCCAGCTTCTCAGGCCACTGAGGGTGTTTCTGCCCCTGACCAGGTGACCATTATCAGGCTGAGGACCTCCAGGCCTCAGGCCACCAGAGGACGTCCGGCTAGGTCATCACAGGCATCAGGGCGTAGCAGTCAACAGGCTGCCTCCATCTCTGCTGTGGATGTCTGGGCTGAACCCTGGCATAGCAGCAGAGTTAGGAAAGTTAAGAAAAACTGATGCCACTTTTAGGTCACAGGTGTCAAGACATGTAAATAAATTGCACATTTGTGAATACATTTGATGGTTATGTGGACATTCCTGTTAAGTGACGACATGATTTTGTTCTTTGGAATCCTCTTATTTCGAGGCTTAGCCCTGCCCCCACCCAGTGATAGTGTCCCACTGTGAGATTCATATTCCTGTGATGTCAACCTCAGTTGAACTAGTCTGTGCATGCTTGTGTGATGTCAGGGAGATGTGTTTCAATCTTTATTGGAAGTGTGTGATGTAAGCGTTTCTCACCCTTCTTCCTCAAGGAACACCATTGAGGGAGGGCAGCTCAAAAGCCTTGATATTCTGGCGACATTTCAGTCTCCTCAGTGGTTGTGGCAGCAGAAAAGACATACACGGGAGAAGGAGATCGGAAGCAGTGTTTACATCATTGGATGGCGGCCAAGGCTTCAAGTCTTCTCTTGCGTCACACCTGCTGCTCAGTGGACTCTCAGTTCCCAGAGTGAGCTCACTCATAGGGCCCCACGGACCAAAGCAAAGATCATGGCCTAGCGAATCATGAGGTCAGAACGCGCAAGTGTGAATGCAGGACTCGTTCTCGCTGCAAGTGGGTGGACATCCCCTGAGATGAAGGTAAATGGCACTAAGGGCTAGGAGGCTACATGGCCTCACTTAACTTTACTCTTCCTGGAGCCTGGCAGCAGTTAACGTATCACAGGCACGTCTCCCACGTCTTTCTTTCTCCATGGCATGATCGCGCTCATGCCTCCTGAGGTCCCTGGGCCTCTGAATCTTCATCCTCCGATGAGCTCTCATCCTCCTCCATTCCATTCTCTGGCAGGGGAGCGGAGTCGCCTTTCCCTCCTTTGCCTCCTCCCTTGCATTAGGACTCTGACACAGGCAGCATCGGGCCCTGGATCCATTTCTGTTTTTGCCCTCGCCCTGAAAGGCAACATTGAAGATGTGAATGATTCAAGGGGCAAGAAAGTGAAGCTCAGAAGATGAAAGGTTTGGAAACTATAAGGGTCCATAGTTTTTCCTGCCCTACTTCATGGTGGCTGATGCCACCTTGCGCCTGAGAGACTAGCACACACATCGAGGTGACCAAGATGGCATTGCAGATATAAAACATCTTGAGCCCTGTGTGGGATGCTAAAGTTAAATTGAGCTGAGTGACCCAATCTGTGCTCCAGTCTCCGATGTAGCATATTAATGACCCAATCGGTTGTTTAAAAAATCATTTACGGGAAGTGGGCATTGCTGGCTAGGCCAGCACTTATTGCCCATCCCTAATTGCCCTTAAGGTGGTGGTGAGCTGCCTTCTTGAACCACTGCAGTTCCACGTGGTGTGGGTACACCCACAGTGCTGTTAGGGAGGGAGCTCCAGGATTTTGACCCAGTGACAGTGAAGGTACGGTGATATATTTCCAGGTCAGGATGGTGAGTGACTTGGAGGGGAACTTGCAAGTGGTGATGTTCCCAACTATCTGCTGCTCTTGTCCTTCCAGATGGTAGTGGTTTTGGGTTTGGAAGGTGCTGTCTAAGGAGCCTTGGTGAGTTCCTGCAGTGCATCTTGTAGATGGTACACACTGCTGCTACTGTGTTGGTGGTGGAGGGAGTGAATGTTGTGGATGGGGCGCCAATCAAGCGGGCTGCTTTGTCCTGAATGGCGTCAAGCTTCTTGAGTGTTGTGGGAGCTGCACTCATCCAGGCAAGTGGGGAGTATTCCATCACACTCCTGACTTGCACCTTATAAATGGTGGACAGGCTTTTGGGTGTCAGGAGGTAAGCCACTCGCAACAGGATTTCTGGCCTCTGGCACGCTCTTGTTGCCACAGTATTTGTATGGCTAGTCCACTTCAGTTTCTGGTCAATGGTGACCCCCCAGGATGTTGATAGTGGGGGATTCAGCAATATTAATGCCATTGAATGTCAAGGAGGGATGGTTAAATTATTTTGTGTTGGTGATGGCCATTGCCTGACACTTGTGTGGTACGAATGTTACTTGCCACTTGTCAGCCCAAACCTGGATATTGTCCAGGCCTTGCTGCATTTGGACATGGGCGGCTTCAGTATCTGAGGAGTCACAAATGGTGCTGAACATTGTGCAATCATCAGCGAACATCCCCATTTCTGACCTTATGATGGAAGGAAGGTCATTGATGAAGATGCTGAAGAAGGTTGGGCCTAGGACACTACCCTGAGGAACTCCTGCAGTGATGTTCTGGAACTGAGATGATTGACCTCCAACAACCACAACATGGTCAATGAGTGGAAGCTCTTTGGCCTGTTAGGAATGTCAATTCTGGTGAACATGTGACAGGCCTTCAGTGATGGAATGCCCTTTATGCCAAATGTGCCTTCTTCACTATTGCCTGCGTTCACAAATTCTAAATTCCCCTGTGTTACTCATGAGGTGCAGTGACTGTGATGTGAAGCCACTGAGTTCTGAGTGGCCCTTTAACAGCGCTGATGAAGCCATTGGCTTTCAGCGGCTTTCATCACAAGGAGCTCTTCCTCCTTTCTTTCTAAGCAGACTCCTGTTCACTCTTGCGGCAACAAGAAGTTGGAGGGTGACCTCAGAAAGCCCTCTTGTATTCGCCTTCCCCCCTCACTGCCTTTCCACAGCCTTCTCTCCCCCTGCCCCCTTTATGCTCACCCTTCCCCCACCTCACTGCCATTCCACAGCCTTCACTCCCCGTTGCCCCCCTTGTGTTCGTCCTTCCCCCATCATTGCCATTCCACAGCCTTCACTCCCCCTGCCCCCTTTATCCTCACCCTTCCACCCCCCTCACTGCCATTCCACTGCCTTCCTTCCCTGTTGCCCACCTTCTGTTCATCAGCCCCACCTTGCCTCATAACCCACCCCCGGTTGAATTGCTGTGAAGTGGAGGGCTGTATGAGTACCACAGCACAGTGGTGTTCTTTGGGACAATGTAGGCAAAGAGCAGGAGCGGATCAAACCCTACAGTCCCAGCGGAGTGGAGTTCATCGTAGCATGACCAACGCAGTGCCACGGCAAGTAGGCTCTGTATGCTGCACTCACCTCGAAGTTACGAGCGAACTGAGGACTGACTGGTGCACGCCACCCCTTTTCAAACAGGTTGGAGGCTGACGTCACCTCCAGCTGGCCTGACGCAAGGTTGCAATGCCTGACAAGGTTCAGGTGAGCAGCTGTTTTCATGAGCATTCATGAGATGTTAATGAATGCAACTGGAATTCACACCCCCGGTCGGCTGGGTAACCGATCCACCATCGGGAGAATTGCAAGCTGCTCCTACCGCGGCGGGATTTCCGACATTTTGCCTGTCAGCCTTCAGCGCCTGAGCCCTTCAGGAGCAGAGTGTCACTGGTCACAGATGCTGAAGAGATGGGGGCGTCAGCCCCACCTTAAAGGTTCTGAGAGCACACAGAGAGAGAGTGAGAAAACTCTGTGTCTCCTGCCCACGACATTCTGGCAGCAATGACCAGCACCATCGAGGCGCCGGAATCAGTATTGTGTCCAAGGAGTGTGAGGCCGGACCATCACTTTGGTCTGAAGGCTGCACAGAGCACAGGGAAGGGATTCTGGCCTGACCTGCCTTTATCTTGTGCAGAAAGGTTTCATATCTAAGTGACACAAACGCTGCTCATCAGAACAAGGAGCCATAGGCAGGGAGGCATTCTTGAGAGTTTATTGACAATAGTGGACATTAAGTACAAGTGATTAATACCCATGCCCAGGCTGTGCAACTAATTCTTCTTCTGGTCATAAACCAGCTGATCGCCGCCATGTTGTGGTATCGGCTGGTCACTTTGACCCCTCCCCAGGACGTTGTCACTAAAATCCAGAGAATGCTCGTTGACTTCTTCTGGGACAAAAGATTGCACTGGGTCGCTGCTGAGGTTCTGAGTCTCCCGCTTAGGGAGGGCGGTCAGGCGCTAGTGTGCCTACGCACACAGGTGGCGACTTTCCGCCTTCAGACCCTGCAGCGATACCTTTACGATGAGCCCCCTCCGAGATGGTGTGCCCTGATGACGTATTTCTTCCATCAGGTGCACGGCCTGAATTATGAGGTGCAGCTCCTGTTTATAGAGCAGAGGGGCCTCGGTGGCTCCTTGCAGGCTTTGCCCGTCTTTTACCAGGACCTGATCAAAGTCTGGAACATGGTCGCCTCGCGACGCAGCTCTCCCCCGTCAGGAGTAGCGGCTATCGTCAGATATGGACGTGCTGGGTGGCGGAGGATTGGGCTGGATGCTTCCACACTGTGAGTATCCGGTTCGCGGCCGATGCCATTCGAGACCTTAGGACGGTCGTGCTCGGACCCGACATTATACGGGGCCTCGAGGTGGCCCAGGTGCGCGGTGGTCTTCCTGCTAAGCATTCCCCTGTTCGGATGGAATTCCACATTGGCCCCAAGCCCCGAACCTTCCCGCGGGTGCTGGTGCCCCACAATATGAGCCGCCTCGGGGACATGCCCTCCGTGCCATTTGGCACGGTGCGGAGGAGCTTTCTGTATGGACTGCTGCTGCACACCTTCCATTTTCTCGCCTTCACCCGTCGCCCGGACACGCCCTGGCGTGCCTTGTTGCCGTCCGGCGGTGGAGGTCCCCATTGGGAGGCCCTCTACGGAGGTGTCCTCCCCCTTTCTATCGGGGACCTGGGTTGGAGGGTGTTGCATGCAGCAGTCCCCTACAATCGGAGAATGTGTAGGTTCACGGACTTCCAGGATACCTGCCCTTTTTGTGGTCTTGTGGAATCCATGGACCATGCTTAAATAGGGTGTGGTAGGGTGCACTCCCTTTTCAGTTACTTAAAAAACCTTTTGTTACTGTTTTGTTTGCACTTCAGCCCCACGCTCCTGATCTACGGACACCCGGTGCTGGGGGGGGTCGGGAAGGAGGAGGACCTCCTCGTGAACCTGCTCCTGGGCCTGGCCAAGTTGGCCATTAACAGGTCCAGGCAGTGGGCGATTGAGGGGGTCGTCCCGCCCGATTGTTTGTCCCTCTTCCGCGGCTACATTCATGGCCGGGTGTCCCTGGAGAGGGAGCACGCGGTGTTTGCTGGCACCATCGAGGCCTTCCATGCCCGGTGGGTACTGGGGGGAGGCTGGGGTGCTTTATCGACCCCTTTAATCAGATTTTGATTTGATGTTTGTAAGTTTCCTTTAAACGTTGGCCTTGGATTTACAGCTGACCTGACTTAGGGGCTGCGTTTGTTTTGTCCCTGATTTTGTTAATTTAGTTTATTTGGTTGACTCTAAAAGAGTTAATTCTTCTTAACTGTCCTCAAACTTCTGTTACATCTTGGTGCTCCCTGGACATCCACAGGGAGGCAGAAGCAGCCTGTTGACTGCAACGCCCAGTCTGTGATGACCTTGGCCGGTGTCCTGTGGAGGGCTGAGACTTGGGGCCCCCCATCTGCTTTCAGGGTCCTGCTGTGTGACTTGTGGGGGCTTGCCTTTGCAGTTCCAGCAACTGTAGCATAACCAAGTTCAGAGGCTCCTCATCTGACTCCAAGTGCCAGACACCAAGGTGCCCTTGTCGCTGCCTGATGTGGATCAGACAGTGCGATGTGCTCCGCAGATTGTGATCCCAAGGCTACTGCTGAGCTTGGTCCCACCAAGGGTTGTGACTCTGTGAAGTGACGGGACTTCAAGGAGGATGCCTTTAGGGATTGCTCTTCGGAGATTTCTTTGTGGCTTGTTTGGAGGCCTTGGGTCATGGACTCCGTTGGTTGTTTCCCGGATGTGCCTGCGAAAGCAAGGGGAGATAATTAGTGCATGGCAGTGGCCTGTGAAAGAGGACACATCACTCACAGCATAGTCGTCTGATGGATGTTGCACTGCTGGACCCTCACTTGGTCGAGCACCGCTGACCTCACCGTCAGCACAGGATTGGTTCAGATCCTCGCCGGCCAGCTGGATGGCTCCGGTTTCAAAGTCCGTGAGGACCTTGATTTCAGGCAATCCATCACCGGTCAGCGACCTCTCCCTCTTGTGTGCCATCTTGTCCTGCATGGATAGAGATGGAGAGAACGTAAGCAGGATGCCTGCCAGGCCAGATGATAAGTATGCCTGGCCTGTGTAGGTGGTGAGTGGTCCCATGGATGGGATGAGGACAATGAAGATGAGTGTGAGAGAGTGAACGTTGGTGTTCCTTAAACCGGCAGTGAGTGAGGGCCCTGTGGTTGTGTGATGGGTTTGTGAGTGTGTGTGAGATGAGAGTGATGAGAAGAGTGACTTACCCTTTTGTTACTGTTTTGTTTGCACTTCAGTCCCACGCTCCTGATCTACGGACACCCGGTGCTGGGGGGGCATGGGGAAGGAGGAGGACCTCCTCGTGAACCTGCTCCTGGGCCTGGCCAAGTTGGCCATTAACAGGTCCAGGCAGTGGGCGATTGAGGGGGTCGTCCCGCCCGATTGTTTGTCCCTCTTCCGCAGCTATGTTCATGGCCGGGTGTCCCTGGAGAGGGAGCACGCGGTGTCTGCTGGCACCATCGAGGCCTTCCTTGCCTGGTGGGCACCGGGGGGAGGCTAGGGTGCTTTATCGACCCCTTTAATCAGATTTTGATTTGATGTTTGTAAGTTTCCTTTAAACGTTGCCCTTGGATTTACAACTGACCTGACTTAGGGGCTGTGTTTGTTTTGTCCCTGATTTTGGCGGAGTGGAGGAGATCATTCATCTATTCCAGCATTGGGTGGCTGTCCCCTTTTGCCACAGCTGCCACCGCCTCCCAAGCAGGATCGGTGATGTTGCTGCCCATCCTGCGGCCAAAGCAGGGTAGTTGACATCCACGCCCAGCTTCCATGGCATCCAAAAGTCACTCAAGGGACGCGTCCTTAAACCTGGGGGCTGCAGTCTTTTTTCCTTTCGGGGCCATGTCTTCTGTGCAGCAGACTTGGCTGGAAGCACTGAGATGTGTGCATGCGGCTGCACTTTAAATATGACGCCCGGTGTGATGAAGCAGTGAGGTGATGGCATGGCGGGCAAATAAGGGCCCACCCTCCATCAAAATGGCATGTTTCCCAGGAATGCATAACTAATGCAATGGGTTTGAGATGATGTGGCATGAGAAGCCACCATTGCGGCCAGCGGGAGAACATACTTTTCCCTGCCCTCTACCGTGCTTAGTGCAAATCTGGGACGATTCTGCACATAATCTCAAAATCAGAGCCAGGCCTGGACAGAAAATGCTGGACAAATCCAACCCAGTCAATTACCGCCCCATCAGTCTCCTCTCGATCATCAGTTAAGTAATGGAAGGAGTCATCAACAGTGCTATCAAGCGGCATTTTCTTAGCAATAACCTGCTCACTGACGCCCAGTTTGGGTTCTGCCAGGACCACTCAGCTCCTGACCTCATTACAGCCTTGGTTCAAACATGAACAAATGAGCTGAATTCCTGAGGTGAGGTGTGAGTGACTGGCCTTGACATTAAGGCCGCATTTGACCGAGTGTGGCATCAAGGAGCCCAAGCAAAACTGGAGTCAATGGAAATCGGGGGAAAATTCTCCACTGGTTGGAGTCATACCTAGCATAAAGGAAGATGGTTGTGGTTGTCAGAGGTCAGTCATCTCAGCTCCAGGACATCGCTGCAGGAGTTCCTCAGGGTAGTGTCCTCGGCCCAACCGTCTTCAGTTACTGAATCAAGACCTTCCTTCCAACATAAGGTCAGAAGTGGGGATTTTCGCTGATGATTGCACAATGTTCAGCACCATTCACGACTCCTCAGATACTGAAACAGTCCATGTCCAAATGCAGCAAGACCTGGACAGTATCCAGGCTTGGGCTGACAAGTGGCAAGTAACACTTGTGCCACACAAGTGTCAGGTAATGACCATCTCCTAGAAGGGAGAATCCAGCCAGCGCCCCCTGATGTTCAATGACATTAACATCACTGAATCTCCCACTATCAACATCCTGGGGGTTACCATTGACCAGAAACGGAACTGGATTAGCCATTTAAATACCGTGGCTACAAGAGCTAGGAATTGTGCAATGAGTTAATCACCATCCACAAGGCACAAGCTCCCCACTTGCCTGGATGAGTGCAGCTCCCACAACACTCAAGAAGCTTGAAACCATCCAGGACAAAGCAGCCCACTTGATTGGCACCACATCCACAAACATTCACTCCCACCACCACCAACGCACAGTGGCAGCAGTGTGTACCATCTACAAGATGCACTGCAGGAATTCACCAAGGCTCCTTCGACAGCACCTTCCAAACCCATGACCACAACCACCTAGAAGGACAAGGGCAGCAGATAAAAGGGAACACCACCACCTGGAAGTTCCCCTCCAAGCCACTCACCATCCTGACTTGGAAATATATCACCGTTCCTTCACTGTCGCTGGGTCAAAATCCTGGAACTCCCTTCCTAACAGCACTGTGGGTGTACCTACACCACATGGACTGCAGTGGTTCAAGAAGGCAGCTCGCCACCACCTTCTCAAGGGGCAATTAGGGACGGGCAATAAATGCTGGCCCAGCCAGCGAAGCCCACATCCCGTGGATGCATAAAATAAAACCATTGATATGAGAAGCTGGGGAATACTTTTTCACACCCAGGGTGGTAGAAGTATGGAACTGTCTCCCACAAAAGCAGTAGGTATTAGCTCAATTAATAATTTTAAACATGAGATTGATAAGTATTTGCTTGACAAGGTTATGAAGGGACATGGAGCCAAGGCTGGTGATGAAATTAAGGTCTAAATCAGCCATGGAATTATTGAATAGCAGAACATGTTCCAGAGGCTGAATGGCTGAGTCCTGTTCCCCTGTCCCTAAAGGGTTTGGCAGCAATCAGACATTTCTTTGCTTTTTTAGTTGAATGGACAATTGTGCCATGCTGTCAGTTAGTAAGGCAGTTTAAAAGGCCGTATGAAATAAAAACAGAAAGTTCTGGAAAGCCCAGCAGGTCTGGCAGCATCTGTGGAGAGAGAAACAGCACTAACACTTTGTGCCCAATATAACTTCTTCAGAACAAGAAGAGTAATATTGGACTTGAAACATTAACTCTGTTTCTCTCTCTACAGATACTGCCAGACCTGCTGAGTTTGTACAGCACTTTCTGTTTTTATTTCAGTTTCCAGTATCTCAGTATTTTGCTTTTATAAATGGCTATATGCAGGGCAAGCACTTCAGTGAACAGCTACTAACTCCCTTCCCTTGTATAGGACAAGAAGACCTCTCCCTTCAGTTGGCTCCTGGTACAGTATAGGCAATGCCCTGTAATCAGCTACACAATCAGTTACCAGCATAATACAGGCAAAGCTCTCCAATCAGCAGCTATACTAATTCTCTGCTACTGTATAAGTCTGATGACCAAATCTATCGCAAGTCTGTGTACAGTGTGAAGCCCTAAAGCACTCTTTATCTCCAGCCCATATACAATGTGGAGCCTTATTCCCAGATGTTATCTGCAACCCCAACTATAAAGACAGGTTGAGTTCCCAAGTAATGGTATCCTCAACCTCTGGTACACTTCAGGCTGAACTCTTCCACCAGCTACGGAAATCACGACAAAGAACTTTGACTTCTCGAAGTGTGCTTATAATTGTCATGTGCAAGAATATGTTTTGAGAAATTCTCAATCAACCTTGAGTTTGGAAAGCAATAATTCCTTGAACGACTGAATCCATAATGGATTCAATCAGAATTCTGAGCGGTACTGATAATTGGTAGAGTTTATTTCAGAACTATATAGAGGTTTAGTCACATTTTGAGTATTACATTCAGCTCAGGGAGAAGTGGCACATCCAAGACCTGGAGTCAATGTAGGGAAAGGGCTAGGAGGCTGATCACTTGGGAAAATTGAAGGAAAGGACTCACAAAAAAACTATCATAACCCCAGGAAATCACGAAGCACTAGTTTATGCCAATAAAGTACTTTCAAAATGTATTCGCTGGTGTAATGGAGCAGCCAATTTGCACACAGCAAGCTCCCACAAACAGCAATGAGAGACATGACTTGATAATTTTGGTGGTGTTAATTGAGGGATTAACATTGGTCAGGACATTGGGGTAATTCCTCTACTCTTTTCCAAATAATGTCATGGGACCTTCTGCTTGAGAGGGCAGACAGGACCTCTGTTTCATATCTCATCTCAGGAGACAGCAGTTCTGACAGTGCAATGCTCTTTTGGAATATAAACTTGGGTTATGTGCTCTGGACTGGGACTTGAACCTTCTGAGGAGAGACTGCTAGTCACTGAGCCACGGCTGTCACTCAAGTTAAAAAATCTCAGTATCTCAACAAGGCATTAAAGTGAGAGGAGACCTTAAAGGAGGCACAGGAGGTATTAAGTCAATCAGCCAAGGTTATTTTGGAGTTTCAAGTTGTATAATGATTTCCAGAGAAGAGAAAATAGGTACAGGCTGATGAAAGATTAATTCAGGACTGGTGTTGGATGTAACTGATATCTGGAAGGAGAGCAGAAAGAAATCATTCCAGAGACAGTGCAATGCTGCAGTGGGGGTGTTTTGTTTGGTGGAGCAATTGAGCTAATTCCCCATTTGTATTTGTTTTTGTGAGTGTGTCTGGCATCGTTTGAGTTCAGTTCCAAATTAATGCAAATCAGTAGCAAAAACTAGTCCTAACTTTTTTTTTGTTCATTCATGGTATGTGGGTATCACTCGTTGGGCCAGCAATTATTGCCCATCCCTAATTGCCCTTGAGTAGATGGTGGTGAGCTGCCTTCTTGAACCACTGATGTCCATGTCGTGTTGGTACACCCACAGTGCTGTTAGGGAGGGGGTTTCAGGCTATCGACCCAGCGACAGTGAAGGAACGGTGATATATTTCCAAGTCAGGATGGTGAGTGGCTTGGAGGGGAACTTCCAGGTGGTGGTGTTCCCATTTATCTGCTGTCTTTGTCCTTCTAGATGGTAACAGTCATGGGTTTGGAAGGTGCTGCCTAAGGAGCCATGGTGAGTTCCTGCAGTGCATCTTGTAGATGGTACACACTGCTGCCATTGTGTGTTGGTGGTGGAGAGAATGAATGTTTGTGGATATGGTGCCAATCAAGCGGGCTGCTTTGTCCTGGATGCTGTCAAGCTTCTTGAGTGTTGTGGGAGCTCCACTCATATAGGCAAGTGGAGAGTATTCCATCACACTCCTGACTTCTGCCTTGTAGATGATGATCAGGCTTTGGTGAGTCAGGAGGTGAGTTACTTGTCACAGGATTTCTAGCTTCTGACCTGCTCTTGTAGCTACAGCATTTATATGGTTGGCCCAGTTCAATTTCTGGTCAATGGTAACCACCAGGATGTCGATAAAGGACGGGGGGGGGCGTTCAGTGATAGTAATGCCATTGAATGTCGGGGGACAATGGTTAGATTCTCTCTTGTTGGGGATGGTCATTGCCTGGCACTTATGTGGCATGCATGTTACATGCCGCTTGTTAGCACAGCCTGGATATTGTCCAGGTCTTGCTGCATTGGCACTAACTATGGCATGACTGAGTTTATGTTTTTCAGTGTTTCCATTTTTAATGCACAAATTTGTGTTCGTATAAATAAATATATATATATATATATATACAATCTCAACAGAGTTATTAATCAGATTTCTGATTTATAAGAGCACACAATGACTACTCTTGACTGGCTTCCTATGTTCCGCTTTCTGTAAACTTGAAATCATCCAAAACTCAACTGTCTGTGTCCTCACTTGCACCAAGTCCACATCATCCATCTACCTACTCTGTTCACTCACCTACACTGATCCCAATTACTTCAACTTTAAAATCCCCATCCTTGTTTTCAAATCCCTCCATGCCCTTGACCCTCCCTATCTCTGTTTTGTCCATCACCCCCAAAAACCTCCAAGATTTCTGCACACCTCCAATTCTGACCTCTTGAGCATCCCCTATTTTAACATTCCATCCTTTGTGACCATGCCTTCAACTGCCTCAGTCCCAGGTTCTGGAATTCCCTCCTTAAACCTCACTGCCTCTCACTTTCCTCCTTTAAACCTTTCCTGAAAAGTTACCTCTTGGACCATTTTCCTTAATATCTCATTATGTGGTTCGGTGCCAAATTTTATTTGATAACGTTTCTGTGAAGTGCCTATGACGGTTTATTATCTCAAAGGCACTATATAAATACCATTTTTTGGTGTTGTTGAGTGAAACAATTTCCTCCTGTTCTGCAGGAACCTACAACCTCTTCCCCCCACAATACACAGTCTAATTACCTCTTAAATAACACAGGGATTTCATTTGCTTTCGTACCACACAAAATAAATTAAATCTATAAATTGGCAAACTCATTTCAGGCAGACCTTAGGGAAAGATTTTGTCTTGCTATTTTTATTGAAATTGGAAAGCACCTTTCTTTTCAGACACATTTAGATTTCTGTTACAAGTGGAATGTAGATCAAATCACCCCATTTACAAGATGGTTGGATGAGGGAAAATGTAAGCGTGGTGCTGATGCAGGGAGAGCCGGTGGTTTCAATGTAAGTCACCAGTGCAGGGAAGGGATTGGGTGGAACTTTGGTTTTACATTCTCCTCGATATTAATCTCCGTTGATTTTAATGCAGAGTGACCCAGGCATGGGTTGTAAACTGAGAGTTGCACCCAATCGCCTCAGTTTCCTGATGGCCACATTAGATTAAAATTATCCTGTCATTATTGTAGCTGGTTAGGTCCTCCAACTGCATTATCCTGGACCAGGAGGTGTTTAGTGTTAACACTGGGTGCACTGAGTGTACAATATTTCTCATTCCTCAAGAAAAACTCAAACGTCTGATGAAATGTGATGGCGTCATGTGCAAACAGATTGGGCGTTTTTTCAAAATGTATCATTTCATGGGGGTGTGAGCATCACTGGCTATATCAGCATTTATTGTCCATCCCTAATTGCCCTTGAGAAGGTGGTGGTGAGTTGCCTTCTTGAACCGCTGCAGTCCATGTGGTGTTGGTACACCCACACCGCTGTTAGGGAGGGAGTTCCAGGATTTTGAAGGAACGCCGATATAGTTCCAAGTCAGGATGGCGAGTGACTTGGAGGGGAACTTGCAGGCGGTGGTGTTCCCACCATTTAAATGAAAATGTCCAACAGGTACTCAAGCTGGGAATGCTCTCGCAGAATCCCCCAGCTGCCTGCTGTTGCTTCCAGCTGAATTCTCGTTTTCCAATGATTTTCTGCCAAAGTTATGATAACCCAGTTGCACAAAAGCTCCAAGGAATTTCCCTGTGACAGTGTTGCTTTGAACAAGATTATTGCAGAGTGCTGCCCCAAGTTGCTATTCATGCTTACAAGCACAGGGTGATGTGAAAACAATGAAATGCCCCAAAATGTGGTTCATTCCAAGGCCCTGCATGATTCAGCCACTTGACATGGCTGCTGAAACCCTCATCCATGCCTTTGTTTCTTCCAGACTTGATTATTTCAATGCTGTCCTGTCCAGCCTTCCATTTTCCGCCCTTCAGAGATTTGAACTCATACAAGACTCTGCTGTCCGTATCTTAACTTGCACCATGTCATGTTCACCCACCACCCCCTGTGCTCTCTGACCTACATCGGCTCCTGTTACAATAATGCCTCGATTTTAAAATTCTCATCTTTGCTTTCAAATATCTTCATGGCCTCACCCCTCTCTATATCTGTAATCTGCTTCAGCTCTACAAGTCTTCAAGACCTCTGAGTTCCTCCAATTTGCACCATCCCCTGCGATTTTAATCATTCCAGGATTGGTGACTGTGCCTTCAGCTGCTTGAACCCTGCCTCTCAAAATCCCTCTTAAAACCTCTCAGCATCTCTCTCCTCCTTTAAGAATCTCCTTAAAACCTATCACTTTGATCAAGCTTTTGTTACCTGTCCTGATATATCCTTATGTGGCTCTGGGTCAAAGCTCGACTGACAATCGCTCCTCTGAAGTGCCTTTGGAAGTTTTACTATGTTAAAGCTGCTACATAAATACAAGTTGTGGTTGTTGGCACCGAGGCGTAAAGACCAGAAGATAAAAACAGAACTACCTGGAAAAAATCAGCAGGTCTGGCAGCATTGGCGGAGAAGGAAAGAGTTGACGTTTCGAGTCCTCATGACCCTTCAACTCTGTTTTTTAAGACCAGAAGACCCTGGGTTGGGCTTTTGTTCTTTGCTGAATTTGTTGATTTCATTGCAACCAACCAACTCGTAAAATTAGTGAAATAATCACACAAATCTTAAATATAGCATGCAGCACCAATGAAACACATTCTGTGCCTAATTTACACACCAACACTGACTCTGCAACATTGGCTATGGGGGTGGTATCACATTGCAGGAGTGTGATCTTGTCTCTGCCATTGGCAAACAAGTTTGAGTCGTTGTCATTGAACAGCAATCAGAAAAAAAGAGGGGAGATTGGGCAGTGTTCCTATTCCTTGGGCAGGGTTTTTCCGATGGCAGTTTTTCCCACCCCCTCCAACCCAAGGCAGGAATTTTTCAGCCCCTCGCGTTGGCGGGATCTTCCGGTCGCTGAGGGGTCTGGAAAATTCCGGCCTAAGAGTCGGGGAAGGGTACCCGTGTCGGTCATAGCAGCTCCACAGCCATTTAACACTCTAAGGAGCAAATAGCCGTCTGGTGGCACAAAACTTGAGTATTGCTGAGAAAAGACATTTTACCGAAGTTTATCATCTTCCTGATGAGTTCAGGGTGAAAAGCTTCAACAAAATTTCTTTTTTCAGCAATGCTCTAAGAAGCTTTAATTGGCTGGAGACAGGACTTCCTCCCCTCACTTAGGCAGAAGCCCCACCCCAGAGTGCAGCCGGCCAATTTGATAGGCTGGCAGCTCTGTGGCTGCAGCAGCGCCAGTGGCTGCAGTGGCCAGGAGTGGGACTGCAACTAGTCCCATTGTCCAGGACCAGGTAAAGTGCAGGGGGGGGGGTCTCACGGCGGTGAGCGGAGGTGAGGCCCAGGGGGGATGGGGGAAGAGGGGCGGTGGTCTCGATAGAGATGCTGGGGGGCGGGGGGGTGGGGAGGGAACACCCAAAGTGGGCAGACGCTGGGGGAGGAGTGCTCAATGCGTGAAGGGGGCTTTGAGGGAGGGCCCCCCCTTCCTGCCCGAGGCCTAAGCAGGGTGACCTGCCGGGCTTCCCCTGCCCCTGACCTCCTCCGGCCAGCCTCAAAATTGAGCGAGGGCAGGAAGCGGCCCTTAAGTGGCCAATAATTGTGGACAGCTTGGTAGGGGGGGGAGGGTGGGGTGAGGTGGAAGGGTGGAGGGCAGGCCACTGGGAATTTTACTGGCCACTCCACATCTCCACTTTTGGGTGGGGGACTGTAAAATTCTGCCCTTGGTCTATATTCAGTGGATCCTGCTGGGAAGTGTATATTAGTGGAGAGTGGATAACGGATGAGGATGGGTTTGAACTTGGCTGCAGTGCTTCCCGTCCTGGCCAAGCAGCCTGCTGATGTTTTGAATAGAGCTGTCCAAAATGATGAAGGGGTTTTCTTGGAGTCACAAAGGAGAAACAGCTGTTTCTACCGGCAGGAAGCTCGGCAACCAGAAGGGGAAGATGGGAGACGGTCGAGTCATAGAATGATTCAACACAGAAGGAGGCCATTTGGCCCTTCGTACTTTTGCTGGCTCTTTGAAAGAATTATCTAATAAGTGCCATTCCACTGCTATTTTCCCATTGCCCTGTAAATTTTCTCCCCTTCAAGTATTTATCCGATTCCCCCTTTGAAAACCACTATTGAATCTGTCTCCACTGTCCTTTCAGGCAACCCGTTCCAGATTGTACCTCAATGTGTACGTATTTTCTCCTCATGTTGTCTTTGGATCTTTTGCCAATAACCTTAGCTGGGAGAGACCTGATGGGCCGAATGGGCTCGTTCCTTGCTGTAAATTTCCATGATTCTATGAAATTCTTTTGATTCTGAACTTGTGTCCTTTGGTTAATGAACTTCCTGCCTATTTACTCTATTCAAATCATTCTTGATTCTGCACACTTCTATCGAACCTCATCTTAACCTGCTCTAAGGGGAACACTGTATGACCCCAAAGAGGCGAACAGCATTGTACGCTTCCTGAATAACAACCGATTGCCATTACTCTTTTCTGTTTCATAGTCAATTTTATGTCTTGACTAGAAAAGAGCAATGTTCAAGCTGATCAGGGTCACAGTCAGTTTTAAATTGGAGATTCAAAAATAAAGAATTAAATTATCAAAATCCATTTCACCCGCTCCGCCAAGTAATTTTTCCCATTTCCCCTATCGGCAAACTACAATGTTCCTATTAATGAACAAGCTAATGTAAATTATATACTTAATTTCTTTTTTTAATATTTACTTTCTTAGCACCTAAGAGATTCCACCATGTCATTTAACAAAGATATCCTCCCCTCAATTTCTCTCTTTGTCGATGGGGAAAAAAAAAGACCTTAAACGGGAGGGAAATAAATTGCAAATGAGATTTTTGCACAATATCTTCACCTGATTCTTGCAGTTAAGAAGCCTGAAGGGAAGGTCCTCAATGTGTGTAAGTTAGGCACAGAATGTGTTTCGTTGGCGCTGTATGGTATATTTAAAATTTGTGTGATTATCTCACTAATTCTACGAGTTGGTTGGTGATTTAATGTGGTCTGGTTGCAGGCAGGTCACGGGGGGAGGGTTCAGTCCTGAGATGCTTTGGAGGTGACTGGGTCCCAAATTCTGAGACAGAACACTTTGGGCTTGACTTTTAGGCCCCTTTGAGGCTGGGATCAGAGGAAAGTAGTAAAAATAGCACTACTAGCCTGCGTGCTGGTTCCCAACTCCATCCCACCCCATACTGTTTGTGTAGAGGGGGTTAGGGGGTGGGGGAGTGGGGTGGGGAAGAAGGAGAAGGTAGGGCTACCCACCTGCATGCAGCAACAGGTAGCCAGCCCAATTTTTTTTAAAGAGAACTTAAGGCTAATTAAAGGCGATTGACTAGAATATTCCAGTTGGCCTCCAGGTTCCTGCAGGCAGCGGGGGACAGTTCAATTGCTTACTGATGGCCTCCCAGCAGCAGATCGGGGGGGTGGGGGAGCGGGGGGCAGAGTTCCAGGAAGGCCTAGAGGCCCTCTCTGCCTCCTTGGGTACTACATCAGCCACAGGCCACACTGGAGAAGAGATTTCCCCCACTCCCCCACCCCTCACCAACAGCGGTGACCCGGCTGCAAAACCCATTTTTAAAAAATGGGAACTTTAAAAAAGTTGGAGAGAGGGCATCTCTATTTTAAAGCTGCCCTCGCCTTCACTTACTTTCCTTGAGCTGCTGTTCCTTTGAAGCTGGGAGACCTTTGGCCTCCAGCTTCAAGGGCCCAAGTCCCCACTGTCATTAAATGAATGGTGAACCTGCCCTCTGGCCACCATTCCAGGGACAATAATATTTTCCTACTTCTGAGATATGTGTGTGTGTCATCACATCTTTTATTATTTTTCTTGGGTTTAGTAACAAGTAAACTTACTCTTTCCTTGACTCAAGAAAGCCTAGGTTGTTGGCTCCTTATTAAAAAGTAAATACATTTGGATTGGAAAAGGGAAAAATACATTTTAAAAATACCTTAGTTGCGACCAATCGAGGGGGCTTAATAATGGGGAGCCAGTTCACTCCTCCTCACACGGTCGTAACAAGAGCCTTTCATGATCACCAGATGTTCCAAAGCACTTTACAGCCAATGGAGTACATATGAAATGTAGTAACTGTTGTAATGTAGAAAGCACAGCAAGCTCCCACTGAGAGCAATGTGACAATAACCCAATAATCTATTTTTGTGGCGTTGATTGGGGATAAATATTGGCCAGGATACCAGGGATAACTCTCCCACTCTTTTTCAGAATAGTGCTATGGCATAGTTTACATCCACCCAAGCAGGCAGAGGGTGTCTCAGTTTAATAGCACATCTGTCAGTGCAGCACTCCCTTGGCACCGCACTGGACTGTCAACCTTGCTTTTTTTTTGTGCTTAAGCCCACGTGGTTAGGGGTGGGGGGGGGGCGGTGGTTAATCTGTGACTCAGAGACGAGAGTGCTGCCAATTGAGCCACAACTGACATTACTAAAAAAATGTAGTGAGGGAGAAACAAAATTTATATAGAGGCAAAGAATTAGGAATTGCATCGCACAGTGCCCATTTTTCGGGCGCTGTGCAGACAACTAAGCCCACAAAACATCTGGCAGGAAGTAGTGCCCACATCTAGCCTGAGGTGCACCCATGCCATATTAGGCAAGGACAAACAAAAGCCATTCCTTCACCCAGGTCAGGGACAGGTACTAGGCCATTGACCAAGCAAGTAAAGCATTTGAAGCCATTTTGAGAGGGGCTTGCTTCATGATTGGCTTGTCTCGATGGCGACGCACGGAGAAACCAGGCCCGGGGATTGCCCATGACAAGAAAGGTAAATACAACAGCAAAATGCTGAGGATGCTGGAAATCTGAAGTAAAAACAGAAAATGCTGGAGGAACTCAGCATATCCGGCAGCATCTGTGGGGAGAGAAACAGAGTTAACATTTCAGTTCGATCACCTTTCACCAGAACTGTAAGTCACCAGAACAATAGTTCTGATGAAAGGTCACAGACTTGAAATTTTAGCTCCATTTCTCCCTCCACAGATGCTGCCAGACCTGCTGACTATTCTGTTTTTATTTCAGGTAAATAATTCTCTCAGTGGAGAAACAGAAACGGAACCAATTCAGGCCACTCAAAATTATATTTCATGAACCAATTATCTTTCTCAAACTTAAGTTTCCAACATTCAAAATAAGCTTTCTAACGTAACATATTTCACCACATAGTGTGGTGAAATTTACTGATACAATTATACCTTGCGTCATCCAATACCTTCATTAGCGTTTTACTGCACTGGTTTAGTGATTGCAACTCATGGGGCCTCAGCTTCCGATGGAGTGGCTATTGAGCCTGATTGCCATTCCGCTCAAGAGCACTTACATTGAAATCCAGCCAATCCTATCTTATCTGACCTTCCGACTCAGGCCGGGCAACATCTGGGCAGTGCAGTGTGACCCCGGGCCTAGCATTGAGGACTCTAGAGTCACAGGTAAGGAAGCTGCGCCCCCTTTTTTTATGGCACTAGCTCCGGTAAACCTGGGAAGTTTAAAGGTGCAGCCAGGTTTAAAGGTCCTTGACAAGGCCAGGAGAATGTAAGTAGATAAGGTAATTGGGTAGGGTTGTGTGGGGGGAGTGTCAGGCCGGGCCTTCGGGGGTTTGTGGGGGGTGTCGGGTCTGGCCTGGGGGGGCATAGTGTCTGGTCGGGCCTTGTGAGGTGGAGGAAATGTCGGGTCAGGCCTTGTGGGGGCGGGTCAGAGTGCTGTATCGGGTTGGGCCATGGGGGGAGTGTCAGCTGAGGCCTTGCAGGAAGGGAGTGTTGTATTGGGTTGGGTTGGGTCTTGGGTGGGGGTGTGGAGTGTTGGGCAGGACCTTGAGGGTGGGGTGGTGTTGGGGTGAGAGATGGGCCCAGCGGCAGTGTGGTGGGAGGGTGTGGTGTCTTGAATCCAGCCTGGTGCTGGCAGTGGAGGGGGGAGTTGGGCCTGGTGGGGAGAGGTAGTTGGGCTTGGTTGGGGTGGGGTGGGAGGTGTGGGGGTAGCCCTGGGGGTTGGGAACTTCTTGTGGGGTGTGGTAGTCAGGGGTGGGAGGGGGTGCTGCTGGGGGGAGTCCCCTGGGAGGCCAGGAGGGTGGGCGAGTCCTATGTGGATTAGTCGGGGTGTGGGGATACCCGTGGGAGGTGGTAGTCAGGGCATGGGGGTTATCCTGTGAGGGTTAGGGCTTTGGTTGGAGCCCCGTGGAGCGTTAGTGTGGGGCTGTGCAATAGTTACCCAGAAGTTAGGATTGGTTATAACTCTTCTATCATTTTCTGGGTAATTATTGCTGTAAGACAGTTGGAACCATCCAAAGTTTGGGATTGGAATCGCATTTTTGGATGATTCCCAGTGCAAGGCAATTGCCCAGGGAAAGTTTGCACTTCCTAATTGCTGTGCAAACCTTACCTGGGCACTTCTGGGGTGGTGGTGGAGTCGGGGGGGTGGGGGGGGGAGGGGGGGTGGGGGGCGTTGTGCGTGGGGGAATGGAGGGTGGTGGGGGGGCTTTCCCAGTGCATCTGTGGGGTACCCCCCCCCCCACAAAATACAACACCCTGGAGTACAAAAGTTAAGGCCAATGATCTTTGACTGATCACCTCCATGAGGGGGAAAAGAGTCTACCCTGCACAGTGGAAAATATGTAAACACATCAATCCTTTAGAATGTGACTTTTGATCTTGACAGGCTTTTAGCTCATATCTCTCGCAGGTCGAACTTACTAAACCCAGCAGACCCGTCTTATGCTCCCATGCATGCAGTCATTTCTCTGCATGGCTAATGCTAGGTGGTTTATCTTAAGAACGAAAGAACTTGCATTTATATTGCGCCTTTCACAACCTCAGGATATCCAAAAATGTTTAACAGCCAATGAAATACTTTTAAAGGGTAGTAGCTGTGTAATGTAGCTAATTCGTGCCCAGCAAGCTCCCACAAACAGCAATGTGATAATGACCTACTAATCCGTTTCTAGTGATGCTGGCTGAGAGTAAAATATTGGCCAGGTCACCTTGCTGCCCCTCCAAGTCCTGTCGGGGGATCCCACCTGAGAGGGCAGACAAGGCAGCTGGTTAACCTCTTGCCTGAAAGGCAGGACCTCCAACAGTGCAGCACTCCCTCAGTGCTGCGCTCGGAGTATCAGTATGGGTTTTGTAGTCAAGTCCCTGGAATAAGATTTGAACTGACAAGACCTGACTCAGAGACAAGAGTACCACCCACTGAGCCACAGCTGACACCAAAGCAACATGGAAAAAGGCACAAGTCATCTGTAACCCTGTCAATTAACAATGACAGTAGTCAGCACTTTCCTATTTACATGTGAATTGTAACTGAGTTGTGCTAGGTGCTGAGATTGGGGGAACATGTACGGTGCTTGATGTAATGGGGCAAGGAATGGGGAGGATGGGTAAACAATTCTTAAGCAAGGGAGCAGTAGGGAGTAAAGAGAAAGAGAAAAATAATGAACAAAATTTTACCAGGGAGATAATGTGTGCTGCTTGTGCACTCCTTTCTGAGCGACTCATTTGTGCCAGCAGCTTCCCTGCTGTTAAACAAGACAGATTCCCCATGGAGTCAGATCTCTCTGCAGGATCTCATCCCTGTTCTGTAGAGAGAGAAAAAAACTAACACAAGAAAATGAAGTTGCTATAAATAGACTGGCACATTGTACTCGCCGGCACCTGCTAGGAATATTGACAATGCTGACCTCCTCCTCCTCCTCCTCCTCACCCTCCAGGGGCAGTGATAGAAGCTTGGAATCTCAAGTTCAGGAAGGCAGCTTCTGGTAGAGGAATGTGTACTCCCTGTCTGTACATTATGCAAGGTATCTGTTGTAGGGTATTGAAAATTTGCATTATGTAATATAAGGGTATTTGTCATATCAAGGGTTAATGTGGAACTGGAGAACAGTACTACAAAGTACTACATGTTGGGAGAGAGGAGACAGAGTGGTATGGTGAGAATCAAGGAGAAGTCAGCATGAAGTTAGCTCCTAGTTTGGGCTACACTTTGTATGTATGTAAATAGTTATGTGTTACCCATAAATTCTACTGTTCAACATTGCAAGCCTCTGAACCTCTTAGTGAGTCCTACTGAGTAAACCCTTACAACATGGTGGCAGCTCATGAATGAACCCAGAACTGGAGAAGCTGGGGAAGGACCCGGTGTCTGAAAAACCAAAGGAACAACATCCTAACCTGGCGGAAATGCACCTGAAGCGAAGACACAGGCAGTGGTCGCCTAAAAAGATGCTCCATTGCAGACGCGGAGGCTGAAGGGCAGAAGAAAAAAGTCACTGTGCAGCTAAAGGACTCTGCCAGAGCACGTGGAGGTCCATTGTGAATCCCCATCGATTGCAGAGTCAAAGAACCCGGCAAGGGTGAGCAAAAATTTAGTTCAAAGGCTGAATGAGTCTGGAAAAAGTCTTCGGGCTACTAATCAGACAGAGCAGCCTGTTTTGTTATTCACTGCAGCCAGCCCAGGTTCAGAGTTAACACCATACCGCAGAGCGGCTGAGCCCTTTTAAAAAAAATGAACCATTAAAAACTCAGCCAAAGCCAGGAATCACCTTTCAATCGCCCCTTACTGCCTCAAAAATGTTCTTAAGGGACCCAAATCTTTGACTAAAAAATTTGTTACAAGAAATTGACCCCTTTGAACGTGGGTCCACAATTGCCATGAGAGCCCACTAAAACCTGAAAAGTGTGGCAAGAAGTATTGAAACAATAGTTACTGCAGTGCCATCTTTAAAAGTGAAACAGCATTTATAGCTCTACTCCCCTGAGCTGAAAAGCAACCGTGGATAATAAGTTAATCCTGCCAGATCAATTTGGGCTGATACAAGGGCCAGATGAGGCACAGAATTGGGGTCGTTGGCAAGAAATATTTTCAAGATACATGATAGCTTCAGGAATAGGTAAGACAGAGACTGAAGAAGTAAATACACTACTGTACTCAGTAGATCTGATAGTCGATGACATAATTACAAAACAAGGAATAATGATGTTTGAAGATGCTCTAAAACCCTTCAACACCTACTTTAATTTAAAAAGCAATAACATTTTAGAGTGAGTAAAGTTCAACAAGCGAGTCCAACAGTCTGGGGAACCCGTTGACTCTTTCATAAATGAGTGATACAGACTGACTGAAGGCTTTGACTATGGTGACCTTATGTCAGAGCTTATATGAGACCGAATAGTGTTTGAAGTGGCTGATGATGCCCTTTCAGGATGCAGGTGAAAGAAGATCTGACTCTAGAAAGGGCCATTCAATTGGTCAGGCAGCCTGAAATTCACCAACAACACCGGTCCTTTTTACATGGCCTGATGGTATAGAACAACCCCAACTGTCCAGATCATAAAGCAACAAAAGGGCAGGCAGACTCCAGACTAAAGGCGGCAATACCCAACTAGACCACATAATGGTGGGAGACAAGGTCAGCGCTGTGGAGAGAAAAGACCTCACAGGCAGGAGCAATATCCAGCAATCTCTGCTCAGTGTTTCAACTGCAACCGGCTGGGACATTTTGGGAAGCTGTGCAAGTCTAAGACATCAAGGTGTGCAGAGGATCCCAAAACAGTCCATGAGATTGAGGTACCATATCAAGAAGAAGTCCAATCATGCTTCAAGTGTGAGATCAAGGATCCCAGATTCTCCTTTGGAATGTTAACAACTCTGTAAACGGTCACCTCACCAGTTTCAAATTAGATGTAGGAGCCAATGTTATGATCCTCTCAGATAAGGATCCATGGCCGAAAGACCTCTGCCTACAAATGACAGACTCACTACAGTATAGCCTGGGAGTAACCCGAACTTCCAGCTATAGGCATGATCCTAGAACCGGTAAGGTGTGGTGACAAGCAGATATTCGAAGTATTGTATGTCATCCCAGACCAATCCTTTTCTCTCTGAAGCAGGAATGCTCGTGTTGCCTCTTCAAAACGGCAGAAGATGTCAAAACAGTCTCTAGCGTTAACTACACGGAACTGCAAATTCCTGAGAGGTCCACCAATGTAGAGACTATCGACTGGGACGTAAACTCTGAATTATCTTCACTCTTTGCAGAGCTGGTTTGTCCAACTCCTTTGCGGGCGGCAGAAGCTCCTCTTCTCTTCAGATCAGCCAAACCTTTGATAAATGCCACCATACTTTGAGTGGAAGGCACACATGAGAATGACCAGCAACAGAACGGTGAGCCCCAACCTCAGGCTCCAATAGTTGCTGTCACACAACCGGGGAAGACCGTGGCAACGGAACTGCAATTTCCAGCAGAAGTTCACAGCAGCAAGACGATGCCGGAGCAGGAGAGCAGTGACCATCAGCCCACCAGGGCACACCTCCGTCAGGTACAAGGAAAGAACACAGTGCGACGATAAAAGCCAAACATGCAGGCTGAGCTCATGGATGAGCAACATTCAAACTGAATGGAGATAGATCATCAACTCCCAGAGAGATCATGGTGAACCCCACAGTAAAAGAAAACCTATGTTCATTCTATGAAGGAATGGAGTGAACACTCCCTCCGGAAGGAATGGGACAAGCCTATGGTGTCCAAACAAAGCAGATGAGTTGTTCATAAGGAAAAGTTCAACTCCAAGAAGCACAAAAAATGAATCAGATGGAGACAACCAAGTGCCAGAAACACAGAATACCACAATTTTAACTCCAAGCCAACAAAGGCTGCCCAAAGCAACTGAGCCTACAACTCCTCCAAACGTGACCAGAATGAGACCTGGAAGAATTGTCAAGCCTCCAGACCATCTGAATTTATAAAGTCAGAGTCTTAACAGGGGAAATAAGGGATTGCACACAAAGGAAAATTGTACTGTAAACATGTTGGGTATAGACTTGGGGGGAGGTGTAATATAAGGGTGTTTGGCATAGCAAGGGTTAATGCGGGACTGGAGAACAGTACTGCCCACTGTGTGGTTAGAGAGACATATGACAGTAAACAGGAGACAGTTGTATGGAGAGAGTCATGGAGAAGTCAGCATTAAGTTAGCTCTTAGTTTGGGCTATACTTTGTACACATGTAAATAGTTATGTATTACCAATGAATTCTACTGTTCAACTTTACGAGCCTCTGAAGCTTATAGTGAGACCTACTGAATAAACCCTTACACCACATTTTGCATTTTGTCTGCATAAGGCTGCCAAAACAATGTACCAGTAGAGGGAGTCTAGGAGAATAATAGAATCCATAGCATGTGTAATTCTGATTCTGAATTGCTTCTTACTGAATCTTACTGTTTCTTCTAAGAACTTCACACCTGCAGCTATTGTGTCTCTTTGGTTCATGTTTTTATCAAAGTTTAGATTAATGGAATTCAGCAGAGCTCAGTAGTTTGGCGTTCTGATCAAGTTGAAAGGTTGTTAAAAAAACATGCAGGCTCCTTGGTTTTATGAGATGGGCGATAAATGTTGGCCTTGCTAGTGACGCTCATGCCCCATGAACGAATAAAAAAAATTGAGTACAAGAGCGAGGGAGTTATGTTAAGCCTTTACAAATTACTGGAGAGGCCTCAGTTGGTGTGGTCACCACACTTTAAGAAGGGTGCCAAAGCCTTTGAGGGGGCACAGAAGAGATTTTCTGGAATGTTATCTGGGATGAGGGACTTGAGTTATGAGGAGAGATTGGAGAAAATGGGATTGTTCTCCTCAGAGCAGAGAAGACTCAGGAGAAATTTAATAGAAGTGTTCAAAATCGTGCAGGATTTTGATGGAGCCAATAAGGAGAAACTGTTTCCACAGACAGATGGTCGGTAACCGGAGAACGCATGCGATTAGCTAAAGAGCCAAAGGCAACGTGAGGAAATAATTTTTGCTATAACCTGGAATATGCTGCCTGAAACGTTGGTGGAAGCAAATTCATTAGTAACTTTCAAAAAAGAATGGGATAATTGCTTGAAGGGGAGAACAGTGCAGAGCTACAGGGAAAGATCAGGGTTGTGAGATTAATTGGTACTTACCTTTGGGGACAGAGGTGGAGAGGAGTGGACCTGTGGGAGAAACAGACAGGAGAGCGGATAAATAAAACTTGAGGAGCAAGGCCTACTGCACTTAACCTCAGGGAAAGAGCTGGAGAGGTCCAGAGCTCCCTGAGTTTGAAAAAAAAGGAGCAGTGAAATCACAGGAAAGCTGTTAGTTGATTGGCTGGTGTGGCTGGTTAGGGATTGAATCAAAATAACTGGGAGTTCAACAAACATTAAAAAATATGAACTATTAATAACAAATAAGTGAGCAACTGGTAAGTGTTTTCTTCTATTATTAAATGAGGTTCATACCACTTGTAAGATATATTAAGTTTTAATAGGGCTTATCAGTATTAGTAAGATTTATTGACAGTTATAAGGTTTATTGATATTGGTAAAGTTTTACTAGTATTGGTAAAGTTTGCTACCACCGGTAAGATTTATTAGCAGTAGTAATGTTATTAATTAATAGGCAGAAGAATGGCAGGGCCGCTCCAACCCTCGAGAGTGCACATCCTGTGAAATGTGGGAACTCCAGGACACTTTCCTTGTCTTGGAAAACCACTTGTGTGGGAAATGTGAACAGTTGCAGCAGCTTAAGCTCCAGCTCTCGGAACTTAAGCAGCGGCACCTGGAATCATTTTGGTGCATCTGGGAGGTTGACAGCTTTGTGCATGGCATGCTTATAGATGTGGTCACTCCAGCATCTTAAGGGTATTCAAGGCAGGAGGGAATGGGTGACCAACAGACAGTTAAAATGGAACAGGCAAGCATTTCAGGAGCCCCCTGGGTGCACCCCACTCTCCAACCATTCAGTTCTTAATGCTGATGAGAGTGGTGGTTCATCTGGGAGTTACAGAGCCAGAGCCAAGTCCATGGCACCACAGGTGGCAAGCTGTATAAGGAAGACTGGAAAATCAATAGTGGTAGGTGATTCGATAGTTAAGTGAATAATGGGTGTTTCTGCAGCCTCAGCTGTGAATCCATGATGATGTGTTGATCCCTGGTGCCAGAGTCAAGGAGGTCCCTGAGTGACTGCAGAGCACCCTGAAGGAGGAGGGTGAACAGCCAGCAATCATGTCTACACAATTACGAATGACATAGGTAGAAAGAAGGATGTGGTTCTGCAGTCAGAAGTTAGGAAGCTAGGTAGGAAATTAACGAGCAGGACTTCAAAAGTGGTAATCTCTGGAATACTCAGTGCCACCAGCAAGTGAGTATAGAAGTAGGAGGATAAGACAGATGAATGCTTGGCTGGAAAGAAGGTGCAGGAGAGAGGGCTTCAGATTCTTGGGACATTAGGACTGGCTCTTGGGCAATGGGACCATACAGGCCAGATTGGTAGCACCTAAATAGAGCCGAGTTCCTTGGGTGGTGGGGTGGGGGTGGGGGGAAGGGGGTGCGGGGGCACGTGCAGTGTTGCTAGTGCAATCGGGGAGGATTTAAATTAACTTGGCAGGGGTGTGAGAACCAGAAGATAATATCAGACAGAGTTACCATGGCGCACAAAATGTTGGGCAAGATAGATAGCACTAGAATAGAGTGAGAGAAAGTAATAAGGTCTAAATCAGGGTTACTGCGCATGTTTATGAATGTCAATAAGATTGGTGAGTTACAAACATAGATTAATGTGGAAATATGATGTTTTGGCTTTTACGTAGACTTGGCTCAAAGTAGGTCAAGACTGGATGTTAAATATTCCTGGATACAAGGTGTTCAGAATATTTAGAAAATGAAGAAAATGAGGAGGCATCACAGTATTGATTAAAGAGAGCATTGCTGTGCTGGAGAAAGAGGATGTCCCAGAGGGATCAAGGATTCAGATAGAGCGAAGGAACAGAAAAAGGTGCAGTTACATTGCTTGGCGTAGTCTATAGTGGGAAATATATAGAGAAACAAATTTGCAAGGAAATTACAGAGAGGTGTGAAAATTATATAGTTATGACGGGGGATTTTAATTATCCGAATATAGACTGAGACAATCATAGTGTAAAGAGCAAAAAGAGGCACAAGTTCCTAGTGTGTGTTCAGAAGAATTTTCCACAGCCCTATGTTTTCAGTCTAATGAGAAAGGAGGCACTGCTAGACCTGGTTCTTGGGAATATGGTGGGCCAAGTAGATCAAGTAATCCCTCTATCCAGCTCCACCTCTCCCACCCCCCCTTGAACAGCTTATATTTCACCACATTTCTATTTCTCTTTAGTTCTGATGAAGAGTCATACTGACTCGAAACGTTAACTCTGTCTTCCTCTCCACAGATGCTGTCAGACCTGCTGAGCTTTTCCAACATTTTTTGTTCTTGCTTCAGATTTCCAGCATCCACGGTATTTTGCTTTTTATCTTGGATCAAGTGTTAGTAGGGGAACATTTAAGGAATAGTGATCATTGCATCATAAGGCTTATGTCGATTATGGAAAAGGACGAAGAACAATCCAGAATAAGAATAATTAACTGGGGGAAAGCCAAATTCAATTGGGGTAAGAAAGAATCTTGGTTGAATAAATTGGAGTGATAAGTTGGCAGGTAGAAAGGTAGCCAAACAATGGGCCACCTATAAAGAAGATATATAGTCCATGTCTTGCTGCATTTGGACATGGATTGCTTCAGTCTCTGAGGAGTGGTGAATGGTGCTGAACATTATGCAATCATCTGTGAACACCCCCACTTCTGACCTAATGATGGAAGGAAGGTCATTGATGAAGCAGCTGAAGATTGGTAGGCCTAGGGCACTACCCTGAGGCATTCCTGCAGTGATGTCCTGGAGCTGGGATGACTGACCTCCAGCAATCACAACCATCTTCCTTTGTGCCAGGTATGACTTCACCCAGCAGAGAGCTGTCCCTCTGATTCCCATTGACTCCAGTTTTGCTAGGGCTCCTTGATTGTTCTCGGGTGTGGCTAAATCAAGCAGCCAGTTGCCAAACAACAAAAAAAAATTGCATTTACATAGTGTCTTTAACATAGTAAAACACCCCAAGGCACTTCATATGAGATTTATCAAAATTTGACTCCGAGCCACGTAATGAGACATGCTGATACATGAAAGAGGTTACCTTTAATGAACAACTTAAAAGAGGAGAGAGATCGGTGGAGAGGCAAAGTGTTTTCAGGAATTAACTCCAGAGCCTGGGGCCTAGCAAACAAAGGCACAGCCATTAATGGTAAAGCCAGTAAAATTGGGAAAAAAGCACCACCTTATTTACTTTATTCTTTCATGGAATGTGAATGCCTCTGGCTGGGTCGGTGTTTATTACCCATCCCTAGTTGTCCTTGGGAAGGTGATGGTGAGCTGCTTTCTTGAACTGCTGCAGTCCATGTGGTGTAGGTACACCCACAGTGCTGGTAGGGATGGAGTTCCAGGATTTTGACCCAGCGACAGTGAAGGAACGGTGATATATTTCCAAGTCAGGATGGTGAGTGGCTTGGAGGGGAACTTCCAGGTAATGGTGTTATCATCTATCTGCTACCCTTGTGCTTTCTTCCTTTCTGCAGCAGCTCACTAAGGCTGCTTCTACAGCACGTTGCAAACCCGTGACTTCCACCATCTAGAAGGACAAGGGCAGCAGAGAGATGGGAACACCTCCACCTGGAAGTTCCCCTCCAAGTCACTCACCATCCTGACTTGGAAATATATCTCTGTTCCTTCACTGTCACTAGATCAAAATCCTAGCACTCCCTCCCTAACAGCACTGTGGGTGTACCTACACCACATGGACTGCAGCAGTTCAAGAAGGCAGCTCACCACCACCTTCTCAAGGGCAACTAGGGATGGGCTGTAAATGCTGGCCCAGCCAGCGAAGCCCACATCTGTGAAAAACTAAATAAAAGTCCCATAGGAGAGGAGGTGGGAGATGAAACCTTGAGGTGTTTACCTAGTCTCGCCTCAGCCTGTCTTGTAAGCTACATTGTCAGGTTTCTGAATAGGGATGAATATAATGATGTGTTAATTTCATTATCTTTTGTCATCTTTGAACCAAACACAAGAAGGAAAACAGCAGTAGCTTTGCAAATATTGGTGATTGACAACAAAGGACCTGGGGGACAGATGAGAATTAAGAGTTTTGATAGAGTTTTCCAAACACCCTTGCTTTGTTTGTTAACTACAATTTATGTGAAGCACCACAATCTAAATGGAAGACTTTCATTTCTATAGCACCTTTCAAAACCTCAGGATGTTTATTTTTTTTTCGTTCATGGGATGTGGGCTTCGCTGGTTAGGCCAGCATTTATTTCCCATCCCCTAATTGTCCTTAACAAAAACAGAAACAGAACTACCTGGAAAAACTCAGCAGGTCTGGCAGCATCGGCGGAGAAGAAAAGAGTTGACGTTTCGAGTCCTCATGACCCTTCGACAGAACTGATTGAATATTAAAAGAGGGGTGAAATATAAACTGGTTTAAGGTGGGGGTGGGGGGGGTGGGGGGAGAGAAGTTGGGGGGGTGGTGGTGGTGTGGTTGTAGGGACAAGCAAGCAGTGATAGGAGCAGATAATCAAAAGATGTCACAGACAAAGGAGCAAAGAAGTGTTGAAGGTGGTGGTATTATCTAAACAAATGTGCTAATTAAGAATGGATGGCAGGGCACTCAAGGTATAGCTCTAGTGGGGGTGGGGTGGAAAGACTAGCCCGGCATACAAGATTTAAAAATATTTAAAAATAATGGAAATAGGTGGGAAAAGAAAAATCTATATAAATTATTGGAAAAAACAAAAGGAAGGGGGAAGAAACGGAAAGGGGGTTGGGATGGAGGAGGGAGTTCAAGATCTAAAGTTGTTAAATTCAATATTCAGTCCGGAAGGCTGTAAAGTGCCTAGTCGGAAGATGAGGTGCTGTTCCTCCTGTTTGCGTTGAGCTTCACTGGAACAATGCAGCAAGCTAAGGACAGACATGTGGGCAAGAGAGCAGGGTGGAGTGTTAAAATGGCAAGCGACAGGGAGGTTTGGGTCTTTCTTGCGGACAGACCACAGGTGTTCTGCAAAGCGGTCGCCCAGTTTATGTTTGGTCTCTCCAGTGTAGAGGAGACCGCATTGGGAGCAACGAATGCAGTAGACTAAGTTGGAGGAAATGCAAGTGAAATGTTGCTTCACTTGAAAGGAGTGTTTGGGCCCTTGGACGGTGAGGAGAGAGGAAGTGAAGGGGCAGGTGTTGTATCTTTTGCGTGGACATGGGGAGGTGCCATAGGTGGGGGTTGAGGAGTAGGGGGTGATGGAAGAGTGGACCAGGGTGTCCCGGAGGGAGCGATCCCTACGGAATGCCGATAGGGGGGGTGAAGGGAAGATGTGTTTAGTGGTGGCATCATGCTGGAGTTGGCGGAAATGGTGGAGGATGATCCTTTGAATGCGGAGGCTGGTGGGGTGATAAGTGAGGACAAGGGGGACCCTATCATGTTTCTGGGAGGGAGGAGAAGGAGTGAGGGTGGATGCGCGGGAGATGGGCCGGACATAATTTTCCTTGTTCAGAAGGCAATTTAAGAGTCAACCACATTGCTGTGGGTCTGGAGTCACATGTAGGCCTGACCAGACAAGGATGAAAGTTTTCCTTCCCTGAAGGACATTAGTGAGCCAGATGGGTTCAAAGCTCTTTACAGCCAATGAAGTACTTTTCAAGTGTGACCATTGTTATAATATAGGAAATGTGGCAGTTGATTTGCATGTGGCAAACTCCCACAAGCAGCAATCTGATAAAGGCCAGACACTCTGTTTTTTGGTGATGTTGATGGAGGGGTAAATATTGGCCAGGACACGGGGTGATTTCCCCCTGTGCTCTTCCAAAAAGTGGCCGTGGGATCACAGCTGCAAGAAAGGATAGAGCCTCAATTTAATTTCTCATCTGAAAGACAGCAGCTCCAGCAGTTATACATCCCTCAGCCATTACAAACCCCAGCCATTGGGCCCCTCACCCTGCCTGATCTTCTGCTCCATTGAAACGTGTGTGCAGCAGAGGTTTGGAGTTGGAGCAGCAGAGGGGCTGGCAATTACAAAATTGACAAGATTTCAAAAATGTACTTTGCTGGCTGCAGTGCCCCACAAGAGCCCCTGAATTCATGAAAGGCGCTATATAAAGGCAAATTCTTTCTTTCAAAGTGCATGCTAGTTTAAGGTAGAAACACTGAGAGAGGGAAGGAGTTCCATGGTCCTGGGAAATATTGAAGTAAAGCAGGGAATGTGTCTTGCTTTCATGGAATAATAAAATGGAGAGAGCACGGAAGGTGGTCATTCAGCCTGTCATGTTTGTTCTGATTCTCTGAAGGAGCAATTTACCTGATATAAGAAGAACGGTAGCCAGCAACAAAGAGCAACTCCGTCAAACATCTGATGAGAGGCACCCTCTACATGGTCATACACCTACACCCAGCCAGCTAAAGTCAAGGAAGAGCTTCATGAACAGTGTTGTTCCATTACAAACAATCCCATCTGGAGCCCACATCACCTTGTGGAAAGACCGGCTCGCCAGTCTCGAACAAACTCCTAGTGATGGGAATTCTACTGGATGAAAGCCTTCCCCCAGGAGCTAATTGCAACTGGGTAACCTGGAAGTGCCTTAACAGACTTAGGACTGGTGTAGGTCGTTCAAAGGTGTCACTAATCAAATGGGGATATACAACCAGCCCGACAACTTGTGAATGTGGAACTGAGCCACAGACTATGCAACATCTCCTGCAATGCCTATCGCTAGAGGAACCCTGCACTGTTGCAGATCTTGCCGAATTCAACAACAAGGCGCAAAAATGTGTCCAGTTCCGGCTGGGCCATGAATAGACTGTCTGTGGACCCAATAAGAAGGCCTAATGTCACTTCCCTTGCCTTCTTCGTGTAACCCTGTACATTCTTCTCTGACAAAAAGCAATGCAGTTCCCTCATGAATGCCTCATTTGAACCTGTCTCCACCACACTTTCAGCCAGTGCATTCCAGATCCTGACCAGTCACTGCATGAAAACGTTTTCCATCATGTCACTTTGCTTCTTTTGTTTCTTACAATCTGGGTAGGGACCGGAAACTTTTTGTTTAAAGTAGACAAAGTTTGAGATCTCAGGTGCTTACAAAGAGAATAGAGCCACAAGATTCCACAGGTTTAAACAAACAAAATAAACTTTACTATACGAATTCAAAAAAGCAAAGCAATTTACAATGTCTACCTTATACTCTAATCTTCAGAATTAACATGAGATAGGTATGAATTAACAGGCAAGCTGTGGCTCTATACACCAAACTGCACAATAAGTGGCAGGTGCAACAAAGACAGATCCCACAGATTTCTCACCCAGATGTCAGTGTCCACTGTGAGTTATACAATTGTGTTAAAACTGTCTCCCTCACGAGGGATTTCATTTTTGAAGATCTAGCCTCTGAATTCCATCCAAAGGTCACGCCAACTCAGACTGCCTCAATCACTGTTCACCTCCTGATGGTTTAATCTCTTCTCCTGAGACTACATTCCGCTGGCTTCCTGAGGCTTCACTCCGTCGCTGACTCCCAGGCACAACTTCAGCTCTTCAGCCACACTGAGTAGAACATCAATGCTCCAAAGGGTTACCTTTGCCCCAGTGGCCCGCAGCACCAAGCCACCGATCTTCCACGGCCTTTTCAGCTCCCCAGGGCTTCTGTGAGCCCTAGCTGTATGGACCCTGCACACAGCATCTCTTTCCCTGCCTGGAGCCTCTTCCTTTTCTCCTCTCCAGTGACTTCTCTCCCCAGTGGTTCCTACTGGTGGCCTCTTTCCTGTGGCTTCCTCCAGGTGGTTCCTTCCCCGGTGGTCTCCCTCTCTGGGTCCTCTCTCCCTGGGTTCCCTCCCTGGGTTCCCTCCTTCTGTTCCGGGACTCCCATTAACTTGGTGCCAAACTGGGCCCTGTGATCATTGTTTACGTTGCCAAACAGCGGCACTCCTGATGTCCCGGATGGCCGAGACCTTTAACTGAAAAAAGCAACACTAGAACAGGCTAAAACCGGCTGACCTGCCATGCTTCGCACACGTGCAGAACTCTTGGGCTTTCAGGAACTGGAACTGGAGAATCCCGTCCACTGCTTGGAACAAGGTAAGCCCACGTTTCTTATCACCTTTTCCTTGGGAAAGAAAAAGAAAGCTTCACCTTAGTGAAGGTTTCTTTGCGATGGATTTACAAGGAGTATTTACCAACATAAACTTCTAACAAGTAGCTTATTACACACTGTACAGTTAACCTTTCCATTTTTCCCACAGTTACACACTTCATTTTACAAAGTTATAAAAGCTTAACTCAACCAAAAACAAGTTCATGTAACAAGTAGGATTAGCAGGATCTAAACATCATAGAAATATCATAACCAGTCTTTTCGCCCACATCCTTTCTTTAATCTCTGGACAGAACATCAATTATATGTTTTTTTTTCTATAATCTTTTCATGGTCAACCAAAGGTAGGGAAGATACATTAATGTTTCCTTTAGAAATATCTTGAGCAACTTATGCCATGGTTTTTCACCCTTTCTGGTCCAACTGCATACCAATACTCTGACAGTCTCCCCTCTTCACATCTGGATGTATATAGGTCATGCTATACGATTCAAATGGCTTTTGCATAGATTTCTCAACTTTAGTATAGAAGAACATGGAGCTTTTCTTACTCTTTTCCTCTGTTAATGGCAACACGCCTTCAATGGGTCCTTTAAATTTGCTTCAGAAGCCGTGTATGTCTGATTGACAACCAGCTTCAAAATGATCTTCCTCACTCACTTTCACCATAACCGATTTTGTCTTTTCATTGTTTTGATCAACACCAGTTGAACAAAGAGATAAAAACAAAAAACTGCGGATGCTGGAAATCTAAAACAAAAACAGAATTACCTGGAAAAACTCAGCAGGTCTGGCAGCATCGGCGGAGAAGAAAAGAGTTGACGTTTCGAGTCCTCATGACCCTTCAGCAGAACTGGTTGAATCCAAGGAGAGGAGTGAAATATAAGCTGGTTTAAGGTGGTGGTTGGGTGTGGCGGGGGAGGGGGTGGGGAGAGAAGTAGAGGGGGTGGTGTGGTTGTAGGGACAAGCAAGCAGTGATAGGAGCAGATAATCAAAAGATGTCACAGACAAAGGAACAAAAGAACACAGAGGTGTTGAAGTTGGTGATATTATCTAAACGAATGTGCTAATTAAGAATGGATGATAGGGCACTCAAGGTATAGCTCTAGTGGGGGTGGGGGGCATAAAAGGTTTAAAAATAATGGAAATAGGTGGGAAAAGAAAAATCTAATATAAATTATTGGAAAAAACAAAAAGAAGGGGGAAGAAACAGAAAGGGGGTGGGGATGGAGGAGGGAGTTCAAGATCTAAAGTTGTTGAATTCAATATTCAGTCCGGAAGGCTGTAAAGTGAACAGCACCTTGTGCCTACAACCACACCACCCCCTCCACTTCTCTCCCCCCACCCAACCCCCCTGCCTCACCCCCCCCCACCTTAAACCAGCTTATATTTCACCCCTCTCCTTAGATTCACTCAGTTCTGCTGAAGGGTCATGAGGACTCGAAACGTCAACTCTTTTCTTCTCCGCCGATGCTGCCAGACCAGCTGAGTTTTTCCAGGTAAACCAGTTGAACAAATCTGCACTGAAGGAGTTTTCCTCAATTTTACTCAAGTCATTTTGCGGCTTATCCAACAGATGAGCCACTACCTTCTGCACGTGTTCATATTCTTCTTGCTGATGTAAAAAGAGCCTTCCTTTCCATTCCTTTCATGATTTCCTCGAAGTATTTGTTTACTTCCTTATTTCCCAATCCCTTTTCAAGTTTATTAATCATTTCATTCAGCTCAGCCTACTGCTTTGGTGAGTTCAGTTGCCTTTGTTTCAGAGTCATTTCTATTTGACAGCCTGACGTGGGCCAGGGTTTTCCAGTGTTCGGGTGGGCTCGGCGGGTGGACTCGGGAGCAGTCGGGAAGCCGACCACTGCCCCCCGATCGGGATATGGCTGCAATCTCACACTGTCTAGCCAATTAACGACCAGCCAGCGTGGAATGCACGCTGCAGCGCTGAGCGCTCAAGGGATGGGGGCGGGACGAGCGCGAACGCTGACGTTCGCATATATGTGCGCGGGTGCACATGGTAAAAGCTCCCTGAGTTATAGAACCACCTCAGGAAACTGAAGATTTTTTAAATGAAAAATTAAAATCTTAAGCAATGTTAAAAACATCTCCCCTCATGTGACTCTCACATGAGCAGGGGCATGTTAGGAATGAAACCTAAAAAATTTTATTTAATTTTTATTTGTCGTGGGAAACCTCATCCAGCCCATGGATGAGGTTTCCTAAAAAAAAAATCCATAATCTGCCCATGGATGTTCTGCTCATTTTGGATTCCTTGGCCACTGACTGCACCTTGGACTTTTTCAATTCACTCGTTAGATCCTCAATCTGTTTCTTAAAATTTTCCGTCATTGCTTTCGGAGTCTGCACCTGCCCTTCCATATCGCACATCTCACCCTTTTTGTTCTCCAGATTGCATCAAAGGTCAAGAGTTTCATCACTTTTCTCATGAGGAAATTCTAGTAGTTTGTCAGTCTTGATTTTTAATCCTGCATTCTACCAACTTCCCAATTCATCAGCAAATCCTTTTCCTGCTCAATGTGTTTTACTTGATACTTAATAGAGACTCAGCCTCCCCACCCACCCCCCCCCCCACCTCACCCGCACAGGGAGTGCTCAGCGCTTCCAGGTGCGCATCAACTGGGAGAGCCTTAACTGGACGGCCCATGCAAAATGGCGACGCGCGGCCAATCACGGGTAGCAATCGGCTGCGTGCCTGCCTGCGCCCGCAACCGCCCAACCCTTCCCCCACCCCCCGCCCTCAACCCCCTTGAAGTTCATCAAGTTTTGATCTTTGTTGAATTTGTTTCTACAAGTTTATCATTTAGGTATTTCGAGACCTCATTCAAGTGTTCTACTTGCTGTGACCGACACTGAAGTGTTCTCACTTGTTCTTGTTTTTCATTATTAAACTAACCTTTCGTGCGTAGAAGTCGGTCGTCTACACTCATTAGCTTTTCCTTAGCAGAGCCTAGTTCCTCGTGCAGCCTTTGACATTCTTGCATTTCTGAAACTGTTCTTGGACCTGGGCTAATGGTTTTTCCACTTCATCGTGTCTAGCCTTATGAGCTTGGACTCTAATTACCAGGCCATCGGGGTTAGTACAGGATTGTTCCTCCAGCAGAATCTCTGGGCAGAACCTTCTGCCTGTTGGGCAGGCCAGTCGGGAGTGGGCGTGGGCAGGTACGGAGCTGAATGCCGCCCCGCGATCGGCTGCATGCCGCCATTTTACGTGGGTGAGCCAATTAAGGCCAACCCAGTGTGACGCATGCCCCGGCAGCGCTACCACTGAGCTGCCTCAGGGAGATTAAGTTCAATTTGAAACTTTAAATTAAAGAAAGGTTGGAATTATTTAGACATGACCCCTCATGCGACAGTGTCACGTGAGCTGGGACAGGTTTATGAAATGTGTAAAAAAATATTTATTAATTGAATAAAACCTTGATGAAACCTCATCCTGTCCAAGGATGAGGTTTCATGGGAAACGCGAAGGCCGCTTGGGCTCTTCGCCTGCCCGCGAGCCTTAAGGTTGGACGGGCAGACCTGTCAGTTCGTCCGATTGGTTTATTAATAGCCTTAACAGGCCTCTGATAGTTCGGCCGGTGTGTAGCCGCCTCTGGCGCACGCTCGCCTAACGGAAGATCAGAACGACACGCGCTAATGTCGGGACGCAAGCCTGCATGCCAGAGAGAAAATTCTGCCCCCTGTCTCTCTCTCTCTTGCCTCAACTGGCTCTCTTGAAACTCCCAGAGATGCTAAGAATTTCAAACCTGCAAAATCATGACCCAGTATAAAATCCAGCCCTTCATAAGTAAACTAAGAACAATTGCCACAGTAACAGTCCTGTTTACTAAGTCACTTCATAAATTGACTTTGCACAAGTGAATAGGTTCTTTAGTCCTATAAAGACCCTCTATTATTTTTCTTTCATTACACCATTGGGAACACAAATTGTATAATTAGCCAACATCAGTGACTGATCTGTGCCAGTGGCTCTCAAAATATTAATTTATTTACTTGTTTTGTTAGAGGATTGAGGTAACACTTCTCCCTTTGAGACAAAACCTCTCTAATCTCAGCAACCTGATTCAATTTATCAGGACTCAATGAAGAATCCTCTTTTCTATCCTGACCTATACCCCCATTCTAGTAAGTTCTGAGGGAACATATTTCAATTGTAACTTTGCCACTCTTTTAACATCTGTTTCCCTTACTAGTACTGTCTTTTCTGAAGACTCCTTAAACATTCCTATTATTGCCACTGATTCACTGTTCCACTTCCAACAATTTGCTTTTACATACCCTGTCTTATGGCAATAAAAGTATACTGGTTTCTTTACATCACTTTTATCCTCCACAGTAGAGTTTTTATTGACTGGAGCAGCTTCTCTTAAGTCATGGAACCTAAGCTTTTCTTTAGCCAGTTCATACTGTTTAATTTCTTTCTCTCTTTGAATCTCTCCATCCTTTACTTTTTCCTCCCTTGCTAAACTCACTCTCTGGAACTCAAGTTTAAATTTTTGCATTTCTCTTTCTGTCCCAAGTTCAGGATTTTGTTTCTCTCGATCCATCTCAAGCTGCTTCATTTCTTTCTCTTTTTCTATTTCAAGCCGCTTTATCCGCAGCTGAATTCTAGCCAACTCAAACTCTGTGATATCTATGTTAGGCATTTCTTCTACTCCGAAATGCTGTGCTGTTACCTCAACTACATCAGCTTTCTTAGCCCCTGCCTTTAACACTAACTTCAACTCTTCTGCTCATGCGATTACCCTAACCTTGGTTAGTTGTTCCAAATCACTCAGGGGTAAATCTTCCCTCTCCCAGGAAAATCATCGCAACTGACAAAGCCATTTTGCTTTTCAATAACTTTAATAAAATTCACCACGGAAATCTTAATCTCCTTAATCTCCATGAGTCCCAGCGCTCATATTAATCTGTGGGTTCGAAATCCCGAATGAGCCCCCAGTTTATATTACGATCCAATTAGGGACCAGTAACTTTTTGTTTAAAGTAGACAAAGTTTGACATCCCACTTACTTACTAAGAGAATAGAGCCACAAGATTCCACCATTTTACACAGCCAAAATAAACTTTACTACACAGAGTCGGAAAAGAAGAACAATTTAAAATATCTATCTTATACTCTAGCATTCACAATTAATATGAAATAGATATGAATTAACAGGCAAGCTGTGGTTGAACACAGCAAACTGCACAATAAATGACAGATGCGACCAAAGCAGATCCCACAGATTTGTCAGCAATCACGCAGATGTCAGTGTTGACTATGAGCCATGCAATTCTTTAAAGCTCTGTCTTCCTCATGAAGGATTTCAAGTGGTGCTGTGGGTGCACCTACACCACAGGGACCGCAGCGGTTCAAGAAGGCAGCTCACCACCACCTCCTCAAGGGCAACTAGGGATGGGCAATACGTGCTGGCCCAGCCAGCGATGCCCACATCCCGTGAATGAATAATTTTAAAAAGTCTTCACTTTTGAAGATCTAGGCTGGAGCTTTCCAGCCCTGCCTGCTGTGGGAATCATCACGGGTGGGACTGAAAATTTGATGGACCAGCAAAAGATCTGTTAACTACGGGCTGGAATTTCCGGTCCCACAGAAGGCAGGACTGGAAAATCCCTCCCCTATCCTCTGAATTCCCTTCAAAAGTCACTCCTATTCAGAGTGCATCAACCCCAGCAAGGGGCACATAAGGAGGCAGGCGACCATGCCAGAGTGAGATGGAAATCAAGTGAGCAGCAAATTAGATTCATGTGGGAGTTTGGTGCATGGGGGAGAAAAGGTGTGGTATACATAGGAATTATTCTAAGTTAATTAAGTGAGTAATTAAATTAAGTTAACTAAATAACTTAAGTAACAATGGCAGGATAGGTGTTATGTTGTAGCTGTGGAATGTGGGGGCTTTTGGACGCCAAGGCGATCCATGACAAACATGTCTGCAGAAAGTGTAAGCAGCTTGAGGAATTCCAGATCATGATTATTGATCTGAAAGCTGAACTGCAGACACTGTGCAACATAAGGGAGAGGGAGAAATACCTCGGCACTTTGTTCCAGAACTTGGTCACGGCTCTTAGAATAGGATCGTCTGCTTTGGTCAACAGTGAAGGACAGGAGGATGTGTCTGTGAGTGAGGCAGGTAAAGGAGCTGAGCAGACAGTAGTGGAAGACCATCAGACTTTGCAATTGTCAAACAAGTTTGAGTTGCTCACAACCTGCGTGGACAAAAGTGAGGTCTGCAAGGTGATGAGTTGTTTGGCAATGGCACCATTGTACAGGAAACCGTTCAAGCTGGGGGAGCAAACAGGAATGTAGTGGTAATAGGGGCCAGTATAGTGATGGGGGATTGACAATGTTCTCTGCAGCAAAGAGCAAGAATCCAGGAAGCTGTGTTGCCTGTCCGGTGCCAGGGATTGAAACAACTGCCCAGGGCTGGAGAGGAATCTGCAGTGGGAAGGGGAGGATCCAGTCATTATAATCCATGTAGGCACTAATGACATAGGCAGGGCAAGGAAAGAGGCTCTGCATAGTCAGTATGAGAAGCTAGGTACCAAATTAAGAAGCAGAACCTCAAATATAATAATCTCTGGATTATTACCTGAGCCATGTGCAAATTGACATGGGGCAAATAACATTAAAGACATGAATGGGTGGCTCAAAGACTGGTGAGGGAGAAGTGGGTTCTGGTTCTTGGGGCACTGACGCCAGTACTGGGGAAAGTGGGGTCTGTACCATTGGGATGGTCTACACCTGAACCGTGCTGGGACGATAGTGTTCTTGCAAATCGCGTAACTAGGGAAGTAGAGAGGACCTTAAACCAAACAAGGGTGTTGAGGGATCTAGTTTGGGTCATTGTAGCAAATCAAGGGGTAGATTGAAGGCAGGGGAGCATAATCGTAATATGGGAATTGTGGGTCATAGAATGGCAGGAAAGGACAGAGAGATAAAAACCTAGACTAGAAGTTACAAAGATAACAAAAAGACAAAACTAAATGTGCATAGCATTCATAACAAAGTAAATGAATTGAAAACATACATTGAAATAAATAAATATGATCTGATAGCGATTACAGAGACTTGGCTGCAGGATGACAAGGATTGGGTGCTGAATATTCAGGGTTATATGACATTCAAGAAGAATAGGAAGCCAAGTAAAGGTGGAGGGGTGGCCCTGTTGATCAAGGGTGGCATTAGCGCAATAGTTAGAGATGACCTTCGTTCAGGAGGTCAAGATGTAGAATTGGTTTGGGTGGAGATGAGGAATAGTAGGGGAAAGAAGTCACTAGTGGGAGTGGTCTACAAGCTCCCTAACAGTAACCACAATACAGGACAAAGTATACAAGAAGAAATATTGTGTGCTTGAGATAAAGGGACGGCAATAATCATGGGTAATTTTAATCTACATATAAACTGGAAAAACCAGATTGGCAGTAGTTGCCCGGACCTGTAGTTCATAGAATGTTTTGAAGATAGTTTTTTTAGAGCAGTACATTCTGAAATCAACCAGAGAACAGTTATATTAGACTCAGTATTGTGTAATGTGACAGGATTAATTAATGACCTCAGAGTGAAGGCACTCCTAGGTAGCAGCGACCACAATATGATTGAATTTTACATCCAGTTTGAAAGGGAGAAGAGTGGGTCTAGGACTAGTATTTTAAACTTAAATAAGGGCAACTATGTGGACATTAAAGCTGAGCTAGCTGAAGTGAACTGGGGTACCAGATTAAGGGATAGATCAATAGAGAAGCAATGGCAGACATTTAAGGGAATATTTCAGAATACTCATAAGTATATTCCTACTATAAAGAAATATTCTAAGGGGAGGACCCATCATTCGTGGCTAACTAAAGAAGATAAAGAAATCATCAAACCTAAGGAAAAAGCATACAACTGCACAAAGAAGAATGGCAGGTCAGATGATTGCTCAATATATAAAGAACAGCATAGAATGACTAAAAGGTTAGTCAGGAGAAAGAAATTAAAGTATGAGATGAATCTAGCTAGAAATGTAAAGATGGATAGCAAGGATTTCTACAAAGCAAAAGAGTAAGTAAAGTGAGTATTGGTCATTTAGAGCGTGACAGTGGGGAGTTAATAGTACATAAAAAGGAAATGGCGAATGAAATGAACAAATATTTTGCTTCCTTCTTCACTACAGAGGATACATGAACCACTCCAGTAATAGCTGTAAATCAGGAGGTGGAAGGGAGAGGGAAACTTGGTGAAATTGAAATCACTAGGGAAGCGCTACTGAGCAAACTGATGGAGTTGCAGACTGATAAGTCTTCATGTCTTGATGAACTTCATCCTAGAGCCTTAAAAGAGGTGGCTAATGAGGTGATAGAAGTGTTGGTGTTAATTTTCAAAAATTCGCTAGATTCTGCAAAGGTTCCATCTGACTGGAAAGTAGCAAATATAACCCCTCTATTCAAGAAGGGACAGAGACTGAAAACAGGAAGCTATAGGCCAGTTAGCTTGACGTCTGTCATGGGGAAGGTGTTAGAATCGATCATTAAGGAGGTTATAACTGGGCACTTAGAGAAACTCAAAGCAACTGGGAAGAGTCAGCAAGGTTTTGTGAAAGAGAAGTCATGTTTAACCAATTTAATGGAGCTCTTTGAAGGATTAACATGCACTGTGGATAAAGGGGAGCCTGTAGCTGTGCTGTACTTGGATTTCCAGAAGGCATTTGGTAAGGTGCTACATCAAAGGTTATTGCAGAAAATAAAAGCTCATGGTATAGGGGGTAACATTTTAGCCTGGATAGAAGATTGGCTGGCTGGCAGAAAGCAGAGAGTATGCATACATGGGTCTTTGTCTGATTGGCAGGATGTGATGAGTGGAGTCTGCAGGGGTCTGTAGTGGGGCCTCAACTTTTTACAATTTATTGCAATGACATAGATGAGGGAGTGAAGGCATGGGAGCTAAATTTGCAGATGACACAAAGAGAGGTAGGAATGTATATTGTGAAGAGAACATAATGAGATTGCAGATAGATTCAGATACATTGAGTGAGTGGGCAAAAATCTGACAGATGGAGTATAATGTGGGAAAATGTGAAGTTGTTCACTTTAGCAGGAAGAATGAAAAGAGCAGAGTATTACTTAAATGGAGAACGGCTGCAGAATCCTGAGGTGCAGAGGGATCTAGGTGTTCTAGTGCGTGGGTTACAAAATGTTAGTATGTAGGTACAGCAAGTCATTAAGAAGGCTAATGAAATCCTTTATTATGAAAGGAACACCACCTCCTGAAAATTGCCATCCAAGTAACTCACTATCCTGACTTGGAAATATATCACCGTTCCTTCACTGTCGCGGGGTCAAAATCCTAGAACTCCTTCCCTAAAAGCACAGCGGGTGTACCTACACCACATGGACTGCAGCGGTTCAAGAAGGCAGCTCACCACCACCTTCTCAAGGGAAACCAGGGATGGGCAATAAATGCTGGCCCAGCCAGTGACTCCCACATCCCAGGAATACTTGAAGGAATTGAACATGAAAGTAAGGATATTATGCTTCAGTTATACAGGGCATTGATGAGACCACATCTCAAATACTGTGTGCAGTTTTGGTCTCCTTATTTAAGGATGGATGTAAATGCATTGGAGGCAGTTCTGAGGAGGTTTACTAGATTGATACCTGGAATGAGTTGGTTGTCTTATGAGGAAAGGTTAGACAGAACTTGTTTCCTCTGAAGTTTAGAAGAGTGAGGGGTTACTTGATTGAAGTGTATAAGATCCTGAACAGTATTGACAGGGTGAACATGGAAAGGATTTTTCCTCTTGTGGGCGAACAGAACTAGGGGTCACCGTTTTAAAATTAGGGGTCACCCTTTTAGGACAGAGATGGGGAGAATTTTTTTCTCTGAGGGTTGTGCAACTTTGGAACTCTCTGCCTCTGAAGGTACAGCAGGTGGAGGCGGGGTCATTGAATATTTTAAAGGCAGAATTAGGTAGATTCTTGTTAGGCAAGAGAATCTAAGGTCATTGGGAGTATATGGGAATGTGGAATTTGAAACACAAACAGATCAGCCATAAACTTATTTAATGGCAGAGCAGGCTCGAAGGGCCAAATGGCCTACTTCTACACCTATTTCGTATGTTCGGAAGATTGCCCATCTCCTGATGGTTTAATCTCTTCTCCAGAGACTATGTTCCACTGGCATCCCAAGGCTGCACTCTAGCATGGACTCATGGGCACAATTCCAGCTCTTTAGCCATGCCGGGCAGATCACAATTGCTCCAAAGGGTTACCTTGGCCCACAGCATGGAGTCAACAGCCTTCTGCTGCCTTTTCAGCTCTCCAGGGCTTCCCTGAGCCCTACTTGTATGGAGGCAGACAGGCATCTCTTTTGCTACCTCTTCCTTTTCTCCCCTTCCAGTAGTCTCTTCTCCTGGTTGTTCCTTCCCTAGTGATTTCCCTCTCTGGGATTTCTCCCTCGGTTCTCCCCCTCAGATCCATCTCTCTGACCTAGGCCTCCCCTTGCTATGATGCCAACCTGGGCTCATGATCTTTGATTTCACACCAAGCAGGCACACTCCCAATGTCCCGGGTGGTTGAGTCCTTTAACTAAAAAGAAACTAAACTAGAACAGAACATGCGCAGCCTATCACCCTGCCATGCTCCATGCAGGCCTGGAACTCCTGGGCCTGCCAGGAAATGGAGTCCTTGGCTTCTGCCTGGAACAAGGTAAGCCCATATTTCTTAACATGCCAATTACTTTAAATCTGTGCCCTCTGGTTCTCAATCCTTCCACCAATGGGAACAGCCTCTGCTGATCTACTCTGTCAAGTCCCCTCATTATTTTTAATACCGCTATCAGATCTCCTCACAACCTTCTATTCTCCAAGGAAAACAGCCCTAATTTTGTTAATCTGTCTACGTAACTGAAGTTCCCCATCCTTGGAACCATTCTTGGGAATCTTTTCTGCGTTCTCCATCGCACGCCTTCACATCCTTTCTAGAGCGTGGTGTCCAGAACGCGACATAATGCTCCAGTTGGGGCCAAATCAGTATTTCATACAAGTTTAACATAACTTCCTTGCTTTAGTAGTCTCTGCCCCTATTAATAAAGCCTAGGATACTCTATGCTTTAATAATCGTGCTCTCTCAACCTGTCCTGCCACATTCAATGACATCTAATGGGAAGAGGTGGCGTAATGGCATTGTCACTAGACTAGTACAAGGGAATTTAGGGATGGGTAATAAATGCTGGCCTAGCCAAGTGCCCACATCCATAAACAAATTTTAAAAATACACATACACACCCAGGTCCCTCTCCTCCTGCACCTCCTTTAGAATTGCATCATTTCTTTTATGTTGTCTCTCTGCATTCTTCCTACTTTTTGGCATTAAATTTTATCTGCCCATTATCTGCTCATTCCACCATGTATTTTGTCCTTTTGAAACTCTGAACCGTCCTCCTCACAATTCACAATACTTAAAAGTTTTATATTATCCACAAATTTTGAAATTGAGCCCTGTACTCCAAGGTCTAGGCTATTAATTTATATCACGAAGAACAGGAGTCTTAACAACAACGCCTGAGGAACTCCACTATAAACCTTCCTCCAGACCAAAAAGACAACTATTAACCTCTACTCTTTGATTCCTGTCTCACAACCAATTTGGTATCTATGCTGCTGCTGTCCCTTTTATTCCATGAGCTCTAACTTTGCTCACAAGTCTGCTGTGCGGCACTTTATTAAACTTCAGTTGTGAAGGTGGATGAGTGTCCATATCATTTCGCTTATCTGGCAACAGCTTGCATTTTAACTGCATAAAACTATAGACAGTTTGCAAAAAAAAAACTAGGCAGATTGATTGTGGAGCTTGGTTACTATTAGTGCCCTAGGTGAGAAGAATGATTAATTTTCATAACTGAAAATTAATTTTGTAGCTACAGATTTTTTTTTTAGGAGATTGAGACCTGTGAGAACAGTATGTGTAGGTGTCACATTCACTAGTTGACAAGCTGCCCGGGGTGCATTCCATCATTATTCTAATGCATCCTCCACTGTAGTCACAGCTTCCACAGGCAGATGGAACAGCACTTCAATATATTTGTACCACATAATGATTGCAGCTATCTTGTTTATGTATAAATCAAAGTTATGAGTAATGTAGAAAATGATGGCAACTGTTTTATTCCCATATTATCGACCACCGATAATCTTACTCGTCCGTACTTCTTGTGCACTCCTTATGCTCTCAACATTGTTCTCGGAGCCGACCAGCATCTTAGGCCTTGTCCCATGCCGTAATGCCACTGGCTGTGCCAGTGCAATTAAGATGGGCCATAAATGCTGGCCTTGCAACACCCACACCCCAGAAAGAATAACTAAAAGATACCCCCCTTCTCCTCCTTCCTCGCTGAAATATCGTATGGACACTTCTTGGTGATACCCCATGATCTGTAAGTCACTGCCAAGGATGTAAACCCATTGCTTCAGATTGAGGTGCCCTGGAATTTCTAACTCCTAATATTACAGTGTAGTGACACTTCAACCCTTCACGTAGATTCTATGAACACTTATAAGAATTCGTTTTCTCCCTCTGATTTCCTTATCCTTCCCTCTTTTCAGCTGTTGATTGATGCTATTGGTTTGACAGCTCTGTCCAGGGCCAATTTTCATGCACAACCCCAGACTGTGAACACTGTGAAGACAATAAACGTTAAGGCCGGGATATTGAGGTCGGCGAGCAAGGGGGCGGGGCCCGCTCGCCGACGTGTAAAATGATGCAGGATGATGTCAGGTGGAACTCCCGACATCACCCCGTGTCATTTCAATTTTCAGGTCAGCGGGGGCACAGCCGAATCAGCTGTGCGCCCACCGACCTGTCAATGGCCAATTGAGGCCATTTAAAAAGTAATTGAGCTAGTTAATGGATCTGCCCGTCCAACCTTAAGATTGGTGGGCAGGCCGGGACCCCTGGCAAGCTTCAGAAAAAGCATGAAACCTCATCCACGGGCGGGACGAGGTTTGATGTAGGTTTTAAAAAAACTTAATAAGAGTTTGAATGAAAGTGATGGACATGTCCCAACACGGGACAGTGTCACGTGAGGGGACATGTCAGGGAAATTTTAATTTTGTGCATTGACCATTTTTGAATTTGACGCCGATCTCCCTGAGGCAGCACTTTGCCTCAGGGAGATGAGTGCGCTCTTTCATGCGCATGTGTGAAGGAACGCACTCCCAGCTGAGGGAAAACCCCCTCCCCCCGCCAGCACAGGGAGTGCACAGCGCTTCCTGGCAGACGTCACGATGGCCTGCCCACATATAATGGCGTCGCGCCTCTAATTGGGGGCGCCAATCAGAGGCGTGCCTGCACGCGCCCTCTCCTGCACTTTCCCCCCCGACAGAGGGAAAATTCTTCCCTGAAGCTGGAAACATCAGGGTCACTTATACTTGGGTCAGGGATTCTATACAGTGCAGAGTGAATGGGAAGGCGTTCAGAACACCGGAATTCTATACTGAGATAAAAGCAAAAAACTGCGGATGCTGGAAATCCGAAACAAAAACAAAAATAAAAATACCTGGAAAAACTCAGCAGGTCCGACAGCATCTGCGGAGAGGAATACAGCCAACGTTTCGAGTCTGTACGGTTCAATGAGAATAAATAGGAAGAAATTTGATTCAGTTGAGTCAGAATGAGCCAGGAAATGACTGATGCTTTGAATTTCTGTACAATTAATACATTTTTGAGACAAGGTTCAGTCTTTTATACAATGTGAGTGAGTCCATTGGAATTCTACTCAATAGGAGTGAATGTGAAAGGATCTTAAATCATGTTCTCTATTAAGTGGTCCTCTTAGTCCTGTGAATCTGCCCTACTTCTGACAACCATCAGTGCTAGATTGTTCAGTTTTCTCAACCCTACATTCTGGATTGCCCTCCACCTCTAGTTCTCTATCCACCTACAAAACCTTTCAACATAGCCTTGACTTAAATACCCTAATCTTAGCTCTTGGTCAGTATATTTATCTGCCCTTATGATCAATCTGTCAACTGGTTTAATTTTCAGTATTTCCCGATGGAACAGGGAATTCCTCTAACCAACAAATCCATCTCTGTTTATCTTAAGCTTCAGCTGGCTATACCACTGATGGTATGAACTTACTGTCAAGAAAACAAGGAATTATAATATGTTTCTTCTGGTAATGACCCTGGCATATTTTTTTATATGTACTGGAAGTCAGCCTGTAATTGAATTAAGACCTAGAGTGACAGCAAGGGTGTAGAGTCGGCAGTAAGAAGTGGTTTTGAAATGTTAATGAACCAAGAGGAACTTCAATCAATGTTTACATAGAGCAATAGCAGGAATAGCTTGAATTGAAACAGAATTACCTGGAAAAACTCAGCAGGTCTGGCAGCATCAGCAGAGAAGAAAAGAGTTGACGTTTCGAGTCCTCATGACCCTTTTTGTTTTGGATTTCCAGCATCCGCAGTTTCTTTGTTTTTATAGCTTGAATTGAGTTGTTTTAGTTCAAAGGGGGATTTTTGCAGGCTGTAAAAAGGTGTAAGGAAATGAAGTAAAGATAGGATAAGTTTGTGTGTACGAGTCTAGGAGCTAAAGTAAAGAACGATTTAATCAATTCTGGGAAGAAAGCATTTCTGAGGAAAATGGTTAAAACAATGGAAAGACCAAAGGGAAGGAATGCATTTAAGGAAATACAAAAGCCTTTGTGAGCTGCTTAGATCTCCCAGAAGACAGCAGGGTAGCTGGTCAGAACTCCCAGAAGACAGTGTGAACAAGGCCAGACCTGAAGACCTAGTTGCTGTCAGCCTCAGAGTTCAGAGGACACCCCAAGGAAAAAGCAGTGTGTGGTAAAATTACTGGACATCAATAGATTCTAAAATCTATAAGGATAGTTGCTGAGCAGAAAAGGGAAAGGTTAGCTCTGTGCGTAGTTATGTTAAGATTTGTGGACCTGTTTTAAAAAACTGTTTACTGTGTGAAACCATTCCTGTGTTTAAATGTAATTGTGTTTTTTTTCCTTTATTCTTTTAATAAATGTTTACTTTACTATAAAATCATTACAAGTAGTTGGGGAAATCATTTCCTGATTTCAGAACTGCTCCTCATACTATACAAATTGCAAAAATCATTTTGGCAGCTGATTCATGTTTCCCTCTGGGACTTGAGCAGCTCGGCATTTACCATCCACCATGCCATAATACTACCACTACTCTCCAAAATTATCAGGACACAAGCTTAACTAAGATTGGAAAAGGACAAGACAAAGAAAATAAGGTATCACCTGTGGTTTAATGGCTAGAACTCTCATCTCAAGTCCCATTCCAGGGATATGAGTACATATTTAGGTTGGGACTCTGGTGCGGTACCACAGCATTGTTTAGATGGGCCATTAAACCAAGGTCCTGTCTGGCCTTACAGAAAGAGCAGGGGAGTTCTTCCTGGTGTCCTGACTGATATTTATCTTTCAACCAACACCAACAAAGCAAATTATCTGGTTGTTCTTTTTTATTATTCATTCATGGGATGTGGGCATCGCTGGCTAAGCCAACATTTATTGCCCGTCCCTAAATGCCCTTGTTCAGGAGGAACTTAAGAGTCAACCACGTTGCTGTGGGTCTGGAGTCACATGTAGGCCAGACCAGGGGAGGACTGCAGCTTTCCTTCCCTAAAGGGCATTACGTTGTTATCCCATTGCTACTTGCAGGAACTTGCTGCATGTAAATTGCCAGCCACGTTTATTGCAATATAATGGTAACTACGCCCTAAAAGAACTTCATTAGCTTGGGATGTTCTGAGGCTGTGCAAGGTGCTATATGAATCAACGTTCTTCTTTTGCGGAACACTAAGGTCCCTAATAGAGAGTGGAGACCTTCATGACATTATTGAGTTAGTTTGAAATTCTGACTCCAGAGATGAAAGGAAAGTGCTCTAGCTCACTGAAACAATAACACATCATAGTCCATCTCTTGGAAATTATAAAATTCTGGCTCATAATAAAAGCCAGTCTCTGGAGCACTTAGCGTTTTTGGATAAGTTAAATGAACATTATAGCTAGAGGTAAGCAATAAATCATTCCTATTGTACATGAACATGACTTCTGCATTAACGCTCAAAGTGCAGAACACCTTGGCTAGACCATGTTGTAAATTTATTATTACTCAATCCTGTGCCTTTCCTGAAGTGCATCTCACCTCATGCATGAAATAAATAAAGGATTTAATTTTGTGTACAATGAAAATTACACCATGGAAGCTTCATTAAGCTCCAATAAAGTGTGATGAGTTTCACATTTTCATTTTTAATTAGCAATCTGTAGTAACCCTCCTTTAAATGTTGAATGTTGTTGCGAAGAGAGTTTTGCTGACTCTCCCTGTCTGAAATCATTACATTGCTGGTTTAAGTGTGGATAAAAAATCAAACTTGAAAATGATTTGTTTAACTTATGTAGCTATGTTATTTGGCCCTTCATCATTTTGCGTTCTTAAGCAATCATGAGAATTGAGTTCCTATTTTTAATTGATCCGTAATAAATATAGTAGCACTACTTTTTGTAACTTCTGGTCTTTAAATGGTGAGTGCAGCTGCTCCTGGGAGTTAACAATAATGTGGACAATAGTGTTAGGATTGGAGTGGGATTAGAGTGGGAATGAAGCTGGATTCAGTGACAGGAAGAGACATAACAATGGACATTAGAAAGTTAGGGGGTAATTTGATTAAAGTTTTCAAGATATTAAGAGTAGACAGAGGAAAATTATTTCCATTGGTTGGGGAGTCAAGGACTAGGGGACATAGTCTAAAAGTTAGAGCTCAGCCTTTCAGGAGTGATATTAGGAAACACCACTACACACAAAGGGTGGTAGAATTTTGGAACCATCTTCCGCAAATAGCAATTCATTCTAGGTTAACTATTAATTTTAAATTTGAGGTTGACAGATGTTGTTACCTAAAGGTATTAGGGGATATGGGGCACAAGTGGGTATATGGAATTAGGTCACAAATCAGTCATGATTTCATTGAATGGTGGGACAAAGTCAAGAGACTAAATGACCTATTTCTGTTCCCATGTTCCTATGACACATTGGAGCAGGAAGTGGAACTAACATTGGACCTGAATTTGGAGTGGGAATGAAGCGGAGAATAGTGTTGGGAGTGGACCAATATTGGAAAGTAGTGGAACAAGAGCATCATTGGCAATAGAGCTGAGATTGGTGGTGGAAGAACTAGGGTAGGGGTTTGGAATAAAGGTCGGAATGGAATTTGAAGTGGATCTAACATTAGATTTGGAAAGTTAGTTCCAAATTCAGCAAATGAATTGTTTACATTCTAGAAGACAACCTGTATCTTTCTTACTGTGGCACCATTCACCTGAGTATATTTTTATTTTACCATTCCACACCTTTCAAGTAATTTTAATTCTATGATAATTGGCAAATGGACAGACCAGGAGATGAGGAGAAATGTTTTTACTTGGCGAGTTGTTATGATCTGGAATACATAAGCTTGGCTAGGCCCTGCTTCTTTACAAAGAGTTTGGAGTATAAGAGTAGATAAATCTGACTATAATTATACAGGGATATGGTGAGGCCACACCTGGCACACTGTGTTCACTATTGGTTTCCTTACTTAAAGACAGACATATTAGCCTTAGAGGGAGTGCAACAAAGGTTCACTTAACAGATTTCTGGGATGAGGGGATTGTTCCATGAGGTGAGATTAAGTAGATGGGGCCTACATTTTCTTGAGTTTAGAAGAATGAGATGTGATTTCACTGATAAAAATAACATTCTGCAGAGGCTTGAGAGGGTAGATGTTGAGAAAATGTTTCCCCTGGCTGGAGAATCTAGAACATGGGGTCATAGTCTCAGAATAAAGGATCACCATTTAGGACTGTGATGAATTTCTTCACTCAAAGGATTGGGAATCTTTCGAATACTCTATCCCAGAGTGTTGTGGACGCTCAGGCATTGAGTATATTCAAGACGGATGTTGATCATTTCTTTAATACCTAAGAATCTAAAGGATACAGAGATAATACAGAATGATGGAGTTGAGGTAGAAGATCATCCATGATCTTGTTGAATGAGGGAGCAAGGCTTGAGTGCCAAATGACTTACTTCTGCTCTTATGTTCTTCTATTCTCCTCCCCACCATGGCACTGGCCTTTGTGAACCAAACAATATATAAACCAGTAAGGTTCCCATTCAGCTGGTGTGGCAACAGCAACAGTACACTTTATCTCAGTGCTTTGGGGGAGAAATGGGACCAATGGGATTGGGGATTAGGGATGCAGAGACTGGTGAAAATTGTCCTGCTTCTGATCACCGCCAGAGTCTTTTGCCAGAAGGTGTGTTTGTATGGACATTCATCAAAGCTAGACTGGGACTGGCATGTGATGCCCTCCATAGAAGAATGGCACGTTGGCAGGCATTGTTGAGCTTCACAGAGGAAGAAAGGGACTGGTCAAAGGTGGTAGCCAATGTCCATGGGTTGGCACCAAATGTGTCTTCAAGACATAAGGGAAGTAAGTTGGGAAATAAGAATAGTTGATGTAAGAACATGATAAAGTAGGCATGTCTCAACAAGATTGGGTTAAAAATAAGATCATGGGGTGTTAGTTATCACACCATTTAGTTGCAATACTTAATAAGTAAGAGAGACATGCAATGTAGGTGGATGCAGTGCCCACTTGGGGGCACTTCTTTGGGCAGATCCTTTAGTTCCATAATTAAAAGCCAATGAATGTATTACATCATAAAGCCAATTTGCCTCCAGCCCATATTACGGTCTATTCCCTTCCAGTTCTTTTTACAGTATTTTCCGCTCATGTCCATGTTACAGTCTATTCCTCTCCAGCCTTTGCTATGATCAGCCATGACTCAGTTAGTGGCACTCTCACTGCTGCATATACAAGCTTCCTCAGGGCTCCAGTCCTATTTCTGGACTCAAGTGCAAAAATCAAACCTGATGTACCAGCGCAATACTGAGGGAATGCTATAGTGTCAGATGTGCTGTCTTTCAGATGAGATGTTAAATGGAGACTCTGTTTGTTCTCTCAGGTGGATACATAGGATATCTTGAAGAAGAGCAGGGGAGTTATCTTCAGTGCCCTGGCCAATACTTATCTCTTAATCAACATCACATATAAACAGATTATCTCATCACCATATAATTTTTCTGGGAGCTTGCCATACACAAATTGGCTGCTGATTTCCTAAGTTACGATAGTGACAACATTTCAAATGTACTTCATTAGCTGTAAAGTACTTTGAGGCATCCAGTGGCTATGGAAAATGGATAAAAAGCAATTCATGAGGGTTTTTTCAAAATAATTTCTTTCCATCTCCCTTGTTAACTCCTTTAACCATCTTAAATACTTTAATTAGATCATTCTTTAATCTCTATACTCAAGGGAATACAAACATAAGCTATACAGCTGAACCCTTTTAATTTCAGTATCATTCTGATGAATCTGCAATGCACACCTTTCAGGGCCAATATATCCTTCCTGAGGTGCAGTGCCCAGAACTGAAAGCAGCTAAGTGACAGCATTGCCATAGCTTCTTCTATTACTCTACTGATGATTGGTAGGGTAGTTGGGCAGTAATTGGCAAGGTTGGATTTGCCCTGTTTTTCTGTGGCCAGGACATACCTGGCCAATTTCCCACATTGTCAGATAGGTGCCAGTACTGTAGCTGCGCTGGAACAACTTAGCTGAGGATGTGACTAGTTCTGGAGTACATGTCTTCAGCACTACAGCCGGGAATATTTTGGGGCCTTGGTGTGTCCAGCTATTTGTTGATATCAAACTGGCTGGAGACCACTATTTGAGATGATAAGGGAATTTAGTTATGTGGAGAGAGTGGAGAAGCTAGACTTATTCTTCTGAGAGCGGAGAAGGTTAAAGGGAGACCAAAAAAAGATATTCAAAATTATGAGGGATTTTCTAAAGCAAATAGGGGGAATCTATTTCTGCTGGCATGTGGGTCAGCAACAGAGCTCATACATTTAACATGATTGGCCAAAGAACTGGAGGGGAAATGAGAAGATCATTCTTCACAAAGAAGTTGTTAAGATCTGGAACGCACCATCTGAAAGATTTGTGGAATCAGATTTCATCGGACTGTTCCAAAAACATTTAGACGTCCACTTGAAGGTGAATAATTTGAAGAAAAATCTGGAATGCTTGACTAAATTGGCCAGCTCGTTCCAGCATATGTGTGACTGGCAGAATGGCCTCTTATGCTATGGTGGGCATATCATCTTTACATCTACCCTATCAAACCCTTTCATAAACTTAATGACCTCTGTCAGGTCACCCCTCAGCCTTCTCATTTCTAGAGAAAAGAGTCCTGGCCTGTTCAGTCTATCCTGACAGTTGTAACCTCAACCTTATCAAGAAAAGTTTGTACCTGCTCCAGTGCCTCTATATTTTTTAATAAAAATAGTAGAAAAGGGGAATGTTTCAAGGATTTGTTCATTAATATTCAAAAGAGCCAGGTTTGTAGTGATGTGAAACAACGGGATTTGTAAACTTAATTGAACAATCGCTCCTGTTGTTGCTTTTCCCTCCTGATGTTGTAAGAATGGCTGATCTCCAAATTGGCAAATTACACTGCAGTGTTCTGCTTTAATGGCCATTTAAAATAAACAGGTTAACTACTTTGCTGTAATAGCACATGCAGGAATTGGATGTGGGCACATTAACCCTGCACGCTCATTACACAGGTGCTGCCTGGGTTTGGAGCATTGGCAGGGCTTTGGGGAAAGGGTGAGAGGAGGGAGACTAATTAGATAGTTCCTTCAAAGAGCTGAATGGCTTCCTTGTGTGCAGTAAGATTCTATGATTGCATTTGAGAGTGTCCCTCAACAACAGCAAGTTGCATTTATATGGCACCTGCAACACAGTAGAACATCCTAAGGTGCTTCACAGGAGTGTTATCAGGCAAAAATTGACACCAAGGCACATAATAAAATATTAGGGCAGCTGACCAAAATCTTGGTCAATGAGACTGATTTTAAGGAGCCTTTGCTTAGGATTGTGACCATTCGCACAACTTCACACATTAGATAACATTCCTTTTCAGTGTATGCTTCTTATAAGGATAAGAGATGAAACTCCACAACACCTTTCGTGACTTCTGGACATCCTACAGCATTTAGTACCCAATGAGTCGTGGTTACTGTGGGAATGTATAGCTTATAGAGGAAAATGTCCCTGTCTTTTGAAGGAACATTGTTTCCCTGATAAAAAAAAACATTTCCTTTTGCTTGTCAGTGATGTAGCCTGTGTTAAGATGCTTTGCCACCATGCAAGAGAGGTGAATGGTATCACCTCATTGCAATCTATACATGGTTTATTTGCTCCTTCTCTGTCCCAAAGACCAAGTAACAGGAGAGTTCTGGACTGCTTGTAGGAATTACAGTAGTACATTAGGTCCACCAAGCCTTCAATATCTCACCAAGGCACAAACTGACCTTGCAGTGCTTGATGCCAATTCTGGAGAGAAAACTGTTGAATTACTGAGGGGCCTAATTATTTTGGTGCTATTTTGGTGTGCTGGCATTAACTTTCTCTGCTATTTGATTGCAGCAATTAACCTGCCTATTTTAAACTTGAGCACTCACAACCTTCACCTTGACATCCCTGATTGGAGAGGGGAGAGAAGGGAAGGGGAAGAAAGTGTTTAATTCCCCGAGGGCAGTGCACTTGGGTTGGGTTTTTAAAAAATTATTCATTCATGGGGTCATCGCTGGCTTGGCCAGCATTTATTGCCCATCCCTAATTGGGCAGTTAAGAGTGGCTGAGTCTGGAGTCACATGTAGGTCAGGCTGGCAGATTTCCTTCCCTAAAGGGCATTAATGAACCAGATGGGCTTTTACAACAATTGATAATGGTTTCATGATCATCATTAGATTTTTAATTCCAGACTTTTATTGAATTCAAATTCCATCTGCTGCGGCAGGATTCAAACCCGGGTCCCCAGGGCATTACCCTGGATCTCTACATTATTAGGCCAGTGACAATACCACTATGCCACCACCTCCCCTGGTGACTGGAAGATAGATGAATATTCTGCAGACTTTCTTGATTATCTTTAAGGCTTGAGAATATTTTCCAGAATGTTACCTCAGAAGAATCATATAGGTGAGGTATAGTCCATGGTTCTCTCATGAATCGTGCACTCAAATTCCACTCCAGAGATTTAAAACACCATAATATAGAATGAGACTTAAATGCAGTAAAAGGGAGTGCTGCACTGTTGGAGCTACTGTCCATCGGATGAGACGTTAAACTGAACTACTGTCCGTCCTCCATGTGGACATAAATGATCTTGTGACATTATTGGAAGAAGATCAGGGGAGTTCTCCCTGGTATCTTGGCCTATACATTATCTGCTCATGTCTGTTAATGTGGTTTGTGGGATCATGTGTGCATGTAATGGTTGCATTTTCCCTACATTACAAGAGTGACTAGGCTTGGAATAAAAGGACTTCATTGGCAGTGAAGCACGTTGGGACATCTTGAGGTTGTGAAATATAAATTTTCCCTCTTCCTTCCCTTATTTTTCCATCCCTCTATCCTTCCTTCCTTTTCTTTCTCATTCCCTCTTTTCCATTTAAGTGATTTTCTTACATTCTTTGCAAGACAATATTTTTCTGAAGCGTCAAGTCACCGTCACGAAAAGAAACACAAAATAATTCGAAATGGGGTGAATCTAAATTCAGCTGGTTTTAATTTTCTCTGTGAGCTAATTTTAATACAGCCGTGAATGGTATTATTAAAAGATCACCAGCAGGAATTTAGGTGAATGCGTTAATCAGTGGATTAAAATATGTGTTACAAAGGAAGTTAAACCCCTGTATTATCATTCATATAATTAATATGATTATTGTTTTGTGTTGTGTGCAGAATAGTGACAGCCATTATCGAAAGTTAAACCTTTCAAGACTTTGCACTTTGTGAAGAATAATGACTGTGCAGTACCACAGAGTCAGACAGATAATGACAGGCTGAGTAGCCTCCTTTTGTGTTGTAACCATTCTATGATTCTGTGAAAGGGTTAAGTGACTTGCCATTCATGTCACACCAGTAAGGCAAGGCAGTAAGGCAACAGATAAGCTGTTTTTGAATGGCTTGTATATGACAGCTGTTTCATTCATACCAGCATCTGCCGAGTCCCGTCAGCAAATCACAGACCCATTAAACTGCACATTAACTGTCCGGATAAATCTGATCCAAAGTGCAGGAGGACAAAACAATTTACAAAGAGAAGAATGCAAGTGAGGTCATAACAGGCAACAAATACACACACACAGACACAAAAATAACAATGTGCTGTTAAGCTCTGTGATCGATTTGGAAAAGGCACCCCACAGGAGTGTGGTGAACCAAGAAAAGAGAAATGTAATTAAAACAAAAAACACATCAATAGCTCTTTGTACAGAAAGCAGAAATGATCAGATATTTGCCTCCTTCACCTCTCTCACTATGTCCACACAATGTCAATTTACCAGGAGGTTGGAGAGTTCACCATTTAATGCTGCAGAAATTGCGAAAATTGTATCTACTGCTTTAAGAACATAAGAACTAGGAGCAGGAGTAGGCAATTCACCCCCTGCCCCGCCATTCATGACGATCATGGCTGGTCTCATTTCGGCCTCAACTCCAATTTCCTGCCCTCTCCCCATAACCTTTCAACCCGTTTCTAATTAAAAATCTGTCTATCTCTCAAATTATTCAGCATCCCGGCATCCACTGCACTCTGAGGTAGTGAATTCCACAGATTCACGACCCTTTGAGAAAAGTAATTCCTCCTCATCTCTGATTTAAATCTACCACCCCTTAGCCTAAAACTATGACCTCTCATTCTAGATTGCCCCACAAGGGGAAGCATCTACTCCACGTCTACTTTGTCGATCCCCTTTAGCATCTTATATACCTCAATTCGATCTCCTCTCATCCTTCTAAACTCTAGCGAGTATAGGCCTAAACTGCTCAATCTCTCCTTATAAGACAAGTCCCGCATCTCTGGAATCAATCTAGTGAACCTCTTCTGTACTGCCTCCAATGCAACTACATCCTTCCTTAAGTAAGGGGACCAAAACTGTGCACAGTACTCCAGGTGCGGTCTCACCAATGCCTTGTACAGTTGCAACAACACCCTATTTTTATACTCTATTCCTTTAGCAATAAAAGCCAAAATTCCATTTGCCTTCCTTATTACCTGCTGTACCTGCATACTAGCTTTCAGAGATTCATGCACGAGCACACCCAGATCCCTCTGCACTGAAGCATTCTGAAATTTCTCTCCATTTAAATAATAAGTCGCCTTTTTATTCTTCCGACCGAAATGGATAACCTCACATTTATCCACATTAAACTTCATCTGCCAAATTTTGGCCCATTCACCTAACCTGTCCATGTCCATTTGTAAATTTCTTATTTCTTCATTGCAACTTACTTTCCCACCTATTTTGGTGTCATCTGCAAATTTAGCTATAGAACCTTCTACCCCTGAATCCAAGTCATTAATATAGATTGTAAATAGTAGGGGCCCAAGGACTGAACCCTTTGGCACCCCTCTAGTTACAGCTTGCCATCCAGAAAAAGACCCATTTATCCCGAGAGAATTTAAGAGAGAATAAATGTAAAAGATCCCATGGACATAATTCTGAAGAAGAGCATCCAACAACTCTGAGGGACAGATTATCTATGACATTGCTATCTGACTGTAATAAAATAATTAACACTGGCCAGGACAGGGATAACACCTTCAAAGAAATATGGGAAGAGGAGTGGGCAATTCTGCCCCTCATGCCAGTTCTGCCATCCTATAAGATAACGGCTGATCTGTACCTCAAGTGCATTTACCCACTTTGGATTCAAATCCCTCACAGGCAAAAAATCTATTGATCTTTATAAAATTTAATTAACCCAGGAACCCAGTTCCTTTCGGAGCATAGAGTTCCAGATTTTTACTACATTTTGTGTAAAATAGCACCTTTTAATTAACACTCAAGTGTACAGATGGAGCCTCAGTTTAATTTTCCTCATTGAATTACAGCAGCTCAGACAGTGCAGCACTCCCCCAAAACTGCAAAGGTGTGTCAGCCTAGACTATGACCCCATAACGTGGCATGGGCTTGATTCCACAGCATGCATCCAGAGGTAAGAGTGCTAGCATTGAGCCAAGGCTAGCATCCTGGCGAGAGACAGCATGACAGCTGATACAAGGACCAAACCATAATAAGAAGTTACAATAATTTTGATGGATCTGAATTAATGGCAACTTAATGCTGCTTTTCTCCACATTTTAGACCTCAGGACCAATATCAGTGCTCACCTTAAGGACCATGATCTCATGTTGGTTTCCACCCACATGTTCCACTACATCTTGAGTCCCACTCCCTCGACACAGCTTGTATTAATATAACACACTTGGGCCCGATTTTCCCAGTGATGGAGAGCCTCCCCTCATTGCAAAAATGGAGGAGGAGGAGGCCGAAATCTGGAAGCCCCCCCCCCCCAACCCCGGACATGGCACCTACCATTTTTGCAGAGGCAGGAATGGGCCCTGGGTTGGGATTTGCATATGCGTGTTTGGCAGAGGCAGCTTACCATATAAAACAGCAGCTGCCTCCAGTCATGTCTGATGTTTGGTAGCCAGGAGTGGGAAACACAAGTTGTGCAGATTTGACCTGATAGGAGCGGGTCTCAACTCTGCTGAGTCCTTTGGAGAAATGGGGTACCCCTTTGGATATGGTCCCGGGACGTTTTTGGGGGAGACAAGGTGCCCTTTGGGAGAGGGAAGGTGCTCTTTTGGATTATTAAAAGTGGGCATGAATGTGCTTAAAAAATGCATATACTCATTGGAACTGTCAAGAGAGCTGTCAAAAGAAACTGTCAAGAGGAACTTTAAAAAAACTGTCAAGTGTCAAAGCAACTGTCAAACTGTGAAGGCATTTAAAACTCGTGCTATTTAAAACTTTGAAAAAACTGAATGGAATGTTAAAAAATTAGCTTGCTATTCCACTCCATCTGATGACATAAACCTGGGAACTATCATTACTAGATTTGGCTGCATGACTGATTTCATTATCTTCCATTATCACAGTGGGGTGCCTTCCATTGCACAATTTGATTGACAGCTCCAAGTGGTTATACAGTCTTTGAAGCAAGATTATGAATTCCAATGCTTGCTTATATATGGGATTTAGCTCTTGAATGAAATGTTTGTTCTTACAAGGGATTATGTAGTTGAAGGAAGCTAAATGTAATAAATGGGTTTTTATGAATGAGAGAGTGTGTATTTTAAAAATAAAGTCCGCAGTAACACTTAGAACTTTACTTACTCTCAGCATGGCTCCTGAGGTGTGCCATGGTGGATACTGGGTGAGTTGGCATGGTGGGTGTAAGGGCAAAGGATGGTGGTGGGGGCGTGGGTTGGCACTGAGTTTGTACAAAGTTGGCAGAGGGGATATAAAAGGGCCATTGGATGGTGGGTACGATGGATTGGGGGATGGGTAGAGGGCATGAGGTGGCATGGCAAGTGTAGGGGTTGAAGGTGTGTGAGGGCTGGAGGACTGTTTTATGTTTTAATCCTTTCTTAAAAATCTTTGACCAAGTGCTTGTGCACTGAGGCAGGCCTTCCACCCAGCCCATCTCCACACCTGGCCTCCATGCTCCTTCCAGGGTCGCCCACCACGACTCCCAGAGCATCCCTTCACTTCCAGGGCACTTTCTATTGGGTTGAGTTTGTGGGAGCTGGGAAACGTCAGGAAAATTCAGGCCTTATTGTGGGAAAAAGTCCCAAGGCACTTCACAGAAGCCTGATCAAATAAAAATTGACACCAAGCTACGTAACACAGTACCGAGCAGGTGACCAAGATCTTGGTTAAATGGCAATTTTTAAGGTGCATCTTAAAGGAGGAAAGAGCAGTGAGGTTTAAGGAGGAAATTCCAGACAGAGGGACGGCAGCGATGGAGCGATGGAAATCCTGGGGTGGGCGGGGAGGGATCCATGTGTAAGAGGCCAGATGAGCCTATAAGTTAGAAGGCTGCAGGTTCAATTCCTGCTGTTGAAACCTAATCTAGGGGCTGATACTGCCTAACATAGGAGTTTAGAACAGTTACAGCAAGGAAAGAGGCCATACAGCTCAACAAGTCTGTGCTGGCTCTCTACAAGGGTAACTCAGCTAGAAGGAAGGTACGTGCTGTTAAGTTGAAAGAAAAAGCCATCAGGTTGCATAAAGTCAAAGGGCCCACACATTGACAACACAGCTGCCAATGGTGGAGCAAAGGAAGTGATACCCCCCTCATATATGGCATGGTAAAGTTCAGTCATTTTGCTGTACAGTCTGGTAAATACACAGATAGCATCAATTATTCAGTAACAGGTCAATGAAAAACCTCAAGGTAACAACAAAAGGTCAGTACTCTACAGTTCAATACACAATCTCAGCTCTTGCTGCTGTATTTATTTTTAGGAGAGATTAGAAGTTAGTATGATACAGTAGACTTGATAATCCAACATGGTGAGTTCATCAAAAATTGCTTTTTCGAGAAATGCAGTTGGTTATATTGTGACATCTGCCAAATGAAGTCTAAGCTGATAAGGTGACATCTAAAGCCTCCTCAAGGTGCCGGCCTTGCTGAGTTGTAACACTATTGCCTTTAAGTACTATTGCCTATAAGTTAGAAGGCTACAGGTTCAATTCCTGCTCTTGAAACTTAATCTAGGCTGATACTGCCTAACGTAGAAGTTTAGAATGGTTACAGCACAGAAAGAGGCCAAACAGTTCAACAAGCCTGTGCTGGCTCTCTACAAGGGTAACTCAGCTAGTCCCACATCCCTGCTCTTTCCCCGTGCCCTGCAACTTTTAACTCTTGAGGTTAATTATCCAACTCCCTTTTGAAAACACTAATTAAATCTGCCTTCACCGCACTCTCAGGCAATGTGTACCAGATCCTTACCACTCACTGTGTGAAAAGTTTTGCATTGGGTCGCTGTTGGCTCTTTTGCCTATTACCTTAAATCTGTGTCCTCTGATCCTTGTTTATTCCCCCGCCAATGGGAACAGTTTCTCCCCATCCACTTTGTCTCCACCCCTCATGATTTTGAACACCTCTGTCAAATCTCCTCACAAGCCTTTCTTCCCTGAGGAGAACAATCCCACCTCTTCGCCAATCTACCTGCATAACTGAAGTCCCCCATCCTTGGAACCATTCTTGTAAATTGTTTCTGCATCCTCTCTAAAACCTTATCTATCTAGGCCAGACCTTTCAGAGTGTTGTTATTAGTTCTGGTTCTTCCTTATCAAACACATCTTCCGTGCGTGAAAGTTGATTCTCTACACTGATCAGTTTTTCCTTTAAGCAGCATCATTACTTCATGCTATCATTCAAGCTCACATTCTGTAATTGTGCTTCTGCTAATTGTTTTTGAGACCCCTCACACTCTTTTGTGAGAATTTCTACTTTCTGTTGTCATTCTACATTCCTGATTTTCATCTCTCCATATGTCTCCTCGGAAATGTAATGTTTTTCCAAGTTTTCTTCAAAACATCCAGTCATTTCCTTGAGCTCTGTGTCTCTTTCTTGTCTTTCTGTGACACCTCAAAATTTTGTTTGTTCAGATTTTGAACAGTTTAGTTCATCAACAACTTTAGTATCTCGTACGTTTCCATGGGTATATACTCAGCCTGAAAGTTGAGTTTCAAATCTTCCAATTCAGTTCTGATATAATCATTTTCTAACCTTATTTTATTTTCTTTTTGCAGGATTTGTTTATTTTGAGTTTCATCAGATAGTTTTCCTTCATTCATGGCCAACTGCTCGCTCCACACTGTCACCTGCTGTTACAGTTAAAGATTTCCAAAAAGACATATTTTTGAGACTCCTAGAAAGTTCCCTACTTCTCTGGCACCCATGTATGGTTTACTTGAGTATTGTCTATAGCCCTATCAGTGATTTACTGAGGATTTTCTGTGCCTGTTTCTGTGCACTCTACAACTTGAAGATTAAGATATTCATTAAAGGCTTTTAATATTTCATTGAAGCTGGTTGAGGATTCATCGATGCACTGCATTACTTCATTATCAAGTTCCCCAAACTAGTAGAAAGAGGTATTAATCTGTACTTTTTCTGACTGCCTATTTAGACCTGATATACACCAGTAGTTTAAAATTTTTCTTCTCCAGGACACTCAATTTTCTTTTAGATTCGGTCCTTGGATGAGTCCAAATTGATCTGGTAAGTTGGATTTTTGATTCATGGTTAAAGAACTTTAAAATGTAGGTTCAGCTTTAAGAAGTTGCTGAAATTCAAGATGGCACCACAGTTCATTTGAAGAGAATAATTTTACCAACGCCTGCCAGTTTTGGCAGGCTCCAGCTGCAATGGTGCTCATGTCCAACCTTGAAAAAATTTTAAACAATGCCTGCTTGGATCGACTGGCTGCAGACCTCTCTGTTTGCTGACCTTTAGAGCTGATTCTTTAGTTGCAACTCATCAGAATTAATTAATTAATTAATTAATCAATTCTTCCTTTTCCGAATGAGCTCGATGTGTTGAAGTACCGACTCGGGAATTTGGTTTTTAAATAGCAATTTCTGACAACTGAATGATTTAAGAATTTCTCAGGATTTGCTGTATTCCAGAATTCAAAAGTTTTAGCTCACCCCCCTGTTAGGTCTGCAGACTCTGCATTCTGGAAATGAAGCTGGACTTCTAAGAGATCCCAATGAGTCTTCTGCTGCAGTGAGAAATTTTAAGTTTTTGCCTTCAGCTTTCAAACCTTTCTTTGGAACTTTTCTCTGGTAATTCTCTTCAGCGCATCTGCTTCTTCACCTTTTCTTCAGGTCAGAATGCTTATCGAGTTTTTCTTTATTTGTTATGACCCCAGCCAATGTTAATTGCCGTAAAACCAAATTCCAGAGGGAAACTTGGCTTTCGGGCCATTCTGTTTTTTTGGAACCTGAAAACGAGAAGAAAACATACTGATCTCAGCAGCAAAAAATCAAGTAACACCTTTGGGATTTAAAAAAATTAAAAGTTAAAGCTTTATTAACAATAATAAAAGAAAAGCACACAAGATTACAGTTGCAGTTAAAATTATTATGACAAAACATTCCCCTAAAGACTCCCTACTTTCTCAGACCCACAAGTAAACACCTTCTAGGCAACACTTCCTTACAAACATTTAACTATAAAAATCTAGTAATATTACCCAAGGCAAACTGCTGCAGCTTTAATAGATGCATTCCACATGCCCTCTTAAACTCTTGCCCATTCTGCTGTGGAAATCCAAAACTTCAGAATAAGACTGTTTTTTGCAGCCCAAGACTTTTCTGGCTTGACTAATTGGCTGATTCACGCTGCATCTTCTCCCGTGCTAGAGCTAAAGCAAACAGCTAACAACCAAAAGCTAACTTAAGTTTTTCATAGTAACTCTAAAATACCTTTCCCCCACTTTCATCTCAGGTTCCATTGTTCTCATACTTCTTTGAAACTCAAATCCTTCCAAACATAATCTCTTTCATGTTTCTATTTTGTCTCTGCTTTCAGGTCAATAAAATGTAGCATACACTTTCCTGTTTACCTCAGAGTCATAGAGTTATACAGCAGAGAAAAAGGCCCTTCAGCCCATCATGTCCTTGCCTGCCATCAAGCACCTATCTATTCTAATCCCATTTTCCAGTACTTGGCCCATATCCCTGTATGCTTTGGCATTTCAAGTGCTCATCTAAATACTTCTTAAGTGTTGAGAGGGTTCCTGCCTCTACCAACCCCTCAGGCAGTGTGTTCCAGATTCCAACCACCCTCTGGATGAAAAAGGTTTTCCTCAAATCCCTTCTAAACCTCCTGCCCCTTTACCTTAAATCTATGTCCCCCTGGTTATTGACACCTCTGCTAAGGGGAAAAGCTCCTTCCTATCTACCCTATCTATGGTCCTCATCATTTTGTATACCTCTATCAGGTCCCCCCTCAGCCTTCTCTGATCTAAGGAAAACAACCCCAGCCTGTCCAGTCTCTCTTCATAGCTGAAATGCTCCAGCCCAGGCAACATCCTGGTGAATCTCCTCTGCCCCTCTCTCCAGTGCAATCACACCCTTCCTATAGTGTGGTGACCAGAACTGCACACAGTACTCCAGCTGTGCCCTAACTAGTATTTTATACAGCTCCACCATAACCTCCCTGCTCTTATATTCTATGCCTTAGATATTAAAGGCAAGTATTCCATATGCCATCTTAACCACCTTGTTTACCTGTGATACTGCCTTCAGTGGGCACAGTATATATATAAGATATATATATATATAAAATGGTCATGAATGTCAAGGTCCCTCTGATGCTTTGTACTTCCTAGGGTCCTACCATTCATTGTGTATTCCCTTGCCATGTTAGTCCTCTCAAAATGCATCACCTCACACTTACTCAGGATTAAATTCCATTTGCCACTGCTCTGCACATCTTACCAGCCCATCTATTTCGTCCTGTAATCTAAGGCTTTCCTCGTCACTATTTACAACACCACCAATTTTTGTGTCATCTGCGAACTTACTGATCACACCTCCTATATTCACAACTGAATCATTAATGTACACTACAAACAGCAAGGGTCCCAGCACTGATCCCTGTGGTACATCACTCATCATATGCTTCCAATCACAAAAACAACCTTAACCATCACCCTCTGCCTCTTGCCACTAAGCCAATTTTGGATCCAATTTGCCAAATTCCCTGGATGCCATGGGCTCTTACTTTCTTGACCATTTTCCCATGTGGGACCTTGTCAAAAGCCTTTCTGAAGTCCATGTAGACTACATCAACTGCACTACCCTCATCTACACAACTAGTCACCTCCTCAGAATATTCAATCAAATTTGTTAGACATGATCTCCCCCTGACAAAGCCATGCTGACTACCCCTGATTAATTCCTGCCTCTCCAAGTGGAGATTAATCCTGTCCCTCAGAATTTTCCCTAACCACTGATGTTAGACTCACTGGCCTGTAATTATTTGGTTTATCACTACTACCCTTATTGAACAATGATACCATATTCGCTGTCCTCCAGTCCTCTGGCACCTCTCCTGTGGCCAGCGAGGATTTGAAAATTAGTGTCAGAGCCCCTGCAATCTCCTCCCTTGCCCCACACAACAGCCTGGATACATCTCATTTGGGTCTGGGGAATTTATTCACTTCTAAGCCTGCTAACACCTTCTCCCTTTCAATGCTAATTTGTTCCAGTATATCCCAGTCCCCCTCCCTGATTTCTACACCTACATCGTCCTTCTCCATAACGAACCCAGATGAAAAGTAATCATTCAAAACCTCACCTACCTCCCCCGGCTCCATGCACAGGTTGCTACTTTGGTCCTTAATTGCCCCTACTTTTTCCCTGGTTATCCTCTTGCCCTTAATATATTTATAAAATGCCTTGGGATTTTCCTTTATCTTGCCCCCAGTGTTTATTCATGCCCCCTCTTCTCTCTCCTAATTACTTTTGTCAGTACCTCCTACACTTTCTATACTCTACTAGGGCTTCCACTGTTTTCAGCCCTCTGTATCTGCCATAAGCCTCCTTTTTTTCCTCCAATCCTTTATATCCCTTGACATCCAGGGTTCTCTGGACTCATTGGTCCTACCCTTCACCTTTACGGGAACATGTTGGCCCTGAACTCTATTTCCTTTTTGAATGACTCCCACTGGTCTGATGTAGACTTTCCTACAAGTAGCTGCTCCCAGTCCACTTTGGCCAGATCCTGTCTTATCATATTGAAATCAGCCTTCCCCCAATTCGGTCCATCTTTGTCCTTTTCAAAACTACCTTGAATCTGACAGAGTTATGGTCACTATCCCTGAAATGCTCCCCCATTGATGCTTCTATCATTTGCCTGGCTTCATCCCCAGGCTTAGGTCCAGTACTGTCCCTTCTCTTGTAGGACTCCCTATGTGCTGGCTCAAAAAGATCTCCTGGATGCATTTTAAGAATTCTGCCCCTCTAAGCCTTTCACACTAAGACTGTCCCAGTTAATATTAGGGAAGTTGAAATCCCCCACTATTATTACCCTATTATTTTTACACTTCTCTGAGACTTGCCTACATATCTGCTCCTTTATCTCCCGCTGACTGTTTGGAGGCCTATAGTACACTCTGAGCAAAATGATTGCCCTCTTTTTGTTTTTAAGTTCTACCCATATGGCCTCATTTGAGGAACCTTCTCAAGATACCTTCCTTCCCTACTGCAGTAACTGACTCTTTGATCAATAGTGTAATGCCACCTCCTCTTTTACTCACCACCACTGTCACACCCGAAGATTTTATACACTGGAATATTGAGCTGCCAGTCCTGCCCTTCCCTCAACCATGCCTCTGTGATAGCAACGATATCGTATTCCCACATGTTAATCAACAGCTTCAATTCATCTGCCTTATTTGTAAGATTCTTTGCGTTAAAATAGATGCAATCCATCCTTGCATTATTCCCTTGTGCCTTAAAAGATATATATTTGTTCTGCCTTCCAGCCTGACTTAGTTTCTCTTCTACGTTTGGCTGTGCATCCCCCCCATTACTGTACCTCCACTCTGTATAACACTCCCCCTGCCAAATTAGTTTAAACCCTCCCAACAGCACTAGCAAACCTCCCCGCAAGGATGTTGGTCCCGTTCCAGTTCAGGTGCAACCCATCCACCTTGTACAGGCCCCACCTTTGCCAGAAACAAATGCAGTGATCCAGGAAATTAAAGCCCTCTCTCCTGCACCAACTCTTCAGCCACACATTCATCCTCTCTATCCTCCTGTTCCTATACCCATTAGCTCGTGGCACAGGGAGTAATCCAGAGATTACAACCTTTGAGGTCCTGCTTTTTAAGCTGCTCCTTAGCTCCCTAAATTCTTGTTGCAGGACTTCATCCCTCTTTCTACCTATGTCATTGATACCAATGTGAACCATGACTCTGACTGTTCGCTCTCCCCCTTCAGAATTCCCCTGCAGTCGTTCTGTGACATCCTTGACCTTGGCACCAGCGAGGCAATACACCATCCTGGAGTCGCTTCTATGGCTATAGAAATGCCTGTCTGCACCCCTCACTATTGAGTCCCCTACCACTATTGCTCTTGCACTCTTACTCCTCCCCCCTTGTGCAGCTGAGCCACCCACAGTGCCGTGAACTTGGCTCTGGCTGCACTTTCCAGAGGAACCTTTACCCTCACCGTTTTCCAACACAGAAAACTGTTTCTTGAGTGAGATGCACTCTTGGGCTTTCCTGACAACCTGTCCGCCTCCCTTCTGACCCATTCCCTCTCTGACCGCACTTCCTTAAGCTGCGGAGTGACCACATCTTAAAAACACGCTATCCAGGTAACCCTCAGCCTCGCGGACGCTCCGTTGTGTCTCCAGCTGACGCTCGAGCTCCGCAACCCGTTGCTCAAGCTGGTTAAGCCAGTGGCATTTCCTGCACATGTGGTCATCCAGACTGCAAGAAGTGTCTAAGAATTTCTGCAAGTTGCAGCCTGTACAACACACGGGACTGAGCTTCCTTGCCATTTTTTTGTGTGTTAGTTAAAAGACTATTTCCTTAAATTTAAGCTAAGTAGAAGACTATTTAGTTTTTCTTTAAAAAAAATGCTGAGACTTTTACTTTCTGTAAAGTCACTTTAAAGTGGAAAAAGAAACACTTACTCACTATCTACCAATCAGCTCTCTCCCTTGCCCTGACTTCACTCCTTTCGAATTCCAGCACCGCTAAGTGTCTGGGCGAGAACCGGCTCCCTCACAGGTAAAGTCCGCTTCCGCTCTTTATACAGCCGCTCCACTCGCTCACAGGTAAACTGCCAGCCATTGGGTCCTTCTCTCGTACTCTCGTCTAGGTGCTGCTGACTGCCTGGCTTGGGATCCTCCTCCCATACTCTCATTTAGCTGCTGCTAACTTTTTTTTTTGCGAAAATATACTTTAGTCTTAAATCTTCAAAAACATTTCGAACCATTTCAAAATCACCATTACAAAAATACAATCAGGTTCAACTTTTACAACATGAATCACAAGGTGTATCAGTACAAACAATGAATATTACAATCATTGGCAGACATTCATTTTGAGCTGTACAGCCTGAGGGGCTCTTTACAATTCCCAGTCCCTCAGTGCACTGTGGCAGAAAGGTCTTAGACAGAGACCCTTCCCCATTGTGCTTTTGTGGCGGCTGCCCCAAGCTTAACTGTGTCCCACAGCACGTAGTCCTGGACCTTGGAATGTGCCAGTCTGCAACACTCGGTTGGGGACAACTCTTTGCGCTGGAAAACCAACAAGTTTCGGGCAGACCAAAGAGCATCTTTCACCGAGTTGATGATCCTCCAGCTGCAGTTGATGTTTGTCTCGGTGTATGTCCCTGGGAACAGCCCGTAGAGCACAGAGTCCTCTGTCACAGAACTGCTCGGGATGAACCTCGACAGAAACCACTGCATCTCTCTCCAGACCTTCTTCGCAAAGACACAATCTACAAGGAGGTGAACAATGGTCTCTTCCCCACCACAGCCACCTCGAGGGCAATGTGCAGAGGGGGTGAGACTCCTGGCATGTCGGAAGGATCTGATGGGGAGGGCCTTTCTCACCACCAGCTGAGCTACGTCTTGGTGCTTGTTGGAAAGTTCTGGTGATGAGGCATTCTGCCAAATGACTTTGACAGTCTGCTCAGGGAACCATCCCACAGGATCCACCCTCTCCTTTTCCCTCAGGGCCTCTAAGACGTTACGTGCCGACCACTGCCTGATGGACTTGTGGTCAAAGGTATTTCTCTGCATAAATTTTCCCATGAGGGACAGATGGTGCGGCACGGTCCAACTACTTGGAGTGTTCCGCGGCATCGTGGCCAGACCCATCCTTCGCAACACCGGGGACAGGTAGAACCTCAGCACGTAGTGACACTTGGTGTTTGTGTACTGAGGGTCTACACACCGCTTGATGCAGCCGCACACAAAGGTGGCCATCAGTATGAGGGCGATGTTGGGCACGTTTTTTCCCTCTTTATCTAGAGGCTTGTACATCGCGTCCCTGCGGACACGATCCATTTTCGACCTCCAGATAAAGCGGAAGATGGCTCGGGTGATCGCCAGCACACAGGAGTGTGGAATGGGCCAGACCTGCGCCACGTACAGCAACAGCGAGAGTGCCTCACACCTAATGACCAGCAAGGGAGAGGGAGCATCGGTCCCACATGCCCAGTTTCCTTTACACCGTAGACACTCGCTCCTTCCAGTTTCTAACACATGCCCTGGTCCCTCCGAACCATATCCCCAGCACTTTCAGGCCATCAGCCCTGACAGTGAAGGGGACAAAGGATCGGTCAGCCCAGTTCCCAAAGAACATGTCCTCGGTCTTCCCATGATTTACCTTGGCTCCCGAGGCCAGTTCGAACTGGTCGCAGATGTGGATCAGGCTGCACACCAACAGCGGATCCGAGCAGAAGATAGTGACATCGTCCATGTACAGGGACACTTTGACCTGAGTGCCTCCACTGCCAGGGATCATCACTCTGCTTATGCCCGGATCCTTCCTGATGGACTCAGCAAAGGGTTCTATGCAACACACAAACAGGACAGGGGAGAGAGGGCACCCCTGCCTGACTCCAGATTTAATAGGAAAGCTATCTGATTCCCACCCATTGATAGATACTGCACTACTCATGTTAGTGTAGAGCAGCTGGATCCAATTGCGAATTCCCTCCCCAAACCCCATTGTGGAGAGCACATCCACCATGTAGGTGTGCGATATTCTGTCAAAGGCCTTCTCCTGATCCAGGCTGATGAGGCAGTTATCCACACCACTCTCCTGTACATAGGCAATCATACCCCTGAGCAGCGCAAGGCTGTCAGAGATCTTCCTGCCCGGCACAGTGCAGGTCTGGTCAGAGTGAATCACCAATTCCAGAGCGGATTTGACCCGATTGGCAATGACCTTGGACAGAATCTTATAGTCCACATTCAACAGTGAAATGGGTCGCCAATTTCTAATTTCCTCCCTTTCCCCCTTGTGCTTGTAGATGAGGGTGATAATGCCTTTCCTCATGGATTCTGACATACTGCCGGCCAGGAGCATACTCTCGTACACTTCAAGCAGGTCTGGGCCGATCCAGTCCCACAGAGCCGAATACAACTCCGCCGGCAAGCCTTCGCTTCTGGGAGTTTTACTCTTCTTGAAGGACTCAAGGGTCTCAGTCAGTTCGTCAGGAGTTAACGCTTTGTCCAGACTCTCCCGTGTCCTGTCGTCTAAGACCTCCGTGATAGAGGACAGGAAGGACTGGGAGGCCGTGTTGTCTGTGGGCTTCACGTCATACAATCCGGCATAAAAGGATTTGCCGATCCTCAAAATGTCGGACTGCGATGACTTCACTGAGCCATCTTCCTTCAGGCTGCTGATCACAGAGCTCTCTCTGGGTACCTTTCGGAAGAAGAAACGTGAGCATGTCTCGTCCTGCTCCACGGAGCGGACTCTGGAACGGAAGATGATCTTGGAGGCCTCCAAGGCAAAGAGCGAGGCTTGCTGGCTCTTCACCTCTTGGAGTTCCTCCTTGATATCGACCCCCATCGACTGCAGCCGGAGCAGATTCTGCATGTTTTTCTGGAGTTGGGATGTTTCCCTCTGTTCCTTTCTAGCTTTCTGGGTGCCTTTGAGGATGAAAAACCTCTTGATGTTTCCCTTGATCGCTTCCCACCAGTGTCAGGGACTCAAAGAGGGGTTTCATGGTTCTCCAACCTTTGTAATCCCTCTTGAGCTTCTCAATGTTCTCTGGGGTCAGCAGTTTCACGTTTAGCTTCCATGCCCCCCTGCCAACCCTCTGGTCTCCCTCTAAGTGACAGTCAGCCAGTAGGAGGCAGTGGTCAGAGAAGAACACCGGCTGGACATCGGTGGATCTGACCGTGAATGCATGGGACACAAACAGGAATTCTATCCTGGAACAGATGGACCCGTCAGGCCGCGACCAGGTGTATCTACGCTGCGCTCCGTCTGCAGGGTTGCTGAAGACGTCGTGCAGCTTGGCATCCTTTACTGTTTCCATCAGGGATCTGGACGTAGCGTCCAATCTGCTGTCGGCCCTGCTGGATCGTCCAGCCGCATCGATGATGCAGTTGAAGTCACCGCCCAGAATGACCGGCCTGGAGGTCGCCAGCAGCAGTGGGAGCTGCTGAAAAACCGCCAGCCGCTCAGCCCCTTGTGACGGGGCGTAGACATTAATTAACCGGAGTGGAGCATTCTTGTACATTACGTCTGCTACGAGAAGGCGCTCGCCCACCACCTCCTTAACCTGAGAGACAGTGAAGCTGCCTCCCCGCAGCAGAATCCCCAGGCCGGAGGAACGAGAGTCGTTTCCTCCCGACCAGATCGATGGCCCATGGGACCACCATCGTGACCATTGCCTGTAGGAGCTGAGGTGCGGTATCGCACACTCCTGCAGAAACAACAGGTCAGCTTTGACCTTGGCAAGGTAGTCCAAGGTTGCAACACATCGCATAGTAGATTTAATGCTACGCAAATTTATGGATACAATCTTTACACCCATCTTAAAGCAGTTAGTCGCTTACCAAACCTGTTGTCTCTGAGAGTCCCAGACCTTTAGTCTGCTCCTTCATGCCCGTGGTGTGCTCAAATTGCCTCACTTGGGATGGGCTGAGGAAAGCGCCCTGAACCTCCCCATTGGAGATGTTCTGCTCGGGTGGCATCTGGGGGTCCGTGCAGAGAGCGGGGTTTGAAATGTCCTCTGTTGGAGAAGCTTCTCCAATTCTCTCCCCCTCAGGGGCGTTGCTGCTCCCGGCTTCCCGGAGCTGGGGTGCGCTGAGCTCCTCACTGTTCCCAGATTCCTGGGGTTGTGGTGCACTGGCCTCTTCGGGTTGTGGGAAAAGTTGGGGTGCGCTGGTCTCCTCATTGTCTCCAATGTTCTGGAGCTCGGGTGTCTCATCCTCCAACTCCCCAGCGTTTTGCCGCTTCTTCTGTTGGAGCCGCCCTGGCCCTTCTTCGTTCGAAGAGCTGCTGCTCTTATTATCCGTGTCGGATAGGAGACGCCTCTTGCCTCTTGTCTGGGGAGTGGCTTGGTTTCTTCTTAGCCCCTTCTTCCTTTTGGCTCTCTTCACCAGCTGCCACTCCCCCTGCTGCTTTCCCACTGCTGCCTCCTCCTCCTCCATTGATTCGCTCTCCTGACGAGTGGGAGGTTCAGGGGGCAGTGCTGTTGATTGGCCGTCTGTTGCCCCAATCTTTTCCTCCACCTTGTCTCTCTCTGTGTCCTCCTTTGTCCCGTTGTTCTCCCTGGGGGCCTTGGTGGTTGGAGTGACACGAGGCATTTCTTCTGCTTCCCCCTCGTTGGCTTTGCCTGCCTGTGCATAAGAACGGCAATGTTTGGGGCAGGTCCTGTAGAGGTGATTTGCCTTGCCACACAGGTTGCAGCACTTAGCCTGTCTACAGTCTTTTGTCTGGTGCCCTTCCTGTTTGCAGTTCTTGCAGAGGACAGCACTGCAGTTGGCCACCACATGACCAGACTTGCCACATGAGCGACAAAGTTTGGGTTACCCAGCGTAGACAAGGTAACCACGGCTTCCCCCGATAGCGAATCTGGAAGGGGGGTGGAAGACGGGTCCCTTACCGTCGATCTTGAGCGTTACCTTAACCTGGCGTTTACATGTCCAGATCCCCAAATCATCTCTAACCGCGGTGCAGCTCCCAACCTTATCGAAGTACCTGGTAAGGAAGGTGAGCACGTCAGCGACAGGGACGTAGGGGTTGTACAGATGCACCGTCGCAACCCGTTCTCGTTGCAACGGCAGAGCAAAGAGCGGCTCCGACATCAGGATCTTCATTTCTGGCGGGTCTTTCTTTTCCTCAAACACCTTCAGGAGTTTGACACAAGCTGCCACTTGCTTGAAAGTCACATCAAAAAATCCAGCGCTGGGGAAATCCTGTACGCAGCCTCGAAACCACACAGCTTGAATAGGATCCTCTTGGTGAAGAAGGTCCTATCCATTCCTGTTCCTTGCTTGCTGCCCTTCACCATGACTCGGATGGTGTTAGGTACCCCATAGTAAGGAGTTCAACTGGTTATAGCCATTGGTCTTTCCCTGGCAAAAACGCGATCGAGGTCTCTCCCCTGCCAGGTAACTTCTGCTGCTAACTGCCTATCCCTGGGTCTTTCTCTCGCACTCTCCTCTAGCTGCTGCTTACTGCTTGGCTCGGGGTCCTCCTCTCACATTCTCCTCTCAGTGCTGCTGACTGCCTGTCCCAGCGTCCTCCTCTTGCACTTTCCTTTACCTATGGAACTCCTGCAAGATGAAAACATGTTTTATCACCTCTGACTTCCCTTTGATACTCAAACTGTCAGCTTATCTAAAAATGCAAATATTAGATCCAACCTATTCACTTGTACCTCACCCCCTCTTAATACCTTATTACAAATGAGCAAAACAAATGCCCCTATCCTTTCATGTTTTAAACCCCCAGGCAATCTGTCTTCTACTGACCTTTCCCCAGCTTAATTAAATCACTTACACACACAGACACACAGCCATCTTTACAGAATAACACAATATTCCCCAAAAGTATTTGAAAAAATAACATCCATTCCCACATAGACTTGCAGGATTTTAGTTTTTCTCTGCACTTTTTACAGCATTTTGTGTTTTTGCATTCGCTGCCACCATGTTATAGGGTGTTGGATACTGTTCGGTAGGTCTCAATGAAGTCTCCATAGTCTTAAGTAGGTTAACTGTATGTATTTATTAATTACAAGAACTGCGCACATTTATACAATTAAGGGTTCAAACTAGGAGCTGTCTCCATGCTTTCTTGTGCACGCGGCTCTATCTGTCATTAGTCTGACCCCTAGGTGCAGGTCATGTGTTCTCTTACACCACTGTATGGGCAGTACTGTGCTCAGTCCCATGTTAACCCTGTATGTGCCAGACCCTTTTTCTACAGCTGATTGTTGCCATGGATACCATTAGTGCGTCTAGCTTCCAATTCCAGATTTTGTTAATCAAATTCAAATTCCATCAGCTGCTGTGGTGGAATTTGAACTGTGCCCCCAGAACATTAGCCTAGGCCTCTGGATTATTCATCCAGTAACATTGCCACTACACCATCACCTCCCTGAAAATTTATATACCCACGTCGTGGAAGTATGAGTATTAAGATCACATAGCCAAGAAGTTTTAGTTTGTGACTATCAATGGAGGGTGGACTCCATTATCTCCAAAATCTTCCAATGTCAGTTGAATCATCTTAGAACCAGCCTACTCCATAGAAGGCCCTGCTCATAGGAGCATTAGAAACAGAAGTGGACCATGCTGCCCCCTCGAGCCTGTTTTGCCATTCAGTGAGATTGTGGCTCATTTGCATCTTAAAATCAATCCACTTGCCTTGTCTCCCAGGCAAAGGGCCACCAGCTGGTTGGAACAAAAATGAACACTAACCTAATTAAAAGGAAACCAATTTTCTGCAGCTTGCCTTGCAGTCAATGTAACATCTGGCCTTGCACATACCCTCTAGCAACCTGGCACAAATGCAGAAAAACATATGAAGCAAGGTGCTCATGGCTTCTCCTGAAATGCCTGTTTTTTTTTGAAGTGACGGGCCATTGGTGAGAAGTTGATAGTGGGGATTTGGAAAAAAAAAAATCCCCTTTATTCAAATGTGATAAATGATTGGATTAAATCTACCAAGCAAAGTAATAGAGGGGAAAACACTGAACCACTCAAAATACAATTATGCACCAAACGCTCTTATGGGAGAGTTAATGGACCAGAGACATGGGCTTCCATGGAACAACTGTGTTTTCTCATCCATGACTTCCTTTGTACTTATGAAGTTAAGAGATTTTATGTCCCTGCATATTACAGGGGAGAAATGCATTCTCTTATCTACCGAAGGGAATAGTACACTGTAATTGCTTAATGGATTATATCCTGAAACAACAACTACCTGCATTGATATAGCACCTTTAATGTACTAAAACATCCCAAGGCTTCACAAGAGCATTATCCAAAGGATCTTTGACATCGAACCACATAAAGGAGATATTCAAACAGATGGCCAACATATGGTCAAAGAGGTAGGTTTTGAGGAGTGTCTAAAAGGAAGAGAGAAGTACAGAGGTGGAAAGGTTCAGGGAGGAAATTCCAGAGCTTAGGCCCCAGGCAGCTGAAGGCACAGCTGCCAATGTTGGAGTGATTAAAATGTGGGATGACAAATTGTAGAAGGACAGAGATCTCAAGGGATTGTACAACTGGAGGAGTTACAGAGATAGGCTATGGAGGGTTTTCAAATCAAGGATGAAAATTATAGAAGTGAGCAGTTGCCAGGACTGGAGCCAATATAGGTCAATAAGCGCAGGCGTAATGGGTAAACAGGATTTGGTGTAGAGTTTTCTGTGAACTCAAGTTTGTGTAGGTACACCCACAGCACTGTTAGGGAGGGAGTTCCAGGATTTTGACCCAGCAACCGTGAAGGAACAGTCGATATGTTTCCAAGTCAGGATGGTGAGTGACTTGGAAAGGAACTTCCAGGTGGCGGTGTTCCCATGTATCTTCTGTCCTTGTCCGTCTAGTTGGTAGCAGTCATGGGTTTGGAAGGTGCTGCCTAAGGAGCCATGGTGAGTTTATGCAGTGCAACTTGTAGATGGTCCACACTGCTATCACTGTGTATCAGTGGCGGAGGGAGTGAATGTTTGCAGGTGGTGTGCCAATCAAGCAACATCTACCATCCTGGATGGTGTTGAGCTTCTTAAGTGTTGTTAGAGTTGCATTCATCCAGGCAAGTGAGGAGTATTCCATCACACTCCTGACTTGTGCCTTGTAGATGATGGACAGGCTTTGGGGAGTCAGAAGGTGAGTTACTCACTGAAGGATTCCTGGCCTTTGACCTGCTCTTGTAGCCACAGTATTTATATGGCTAGTCCACTTCAGTTTCTGGTCAATGGTAACCTGCAGTATGTTGATAGAGTGGGATTCAGTGATGGTTATGCCATTGAATGTCAAGGGGCAATGGTTAGATTCTCTCTTGTTGGAGATGGTCATTGCCTGGCATTTGTGCGGCACAAATGTTATTTGCCATGTTAGCCCAGGCCTGGATATTGTCCAGGTCTTGCTGCATATGGACATGGACTGCTTCAGTATCTGAGGAGTTGTGAATGGTGCTGAACATTGTGCAATCATCAGCCAACATCTCCACTTCTGACCTTATGATGAAAAGAAAGTCTTTGATGAAGCAGCTGAAGATGGTTGGGCCTGGGACACAACCCTGAGGAACTCCTGCAGTGATGTCCTGGAACTGAGATGACTGACCTCCAACGAGCACAACCATATTCCTTTGTGCTAGGTATGACACCAACCAGTGGAGAGTTTTCCCCCTGATTCCCATTGATTCCAGTTTTGCTAGGGCTCCTTGATGCCACACTTGGTCAAATGCGGCCTTGATGTCAAGGGCAGTCACTCTCACCTCACCTCGGGAGTTCAGCTCTTTGGTCCATGTTTGAAACAAGGCTGTAATGAGGTCAGGAGCTGAGCGGTCTTGGTGGAACCCAAACTGAGCATCAGTAAGCACGTTATTGCTAAGCAAGTGGCATTTGATAGTATCGTTGATGACCCCTTCCATCAATTTACTGGTGATCAAGTTAGACTGATGGGGCAGTAATTGGCCGGGTTGGATTTGGCCTGCATTTTGTGTACAGGACATACCTGGGCAATTTCCCGCATAGCCAGGTAGATACCAGTGTTGTAGCTGTACTGGGACAGTTTGGCTGGGGTGCGGCAAGTTGTGGAGCACAGGTCTTTGGGCGTAAAATCGCGCAAGGTGACGTTGGATGAGTGTCCCGATGTCATTGTACACTCGCGTGATATTTCGCTCGGCAGGCATGTGCAAAAGTCGGAAGGGCACCCACTGACAATGAAGCGGGCAATTAAGATCATTAACAGCCCAATTGTGAGCTATTTTTTTGTGTCCCTTCCAACCCTATGTTTGGCGGATGGGCCAATCGGCCAGGTGGGCTTTACATTTTTGATTAAACTGCACCTAAGGGCGGGAAGAAATCTCTGTTAAGATATAAAATAAAAAGAGATAGCTGGGGACAGCATTTTTGTGAGGTATGCTCTCAGGTGCTTGAATGTGCTGCAGGGAGATTTTTTGCAGTATTGTTGTGCTTTCTTTTATTATTTGGGAGGTCCTGCAGCTCCCTCAGGCCGCTGTCTGCCTTCAGGTAGCTCAGTGGAAGTGCTCACCAGCACCCGCGGTGACGTTGGTGCCCACCCTCTCCCCGCCCCCACCGGCAGTGCCGTGCCTTCCTCCGGGCGTGTTTCACGCTGGTTGGCCAGTATGCTCTCCAATAACAGACATTGACGCTCCCGTATCAACTTCCATCTTAATGGGTTGTCCTTTGAGCACTGTGGCTGCTTGGATTGGCTCGGTTCTACCTGCTCTGAGGTTATATAATGGATGGACGTCTGATTCTATTTCTTTGGGCTCTTCCATGAAGCATATTTCACGATTTTTCCTTCTGCCTTTATAATGTTGTTTTAGCCTTTCTCTGCAGTGCCACATTATGGGGCCATAGTGGTGGCAGAAAAAGCACTTGGCTTGTTTGAGTTGTCATTCGCTCACTGGAGGCCTGGATGTATTTCACTTATTCATTTGGTGGGCTTTCACTGCAGTACTGATGTTTTTCAATGGTCTGGAGCTAGAGACCGTTTCCTGCCTTTCCATGGAGTCCGAAGTTTTGGCGCCTTTTGTTGCCAGATTGTCCCACTCGACCAGATGGATGGCGCCATTTTGTGTCTCTTTTATAACCTCGGAATTTCTAACAGCACTCTCCATTGCATTAGCTAATTCTAATGCCTTATTGAAGTCAGGGCTAGGTTCGGCTAGCAAACGCCTTTGGATAGTATCATCTCCCATCCCGCATATCAGCCAGTCTCTCAACTTATCACTAATGGACTAATGGATGTTCCAAATTTGCAATGCTCAGTTAATGTCACATAGTCAGCTATTACCTCCTCCGGATGCTTGTTCCTTGAATTGAACTTGAAGCGCTGCACAGTAACTGAGGGCTTTGGTCTCAGGTGGCTCTGTACAATTTTTATTAATTGGCGAAAGTCTTCGAATCTGGAGCGCTAGGTGACGTGAGGCTGCGGATCAGCCCATATGTTTTGCTCCTCTCCCATGATGTCGTTAGCAGTAAAAAAGGTTAAGCGTTCGACACACTGAGACCAGTCATCTGAAATGGGGTCAGACAGATCAACACACCCGAACTGCAGCATTGTGAATGACTGCAAGGGGACTGCGTTTCCGACAGACTTTCCAGGTAATTACGAGTTTAGATGTTTGACTTACTGCGGAGCCGTGCTCTCTCTGGAGTCTCTTATAATTTTCTGTCCATAGCCATTTTTCATGTATTTACCCTTTTAAATATATTGTTGCTTTAAGAGCAGTTACCTTTTTTTAAACTCTGTCTCTGCAGCTGTCGGCTTTTCTCTGCTGGGTTTCATGCTTTTTTCAAGTTTTGGCGGGGTCCCCATGATCGCGATTCTGTGGGGGTTTATTTTTAATTTTAAACTACAGCATTGCTTTCTACTCCGATTGCTGGCTATTTTACAGGGTAAGTACAGATACACTTTCCAATGCTTTGCTCACCCATCTTGTGGACTCACACTCAGAGGTCTTGCAATGTTTTTATCCTCGTCGCCACTTTTATGTCTTAGGTAAATGAATTCATTGGCCAACCGAACTCTGACTGCATGCCTTCCCATGGTCTCATCAATTGCTGCTTGCAATCAATAATGGGGAGAGACTGATGTAAGAATAAACAGTGATGGTTTATTGAGACATAGGGCAGAGCACCAGATCATACGTGCTCACTCAGAAACCTCCAGAACTTGACTTACAGAACTAGACTTACTTCCTGGGTTGCCCATGTTGTACAATGATTCGTCAGTCCTGTCACATGATCAGTACACTTGCATTCTCTTAAAGGAACAGGATTCCTCACTTTACCACAGTACTCCACATTCACAGTGCAAACAATGTCTGCCAGCTTAATTGCTTCATTTACATCCCCTCCCTGACTAGTTTGAGATACATTTGAACGGGAGATGCCCAAACGATGCATTGCCATCTACTGGCCATGCTCCGTGTGTGAGCAAAGAAAGCGGCTTTCATTTGGCTGTTCAATCATAGGGAGCAGCATCATATTTAAGTCAGAACTTTGTCTGGTGTGAATGTGTATGTAGATCGCTTTCCCCTCTTACCTGACAGGTGTGCCGGCAACACCGTGGTCAAAAATTAAAATGTTCTTTGCCATCAGGCTGTGCACCAGGTCTCCACTCCAATAAGAATGAGGCCCAATATCAGGTGACCAGCCAGGCAGATTTCCAAGCTATATTCTTCCCTACGGAGGAACAATCAGGAGCAGGCAATTATGGTGGAGTTTTACTTTAGGAATGCTGTGCTTCCAAACATAGCTTCCCAACCATTCATCTTAGCTGAATTGAGCTTACAACACAAACGGGGAGTGAACTTGGGACTTCATGAACCACTAGGCCTCAGTACCGCAACAACAAATACTTGCATTTATATAGCACCTGTAATGCAGTGAAACTTCCCAAGATTTTCACAACAGCATAAATTAGCCAAATATTGCTGAGACACATTAGGAGATGTTAGGGCAGATGATCAAAAGCTTGGTTAAAATGGAAGGTCTCAAAGTGGGGGAGGGGGGGCGGGCGTGGGTGGGGTTGTGGGGGGGGGCGGGTGGTGTCTGAAAGGAGGAAAGAGGTGGAGAGCTTAGAGAGGAGTTGTAGAGCCAGGAGCCTTGGTAACCGAAGTCATGGCCACCAATGGAGCAGTGAAGAAAGGAATACTCAAAGGGCACAATTGGAGGAGTGAAGACATCTCAGGGGGTTGTGGGGCTGGAGGGAATTACAGAGACAGGGAGACGCAAGACCATGGCGGGATTTGAAAACAAGGATGGGAATTTTAAAGTTGTGGTGTTGTTGGACTAGGAGCCAATCAAAGATCATCACAAGTTGTAAATGTATATAAACCATCCCAACCCCCACTATATAGCAATCTGGCCTGCTGGTTTTCTGCTAAGAAAGTAATGTTAAAGGTCAAGGGTCATATTAAGGACATCAACAAGGTTGAAAGGTCAAGTGAGGTGAGTCAGGGGCTGGTGAGTATGTGGTTGCAGGCAAAGGTGACAAAAGTCTGAAGACTGCAAGAAAGGAAGTTACTTTGCTTCTAGTATTAATAATTATTTCCAATTATTTCTAACTGACTGGCACTGGTGACCAACTGTCAATGGTGAGCTGGGATAGTCTGTGAAAGGCAATCAATACCGACCTCAGGTGGTAGGTGTGCAAGAGGCAGGACAGAAACAAATCAGCACAATCAGACGTGCAAGGGCCGGATGTTCTCCATTCCGGCTCCCACACGTCTGAGGCACATCCTTCCGGATCTAGTATCAAACCAATCTTCCTGTTTCTGCAGGTCTTGTCATGAACCTACCAGTCTGCATTTCTAAGAAATTGAGAGGGAGTGAGAGGCAGAGTGGGTGGGGAGGCAGAGGGGAGGAGGGATGGGGATCTTTGTTTGAAATCCCTGAACAATGTAAACATTTAGATTAGCTGGCGCAGTGAAGTGAGATCAATCAACAAATCTATAAAGCAGCCCATCCAATGGATTTCTTCTCAGTTATTATTTGTGTAAGAAACACCCAGCGTTTGATTCCAAAAACAAAGCGCAGGTCGTGCATCAAACGTTGCTTAGACTGCACTTGAAGTTACTGTGAATATTTCTGGCATTGATATTATAAAAAGGATATAGAGCTACTGGAGAAGATGCAAAGAAAGGATTGAGAGCAATGATACCAGAATTGAGGGGCTATTCTTATCGAGAAAGACTGAACAAGCTGGTGCACTTTTCTCTAGAGATGAGCAGGTGGGTGACTGGCGTGGGCCTGAATTTTACGCTCGCTGGGCACACGTGATCAGTGGGCCTGTGAGTGGATGGGAAACGAGCCCCCAAACACGATTTCACACTGGCTGGCCAATTAGGTGTCTGAGTAAAGGAACCTATCCTTTGAAGTTACAAGTTTCGGACACAAATCTGAGGACATACACGGACGAAGAAATAAGACTGAAAGGGTTATGTCCAGTCTCGGCGATGTTTGAAGATCAATCTGAAAGGTTGCCCTTGTTAGTGGGAGCTGGAGAAGGCCCCAGCTTAATAGGCCACAACTGGCTCAAAAAGATTAAGTTGAAATGGGCTGAAAGTTTTCAAATTACAATGAAAGGCTTACAGGAATTGTTGCAAAAGTTTGCTTCTGTTTTCAACGACAAGTTAGGAAGCATTCGAGGGCTACAGGCCGAGATCCATGTAGACCAAAACACAACCCTCAGATTTCTAAGAGCCAGATTAGTCCCTCATGCTCTTCGGGACAAAGTTGAACCCAAATTGGACAGACTGGAAAAATCGGGCGTCCTACAACTAGTGCAATTTTCTGAGTGGGCAGCACCCATCGTACCTGTACTGAAGTCGGACCAAAGCGGGCGTTTATGCGGTGACTATACGCCAACTGTCAAAAAGGTGGCCAAACTTGATAGACGCCTGATATCCAAGATTGAGGAATTGTATTCGAAGTTGGCAGGGGGCACCACATATTCGAAATTAGACATGAGCCATGCCTGCCAGCGGGTAGAGTTGGAAATGGACTGGAGGGAATTCGTCACCATTAATACGCACCGAGGATTGTATCAATACACATGCCTACCCTTTGGTGTCTCCTCGGCGTGTGCTATTTTCCAAAGAACAATGGAAAACTTGCTCCAAGGATTGCCCCATGTTACTTGGATGACGTATTGGTCATGGGACTGACCGACGATGAACACTTAGCAATTCTGGAAGAGGTGCTCAAACGCTTTGCACAAGCGGGGGTACATTTAAAACGAGAGAAGCGTCTGTTCCAGTCTAAGGAGGTACTTCACTTGAGCCACAAGATCGATGTGCAGGGCCTACATCCTGTGGAAGAAAAAGTCCAGGCCATTTGCGAGGCACCTGCCCCAAGAAATACCACAGAGCTTAAGGCCTTCTTAGACATGGTAAACCACTATGACCAATTCCTCCTTGACCTCTCTACTGTGCTGGCCCCCCCTTGTACGGCTTGCTTAAGAAGAACCAGAAATGGAGTTGGCAAGCCCCGCGCACCAGGATGCCTTCCAAAAGTGAAGCGATTGTTAAGATCATTGGCCTTGTTGATCCACTTTGATGTGATGTGTCTCCTTATGGAATAGGGGCTGTCCTTTCACACCAGATGGTGGTTGGCTCAGAGCGACCCATTGGTTATACATCTCACATACTCAGGGCAGGAATTTTCGTGCCAGTCCGCTGCCGGGATCTTCTGGTCCTGCCGCAAGTCAACGGACTTCTGGCTGGGGTGCCGCCTCGCCCGCATTGAGTCCCGCGCGCTATGGGGCTCGAAAATCCCAGCCTCAGTGCCGCAGAGCGATGATATTTCCAGATTGAAAAGGAGGGCATATCAGTTGTGTTCGGCATGCGAAAGTATCATCAATATCTCCACGGTCGCCATTTCCATATTATAACCGACCACAAGCCCCTATTGGGATTATTTGCAGAAGATAGGGCGATGACACCTATCGCATCGGCTGGCATCCAGAGATGGGCACAAATATTAGCCACCTATGAATATATTTTGGTTCACTGTTCAGGAACTGAAATTGTGCATGCCGACGCACTAAGCCGTCTTCCCCTGCCAGCCAATAACGGGGAGGCTCCGATTCTCCAGGAACTGGTCTTAGTGCTAAATTTCCTGGGATTCCTTCCCTGCTCAGACCAGACAAATCCAGAAGTGGACAAGCCGGGACCCACTATTGTCTAAGGTCCGGGAGCAGGTCTTAAATGGTTGGTCAGGTGAATCTAAATCAGAGGAGATGAAGCCCTATTCTGACTCTCCTGCCAGGAAAGCATATTACTCTGGGGAGCAAGGGTTATTGTGCCCCTGAGGGGGTGAAGGCCGTTATTAGCCGAGCTACATAGCGCTCACCTGGGCATTAGCAGAATGAAGATGCTCACACAAAGCTATTTGTGGTGGCCAGGCATGGACTTGGATATTGAAACCCTGATCAAAAGCTGTCCTCAATGCCAGCAGGTGCAAATTCTCCCCCCTCCCTTAGCTCCATTGCATCCATGGGAATGGCCAGGGTGGTCATGGGTGCTCCTCCACTTCAATTGCATGGTACCCCTCTTGGGGTTGTAAACAATGTTCCTTTAACTGATCGACTCCCACTCCAGATTGACGGACGGTCTATGAAGTCCAGTCTCCCATGTTGGCTGCCACCATAAACCGTTTGCGGCAGAGTTTTGCAGTGCATGGGTTGCCGGGGGTCCTCGTGTCCGACAACAGGACCACTTTTATCAGTAGGGAGTTCCACGGGTTCATGATCCTTAATGGCGTTAATCATATCAAAGCCTCACCCTACCACCCAGCATCGAACAGCATGGCTGAGCGAGCATTCCAAACCTTTAAATCAGGATGAAAAAGATGGAAGGGTATTCCATCGGCACATGATTGTGTTGGTCCTTGTTCGCACACCGGACCACGCCACACACTACGACTGGCATTGCCCCTGCAGAACTATTAATGAAGAGACATCTCCGCACCCACCTGACCCTTATCCGGCCAAATTTAAGGGGGAGGGTGGAGAAAAGCCAAGAGGCGCAGAAGACCAGGCACAGTGGTCATGGTCGCGAAAGAACTTTCACGGTGGGAGATGCAGTCCTCGCGAAGAACTTTGGAGATGGGTCCAATTGGCTATTAGGCCAGGAGAGTACAGTAACTGGACCCCTCTCCTATAATGTATTGGTAAATGGCCGAATAATTGGATGGCAAGTGGATCATCTCCGCAAAAGAACACCAGTCCCACAAGAAGAAATGCAGTCTTCATTTACGCTTGAGATTGTGCTGCATGTAGAGGACAGGCCACACGATTTGGAAACACCTGTGGGGCCTGTGGGGGTGGTTGGGGGGGGGTTGCTGGGGCGGGGGGGGGTGGTAGGTGGCGACAAACCTGCCAATTTCCACTGAGAAACCTAGTGGATAATTGCCTCTGAAAAGGAGGTCTCGGAAACACCAGCTGAGGTTGTTGGGCTACCACGCTCAACCTGTCAAAGAAGGGTCTCCTGAGAGACTTGACCTATAAATAGTTAATGTGTTTTAAGCTTGTTAGCTGTACTTTTGATAAAAGGGGGAGGGATGTGGTAAAGTGAGGTACCCTCTTCCTTTAAGAGAATGCAAGTGTACTGATCATGTGACAGCACTGACGAATCACTGTATAGCACGGGCAACTGGGAACTATAGGTATAGTTCTGGAGGTTTCCGAGTGAGCACGTATGATCTGGTGCCCTGCCCTATGTCTCAATAAACCATCACTGTTTATTCTTACATCAGTCTCTCCCCATCATTGATTGCAAGCAGCAATTGATGAGAACATAGGAAGGCATGCAATTAGTATTTGGATGGCCAATGAACTCATTTATCCAAGACATAAAAGATTCAACACAGAAAGGCTGCTTTCATGAAGCTGGGCTGCACTGACACCAAGCCTGACATCAGCCCCAACCTTGGGAGAGTGATGAATAGATGCCAAAGGTTTGACATGGACATTTGCAGATGTCTTACTGCCTGAAGTCAGCGTTATAGGTAATATCAAATCTGTTGGGACATCTACACCAGCATCCTTCCTACTGTGTGTTAGTACCTCCTAATGCGTTCAGCAACATGTGGTCCAACCTCAAGCAAAGATGCTCAGGTCACAAAGGCAGGAGTATATCTTTTGAGACAGATTCTTAGATTATATAATGTTTGGACTCAAACTGCGAATATTTCACGATATTGCAATTGTCTAAATGGGAAAATTGTCTTTAGCAACTTCCGAATAATCAGCAACTTAAAAAACCTAACAACACTGGCTTTTCTCATTAACCACCATTCATAATGTCCATGGTGTTGCTCATGCCAGAGTGCCATAGGTTTGATCGCATTCCCTTTATACAGGGCACTAGGTGGCACACTTGCCCACCTTCGAGCTTTTTCAATCTTAGGACCTGGCTTTGACTCTCACCCAAACAGAAAGGATGAAGGAAATTGCCTGTGTCAGGCAGGGTGAAAGAGAGCCCAGATACGAATGGGTGTGAGGCCACAGGGAAAGAAAAAGCTCATAATTTTGCCAAAACTGGCCATTACAATCAGGATGAACTTATTAGTCCCTGTAAGAAACAGGCAAGACACATTCACGTTGACCAGACAGGTTTCTGAATTTGATGGTGTATCTTATTTTATTTTTAAATTTATTCTTGGCAGATGGCCATCACTGGCATGGTCATCATCAATTGTCCATCCCCAGTTGTCCCTAAACAACCAAGTAGCTCCTTAGGTCCTGTCAGAAGTCAGTTGTCAACTACCTTGGTGTGCAGGCCAGACCGGGTAAGGACAGCAGATTTCCTTCTCCTTTGGATCATTAATGAAACAGTCGTGAGATTTTTGCAGCAATTAAACAGCTTAATAGTCGCTTTTACCAGCTCTTCATTCCAGATTTTATTTTCTAAAAAACTAAGTTCAACTTCTCAGACTGTCACAATGGGATTTGGATTGACATCCTCTGGAATACTAGCCCAGTAACATAACCAATACACCATTGTACCCTCGCTAACTGGGCTGTTCCTGTATCTGATTGTTTGAGGTGATGATAAAAATGTGGTCAAAGGGCCCTTATTCACCAGTGAACCCACAATCTTCTGAATCAGGGGCAGAAATGCTACCCACTGAGTCAGAGCAACCACACACCACTCACACACATGCACGCACACACTTGCTCTGGGGGAGGTGATGGTGTAGTGGTATTGTCGTTAGATTAGTAATCCTGAGATCCCAGGGTAATGTTACGGGGACCTGGGTTTGAATCCCACATTGGTAAATAGTGGAATTTGAATTCAATAAAAATCTGGAATTAAAAGCCTACTGATAACCATGAAACCATTATCTTAAAAACACATCTGGTTTGCTAAGGAAGGAAACCTGCTGTCCTTACCTGGTCAGGCCTACACATGTGACTCCAGACCCACAGAAACGTGGTTGACTCTTAAATGCTGGGCCTAGCCAGAGATGCCCACATACAATGAATTAAAAAAAAAACCTCTCATCCACTGACACTAATCTGTGCTGCAGCTTGTCCACACACATATTCTCATTCTTTCAAACACTCACACACAGTTGGAAAAGAGTAATTATTAGGGGCAGGAATAGGGTTACTTCATCATTTCCTAATTTGGAGACACTCAGGCCACTTATAGCAAACCCCTGCTGCCATGGCTCCATCTGAAGTCAGTCGAGCTCTGCCACAGACCAGGGTTCAAATCTGATATCTCCCTGGAGCTCACTACACCATCAGGGAGCTGAAGTCTGCAGAATTCACTCCATTAAAAAAAAACTTGTGTATAGTCTGAGCAAAGACAATAGAAACCGACCAAGCTTGGCTGATTTCAGGTTTTGAATCTTACTACTGAGTCATGTCAGTTGAAATGAAGAATGATGAGTCAACATCTGCTTTTATAGTTGGCTGATTTGTTATCTTGTTTCTTAGGAAGTCATTGCCCACATGGGTGCCTCTGTGTGTTGTATTCTTCAGCTCGGATTCGTCTCTTTTGTCATGCTGTTTGTACTTTTTTTTTTCTCTTTCAGTTTGTACTCGCAAAGCCTGAAAATTATACAAATGGGAATACTTGTGCTGGAATTAATTATTGAGCTGGAGCAGACAGCTAGGCTCAAGGCATTGCCGATATTGGATCAGGGGGACCTCCTTTACACCAGCTTCGCAATGCGAATAACTGGATTTTGGGCCAGTTACCTAGGAAGGTCTCTCAGGTGGGAGAAGGAGGAGAGGTCGTGTGTGTTACTGAGGGAAGGGGTGGAAAACCTCCAAGATTTTACTGTGAATTCTCTGATCCATGACCTCTTGAGAGTAGCAACTCCAGCCCACCCTGACCAGAAACACAAGATTGCTGAATATTCCCTGAGATTCTCAAATGTGTTTCAAGTGGTTTACATGACACTGATGGAAATATTTGTTGGGAATCTATTGCTTCCGTATTATTATAATAGTTGGTATAAAAAGTGATGATCTCATCAAAGATCAGAGGGTAGATTTTCCTAATCCTCGCCTCCCACCTCTTCTGTCCCTAGTGCTACACCTTTGGGTGCTCTGCTGAAGGACACCCCAAAATAAAAGGTGCTGTGCAATCTGGCCTTTGAACCCTCACTGACCCAGAAGTTTGTCGGGAGTGGGAAGGCTTAAAGAAGGAAAAAGAAATCGAGAGGCAAAAAGACGTAGGGAAGGAATTGCAAAGCTTGGTATCCAGGCAACTGGAAGACATGGCCAGCAATGGAGGGATAACAATTGGGGATGAACAAGAGGTGAGAATTGGAGGAGTGCTGAGATCTTTGTGGATTGTATCAGCTGGAGGAGTTTATAATGATAAGCAGGGGCCAGAGGGATCACACTCTCAAGTCAGACATACAGCACAACTAAATGTAAAATTCTGTCCTTATGACAAGCATCAGCCCAACCTTCAAAACCCAGCTCAAACTGCACGGAGGTGACATCTTTCAATGCTCACACCAGTCAGCCTGTGACCCCACTGAGTGAGATTGTCAATTTGAGGGTAGTTTGTGATGTAGGAACCGGATTTTAAATTTGAAACATTGGTGGACCTGGAGCCAATGTAGGTCAGCAAGCGCAGAGGTGAATGGGACGTTCTCTTTTGACCTTGCCTGCCTTGAGCAACGATATCGAAATGGCTGAGGGGCTTGAATTCAGTCCAGTAATGAAACTGTCTGCAGCTGTATAAAGGGGTGAGCATGAGATGAGGTCAAGCAAACTCAATCCGGTTCCTACATCACAAACTACCCTCAAATTGACAATCTCACTCAGTGGGGTCACAGGCTGACTGGTGTGAGCACTGAAAGATGTCACCTCCGTCCAGTTTGAGCTGGGCTTTGAAGGTTGGGCTGATGCTTGTCATAAGGACAGAATTTTACGTTTAGTTGTGCTGTATGTCTGACTTGAGAGTGTGATTTCTTTCTTGCATGAATAATTTTTAGCGCAGGCTGCACACGATATGCTTGCTGACTGCCCCAAATAGGGAACATTTCTATTCTCCAACACTTAACATCCCTGACCAAGATGAACACAGGAAGGAATGGGGAGAAACCTCAATGCAACAGGGAAGTATTCGCATGGAATCCCATTAAGACAGAGCCGTACATCTTTCTGACTACAGGGAGTGAATATATACAGACATGACAAAACATATCTGATGTTCAATTAATTTTCTTAAGCTGCTGGCTAATAAGCCAATCACAAATGGTCAGTGATGTTGGAAATGGAAGTCTGTGCTCTTGAACCTTCTCACAACCGAGTCCTTTTATATATCAGTGTAGCTGGACATGCAATCGGCTCAATTCCCTTTCAGTATCTGGGAACCTACAGCACAACAAATACATATCAACCTGCACACAAAGCAAATTTCCCTGGGTATTTTAAAAGACAGTAAACATGAGGATGCTCATTGGCTGAGCCTCACTGCACCCCTTGCTACAGAGAGGCATCATCCCGATGATGTTGATGGTGCTGGCTGTTTTATACGCCCCTTTATAACATAAAGATCTAGATTATTTGGTGAGTCTTGTGTTCAATTTCAATTATAATAGCAAGGAGTAGTCACTCAATCCAATTAACCCAAACGCATTGGTTATCTTGCGTTTGATTGAAACATTCAAAAGCGTTACTGATTTTTGTTAGGCAAGGTTATTAAGGGTGATGTAATCAAGGGGAGGTGGGATAGGCGCAGTTTAAGATACAGATCAGCCATGATCTAATTGAAGGCTTGAGGGGCTGAATGGCCTCCACATGTTCTAATGACTTGGCTCCAAATTGTCCCAAATTCTCAGAATTTCCTTCACAGAAGCATAATGAGATAAAAATATTGATAATAAGCCAAAGGAGGAGGTATTAGGACATTTAATGGAACAATTAGTCAAAGAAGTAGGTTCACTGTAGTGTGTTGAAGAGGGAGAGATGGGTGGCGAGGCAAAGAGGTTTGAGGAGGAAATTCCAGAGCTTTGGTCCTAGGCAGCTAGAGACATGGTTACCAGTGGAGGAATGAAGGAGGTGGAGGATGCAGAATTGGAAGGACGCAGAATCCTTGGAAGGCTGTGGGGCTAGGGGAACTTACAAGAATGGGAGAGGCTATGGAGGGATTTTAACACAAATATGAGAATTTTAAAGTCAAGACATTGGTGGCCTGGAAGCCAATGTTGGTCAGCAAGCAAAAGTTTAGGTGAAAGGAACTTGGTGCAGGTTAGGATATGGGCAGCACCGTTTAGATTCTCACTGGAGCTAAAGCAGAGACAGTATCTCCAACAGAGGTTGGCAAGTCATGGATAAGAGGAGGCCAGAGCCACACTGTCTGAGAGCTAACAGCATTAAGTAAGTGTCAAATATGGCTTAGTGCCATACTACATGGAATTATAGAAAAATACAGCACAGACAAAGGCCATTTGGTCCATCATGCCTGGACTAGATGATGCATTAACTCAATAAGCTATTGGAAAGGACTAACTAAGGTTAGTTAAAATAAGGAAAGTGGAAGTTATTGATGTCAGCTGGATCTGTATTTCAGAAGGCCATGTGATACGTTATTTGGGATTCAAGCTACGTTCTGCATTAAGTTAACCTTCAGGATGTATTAATCATTGCTAGAATTATTTTCTGTCCCACTGACAGGCCCACTAAGCATAGACTGGTTCGAATGAGCTTTCTCCTCCCACTCCCGGAGGGAATAAATTACTCTCACTTTCAGTAGCCTCTACTCATCAACTCAAGCTGTGGAATGCAATTATTCACCAAAATTAAAGCAATGGCAGTCACATCAGTTTCATTCCATCCTTAACCTCCAAATTAGCATTATACCGGAGCCTTTGTGCAACACTGAGTGACATCTATGTCATACTGTAAAGTACCTTATAGTGAGGTGAGATAAAGGTTACAATGAACAGCATGTTACAATGAGAGATAAGAACAACTTATATTCATATAGCGCCTTTAACATAATAAAGAATCCCAGGTTCTTCACAAGAGTATTATAAAACAAAGTTTAACACTGAGACACATGCAGGGATATTAAGTCAGATGATTAAAAGGTTAGTCAAAGAGGTTTAAGGAATGTCTTAACAGAGGGAAGTGAGGTGGAGAGGTAGAAAGATACAAGGAGGGTATTCCAGAGCTTGAGGCCTAGGCAACTGAATTGTGACCACCAATGGTGAGACAATTAAATCAGGGATATTCAAGTGGCTAGAATTAGATGAGTGCAGAGATCTCAGCACGTTGTGGGGCTGGAGGAGATTATAGAGACAGGGGGGACGTGGCCATGGAGCAATTTGAAAATGAAGATGAGAATTTTGAAATCAAGGAATTTGGTTGACCGGGGGCCGATGTGGGTCAGCGAGCACAAGAGTGATAAGATGAGTTAACCCGTGGGCAGTTGAGTTCTGGAAATCCTTGATAGAATGGAGAACAATCAGGAGTGCATAGGAATAGTCAAATCCGGAGGTAACAGAGGCATGAATGAAGATTTCAGCAGCATGTGAGCTGAAACAGGGACAAAATCAAGCAAGCTATTAGGTAGGAATAGGTTGCCTTAATGATGGCACAGATATGCGGTGCAAAGATCACCTCAGGTCAAATATAACACCAAAGCTGAGTCTCAGACTGTTGATAGTGAGAGGGATGGTGTCAATGGCTAGGGAACAGAGTAATGATACAGTGAATAATGTGTATTAGTGACAGTAGGGCTGGTTTTCCCTCCCTTTGCTGGCTGGGAATGATGTGGTAAAGTGCAAGGATTGTTACCATTGGCCCAGTTACTACTGGGCATAGAATTTAAAGGAACCACTGCATGCCAGTGAAAAAGGAGGACTAAAACAGATTTCCAAAATGATTTTTTGGAGTCTAGAAGACTCACTAATGCTCCTCTGAGCCACACAAAAAGCAACATCTTTCGGCACAATACCCAACCCTCTGTGGCATTCCCCGAGAGATTTCCCTATCCCCACCCATTAACATAGCTGCATTATCTGGGCAAACACAGTTTAGCTGTCGGATTTCTCACCCTCCCTAAACAGTGAGCTGCTCCAACACCCGGCTAATAAGCACCACTTCTAATCCATTGCGCCTCCTGCATCTGAAACACTTGCTCACTTGAAAATCGTTGTCAATGCGTTAAATTGAGCAGCGTGGTAGAATGGGAGGCAATGCTGTCACCAGTAATATTGTATAATGAGCACTGTAATATAGTTAGAAGGTATTTGTTATTTAAAATATTATTTGTTAGTTAGTGCGGGAATTGGTGGTTCAAGTATAGAATGCTCAGCTGTCATACAGGAGTGGAGGGCATGATTGCTAGTCAATACAAGACCCTTTATCTTTTTTAACATGTTTACCCAGAGAGTGATTGAAGTGTGGAACTTGATAACACAGGAACTCGTTGAGACAATTAGGATAGATACATTTAAAGCAAAGTTGGATAAGTACATGAGGGAAAAGGCATAGAAGGATATGCTGGTAGGATGAGACGAAGTCGGGTGGAATGAGGCTCATGTGGAGCTCTAACATCAGCATGGACCGGTAGGGCTGAATGGCCTGTTTCTGTGCTGTAATTTCTATATTATTCTTAGGAAAGAGACATGGCCAGCATTTATTAACCATCCCTAAGCATCTTCTTGAATCACGTGGTGAAAGTTTAATTCTTTGTTGCAGTTTATTACATCGCGTCACTTGTGATGACTCTTCATAGCCCAGTTAAGTGTTAATTGCACAAAAACGAAATACTATAAATACTGGAAATCTGAAATAAAGACAGAAAGTGTTGGAATTACTCAGCAAGTCTGGCAGCATCTGTGGAAGCAGAAACAGAGTTAACGTTTCTGATGAAAGGTTGGCCTGAACGTTGGGCGCAATTTAATGCTCTTCCCCAGGAATGGGCTGGGAAGCGAGGACTGTTTAATCGGATGGGAAGGCACATAGTGGAGAGCCCATTGCCTCCCCAATTCCCACGATTAAGCCAGGGGCGGGGAAGGTCGAGATCGGCTTTCCTGCCCCAAAAGCCAACTGAGGCCTTTAAGTGACTTAAGGAGCCCATGCCATGCGGCGAAACCACCAGGTATACCCTAGTCAGCCTGCCAGTGAGCTGAGGGGGGCATTCCCTCCTGTTCGGACATCCTGTGCCCAATGGAGGGCCCTGTTGGCAGCGAGGGCAGTGCCACAGGAGGAATCCCGCCCCCCCCCCCCACCCCCCCAACCCTCCACACTGACCTCCTTCTCCAAAATTTTGCCAGGGCTCGTCCGACTGGCCCTTGGGATTCTGCCCCATTCAGCTGGGGCTTCTATGGTTAGTCCTCACCCTGGGCCTCCTGCAGTCCCATCAGTGGCCACTGTTCCCGGTGGTGCTGCTGGGTCTGAAGAGTTGCTGACCCTCTGATTGGCCAACAGCTCGTGCAGATGGGATTCTTGTTCTGAAGGATCCTGGAACCCTGGTGGTCTGATTGGAATTTAATCCCACCTGGATTCCTGGAAATGGCTGCAGTGGGGTTGTCACCAGCTCTCCAGACACTGGACAGGGCCACCACTATGGCCATGAAATTCAGCCCATTAATTCTGTTTTTCTCTCCACAGTTGCTGCCAGACCTGCTGAGCATTTTTTGTTTTTACATAAGAGTTGACCACTCTGGTTTGGAACGAGAATTACATACACGCCTGGATTTTTCCCCTTAAGGCAGGTAGAGGGAGTTGAGAAAATTCCCAGTTCGGCCCACCTGCCTTGGGAGAAAGTGCTTGCAAACACGGGATCTTCATTACTGGGGTGGGGTGGGGGTACGGGCTGAAATCAGGCCGGCCAACCTGAGAAGGAGTGCAAAGACAGCCCCAGGGGCTACCAGGTGTGGAGGTGGCCTGTTTAAAAGGGCTCCCTTGGTGCAGTGGGATTTTGCCCTGGTGAAAAAAATACAAAGGCCCTCCATCCCTCACCCCGTCACACCCCAACCACTCCCATGTCCCTTCCATGCCGCCTCATTCCCCCACCCAGCCCCAAGTACCTCCACACTCCCCATGCCAAGCTCTGCCTTCCACCCACCCCCCATATGTCCCCTCATGCCCTCATGCATACATGATGAGGGTTGGCTAAGAGCTCAAGGCAGTTATTAGAATACTAGAACAGCTATGCCCAGAGGAAACATTTTTTGATTGACAGTGCAGGCTCTCTGATCTCTGAGGTCAATTTCACAATGTTTGTTGACACAAGTTAAGTGGTTTAAAGTATTTGTTGTTTGTCGTCTTTGCAACTTCCAAGGGCTTGGGTGATTGACACTTTTATTAGCTTGCAGTCCAGACTTTTTTTCATGCATAGGAGAAAGTTATCAAGGGGTTATGTTTTTTCAAGGCTTTTTTTTTTGCTCACACCACTATACATTATGGGTTCTTATTGGCTCTAGAAATTATACAGTGGGTCAATGGACATGGAAGTGCCAGAGCTTGGCATGGGGGGGGGGGGTGGGGGCATGAGGGGCCTGAGGGGATGGGTGGAAGGGCAGAGCTTGGCATGGGGGCACAAGGGGGCATAGAGGGTGTGTAGAAGGGCAGGGTTTGGCAATAGGTAGCACGAGAGGGACATATTACCTGGTTGGTGGTGCGGGGGTGGGGGGGGTGTTGTAGGGCTACCTTGGCATGGGAGCATGAGGGGGACCTTTTGAAATTTCCCTTTATGAGGGTTCACGACTCCTCTATGGAGCTGTGAACCATGACTCTTTATAAACCTGGCCCAATTCCATGAAAGTTAGAGAGGAATAGAACGTGCCTATCTCCACAGTGGAGCCAGCCAGGTCGGGTTTGCTGGGCATGGGCTTTTGACAGGACCAAGCTCGCACCCTTTAATGGCCCTCCTGAAAATTAAACAGCCCGGGAAATGGGGTCGAAAATCCTGGAATCAGGGACCCCGTCCGCCATTTTGAAAGGGCTCCCAAGTCAACCCAACTCGGTGAAAATCCAGGCTTCGGTCCCAGGCCGGATAAGGACAGCAGGTTTAACTTCCCTAATAGAACGTTAGTGAAGCAGCTGGGACCATCCAACAGCTTCATGGTCACTTCTATTTGTGGTGATATCCTTGTGCTGTCCATATGTAACACAAATGAGGCACACGGGTTTTGTTTACTTGGGGACCTCTGATGGGGTTTATTCACAGCTAAATCAGTACAAGCAGTCGAGCAATCTCTGGACTCATCCTGTTGTCTAGGGAACTACAGTGCAGAGAGAGAGGCCGTGGGTCCTGCCCACATGATGATATCCAGGTGCTTGGCTTATCTGCATGTTGAGCTTCTTAGAGGGACACCAAATAAATCAGCAGTGATGTTAACACGGGTAAATTAGCAAATGCCTTCCACAACCATTGCTCTGTAGACTATTTCTTTTCCGGTGCATTTCAAACAGAAGGAGATTTTCATAGTGAACTTCTGCCGGACATTTCCATTGTGTCAGGAACTGGCAGGCTCATTGGTAGCTTTTTGAGACTGAGAGTGTGTGAGGAGTGGGAGAGAGAATGGCTGTGGTTTCACACCTCCCCCGGGAGGTAGGTGGAGGGTATGAAAAATTGAACAGGACGGTGGGGATGCCGAGATGTCACCTTCCCACCTCCACTGGTAAAATCCCTGTGGAGAGATGGGTGGCATGTGGCCTGTCCCCACTTAAGCCAATTAATGGCCACTTAAGGATCTCTTCCCTCTGCTAAGGCCTTGACATCCTTCCTACAGCCTGGCGCCCGGAATTGGGACGCAACGCCCCAGCTGGGGGCTAACCAGTGATTTATAAAGGTTTCAGCATAGCCTCTTCACTTCTGTGCTCAATGCTTCTATTTATAAAGTCCACGATCCTAAATGTTCTTGCAAACAACCTTATCAGCTGTATAATAATTAGCATCAGATAATTAGAAACTCGAAATGAGACATTGAAGTAATAACTGCATAAATAACAATACCTTCAATTTGACGGCAAAAATCTATCACAGCTCTTTGCCCATTCCATTTTCTCCGGATCTAATGAACTGAAAGGGCGCTATGACATTTGACAGGACTATGTAAGCATTGAGCAACATTACACCATCCATTTGCCCAACAGAAAACCTAATGTGCAGATTAAGGTAGAAAACTTAAAAGCATTGTGAAATTATCATCAGTTTATTGTAATACCAGGGCCAGGTGTTTTTTGATCATTGTACATTGGCTATTGACCCAATTCTGCCCTCAATGCTCTCCCAATCCATCATTATATTGACACATTGGAAATAGCCTATTCTTTTGTGGGAGGCTGATGTAATTTAAGACTAATGATTCTGTCCTTAGGCAATTGCTTCATAAATTTCATGGAATTTTGTTGGATCCACTCACTCCTGGTAACTCAGATCTAATAAAATAATGAAGAAATTAATGAGTTCTGTTGTGTAATAAATTCCCTGAAGCAACTCACACATACAAACAGGTCGGCAGCAACTAACTCCTTCTGTTGGTAGGGAACTTTTGGTGGGGATTTGATGCCCCTGCCGTTACCATTGGAACAGGCTGTCCAGTGATGACCTCTAAACCACCCTGTGAGAACATCTCTATCATGTCTTGAACCTGAAAGAAAGAAAAGCCTTGTTAAGGGATAATAATTACAATTACCCAGCCCCCAATGCCACTTTAAATCACTGAGAGAGAGCTAATGGGGAACTTGAATCATCATTAATCTCGAAATAAAAGAACTTGTGTCTTTGTAATATCACATCACGTCCCAAAGTGCTTCTCAATGAATTAATTTCTTTGTAATCCCTGCTGTCTTGCAGCAACCTGCCCACAGCAAGATCCACAAACAGTGATAGGAGAGGTGTGCTCATAATCTGCTTTTGGTGGTGTTGAATGAAGAATGAGTGTTGGTCAAGGCACTGAGGAGAACTCCCCTTGCATGCCTTCCAATAGGCATTTCAGAATCTTTTAAGTCTTTGGAGCCCTGGTTGAATAGTTCACTGCAGGGCCAATTTTGACTTGCCATGAAATTCAGATGGGAGTTAGGGATTAGTGGGTTCAGAAGCTCCACCAATTTCATGATCATTTTGAAAGCATCAGGGAGTGTTAAACCAACACTCGTAGCTAGATTATCATTGGAATTGGGTGAGGGTTGAGAGGAGGGGTGGAAGCAGGGAAGGATAAGCAGAGCTTCTGTATTAAGTGAAATGTTTTTTACTTACTCATTAGGAAGACATTACAAGGGCCCCCTGACAGGAGCAAGTGCATGGTAGTAAAAACCCTCCAAGGTCTCCTCTGACATTTGAAGTTGTATTCTGGGAGAATGTTTCAGCGAGTCTGAAGAGCAGCCATTGCATCACCATACCAACTTGAGTATTTATCGGATATAACATCGCTGACTTCTGAGACACGTGACACTTGTTAACTTCTCTTTTTCTTCAAGGGCTTGATTGATCTATGGTATTCTGTTAGCACTTCCTATCATTATTTCATAAATATTTCCAATGACTTTTACCGCGTCATTAGGGATGCTTTGAGCTCATCCCAAAAAGAAAGATATATATTTATTTATACAGGTGCAAGAGCACTTTAAATCCCTATGATGTTGGCTGAATTTCCCTCATGTGGAATTGGTTGTCTGCAAAAAGTAATTAATGGATATGTCCGGTTATCTGATGGGGAACAGAATTGAAGCTTGCAAGAAGGTGGAAATAACTTACATTTATATCGTTCCTTATCATGTCTCTTAGAAGTTTTCCAAAAGCTCTTCACATAAGGAGTTACTTTGGAGATCAGCAACTGTTGTTATGTCAGTGAGTGGAAAGGCCAGTTTGTTTGGTAAGATCATTCACACAGCACTGAGATGAATAATCAGGTAATGTAGTTTTTAAAGGATGGTCATTGAGTAAAGGAAGTACAGATGGGGGCCTAACCTATTCTTTAAATATTGTGATCCTTAATAACCATTTGAACCAGTTAACATCTCACTCAGGGGACAATCACCCAGGGCACTGGAAGAATTCCCTTTCACTCTTTGTCCTAACTCACACCAAGTCCCATTCATAGAAACATAGAAACTAGGAGCAGGAGTAGGCCATTCGGCCCTTCGAGCCTGCTCCTCCATTCATTATGATCATGGCTGATCATCCAACTCAATAGCCTGCTCCTGCTTTCTCCCCATATCCTTTGATTCCTTTCGCCCCCAAGAGCTATACCCAACTCCTTCTTGAAAACACACAATGTTTTAGCCTCAAATACTTTCTGTGGTAGCGAATGCCACAGGCTCACCACTCTCTGGGTGAAGAAATTTCTCCTCATCTCAGTCCTAAATGGTCTACCCCATTAGACTGTGACCCCTGGTTCTGGACTCCCCCACCATCAGGAATATCCTTCCTGTATCTACCCCGTCTAGACCTGTTAGAATTTTATAGGTTTCTATGAGGTTTCTATACCCATCACACTTCGTCCAGCCCGGTACCTGCTGACTTACATTAGCTCCCAGTCTGCCAATGTCTCCATTTTAAAATTCTTATCCTTGCTTTCAAATCCTACCATGACCTCACCTCTCAGCTTCTGTAATCTTTACCAGCCTGACAATCCCTCGTGGTGTGGCTGCTTCTCCAGGTCTGGCCTCTTCGCATCCCTGATTTTCATTGCTCCACCATTGACAGCTGTGCTTTCAGCTACCAAGGCCCTAAGAGTTGGAATTCTTTCCCTAAACCTGTTTACCTCTCTCTCTCCTCCTTGAAGAAGCTCTTTAACACTTACCTAGTTGATTACTCTGTCTGAGGATTTCCTTATTATTTTGTCTGATAATCACTCCTGTCAAGTGCCTTGAGATGTTTAAGATGATATTTTCCTTGGAGAGGAGAAGGCTAAGAGGGGATTTGATAGAAATTTTCAAAATCATGAGGGGCCTGGACAGGGTAGATAGGGAGAAACTGTTCCCATTCGTAAACAGATCAAGAACCAGAGGGCAGAGTTTTAAAGTGTTTTGCAAAAGAAGTGGATGCAAGGTGAGAAAAAACTTTTTCACACAGCGAGTAGTTAGGGTTTGGAATGCGCTGCCTGGGAGTATGGTGGAGGCAGGTTCAATTGAGGCATTCAAGAGGGCATTGGATGATTATTTAAATAGAAACAATGTTCAGGGATACGGGGAAAAGGCAGGAGATTGGCATTAAGTTGAAATGCTCAGAGAGCCGGTGCAGACACGATGGGCCGAATGGCCTCTTTCTACGCCGTAACAATTTTGTAATTCTATTTTATTTTGTTAGGGTGCTATATAAATGCAAGTCATTGTTGTTGAACATCATGCATTCTATTACATAAATAAAAACAAAAAAACTGTGGATGCTGGAAATCCAAAACAAAAACAGAATTACCTGGAAAAACTCAGCAGGTCTGGCAGCATCGGCGGAGAAGAAAAGAGTTGACGTTTCGAGTCCTCATGACCCTTCGACAGAACTTGCCTAAGTTCTGTCGAAGGGTCATGAGGACTCGAAACGTCAACTCTTTTCTTCTCCGCCGATGCTGCCAGACCTGCTGAGTTTTTCCAGGTAATTCTGTTTTTGTTATGCATTCTATTACACCTTTTAAATGATGCCATCATTTAACATCTCATCACTCCCATAGCATTGTATTAGGCTGTTTGGTTCAGATTATGGGCGGAATTTCCCCAAATTTGCACCAAGTGTGGTAGCGGGCGGGTAAAACAGCGTGCTGCCTGCCAATGGCGATGGCGAGTTTTCACGCGTGTTGTCCTGAGTCCGCCTCATTATTTATGCACTCCCGGGAAACACGCTGTTTCCATGGCGGGTGGGTTCTCCCTCGCCCGCCCGCCCAACCACCATCACCCTGTCGCCGCATCACGCCGGACGCCATGTTTAAAGACCAGCCACAAGCACAGTGCTCATTGCTTCCAGCTCATCACCGCTGCCTGGGAGACATGGCCCTCAAAGGCAAGAAAACTGCAGGCCCCCCCCACGCCACCGGTTAAATGATGGGTCCCTCAAGCGACTGCTGGATGCCATGGAGGCCCGCTCGAATGTTCTGTACCACCGCTCTGGCCACAGGATAGGCAGCAAAGTGACCAATCTGGCTTGGGAGGCAGTGGCAGTGGTGGTCTGCGCCAACGCCCTTCAGAGGACAGACACCTGGTGCTGCAAGACGATGAATGGTCTCTTCCATTGTGCCAGGGTAAGTCACTCTTCTCATCACTCTCAACTCGCACACTCACAAACCCATCACACACCTACAGGGCCCTCGCTCACTGCCGCTTCAAGGGACATCACCATTCACTCTTCATGCTCACCGTCATTGTCCTCATCCTGTCCATGGGAGCACTCAACACCCACACAGACCAGGCACTTTTATCAACTAGCCCAGCAGGCATCCTGCTAACACTCTCTCCACCTCTATCCATGCAGGACAAGCTGGCACACAACAAGAAGGAAAGGTTCCAGACCAGTGGAGGAATGCCTAAAATCAAGGTCCTCATGGACTTTGAAAACAGAGCCATGCAACTGGCCGGCGAAGATCTGGACTGGTCCTGTGCTGACGGTAAGGTTGGTGCTGCTCTACCAAGTGAGGATCCAGAAATGCAGCATCCATCAGACAACCATGCTGTGAGTGACGTGTCCTCTTTCACAGGCCACTGCCATGCACTAATTATCTCCCCTTGCTTTCACAGGCACATCTGCCAAACAGCCGACAGAGTTCAAGACCCAGGGCCTCCAATCAAGCCCCAAAGAAACCTCTGAAGAGGAATCTAGAGGCACCCTCCCTGAAGTCCCATCACAGCACCCACCCACACCCTCCACCAGCGCAGAGACACACACCTCGGGGGGACCTAGCTTTAGGATAGCCCTGAGGTCATAATCCGACGTGCAAATCACACTGTCTGATCCACAGCAGGTGGAGGCAGGGACTTCCCTGGTGTTTGGCACTCGGAGGACTAGTGGAGGCCAGAAATTTGCTGAGTCCGAGTCAGATGAGGAGCCTCTGGACTCGGTCATGTCACAGTTGCTGGAGCTGCAAAGGCAAACTCGGGAACATCGGGAAGGGATGTCCGCTGCATTCCTCAGATTGAAAGGCACGATGGAGGAGTCCGTTTGCCTTCAGGCTGAGGTGATAGTGCAGGCATGCCAATGCACTGAGGTCAATACTGGTAGGATGGCGGCTTCCATGGAGACCTGGGTCCAGGACTTCGTTTCTGCACTGCTGTATGGGCAAAACTCCATCACTGACACCATAGTTGGCCTCCAAAAGCAGGTATGCGAGAGGGGTTCTGGGCAGCTCGATCTCACTCCAGCTACCCCTGCTCCTCAAGGAGTCAGCCTGGGGCCCTCGGGCACCCATAGGGAGGAGGATCAGCAGGTGCACACTCTGGGCCCATCCATCCAGGTGACTCCGGGAGGATCCGGCCAATCCGACTCCCCTCTCCCTGTGACCTCAGCAGCTCCAGCTCCTCAGACCGAGGAGGGTGTCACTGACACACAGTAGGACTCTGAAAGCAGGCCGGGGTCCTCCAAGTCTTGGCCCTCCAGAGGTCCACCAAAGTCATCACAGACAGGGAGTATCAGTCAGCAGGCTGCCCCCACCTCTGCTGTGGATGTCCAGGGAACACCAAGACGTAGCTGCAGGGTTAGGACAGTTAAGGAGAATTATTTGCACAGCCTGGGCTCGAGTGTTAATCACTTGTACATACTGTTCACTATTGTCAATAAACTCCCAAGACTGTCTCCCTGCCTGTGGCTCCTTGTTCTGATGAGCAGTGTTCTTGACACTAAGATGTGAAATGTTTCTGCACAAGATAAAGGCAGGTGTCTCAGTCCAGGGCCTCTTGCCTGTGCTCTGTGCAGCCTTCAGACCAAAGTGATGGTCCAGCCTCACACCCCCTGGATACCTTACTGATGCCTGTACCTCAGTGGTGCTGGTCATTGTTGCCAATGCAGTGGGCAGGCGCCACAGAGTTCTCTCATTTTCTCAATGTGCTCTCAGCACCTTTAAGGAGGGGCTGGTCCCCATCTCTTCAGCATCTGTGACCACTGATGCTGTGCTCCAGCTCCTGAAAGGCTCAGAACATCTAAAGTTTCATGGTTGTGTCTCTATGATATGACCCTGATCACAGAGCGCAAGCAAGCTGCCCTCAGCCAGGCAGGAGTCAGACATTCTCAGAGGCTATGTGAAGATCTATGGAGTGTCCTCACTGCGTGACCTCATCATCCTCCTGCAATCGAGTGACTATTGGGACCTCCACAACCTCTCAATGACAGGAGCACTCTCACAGAGGGTATTCATGCTGCCATAAGCCAGACTGAAGCCAAACATTCACAATTGCGATGTGAGGATCTATGGGGTCACCTCACTGCATATCATCATCATCATCCTCCACAAATCTAGCAGCTCTGAGGGCCTCCTGAGCATGCCTGGCCTCATCTAGCCTGTGCAAGGGCCTCATCCCTGTCATCGTTGCCTCCGAGGACTCCCTCAGCCTCATCCCCAATGGCAGCATCCTCATCGGAGGAGACGTGCAGTTCCTTCATCTCCTCCTCAGCCAGTTTGTCTCCCCATTGGAGCGACAGGTTGTAAAGGGCGTAGCAAACACTGATGCGTGACAGCCTCTGCGGACTGTATTGCAGGGCTCCACCAGACCGGTCCAGGCACCAGAACCTGATTTTCAGCATCCCGATGGTCTGCTTCACCAAGTTGCGAGCTGCAGCATGAGCCTCATTATAGCGTCACTCTGCTGCAGTCTGAGGCCACCACACGGGTTTCATCAGACGTGACCTCTGCGGGTAGCCCTTGCCCCCAAGGAGCCATCCCTGAAGCCTCTGTGGACCTTGGAAGACTTCAGGGATATGTGACCGACTGAGGATGTAGGCGTTGTGCACACTCCCTGGAAACCGTGTGCGCACCTGCAGGATGCGTTTCTGGTGGTCACACACTAGCTGCACATTCAGTGAATGGCGTGCTGTCCCACTGATGTGGACGGATGATCCAGCGGGGGTGGAAGACCCTGGTCGGATGGCCTGATAATGATATGCTGATGTATTACAGTGAGGTTCCCGATGACCGATGTCGGGAAACGCGGCCTGCCGGTAGCGGGCTGAGTGGACATCGCGATCTGCCTTCCCGCCATTGTGAAACCAATCACACCATATTGTCCGCTCATGCCACCAATCACACCTGCCATGAGCAGGCATGGAGAGTTCCTCCCTAGAACCTATTACTACCTGACTTAGAGACAAGGCCGCTATCCAGTTTGGCAAAGTATGAAAATGATGATGGTTAAATGGCCTATCAGAAACAATGGCTTCAGTCTGTATGGGGACCGTGGCAATATCATCTGCAGAATATGACTTGTCGCTGCTGAATGATGTAGGTTGTTCTCCTGCACTTGTCCTACTTTCTGTGGGTAACAGGGTGAAATTCTGAGGACAGGTTGTATAGATGAGGCATGTATTTCCTTGAGTATAGATTAAGGAAGGATTGGTTTGATGATTAGAGGGAATTGGTAGCTTAGAGAGCGAGAAACTATTTCCCCTGGTGGGGGAATCCAGAACAAGGGGGCTTGACCTTAAAATTAGAGCTAGACCATTCAGAGGTGATGTAAGGAAGCACTTCTTCGCTCAAAGGGGGGGGAGGGTGGTGGTGTAGTGGCAATGGCACTGGGCTAGTAATTTTGAGGAGCAGACTAATACTCTGGGGACTTGGGTTCAAATCTAGTGAAATTTCAATACAATTATTAGATCTAGAATATGAAGTTACCCTCAGTAATAGTGACCATGAAACCATTGTCAGTTGTTGTAAAAACCGACTCTTTCTTGGACTCACTCAAGTTCTGTTGAAGGGTCATGAGGACTCGAAACGTCAACTCTTTGCTTCTCCGCCGATGCTGCCAGACCTGCTGAGTTTTTCCAGGTAATTCTGTTTTTGTGTTGTAAAAACCCACCTGATTCGCTAATGCTCTTTAGGGAAGGAAATCTGCCACCCTTACCTGGTCTGGCCGGTAAATGTGACTCCAGACCCACAGCAATGTGGTTGACGGCCCTCCGAAATAGTTTAGCCAGCTACCCAACCCAAGGGCAATTAGGGGTGGACGACAAATGCTGGCCTTGCCAGCAGCGCCTGCATCCTATGAAACAGGGGGTAGAATTTATAGTTTGATGTGCAGGGGGTGGGCTCCGCACGTCCAGGCGTAAAACGACACGCGGTGACATCACCGTGCGCCATCGCAATATTTCACTGGGCAGGCGCGTGATGAAGTCCAATGCGCGCCCGTCGTTAATTAACGGGCCAGTTAAGGCCCTTTAGTCTTCAATCGACGGTGATTTTTAGGCACCCGTGCGATCTTCGGGTCTGCGTCCGCCCACGCCTCCACCCCCTCTCTACCCCCCACCCCCCAACCCTCCCGCTCCCCACCCCCCCCCCAACAATGGAAAACTCTGCTCAGTAAATAGAAAAAACATAAAGGGCTGAATCCTCTGGCTGACACACACGTCAGCGCTTAAAATGTCGCGCGAGCATTCCCGACGTCAGCGCGCGGCATCGTGATGTGTCGGTCGGCGGGCGTGCTCAGTAGTGGGACGCGCGCCCGCCATTACTTAAAGGCCTCATTAAGGCCATTAAGTGACCAATCGACCGGGATGTTGAGGGGCCCGAGCGAACTTTGGCTCGCGCACAGGCCCAACGAGCTGGCCGGTCAGTGATTTTTCGACAAACCGCATCCAACGGTGGGTTGCTGTTCGATTTCGGTTTTAAAAAAGTTTACTAAAAAGTGTTGGTACACTTCGTTAGCACGTTCCATCTCGTGTGACATTTTCACATGGTTGGGGCGGGGGGGACGTGTTAATGATTTTTTTATTTTTCTATTTTTAATGTCTCACCAGACTTTCAGCAATCTCCCTGAGGCAGCACTTTGCTTCAGGGGAGGTGTGTGCTGTTTCGGGCGAGTGCAGGAAAGAACGCACTCTGGGAGTTAGGGAATCCCTCCCCCCCTCCACCCCCCACCCTTTACAGGAAGTGCATAGCGCTTCCTGTCGGGCGGCCCGCCCACTCAAAATGGCGGCGGGGTCCGTTTCGGCGGCGGCGATCGGCTGCCCACCCGCCCCCCATCAAGGGCAAAATTCTGCCCAAAGGGTTGTGGAAGTCTGGAACCGTCTCTCACAAAAAAAGCTGGCAGTCAACTGAAAATTTCAAAACCGAGACTGCTAGATTTTTGCAAGGATGTGGAACCAAGGTGAGTAGCCGTGATCTAATCGAACAGGCTGAAGGAACCCTGACATTCCTATCCCACCGTACATGAGGTTCACCTCCCAATGCTAATGAATAGGTTGAAGGAACTCCATAACAATCTAAGTTGTAAGGGGAAGAGAGTGTGCTTGACGGACACAGATAATGTCCTCTTGATGAACACTGTCTTTATCCCTTTCCTCAAATGCCGTTGACCATCATCCTTAACACACCCCCACCGCACCCCCCCACCACCCCGGCTTTGCCGGGATCATGATTTCGGTTTGCCAAGTTGCCATAGACTCAGATGTGGTTAATAAGGGAGTGACTCAAGAGAGATAGCAGCAAATTGAAGCTCTGTGACTCCCTGCTAAGATACAAAGCGAAAACAACCCTTGGCTGCTGGCCAGTGAGATAAAGTAGTCTCACTGCTCCAATTCCATACAGCATTGTTAGCAGCATGAGGCAGCTGCTATAAATACTCAGCTTTACAATAACAGAAAGAGTCAACATGGATTTGTTTAGTGCCTTTCACATCCTCAGGACATCGCAAAGCATCTCACAAAAGATGGATTCCTTTGATGCATAGTTACATTTGTTACATGGAGAAACACAACACACTACTGGCAAACAGCAATAGTCCTCAAATATAAATAAGTAAATAAGCAGTTAATTTGTTTTCACTTATATTTGTTGAGGGAGGAAAGTTGGTCAGGACCCAAGGAGCTATGGGGTTATTTACAATATATTAAAGCCCCGGTTGTCTCACTGGGTAATGCATTCTAATCCATCCTAGCCAACAACATCGATGTGGGGGAGGTGGTAGCACAGTGGTATTGTTACCAGGCTATCTGCCTCCCAGGTTTGAATCCCATTACAGCAGAAGGTGAAATTTGAATCCAATAAAAATCTGGAATTAAACGTCTGATGATGACCATAAAACCCAAATGTCCTTTAGGGAAAGAAATCTGTTGTCCTTACCCAGTCTGGACTGCATGTGACTCCAGACCCACAGCAATGTGATTGACCCCTAAATGCTTCCTGAACAAGGGCAATTAGGGATGGCAATAAACGTGAGCCTAGCCAGCGATGCCCACATCCCATGAATGAATAAAAACATTATGAATTTGTTCAATTGATTTTAAGAATGGTCATCATGTCAACCTTATTTCACATTGGAATATATTAACCTCACGAATTGCTTGAAGAAATATCTAAATGAAACAAAATCAATCAGTAAATAGAAGAGCACCAAAATCTTATTTGTGTTTGTTACAGTTGTGCTGGTGTGATAGACACTGATATGGGGGATGGTTGAGGTTAGAGTGGTACTAAACTAGGGTTAGCCTACTTTTGGGATGATATTAATGTTAATAGTAATATTTAGGTTATTATTAGGTTTCAGTTAAGGCCAGTGTTGTCACTCAGCTAAAAAACTGATGTTATAAATGGATTTGGAATGAAATGCATGGTTTGGATTAACTTTGCTCTTGGTTTTGAGGTTTCGTTACCTTCAAAAAAGAATTGGTTCAGGCACAGTCAAGGTATATTCCATCGATAGGGAAAGGTAGGGCAAACAAATCCAGAGCTCCCTGGATGAAAAAGGAGATAGAAATTAAGATAAAGAAGAAAAAGTGTGCTTATAACAGGTGTCAGGTAGAAAATACAATTGAGAACCAAGAGGAATAAAGAAGATTCAGAGGGGAGGTGAAAAAGCATGTTAGAGGGAGTATGAGAAAAACATGGCAGCCAACATAAAGGGGAATCCCAAATTCTTCTATAGGCATATAAATAGTAAAACGGTGGTAAAGGGAGGAGTGGGGCTGATTAGGGGCCTAAAAGGAAATTTACACATGGACGAAGGAGCCATGGCTGAGGTGTTAACTAAATATTTGCATCCGTCTTTACCAAGGAGGTAGATGCTACATGAACCATGGTGATAGACGAGGAAACCCTGTCACTAGAAGGGTTCCAAGTTGTTAAGGAGGAAGGGTTGAATTGACTGTCGGTATTTAAAGTTGACAAGGCGCGATGCATCCAAGGATATTGAAGGAAGTGAGAATAGAAATTACAAGGGCACAGGCCATAATTTTTCAGTCTTCCCTAGACTCAGGGGAGGTGCCAGGGGAGTAGAGAATTGCAAACATTATGCCCTTGTTCAATAAAGGTTGTAAGGATAAGCCCAGCCATTACCTACCAGTCAGTTTAACTTCAGTTGTGGGCAAGATTCTAGAAACGATTATTCATGATAGAATTAGTAGTCTGTTATGATGCAGCAGATGGTAAATGCTGAGTTGTTCAAATTCCAAAGAGGAACTTGAAACAACTGCCACTACTTGTTTTGCAGTTTGTATAAATTTCGAGATGCATGCCTTGAATTCAGTAGTAATAAGACCACCAAGCCTGATAGGTTTTTATAGAACTAAAGTAAACATTTATTAATAAGGGACATGATTTTAAATACAAACATAGATCTACAAATTACTACTATGATAACTTCTAAATCCCCTAATCAATCTAACTCCCAGTTAAACTTCCATTAAGGCAACAGTAAGACACATAGATTTTAAAAGACCCAGGCAAAGAAACATGATACCCTGAAAAAGTTGAATTCAAAGTGATAAAGGCAAAATACTGCGGATGCTGGAAATCTGAAATGGAAACAAAAAATGCTGAAAAAACTCAGCAGGTCTGACAGCATCTGTGGAGAGAGAGACAGAGATAAAGTTTCGAGCCTGTATGACTCTTCTACAGATCTGTCGATCTATATTTTTTGTTTTCATTTCTGAATTCAACGTCAGTTCTCTTCAGTTCAATCCCTGGAGACAGCAGCTTGAGGCATAGATGCTGAAGGTTTTTTCACACTTGTAAGACCTTAAAATGCCTATGCTTACACAAAGCCTTTGCTCCTTTACACATATTTTTCTTTTTGAATGCAAATACCCATTGTTTCACTATGCCTTTGGACTTTGTCTTCCTGATAATAAAACCCTCTTATAGCACTAAGTTTTACCAGTAATGTTTGGGAAAAATAAACACACTGTTTCTAAACTTCACCTGGCTAGGTAACATATTTCATCCCTCCTTTGAAAACAATCTAGTCTGGTTTATTTAAAAATGCAAATGTTCCCTTGATACCTGTGTCTCTAAACTTCCCCATGTTTACCTAATTAACATTTCAAACCCAATTCTTCTTACTTAAAAGCACCCAAACTAAGTCACTTAAGTCAACCATGCACACACACACACACATGCACACAGACATGCACATATAGACACATAGATACATCCCACTATTACTCTGTTTTAGAATAAATTCCAATAATATTATGAAAACTATTATATCTTCCTGACATGGTAACATGGGTTGATAAGGAAGAGCCAGCATGGATTTCTAAAGTGTTTAACTAAGTTGCTGGAGTTTTTTGAAGAGGTAACAGAGAGGGTTGATGAGGGTAATGCTGATGATGTGATGTACACGGACTTTCAAAAGGCACTTGATACAATGCCACACAACAGAATTGTGAGAAAAGTTATTGATTGTGGAATAAAAGGAACAGTTGCAATGTGGATGCAAAATTGGCTAAAAAATGGGAAGCAGAGAGTAATGGTCAATGGATATTTTTCAGGCTGGAGGAAGGTTTGTAGTGGAGTTCCCCAGGGGTCGGTATTAGGACCCTTGCTTTTCCTGATATGAAATAATGATCTAGACTTGATGCGCAGGGGAAAATTTTAAAGCTTGAGGATGATACGAAGCTTGGGAGTATTGTGAACTGCAATGTGGATGGTGTGGAACTTCAAAAGGACTTAGACAAGTTTGTGGAGTGGGCAGATGGGTGGCAGATGAAGTGTGAAGTGATGCATTTTGGTAGGAAGAACATGGACAGAGAGTATAACTGAAGGGGGTGCAGGAGCAGAAAGACCTGGATGTATATGTGCATAGATCAGTGAAGGTGGCAGGACAGATGGAGAGAGCAGTTAATAAAGCATATAGTATCCTGGGCTTTATTAATGGGGGCATAGAGTACAAGAGCAAGGACTTTATACTGAATTTACGTAAGACACACATTAGATCTCAACTGGAGGTATACAGTTCTGGACGCTAGATTATAGGAAGGATATGAACACATTGGAGAGAGTGCAGAAGAGGTTTACAAGAATGGTTCCAGGGATGAGGAACTTCAGCGATGAGGATAGATTGGAAAGATTGGGACTGTTCTCCTTGGAGAGAAGAAGGCTGAGAGGAGATTTGATAGAGATGTTCAAAATCATGAAGGGACTGGACTGAGTGGACAGGGAAAAGCTGTTCCTGTTCGTAAAAGGATCAAGAACAAGACTGCACAGATTTAAAGTGATTTGCAAGAGAAGCAAATGTGACATGAGAAAATTTTTTTTCACACAACGACTGGTTAGGGTCTGGAATGCACTGCCTGGAAGTGTGGTGGAGGCAGGTTCAATTAAGGCATTCAAGAAGGCATTGGATGATTATTTGAATAAGAACAATGTGCAGGGGCATGGTGAAAAGGCAAGGCAATGGCACTAGTTCATAATGCTCATTTGGAGAGCCAGTGCAGACATGATGGACCAAATGGCCTCCTTCTGTGCCATTAAAGTTCCTTGATTCTGTGATTCTGCAATGTGGGCCTCGCCCAAGGAAAGCACATATTGGAAATTCTGTAACAGAATATTTTCTCAATATTTCATTCAATGAGTGATCAGAAAATCTTTCACAGTACCAACAGAATTTTTCAGAATGCAGTCTTGGTTGTAGAGGCTCCTTATCAGGGGCATAAAGTGACAAAATTAACCTTCCTTTAAGATTCCTGTTTGTATTGAAATTGAACTGGTTTTTGAGAAACTTGGGGTGTGACTGAAGTTAAGTTAGGATGTTTGATCAGGTCAATAATTGCCCCTTGTTTTATTGTAGCTTTCATCTATTGCTGGAGCTTCCATTCTATTGAGGGATCAGCTGTGGTTCAGTGGGTAGTACTCTCACCTCTCTGTCAGAAGGTTATGGGTTCAAGTTCATTCTAAGCAGCTGAGTACAAAGACCAGATTGACGCAACAGTGTGGTGCTGTGCTGCTCTGTTGGGCTGCCATCTTTCAGAAAAGACTGAGGCCCTATTCTTCCTCTCGCAATCCCACAGCTTTGCTTCTGCTGGTGACCTGGCAAATACTTATTCCTCAACAACATCACTAAAACAGATTATCTGGTTATTATTGCATTGCTGTTTCAGGGAGCCTGCTGTGTGCAAGTTGGGTGCTGTATTTCCTATATTTCAACAGACTCCACTTGAAGAGTACTTAATTGGCTGTAAAGCGCCTTGGATGTCCCAAGTTATCAAAGGCTCTAAATAAGTGAAAATCTTCTTTTCATTAGGTCCCACCACATCCATTTGGCTCACCTTTTTAAATTCCTTCTTCTCTATTTCTGTTTTTGCCAATATCTTGTTGTTTTAATCTGAGCTGGGGTTCTTGTATGTGGGGTTGGTTTTGGTTCTCCTGAGATTATGACTCATTATGTATGGGCTATTGGCCGAAAGGCTGGGATCTGTGTTGGTGGTGAGGTTTGTCTAGTTCCTGTTCTGAGTAGGCTTTGACACCAGGCACTAGTCAGCAAAAGCAACATGTTCCAGGGTTGGATAAGGAGTTAGGTTTAAAGGTTTTGGAGGTTAAGGCTTCAGTTTTAGTTGTCAGACTTAGGAGCACCATCTATGTCAGCGTTTAGTGTTTGACATGAAGGAACCTTAGAATTAGGCCAGTAGAGTTCAAGGCTGTTATTCCCTTGTGTCAATGACTGATGTGTATATACCCTGTGTATTGTAGCTTCCAGCTTAATGCACAGGGAGTAGTTTTTGAGGATGTTGAAAAGTTCCTATAATTACGTTTCTGTAAATATACAAACGTCAACACCGTATGTCATCAAATATTTGTATGAACACATGGTAAACTTGCAGCAATTTTCAAAGATACTAATTTCCCAGTCTCTATGTGTATACTTATTTGAATAGCTTAGAGAGAAGCATTAGCCTAGTACTATGCCTTTCATTTGAAGGGAGAATCCAAAATCCTTTTCTCTTGTCAGTCTCAGATGAATCATGTGTGGTCTATGAGACAGAGGCATTTTCCGAGTAGGTATACAACTGCGAGTATATCTGATTCTATATTTGTATACAGGTTTATGACATCCATGTGATCAGAAGGCATGGCTGGTGAGTTTACCATTCCTGTGAAATGATAAGTGTCCTCAACTTAGCCAGGTTGTTACTGTGCTGAAGTGTTTAGAAGAGAGTCAATGAGTTTGGCTGGTACTTTTGCTTTATAGCGTCCCTGTGAAATGCCGTTGAACATTTTGACTATGTTCAAGACTGAGATCAATGAAGTTCTACATATTAAAAACATCAAGGGATATGGGACAGTACAGGAAGATGGTGTTAAAGGAGAAGATCAGCCATGATCTTATTGAATGGTGGAGTAGGCTCGAAGAGCTGAATGGCCTACACCTGCTTCTATTCATTATGTTTTCTTATGTTAAAAGCATTATATAAATACGAGATAATGTTGTTGTAGTCTTTAGGATTTACCGCCATGATGGGGACTGAGAGCGAAGATGCCCAACATGTGGGCGGAAAATTTGCATTGGCATTGACTTCCCACTGTAGAAACTGCCCAATTCTCATCTCAGTAGAAAACAACAAAGATAAGAATTGGGCAATTACTATAATGGGCAGCAGGTGCCCAATGGCACTTTGCATCTAGGAGTCAAGGTGAAAACCTATCCAAGTAGTTTGTCCTGCTGTTATGTCTTCTGGTGCTGCCCACTAGATCTTGCATGTTTGTGTATGTTGGGGGGTGTACACCATTTCCTGGGTTACGGTTGTTCTCTCCACATGTATTCAGACTGTCTCTGATCAATGTGCTTAGATTTATTTTAGACGTGTAAATATGCTTTCTGTTTCCACGTGTGTACCCTCACATATTGGTTCTACTAAGCCAGTGAAATGTATGTGTTATTAAGTTATCTACAAGCTTCAGAAGTGTATTGCTTTCCACCTGTAATAACTATGCAGCTGGCCTTATCAACTGGCCATATGATGGTATCTGGATTATTTCTTGATTCAATCAGTGCTCATCTTTCCTGGCAACATTATGCCTTTCTTTGAATGTGGGATTTTTTTTTTCCCATTTCTGCTTGTGTTGCTTTTGATGAGATTTCATTACGTGGCTATTTTTTGGTGGCATGCACTCTGTCAGTAACAAGAATAGTCATTTGTCCACAAGAAGTAACCTGTCAGTTTTATTTTTCTGTAACACTTGTTTTATGTCCTTACGAAGTTGCTCTTTACAGAGTCTTGAGGTGGGTACAAATGGAAGGCCTTTGCTGACAAGCCTTTTCCTGTGCTTCTGTGAGGCTGATGAGCTGGGGGAACATTAATGATGTATTTTTGCTAGATGTAGGTGCCAATTTTCTTGTGCCAATACCTTACAAAGTAAATATAGCCCAGTAACAGATTGTGAGGCTCAAATGATCTTTTCTGGCTCCAGATGTGACTTTTCCTACCTACTTCCTCTCATCTTATCGACATATTAAATTTCACCCAGTTGGTTTGAGATGATATTTTCTATGTTTTTTTGTCCAATGCATGTTTTCAGGGCTTGTCCCAAAGTGTCTGGTAGTGGTTGCTGGTATTAGGTGCAGGTGATCTCCATTTGTGGTAGTGAGTCATTCAAATTAGTTAGGAAATTGGATTTCTGCCATTTTCATTGACAACTGTAGCTGTTTAATTACAACCTGTGCTCTTCTGTCAATCAAGATTCTGTCATTCTTTTGCTGTTTTCCAGACCAGGCTTTAGATTTGTCCAGGGTTGTTAGAGATTTGCTTCTCGAAAATTGTCCACTTGCATGTTTTAGGTGTAGACGCTTCTTGAATTGGGAGATCGGAGTTTCCATGTATCAAAACTGGTTTAGTTAGTTCCAGTTTCAATGTGTCTTTTTTTTTGGGGGGGGAACCTATTAAACAGTATCTCGTTACAATTTTAGCATCATCTCCTTCAGGATGGGACCCGATTTCAGTGATTGTTCTTATTGGGCCGATTGGTTTTGTTTGGTTTTGTGTCAAAGGGTTGGAACAACACGATGATTTGGGGTGCATCCGAGTTGTGTGGGGGATATAGTTTGCCGGTGTAGGGCAAAGTGCCTGTGCCGTTGAGGCTGGACCATAGGATGGAAGATTAAAGCGTAATCCTAGTGCAAATATTTAAGACGATTAAAGGATTTGATAAGATTGTTACAATCAAGTGAGGAGGGGTCGAATGGCTCCACTCTTTTCCCTACCCTCATTTGATGACAACAGTCTCTTTGTATAAAAATGTTATATTTGCCAATTCAGTGAGTGTTTAACTGGTTATATGTGCTGTGACCATAAAAGACATGATCAGACAGGTTTGATTGAGTACAAAACAAAAACAGAATTACCTGGAAAAACTCAGCAGGTCTGGCAGCATCGGCGGAGAAGAAAAGAGTTGACGTTTCGAGTCCTCATGACCCTTCGACAGAACTTGAGTTCTGTCGAAGGGTCATGAGGACTCGAAACGTCAACTCTTTTCTTCTCCGCCGATGCTGCCAGACCTGCTGAGTTTTTCCAGGTAATTCTGTTTTTGTTTTGGATTTCCAGCATCCACAGTTTTTTTGTTTTTATTTTTAGGTTTGATTGAGTCTTTAAAAAGAAAAGAGGAGAGTTTTTATTGCACCTAACCCGGTCTAAGTAAAATAACTTTTTAAAAAATGCACTGATTTTCACACACATGCACTCTAAGTTCAGATACACACAAATGCTTTCACTTGGTACTCCTGCTGTTTTTGGTATCAAGGCAGTTTTGTAGGCAAGCGATTTATCTGTTCTGAAGACGACAGTGCTGGGTTGAGTTCTTTTTAGAATCACTATCTGCGACACCTGGATAGTCATAATCATCAGATAGGGCTCAAAAACTCGCAAGCTGGATAGAGAGAGAGAGAGGGAAGAAACCTACTCAGGCTCTTCTTGCTCCAGCATCTCAGTTGTTTGTCCTGTCCTTCAGAGCAAGCAGGTGCTTAAAATACACAAAGTGTTGGCTTGTATTATGACCTTTACACTCCAACTGCCCAGAGATCCAAATAAAGTCATAGCTAGTAATTCCAGTTGTAACTTGATAAGATCATGCCTGGGAATTCCTCACTCAGCCAGGGTTCCATTGTGCAAGTGATTATGCTTTGTCTCTACACAGTTGAGTACCTAGGTGATTGTCTGGATGTGTTACTAATGGAAAAGGAGATGGCACCATTCATCCTCTTTAAGACCATTGTCCCTTTTTTTATTATTCATTCACAGGATGTGGGCATCGCTGGCTAGGCCAGCATTTATCACCCATCCCTTATTGCCCTTGAGAAGGTGATGGTGAGCCGCCTCCTTGAACCGCTGCAGTCCTTGTGGTCCCACAATCCCATGTGTCTGCTGCCCTTGGCCTTCTAGATGGCAGCGCTTATGGGTTTGGAAGATGCTGTCTAAAGATGCTTGGTGAGTTCCTGCAGTGCAACTTGTAGATGGTGCACACTGTTGCCACTGCGCGTCAGTGGTGCAAGGAGTGAATATTTGTGGGTGGTGTGCCAACGAAGCGAGCTGCTTTGTCCTGGGTGATGTCAAGGTTCTTGAGTGTTGTAGGAGCTACTCTCGTCCAGGCAAGTGGAGGGTATTTCATCACACTCCTGACTTGTGCCTTATAGATGGTGGACAGGCTTTGGGGAGTCAGGAGGTGAGTTCTCACCTCAAGATTCCTAGCCTCTGACCTGCTGTTGTAGCCACTGTATGTTTATGGCTAGTCTAGTTCAGTTTCTGGTCAATGGTAACCCCCAGGGTGTTGATAGTGTGGGATTCAGTGATGGTAATGCCATTGAATGTCAAGGGGCGATGATTAGATTCTCTTTTATTGGAGATGTTCATTGCCTAGCAATTGTGTGGCAGGAATGTTAATTGCCACTTGTCAGGCCAAGCTTGGATATAGTCCAGATCTTGCTGCATTTGGACATGGACTGTTTGAATACCTGAGGAGTTGCAAATGGTGTTGAACATTATGCAATCCTGGTGTGGCTTTTCAGATGATGTCTCCATTTCAATGGTATTTGTAATGTATAAGGTGCAGCGATGAAAATATGCAGCCATCTTTGACTATGACCCTAAGTCACTGGAAGTATGCTTTAGTCTTTTTTCAAAAAATTCAATTATGGATTTCTAGCCAGTAAATTTAAAAATCATTTTTTGAGATAAAGCATGGTTTAACAAGAGGTAGATAGAGAGAAACTACTTCCTTTGCTGGGGGAAGCCCATAACAAGGTAGTATTACCTTAAAATTGGAATTAAGCCATTCAGAATTGATGTCAGGAAACACTTCACTCAAAGGAGAGTGGAAATTGACTATTCTCTTCCCTAAAAAAGCTTTTGAGCCTGGGGGTTAATGGAAACATTCAAAACTGAACTTGATATATATTTATCAGTTCAAGAAATTAAGGATTAGGGAATAAAGCAGCTAGATGGAATTAGGATATATAACATAATCTAATTGAATGGTGTAACAGGCTTGACCAGTTAAATAGCTTATTCCTGTTCCTACCTTCCTCTCATTGGCTTTGGGAGCTAATGTAGTCTTCCAGTCATTTTGGTCACAGTTTTGAGGACTGATGTGGATTCCTAGGAAGCAGGAACAATATTATGTCCATTATGGTTCCACCTTTGGAAGTCCTATATGTTGGATCCTGAACTGGTGCTGCTCGGGGCCGTGGTCACTATGTCTATTCCTGAGACTAGTCCTTATTATGTCATCTATTGTTTCCCTTCTAAATTTATGTTTGAGGCTCTTAAAGGTCCCAGACATTACTATGGCCAATGACTCTTCTGAATCGTCTTTGAACTGTCTGAACTGAATTGTCCAATTCCTAACATATTTGTTTCGTAATTCTCTGTTAGAATTTGTGTGTTTAGCTTTGCCTAAATTTCAAAAATTAGAGGTCAGTCTTCCCAAAATTGCCTCTAATGGCTTTGATGGATTAATATGTCTGCCATAAATAATGCCAAGTTTGAAAGGGGAAAAAAAACATTTTGCAGACACTTGTACGTACTTTTCACCCCCCCCCCCCGCCAACCACCCCGCCACCCCCCCCCCCCCCCCCCCCGCCCCACCCGCCCTCCACTTTTGCTCCCAGGTTTCATTTGGTGGTATGAATTCTATAATTAATACAGAAACCAAATAAACTCTTCTTGGAGTGAATCAGCTCAGTTCAGGTTAAGTCCTGGCTCAATTGACACTATTTTAATGTGACAGTAGTTGGAAGTTATCATCACATTCGATATCTTTTCCTTTTATTCCCTGATTAATTCACATGCTTGTGTTTATCACCCTTCTCGTGATGCAGTATTTCTAAGGGGTCATGGGAAATAGGTCAAGAGGCAAAGTGAACCGAAACACTAGGGAGAAGGAAATAAAACAAAGGAAAATATTGAAGACACAGAGGAATGAAAATTTAGATTGAGTCTTGTGATGCAAGTTCAAACGCTGAAACACAATTTCCTTAAAAGTTGCTCCTCTTCAGTTTCAAATTCACTCACTTCCACCTCATATGGGGATGGCCCCCAGACAGAAATAGACAAGTAACATACTGGGAAATAGATAACTCAGACAAATGTTATTGATCTCCCTGCTGAATCAAGCTACCCCACCAAGCATACATATAAACCATGTTGACTATAGCACCTGGTTAAATTGGATTCAGCATAACTCCATCAACCATGAAGAGTTCTGCAATACGTTTGACACCTGATCTACTGAAATAGTATTGCGAGAAAGCCAATAGCGCTCAGCAGATGGAACTTGCGCCTTCATTTATAGTATTGGAAATTTTGTGTCTATATATACTTGAAAAGGAAACAGTCGGAGGCTATGGGGAAAGAGGAGGGGGTAGTAGGACTAATTGGATAGGTCAGTCAAAGAGTGAGCATGTTAGAGATGGGTCAAAAGGTCTCCATCTGTGCTATGATTCTAGATCACCAGATGTGTGACTGCTTTTTTAACACACTCCTACTCCTATGCTTCATGCGTCACAGTCATGTCTTGTTAGCATGAAGCCAAATTTGCCTGCAAACATTTGAGTTATTCCATTATTTTAAATAAAAAACTGAATTAAAACAGCAGAGGAGTTTCTTCATGTACTGTATTTCAATTGATTGCAAATTATCCAGGAATTTGAAAGGAGTACCTTTGAAGTAACAGTGGAGCATCCAAAGTAAGGTATCTTTTGGATAAAATATTAAGCAAATATCTGCCCTCACAGATAAAAGATCCCACTGGCAACTTTTGAAGAAGAGCAAGGGAATTGCTCTTTGTGTGCTGGCTAATATTTGGCCCTCACGCAATATCACCAGAGCTCACTATCTAGTCATCATCTCATGGATGTTTGCTGTGCACAGAGGTTTTGCCAGGTTTCCCACATTAAGACAGTGACTAGACTTCAAGATATAGTTAATTGGCTGCAAAGTGCTTTGGGACATCCTGAGCTTGTGAAAGGCACTATTAGAATGCAATTTTTTTCTTCTCTCTCATCGGTGACCTAGAAAATGAAGTGTATGACCCCTGAGTTGTGAGACCCTGGTTGTCAATTTTCTTCACTGCTCTTTTGAAGATGCAAACTTATCCTGGGGTACAATTCCACTGGCACTTCTTCTTGGGGTAGAGTTCCACTGGCTTTTCACCCTGGGGTACAGTTCCACTAGTACTTCTCCCAGGGTACAGTTCCACTAGTACTTCTCCCAGGGTACAGTTCCACTAGCACTTCTCCCTGGGGTACAGTTCCACTGGCTCTTCACCCTGGGGTACAGTTCCACTAGCACTTCTCCCTGGGGTACAGTTCCACTAGCACTTCTCCCTGGGGTACAGTTCCACTGGCTCTTCACCCTGGGGTACAGTTCCACTTGCACTTCACCCTGGGGCACAGTTCCACTGACACTTCACCCTGGGGCACAATTCCACTGGCACTTCACCCTAGGGTACAGTTTCACTGGTACTTCTCCCTGGAATGTAGTTTCACTGGCACCTCGCTTAAATTATCACTGTTCATATATGAGCTGAGGAGGAAGAATTGTAGCGGGCAACTTGCCCTTTAGGACTTCATTCAGTATCCCTCTCGTTATCCAGCATCCACTTTTGCTCCCTGTCCGAGAAAGGGTGGACAAAGGTACTGAGTAACAATGAAGAGCATGAACACTGACTGATTGTTCCCTGCTCCTTAACTCAGGTGACACTGAAGTCAACTGGATTACCCTGGCTGTTGTAACAGCTAACTCAAACCTGACAGGGAATTGAATCCAAGAGCTGGATTACTCATTACAGATTACTCATCTGTAAAACTGGGCACCACTTCGGGAAGTAGGAACTTTTCCATAGATAATTTCACAGGCAACTGCTACTATGCTCTAGAAATTACTATTGACAAGATTATTGGATGAATGCTTAACATGTTCATGGGACTATTTTAGCTGCGACTTTTCATAATAATCAGTGCAGCACCTGTGTTATAAGAGTGGGTCAAGAACAGAGATATGAGCATGTTAAAGATTTATCAGCTCATGTCGTCAACAGTGAGTTGGTGTCTTAGAAACATTTTACAGTCACCAACACTAGAGACAGCCAATGGTTAAATGCATCGTTTCCATTAGCATCAATTATAACGTTTCTGATTACAGCGAGTGAAATACTGTGGATATTTTGGGTAGAAACAGGTGTTCACTCAATAGTTGACTGCTTCAGTAAATAAGCCACTTGAATAAATGTGACAAATCAATGAAGTGTTGACTGTGATTAATTAATAATGATACTAGTTGATGAATTTATCTAGTTATGGTTTGGTAGTATTTAGCTTCTTTCCTCTCCAGGGATTTGAACACAAACCCAGGCTGCCACCCTAATGCAGTACATGAAGGAGTGCTGCACTGTTGGAGTTGTTGCCTTTTGGAAGCAACATTAGCCCTAACTGCCCTCTCAGGCGAGCATAAAATATCATGTGGCCACTATGTGGATAAAGAACTCTCCCAAATGTCCTGGTCCATTATTTGTCCCTCATCCAAGATCACTCAAAGAGTTTGATCATTATCATATTGGAATATTCCTGTGTCCAAATTGGCTGTTGTAATATAAGAGTCTGGCAAATGTAGGGTTAATGTGGGACTGAGTACAGTACTACCCACACAGTGATGTAAGAGAGCACATGACCCACAGCTAGAGGTCAGGCAGGTGTTGGACAGAGCCATGTGTACCAGCAAGCATGGAGACAGATCCTAGCTTGAATCTTTCACGGATGTATGTACATAGTTCTTGTAAGTAATAAATACAGACAGTTAACGTACTTAAGACTATGTATACTTCATTAAGACCTAACGAGCAGTATTCAACACCCTACAACCTGGCGGCAGTGAATGAAAAAGCCAAAAACCTTGCAAAAATGCAGAGAAAAGACTAAAATCCTGCGAAACTAAAGAAAAATTCGAAGAAGCATTTTGATCTGAAGAAAAGCTTGACAGCTAGACACACAAGAGGAGAATTTGCCAGGGAAAAGCGCCAAAGAAAGGCTTGGAACCTGAAGGCTGAAATTTAAAATTCCTCGCTGCAGCAGAAGATTCCATGGGATCTATGGAGGTCAAGCTGTGGTTCCTGGAGTGCAGAGTCAGCAGACCTAGCAGGGGTGATCTAAAGCTGTTAAATTTCAGGAGAAAGCAACTGAAAAACTTTTAAATAGTTCAGTGGACAGAAATTGCTGTTCAAAGACTCAGTCAGAAAAACCATATTCCTAAGTTGGCAGCTGAACATGTGGCGTCGGAGCGCTCTCCGAAAAGGAAATGAAGTTTAATTAATCTGGAAGAATCACAACTAAAGAATCAGCTTTAAAGATCAGCCAAGGTGAGGATGCGACACTTTCCTGACCCTAAAGCATAGCGCTGAGACGGAGAAGTCTGCAGCAAGCAGCCATTGTTTAAAATCTTTTTAAGGCTGAGCGCAAGCACCATTGCAATGGAAGCCTGCCAAAACTGGCAGGCACGGGTGAACCCTTTGTCTTCAAACAAACAGCTACGTCATCTTGAACTTCAGCTTATCGTCTTATAGCTGAACCTAAACTTTAAAAATTTTTTAACCATTGATCAAAAATTCTCTCTTCCAGGTCAGTTTGGACTTATCCAAGGTCCAGGTCAATCACATAATTGGGGACTTTGGAGAAAAAGATTCCTTAAATGTATGGGTGCTTCAGTTCTGGATAAAAAGACAGATGCTCAACAAGTTAATACACCTGCTTTACTCAGGGTTCAAAAGCAGACAACATTACAACATTATTGATAGACAAGAAATCAACAAATCATCTGTTAAATTTGAAGAATTATTAAAATCATTTGATGTTTATTTAAACCTAACAAGTAACAAAATCCTCACAGGCTAAATTTAGTAAATGTGTCCAGCAGCCAGGCGAATCTGTTGTCTCATTCATTAACGATCTGTACAGGATGGCTGAAAGCTGCAAATACAGAGACCTAAAACCTGAACTTATCAGACTTAGAATAGTCATAGGAGTAGTGGACAATACACTCTCAGACATGCTGCAAGCATGATCTAACCCTTAAGAAAGCAATGCAGATTGTTAGGCAGTCTGAACTCAGTCTGCAGCACTGGTCAATTTTAAGAGGAGAAAGTAAACCATGGTACAAATGGAACCCCATAGTCCAGAAAGCACAGAAACAGGGGATATTCCCCAGGCCAAGGGAAGCAATACCAACCAGTAGAGCAACCAGGCCAGCATGGTATAGCAAAGTGCCCCACAGGCAAGATCAATGTCCTGCAATTTCAGCCCAATTCTTTCAATGTAACAGAATTGGACACTTCGGTAAACTGTGCAAGGCCAAAACACACAGGCAGCCCAAAGATGATTCAGGAGGTCGAGACTGCACACCAAGAGGACACAGAGCCATGCTTCTGGGATAAGGTCAAAGATCCTGCATTTTCAAGTTCACATGTGGACTTTTCAGTTAATGGTCATCTCACAAACTTTAAATCAGAGACGGGAGCCAGTGTTACAGTCCTATTGGACAGTGACCCATGGCTGAGTAAGCCCAGGTTTTGAACAATAGACACACTACTCTCTGGATCCAGAGAAATGTGACTTTTTTTTATTCATTCATGGAGTGTGGGCTTCGCTGGCTGGGCCAACATTTATAGCCTATCTCAAATTGCCCTTGAGAAGGTGGTGGTGAGCTGCCTTCTTGAACCGCTGCAGTCCATGTGGTGTAGGTACACCCACAGTGCTGTTAGGGAGGGAGTTCCAGAATTTTGACCCAGTGACAGTGAAGGAACGGTGATATATTTCCAAGTCAGGTTAGTGACTGGCTTGGAGAGGAACTTCCAGGTGGTGGTGTTCCCATGTATCTGCTGCCCTTGTCCTTCTAGATAGTAGTGGTCGTGGGTTTGGAAGGTGCTGTCTAAGGTACCTTGGTGAGTTCCTGAAGTGCATCTTGTAGATGGTACACACTGCTGTTACTGTGCGTCGGTGGTGGAGGGAATGAATGTTTGTGGAGGAGCGTCAATCAAGTGGTCTGCTTTGTCCTGAATGTTGTCGAGCTTCTTGAGTGTTGTAGGAGCTGCACTCATCCAGACAAGTGGAGAGTATTTCATCACACTCCTGACTTATGCCTTGTAGATGGTGGACAGGCTTTGGGGTGTCAGGAGGTGATTGACTCAGCGCAGGATTCCTAGCTCCGACCTGCTGTTGTAGCCACCGTATTTATATGGCTAGTCCAGTTCAGTTTCTGGTCAATGGTAACCCCCAGGATGTTAATAGTGGGGGATTCAATGACAGTAAAGCCATTAAATGTCAAGGGGAAATGGTTAGATTCTCACTTGTTGGAGATGGTCATTGCCTGGCACTTGTGTGGCGTGAACGTTACTTGCTATTTGTCAGCCCCGGCCTGGATATTGTCCAGGTCTTGCCTCACTTGCACATGGACTGCTTCAGTATCTGAGGAATCGTGAATGGTGCTGAACATTGTGCAATCATCAGCGAACATCCCCACTTCTGACCTTATGATGGAAGGAAGGTCATCGCTGAAGGAGCTGAAGATGTTTGAGCCTAGGACACTACCCTGAGCAACTCTTGCAATGACGTCCTGAAACTGAGATGATTGACCTCTGACAATCAGAATCATCTTCCTTTGTGCTGGGTATGACTGCAACCAGCAAAGAGTTTTTCCCTGACTCCCATTGACTCTAAGTTTGCTAGGGCTGCTTGATGCCTGACAGTGAAATGCTGCCTTGATGTCAAGGGCAGTCTCTATCACCTCACCTCGGGAGTTCAGCTCTTTTGTCTATGTTTGAACCAAGGCTGTAATGAGGTCAGGAGCTGAGTGGCTCTGGCAAAACCTAAATTGAACTTCAGTGAGTACGTTATTACTAAGCAAGCACCTCTTGGTAGCAGTGTTGAAGACCCCCTTCTATCACTTTACTGATGACCAAGAATAGTGTGATGGGGCAGTAGTTAGCAAGGTTGGATTTGTCCTATTGTTTTGTGTACAGAACGTACCTGGGCAATTTTCCACATTGGTGGGTAGAAGTCAATGTTCAAGCTGTACTGGGACAGCTTAGCTAGCGGGGGTGGCAAGTTTTGGAGCACAAGTCTTCAGTACCATGGCTAGGATATTTTCAGGCCCATAGCCTTTTCACTATCCAGTGCCTTCAGCTATTCCTTGATATCATGTGGAATGAATTGAATTGGCTGAAGACTGGCAACTGTGATACTGGGGACCTCCGGAGGAGACCAAGATGGATCATCAACTCAGCATTTCTGGCTGGGTTGTTGCAAATGCTCCAGTCTTATCTTTTGCACTGATGGGCTGGGCTACTCCATCATTGAGGATGGGGATATTTGTGGAGTCTCCTCCTCCAGTGAGTTGTTTAATTGTACACCACCATTCATGACTGGTTGTGGCTGGACTGCAGGGGTTAGATCTGATCCGTTGGTTGTCAAATCGCTTAGCTCTGTCTATCACTTGCTACTTATGCTGTTTGGCATGCAAGCAGTGTTGTAGCTTTACCAGGTTGATACCTCATTTTTAGGTATGCCTGGTGCTGCTCCTGGCGTGCCCTCCTGCGCTCTTCATTGAACCAGGGTTGATTGCTTGGTTTGGTAGTAATGGTAGAGTGCGGGATATGCTGGCCCATGAGGTTACAGATTGTGGTTGAGTACAACTCTATTACTGCTGATGGCCCATGGCCCCTCATGGATGCCCAACCTTGAGTTGCTATATATGTTTGAAATCTATCCTATTTAGCATGGTGCCACACAACACGATGAAGGGTATCCTCAATGTGAAGATGGGACTTTTTCACAAGGACTAGGCGGTGTCATGGACAGATGCATCAGGCTGGTTGGTGAGGATGAATTCAAGTATGTTTTTCCTTCTTGTTGGTTCTCTCAGCACCTGATACAGGCCCAGTCTAGCAGTTATGTCTTTTAGGACTGGCCACCTCAATTAGTAGTGGTGCTACTGAGCCACTCTTTGTGATGGACATTGAAGCCCCCCACACAGAGTACACCCTTGCCACCCTCGGTGCTTCCTCCAAGTGGTGTTCAACATGGAGGACCACTGATTCATCAGCTGAAGGAGGGTGGTACGTGGTAATCAGCAGGAAGTTTCCTTGCCCATGTTTGACCTGATGCCATGAGACTTTATGGGGTACAGAGTTGATGTTGAGGATTCCCAGGGCAACTCTCTCCCAACTGTGCTGCCACCTATGCTGGGTCTGTCCTGCTGGTGGAACAGAACATACCATGGGACATTATCTGTAAGATATGACTCCATGAGTATGATGTCAGGCTGGTGCTAGTATGTGGGACAGTTCTCAATTTTTGGCACAAGCCCTCAGATGTTAGTAAGGAGGACAGTGGCTGAGTTTGCCATTGTCATTTCTGGTGGCTAGGTTGAAGACAGATTGTCCATCTGGTATCATTCCTTATTGATCTGATGGTTTAGCTTATGGTTTGATACAACTGAGTGTGCTAGACCAGATCTGTGGATCTGGAGTCACATGTAGGGCATTAGTGAACCAGATTGACAATGGTTTTGTGTTCATCATTAGACTTTGAATTCCAGGTTTTCCCAGGTTTTTATTGAATTCCAATTCCAATTCCACAACTTGCTGTGGTGGGATTCCAACCCTGGGTCTCTGGATCACTCATGCAGCGACAATACCACTTTACCACCGCCTCCCTTCTGGTTTTAGGCATGATTCTGGAACCACCAAGGTATGGTGGCAAACAAATCTTGGAGCTAATGTATGTCATCATTAACCAGTCTTTTTCTCTCAAGCAGAGATTGCTGTGTAGCCCTGAATCTCCTCAAAACAGCAGCAGGTGTCAAGACAACCGTTGTTGTAACAGGAATGGCCATCTTCTGTCACAGAGGACACCACAATGACTCACACGATGAAGGAAGAAGAAAAAACAACATGGAGACGAGCACAGCGTTCATCCATCCAGCTAGGAATAGGATGGAGCAGCAACCACCAATCACCACAACTGCCGAATTGGCAAAGAGTGGTCCAATACTAAGGAATGGGGAAGAGGATGAAAAGATACTCAGATGCCAGAACAACCTCCAGATCAACAGAGTTTACCTGGAGCGGCAGAGCCTGTCACTACTCCGACAATAGTGCGGATGAGATATGGAAAGGCTATAAGACCTCCTGACCACCTGAACCTATGAACACAGAGTCTTGAAGGCAGGGAGATGGGGTAAATATGTATGTAATTACACGGGATAAATTAGAATAACTTGAAGTGCATTGGATAAAGCCTTGGGGAAGGTGTAGTAGAAGGATCTGGCACATATAGAGTTAACATGGGACTGAGTACAGTACTGCCCACACAGTGATGTAAGAGAACAAATAACCTACACCTAGGAGTCAGTCTAGTGTTGGACAGAGCTGTGTGTACCAGCAAGCATGGAGACAGCTCTTAGCTTGAACCCTTTACTGTATATATGTACATAGTTCTTGTAGTCAATAAACACATACAGTTAACCTACTTAAGACTATGACCACTTCATTAAGGCCTACTGGATGGTATCCAACACCCTCCAACTGCTGCGTTGCAAGCATTAAAACAATGACTATACTTCAAAAGTATTTAATTGTCTGTGAGACATTTTGGGAAAAGCACAATGGGAAATGCAATTATTCTATCATGAGTATTACTAAAAAGCGAGACATGTTGCCAAAACCTTTCATCTTGCACTAATCAGGACAAACATAAGAATGCCAAATTTCATACGTCATAACAATTCATACTACTAATAAAATACTAATAAAAGGGTGTTATTGGTTGGTGAGTTGACTTTGATTGGCAGTATTGGATACCCTACATCGCTGAGTAGCCCATTTATCTCACTCCCTATTAGAAATAGGAGCAGGAGTAGTCTATACAGTTCCTCTAACCTACTCTTAATAAGTTCCTGGTTGACCATCTACCTCAACTTCACTCTCCCACCCTATCCACATAGCCCTTAATTCCCTTAGTGCCTATCGATCTCAGTTTTGAATATATACGAGTGAGCATTCACAGCTGTCTAGGGCAGAGAATTCCAAATATTCACAATCTTCTGAGTAAAGAAAATCCTCCTCTTCCAACTCCTCCTGTGTGCCCCAAAGTAACAGCGGGTGGGATCTCCAGCGCCAGACACCATGAGGTTGCTGCCGGGCCTGTTGTCAGGACTTGCTGCCAAAGTACAGGTGCAGGGAGCTGGCGGGGGCGGTGGGGAAAGAGCACTGGGAGGCCCCCAAGCTCCATTCCTCACCCTCTGGTCCTCAATGCCAATCTTTACTTGGTGGCCATTACGTTTCTCCTTAAGCTTCGCTCGAACTCCTCCAGTGGACAAAACACGTCAGGAGCGGCCCACTGCTTTGAAGCGGCAGAGACCTTACGATGTTGAGAAAAAAACTGGGAAGAGAATATTGCAAATATGATGACAAAATATAAACCACACTTTTCCCGTCATGTCGATACATTTTTTATCCAGCGGAGGATACGCCCAGCTTCCTGGGTTAATAATCCAAAGAACGAAAAGTAGTGCCCTTGTTTTAACACTGGCTCTTTGAGGATATTCATTCAATTTTCTTTCTGTCATCACTGAACAATCTAAAATTCTTATCACATTCAACCCCAATCATCTTCTAATCTTGTAAATTATGTGCTCCCTGATTAATAATGCAGTGACAGTAATTTTTTCCCCTCTTTTTCCTGTTTAATCTTTCATGGGATTGTTTCATTTTTTTTAACATTTTAGTTTGCTGTTTGATCTCAGCCGCCTTCAACATGAATACTTTATACAGTGAAGGCTGATTCAAGGCCCTGATTACAATCACCCTTTTTTGAAATGTCACAATCGCATTACATACAAAAGTGTTGCACTCTGATATACAATAAGTTGTCACACAGTATTAACAGATCTCCTCTGGCACTGCTCACAGCAAGTCAGGTGAAAGAGCCTTTCCATTGCAAATATTGGAAGGCACTATTGGATGGGCTGGGCCGCTCTCTGAGCGTCTTGGCCAAATGTGTATCCCTCTCTACCAACATCACTTAAACACAGAGATAAAAGCAAAATACTGCGGATACTGGAAATCTGAAATAAAAACAGAAAATGCTGGAAAAATTCAGCAGGTCTGACGGCATCTGTGGAAAGAAACAGAGTTGACATTTCGAGTCCATATGACCCTTCTTCAGATATAAAGAGAAGTAAAAATGTGATGGAATTTATACTGTTTAAGGGGAGTGGAGCAGGTGAAGCTGGATAGAAGACCAGTGAAAGTTGGGGGCCAAGGAGAGATTGACAAAGATGTCCTGGACAAAAAGACCAGGGAGTGTTAATGGTAGTGGTAAGGGCTAAAGGAGGTGCTGATAGTGGCATAAAGGTAAGAAAGCAGAATGTGTTAAGGTGTTAAGGAACGCAAGCTCCACCAATTTATTGACACCAACATCCATCCAGTAGCCCTCACCCCTTCCCATCCCTCTTACGCCTACATTTCTTATTGAGCTCTGAAGAAGGGTCAAACAGACTCAAAGCGTTAACCCTGTTTCTCTCTCCACAGATGCTGCCAGACCTGCTGAGTTTTTCCAGCATTTTCTGTTTCTATCACTGAACACAGATTATCTGGTCAATATCATATTGCTGTTTGTGGGAGTTTGCTGTGCCTGAATTGGCTGCAGTGTTTGTTACCTTACAACAGTGGCTACACTTCAGAAACTGAAGTGACTGTAAAGCACTTTGGGACACCCTGCAGTTGATAAAGGTGCTCTAATGGTATTTTTTATATAACTGTGAGAATATTGTACCATGTCATGTATAGGGTATTATTCTGCTGCTAAGGTGAAACCTTGTCTGTCTCTTTAAAGACATGGGTGATGAGTTGACATGTTGGTGGGCGTTTCTCAGGATAGTCATAAATTTGGTGAAAATCCAAGAGAAACAGAGTAAATAGCATTTACTATTTACACAGATCTTCAAATGATCAGGGAAATTTAACATGGTAAAAAGTTAATTGCTGCAATTGGGCACATGCCAAGGTCAGTTGTTTAAGAATAGTGTGGTAGATGCCTGTGAACCCTTATCAAGAGTAACAACAACTTGAGTTTGTATTGCGCGTTTAAGATGGTAAAATATTTCAAGGTGCTCCGCGGGCATGATATCAAACCCAAATTTGATAATGAGCCACAGAAAGAGATATCAGGACACCAGGCAGCAGACTGGTAGCTCTGAAGAAGAGTCATACGGACTGGAAACGTTAATTCTGTTTCTCTCTCCACAGATGCTGTCAGAACTGCTGAGTTTTCCCAGCATTTTCTGTTTTTATTGCAGCAGGCCTCAAAGAGGGAGGTTTCAAATGAATATCTGAAAGGAGGAGAAGAGAAAGGAAGTTTCAAAGCTTAGGGCTCAGGCGGCTGAAGGCACAGTTGCCAATGGTGCAGCAATTAAAACTGAGGAGCTGCAAGAGGCCAGAATTGGAGGAGCGCAGAGATCTCAGAGGATTCATTTTGAATTGCATTTACTCAATTACAAAATATCACCCGACTGTGAAACCATATCATTCTCTAGAGGTAATGAAGACAAAAGAGCAGATAGAAAACTGAAACAAAAGCAAAATACTGCAGTTGCTGGAAATCCAAAATAAAACCAGGTCAGGTAGCATCTGTGGAAAGTCATTCTGGAAGAAGTTAGAAATCCATGTAGCTGCCATTCTCAATTAATTTTCTTCGCCAGTGAAGCTGAGACGTGTTTCTGTCTTTGACTATCAATGTTGTTCAGTCACGCACTATATAAGTTTTGTACTGGTTTTCCCTCACCCCCTTCCCCACACCCCCAGCCCCTGTCCCAAATACCTGAGCTTGACTGCAGCATTACATTACAAAGACCACCCATCACCTCATCAATCCAGTCCAGCTCTCCTCCAAGCAAAATTAATAAGCACAGCTGAGATCCAATTGCACTCAGTTGAGATGTGCTTGGATTTTCAATGGCAGATGCACTTGAGAGTCTGATAGAGGACATTTTCACGTAGGGAAGGTACGATATGTACAAGTCCATTTCTGCCTGAGGCAACTTTCAAGATGCAGTATCTTATCCAATCAGAAATAAAATTGTGGGTATCATCTCATTTGATTCTCTTTTGAGTTTTGAGTTCCAGATCAACTTCAGGGCTGACAGCCCACGAGATGCAGACACTTGACGGGAACGGCCTCCATTCTGAGTCACAGAAACCCGGTGTTTTGAACTATTTTTGAAGCTTTTGCAGTTATATTCTGTACTTCAAATTCACCGATATTTGCTACAGCATGAGGAGGGGTAATTTTTACAAATTAGCAATCAGGCTGCAGCTCTTTGCAGGCCAGCAGTACAAACTGGGATGTCGGGCAGAGAATTTAGCATTTCCAATTCAGTCCATAATTGATAGAGAATCACAGGAGATGTGCTGATCTTGATTCCTAAACTTCCAGTATTGAATCTTAACGTGCTCGTTAAAAGCTGTATTTTATTCCTTAGGTTAGAATTGACATTAGCCATTTCTGGAATTGTGGCAGGGCTCTCATTTGGCCACAGAGGCTGGGACAGCAGCCAACATACATGCTTCATACATAGCGCTCCCGGGCGGAGTGTCAGTGTCCCAACACCTCCAGGATTACGCTGGAATTTTCAAAGTGAGGATGGTTGGGGGTTGGGGCTGAGCCAGAAACCCACTCACTCCCAATAAGCAGCCTGTTAAGCTCCTTGAAGGAGCTTGTTAATGGGGCAGGGAAGGTGAGAAGGCAATTTTCAATCTTTAAATCCCCCAGACCCTGAGCAAAGTTCGCTGCACATTCATGTACAGCCGTCGGGCTCAATGCAAACAGAAATGAATGGATTTCTGTTATAACGGAAAACTCTGGAAACTTGGGACCCTGCTCCAGATCCTTGCGATGGCCCTCATTTGGCTGTTTGGCCACTTTTGAGCTCAGTGTGGCAGCTGGTCCTCTGAGGTCATGTCTTCTGCAAGGCAATGGCAGGCTCCATCGTGGAGTGTTGCAATGGTGGAGGGGTGTCATGTTTTGGATGAGACAATAAACTGAGGCCCTTGTCTGCCTTCATAGGACGCAAGAGATCCGAGTGATACTATATTGAAGAGTAGAGGAATTCCGCCCCCCCCCCCCCCCCCCCCCCAGTGTCCTGGCCAATATTTGCCCCTCAAGTAACAATTAACAGATAAGATTATCTATTTATTATCTCAATGTTATGTGCAGGAGCTTGCTGTGCTCAAATTAGGTGCCATATTTCCTACATTAGAACAGAGACCACACTTCAAAGAACTACTTTGGCTGTAAAGTAGGTTGGGACATCCTAAGGTTATGAAATGCAAGTGTTTCTTTTTCACTGCCATCTCCAGAAGAGGTGCAGAACACACAATATAAGAATAGCACTCAAGTTTGGCAAAAATATATCGGTTTGGCAACAAGTAAGGTTAAACCCACAAAAGATGGCAGCATTAGCCAAGTCAAAGGAAATATAGTTTAAATAACAGGGTTGGTTAGGTGTTAGCCCAAGGTTCAGGAACCCAGGACGAAGGAGAAAATGAGGCCCATGTGAAAAATTAGATTTTGGGAGGGAGTAGGACAACATGTCACAGGAGAAAAAAATTAAGGATGGGATCTGGATTTTGGAAGTCAAACTAAGCGAGGAAGAAGTCAGTCCCAGGCAGAAATTATTGGGACTATGAATTTTAATAAGAAAATATTTATGTAATGATTTGATAAAGAAGAACCTGACTGTAGTATTCAGCATTGTGAATGATGTCATGCCAAGTGCGTTGCCTAAGGAGCAACCACGATTACAGTCCTACCTCCCTCCAATGGAACAACACAAGCTTCTTTGACCTTTCATCTCGTTTTGTTTTTTGGGTTTTTCTGACATTTTATTTTGTTTGTGTGTAGGTAGAAGTTCCTCAAAGGGAATCAGTAGTTCAGTAATGTGTTATTCTTCTTGTTCTGGAATTAATCCCAGCTTTATTCTTCAGCCACTTCATCAAAGTTGGTTCACTCAATAGTAAACCAATTGTCCTTGTTCAGAGGGCATTTAAGGGTCAACCACATTGATGTGAGTCTGGGGTCCTAGACCAGGTAAGGATGGCAGATTTCCTTCCCTAAAGGACATTAGTGAACCAGATGGGTTTTTATGACAATTGGCAATGGTTTCATGATTGTCATCAGACTTTTACTGAATTCAAATTTCACCATCAGCTGTGGTGGGATTTGAACACAGGTTCCCACAGCATCACCCTGGGTTTCTGGGAAACTATACCATGATGGCATAGCATCAACTCACAAGCACCACTTCAGATCTTTGGCCATGCCGAGCATAACACTACTGCTTCAAATGCTACCTCTGCCTCAATGGCCTGCAGCACTGAGTCACCAACCTTCTTGCTGCCTTCTTGGAACTTCAGGGCTTCTCCAGAGGCCTCTTCACTTAAAGTCTGATACCCATGGCCCTTTTCTTGTTTGGAGCCTGTTTCTCTGCTCCTCTGCTTCTAAATAGGCTGGGACATTTTCCTGGCCCAGTGCGTCCTCTGGGACCCTTCCTTTGGAACCTCTCCCTCTTGATTCACCCTTTGGGCCTCTCCCTGTCCCTTTCCCTTTTGGACCTTTCCCTGTGCCTTGCCTGGGATACATGCCAGCCATGGCGCTCCACTCACTGTCACATGACGCAGGTTACTGTACCATTTCCCCTTATGCATAGGCACATTGGGCCCAAAGGATGTAAAAACACTGACCTGCACATTTGCAACCCACTCCCGGCCTACGCATGAACAAAAGCTTTGGGGTCCATCGGGAGTTGAAGTTCCTGACTTCTGCTATCAACATTAAGCTAAGTTTGACTTTGATAGCACTCTTTACAAAAACTAATTCATCTAATATGTGCTTCTACTGTTTCTGACTTTGTTTGCATGTGGTCAATGCTTTATTGATTTTTTTTGTGACATAAATAAATTGGTCAACAAATTCCCTCATCACTCATCCACCCATTATAATTCTATATATGATCCCTTGATTAGATTCCAGTCTGTAACTCACCCCTGGTATCTATTATTGTACATATAAACCACCCGCACCTCCTCACCCAAACCATTCATTTAGACTCCAACATGTAATGCATTCCCAGGTATCTGTCATTCCAAATAGCAATCCCCCAAAGGCCTTGTTTAGATTCCAGCCTGTAACTCACTCCTGGGAATCTATTACTCTCCATTAAAACCTTGTGTAATATTTCTTTTTTCTATAAGTAAATAAATTTCTTCCCCTATTGCAATAATTATTCTTCTTGCTTGTTTTGCTCTCCATTTTCATGTGAATTCCAGTCAATTAGTTACGCTGCCAGTATCTGTCAATAGTTTTTCACTTAATTGGCCTGAGAAAGTTGTGATGATTTTAATTGTTTTCTTAACTACAGGGTGACTCAATCTTTAAATGATTTTGGCAAATTTTAAATCCTTAACTTCACTTACTGTTGGATCCTGGAGTCATTCATTCTGGTCACACCTCACTGCTTTAATTGGTTCTATTTTCACTTTGCATTGGGCCTACAGCACAGAACCAGGCCATTCGGCCCTACAGGTCTATGTTAGTATTTTTGCTCCACATGAGCCTCTTGCCATCTTTCTTCGATCTAGCCCTATCAGCACATCCTTCTATCCTCATCTCCCTCGTGCGATTCTAACTAACTTCCCCTTGGATGCCTCTAGGGCCCAGGAAAGGGGGCTGCAGTTGATGCCAAACACCGGGGTTAGGGGGTGCCCAGGACCCGTGTTTCAGATGGAGCTTCTCATTGCCCAGACTGAGCAGGCAGAGCCGCAGATCGGCTTTAAAAAATCGGAACTGGGGAGTTCTGATCTTTCTAATGCCGGTCTGTCAATGTCAGTGTCAATTTCACTGAGCTGCTGCTGCCAAACTTCGGGCAGCTTCGTGGGTCTGATTTATTTTTTGAAAAGCCTGCCAGAAAACTGAAGCTGTCCAAAGGTCATCAGCAGCACAACAATTGTCATTCGAGTGTTCTTGCTCGAAAACCGGGAAGTGATACCCTTACAATTTTACAACCGATTGGGTGGTGCGTGTGTGTGTGTGTGTGTGTGTGTGTGTAGCTGGGAGGAGGGGGTGGGGGGTTGTTGTAGTTGAGGGCGTGGGGGAAATGTTGGAGGGGGGATTGAAGGTGGAGGTTAGAGGAGGGTTGGAGTGGGGTTTAGAGAGGAGTGGAGGGAGAGGATGGAGGGAAGGCTGGGGGGAGGTTAGAGGTGGGGTTGGGGACGGTAAGAGTGAGGGTTAGGAAGCGTTCCGGGGGAGGTTGCCGGGCAGGCTGGGGCAGGTTGCAGGGCGGGTTTGGAGGGAGATTGGAGGGGAGGTTAGGAGGCAGGCTGGAGGGGCATTAGCGGATAGGTTGGGGGGGTTGGAGGGGAGATTGGAGGGGTGGTAAAAAGGGGGCTGGGGGAGGTTGAAGGGAGGTTAGAATGGGGTTAGGGCATTATGGAGCAGGTTGGAGGGGAGGTTGTGGGGTGAGGTTTGAGTGCGGGTTGCAGGGAGGCTGGGAGTGTTGGGGGGAGGTTGGAGTGGAAATTGGGTGGATATTAGAGGGGGGTTGGAGGGAATATTGGGGGGAGATTGGAGGGGTTGTTGGTGGGGAGGTTGGAGGGGATGTTGGGGGGAGGTTGGAGGGAATGTTGGGGGGAGATTGGAGGGGTTGCTGGTGGGGAGGTTGGAGGGGATGTTGGGGGAAGGTTGGAGGGAATGTTGGGGGAGATTGGAGGGGTTGTTGGTGGGGAGGTTGGTGGCGATGTTGGGGAGAGGTTGGAGGGAATGTTGGGGGGAGATTGGAGGGGTTGTTGGTGGGGAGGTTGGAGGGGATGTTGGGGGAAGGTTGGAGGGAATGATGGGGGGAGATTGGACAAGTTGTTCAGGGGAGGTTGGAGGGGATGTTGGTGGGGAGGTTGAAGGGGGCATTGGGGGGAGGTTGGGGGTATTGGGCAGATGTTAGAGGGGAGTGTTGGGGGGGCATTAGCTACAGAGTTGAATTGTGTTGCAAATGTAGTGATCTTTTGTAGCCACTTTCCTACCATCAGTTGATTGCTTTGTGATTAACTATCCTTAGGTACACCAACAATACTGATAGGAAGGGAGTTCCAAGATTTTGACCCAGTGACAGTGAAGGAATGGCGAAATATAGTACTGTGTGCAGTTCTGGTCACCACATTATAGGAAGGATGTGATTGCACTGGAAGGGGTGCAGAGGAGAATTCACCAGGATGTAGCCTGGGATGAAACATTTAAGTTATGAAGAGAGGTTGAATAAACTTGGGTTGTTTTCGTTGGAGCAGAGAAGACTGAGGGGTGACCTGATCGAGATGTACAAGATTATGAGGGGCATGGACAGGGTGGATAGGGAGCAGCTGCTCCTCTTAGTTGAAGGGTCAGTCACAAGGGGGCATAAGTTCAAGGTGAGGGACAGGAGGTTTAGGGGGGATGTGAGGAAAAACTTTTTACCCAGAGGGTGGTGACAGCCTGGAATGCACTGCCTGGGAGGGTGGTGGAGGTGGGTTGCCTCACATCGTTTAAAAAGTACCTGGATGAGCTCTTGGCACGTCATAACATTCAAGGCTATGGGCCAAATGCTGATAAATGGGATTAGGTGGGTAGGTCAGATGTTTCTCATGTGTCGGTGCGGACTCAATGGGCTGCACTGTGTGATTCTGTGATTCTGTGATCCTTAGAGAATCAGCAATGGGCCTCCAGGTTCACCATTGCTATAGTCCATCTGCCTACTGCATGCAGGTGTAATGAAAGAAAGACAAAACTGACATTTATAAGCATCTTTCTGGATGTCCCAAATCACTTTACAGCCAATTAGGTCCTTTTGAATTGCAGTCACTGGCATAATGTAGGCAATGTTATCAAATGGTGGAACAAGCTTGAGGGGCCAAATGGCCTACTCCTGCTCATAATACATATGTCATTCTGGGGTGGATGGGATGAACTGGGCTAGATGGTCTTCGTCATCCATTATTATCTTGTGAATAGAGGGTGAAATCATGGCTGGAGTTCTGTTTGTTTTGTTACTAATAAAAGTTTACTGTGAGTGGAATTAGTGGAGTGAGATTGCCAGGACAGAAGTGTGCAACGGTCTCATAGTGAATCAATAACCTGTTTTACACTGCACATGACTTTCAAGAGTCTTTTCCATTGACTTCAATCTTGTCCTTTTGTCTACTTACCCAATTATCCTACTCTATCTTGGTGCTTTTATGAGCTTTTTGAAGTACTGAAATATTGTGGTAAAGTTGTGTTGCATAGTTGATACTGAAAATATATTGTAGTGAGAAGCAGTAATTAGCAGAACATTCAGACTTGCTGATCAAAAAAACTCATAAATGATTGTGAACCATTCAGTCTTTGCCCTATGGCGTCTTAAATGTTGTGTTGCACAGAGACACCTGAGGGCCCCAACACTTCTCACTGATAGTGAAGCCTATGTTGTTCAATCATTCCACTTTGTTGCTCAGGAGTTATTTGCTCTTTCTACCCTGTGAGATTACTGATAAAATAGAATCCAATTACATCCCTTGTAAGAAATAGTTATATTTAATAATATCATGCACCCAGGCAGAAGAAAATCTTCTTATACTTCTACAGAATGGAAAAGATCTTGTGCAATTTATTTGAGTTGCAAGTATTGGATCTTCTCCCCAAATATGAAATTACTGTCATCATGTCCATAGGTTGCAATGTGCAGAACATATTAATGAAGGCTGAGGCAGTCACCAAAATCAGTGTTATCATCTGCGCAGTGTTATAAATAACTAATGAGATATTTTCCTGCCAAATTAACAATATTGCACAATGCTGTTAAGGTAATATTTGTACTTTCTGGTTTGTTTACTAGTCACTAGTAAACAATTTGTACTTTCTGGTTTGTTTACTAGGTGGGATCGCGTACACAAACTAACACTGCATTATATCGGTGCTGCTCTTAATATTACTGACCCAAGCTGCATATGTATCAGACGATATTTGTAACCAGATGCCAACAATAGGCACCATCATTTTACTAGTACCTTTCTGTGATTGTTTGGTGAACTGGTTGGTGAATCTTGACAGGGGGAAAGATATCATGCATGACTGAGGGGGAGGGTTAAAGTGTTTGGGGTGAGGGGAGGAATAAGGGGCCCAGAAACAGGAGAAGAACCGGGGCCCATGATTTCTCTCCCTGAATCTGAATGCATCTCTGCAAATTTGCCTTAACCACCACTCTTTGATTACAGCACAGAAGGAAGCACAAAATTTCCCCTCCCTTTTTGATCTCTTCTGTTCCTGTACTGGTGTCAAACTATAATATAAACACAACGGCACACAGTGTGCACACATTGCACAGTTAGTAAATGTTTGATAGCAATGAAGGAGAAAATACACAGAACTCATACTTGACTCCCTAGCCACAAAGTTTTGTCAGCACATGGTCCTTTCATCTCTGGGAGCAAAGTTAAAGGCCTGGCCAACTCATAGGGTAGAAGTCTTCTATATAGCTTATAGAGTCTCACAGGAGATTCATTTTGGAATCATCAAGAAAAAGGCTTGAATTTATATAGTGCCTTTCACAATCTCAGGGCACCCCAAAGTCCTTTACGGCCAAAGAAATGCTTTTGATGTGTAGTCACTGTTGTAATTAGGAAACGCAGAAACCAATTTGTGCACAGCAAGTTCCCACAAACAGCAAAGTGATAATGACCAGATAACCTGTTCATTTTTGATGTTGATTGAGGGATAAATATTGGCCAGGACACTGGAGAGAACTCCCCTGCTCTTCTTTGAAGTAGTCTCATGGGGACCTTTTGCATCCACTCGGAAGGGCAGTTGGGGCCTCGGTTTAATGTCTCACCCCAAAGGTGGCACCTCTGACAGTGCAGCACTCCTTCAGTACTGACACTCGGAGTGTCATCCCAGATTTTGTGCTGAAGTCTCTGGAGTGGGTCTTGAGCCAACAAGCTTCTGGCTCAGAGACAAGAGCGCTACTCACTGATCTGTTGCTGTTTCTATTAAAAGTGAAAGCAAAAAACTGCGGATGCTGGAAATCTGTTCTGATGAAGAGTCACACGGACTCAAAATGTTAACTGTATTCCTATCCACAGATGCTGTCAGACTTGCTGAGATTTTCCATCTATTAAAAGTAACCCCTTTTCAAACCAGCTGGTAAGAAAGAAATGTAAGTGTAACAAGACCATGGGTGCCTGGGCTTCAACTGCTCCAAAGTCAGGGGCAGTGTGTGATCAGGATTCACAGCTTAGATTGCCCCCATTCTACCCAGGTCTGAACCAGCCGCATTCTAAGCACATTAACCAAGTATTCTCCTGTGACACCAGTCATTACCTAGGTTTAAACAATAATATTTCACGCCTGGATGTATTGTCTGAATGAGATACATGGAAATCAGCAATTCAATAGGGATTCTGGTTAATTTACAAAACAATTAACAGCAATTGAGAAGCAAAACATATGATTCTGAGACAGGTTTGCACAGCAGGTCAAAGTACAGTACCTTATGGGCAAACTCTGTATTATCAATAGTTCGATAGTAACGCTTAGGCAGGGTCATAACTATATGCGCAATGAGAGCAGAAATTAGCTGCACGGCTGCTTCTACTACAATTCCACTTTCCTGCCGATCCCCATATCCCTATTTCACTTAGTAAATAAGAATTTCAACGACTGAGCATCTACTAGAGCTGTGAACCCAAAAATTCATAAACCTCTGGAGTTTAAAAAAAAATTATTCATGGGATCTGTGTAACACTGGCAAGCCCAGCATTAATTGCCCATCCCTAAGTGCCCTTGAGAAGTTGATGGTAAGTCCGTGTGGTGAAGGTACTTCCACAGCGCTGCAGGGAGAGAGTTCCAGGATTCGGAAGTTCCAGGAGAAATTTATTCTCTCAGTTCTAACTGGCAGGGTGGCATGGTGGTTAGCGCTGCTGCCCCACAGCCCCAGGGACTCAGATTCGATCCTGGCCTCGCGTGTCTGTCTGTGTGGAGTTTGCATGTTCTCCCAGTGTCTGCGCAGCTGATTCGGTTTTATCCCATTGTCCAAAGATGTGCTGGTTAGATGGATTGGCTATGGTAAGTTGTCCCTCAGTGTGTGTGAGCGTGTGCCCTATGATGGACTGGGTGTACCCCACCAAGTGCCCATCACCTATAGGCTCTGATTCCTTGCGACCCTGAAATGGATGAAGCAATTCTAGAAAAGTGAATGAGTTCCAACTGGATGCCCCCATCCCCCCTTATCCTGAGGCTATGACTTCTTGTTCTAACCTCTATGGTCAAGGGAAGGAACCTCTTAGCATCAACTTGGCTAAACCGTCTAAGAACATTATGTTTCAGTGAGATCACCTCCCATCTTCCAAACACCAGTGAATGTAGATTTATACCATTCAATCTCTCCACGTATCCTCTCATCCCAGAAAGCAATCTACTGAGCCTTTGTTGCATGTCCTCTAATGGCAAGTATATCCTTCCTGTGGTAAGGGGTTATATAACTCATTTGTACTATAATGAAGTCACCTTTTCTCTCCTGTCATCACACTCTTTTTATCCCCTCCCTGATGATGTTGGCTATAGTTCCAGAGTCCTCTTAAGGCTTCATGCACACTGAGCCAAAACAGCACACTTTCCAAATATAAGAAGCATCACTATTGAATCCATCCTCATCTGACTTTTACACACAATCACCAGACTGAGTCTTGAAGAAAAGGTTTTCTAAAATCTTAATGTATGTTCAGCTGCATTTCCACCTCTTCACCACAGTGACAATCTCTTTGAAATATCTCCAAAATATTATCTAAACACAACGCTGTTTCTCAATCTTTGCAAACTTTCTTGAACATATGGTTTCCCAAGTATCCAAGACGAAGCTTGGAATTCCCAACACATTGGAATTCCTAATTATAATTACAATCACAGCTACGATCACCACATGTTGAATTTCTGACAGTATCCTCACCCTCCAGTTCACCAGTCTGCACATCATTCTCCTCCATTTTTATCACCAAACTCATCCTCTTCCCTTATAGCATCCTGAAGGAACTGCCCCCTCTTGGACACCCTTGTCCACTCCTCATCCACCCCCTCCCCCCTTTCCACAGAACCTTTCTGTGCAATTGCAGGAGATGTAAGACCTGCCTTTTCACTTCCTCACTTCCTATTGCTCTGATACCCTCTCAGAGAGCCAATGCTGGTAATGAAGAAGGACCGCAGTGAGCCACTAGGAGTGGCGGAGATGTGGGCTGGTGCTTGGGTTGGGGATCCACTATCATCATACGGCTGGTGGGAGGTCCATATCCCTGGTCCATCCCCCTTTCTTCTGCCATGTTCCTGCAGCATGGAAACCTTTTTTCCCAGATTTTCCATGCTTTCCTCCCTCTGCTATCCTGCTGTAACCATTTACACCCCCTACTTCTCCCATGACTTTGTCTTGCACTATCATCCCTTTCACCATTTAACCTCTCCTGCCCTTTCTCCCTCACTTTTGTTCTTTTCCTGCCCCCCTTTTCCCTGCATCTGCTGAAAATCTGTTCACCTCTTAACATCTTGTGGTTCCAATGAAATGTCACAGACCCGAAACGTTAAATCTGTTTCTCTCTCCACAGATGCAGCCAGAACTGCTGAGTATTTCCAGCATCTTCTGTTTATATTCAATAATTTTGGATTTTGCTCCTAAGTCACTGAGTGCTTTATGTGATATAATAATTTGTTATTTTTCTGCTTTTCGGTGCAACTCCATGAATCACTGCCTTTAATTTACAGAATGGTTCCTGAGACTTTTGGGGAGTCACTATGTCATTGAGCAGAGAGGACATTCCCAAAACAGTGTGCAAAATTGGTGGCCATAGGTGTGGGGGGTGGAGAATGAGTCAGACCAACTTCTCTTGGTGAACTCCATTGTCATGTTTTTATAATGATATAAAGGCACCATTCGCTCATAAGAGATTATGTAAGCACTTTGCGGGTTCATGTAATTAAACTAAGCACATGAGAACATATATACATGGATCGAAAGCTTGAAGACATCAGCAGGGCTGTGTGTGCTGTGTCCTGCTCCAAGCTGAGGAGAAATTGAGGCTGGGTCACATGACACACTTCCCCGCTAGTGATGTCATGCTACTAGCCCTTAACGGCATATTACAACATCCCGCTTTCTTTTTAAGATACTTTCCCCCCTTCCAAAGAAGTATAACTATTTACAATGCATGTTCATGTTTAGTTACCATTACATAAGTGCATAGGACTGGTGAATCTATGAGTCTCTAAAGCATAAAGGTAATCTGCTGGTATGTCCAGATCTTGTAATGGTAACCTTGAAAGGAGGTTCCTTTAATTGCTCACAGTGACCTGTGGGACTGTCATTCTTGGATGTTGTTCCTGGTTTCATCTGGGATTTTATCCTAGATCCAACAGAACTGTACACTGGTTGAGGAGCTGAAATGGATCTGATTTGTCCTTGGTTATGCCTCACCAATGCACCATTGTATATGACTAGTTCATTGGACCTCGATTCCAAACAAATCCTTGTCACCTCGACTGTCACCATGCACCTTCTGTAGGATCCTGGATGCAAACTTGTTGCCCCAGCTGTAAACTTGATAATGCTATAACTGCATTTTTATCATGTATGTTGGTTATCTTGCAGTTTTAAAAGTTGCTCATTAGTTTCTGAGAGAGTAGAATGGGTAAGAGTAGGTAAATTGGTACACACCAGTCTTTCAAACATGAGCTTTGCAGGTGACGGAATAGTAGCACTTAAAGATGTCATCCTCAGATGTAACTTTGCATGTGTAGATCTTGCTTGGTCTGTCTACATTTGGGGATTAGGGATTAAACCATGTGAATCATTCGTTCAGCTAGGCCGTTAGATCTAGGGTAATAAGGAGAAGAAGTAGTGTGATTGATGTTCCACTTCTCACACATATCCTGAAATGGCTTACCCATAAATTGCAGACCGTTATCCATGATGACCTCTCTACACATACCAAATAAACTGAAAATAGCACTTAGAGTGTGTGTGGCAGTTGTGCTTGATGTATTGAACAATTGTCAAATAATGGGGTACTTGGTAAAGTAGTCAATGATGACAGTGAAGTCAGTGCCATGGACATGAAAGAGGGTGGATGTGATTTTGGGCCAAGGATGGGTATTTAACCATTTCTTGATATTACATGGACTGAATCAATTTGGCTGGAGATTGGCATCTGTGATGCTAGGGACCTCAGGAGGAGGCCGAGATGGATCATCCACTAGGCACTTCTGGCTAAAGATTGTTGCAAATGCTTCAGCCTTATCTTTCACATCTTATGTGTTGCGCACCCCTATCATTGAGGATAGGGATATTTGTGGAGCCTCCTCCTCCAGACACGACTGAATGTGGCAGGATTGGAGAGCTAAGATCTGATCGATTGGTTGTAGAATCACTAAGCTCTGACTATCAATTGCTGCTTATGCTGTTTGGCATGCAAGTAGTCCTGTGTTGTAGCTTCACCAGGTTGACACCTCATTTTTATGTGTGCCTGGTGCTGCTCTTGGCATGTCCTCCTGCACTATTCATTGAACCAAGGTTGATCCCATGGCTTGTAGTGGTAATGGTAGAGTGGGGGATATGCTAAGCCATGAGGTTACAGATTGTGGTTGAGTACAATTCTGCTGCTGTTGATGGCCCACAGTACCTTATGGATGCCCAGTCTTGAGTTGCGAGACCTGTCCAAAATCTATCCCATTTAGCACGGTGGTAGTGCTACATAATATGATGGTGGTATCCTTAATGTGAAGACCGGACTTTGTCTCCACAATCACTGTGCGGTGGTCATTTCCTGCCAATACTGTCATGGACATATGCAACTGCAGCACACAGGTTGGTGAGGATGAGGTCAAGTATGTTTTCCTCTCTTGTTGGCTACTTCATCACCTGCCACTGACTCAGTCTAGCAGCTATATCCTTTAGGGCTCACCAGCTCATTCAGTAGTGGTGCTAATGAGCCACGTCTGGTGATGGACATCAAAGTCCCTCATCCAGAGTATATTGTGTGCTCTTGCCACCCTCAGTTCCTCCATAAAGAGGTCTTCGACATGGTGTAGTACTGATTCATCAGCTGAGTGGGAGAGAGTAGGGCAATCACACATGATAATCAGCAGGAGGTTTCACTTGCCCATGCTTCACCTGACATCATGTCATCCAGAGTCAATGTTGAGGGTTTCAGGGTAATTTCTTCCTGACTGTATAGCACTGTACCACCACCTTTCTGGGCCTGTCCTACCAGTGGGACACAACACCCTAAGGGAGGGTGGTGATAAGGTATCATTGTTGCTAGTCTATGATACAGCTGTCAATTTTAGCACAAGCCCTATGATGTTATTAAGAAGAACTTTGCCATAGCAACAGGGCTGAGTTTGCTGTTGTCATTTAGTGCCTCGGTCAATGCCTTGTGATCCTGGTCCATCCCTTTCAGGTTTTGTAGTGATTTGGTACAACTGAGTGGATTACTAGGCCATTGCTATGGGTCTGGAGTTACAAGTAGGCCAGACTAGGAACTGGAGATTTCCTTCCAATTTTTAATTCCAGATTTTTGTTGCATTTAAATTCCATCATCTGCTGTAGTGAGATTTGAATCCAGGTCCCCGGAGCATTATCCTGGGCTTTGACATTACTAGTCTGGTGACAATACCACTGTGCCACCACCTCCCCAACTGATAATAGTTCAGGGGGTGCTTGTTCCATCTAGAGCCATCTCTCAGGGAATCCTTTTTAAAATAAAAAAACACAGTCACCTTTCTGCAGACGAAGTTGACCTTGGCATATTATGATACGCTTTTTAACATTCCTTGGCTAAAAAATAGGTCATTTAGAACTTTGAAATAGATTGAATTTAAATGTTTTATTTTCCTTGAGACACGCCATATCTGACACCGGTGTCCAAAAAAGGCTTCTATTAAATTCTGGTGGATTCTGTAAACATTAAGTAATGTTCTATGTGGTACAAGTCAAATCCAGAGATGTCCCTATTTGTGTGTGTTTGTGTGTGTGTGTGTTTGTGTGCGTGCAAAGGCTTCTGGGTAAGACCTTAGCCCTTTACTGTCTGCTAATAAAAAGTAGCCATTTATTTAATTTTAAACCTAATTATATATGAATTCCACCTGTTATCTATATTTCACCTGACTAACCTATATTTCGTCACAGAAGGAGATACTTATTATCCTTGTGTGTAATGTTCCAATGTTTTCCTGACTGACCTCTCACCTTGTACCCTCTGTAAACCTGAGCTCATCCAAAACTCTGCTGCCTGTCTTCTAACTGACACCATCACCCCTGTGTTCGCTGACTGCGCTGCTCACCAATCCTCCCTCCAGGATTAATTAACTGGCAGAGGTGGTAGCGTAGTGAGATTGTCACTGGGCTGGTAATCTAGAGAACCCGGGTTTGAATCCCATGGCTAGATGGTGGAATTCGAATCCAATGTATATTTTTAAAAAATCCAGAATTAAAAAGAAGACCTGCATTGGATCCCAGTCTGGCAATGACTCAGTTTAAAAATTCTCAATCATGATTTCAAATGCCTCACACCCCCACTGCCACCGCCTCTTCTCTTTGAAATCTTCTGCAAGCCTCTGAGAACACTGCACTCCCAAAATTTACTCTCTCCCACATTCCTAATTTTCATCACTTTACCATTGGCAGAAGTGCCTTCAGCTGCCTGGACCCTAAAGCTCTGGAATTCCCTTCCTAAATCTCTCTGCCTCTCTCTGCTCCTTTATGACGCTCCTAAAAACATATCTCTTTTGCTGAGCTTTTGTTCACTTGTCCTAATCTCTCACCTGGCTCTGTGTCTAATTTTGTCTGATTACGTTGCAGTGAAGCACCCTGGGATGCTTTACTATATTAAAGGTGCTATATAAATACGCACTATTTTTTATTCTTTCACGTGATGCGGACATCGCTGGCAAGGCCAGCATTTGTTGCCCATCCCTAATTGCCCTTCATCTGAATGGCTTGCTAGGTCATCTCAGAGGACTGTTAAGAGTTAACCACATTGCTATGGGTCTGCAGTCACATATAGGACAGACCAGGTAAGGGTGGCAGATTTCCTTCCTTAAAGGACATAGTGAACCAGATGGGTTTTTGTGACAATCAGTGATAGATTCATGGCCACCATCACTGAGGATGATGAATCTTTGGAATTCTCTGCCCCAGAGGGTTATGGAGGCTCAGCCACTGAGCGTGTTCAAGACTGAGATCAATGGATTTCTACATATTGTCTTGAACTTTTCAGTCATTGGGTGGGCGTGATCAGCAAACCCGGGAGCTGACGGGAAACGGGCCCATGGCCACAATTAGCTCCCCACTGCACTTTCACGTTGGCTGGCCAATTAATGGTCGGCCAGTGTGAAACCTGCCCTGAAATGCTCGGCGTTGCCGGGGTTGTGGGGGGGGGAGGAGGGCAGGCGCCAATGTAACCAAGGGTGGGGGTGAGCACTTCAGGAAGGCAGGCAGCTGTCCCAGGGGGAGCTGCAGACCTCCACAGACTAAAGGGCACAACAAAAGTGCTCCGAGATATATCCGTGCAGCACAAATCGAGCACCTGAGAACATACCTCATTAAAAAAAAACAGCCCCCAGGTATCCCTTTATATTTTATTTCCCCACAGAGATCTCACCCCGCCCTGGATCGAGGTTTGAACAAAAACGCACATGCCGCCTGGGAGATTGGCCTGACCGCCAACTGTAAGTTCTGGACTGGCCACGTAAAATCGCTAATAATTACATTGTTAATGGGCTTAATTGTCAGCGGGCACGCTTCCAACTGTTGCATGCGCCCGCTGAACAAAATATCACGTGAGTGTGCATTGATGTCAGGACCCTCGCCCGACGCCATCTTGCGCAATTTCATGTCCGTTCAGGTCGGGTGCGCGCCGGGTGTATAATTCTGGCTATTACAAACAACCAAGGGATGGTGGTGATGAAGTAGAGAATCAGCCATGATCTCATTGCATGGCAGAGTAGGATTTAAGGGCTGAATGGCCAATTTCTGCTCTAATTTCCTTATGCTTTTCACTACTGAGACTAACTTTCCATTCCTGACTTCTCAGGCAGATTCGTCCATTTAATTTCCAGTAGCTGCCATGCTGGGATTTGAACCCAGCCCCAGAGCATTACACCTAAGCCACTAGTCCAGTGACATTACCGCTACGTCACTCTCACCCTGGAAGCTGCTGATGAGTGCGAGCATGTGAGGCCAAGGGAAGGCAGGAAAAAAAAACCTTTTAATACAAATCTGGATAAAATGCAGTGCTATTCATTACTATGCTCATTTTCTGGACTTCGTAAAAGGCACCGCTGTCTCAACGTGAGCATCTTTCACCACAACATGTCCTCAGGCTCCGCTGCAGCTACATCCTACACACGGTGCCTGCCCCTGTAGAAATATAAACCGTTTCACAGCTCCCGGAACTTCGGATGGATGAGTATCTTTTCCTTTCAGCAGCAACCTTCCTTCTGTCCTCCTGCAAATCACCAGTAAATCAATGGTAGCCATGCGAATTTCATTACCATTGCTTACCTTTACGGGTAGTGGTTTTAAATACAGTGCCGGGAGATCTGGCTGCGCCGCCTATTTATAGCGTCTGGAGGGCATGTGATTCTATTAACAATGGGGCTGCAAGATCATATCTGACCTTCAGCAGTGCCTCTGGATCATTACTTTTCAAAGGCGCTGATGTGTCATTATGCTTACTGTGTGTCTCATCACTTCACATTATGATATTTAGGACAGAGTGGTAGATATTTCAGTCTATTTCATTTCTTTTTTATTATTAATTTGAAGAAAAAAAGCTGTGAGAATAGCACGTGAGACAAAACACCAAGCACGAGCGCCGGTTTAAGTTGAATTTGCAGCTCAGTTTTGACAATGCGATTGGAATAATTCTGCATTAACTAGCAGCTTGTTTTATTTCCCTGATTACGAGAGAAGAAAAAAAAACAGAGAGTCTGCTGTGCTAGTTGATTCCGGCTTCAATTTGTCTCAGTAATTGATGTGTGTAATCTGATGCTACACGCACAGAATTAAAAAAGAAAGCTTGCCTGGCTTCTCACCCGTCTCTCTTTCTGGTTACTCGATAATAGCAACATCATGAAGAGATCCCATGTCACCCGAGGGGTTTCCTATCAAGGCATCGCAGGAGGAGGGGGACAATCATTTCAGTGACTCCAGGGTTTTGGGTTTCTCTCCAGCTTTTCTGAATTGCCAGGCTGGATTTTACCAGCACTCGGTAGATGGGCCGGAAGGTGATGGAAGGGGAGCCCACTGTCTTCCCTGCACCACGGGACCTTATTACTGGCAGAAACGACAGTGGCACAGCCCTCTGCCAACCAGAGACAAGTTTGTGGGATTTGGGCACCGCTGGCTGGGCCAGTATTTATTGCCTATCCCTAATTGCCCTTGAGATCTGAGTGGCTTGCTAGGCCATTTCAGAGGGCAGTTAAGAGTCAACCACCTTGCTGTGCGTCTAGAGTCACATGTAGGTCAGGCCAGGTAAGAATGGCAGATTCCCTTCCCTATAGGGCATTGGTGAACTACCACATGGGGGAGGCCACCAGGTAAAACGTAGAGGCTTGCCAGCAGGTATCCAGAAAGGTACCGCCGTCCTTAATAGCTGCTCTGACATCCATAGAGAACCCCCCTCCCCACCTCCACTGCAATGCTGCTTTAAAAATAACATAAATCATAACTACATCAACTGAAGTTAATCACATACTCTAAAGGCAGATTGAACAAATACATGGTTCAATGTAATACAAAGCCATACCGATCAGGGAATATGTAAGGTCCATTCCTTGACCTTAGCTGTTTCCCACTAGAAATCACTACAGCTGTCACAATTGGGTTGGAGAAGAGGGGGCCAGAGGTTGGATGTTGCGGGCAGACAAGACCAAACTCAACTGCCGCACTCTCAACAACACCATCACTCTCCTCCCTTCACTCCTACCATTTCCACAGACTAATGCCCAACCCCGACTCACAGGTCAGGCACACATTCAACGAAACACTGAAGAAGACCCATTGCCCATGGACTCATGCATCAACATCTTCAAGATAAACGAGCCAAGAGCATGGAATGAAAAAGCACAAACGAATGCAATATTTGTTCGCTGCATCGTAGATTTATATTTATTTATAATTAAAGGTGCTGGAAGGTGCATGGCTCCAATTGTCAGGGCCTACCTGCTTGACTCTGGCTCAGTAAATAAGAACGCATACCTGGCCTTTGAGAGCACCTCAGCATGGAGACGATCTCTCCTTTTTCCTGCAACCTCAGCAATGGCCACCTCTATGAGTGACACTGAAGAGGCTGCTGAGCTGCTAGCCCTCTGATTGGGTCAGCAGTTTCGACAGGTGGGTTGCCTCCCTCAGGTGAGGATGCTGGTCCTGCGGCGCTGCCTCTTAATTGGCTGAGGCCAGTTAAATACCACCCAGGGACCCACCACCCACCTACACAGGGCGGATTCGGCTTTCAGTCCTGTTGCCGGGACTACTTACCTTTTGGTAAAATTCTAGCCATTGATTCAAAGCTGGTAGGAAACTTAAGGGCCAGCAACTGATCTTTCTACTGAGCACTTAACAGCTTTCTACATTCAATTTTAAGTCATAAACTCTGCCCCATTTTGCTTCCTTTTCATTTGCTGGTTTCTCTTTGTTTTAAATTAATTTTCTTTGCTTTCAGATCATGATTCTGCCATTGATACCTTCTCCAGACACATCTTTTGTTCCCTCACTTGTCCCATTACTACTCCCCCTGGCGTTGCACCATGAACATTTTTTATCATTTAACCTCTCCTGCCCTCCACCCTATCACAGACCTTCACTTATGTTCTCCCAGTAATGCCCCCCCCCCAAACCCTCCAGCTTTCACTTGCTCAAAACCTGTTACATTTCTAATTTTCCCCAATTCTGAAAAGATCACACATGTGAAATATTACCTTTGTTTCTGTCTCCACAGATTCTGCCTCATCTGCTGAATATTTCCAGCATTTTCTTTAGTTAGTTCGGATTTCCAACATCGGTAGTAGTTTGCTTTTGGTTCAATGCTAGTAACTGCATTTTTGGACCCATTCACCCATCAGCGGCTGCACCCACTGGTCTGCATTGGCTCCCAGTCTGGCAATGCCTCTTTAGCTTTAAAATTCTCACCCTTGTTTTCAAATCCCTCTATGGGTGCTGTTTCCTAATCCCCTGTACAAATTTGACTTGGTATATGACCTTCCCATTGTTGTTCGTTTGTAGTGTGGAAAGCTGATCCAGCGCAATTCTTTCGTAGGATCTTGCAGAGCAGAAGGAGGCCTTTCAGCCCATGTGCCTGTGCTGAAATTTTGGGAGAGCTGTCCAGTTAGCCCCACTCCCCTACTCTTAGTCCTGCTAATTTTCATGAACTGAGCAAGATTATTATTTCATTTCAAGCTTATTTTTCAAAGTTACTTAAAGATATTATTTAATTCATAAGTAGTCACTATTATATTAGGAGGAACGATGAGCAGTGGACAACACAGGGGATTCTGGTGAAGCAGCCAATTATTGCTTCCAAGGGTAAAGGAACACTGTCGCCAAGGTCAGATTGGAGGGTGATCACATGACTGAGTTGGTCACCAACTGGATGAGTGTGGTGATTTCAGTTAATGTATAATAAAAGTAAATAAATGAAACCATGAAGTCAGAGCTTACCAGCACAACAAGTTCAATTTCCGTACATCATATTTTCCAGGAAAGAGTTGCTCTTCTGGGTCATCAGCGACACATTGAGTGCCAGACAGGAGATGATTAATGGGGCGGTGTTGTCGCTTCAACCTCAGTGATTCTGTTCTGCCTGTATAATAACCTCATGTACACTTACTAGTAAATTATTAATGCCAAAAATAATGAAAACATCAAAATCCCAAACTATTAAATCTCTGCGAACCATTTTTGCAAAACACCAAGGATTATGGTCTTTAATTATGAATAAGTATAAATCTACAATGGCAGCGAACAAATATTGCATTCATTTGTGCTTTTCCATTCCATGCTCTTGCTCGTTAATCCTGGAGGTGTTGATGTATGATTCCGTAGGCAATGGTTGTTCTATAGTACTTCTTTTGAATGTGTGCCTGACCTGTGAGTCGAGGTTGGGCATTAGTCTGTGGAGATGGTAGGAGTGAAGGGAGGAGAGTGATGGTGTTGTTGAGACCATGGCAGTTAAGTTTGGTCTTGTCTGCCCGCCACATCCAACATCTGGCCCCCTCTTCTCCAACCCAATTGTGACAGCTGTAGTGATGTCTAGTGGCAAACAGCTAAAGTCAAGGAATGGACCCGAGATCTGAAAATACTGGAAAAGCTCAGCGGGTTTAACAGCATCTGTAGCGAGAGAAACAGAGTTAACGTTTCGAGTCTGTATGACTCTTCTTCAGAGCCAGCATCTTCCCTGATCTGTGTCTTAGTATTCCATTGTAAGTGTACTTGCTTACTCTGCCTTTACAGTATGTGGTTGGCTTCAGTTGATGTGTTTATTTTAAAAAAAGTATTCATTGTACTACTTGGGTAGCCAATAAAATCCTCCAAAATTGTGTTTCTTTGTATAGTGTTCTGGACTGGATTAGTTATCTGACCTACCCATCCAGTCAAGGGTGCTGTCATACAAAAGCAGATCAGGTAGGGATAAAAACAAAAAACTGCGGATGCTGGAAATCCAAAAGAAAAACAGAATTACCTGGAAAAACTCAGCAGGTCTGGCAGCATCGGCGGAGAAGAAAAGAGTTGACGTTTCGAGTCCTCATGACCCTTCGACTTAGGAGAGCAGTGGCAGTCAATTAAACACAGAGATAAAAAACAAAAAAACTGCGGATGCTGGAAATCCAGAAGAAAAACAGAATTACCTGGAAAAACTCAGCAGGTCTGGCAGCATTGGCGGAGAAGAGCAAAGTTGACGTTTCGATTCCTCATGACCCGTCAAACCCTTGTATAACCCTTGTATAAGTTTCCATAGGACGTGGGCATCACCGACATTTATTGTCATCATAAAGCAAAATTTGACACTGAATAGCTAATGGAGATATGAGGGCAGGTAGGCCAGTATGTTTTGAGGAGCATCTTAAAGGAAGAAAGGTAGGTAGAGAGGCAGAAAGGTTTAGGGATGGAATTCCAGAGCTGAGGGTCTTGGTAGCTGAAGGCCTGGCTAACAATAATGGAGAAATTAAAATCGGGGATGTGCAGGAGACCAGAATTAGATGAGCCCCAGGGCTTCAGGGGGTTGTGGGGCCGGAGGAGGTCGCAGAGATTGAAAGGGGTGAGGGCAGGGAGGGACTTAAAAACAAGAATGAGAAGAACATGTTAAGAATTTCAAAATCATGGCATTGCTTAACTGAGTGTCAAGCCTGTTCAATGAGTAGAAGAATAATGGTGAATGGGCAGCAGAGTTTTGCATGACCTCAATTTTACAGAGAGTAGAATGTAGGAAATCAGTCAAGAATGTATAAGGATAAAGGGCTTGTTTCTGCTTCAAAAGAGTTTATGCATATTATCTGACCCCCTTCTCGGGATTCTGAAACATCTCAAGCAAAGTGAGTTACTTGTTGTTTGAAGTGACAGTGGTCAGGCAGGTGACTCTCCACTGGTGGTAATGAGATGAAAGAGTGTTAATCTGTTTTGATGGTATGGATTTAGAGAAGAATGCTGGACAGGACAGGAAAATATCCTTTTTTTTTTCAAATATAGCCAATGAATCTTCAGTGATCATTTAAACAGACACTGATGAAGGGTCATACGGACTCGAAATGTCAACTGTATTCCTCTCCGCAGATGTTGTCAGACCTGCTGAGTTTTTCCAGGTATTTTTGTTTTTGCACCCCAATTTTAACATCTTATCCAAAGGACAAACATCTTTAAAGTGGAAGAAAATATCAAGGGGGAACTTTACCAGGGTCTAGGGATAGTGTTACAATCTCATCAATGTAAAATTTATGAATGAAGAGTGCAATGAAGCAATATGCTTTGTTAAAACAGAAAATATGATGATACTATCAGGAGAATTAGCTGGCAGGAGTTACTGGCCAGACTTGTACCCGCACACTGTGGGTTCCACTGCCAGAACCAAATGTGGATCTCAAGCATGTGTTGGTGAACAATGGTACTGCGGACGGTGATTTTACTGGCAATAGTCAATTAAGAAGCCATCACTGAGACTTCTGTCTATTAAGGTTGACAGCCAGCCTTTCCAAGCTGCTAGCCCAATCAGCAGGCTGGCCATTTAGCTATCTCAGCAGCGACACTAATAGAAGCGCCCACTGCTGAGACTGCAAGGGTAAGGAGAGGCACCCTTGAAGTGCCTAGAGAAAATGTTCTTAGTGTACCAGGGCCTGGCTGACAGGCCCTGGTAATCAGAGAGTCTTCTCTCTCAATGCCTTCCCCGCCATTTGACTAGCACTCCTGTCCATCAGCCCACTTCCAGAGGACTGATAAAACCCTGATCACGGATTCCTAGGGATCTGAATGGTCACTGATGTAATTAGAAATGATAGCACTCTGAATGCAACTTAGTTGACTGAGTGTGTCTAAAGCCAATCGTTGTGGTGTGGTGTGGAGCAACAATATTAGGGCAGCCCAAACAAGTAAAGATTTCCCTTTTCTCAAAAGTTAGGCAGTCAATAAGAAATATTTGCAATGTTTCTTACTTGAGTCCCACCTCAAGACTTGAGTTTATAATCTGGGCTGACACTACAGTGTGGTGCTGAGGAAGTGCTGTACTCTCAAGATGTTGGATAAGATGTTAAAATGGGGTTTTTATTTTAAGGTCACTGAAGATTCATTGGCTATATTTGGAAAAAAACACAGGATATTTTCCTGGTGTCCTGTACAGCATTCTTCTCTAAATCCATACCATCAAAACAGATTAAACACTCCTTCATCTCATTACCACCAGTGGAGAGTCACTTGCCTGACCACTATCACATCAAACAACAAGTAACTCACTTTGCACGAGGTGCTTCAGGATCCCGAGAAGGGGGTCAGATAATATGCATGAACTCTTTTGAAGCAAAAACAAACCCTTTACTCCTTCATACACTCTTGGCTAGTCTTCCACATTCTACTGTCTGCTGCCCACATCCTTACTCGCACCATTCATCATTATTCCTCTGCTCACTGAACCTTGACCCTTGGCTAAGCAATGCCTTGATTTTGAAATTCTCAACTTGTTCTTCTCATTCTTGTTTTCAAATCCCTCCATGCCCTCACCTCTTTCTACCTCTGTGACCTCCTCCAGCCCCACAACCCCCTGAGGTGCTTGAGCTCATTTAGTTCCGATCTCTTGAGCATCCCCGATTTTAATTTCTCCACCTTCGCTAGCCAGACCTTCACCTACCGAGGTCCTAAGCTCTGGAATTCCCTCCCTAAATCTTTTCACCTCCCTCCCTATCTTTCTTTCTTTAAGACGTTCCTTAAAACCTATTGGTTTGACCAAGCCTCATGCCACTTGCCATAACATCACTATAAGCTGTTCAGTGTTTAATTTTGCTTTATAATGCTCATGGGGCATTTGGCGGTATAGAAATATAAGTTGTTTATAAAGTCACATAATTGGGAGATTATCACACTAGAGAGCTTGCAGGGACAGTTTATGAACAGTGCCAGTAAACAAACCCTGATCCAAACCCTGGTGACTAGGGCTGGATATTAAATGTTCATGATGCCTATATCCTGAGAACATTTTTTTTTAAAAAACTGTAACAATTAATGAGCATTAGTTTGTTTTTCAGTCTCTTATAATTGCAGTTGGAAGATGGGAGATGGTGCTGCATTAGCAATATCACTGGACTAGTAATCCAAAGGCCCAGGCTAATTCTCTGGGGACATGGGTTCAAATCCCATCATAGCAGCTGGTGGAATTTAAGTTCAATTTTTTTTAAAATCAGGAGTGGAAAGTTAGTCGCATAAATGGTGACCATGAAACTATCGTTGATTGACATAAAATCCCATCTGGCTCACTAATGTCCTTTAGGAAAGGAAATCTGCCACCCTGACCAAGTCTGGCCTACATGTGACTCCAGACCCACAGCAATGTGGTTGACTCTTAACTGCCCTCTGAAATGGCCTAGCAAGTAGTCCAGGGCAATTAACGATGGGCATCATGAAGTGTTGGCCTTGCCAGTGATGCACAAATCCCATGAAAGAATAGAGAAAAAAATGTGTTATCGAGGGATTGTCAGTGATTTCCCAGCAAAATTTTGTAAACTCTTTTCTTTGCAATATGAGATGAGTTGAAGAATTATTAAAACCCAGTCCTGCTTAGAGGAGAAAAAAACCTAGACAAAGTAGTGTTTTAATGAGCTCATCTATAAAAAGAAATATAATAGGAATAATTAAACGATAGATTTGGAGATGATACATCAGTATAATTAAAAGATCGATCTAATTAAGAGAGTAATGTAGTCTCCTGACAACACTTCTTACCATAATCACTCTCAGATATCTTCCCTTTGGATTTATGGAAAAATTCATTTTATTTTGATTTAATAGTGTGACGTTCAGGGGCAGAATGAAAGTGGGCACCATTGAGACTGTTGTCAATGTTAATTGTTCATTGTTAGTTGTTAAAAACAATTTTTTAAGGGGCAGGATAAAAACGTATTACATAACAATTATAGCACAGAAGCAGGCCTTCAGCCCAACTGATCCATGCCCACTCCACATGAGCCTCATCCAACTATCTTTATCTCACCCTGTCAGCATAAACTTCTATTCCTTTCTGTCACGTGTACCTATCCAGCTTTCCTTTCAATGTATCTACGCTATTCACCTCAACCATTCCATATGGTAGATTGTTCCACCATTCTAACCACTTTCTGGGAAAAGAAGCTTCTCTTGAATTTTCAGTTGGATTCATGGGTGTCTTATATTTATGGCCTCTAGTTCTGGCCCCACTCACTAGTACAAACATTTTCTCTACCTTTTCAAATCCTTTCATGAAGACTTCCATCAGGTCACCCCTTATCCTCCTCTTTCCCAAAGTCTATTCAATCTTTCCTGATAGTTATAACCTCTCATTTCTGCTATCATTACACTCAACAAGCCTGGTTTCTTTCTAACAGGTGAACCTCAACCAACTCTCCACCTTCTTACCATATCAGTCACTCTCCTCTCCCTACAGAAACACCATCTTAAGTCCTAAAGGAGGATAGGAAGCTGGGAGGAGTGGTCGGGTTTGATGGGGTAATTCCAGACTGTGAGACGTAGGGCTGAAGCAGGAGTAAGGGGGGATGGGAGGGAGATGCTCAAGAAGTTGGAGCCAGGGGAATGGGGAGTTCAGGGATGGGTAAAAGGGGAGTTGGTTGAGGGTGTTGTAAAGATAGGGAGCAGGCAAGTCCATGGAGAGGTTTAAAGATGAGTGAAAATTTTAAAATTAAAAACCCTTCTAACTGTATCTTGAATTCACCAGACTGTCACGGCTTCAATTGTCAGGTAACCACATTAACAGGTCTGTTACAATATTGTTGAGGAAATTCTACTTATAGTTCCTTCTTAATCCTAATTTCCTCACTTTGTACTTGTATCTCTTGACATTTTCTCTATCATGAATGATCTATAAGGATCAGTTTTGTCAATCACTCCATAATTGTAAAAGTGTCAACTAGGTCCCTTCAAAGTCTCCTTTATTCCCTAAAGTTTAGTAAGCCTAATTTTCTTAAATCAATCCTCATAAATTCCTGGTATCTGGAATAATTCTTATACCTGTCCATTATGCCTTCTCACAATTAATATCTTCTTCTCTCAGGGGTGACCGCTGCATAATAATGAAAAAGATAATCAAGGCCCAAAAGATCCTCAGGTGTTCCACAGATAATGCCATTGATATTGTTCACTGTGTTCTTAGCCTTCTCAGTTTATTCTTTGATATATCACGCTTTAACTTCAATATCAAAATTTTTATGTCAATAATTTCCATAATCTACTTGCCCATTGACGCCAGCAAGGGATAGTTACTAAAGTAAAGGTGGCATTTGAACAGTACAAACCAATACTCATGGATAATGATTTTCCTCAGTTTTGACATTGGCCGCAAATAGTCAACTTAAGTCAAGGCACCCAACTGGGCCTGAGCACGATTCTACTGTGATCTATAAATCAATGAAAATAAATATTATAATACTTTTTTTAACAATATTTACATGTGAATTATTTACATTTTAGATTGGTGTTCTCTTTATGCAATTCAATTCCATAATATCTCTCAAGCTCACACCAGCTGAAGATGGTTGTGTGTGAAGGTTAAAGTCACATCAGTTTACTTGTTTACATGGGCCTGGTGCTTTCTTTGTTTCAAGGCTTCTACATTCAAGCTGCTAATTGCCAACCTCTTGGTAGCTTGTGTAGGCACTGTGCAATAGAGGCTAGAAAGGTCCCAAGTTTGGCCCCTGGTCTATGCTGCATTTGCTGAGTGAGAATTGGCTCACTAAAAATGGACTTGGCATCGTGGGTGAGGAAAGCAGCTAGCGAGTGGCGGAAATATCAGTCAGTGTTCTTGTAATTACTGCTCATCGAGCCTGAAGTAAAATGCCCTTGACAGCGAAGGGTACAAGGAGAACAGGACAATGCTTATCTATGATGCTTCTCACAGTTTAATTGCCTGCCTATCCACTGCTGGTACATTCTTGTAGATGGAGCTATGCTCCAGTAAGATACAGTGCCTTTAAGAGGGGAAAACATAAAATCCAAAAGGAAAATAAAAGCTCACATTACTTATCTGGAGCCATTTAAGGACCAACAACATTGACTCTTTTTTTATCTGAACAAACTTCCTTAAGCTTTGATTAGCAGCTCAGAATGATACATTGAGTTTTATGCATTTTGGAAATTCTGAGAGATGGGCAGTAGGGATATTTAAGGTCAATGTAGATCAGATTTAAGCTTCTCCTCACAAAACAATCTGGACACCGACAGAGCACATTGAAGGGATTTTGAGAAACACTGCAGTAAGGTTTGTGAGTGAACAGTGTGACAGCTGCCATAGATTATTAACCTGAGAAAATGAGCCAGGGATGGGAAGGAGAGAGGATGATAAATACTATTGACTGGGTAATTTTTGTTAAGCGGAGGGGAGCGGACACTGGTGCTGGAAAGATAATGGGCAGAATTTTCCCAGATTTGCATTAAGTGCGGTAGCGGGTGGGTAAAACAACATTTTACCCGCCGGCTGTGATGGCGGGTTTTCACACCGTATCATCCCAAACCCGCCATGTTATATATGCATTCCTGGGAAACACGCCTATTCCATGGCGAGCAGGCTCTCGTTCGCCCGCCCACCAGCACTCCATCGCTACAGCATGCTGGGCGCCATATTAAAAGTCCAGCCGCAAACGCACATCTTAGTGCTTCCAGACCGCCACTGCTGCACAGAAGACATGACCCTGAAACCAAAGAGGACTGCAGCTACCCAGGTTCAACGACGTGTCCCTCGAGCACCTTCTGGATGCTTTGGAGGCACGCCGGGATGTCCTGTACCCCCCGCTCTGGCCCCAGGATGGGCAGCAACAGCACAAACCTGGCTTGGGAGGCGGCGTTGGCAGCGGTGGTCAGCGCCAACGCCCTGCAAAAGGGGACAGCCACCCAGTGCCGGAAGAGGGTGAATGATCTCCTCCGTTCCGCCAGGGTAAGTCACTCTTCTCATGATTTTCAACTCTCACACTCACAAACCCATCAAATATCTACAGGGCCCTCACTTGCTGCCAATGCATGGGACGTCAGCATTCACTCTCTCACACTCACCGACATTGTCCTCGTCTCATCCATGGAACCACTCACCACTCACACAGGCCGGGCATTCCTAAAGTCTGGCCTGTCACGCGTCCTGCTTATACTTTCCCCATCTCTATTCATGCAGGACAAGCTGGCACACAACAAGAGGGAGAGGTTGCTGACCAGTGGCAGAATGCCTGAAATCAAGGTCCTCACGGAAAACAGAGCCATCCAACTGGCTGGCGAGGACGTGGACCAGTCCAGTGCTGTTGGTGAGATCAGCGCTGCTTTACCAAATGAGGGTCCAGCAGTGCAGCATCCATCAGGCAACCATGCCGTGAGTGATGTGTCCTGTATCCCAGGCCATTGCCATGCACTCATTATCTCCCCTTGCAGGCACACCTGGGAAACAGCCGACAGAGTCCACAACCCAGGGCCTCCAATCAAGTCCTGAAGAACTCTGAAGAGGAATCTGGAGGCACCCTCCTTGAAGTCCCATCGCAGCGCTCACCCACAGCCTCCACCAGTGCAGAAACACACACCTCGGTGGGACCTAGCTTTAGAATAGCCCCGGGATCACAAGCTGATGAGCACAGCGCCCTGTCTGATCCACAGCAGTTGGAGGCAGGGACTTCCCAGGTGTCCAGCACTCGGAGGACTGTGGAGGCCAGAAATTTGCTGAGTCCGAGTCAGGTGACGAGCCTCTGGACTCGGTCATGTCACAGTTGCTGAAGCTGCAAAGGCAAACTCGTGAATATCAGGAAGGGATGTCCGCTGCACCCCTCAGATTGCAAGGCACAGTGGAGGAGTCCATCTGCCTTCAATCTGAGATGATAGCGCCGGCATGTCAATGCACCGAGGTCAACACTGGTAGGGTGGCGGCTACCATGGAGACCTTGGTCCAGGACTTCACTCCTGCACTGCTTGCATGGGCTTAGCTCCATCGCTGCTGCCATAGCTGGCCTCCAACAGTGTGTATGTGAGAGGGGTATGGGGTATCTCGATCTCACTCTAGTTACCCCTGCTCCTCAAGGAGTCAGCCAGGGACCCTGGGGCACCCATAGGGAGGAGGATCAGTGACCGCACACTCCAGGCCCATCCATGCAGGTGACTTCTAGAGGGTCCGGCCCATCTGACTCCCCTCTTCCTGTGATCTCAGCAGCTCCAGCTCCACAGGCCGAGGAGGGTGTCACTGACACAGAGCAAGACCCTAAAAGCAGGCCAAGGCCCTCCAAGTCTCAGCCCTTCAGAGGACACCACTCAGGGTCATCACAGACAGGGCGCCACAGTCAGCAGGCTGCCCCCACCTCCACTGTGGATGTCTGGGGAGCACCAAGACGTAGCTGCAGGGTTAGGACAGTTAAGGAGAATTATTTGCGTGGGTGTTAATCACCAGTACATACTGTTCACTATTGTCATTAAACTCCCAAGAATGTCTCCCTGCCTATGGCTCCTTGTTCTGATGAGCAGTGTTCTTGTCACTCAGATGTGAAACCTTCCTGCACAAGATAAAGGCAGGTGTCTCAGTCCAGGGCCTCTTCCCTGTGCTCTGTGCAGCCTTCAGACCAAAGTGATGGTCCAGCCTTACACTCCCTGGAAACATTACTGATGCCTGCAGCTCGATTGTGCTGGTCATTGCTGCCAGAATGTAATGGGCAAGAGACACAGAGTTCTCTCATTCTCTCTGTGTGGTCTCAGCTCCTTTAAGGATGGGCTGGCCCCCATCTCTTCTATGGCCACTGATGTTGTGCTCTGGTTCCTGAAGGGCTCAGGTGCTGAAAGTGGACAAAGCATCAGATGCTTCTCAAGTTTCATGGCTGCTACTCTATGATATGACCCTGATCATGGAGCGCAAGCGATCTGTCCTCAGCCAGACAGGAGTCAGACATTCTCAGAGGTTGTGTGAAGATTTATGGAATGCCCTCACTGCATATCATCATCATCCTCTTGCAATCGAGTTACTATTGGGGCTTTCACTGTGCCTCCATGACAGGAGCATTCTCAGAGAGGTTATTCACCCTTCCAGAAGCCAGACTGGAGTCAAATGTTCACAACTGCGACATGAGGATCTATAGGGTCATCTCACTGCACATCATTATCCTCCACAAATCTAGCAGCTATGAACGCTCTGGGAGGCAGCAAGCAAACAAGCCAAGGTTTTGCTTTTCTGTCTTCTGCATGGTGAGCCCCCATTTAAGGGCCTCAGTTGGTGGTGAGGCAGAAAGGCTGTCCTGGAACCTTCCTGCCATGGATTTAATCGGGGAAGAGGCAGGATGTCAATGGGGTCCTCACTTGGCACCCAACTGCCCAATTGAATGCTCCCTCCACCACCAAAGCTTTCTAACATTGGGTTTTTCTTTACCCCAGGTCTGGGTCTCTTGTACACTGATTGTGTCAGATTTGAAACTGGGTGGGATCGGAGGCAGATGCATCCAAAAGTGTTTGGTTTTGTGAGCATGGTTCAAAGGCAACTATCAAAAGTGTCAAAATAAACTGTCAAAGGCAACTGTCAGAAGCAACCGTCAAAATTTCACAATGAATTATCAAGACAACTGTTAAGCTGTCAAAGCATTTAAACCTTCTGCCCTTTAAATCTTTAAAAAAAGTCTGGAGCATTTAAAAAAACATGGCTTGCTATGTCACTCTGTCTGTTGACATAAGACTGGGGGCTGCCATTATTAAATTAGCGCTACATGACTAATTTCACAACCCTCCATTAGCACAGTAGGGTGCCTTTCTTTTCACAGGTTAATTGATATCACCAAATGGTAATAGACTCTTTGAAATGGCACTATGAGTTCCTATGTTTGTTTTTATAAGGGCTTAAGTATTTGAATGAATTGTTTGTTTTCATAAGAATGCAGTTGAAGAAATGTAAATTTATTGACTGGGTTTTTAAGATTGAGGGTGATTTTTAAAAAAAACAAAGTCTGCAGTAGCCATTAGAACTTTATTTTATTTCATCTCAGTATGAGTCCTGAGGACTGCCAATGGTCGATACTGGGTGAGTTGGCCTGGGAGGTGTAAGGGCAAAGGGTGATGGGTGGGGGGCATGGGTTGGCATGAGTTGCACTAAGTTGGCTTAGGTGCTATAAAGGGTCATGGGGTGTGTGTCGGTGGCATAAGTTGTCATGGAGGGTATGAGAGCCAGGGTGTGGGTAAAGGGATGAGATGGCTTGAGTTGGCATGGGTGGGGCATGGGGAGCCTGTGGGGGGGGGGGGGGGTGCTGAGGGGAATGAGGAGCGGCGAGGAGGTGTAAGGGGGTGAGCGCTGTTTTTGTTTTATTGCGTTTTTAAAAACATCTTGGACACAGCGCTGGTGCACAGAGCCGGGCCTTTCACCCGGCACCCCCTCCATACCCAGCAGCCTTTGCGCTCATTCTGGGGTCGCAGGTCCAATGCCCTGAAAACCCAGCCCCTCACCCGCCAAACAAAAATCTCAGCTTGCGGGGCACTTTCTCCCGGGTCGGGTTTGCAGACCTGGGAACTAACCCGACTCTGCACTCCCAATCCGGAAGCGAAAATTCAGGCCTCATTGGTACCAAACCATTCAGGAAGATAACCTGCCCCCTTCCGATAACTGGGAATGCACATTAAATGCTGGACTTGCCAGTGGTGTCTGTATCCTGAGAATGGATTTGTTTAAGAGAAGAAACCTTTGCTCTTACCTTTGGTCCATCAGGAGGATCATAAATTGTATTCATCACTCTATTTACCGCGAGGGAGACCACAGCGGATTTCTGCCTATTTGAATACAAGATTAATCCATAAAGCCACACAGGTCCCAAGCCCTGCTTGCAATACATTAGCAGGACAGGAGTCCGCAGGGCGATGTATAACTTGGAGATTTACAGTCGGCCATATTCACTTACCCTGTTTCGATCCTTTGCAGTTGAAAGACTAATCTTTACTTCGGGACTGCAGTGTGTGCCTGTGTGCGTGTGTGTTTGTTGTGTGTTTATGAAGCGTTGTATCTCTCAAACCCAGTCAAGTCCTTTTCATAACTCCATGGGATAGTGACACCATTTTTTATTAATGTGATTTGGACATGCTTGATTAATAGAGGCCATGGACTCGCCTTTTCTTGAAGTCTGAATGACACCGAGATACGATTGTTATTCTGCTCCATTTGACTGAAGACCCTGTTTCACTTGGAACACACTCAATAATTTAGAGCTGCACAGGCTCATTTATTGTGCAGCGAGGGGGAAAAGAAATTACCTTGTGTAAACCTGTGGAACAAATGGATGCTGGTGGACAAATTAAATTACTTGACACGCAGTCTCTAAATCAGCACTGAATTAGATATTGGCTTTTGCATGATTATAATAAAACATCAGACCATAGGAACAGGAATTAGCCATTCAGCTCCTTGAGCCCATACCTCCTTGATCTATCATTCATCAGATCACAGCAGATCTGTATGTTGACTCCATCTACCTATCTTGGTTCCGTAACCCTTCAGACACTTTACCAAACAAAAATCTATCGGTGGAAGCTCATCACCAAGAAGTGTTAACTCTGCTCCTCTCTCCACAGATGCTGCCTGACCTGTCAAGTATTTCTGGCATTTTTTTTTGTTTTTGTTACAGATTTCCAGCATTCGGAGTGCTTTGCTTTTTAAAACTCTAACAATCCCAGTTTTAAAATTTTCTATTGGTACCCCCCCAGCCCCAGGGGTGGGGTGGATTTCCAGATTTTCAGTATCCTTTGTGTCTAGATGTGTTTCCTGATGTCACCCTTGAATGGTCTAGCTCGTTGTGGGTTCCCTCACCAGAGGAAATATTTTCTATAACAATCCTATCAAGTTCTTTTAACCTCCTAAGCACTGCCATTAGTTCGAACTTCAATCTCTGCGCTCAAGAGAAATGCATGGTCCTCATTAGGCATGGAAAGGATGTGGGAAGAGGATTTCGTCTTGTGGGTGAGTCCAGAATTAGGGGGTGCTGGTTTACAATTAGGGGTCGCCCTTTTAGGACAGAGATGAGGAGAAGATAAAAAAAGTAAACTTCCGACAATTTAATAGAGCTCTCATTTGAAACAGAAAAACTGTCTCATCAATGACCTCCACTCCATCATAAGGTCAGAAGTGGGGGTGTTCGCTGATGATTACACAATGTTCAGCACCATTTGCAACTCTTCAGAAGCAGTCAATGTCCATATGCAGCAAGACCTGGACAGCAGCCACACTTGGGATGATAAATGGCAGGTAATATTTGCATCACACAATTGCTAGGCAATGACCATCTCCAACAGGAGAGAATCTGACCATCTCCCCATAACATTCAATGGCATTACAATCACTGAATCCCCCACTATCAACATCCTTGGAGTTACCATTGACCAGAAACCGAACTGGACTAGCCATATACATACTGTGGCTACAAGAGCAGGTCCGAGGCTAGAAATCCTGCAACGGGTAACTCACCTTCTGACTCCACAAAGCCTGTCCACCATCTACAAGGTACAGGTCAGGAGTGTGATGGAATGCACTCCACTTGCCTGGATGAGTGCAGCTCCAACAATACTCAAGAAGCTTGACAGCATCCAGGACAAAGCACTCTGCATGATTGGCATCCCATCCACCATCTTAAACATTCGGTCTTTCCATCACTGATGCACAGTGGCATCTGTGTGTACCATCTACAAGATACATTGCAGCAACTCGCCAAGGCTCCTTTGATAGCAGCTTCTAAACCCTTGACCTCTACCACTTAGAAGGCCAAGGGCAGCAGCACCACCTGCAAGTTCTCCTTCAAGCTACACACCGCTCTGACTTGGGACTATATCACCATTGCATCACTGGCACTAAGTCAAAATTCTGGAACCCCCTTCCTAACAGCACCACCACCTTCTCAGGTGCAATTAGGGAAGCGCAATAAATACTGGCCTAGCCAGTGATGCCCATATCCCATGGGAAAAAAATCTTGAAGCCCAGTCAAAGATTTTAAATCTCCCGCAAGTAGTCAGCCTGTTATTAAAATAAACAAACCTTTTATTCTGTAACCATATAAAAGATAGTTAATCCCTTAATAACCTCTTAAGCTGTCAATTGATATGTGAACTGTACCACCCTGCAGAGACAAGTGGGTTTTTGACCTTTTGAAACTCAGCCAAACATTCATAACAGGTTCAGCTGTAATAACAAACCTTGGGAAATGTCAACAATGAAGTGTATTGAAACTGCAGGAACAGATGGTGATGCTTTTTTTCTAAGCAGATGGCCTGTCAATTAATTAACTCCAGCTGCTTGTGTTTTGTTTTACTCGAGCTAACAGCCTTGTTTTTCTTTGCTTTAAAAGGGCTGGAGGTTTAAATAACTTCTAGTCATGACGCATAAGCAGATCTTATCTGCCCTTCAAGAGCGTTTACGTCTCCTTCATAAATTTATGCCTCTGAAACTGCAGGTTAAGGTACTTGGGACAGCAAAAAAATGGGGTCTGTTTAAACTCAGCACTATTTTCAAATGGCGCAGCAGACTGGTATTTCACACTTGTCCAATTCACATCCTGCCCCCTTTCCCCTACCGGCAAAATTATATAGGCCTGAAATGGCAGAGGGATTTCTGCATCTGGGTCCCGCTCACCATTTTTAAAGGCCCCCAGAGTCCTCCTGACTCCACAAAAATCCGGCCCATAACCTCTGAGACATGACATTAAACATAAACACCTGCGCTCTAGGTGTCATTGACAAACTCTAAACTGGATAGCCATTCAATAATATTTCATCTGCATGTTCTATGTGGGTGGAACAATGGATGCTGTCATCACTAAAAGTCACAGGCTCCTCCCTCACTGGCCCTCCTGTGCATATGGCACAGCCCTATTTTGAGTAGGCTGCTATTTGCATGGGCTCAAATGCCAACAGAGAAATGGTAAACCATGCCCCCCTTGAAGGGGAGACACCATTAAAATTCTTTTGGTGACCGTTACTTTATTTCAACTGGTCCAGTATTTAATATGATAGAGGAAAGGAATTGATGGTACTCACTAAAGGCACTCAAAGGCCCCAAAATGTTTAAGATCAAAGCTCCCCTGGGCACAGAATGTGACTTTGAATATGGGCCAACAGCTGGGTGAATCTTTGCTTGGTGAACCTTTGCACATGGTGGGAGCTGGTGCAGTCTTGTGATCTGCCTCAATCTTAAACTCGGAAACTTAGAAATATCAAAACTAAAGGCTGTATTGGACTGGTCAGGACAATGTATCTTAATTGAGTATTCAATCTTATTCAGGCAGCCAGCATTAAATAGGGATTCATTTGGCATCTATATATAAATATGAGCAAATGGAAACTGTGGTTGTTGGCTTTGGAGGTGCATGTTCTTAACGTGTGTCTCTGTAAATAAAAGCTTCTAAGGTTTGAATCTTACCCTCGGGGTGCGCTCGAAGTTGGCGCGGCCGGAAGAGGCTGTAAAACCCGCTCCTGGGCGGGTTCGCGTTGTGAATGCGATATTACGCTGGGTGACCCACCCAGCATGAAATGCGACGGCTGGTTGGCTTTTCTGTGCATGGAGGCTGGGGGAGAAATGGGCACTGGGTCCAAAGGGGACCCGGTGGGGTCTTCAAAAAACCGAAGAGGCAGCTCCCTGAAGGGTGCCAGGAGTTGTGGAGGGGGGTGCTGAGGGAGCTGTTTTGAAGCTATTCAAGAAGTGCCCAGGTGTGCAGTCATAGCCTCAGTGCCTGGTGGTCATGGAAAGCAGGAGGGCAAGTTGGTTTCCATTGAGTGCCTGGGAGTGCTGGTTGAGGTGGTCAGTGCCAGGTAGCATATCCTAATGCCCATTGGCATCAAGAGAAGGCCACCCCACCTGACATGAAGGCCTGGACAGAGGTCACCGCCCAGAGTCAGTGGCCTTGGCGTGGTGTACCGCATGTGGCTTCAGTGCCACAAAATGTTCAATGATCTGCTGCGGTCAGTAAGTGTAAGTGCAGGGATGGCATGGACCTATGCGGAGAACTTTGGTCAGATTCCCATTGCTCGGAACATTCAGGGACCTAAGAGTGTGTATGCCACCTGGCACTGAGGCCTGACCTGCCAAGGCTGGGACATCAGCACGACTGGCCTCAGTGCATTGCAGGGTGAGATGTGCCACAGTGACACTGCCCACCTAATGCCCAGGTAGGTGGGGTGGGGGGAACCAGGAAAAGACCTTCAGGGAGACAGAGAGCAATAATGAGGCTTTCTATTTCCCCTGTCAGGAGAAGAGGAGTCATAACTCTGTAGAACGCCACAGAACAGGTGGAGGAGTGTCAAATCTGTGCATCCTCACAAAAGCGATGCACTGGGTCTGGAATGCCACCGACCAGCTCACTCCTCCAGTTGTGGTGAGGCGGGGGTCTGGGATGAAGATAAGATGCGTGGTTGGTGGGTGCTGGAAACACAACGGGCTCGTCTCATCAGAAACTGAACTGTCGTAGCCAGAGAGCCCGCTGAAGCTCCAATGCAGATGGAACCATGCAGCAGGCCTCCCCTGTCTCCTCAGCCCGCCGAGCATGCAAAGTGATTTGACGATTGAATGTACTGACCTTTTGCCTTCCTCCCACAGATGCACCATCTGCAGGAGCCACCAACGACCCCGAGGAGCCCCCATTAAGCTCCGAGGAAGACATCACACCTGGACCAGGCCACACTGCCTCTCTGACAGGCACCAACACAGATACTCACACGTCGGTGGGCATTAGTTCATTGACCCTGCAGGTAATGAACAGCGGTGAGGGCACATCATACTTGCATGAGGAGCTGGCAGAGGCAGAGAGGGCCTAGAGAGCCGACAGTGGGCGCACAGATGGAGACCAGGACCATGCTCTGTCGGAGGCAGATGATGAGCCTCTGGAGTCGTCCATCAGGTGGCAGATACTGGATGTCCAGCGGGATGCGTGGGGAGAACTGGCAGAGATCCATGAGGGCCTGTGTGCCATGACCTCCATCATGGAGGAGTCCATGCGGAGCAGGAGTTCTGTGTTGACCATTAACACTGAGTTCACAACCTCCTCCATGGAGAGAGAGGTGACTCTCGTGGAGAGGCAACTTCAGGAGCAGACTCAGGGGTTCCTGGGGTTGCACTCAGACCTGCCAGGCCTCACACAGGCACTGACCTCAGGAGGGATGGATGAGGCACCTAGTTTCTCTGCTGGGGGCTTGTCCATCAATGGTGAGCAGGGAGGTGGAAACACATCTCACGCTGGCAGACGAGCTGCCTGTCATCTCTGTGGACTCCTCTCAGGGGCGCTCCAGACAAGGGCACCAGCTCCTCTGCCCCTCTGGCAGCAGCCGCTGCATCTGATGATGCTGCGATGACTGAGGGGTGCCCAGTGATGGGGATGGACGAACCCTCCCAGGCAGAGCCTCCTGAGGCTCCGGTGGCCAGAGAATGACCGTTGAGCTCATCAGGGCCACCAGGACAGCAGAGTTGGCAGCTGCCTCCAATGCCACTGTCAGCGAGGTGGGGGTGGGTGGGGGAGGGGGGGCGGGGGTTGGTGGGGGGTAGGGGGGCGCGTTGTGGGGGTGGGGGGGGGTGTTTGGGCACCAAGACCGAGCACCCGCTGACATAAGTTGAAGGCATCCTGAGTACAACAGAGGTGGGCCGGGTGACATTATTTGTGTGAATTATTTTGGCGTCTGTGTTAGGGGTGGACACTTTCTTATTTGTTTGTTCACGTCAAGTAACATAAACGTTTATTTGACTTAAAGGGGCTGAGTTGGTGGGATGGTTTGAATAGGTGCCAGATGCAGCACAGACTTGTAAAAGTCTGGTATTGTGTGGTGCTGGTGTACTGGTACTAGGTTGGGTTCTCATTTATTGATAGTTAGCAAAGGAGACAGTGCCATTGGCTTGATGAGGCAGAAGGTTTGCTGCACCAAAACATCCCTGGTGTCCCTGCCTCCATGAGGGTTCCTGTCCTCTGCCTCGAGGCCCTCACACTGCGCCACCACAGGTTCTTCCTCTGAGCCATCACTTGAGTCATCCTCCGTGGCCTGTGGAGCTGCCTCGCTTTCCTGTCTCCAGTGGGTCCCCCCTTGCCAGAGCCAGGACGTGCAGGGGGCAGCATGCAACGGCTTTGGTGGAGACAGACTCTGGAGGATACTGTAATGCTCCCTGTGATTGGTCCAGGCATCTGAAGCGTATCTTCAGCAGCCCGATGGTTGTCTCCACCCTCCTTGGGGAGGCATGCCTCCTGTTGTATCAGAGTGGGGTCATCAGCCACCTCTTCAAGGGATAGCCCTTGTCACCCAGGAGCCATCCATCCACTTGTGCAGGAGCCACGAACAGCCTTGGTACCTGTGAGTGCTGCAAGACGTAAGCATCACGTGAGCTCCCGGTGTAAGGGGCACAAACTTGGAGATTCTGTGTCCTGGGGTCACAGACAATCTGAACATTCATTGAGTGGAGCCTCTTTCTGTTTAGGAAAGCTCCAGGCTCACCTGCAGGCACCTTGATGGCCATGTGAGTGCATCTATTACACCCTGGACATGGGGGAACCCCGTCATCGTAGCAAAACCTCGTGCTCTCTCCGACGGCTCACTTCATCTGTCCGGAAGTGGATGAACGTGTGGATGTGTCCAAAGATAGCATCAGTCATGATCTTGATGCACCTGTGTGCAGCTGATTGAGAAACGCTGCACAGACCCCCCACTAAAAAACGCTGCACAGATCCCCCACTAAAAAACACCACACAGACCCCCCACTGAAAAACGCCACACAGACTCCCCCCACTGAGCCCTGAAAAGGTCAGGGCCACTGTGACCTTCAAAGCCACCAGCATGGGGTGTCCGCCCATGCAGTTGGAGGTGATTTCTGGACCTATCATGTGACAGGCTGCTGTCACTGTGCCCCTGGAGAGGCAGAGTCTCCTGCGGCACTGGACCTCGGACATGTGGAGGTAGTTGGAGCGCTGCCTGAACACTGTAGATGCTGGATAGTGGCGTCTTCACCATGCCGTCCTGTCTTGGCCTCTCTGCTGGCCCTGCACCAACTGAGCCCCTGTCTGTCCCTGGGACGTTGCCCACGTCCACCTGGCCTCCTCTCCCTCCTGCCCCTCTCGGCCTCTTCAGAGGAGGTTCCACCTGCGGAACAAACTATCCCCATTAGATGGGATGCAGAGGAGCAGTGCCTTAAAAATGAAGGAGCACTGAGCTGCAATACTCAGGGGAACCTTCCAGGGAAGATGAGGACCTGAGATGCTGAAAGGCGGGCTTGACAATCAAACGAGATGCCAAGAAACTCTGGGACAGCTCTGGCCTCACACAGCAGAGGGCTGGTAATGACAGAAAGTGCTGCTACCCCAGGGACCTTTTATCCTGCCCGTGGATGAGGAAATTATTAAAACGTGATTTCCACCCTCCCGTTTTGCCCATGCGACGAGCTAAAAATTGCAGCATGAAAATCGCTAGCTATTGGCTTGTTACTGGCCCGATTTGGCTCTTTAAATACCGGTGGGCGTGGATCCGATTCATGCACGTGCCCCGCGACCGTGAAATTGAGGGCGTGCGCGATGACATCGGGAAGCAGAGCTGACGTCACTTGATGATATTTTACGCTGGGTCAGAACGTAAAATTCTGGCCTAAGTGTGCGTAAGGATTAGGCTCCAGTTCTATCCTTCAGTGCCTGGCTGTCTGGAATGGGACATTCTGGGCCAGTCAGAACAATGTCCGCTCAGTCCCAGGATCCAGTTTGAACACAACTGGAACAGAAGCAAATTCATTTTTTAAAAAATTCTTTCACAGGATGTGAGTGACACTCACAAGCTCAGCATTTATTGCCCATCCCTAACTGCCCTTGAGAAGATGGCGACGAGCCATCTTCTTGAACTGCTGCAGTCCATGTGGTGTAGGTACACCCACAGTGCTGTTAGGGAGGGAGTGTGACCCAGCGACAGTGAAGGAATGTTGATATATTTCCAATTCAGGATGATGAGTGACTTGGAGGGGAACTTCCAGGTGGTCGTGTTCCCATCTATCTGCTGCCCTTGTCCTTCAAGATAGTAGAGATTGTGTGTTGCTTTAGTTGCGAATGCGTCTAAAGATAATCTATTTTACTCAGATATCATGTCCGGAATTTTAAGGCCCTGTCAAGGCAGGGGCAGGGCTGTAAAATGTTGCAAACCATTCTAACCTCCATTGACTTTAGCGGGACTGTAAAATCCCAATGCCGTGAAATTTCGCCCCATGACTTTGCAACAGGAAGGGAGAAGGAGGGAGGGATGAGAAGGGGAAAAGCGGGGAGGGGATTTCATACTGAAGAAGGCACTTGAAGTTATGCCCAAGAAGCTAGAATGGAGCCATATAAGGATTTTATTTTACTAATCTATTCCAAAGCTCACCTGGGAGTGTTGATGTTGACAAAATTGAAGTAATTACCTGCAGTCCCTTACCTTGCTGTTCACAAACATATTCATCAAATATAATATATATATATATATATATTCCTCCTTTTTAAAATTAATATCAACATAACAGCAGCCACCGTGAAAAATAACCTGGAGCCACATCTGTTTTCAATCTGTGCTGTAGGAAGACTTATTTGTTTATATGATGACTTCCTTGAAACTTGAGCACTTACGAGATTTAAATTGTTGCGGTGGTCTTGCACACGCACAAGAGTATTTCTGTAGTAATGCCATTTACTGCACTTTTCCAGCATTAATATCATTTGCTAGAAAGTCAGAATATCTGGAACAAAAACTTGTTGCATTCTTTGCGAGTGTCGCATGGGAAATCATAACAGTCCATGGGTTTTAATGGCTGGTGGATCTCAACATCCTCATTTATTCTTCTGCGAAAAAAATCAGACTTGCATTTCTATAGCACCTTTCACAATCTCAAGATATCCCGAAGCACCTTACAGCCAATGGAGTACTTTTGAAGTGTAGTCACTATGTTAATGTAGGAAACACGGCAGCCAGTTTGCACACAGAAAGCTCCCACAGCCATTCTCACACCAATGTGATAGTGACTAGATGACATGTTTTAGTAATGTTGGTTGAGAGATACATATTGGCCAACATACCTAGGAGAATGTCCCTGCTGTTCAACATAGCACTGTGGGATCTTTCAGTCCTCTGTAGGAGCAGACAGGACCTCTGTTTCATGTCACATCCAAAAGCCAGCACCTCTGACAGTGCATAGAGTCCCTCAGTACTGCATTGAGAATGTCAGCCTCTGTTATGAGGTCAAGTCTTGAGGTGGGATTGAACCCATGATCTTCTGATTCGGATGAGAGCACAACCCACTGAGCCACAGCTGACAACATAGAGGATGGGCAGAATGACGTTTCGGTCCTGGGTTCTGAAACAGAAGGAAATGAAATGCGAATATAACTAGTCCCACTCTGTCAACAGACATAGGACATAGGTGAGAGGATTTCACCGATTCAGTAGAAAATGCTCATATGTTCATTATGGTTCAGTATTGGGTAGGGGGAGGGGGTTGTCTTTAAGGGCCAGCCTCCCTTCATGACCCTCGTTTTTTCCTTAAAACAGAAAGGAGTCTCACAATCAGCAGGCTTGGTAAATAACCCACATTTAGGAGACTTCTTATAAAGAGGATGGTGGGTTCCCCATCCCTCCCAGTTTACTTGTATTTGTCAGCCTTACGGAATTGAGTATACTTTGTTTGACATTAGGTGGCAACTGTACAAAACAGGGGAGAGGAATAAAATCCAGCAGGATTTTCATTGCTTGCCATTTAATAGTCAACATTTTTAGCGCAATATATACTTAAGTACAATTGAGAGGGAGGCCTTTTATTTAATAGAGCAAATCTGCTAAGTAATTAATGACACACCCAACTGAGATTAATATACTCTATGATGATGACTGGAGTAGTCCCAGGAGTATAGTTCAGGAGCGTGTGGTACGAGGGTTGAGTAGCAAGTATGAAATGAAATTTTCTCAATGTGCAGAAATATTTGTTATGCCCCTTACATCATTGACCTACATCACAAATGATGGATATCCAGGTGGTGGTGCTGTTGATGATGTATGTATAGAGAGGTGGGGTAATAAAGACTGATTCAGGAGTGAGAATTAATTTTAGTTTCCTCTCCTGTTAGTTTGGTCTGTGATGCTCTGGGGTGACACGCAGCAAAGCATAAAACTCCCAGGTTTGATTATGTTCTGGAACTAATTTCAACCGCTCATGTATTTTTTTTCTTCTTGTGATTTTTATGTCCATCAAGGTGAGGGTTATTAGTGCTGAGAAGCCTTTGCATTTCAGCCATCAAGCAATTTATCTTTAGTATGGTTATTGAGTCAAGTATCCGTTACTCTTCCTAGGCTCAGTATTTGTTTCTGAGAGTGTCACCTGAGCCAGAACCAGACGCTGAGCCCTTGCCAGAGCTACGTCTCCATGGTTACTTTCTCATTCAGCCTTCAAGGCTTGCCCATGTAGCCACTGTCCAAAGTATTAGTCCTGACTCAGTGGGTAACAATCTTGCCTCATCAGTCAAGGACGTTGGTTCAAGCTGCACTCCACAGACTTGGCCACATTCCTAGACTGATATTTCAGTACTGAGGGTGTGCTGCACTGTTGGAGTTGCCATCTCTTGGATGAGCTAAAGCCCTATCTGCTCTCTCCAGTGAATGTAAACTATCTCACGGCATTGTTGAGAAAGAATATGAGAGTGCTCTATTTGTCCTGGTCAAAATTTAAGCCTCAGCCATCATCAATAAAATAGATTATCTGGCCATTCAACATATCCCCATCTATACTACTGTGTCCAAATTATCCTATGTTACGTTAATGCTTCGCTGGCAGTAAAGGATGAACTGAAGTCATAAAAGGTGATATATTAATTCAAGGCTGCTCTGAATATATGAACCTTAATGGTGAATATCAGTCAGCTATTTATTGCAGGCTTTATCACAGACTATCATCATACATCGAACATCCATGTGCTTCTTACTTCCAGCAAGGGGTCATTGGACAGTGATCTGTATAGCAAAAAAAAAACAGGCCAAACTTGTCAGCTTTAGCTCAAGCACATTTGCTGAGTCTGGGTACTAATTAATAGTTGGTTGAGTTCAGGGATTTGGCACTTTCTTTCTGCTCTCTTGGCTCATGCACTTGTTGGACAAACTCACTGAGCCATTGGTGGATTCTCTATTGGGTTCCACTCCCAAAACAAACAAAAAAAATTCCACTGCAACGTGAGAACAGAAGTAATATCAAAACTGCATTAAATCAGACAAAAAAAAGTTGCCCAGGGTAACCACTGGATTAAGATCATAAGTGACGCAAACTCTACTAAAGACACATTGTGAGATGATGGATCTGTCAGCTAATATCAGAAGATTGGTGTTTGCCTGATGCAGTATTAGCTGATTGATCCTTGCTCTTGCTCGTCACACATGTATATTCATGACACTGGTCTTCAGAATCCAACAGAGACCTGTCAGGTACATTGACTGAATATCAACTGTTTGGTGCATAGAAGAAGCTTTGCTTGTCACTCATGCTTATTTTTCATGATGTTTTCTTGTATCATGCATTCAATTGTCATTACAAGTATTTGTATCTGCATGACTAACACTGCATTAATAGAACCCCAACAGCTTGCAGCTGAGATGTCCATAGACTTGCAGTTAGGGCTCGCAAGTTATCATTTACTTAATTTATTCCTGTTTCATTTCCAGTTGCTTTTGGCCATGAATGACTTTGGAATAAAGGAATTTTAATGCATTGCTGAGCCACACTGACGATGGTAGGAGGAAGTCCCTCGTTTAAGAAATGACAACCCTCATCACACTGTTTCCTCTTTGTCCACTCGTGGGACATGTGAACTGATGAGGGGGTGCAGGGGGAGGTAAAGCACCTAAAAGCTGACTGTGTGAAAAGTTGCCAGAAGAGTCAATCAATGGGCCTGGTTGCATCCTGAAGATCCAGGATAGTGCATCATTTTCTCTCTCTTCTCTGCACCAGCAAATTGAAGTTAATATGCGGCCTGTGATTAATCCACATCATGCACCTTCTCAGCCTGGACACCTCTGTAATAGTAACTGGGCCAGTAAACTGTGCAGATTTATAGGGTTTTTAAAGATGTGGCCAACATCTGGAATCTGAGCCTATAGTAGGAGCTGTTTTGTAACATTGATCACTACTGAAACATCATAGAGAACTAATAAAAACGATGAATTTTCACTGAATTTTGCAAGAAGGGAAGAATTCCCACTGCCAGAACTGAAGGTTGGAGCTGACCCCTCTCCAGTGGGCAACAGGACCCTGGGACTGTGCCTTCGTGTCCAACTGAGACCTGTGGCCCACCTCCCGGCCCAATCAGAGGGTTGACGACTCAGCAGCACAGCTAAAGTTGGCCATTGTTGAGGCTGCAGGTTGAGGTAGAGAGTGTATGAAGGAAAGACTGAGGCATCCACAAAGTGATATTAAGTGTGTTTGAGCAAGCCAAGGTCAGGCAGGCCCCAGTGATTTTGGATCCCGAGGGGTGGGGGGAAGGGTGTGGGGGTGGTGCGGGTGTTCTGGGGACCATATTCCACCACTGGTAATATTGTTATGATCCCAGACCCGACCCTCATGTCTTTGGTGAGATTCAATTAGGGGCCAATAAAATTTTGTTTAAAGTAGACAGAGTTTGAGATTCAAGGCACTTGCTAAGTGAATAAAGATTCCATGGATTTTGAACAAATAAAATAAACTTTACTATACAAGGTCAAAAAGATAAAACAATTTCCAATATCTATCTTATATTCCAACATTCAGGTTTAATATGAGGTACACGTGAATTAACAGGCAAACTGGTCAAACACACCACACAGCACAATAAACAGCAAATGGCAGATCCTATGGATTTCTCTACGACACATCCAGACATCAGTGAACAGTGTGGGCAGGATTTTCTGGCCCCACTCATTATTGGGATCATCTGGTCAATTGACTCTTTGTTGGGTCGCCGAATCTCCCATGGCGTGTCCTACCACAATGGGGCTGGGGAATCCCCGGCCTGTGAGTCAACCGACCTCACTGAAGCTCCGTGTCCCTCATGAGGGGCTCCAAGCTTTTCACTTTCGATGAATTCAGTCTAAGCTCTTCCAATTTGGACTGCTCAATGACTGCATCCCTCCCAGGGTTTCAATCTCATCTCCCAAGACTCCACTCCCCTGGATTTCCATGTCGGCACTCCAGCCTCTAATAACTTGCACAATTTCAGCTCTTTAATAGTCAGCTAGCTGGGCTGGCACTGCCCCTGGATTTCACCAAGCTCCGATATCCCCAGCTACACTAAACTATAAATGGCTCCAAGGGCTTCTTCTGAGCCCCAGCTACACAGAGCCAGCTAACTGGAGCCTGCTAATAGCAGCACTTTTTCCAGTATGGCTTTCTCCCCTGCTGCAGAACACTCAGATAAATTGAAACACTAGAACTTTCTTAAGCTGCACACATCACCATGATGACTTAGCCTTCCAGGGCGCACTGAATGCTTTTTAAGTTGATTGTAACTTTAACTCCAAAGCCAAAACAACTCTCTGTGCTGCAATTCTTCGCAAGCAGTGTAAATACTTCATCTCCATTCTCCAGCTAAGTAGGCCCACCTGCTCTTTTATGGGTGGAATAATACAGGGGGTTAGATGGCATGGCCCCCCACTAGAAATCATGTTGTTGTGAAGCCAATTGGGTCCAAGCTGACCAGTCCTGCAGCAATAACATGCTGTGAGGCTCATTAACGAGGGCCAAGTGGGACCACCGCCCACTCATTGGGGGCAGACTCCAAGGCCTAGGATCGCTAGTGCAGGTGAGTCCAGGATCTTGGGCTGGCTGGTTTTGGAAGCATTAGGGAGAGTGGCAGTGGGGAGGAAGAGGGGTTTAAGGGGGGGGGAGCGGGTGGGATGGAAGGAAGGTTCAGTCTAAGGGTGCTGCTCCACAATTGGCAAAGGGCAGCCCCCAAAGAGGGATCCCCCCTCCCCCCTCCTCCCCCCCCTCCACCCTTTAACCATTTGAGGTTAAAAATTGGGCTTCCAGCTCCTGCTGCCCACACCAAATGTATCATGGTGTGGGCAGTGCGCCATTTCAGTCAATAGGCTAGATAACAAGCCTTACCGACACTTAATTGGTCATTTTAATACGGCAGGTGGGCTGCTGATTTCAGCACCCACCCACCCAACCCCCGTATTATGGGGGTGAACTTGGGGGTGGGCGGAAAGGTGGTGGAATAGGCACCCATCCCATTTTATGTGCCCCCCCTCCACAGGAGACATGCCCACTGGGGGCACATAACATTCTACCTGTGATCTTACCTTTCTAGCTAAAGTCAACATGACCCAAACATTTTAAGTGTAATAGACTCCAAGCTGCTTTAGTTGCATTTGTCCCGTTTTCTACATTCAACTTTAATCTTCCCAAAACTAAAAATTACCCCTAAAATATTGATCTGAGCCATGAGCTAGGTATTTATAACAATATGGCGCAGCAGCAGGAAGACACTGGGCTCTCCTTCTGACGCCTTCCCTCAGCATATTACCGACCCCAATGCCATATGGCTGGGAAAATTAAGCCCATAGTTTCAGAAAAGCTGACTCAGCCCCCAAAAGGCTGACATCTCAATAATAGGCTTGGACCTTATACCCTTGGAGGCAAGGATTGCACCAAGCGCAATGGCACACAGACAGGACAGCACTTAAACTGCAGACCCTCTCACCATTCAATGTATTCGTTGGAAACACTCAGCAGGTTGGCAGCACCTGTGGAGAGAGCCTAGGGTTAACTTTTTAGGTAAAGGATCCTTCATCGGAACCGACAGCTGTTTGTTAAAGACTCAATAAAGGTATCTGTAATTGGCACGTTCAAACCATCAACTCTCCTTTTCTGCCTCGCTGAAGGAGGCAGAAAATTGGCTAAGTCAATCTTTAACTTTCCTTCCAACTGATCTAATTCTGACAGTTTTCAATTGATCTAGTGGGTTCAGGTAGATATCTCCCAATCCCAGTTAAGAGATCTGTCGAGTGAAATGTTGACAAGCTGAGGCATGGTTTTATAAAGAGGTATAAGTAAAAAAAAAACACAAAAATGTGCTAAGATTCTACAAATCATTGGTTAGGCCATAGTTAGAATTCTGTGTGCAGCTTTTGGAATTTTGCTTCAGGAATGCTGGCCAGATCATGAAAGTGTTGCAGAGGATATTGACCGAAACGATACCAGAGAGGAGAGATTTTACTTGTGGGTGTGGCAAATGGAGCTTTTTTCAAAAAGATAAAGAAGGTTAAGGTGATCTGATGGAGGTGTTTCAAATTATGGGGGTGTTCAGTGAGGTAAGTTTTGCAGGGAACAGCTCCCATTGGTCAGTGAATTAGTAACTAAATTGAGACTCAAGGGAGAGTTCTTATGTCAAAGGTATTGTTACAGACACATGAGGAGGGGTGCAAATGATTCCCCTAACATAACACTCTAAGTCTGCCTTTAACAGGGTTTGTTGTGAATTTAGAAGGATGAAAGAGGTTTTTCACTGTCTATGTTTAACCATTTGTGGACTGATTGCAAAGAAACATGCCTAACAAGCTTTCTTGAGGTTTAAAACAAAGAGAGGTTAGTTTTTATTGTTGGGGTCCTAACTTGGGAGGGGAGAGAAGGGAGCTCCTCACTGCTTCCTTGGCAGCTATGGCAGACTACTCGCTGCTTCTATCTTTAGCAGCTTGTTCTAAGGAGATATCAAAATGGTTCCTGCAGCCACATGACCTCTCTGTTCCCATAATGATTTCAGAAGGTGTATGTTTATCTAATATCTGAACTGACGGTGCTTTTGTTCCATGGCCGGGGGTGGGGGGGCAGTGGGTGGTGAGTAGATTCTATAAGGTCCCAGCCACTAACCTCCTGAATGAGTCAATATCCATCTTGATGAGACAGGAAAACATCTTCCATATCACTGAGATAAAGGCAAAATACTGTGGATGTCGGAAATCTGAAACAAAACAAAAAATTCTGGAAAAACTCAGCTGGTCTGACAGCATCTGTGGAGAGAAAGGCGGAGTTAACATTTTGAGTCCGTATGACTCTTCTTCAGAGCTGAAGGGAAGTAGAAATGTGGTGAAATATATACTGTTTAAGGAGGGGGGGGGCGGGGTTACTGGTGAAGCTGGATAGCAGGCCAGCAATAGGTGGAAGCAAAGGAGAGATTGTGAAAGATGTCATAAACAAAAGGTCAAAGGGTTGTTAAATAGTGGTGGTTCTGGCTAAAGGAAGTGCTAATGGTGACATTAAGAGTAGGAAGCAGAATGTGATAATGGCCGGACCATGGTAAGCGCTCTGGAAAGTGACAGGTGGACTATTGGGGGTGGGGTGGGGGGAGGGGTCGGTGGTGGGAAAAAAGATTGAAAAGGCTAAAAGTGGGGATAAAGCAATGAATAAAAGTGGAAATAAATTTAAAATTTGATAATAATGAAAATAAACAGGAAAAAATATATATAAATAAATTTTTAAAAATTTAAAAATTAAAAATGAGTATTGAAAAACGGGGATCAAAAAGGAGAGAGTTCATGATCTGAAGCTGTTGAACTCAATGTGAAGTCCGGAAGGCTGTAAAGTGCCTAATTGGAGGATGAGGTGCTGCTCCTCCAGTTTGCGTTGAGCTTCACTGGAACATTGCAGCAGGCCAGGGATGGACATGTGGGCATGAGAGCAGGGTGGTGTGTTGAAATGGTAAGAGACAGGAAGGTCTGGGTCATGCTTGCGGACAGACCGAAGGTGTTCCGCAAAGCGGTCACCCAGACTGCGTTTGGTCTTTCCAATGTAGAGGAGACCGCATTGGGAGCAATGAATGTGGTAGACTAAATTGAGGGAAGTGCAAGTGAAGCGCTGCTTCACTTGAAAGGAGTGTTTGGGCCCTTGGATGGTGAGGAGAGGGGAAGTAAAGGGGCAGGTGTTACACCTTCTGTGGTTGCATGGGAAGGTGCTGTGGGAGGAGGTTGAGTGTTGGGGATGATGGAGGAGTGGACCACGGTGTCCCGGAGGGAATAGCCCATACAAAATGCCGATGAGGGTGGGTGGGGGGGGGGTGGTGTGGTGAAGGGAAGATGTGTTTGGTGGTGGCATCATGCTGGAGTTGGTGGAAATGGCAGAGGATGATCCTTTGAATGCGGAGGCTGGTGGGGTGATAAGTGTAGACAAGGGGGACCCTATCATGGTTTGGGAGAGCGAGGAAGGTGTGAGGGCGGATGTGTGGGAGATGGGCCGGACGCAGTTGAGGGCCCTGTCAACCACCTTAGGTGGAAAACCTTGGTTAAGGATGAAGGAATACAGGTCAGAAGCACTGTTTTGGAAAGTGTCATCATCAGAATAGGATGGAGTCACTACAGGAACAGTGCTTATCCTGGTCCTGCCATTATCACATTCTGCTTTCTATTCTTAATGTCCCCATTAGCATCTCCTTTAGCCAGCACCACCACTATTAAAAACCCTTTAGTCCTTTTGTTTAAGACATGTTTCACAATCTCTCCTTTGCCTCCACCTATCGCTGGCCTTCTATCCGACTTCACCTGTTCTACCTCCCTTAAACAGTATATATTTCACCACATTCCTACTTCCCTTTAGCTCTGAAGAAGAGTTATTCAGACTCAAAATGTTAACTCTATCTTTCTCTCCACAGATGCTGTCAGAGCTGTTGAGTTTTTCCAGTGTTTTTTGTTTTTCTTCCTTATAACTATTGTTTTAGCGGACTTCCTGTCTCTGCTGAAGAGGCAGTCTTATAGAAACTTTAATGTAGGTTCCAGTACATTTTTCAGTAAATTCTTTTGAATTAGTTCTTGACATACTCAGGTGTGAAATTCCAGAGAAGGATGTCGTGGCATGTCTGAGTTGTATTCCATATTGGAACTTCCAAGATACTGGTCACTAGCAATGCAGACATCGGGTGACTTGTGGCAGCCATCTTTAGTCAGTGTCTTTTCTTGCCTTTAAAAATGTCCTTTTTAGACAGTTTGGTCAGCAGTGAAATTACAGATTAATATCACTGATGACAAGTCACATCATTGTGGCAATATGGTATTTGCTCCATAGAAGAATAAGGTAAGTGGATAATTATTTGAAAAGGAAAATTAGAAAGGCATGGGGAATTGGATGAATTAGCTGGTTCACGGTTATCATAGGTGATGTGGGCCAACTGACTACCTCCTGCATTGTAAAATCAAATTGTTCAAAAGTTGACAGTTGGTCTTATGCGCAAATATTTCCTATTCTTTACTGTCTCTGCCAAGTCTAGTCAGCACTAATATAAATAATCTGATACCATTGGTTGGGAAAGGAGCAATCTTTTCTCTGTGTACCCTGTAGCAAAATTCCAAATGTGCTTCTAGAACAGTAGGTCGTTCCCATCTTTGCTAAATTGATTTGTAGTGGTATTAACTAAAATCAAGTGTGGGAATTCACCACAAAGTAACAACTCCTTATTGATATTGCAGTGAGTATACTTTTGCCTAAGGGAGACACTACAATCTGACTTGGACTCCAATTTGGATTCAGGATAGTGCACCTAAAAAAAAACCCAATTTGGAATTGACTTATAGGGGGTAATGTTTTTAAATTTTCTTTGCAACAGCTCTTTTTTCATTTTCAACCAATAACTTAAAAAGACTTTAAAGTTTATCCAGTTTTCTCCTAACACTCCATTGCAAGATTGAAGGATGGGTGTATGATCAAAGGTGCTGACTTGCACACCAGAAGTTAAACCAAGGTCCCATCTGGCCTGTTTAGATGAACATAAAAGATTTCATGGTCCTACGTGAAGAATTCTTCTGGTATTTTGGTCACTATTTATTCTTCTTCCAACACAAGCAAAATTGATTCCACTTAGTTGTTTCATTGTAGGTTGTGGGACGATGCTGTGACCAACCTGGCTGCTGTGTTTGCCTCCTTAAGAGCAGTGACTGCACTTCTAAAGTAACTAATTGGCACTGAAGAACTTTGGGATGTCCTGAGGTTATGAAAGGAGCAATAGAAACAGAAACCACAGAATTCCACTCCATCCTTCCTCTCTTTTGAAGGAACTCCTCAGTCAATGGGCCAAATGGCCTCCTTCTGTACTGTAACCATTCTATGATTCCAGCACGGTCATAAAAATGGTCTCGTGCTCCTGTATTGTCAATTACATTGTTAATGTTTGTTGATGTCTATTACATTGTTAAGGTTAAGAGAAACAAGTGATGGGGATTAATTGTCTTTGAGCAGATATAAATAAGGGATAGCTGGGACACTGGGTTGAATGGAGGAGAGCTGTGAGAGTGAACAAGCCAATACACTGTCTCAATAAAGAGAAGCTCAATGTCTTGGTTTTGGCTTCATCAATCAGCTTGGATCTTATTAACAACATGTGGCTTACGTCAGTCATTGCTTTCATATTAAATATTTGATTTTGGTTCTGCTGTTTGTGTAAATGCCAAGTCGAGAGCTTCACCACATTGAAGAGGAAAATCATCCATGATGTTGTATTCTGTTAAGTACCCCTATTGTTCCCAAGAATGGCACTGGTGACTGGCTGTGGACATGTAGAGCGTCTTCTCTAGCAGCGTAGGAATAGGTGGAGGCCATTCAGCCTATTGCCACCATTCAGTGAGATCATGGCTGATCTGTATCTTAACTCCATTCACCTACCTTATTACCTAACAAGAAAAACTAACTCAGTTTGAAATTTTCAATTGACCCTTTAACCTCAAAATCATTTTGGGTGAAGAGTTCCAGATTTTTAGTAGGAAAGATGCATGGCCAAAAATTATGAGGGAGGGGGAATACATGATTTAAAATTAATATATGTCTACAAAAATACTATAACTACAAGGTTTCTGTTCTGCTCCATGGTGCTTTATCCAGGAGTCCGGCTGACCTTCCCGCAGTCTTTGTCTGTCATCCTCAAGGTATCTCTCGGATAGGAACCAGATTATGGGGTCCTACTGTCTTGCTGACTATTAGTCAAACACCCTCTTCCTGAATGGGTATTTTCTGGCCAGTAGCAAAAAAAATCTAAAAAAGCAGCAGGATACTAATAATCACAGCAGTTAACAGCACTGGTGGAGAATAGGGTGTAGTCAGCAACAAATTGGCAGATCAGACTGACAGCAGCTGAACTTTACAATGTAGCCTAGTGGAATCACCTAGTCTTAATGGCAGGGAGATCCAAGAATTGGAAAACCAAGTGTGAACAAAGTCCCAGGACTCACTGACAACGAAGGAGACTGTGGAGCGGGCCCAGGTAACTTTAAAACATACCTACTATTGGGGCCATCGGAACTTAAAGAGTGGAAGAGAGGGGATTGGAGGAGAAACTACAATGGATGGCCAAAGATAGAATTGCAGAGCAAAGGAACTCCTTAGGGAAATACCAGCTCAGGAGTTATCTTTTTATATCACATACAGTGCCTATGCTGTCATTTTTTACTCTACATTTACCTATTTAATTAATGTTTATATGGCAGTTATTTATTTATCTCACGTTCTAACTGAATTCCTAAATTGCTAATTTAGTTTCTTGTGCTGCTCAGATTGGAAAACGTGTCCTGTTTGGTCTATTGTTGATGGTTTGGTTTTATTCTTGAATCCGATGTGTTACTTTAAGGTAATTAGCCCCTTAATCAACTACCACCGATGACAAAGCTAAAATTAGAGCGTTTTATAGTTTGTTCTGCTTCTCTGCTGCTACTCAGTCCTCTTTTTAAGGCATATTCTTTACAGTTGCCCCTCCCCCAGCCTCACTGCCACTCTTTTCAAATTCCCATTTTTAAAGTGCTCATTAACCAGCCATTAGCTACTGTGCATCTACCTTCCAATAAATACCTTTCACACATTGTGAGTGCAGAGCACAGAAACAAGCCACTCGCCTGAACTGGCCTATGCTAGTGATTATGTTCCCCACCAGCCTCCCCACACCCCTTTTCATCCAACCCCATCAGAATATCCAGAACAAAAACAGAAAATGCTGGAAAAACTCAGCGGGTCTGGCAGCCCCTGTGGAGAGAGAAACAGAGTCAACGTTTTGAATCCGTATGAAGGGGTCTGAAGAAGGGTCACACAGACTCTAAGCATTAACTCTGTTTCTCTCCACAGATGCTGTTAGACCCGCTGAGTTTTTCCAGCATTTTCTGCTTTGGTTTCAGATTTCCAGCATCCGCAGTATTTTGCTTTTACCTATCGGGATATCTTTCAGTTCCTTGTTCACTCATCTGCTTATCTAGCTTCCCCTTAAACGAATCTATGCTCTTCACCTCAACCATTCCACGTGCTAGTGAGTTCTGCATTCTAACTACTCTTTGGGCAAAGACGGTTCTCCTCAGTTCCCCATCGGATTTATTAATGATTATTCTATTTATGGCCAGGAATTTTTCACTTCCTCACAAGTAGAAACACCCTCTCTATATTTACCCTACTGAACCCCTTCAGCATTTTAATGACCTCTATCAGGTGACCCCTCTGTTTTCACTTTGCTGGTGAAAAGAGCAGCAGCCTGCCCAGTCTTTCCTGATGGTTATAATCCTTGTATTTCTGGCATCAATGCCACTGGTTAACAGCTAGCCAGTGACCCCCTTACAGTTAACTGACCTAACTTCCAATTGACTTGCAATTACTCCTAAGCTTTTAAAAAAATATTTTAGAATAGGTGGGTCATGGCAAAAAATGGGCTAGAATTTACGCTTCCCCACCAATGGGCTTTTAAGCAGGGGGAAGCGTGAAATTGAAGTGATGGGCTTCCCTCTGGGTTCCCACCTGACCCCACCATGCAGCGATTTTAAGCTGGCCTCCGACGGGAAGCTCACCCTTGCCCCAACTGAGGCCCTTAAATGGCCAATGTTTGGACACTTAAGGACTGTTTCCACCCAGGCTCAGTTTTTAGGCTGGCGGGAGGATTGAGCTGGCCTGGTGGAAGACCAAAAATCTACAGGGTTACATCTCGGGTGCCAAAGTGGGGAGGGGGTGGGGTTGGAGAGTTGGCACCATCGGAAACTCCCCTCTGAAGTCGAATACCTCTCCTTAAGGTCTCCTTCGGACCTCCCTCCCCCTCTCCCAGGCTTTCCCCGAAGACGCTGATTGCCCCCCCCCCACCTCTCAGCTCCCCCCTCCCTGGGGCCCCCAGGCTTTCCCTACCCTCCCCATCCTGCAACCTCTTGAACTAACCCGGGCCTCCGCTCCCCTGGCTTAGGCTTTGACGCCCTCCTGAACTTCCTCTTCCGTCCCTTGCAGCTAATCAGATTGGCTGGCAGCTCTTTAAGGCAGGACATCCTTCCGAGTGAGGGGCGGAAGGCCCACCTGCGGCCACCTAATGATTGTTGGAGCGTGAAATGACTAGGGGCACTGGGAGTTGGCCAGGATGTGTTCCCCACTGACACCTTGGATGGCAGGGAGAGATTTTTTTATTCTTTCATGGGATGTGGGCATTGCTGGCAAGGCCATCCTTTGTTACCCATCCCTAATTTCCCTTGAACTGGATATGCTGGCTAGGCCATTTCAGAGGGCAGTTAAGAGTCTGGAGTCACATGTAGGCCAGACTGGGCAGATTTCATGAATCAGCTGGGCTTTTACGACAATCACTTTGGGCATCTTGCTGTTGTGGTTTTCCTGAGGCATTTGAATGCACTCGTACCTGGGCTGGGAATGTTTGATGCTGACATTAGGGCAAAAAAACACCCACCTGTTTCCCAACATTGGTTACACTGATCTTGCTGAATATAAGAGCAAAAGAAATAGGAGGAGCAGGAGACCATTCGACCCCTTGAGCCTGCTCCACCATTCAGTGAGATCAGGACTGATCTTCTACTTCAACTCTACTTTCCTGCCTGCTCCCTATTACTCTTAGTACAGGAATCTGTTTATCTCAGCTTTGAATATATTCAATGGCTCAGCCTCTTCTGCTTTCTGGGGAGATAGAATGCCAAATTTTGACGACCTTCTGAGAGAAGAAATTCCTCCTCATCTCTGTCCTAATGAGTACAGCTCCAACAATACTCAAGAAGCTTGATATTGCCCAAGACAAAGCAGCCTGCTTGATCGACACCCCATCCGTCACCTTAACCGTTCACTCCTTCCACTGCTTACACACAGTGGCAGCAGTGTGTACCGTCTTCAAAATGCACTGCAGCAACTCATCAAGCCTCCTTCAATATCATCTTCCAAACCCACAATACCTGCCGCCTAAATGGGCACCACATGGACTCCAGCAGCTCAAGGTGACCACTCACCTTACCAGTGTTGCTGATATCCCATGAATGAATAATATATGTACAGTGGCTCGAATCTGGCTATCTGAGAAACAGCGATATTCAAAAAATTGATCTTTTTTTAAGCTGCCATGCACAAATTTTAATTATTATTATGAGTGAAATAACTTACAGGCTTGTCCGGCTAGGTGCTACATTGGCATGGTGCCATACTGACTAGTTAACGGCTTCATGTGCCGACAAAATGGAAGACAATATGAAAAATTTATGGAAAGTTCAGGACTTTTAAGACTTCCTAAGCTTTATTAAAAATATATCGGCGCATAATAAGGAAACATCGAGAGTTATAATATTACCTATTCTCATCCAGAGTCAGGTTTTTCCAAGAGAGAGTAAGCTGCACCTTGTGTATCCTTTCACTGTCCTCTTCAGAATGGTTGAAGGTTTTCTGTATCCTGCAGGGTTGAGAACATTCACGCTGACTGCAGAGATTTTCTTTGACATTCTGAAGATTTGTTGACAATGAAGTATTGCAGATTCAGGAAACGAGCATGAATTTGCCGTCGTATTCTTTGGCCCCAAGCTGACTAAGCTGAAGAAATGACCTATAATGAGAAAGCATTATGTAGCGGACTATAATGTGGAAAGCATGAAGTGTTGGAGAGCTCTCAAGCCATTATTGCTGAGCAATTTGCTGTTTTAATGGCTCTAAAAGAATGAGGGATCTGCAGCAGCGAGGACCTTAGGCTTTTAGCTCTGCTCCAGATGAGAATTGATAAGTGTGTTGTTTTAAGGACTTAAAAACATCACATAACTCAAGATGATTTTGTTTAGAATTTACTAAGCAGCTACTTTTCAGTACCTTCTTCCTTGTTCATACAACACATCTTTCTGTCTCTCCCTTGAACTGGGAGGCAGCTGTGTACTCTAACAATGATCTTTTTAAACCCCAATGTCAGCCATTAATTAACAGTAAGTGAGAATATTTAATCAGATACAAGACTGTGCTTAACAGGACAAGCACATTGACATGAGGCAACACTGCCAACTTACTGAAAACAAGCAAAGTTCTCCAAATGATTAGCAAGATAAACATGCAGGAGGACATGGATTAGGACCTGAATATTGAAGGGTATAGGATACTTAGGAAGGCCAGGAAGTGAGGAAAAGGTGTATTGGCGGCCCTATTAGTTAATGATGTTATAGCACAATAGAGAGGGATGACCTAAGTTCAGGAAACCGGGATGTGGAAACGGTTTAGGTAGAGATGAGAAATGGTAAAGGCAAGAAGTCACTTGTGGGAATCGTGTACAGGCCCCCTAATTGTAACCATGTGGTAGGATGGAGCATAAAGGAAGAAATAAAGGGAGCTTGTCAGAAAGGCATGGCGATAATCATGGGAGATTTTAATCTACATATAGACTGGAAAATTCAGTTGCGCAAAGGTAGCGTAGATGAGGAGTTCATAGAATGTTTCTGAGATAGTTTCTTAGAACAGCATATTCTGGAGCCATCCAGAGAGCAGTCTATACCAGACCTAGTATTGTGCAATGAGATGGGATTAATTAATGATCTTATAGTGAAGGCATACCTGGGTAGCAGCAACCATAACGTGCTTGAATTTTATATTCGGTTTGAGGGAGAGAGGAGTAGGTCCTAGACTTTGCTTTTAAACTTAAATAAGGGCAATTATGAAGGCATGAAGCAAAGCTAGCTAAAGTGAATTGGCAAATTAGGTCAAGGGGTATGTCAATAGAGAGGCAGTGGCAAACATTTAAGGGGATATTTTAGAATATACAGAGTAGATACATTCCAATGAAAATGTCCAAGGGACGGGCACACCATTTGTGGTTGACTAGAAATGTTAAAGATTGTATCAAATTTAGAGAAAAAAGTATATAATTGTGCAAAGACAGGTGAAAGGCCAGAAGATTGGACAGCATATAAGGAAGATCAAAGGATGACTGAAAGGTTAATAAGGAGCAAAAAATTGGAGTACAAGAGAAAGCTAGTCAGAAATATAAAAACAGATAGTAAGAGTTTCTATAAATATTTAAGAAGGAAACGAGTTAACAAGATGAGCATTGGTCCTATAGAAAGTGAGGCTGGAGAATTCATAATCGAAAACAAGGAAATGGCAGATGAATTGAACAGGGATTTTGCATCAATTTTCACTATAGAGGATACAATTAACATCCCAGAAGCAGCTATAAACCAGGAAATGGAAGTGGGGGAGGAACTCAGGAAAATTAAAGTCACCAGACAAGTGGTACTGAGTAAATTGTTGGAGCTGCGGGCTGACAAATGCTCAGATCCTGATGAACTTCATCCTAGGGTCTTAAAAGAAGTGGCTAGTAAGATAACTAATGCATTGGATTTAATTTTCCAAAACGTCCTAGATTCAGCAAAGGTTCCATTAGATTGGAAGATAGTGAATGTAACTCCATTATTCAAACAGGGAGGGAGACAGACAGCGGGAAACTACAAGCCAGTTAGTTTAACATCTATCATAGGGAAAATGTTAGAAGCTATTATTAAAGAAGCTATAGCAAGGCACTTGGATAAATTCAAGGTCATCAGGCAGAGTCAACATGGTTTTGTGAAAGGGAAATCATATTTAACCAACTTATTGGAGTTCTTTGAGGAAGTAACGTGCTGTGGATAAAGGGCAGATGGTGGATGTACTGCACTTAGGTTTCCAGAAGGCTTTTGATAAGCTGCCACATCAAAGGTTATTGTGGAAAATAAAAGCTCATTGTATAGGGGTACCGTATTGGCATGGATAGGAGATTGGCAGGCTAACAGGAAGCAGAGAGTAGGTATAAATGGGTTTTTTTCAGGCTGCCAAGATGTAACAAGTGGTGTGCCACAGGGATCAGTGCTGGGACCATAACTGTTCACAATTTATATAAATGACTTAGTTGAAGGGGTGGATGGGATGGTTGCCAAATTTGCTATGACACAAAGATGGATGGGAAAATAATTTACTTTACTTCAGCTTTGAAGTAAGATTGCAAAGGTAGGGACTGTTCTCGTTGGAGAGAAGAAGAATGAGAGGAGATTTGATAGAGATATTCAAAATCATGAGGGGGCTGGACTGAGTAGATAGGGAGAAGCTGTTCCTGTTCGTAAAAAGATCAAGAACAAGAGGGCACAGATTTAAAGTGATTTGCAAAAGAAGCAAGTGTGATGTGAGAAAAAACTTCTTCACTCAACAAGTGATTCGGGTCTGGCATGCACTGCGTGGAAGTGTGATAGAGGCAGGTTCAATCGAGGCATTGAAGAGGGCATTAAATGATTATTTGAATAGAAACAATGTGCTGGGGTATGGGGAAAAGACAGGGCAATAGCACTAGGTCATAATGGTCATTTGTAGAGCTGGTGCAGACATGATGGGCCGAATGGCCTCCTTCTATGCCATTAAGATTCTGTGATTCTGTGAATTTCTGAAGAGGACATAAGGAGGTTACAAAAAAACACGAATAGGTTAAGTGAGTGGGCAAAGATCTGGCAAATGGAGAATAATGTGGAACAATGTGAAATTGTCCATTTTGGCAGGAAGAATAAAAGAGAAGCATATTATCTAAATGGTGAGAGATTGCAGAGCTCTGAGATGCAGAGGGATTTGGGTGTCTTAGTGCATGAACTGCAAAAGGCTAGTGTACAGCTACAGCAAGTAATTAGGAAAGCCAATAGAATGTTATCGTTTATTGTGAGGGGAATTGAATACAAAAATAGGGAGGTTATGCTTCAATTATACAGAGCATTGGTGAGACCACATCTGGAGTACTGTGTACAGTATTGGTCACCTTATTTAAGGAAGGATGTAAACACGTTGAAAGGAGAAGGTTGACCAGACTAATACCTGGAATGGGTGGGCTGTCTTATGAGGAAAGACTAGACAGGCTAGGCTTATATCCACTGGAGTTTAGAAGAGTAAGAGGTGACTTGATTGAAAAATATAAGATCTTGAGGGGGCTTGACTGGGTGGATATGGAGAGGATGTTTCCTCTTGTGGGAGAATCTAGAACCAGGGGTCACTTTTTAAAAATAAGGGGTCACCCATTTGAAACAGAGATGAGGTGACATTTTTACACACAGAGGGTTTGTGAGTCTTTAGAACTCTCTTCCTGAAAAGGCGATGGAAGCAGAGTCTTTGAATATTTTTAAGGCAGAGGTGGATTGATTCCTGGTAAGCAAGGGGGTGATAGGTTATCAGGGGCAGGTGGGATGCAACTTTGAGGTTACTATCAGATCAGCCGTGACCTTATTGCTGAGTAGGCTCGAGGGGCCGAATGGCCTACTCCTGTTCCTTGTTTGTATGTTCATACAAGGGTGATGTGAATTTTTTGAGGGGGGTGGCGTGGTGGGAACATATGGCACTATTTTTTACACTCAACAAGTGGTCTAGTTGACCACCACAACAATGCTATTGATGAATCAGTACTTACAATCAAGCAAGCTCTCTGGGGAAATTATAACATCAAACTCGGTCTTCCTAGGTAGGTTCCGAACAACCAGAATTTTCTTGCCTGTGGTATATATTGCCAAAGGTGCAACAGTGCAGGATAGAAATATCATTAACGGTTAAAATAATTAACCTTCTAAGGCCTCTCTGCAAGCAATTGCAGAATCAAAAGCAGATACATTAGTCTGGGCATTCTGGGTGGAATTTTCCATGCTCGCTGGCAGCGAGCGTGATAGGTGGCGTGCGCAGACAATATGGTGCAATTGGTTTCATGACAATGGGGAGACAAGTCATGATCGTCCACTCAGCCCACCAACGGCAGGCCGTGTTTCCCTCCAAACGTTATCTGGGAGCTCAGTGTAATACATCAGCATATCATTAAAAGACCGTCTCGCCAGGCTCTTGGACCCCCCCCCCCCCCCCCCCCCCCGCTGGATTGTCTGTCCATGTCGGCGGGAAAGCACATTGATGGGTTTCACCACAGCAACACAGGCGACGTGCACTTGGTGGCCTGCACTCTGAGGGAGCTGGAGGCGAGCGAGCAGCATCGTTCTGCAGAGCTCGCCACAGGGTCACCTGTTGCTTTGCAGGCTTCGGAGGTGTCGTTGGGGGGATTGGGGTTGGAATGAAGTGCCCCACCCTGCACCCGAGGCGACTGTTGTTGGGAGGGGTGTCCAGGTGCAACTGTGGCACGGCCGCCAAGGCGAGTACTGTCGGGGCGGGGCAACTGCTGCCCTGGCGCAGATCCCACGGACAAGAAATCGAGGTGGGGGGTAGGGTAGGCGAGGGAAGTGGCCCACGTGGTAGGGCCACCTGTACAAACTGACCATTCTGTTCAGACAGAGTCACAGTGATACGATTAGGACCGAGCTCCTAGACTGCCCACCCACGCAAGCAATGCGGGGGCACCAAAGTGCCACCAAGCGCTCCAGAAATGGGGAACATATTCATTTTTAATTTTTTAATTTTTATTTTTTACCCACTTATTTTTATTTTTATTCATTTTCATTTTTATTCATTGTATCATCCCCATCTTTTATCCTATTTTTGACCTTTTTTCCTGAACACCGTTACCCCACCCTTCACCCCACCCCCACAAGGGGCCATCTGTTACTTGTTCATGCTGTTCGTTCCAGAGTGCTTACCCTTGTCCTGCTATTATCACATTCTGCTTTCTGACCTTAATGCCACTATCAGCACCTCCTTTAGCTCTAACCACTACCATTAACACCCCCTTTTGTCCTTTAGTTCATGACGTCTTTGTCGATCTCTCCTTTGCCCCCAGCTATCGCTGGCCTTCTATCCAACATCACCTGCTCCCCTCTCCTTAAACAATATAACTTTCATCACATTTTTACTTCTCTTTAGCTCTGAAGAAGAACCATACGGACTCGAAACATTAACTCTGTTTTTCTCTCCACCGATGCTGTAAGACCTGTTGAGTTTTTCCAGCATTTCCTGTTTTTGTTTCAGATTTCCAGCATCTGCAGTATTTTGCTTTTAAAAGAGAATGAGAGAACTCTGTGGTGTCTGCCACAACATTCTAGCAGCAATGACAAGAACTGCCGAGGTACAGGCATCAGTAATGTTTCCAGGGAGTGTGAGGCTGGACCATCACTTTGGTCTGAAGGCTGCACAGAGCACAGGGAAGAGGCCCTGAACTGAAAAACCTGCCTTTATCTTGTGCAGAAAGGTTTCATATCTGAGCGACACGAACACTGCTCATCAGAACAAGGAGCCACAGGCAGGGAGACATTCTTGGGAGTTTTTTGACAATAGTGAACAGAATGTACAAGAGATTAACATCTGTGCACAAGCTATGCAAATAATTCTCCTTAGCTTTCCTAACCTTGCCGTTACATCTTGATGCCCCTGGATATCCACAGCAGAGGTGGGGGCAGCCTGCTGACTGATATGCCCTGTTTGTGATGACATTGGCAGGTGTCCTCTGGAGGGCCGAGACTTGGAGGGCCCCAGCCTGCTTTCGGGGTCCTGCTCTGTGTCAGTGGCACCCTCCTTGGCCTGTGGAGCTAGAGCTGCTGAGATCACAGGAAGAGGGGAGTCGGATTGGCCGAGCACTCTCGGAGTCACCTGGATGGATGGGCCCGGAGTGTGCACCTGCTGATCCTCCTCCCTATGGGTGCCCGGGGGCCACTGGCTGACTCCTTGAGGAGCAGGGGTAGCTGGAGTGAGATCGAGCTGCCCGGCCCCCTTCTCGTGTACACACTGTTGGAGGCCAACTGTGGCATCAGTGATGGAGTAGAGCCCACGCAACAGTGCAGGAGCGAGGTCCTGGACCAAGGTCTCCGGGGCAGCTGCCACCCTGCCAGTGTTGACCTCAGTGCGTTGGCATGACGGTGCTATCACCTCAGAGCGAAGGCGATCGGACTCCACCATCATGCCTTGCAATCTGAGAAGTAGCGGATATCCCTTCCCTAGTTCGCTTTTGCAGCTCCAGCGACTGTGGCAGGACCGAGTCCAGAGGCTGGTCGCCTGACTCGGACTCATCAATATTCTGGCCTGCAGCAGCCTTCCAAGGTAAATCATTTTACCTGCCTGCTACCGCACTTCGTGCAAATCTGGGAAAATTCCGCCCTCTGATTTTAACAAGGAACAAGTTTAAATGATTTTTTAATTACGGACAAAATTCATGGCAGTATTATGTTAGCAACTTTTATACATTTATGATCATATCATCACCCTGTCCCCAGCGTGTACATTAGAGCTATCCTTTTCCAGATAGCAATGCAATGATTCCTACTGAAGGGACAGCAATGAAACTACCTGGAGGAAGAGCGGGACATTTGAGAGACTTCTTAAAGATGATTGCACTGACAGTGCGGAACAAGTTGGAGCTGATTTGGGAAGAAATTTCACACTCTCCATAACCGGAGACCAGCCTGCTCCCCTCCCCTCTCCTTGGAAGCTCCAGTATGTCCAGCATCAGCTGTTTGAGGAAAACAGGCTCTATAATTAAAGTCTGGGTTATATATTAAAAAAAAACATTCAGTGGCAAGACAGGAAATGACCTCTGAACAATCCCAAGCCCTTTGGGCAATCAAAAATAGTCCAGGAAATTACTCTGGTGCCTACCTCTTTGTAAGAAGATCTCTGCCTCACCTAGAAACACCAGCTCTCACTTGAAGGAATTTAGTGAATCTGTGTCTGCATCACGAGTCAGCAGCCCTGTTCCAAAGGTTCACCATTCTCTGGGAAAAGAGAAGGTTGAGAGGTGACCTAATCGAGTTCTTTAAAATTGTGGAAGGTAGAGAAAATGTTTCCTCTTGTGGGAAAAGCATAACTAGAGGCCATCAATATAAAATAGTCACCAAGAAATCCAACTTGGAATTCAGAAGAAACATTGAACCCAAAAGAGTGGTGAGATTTTGGAACTCCCGACCTCAGGGAGTGGGTAAAGCGAATGGTGTAGATGCATTTAAGGGGAAACTGGACAAGCAAATGATAGATTGAATGAGGAACGATGGGAAGAGGCTCGAGTGGAGCATAAACACCAGCATGGGCTGGTTGGGACAAATGGCCAGTTTTTTGTGCCACATATTCTAAGTTTTCCAATTCAATAAATGTTGACTTTGTCAGAGATGCCTACGTGCCATGAGTGAATTAAAAAAAATGGCTAATCCTACTGGTGATGAGAGCCAGGAGCCAAAAGAAGAGGCAGTGATAAAAAAAAGCCATGGTAACTGACTGGTCACATACCAAGACAAATACAACGTAAACAAAAATATTTCTGCAAAGTAATGGCATCTAATATAAGCTAAGCTATTGTGTACAAGGAACAGCTAAAGGAAACTAGAATATCTCTGACAAGGTCAACACTTATTGAATTGGATAACATAGAATATGTAGCACAAAAACTGGCCATTTGGCCCAATCAGTCCATGCCGGTGTTTATGCTGACATCTAATCTAGATTTGACCTTATATAATTTCAAATGGTGACCCCTGGTCCTCCCTAAACTGATTAATTGGAACGAATTGTCAACTGGGAATGATATATTCCTTTCTTATAAACCTCTTTCACATCTAAGTCTAATGCTTCTCTAAAGCATAGGGCACCAACTCTTTTAGCCTAAGTGATAACTATGAATCTTTAAACCGGAAATTGATCTAGTGACCCTCCTCTGTCCAAAGCCTCCATCACTCACTGTGTTTGGAGACCAAAACTGGATTCAACATTCTAACTCTAGCACTGTCTACTGGTCTTCCCTCATCCACAATCTTGGTTAGTTCTTCAAAAAATTGCAAATTTGTAAGACATGATTGTTTTTTTGAAGCCATGTTGTGTTTCCTTCTCTCAGTATCTTGCATCCCTAATGATTCCCTCAAGCTTCTTTCCCATTACTGATGTTAATCTAATGGACCTATAATTAGCCAGGTCTGTCCTGTCTTTTTTAAGTTAGGGAACTGCATTAACTTCCTTGCAGTCTGCAGGAGGGTCCAGACTGCAGTGAGCTATTAAAAATATGAGTTCAGGGCATACACAGCGTGTGGTTCATCTCACTGAGGACCCTCAGGTGGATTGCATCCAGCCCAGCTGTTCCATCTATTTTCAGGTTCTTAATTCTACCTAAAGCAGGATGTTTATTTTTTAATATTACTAGTTTTATTATCATAATTACATTCTACCGAGAGCATTGTCTTCAAGAGTGAAGACTGGTGCAAAATACTCATTTAATGTTGCTGTCGTATGCAATGAGTCCTTGTAACATGCCCTTGAGCATCCTTCAGTGGCCAAATACAATCTCTGACTTTTCACAGAGCTGAAAGCTTTTCCTATTATTTCCAAAATTGTCTACAATTCTCTCTTCCATTAACCTTTCAGCTGATCTAATAGTGGCATTAGTTTCCTTTAGCTGTTCCTTGTACACTATAGTTTAGCTCAGCATTAGATGCCATTACTTTGCAGAAATATTTTTGTTTACATCGTATTTGTCTTGGTATGTGACCAGTCAGTTACCATGGCTTTTTCTTATCACTGTCCCCTCTTTTGGCTTCTGCCCGTCGTCATCAGTAGGATTAGCCATTTCTTTTATTAATTCATGGGATATAGGCATCTCTGACAAAGTCAACGTTTATTGAATTGGAAAACATAGAATATGTGGCACAAAAACTGACCATTTGGCCCAACCAGCCCATGCTGGTGTTTATGCTCCACTTGAGCCTCTTCCCATCGTTCCTCATTCAATCTATCATTGTAACCCTCTATTCCTTTCTCTTTCATTTGCTTGTCTAGTTTCCCCTTAAATGCATCTACACCATTCGCTTTAACCACTCCCTGAGGTCGAGAGTTCCAAAATCTCACCACTCTTCTGGGTTCCATGTTTCTTCTGAATTCCAAGTTGGATTTCTTGGTGACTATTTTATATTGATGGCTTCTAGTTATGCTTTTCCCACAAGAGGAAACATTTCCTCTGCCTTTCACAATTTTAAAGACCTCGATTAGGTCACCCCTCAACCTTAATCTTTCAAGGGAAAAGAGATCTGCCTGTCAATCCTTTCCTGATATTTTTGCCCATACATTTCTGGTGTCTTCCTTGTAAATCTTCGTTGCACCTTCTCCAATGCCTCTATGTCCTTTTTGTAATATGGAGAACAGAACTGCACATAGTGCCCTCTAAATGCGGTGTAACCAAGGTTCAACACAAATTTAGCATAACTTCCCTACTTTTTAATTCCATCCCTTGAGAAATAAAGCATATTGACCATTATTAGTAATTACCTTTGAAAGGATGGTAGTGAGTCAATTTCTTGACAATTAAATGGTTTTCTGGACCACTTCAGAGGACAGTTAAGAGTCAACCATGTTGTTGTGTGTCTGGAGTCACGTCGGCCAGACTGGGGTAAGGACAGCAGATTTCCTTCCCTCAAGGACACTAGTGAACTGGATGGGTTTGTACGACAATTATGTCGTTTTATGGTCGTTATTACTGATACCAGCTTTCTATTCCAGGTTTGTTTAGTTGACTGAATTTAAATTCCCCAGATTCTGTGGTGGGATTTGAGCTCATTTCTCCAGATTGTTAGCCTCTGGATCACTAATCCAGTAATATAACCACAGTGCTCCCAATCATTACTGTCTTGAATCTTCTGCCATTTTAATGAAGTTTACTCTTTTGAAATCTGGCATGAAATCTGGTATAAGTTACAGATTTTCAGCAGCTTTTGGTTCTACCCATCGATCAATACCATAAAATGTTCTGGTCACTAGTGCCCAGATGTTCTTTCACATGAAGACCCAACACATGGCCAGACTCATTACTAAGCACTAGACCTAATGCATGATCATCCCTGGTAAGTTGATTGACCTGTTAAGTTGTTAAGTTAATAAGACCAAATGGCTGTGAAGTGCCTAGTGGAAGATGTGCTTCAGCTGTTTACTTGAACTTGTAATAAGCTTCACTGGAACAGTGCAGGGATGCCAAAGACACAAGGGGAGTAGATTTGGTAATTGATGTGGCAAGTGACAGAGACTTAGGGAGTTGGACTTGCAAAGAGAATTGTAGTGTTTGGCAAAGTGATTGCCTGAGCTTCATTTGGCTTTCCCATGGAGAAGACTGCACCATGAACATCGAAGACAGTAAACTTGGAGGAAGTACATAGAATTTGCTGTGTCATCCATAAGTATGTTTGAAGCCCTGGAAAGCTGCATGGGAAATGGTGAACTGACAGGAAAATCACATGTCCAATGCTTGGTCCAAGTTTGCCAAATGCACTCTATGCAATCATGCCTCATTGGCGTGGGACCAAGATTACTCTCCATGGGTTAAAATTAATTGTTCTAGATATCCATTTCATGTTGGTTGTCCACTGGTACCTGCTTAGGCAAAAATAAGACCAGGCTTGGTCAAGTGACCTTCCATGAACAGCTAATCTTCAAATCACTGTCTGAACTGGTGCTCAGTGTCTGACGATCACTCACCATCTAGAGTCCTTCATGAAGAAGGCTCTTTAGGATGAAGATACTGGAAGGATGTAGAATTGACACTTAGAGAGAAAGAGGGAACATTGTGAAAACATTAAAAATGGGGTTTGCTTTATGAATTAACTATTAATGTTTCTAAAAAATATAAATCCAAGGTTCTCTTCCTATGAGCGGTTTCCTGCAATTGTAATTTAATTTTGGAACAAGTGGCAGAAAGCTTTTGGAACAATAGTAGATACATAAAAGAGAAGCACACTGCTCCCAGGGGGAATCTGTAGCCAGGAACAGCTAACTATGTTTTACCCTCATCAACAAGGAGCTTTTATTCTTTTACAGTGACTGCAAATGCCAATAGTCACCAATTCAAATGTTGTAAAGGGCATTTTATATATCTTTATGTTTTAAACTTGATTCATGAATTCACTCTCTGTCTTGTGCACAATTTAACTTCTCATTGGCAAAACTGAAACCTGGCTACAAAATAACTGCAACAGGACAAAAAAAATAATTCAATGCTACACCAGATTAGCGAGACAGCTTGGAGAATTACTTTGCTTTGTTTTGTTACATATTTTACGAAAGAATCAATAAAGTGCTTTTAGCATAGGCTGTGAGCTGTCCTTGGAAATAATAGACCTGCATGGGGCTGCCTCTTGTGTGAAGGGATTCAAAGATCAAGGGGCAACTTGTGTGAGAGATTGCAGAGGGCAGCATGCAGTATCAGTGGTATATGTGAGTGCTTCAAGGAGTCAGTATAATCTTCAGAAGAACATGCATTATTTGATTTGAGAATTCATTTGGAGACTCTAAAATCAGAATAGATTGCAATCCTTGGCACTGATTAAAGAGAACTTTGCTGTCAAGACCTCTCTCTTTTGAAGAAGAGCTCCCCCGGTGGTTTTGGTTAATAAGTGCACTGCCTCCTGTGCAACTGAACCACAAAAATCAGTGGGAGTGAGCAAGAGACAGCATGAAAAACTTACATTTATTAAAATACCCTTATTACATCTGAAAAAGATCCTCACACGTGCTTCCTGCTTTTGAAGTGCTGTCACTATTTTTTGAGTCAAATGCAGTGGCTAATCTTTGCAAGTGGCAAGATCCCATTGCCAAGAGAACGTAGGCTGTTGTTACCTAGTCTAGCCCATGCAACTGCAGTCAAAATCAACATGGTTGACTCAATATAAAAGCAAAATACTGCAGGTATAATAAAATCCCAAGAAGAATCATATCGGACTCAAAACGTTAACCCTGTTGCTCTCTCCACAGATACTGTCAGACCTTCTGAGTTTTTCCAATATTTTCTGTTTTTATTTAAGTAGTATAAAGGGTTAATGTTAAATATGCAACTGTATAGTCTACACCATCAGTGATGTAAGATCACCTGACAACAGAGCATGGGGAGAGATAATTCTATCTAGAGCCTCGTGCTGAGCCTTTACTGTACATAGTTAGCATATTGTTCAATAAAGATTACCAATAACCTCACCTCCAGCAATATCTGTAAGTTCAGGCCATGAACACCCTGTCTAAAACCCACAACAATGATAACGGAGACCCTTAACCATCTTCTGAAATGGCTGGACAAGCTACTCAGTTCTGTAATCTAGTAACAAGTGCTGGCCATGCCAATAGGTCCCAAACCCCAAAAATGAATGTTTTTAAAAAGTGATTAAGGAAAAGGATCTGTTAGGATTTTTGAGGGATGTGTGTTGGTCAGAACATTGAAAGAGCACTCTGCTCGCCTTCAGATAGCACCATGGGATCTCCATAAGCTTTCACCCTTGGTCTGAGGTTGGTTAGCTGATGTCAGAGAGGGTGACATAATAAACTTCAGTCATTGCACCAGAATAGGGTTAAATTGGCCAGAATTCCTCTTCAGTCTATTGAGAAAGTGCACCTATGGACTAAGGACAAGATTGGGTTCAGATGCTTCCCGACTGTCAAGTAATCCAACGGCCACTTGGACAGGCTGCCCAGTGCCTATGAAACCATTGCCCAGCAAGAAATAAATGTCACCTTTCTGAATGTTGGATATTATTATATTCACATTGGCCTCAGTTTCACTGGTGAATATTGGCCAGGACAGCAGGAGAACTCTATACAAATTCCACAAAATCACCAAAAGTAGAATCTTAATGGCACAGAAGGAGGCCACTTGGCCCATCGTGTTTGCACCAGCTCTCCAAATGAGCATTATGACCTAGTGCCATTGCCCTGCCTTTTCCCCATGCCCCTGCACATTGTTTCTATTCAAATAATCATCTAATGTCCTTTTGAATGCCTCGATTGAACCTGCCCCCACCACACTTCCAGGCAGTGCATTCGAGACCTGAATCACTCATTGTATGAATAAGTTTTTCTCACATCACATTTGCTTCTTTTAAACACTTTAAACCTGTGCCCTCACATTCTCAATCCTTTTACGATTGGAAACAGCTTCTCCCTATCACGGGATCCTTTTAGGTCCACCTGCAGGTAACTGTACCAAGGAGATGGCATCTCTAGCAATGCAGCACCCTCTCAGTACTGAACTGAACTGTCATCATAGTTTGTGTTCGAGTTCCAGAGTTGGGATTGAATCTGCAATTTTTTGGAGTCTGAAGTAAAATAGAGACTACTGAGCCAAGGCCAGCTGAGTCATTGGGATTGTCCATCTGTGCACCATTCCGCCTTCAAGAACCTTGCCACTGAACCAAAAAAAAAAAGAATTGTTGCCAGGAGACATGCTTTGTAATGAGGAGTGTAGAAAATGTACCAGTGTTACATCAGAGACTAGTTAATTTGCTCAAACTTAAACTGTTCAATAAGCATTAATTGAAAGATGAATGAACACTGAGGGCAGAATCCTCAGGTCGGCGAGCGGGGGTGGGCCCCACTCACTGACGCATAAAAAGATGCATCACGACATCACCGCGTGTCGTTCTGGTCCTCAGTTTGGCGGGCACACAGTGGAATCGGCTGCGCGTCCGCCAAACTGTCGAGGGCTATTAAGGCCATTCAAGTACTAATTAAAATAATTAACTGAGCTGCCCGTCCAACCTGAAGGTCAGTGGGTGGGGGGGGTGGGGGGGGGCGCGCAGGAGAAGAGCCAAGGCGGCCTTCGCGTTCATTTACCATGAAACCTCATCCACAGGCGGGATGAGACTTCGTGAAAGGTTTATAAATTAAGTAATTCTTTTTGATGAAAGTTCATTGACATGTCCCTGCTCATGTGACACTGTCTCATGGAGGGAATGTCTTAAAATGTTTCTTTTTCTTTATTAAAACTTTTAAAAATAACACTAATCTCCCTGAGGCAGCTCTGTGCTCTTTCGTACACTTCCCGGTGCGCGTCATGCTGAGCGGGCCTTAATTGGCCCGCCCACGCAAAATGGCGGCGCGCAGCCAATCCCGGGCGGCGATCGGCCACGCCCACTCTCCTGCCCAACATCCCCCGACGGGGAGAAAATTCTCCTCCTAGTTACTAAAAACAATATGCAGGTAAATTCAGTGTCCTCCCGGTTCTGTTTTGGCACAAATAAGTCATAACTATCCTCACACACCAAAGAAATGTTGTTTCAATATTTTAGCTAAGAGCCATTAGACATTGTGGTGGAGAAACATGTTGGTGTCCTAAGGGGAAAGAAATTGAAAAATGCTTCTGTTACCAATGGCGATGGGAGGAGGCTCATGTGGGGAGTAAGCATTCTATAAACCAGTTGGGTCGAATGGCCAGTTTCTGTGCTGTACATTTCGTGTAACCCATCCCTCTTCTGGTGCTGAGGTGCAACTAATGGACTTTGTGGTTAGGAGCCATCTATTGAGAACTTTTGAGTCTTGCTTGGGGTTTCAGACTATATGTTGAGAGCAACTAGAGAGAAATGTGAACAGCAAATTGGCAGACAGCCAGCCCAAACTAAGCTGCCTGTAGGCCATATTTTTAGGACCAGGTGGCTCTCAAACTGGTATCTGTGCACCAGTGGGCATTTTCAGCGCCAGCCTTAAGGGTGGGCAACCTTAACTGGCTGACATTCAGCGTGTCGTGCACAAGAGGAAGCAAGTGAGTAACTGCTACAGAATTGCTTTTTCCCACGCAGCAACTCCGATGCTCCTGCTCTCTCTCCACATGCCTCTTGCCTCCCTGCACCCCTTCCCTTTCTGTGCTCCTGTTCTCTCCATACCTCTGCTGCCCCCCAGGATCCTGCTTTCCCTGGGCTCCTGCCAAGTTTGGATAGGCCCTGCTGTAAGAAATAGGCAAACCTTGATTTCTTTAAGTAATTTCTTGTTTTCTTAAAAGCATTATTAAACCATTCTGCTCATGCTGCACTTTCATATTATGAGTATGATATAGTATTATAATTTAGCTGGCGGTGTGTGCGTGATGTGTCTGTGATTACTAATTCATTTGAAAAGTGGTCCTTCAATCAATAAGGTTTGAGAACCTCTGATTCAGGGGTTAGGGTAGGATTTCAATAGAATCCCTTTCCTGCGGTAACTGGCTCCATCATGTTGCTTTTCCCAAATTTTTTACTTTTCTTGCTAAATCTTATTTTCTTCACATGGTTAAACTTATTGTGTGTTGGCTTAAAACATTCATTAAACCAGTTGTGGGACTGAATGTTCATTCTTGATCATATATCAAGGCACATGAAAAGATGGTCAAGCCAATCAAACGGTCCCTTCCAGACAACTCTTCAACCTTTGAACTCATCACTAACTCCCTTACTGTGCTATCTCCTCTGGGAAGGGCGGTTGCAGCTATACCTAGGAACAGGAGAAGGCCATTCCCCTTCTCCAGCCTGTCCTGCCATTCAGTGAACATGGGTAACCTACGTCCTAACTCCAATTGCCAGTGCCGTTGTTGTAGAAAACATTTCTTTGTTTCTATTGCTGTATTACCACAAGTTCTTGAATTGACAAACAGAGTGAAATCTAATCTTACAGATCGTTTTAGGATCCCAACACTCTAGTTTCAAAGCCTATGCTTGGCGACTGTTTAATAAAAACGTGTCAAAAGCACATTTTCACATTTTGCAGACAACATAAGCATTCAGTGAAAGCATTTTCTCTGCATACTGAAGATCAGAGAAGTTAGAATCCTAGTATACTGGCCAATATTGCTGCCTCAACCCATACCTCCAAATCAGATTGACTGACCATGGCTGTTTGTGAGATCTTGCAGTGTGCACATTGGCTGCTATGTCTCCCACACAGCAACAACACTTCAAAAAGAAATTAATTGATTTTTGAAGCACATGGGAATGTTCTGAGAACATTAGGTTCCATATAATTCAATCTCGATCACTTTCTCATGTCCCTCGCTTTCAAATTCACTCCCAGGTTCCAATTCTTTACACGGAACAACTTCTTTCTGGCATTTTATTCCAAATTCTGCCTGTTTTAAAAGGAATTCAATTTACTGTCTTATATTTTCAAGCTTTCTTTTCAGTTTATTCTCCTTCCTCTTGATGGTACATCCAGGTTTATCTTAGCCACAGACTTGGGAGGGAAAGAAAGCAAGATTTGCATTTATATAGCACCTTTGAGAACCTCAGGAGGCCGCAAAGCAGTTCACAGCCAATGAAGTACTTTTGCAGTGTGGTCACTGTTGTCATACAGGAAATGCAGTTTGTCAATTTGTGTAAAGCAAACTCCCGCATGCATCATACGATAATGACTAAATAATCTGTTTTTCTGAAGTTGAGGAATTTGACCAGGGTACCAAGGAGATCTCCCATGCTTTCCTTCAAAATAGTGCCTTAGGAGCTTTTGTATCTACTTGAGAGGGTAAATGGAGCCTTAGTTTCATATCTCATCCAGGAGATGGCATCTCCAACAATGCAGCATCTATTCAGCACTGCACTTTCAGCCTTGATTCTTGTTCTCAGGTTCTGGAGGAGGAGTTGAAATCAGAACCTTGAAACTCAAAAACAGGAGTGCTACCCCACTGAACCATAGCTGATGCTTGGCACTGCTCAGTTATCATCATTGTGGGTCTTAAAGCAGACTGTTCATGATCTGGTCTTACAGATACTGCTGGAGGCAAGGCTATTGGTAAACACTAACTTTTTTATGGAACATTATACTAACTAAACCCAATATAGATTCAGCATGAGGCTCTACGTAGAATTATCTTTCTCTTGGGACAGTGATGGCTTTGTGGTATTGTTGCTGGACTAGTAATCCTGAAACCCAGAGTAATGCTCTGGGGACCTGGATTTGAATCCTGCCATGGCAGATGATGGAATTTGAATTCAATAAACATCTTGAATTATAAGTCTAATGATGACCATGAAACTTAGTGTTGATTGTTGTAAAAACCCATCTGGTTCATTAATGTCCTTCAGGGAAGGAAATTTGTTGTCTTTACCTGGTCTGGCCCACATGTGGCTCCAGATGCAGAGCAATGTGCTTGATTCCTAAATGCCCCTTGAACAAGGGCAATTAGGGATGGGCAATATTCCGTGGTCATGGAAGATGCTATATAAATTCAAGCCTTCCTGTAATCTCCCTATTGGAGAGTTTAATTATTCTGAATGTAGTAAGTGGGTGGAAAGTAAAAGCCAGGAAGAAAAGAGATTATATTTATTAACCCAAAAACATAGTAACTAACTTTTGCAACCTACGTAATCAATCCTACTCTTGGGTGCTCTCAGGGTGAAGCTAATATTGCCCCATGTTTGAATAATGGAGAAATTGGAATACTTTCTCAACAAAAAAACATTATGCCTTTTAAAAAAGTTTTCTTATCCAAATGATTAATCAAGAGAAAGTCCTCATTAATGTTTTAGTTTGAGAATGATGAGGTTTCATTCTTTTGCTCACAGCCATGTGATTCTTTGATTTCTTAATTTCAGCAAAGATAACGAGAATTTCTTTACAACCCACATCCCCCTCCTGCACAGCCAGATTTGATTATATTCCTTATTATTTCACTTCTCTCGTCTCAAGGTTGCGATTAGACAAGAACTGGCTACCTTCTGCCGAACATCTGCCGGCACGTTGCATTGGATAGTAGGGAGCTTACTTTTTCCAAATTTTTCTTTTCCCCGTTTCCTTAGTGGTCACTGAGACCGGTTGCAGCTCCCAAATAGTTAGCTCTGCTCCTGCCTGGTGAGTCATCTTCCATCTGTGTCTTGTCACTGCCCTCTGACTACTTGCAACTCAGCGGCCTCCACACAGGTTCAAGCCCACACAGGGCTTGACGGTTTTGCAGACGGTTTAATGTTATCCAAAAGGGGAGGGGCCAGATGGTCCCCAAAGGGGCAGTGCCAGGTGGTCATCGATGGAGGCAAATGGTCTCTATTACACTGATTGTAGAATCATACAGAATAGAAGGAGGCCATTCAGCTCATGATTCACATGCCAACACTTTGAAAGAGTTATTCAATTAATCCTGCTCCCCTGCTCTTTCCCCAAGGCCCTGCAATATTTTTTGCCTTATCCAATTCCTTCTTCAGAGTTAACGTTGAATTTGCTTCCACCACTCATTCAGGTAGCATATTCCAGGCCATAATACCTCATTGCTCTTTTCTTTTAAATTCTCCTAATATTCATCTTGATTTTTTACCAATTGCCTCCAGTCTGTCCTTTGGTTACTAACCCTCCTGCCAATGGAAACAGTTTCATTTTATTTTATTACCTGTCATGATTCCGAACAGCTGAGATGTTGTTTGATGAGTCAGCAAATTTTCAACAGGTCTCAGACAGTATGGTGCATAGTATTTCTCAAAGTTAGACGGGGCGGGAGTGGTGGGGGTTGGAGAGTGTTGCAGGGGAGGACCAGTTTCCAGTCAGGCCTGGAACAGACAGGCAGAAACTCAATTTATATACCGCGGAAAGAGGAATGTGGAAGTCTCCTACTTAACTTACTGGCCATCAAGTAAATGCCAGGAAACCTGGCATCAAATGTATAGCCTACATATTAGGAGGAAAGCCATATAAAGGGCTGTTTTCCATAAGTGTTGGACCATCTTAGAGCAGTGTTAGATGTTTACTTCTACAGTTGATGTCTTGGCTCTCGTCAGCTCTTACTACCTGTTGTTAACTTAATTTTAAACATCTGTCATTGATGGGTTTCCAAATGAGAATTCCCCTATTGGACATTTTTGGATGAAGTGATGGACAAGAGTGACATAAATAGGTAAGTCTGTAACCCCCCCACCACCCAACGTTAACTCAGTCACAATGAAAGCAAAACTCTGCAGATGCTGGAAATTTGCAATAAAAACAGACAGTGCTGGTAATATTCAGCAGGTCTGGCAGCATCTGTGGAAAGAGAAACGGGGTTAATGCTTTGAGTCAGATATGACTCTTCTTCAATTTCCCATTTTGGGACCATTTGTCTCCGTCGGTGACCACTTGGCTCTGTCCCTTTGGGGATCATCAACCTCCTCCCTTTTCAGAGAGCATTAAACTGTCTGCAAAGGGTTTGCCCAGTGTGGGCTTGGAACTGTGTGGAGGCCGCTAAGTTGTGAGTTGCCAGAGGGCAGTGACAAGATGCAGATGGAAGATGACTCACCAGACAGGAGCAGAGCTACTAATTTTGGGAAAATGTTAGGAATGACACCTAAAATTAGCAAAAGTGGCATACTTGCAAATCCATCTGAACATATGAAGTAGTGGCTATTTTTATTTTAAGAGTGAGCTGCATTGAAATAGAGTTCCATTTTAAGCCCAAGTGAGTATGTTAATGAGTGACACTCGGCATGATTTGAAGAAAGAGCTGACAGTAATGAATATATTCAGTGCATTTGCTGGGTGAACATATGAACATGCGAACAAGGAGCAGGAGTAGGCCATTCAGCCCCTTGAGCCTGCTCCGTCATTTAATAAGAACATGGCTGATCTGATAGTATTCTGAAATCTGCATCCCACCGACCCCCAATAACCTTTCTCCTCCTTGCTTAACAAGAATCTATCCACTTCTGCTTTAAAAATATTCAAGGTTTCTGCTTCCACTACCTTTTCAGGGAGAGAGTTCTAAAGACTCATGACCCTCTGAGTGAAAAGAAATTGCCCTCAACTCCGATTTAAATGGGCAACCCCTTATTTTAAAACAGTGACTCCTGGTTCTAGATTCTCCCACAAGAGGAAACATTCTCTCCACATCCATCCTGTCAAGACCCCTCAGGAACTTAAATGTTTCAATCAAGTTACCTCTTACTCTTCTAAACTCCAGTGGATACAAGCCTAGTCTGTCCAACCTTTCCCAATAAGGCAACCCACCCATTCCAGGTATTAGTCTGGTAAACCTTCACTGAACTGCTTCCAACGCATTTACATCCTTCCTTAAATAAGCTGTCTGATACTCTACACAATACTCCAAATGTAGTCTCACTAGTGCCCTGTATGACTGAAGCATAACTTCCCTACTTGTGTATTCAAGCCCCCTCACAATAAATAATAACATTCTATTAGCTTTCTTAATTAGTTGCTGTATCTGCATACTGACCTTTTGTGATTCCTGCGCTAGTGCACCCAGATCCCTCTGCACCTAAGAGCTCTGCAATCTCTCACCATTTAGATAATATGCTTCTCTTTTATTCTCCCTTCCAAAATTGACAATTTTACATTTTCGTACATTATTCTCCATTTGTCAGATCTTTGCTCACTCACTTAACCTATCTATATCTTTCAGTAACCTCTTATATTCACTTCACAACTTACTTTCCTACCTATCTTTGTGTCATCAGCAAATTTGGCAACCATCCCGTCCATCTCTTCATCCAAGTCATTTATATAAATTGTAAACAGTTAAGGTTCCAGCACTGGTCCCTGTGGCACACCACTCGATACATCTTGGCAACCTGAAAAAGATTCATTTATGCCTACTTTCTGCTTCTTGTTACCCAGCCAATCATCTATCCATGCCAGTATGTTAACTGCTATACTATGATTTTTTATTTTCCACAATAACCTTTGATGCGGCACTTTATCAAATGCCTTATGGAACTCTAAGTACAGTACATCCACCTTTATCCACAGCCTCTAGCCAAACTGTTCCAGTACAGCTACAACACTGGGACCTACCCGGCTATGTGGAAAATTGCTGAGGTATGTCCTGTACACAAAAAGCAGGATAAATCCATCCTGGTCAATTACCGTCCATTAGTCTACGCTCCATCATCAGTAAAGTAATGGAAGGAGTCATCAACAGTGCTATCAAGTGATCCTTGCTTAGCAATAAGCTGCTCACTGACACCCAGTTTGGGTTCCACCAGGGCCACTCAGCTCCTGACCTCATTACAGCCTTGGTTCAAACATGGACAAAAGAGCTGAGCTCGCGAGGTGAGGTGTGAGTGACTGCTCTTGACATCAAGGCTGCCTTTGACCAAGTGTGGCATGAAGGAGCCCAAGCAAAACTGGATTCAATGGCAATCAGGGGGAAAACTCTCCACTGGTTGGAGTCATACCTAGCACAAAGGAAGATGGCTGTGGTTGTTGGAGGTCAGTCATCTCAGTTCCAGGACATCGCTGCAGGAGTTCCTCAGGGTAGTGTCCTCGGCCCAACCATCTTCAACTGCTTCATCGATGACCTTTCTTCCATCATAAGGTCAGAATGTGCGTGTTCACTGATGATTGCACAATGTTCAGCACCATTCATGACTCCTCAGATACTGAAGCAGTCCATGCCCAAATGCAGTAAGACCTGGACAACATCCAGGCTTGGGCTGACAAATAGCAAGTAATATTTGCACCACATAAGTGCCAGGCAATGACCATCTCCAACAAGACAGAATCTAACCATTGTCCCTTGATGTTCAATGGCATTACCATCACTGAATCCCCCACTATCGACATCCTGGGGGTTACCATTAACCAGAAACTGAACGGGATGAGCCATATAAACACTATGGCTACAAGAGCAGGTCACAGGCTAGGAATCCTGCAACTGGTAATTCACCTGCTGGCTCCCCAAAGTCTGCCCACCAGCTACAAGGCACAAGTCAGGAGTGTGATGGAATAGTCCCCACTTCCCTGGATGAGTGCTGGAAAATGGGATTAATGTCATCAGACCTTTGTTGATCAGTGTGGACATGAAGAGCTGAATGGCCTCCTTCTGTGCTGTAGACATCTTTGTCCTATCTTCTGACCTGCCACCTGTCTTTGCACAATTATCTGCTTTTTCTTTAAAGTTTGATACTACTATCTTTAACCTTTCTAGTTAACCACGGATGGTGTGTCCGTCCCTTGGACATTTTCTTACTTGTTGGAATGTATCTATTCTGTGCATTCTGAAATATCCCTTTAAATATTAGGCACTGCATCTCTATTGACCTCTCCCTTAACCTAATTTGCCAATTCACTTTAGCCAGTTCAGCTTTCGTGCCCTCATAATTGCCCTTATTTAGGTTTAAAAACATAGTCTTGGACCCACTCCTCCCTCCCTCAAACTGAATGTAAAATTCAATCATATTGTGGTCCCTGCTATCTAGGGGCACCTTCACTATGAGATCATTAATTACTCCCATCTGAAACTATCCCAAAATCGTGCCATGTACTCTTCATCTAGGCTACCTTTGCCCATCCGACTTTTCTAGTCTATATCTCAATTAAAATCTCCCATGATTGTCACCATGCCTTTCTGACAAGCTACAATTATTTCTTCCTTTATGCTCCACCCTACCATTTGTCATTACTATTAGGGGGCCTGTACACAACTCCCACAAGTGACTTCTTGCCTTTACCATTTCTCAACTCCACACAAACCCTTTCCTCATCCTAGTTTCCTGAACTTAGGTCATCCCTCTCTATTGTGCTAAAACCATCGTTAACTAACAGAGCTGCCCCTCCACCTTTTCCTCACTTTCTATCTTTCCTAATTATCCTATACCCTTAAATATTCAGGTCCTAACCCATATCCTCATGCAGCGATGTCTAAGTAATAGCTATCAAATCATATTTATTTATTTACTATGTGCGCTCTAAATTCATCTGTTTTGTTTTGAATTCTATGTGCATTCAGGTACAGAGCTTTTAGTTTTATCCTTTTATTCTTTTTATAAACTCTGCTTTTGTCTGTTGATTAACTGTGAGATTTGTACCCTCTATCCCTTCCTGTCTGTTTTTCATTTCCTTTTGTCTTGTCTCTGATCTTTGTTTTACCACATCTTCCCAAATGTGATCCCTTGACCCCACTATTTAGTTTAAAACCTTCTCTACTTCCCTAGTCATGCGGCTCGCTAGAACACCGGTCCCAGCACAGTTTGGATATAGACCGTCTCAACGGTACAGATCCCACTTTCCCCAATACTGATGCCATTGCCCCACGAACAAGAACCCACTTTTCCCTTTGAGCCACACATTCATCTCCCTAATCTGATTTGTCCTATGCCAATTTGCACGTGGCTCAGGTAATAATCCAGAGATTATGACCTGTGAGGATCTGCTTCTTAATTTGGTGCCTAGGTCCTCATATTGACTATGCAGAACCTCTTTCCTTGTCCTGCCTGCATCACTAGCACCTAGATGGACCACGACGGCTGGATCCTCCCCCTCCTATTGCAAATCCCTCTCCAGACCTGAGCAGATGTCTCAATCCCTGGCACCGGGCAGGCAACACAGTTGTTTGCACTCACGCTCTTTGATGCAGAGAATGGTTTCAATCCCTCTGACTGCAATATCCTCTACAACCACTACATTTCTTTTTGGTCCCCCTATTTGAAAGGCTTCCTGTGCCGGGCGCCATGGTCAGTTTGTTCATTCACCCTGCAGCCTCCACTCTCATCCAAACAAGCTGAAGAAACCTCAAGCCTGCTGGACAATTGCAAGGGCTGAGGTTCCTGCACTCCTGCCCTCTGAGTCTCCTTACCTGCCTCATGTGCAGTTACACTCTCCGGTCCCTGACCACTGATCAAGTCAGAAGACCCTGTCCTAAGGGGTGTCACTGATTCCTGTTACAAAGAATCCAGGTAACTTTTCCCCTCCCTGATGTATCGCAGTGTCTGTGGTTCAGCCTCCAGTTCATAAACTCTGAGCTGATGCTGCTCAAACTTCAAACACTTACTGCAGACGTATTTTCTCTGGATCAAACTGTCAACCAGAAGCTCCCACATGTTGCAGCTGTGACACATCACCTGTGCTGACATCTTTAATGTGTTCTATTTAAATATTTAATTATTTTATTCAATTATATATTTTACTTTAGTTTTTATATATTTTATTAACCTTACCACCAGTTGCTAGACTATTTTGAAACTTAGGAATAGAATAAACCTTAGTTACTTCCAGATATTTACCAAATAACTGCCTTCTTCCCCTGTAACAGAGTACGACCACTTGCTGAAGGCTGAGAAAGTTAGAAAGCAGAAAGCAAAAGAGCACCTCTTTCCCTTCCTCCCCTTACTCCCTTAATTACCCAACTCCCAGCACTCTATTCTAAATCACACTTCTTGCAGTAAACCTCGAGTGTGTGAGTTTAAAGTGATGAGATAGTTGCTATACTCTGGCTGCACAGATGAGGTCATTCATCCTCTATTTGCATTGGATGACCAACCTCTTCTGTGCAACATTGGCACTGGTCACCACTGCCACCAACTGCCATGCTAGATTGGTGATGCCGCTGCCTGTCCTGCAACCAGAACAGGGATAGGGGACATCATAGTGGGCCCCTCTACAGTGTCCAAATAGCATTCCAATGATGTGTCATTAAAACTGGGGGTTGTAGTCTTTTTGCCTTTCATGGACATCTTCCCTGCAGCAGTTGTGGGCTGGAAACACTGAGATGTGTGCACGCAGCTGGATTTTAAATATGGCGCCCGGCATATGAAGCGGCGAGGTGATGGCGTGGCGGGTGTATGACAACCCGCCTGCCATTGAAACAGCATGTTTCCTGGGAATGCAAAAGTCATGTGGCAGGTTTGGGGCGATACGGTGTGAAAACCTGCCATTGTGGGTTGTTTTACCCACCCGCTACCACACTTAGTGCAAATCTGGGACAATTCCACTCACTATGTTTTTTTTACACAGAAGTTACAGCACTGAAACAGTCTAACTGTCCATCCCAAAGTTTATTCTCCATGTACACCTCCTCCTACCCTACTTCAACTCATCCTATCGACATATCCTTCTCTTCCTCTCCCCCTTGCATGTTATCTGGCTGACATTTAAATGCATCTATCTTATTCGCCTCAACCACTACTTTTCTCTCCCACCGTTCTCCACCTGCCCAACAGCTTCTTCACAAACTTCCTCCATAAAACCAGCCACAGCTCTCTTGACTTCCTTGTTTCCTAGTTTGTGACTATTCCACCTACTTTCTTTAGCCAAATGCTAGTGAATACCATTATCCTTGCCTTTTCTTTGAGTGTTATCCTCACCCCTTTTTAAAAAGGTCTCTACCCTGTATAACTACCATTCTCATCTCTAGCCTCGCCTAGCTCTCTTGTGCTCTCTAAGGTCTAAGACTGTATTCTTGGATCCCCTCTTTTTCCTCATCTACATGTGCTTGCCTTTTGACAACCTCATGCGTGGATGGTATGGACTCAACACTCTCAGCTCCATGGTTGCATTGGCCTCCCCACCATGGATGGGCTGAAACCTCCTCCAACACAATGTTGGTCAGACTGAAGCCACTGGAACCCTCAAATACTAGACGTGGATTTTGGCTTGGAACCCGAAGACTGGAAGGAGAAGGGAAGGTGGGGAAAGAAATACATGAAGATACACAAAGACATCACAATGATTTTGACATAGTTGAGGCTACAGAAAAGGAGAAGAAAATGGAGAATGAAGAGAGGATGATCAGGAGCACTGAACAAAGTGTCAATGAAAATAAAGACAAAGATTGTGACCAGGTGAGGGATGAACCTTCTGGTTTACAATCAGATGGCAAACATTTGTATTTTTCTCCTCAGGAGTGCAAGAAACACGTAAAAAGATTTGACAGATATGGAAATAACATTCAGCTCCACCAATGTCTTTCTCTCCTTCAAAAAAACAACACACACACATGCATTTGGTGATTCCAAGCACCAGATGTTCCTAATGGCTTTAGGCTAAATCACTGCTTGATACATTCAGAATCTTGCATGGTAAGGCCTGGGCTCTGACGCTGATCAGGCGAGGGTTAGGGCTGTAACCGGTAATTAAACAACCAAGCCACCTGAACCTGTATAGCCTTGTGGTTGTTTATCAATGTTTTTCTCTTATAGAAAGTTAATATGCACTATACCCATTTGTTGCAATTTACATGCAACCCCTGTAGAATACAAATCATATGATTTGCATCCATCCATCACCCCCTAGAGCACCAGCAACATTTGTCTGGCTCCATTAACTCCTATTATACAAAGAATAGCGTTAACACGCTCTTCGAAGATCAACTCCAAGCATTACAGAATGCAAATGAGTTTTTGGGGTGGGGTGGTTTGGAATTATAAATTCCACAGACAGAATAATGATTAATTCAAGTGCTATAACTGTGATTCCAAGGACCACATGATTAAATAATTCATAAAAGAAAACTTATGAAAACAGTGACCTTCTTTGCTGTTTTTGGTTGTGGAAGGCAAGGATTTCTTTTTTTATATTTGTTCTTGGGATGTGAGTGTCGCTAGAAAGGCCAACATTTGTTGCCCATCCCTAATTGTCCATGAGAAGATGATGGTGAGCTGCCCTCTTAAACTGCTACTCTTCGGGTGGTGTAGGTACACCCACTGTGCTGTTAGGGAGGGAGTTCCAGGATTTTGACCCAGCGTCAGTGAAGGAATGGCGATATATTTCCAAGTCGGGATGGTGCGTGGCTTGGAGGGGAACTTGCAGGTGGTAGTGTTCCCATGCATCAGCTGCCCTTGAACTTCTAGATATTGCGGTTTTGGAAGGGGCTGCTGAAGGAGGCTTGGCGAATTGCAGCATCTTGCAGATGGTACACATTGCTGCCATAGTGCACTGATGGTAGAGGAAGTGAATGATTAAGGTAGTGGATGGGGTGTTGATCAAGCTGGCAGCTTTATCTTAGCTAGGATTGAGCCTCTTGACTGTTGCTGAAGATGCAAATATTCAGGAAAGAGGAAAGTATTCCATCACACTTCTGACTTGTGGCTTGTAGCTGGTGGACAGGCTTTAGGGAGTCAGGTGGTCATGAATGATATAAAATCTGATGAGAGGCCTTAGAAATTGAGGGATTTTGATGGGGTAAAAATAGAGAACAGTTACTTTTTGCTGACCAGCGAGTTGATAACCAGAGGAACAAGGGTGCCAAAAGAATAGAGGGAAATGGTTAGGAGAATCATTTTAATTTGATGGGGTGGGTCACAGCCATTCAGAAATGGTGGTGTTAGCAGAACCCATAATCATTTCCAAAAGGAAAGTGGATAAATATTTTGAAAAAGAAAACTCAAAAGAGGTCTAAGGGAAGGATGTCTGGATGGGTCCAGATAGTCAGCTCTTAAAAAAGCTGACACAGGCATTGTGCTCAAATACATTCTTGACGAGCTGTAATAGCATGATTCCCTTATTGTATAGGACATGTAGTTATTGTTCTTTGTGCCTTAATGCAACATTGATGTATTCTCTCTCTTTCTCTCTCTCTCCCTCTCTCTCTCTTTCTTCTTCACAACATCCATCCCCGCCCCCAACCCCACAATTCTCCCCCTTCCTTCACCTGCTAAAGGCATAACTGCTCTCTTGTCAAGTGGTCAGTCATCACCTGTGGGTGTCAGTAGGTTATGGAATGCCATCGCTAAACCGGATCCTGTTTGTATTTCCTTTCCCATAGACATCCTGAACAGGGGTCCTCTGTGTTTTTTTAAAAATTTTTGCCTCACCAGCTAAACCCAGAAGCCAAGGTACCAGCTGTAGGCCCATTACTTGGTTGAGATTACCTAACTTAGCCTGGGTACTCTGGCTTGTGTGGCTCAGGCACACTACATTGACTGAATGCAGCCTTCGGGATAGTCCTACACTATTTGCATTTCAAAGTCTTCGCTGCAGAAATATATCACAAGGCAGCTGAAACCGCTGATAGACAAAGTTTTGGTGTATTCCTTTGTTGTAGTAGGATAGTTATACATAGGCCTTTCAAAATATACCTCTGCACATCATCCAGGTAAAGGTCTATGTATAATAATAATGTTGTTTCTTGTAGGCAGCACTACAGCAACTTATATTTATGTATCACCTTTAATGTCATGAAGCGCGTTATAGCCATTCCCAGGAGCAAAATTAGACAAAAAGGTGATATTAGGATGGGTGGTCAAAAACTTGGTCAAAGGGATAGGTTTTAAGGAGCTTCTTGCAATGAGAAAGAAGGGCAGAGATGTGGAGATGTTTAGGAAGGAAATTCCAGGGCTTAGGACCTAGACAGCTGAAAGTCAGCGATGCTCATGAGGCCAGAGTTAGATGAGCTGAGGGTTGTAAGGCTGGAGGAGATGACTGAGGTAGGGAGGGACGGGATCAAGAGCACAGGGTGCTTGGGTTGAACCCAGCTTCTCAGAATCCAGGGGTGAAGGGCCAAGCAAAAGCTCCACTTTTATAAAATTAGAATGGAGCAGCGAAACTAACTAAGAACATGCATTATATATAGAGCACATGTTACACCCCCAGGGCATCACAAAGCCACTTCACAACCTTGAAGTACAGCCACCGCCGCAGGCAAATGTGGTAGCCATTTTTGTGCACAGCAAGATACCACGGACAACAAAGTAACAAATGGGCTGTTAATGAAAACAGAAAATGCTGGAAATACCCAGCAGGTTTGGCAGCATCTGTGGAAAGAGAAACAGAGGTAACGTTTCATGTCAAGGACCTTTCTCCAGAATGAGCTGTTAACCTGTTCACTGGTGCTGATTAAAGGATGAATGTTGGACAGAACTTGCTGCTTTCCTTTGAAGAAAGCTATGGGTATTTTTTTTCAAATATTAATCAGACTAACAGGGATCTTGATTTCATATTGCATTAAAAAAAAACAGCATCTCCAACAGTGCATCTATTCTCCAGTCAGTTATGCTGCTACCTGAGATTGCAAACTCAGTGCCAATTCACACACTGAACGCATCTGCTCTTATTCTTGATTTTGTTTTTATTTTGCAATATTGTATCTGAGCATGGCATGAGAGGAATTACATTGGGAAATCTCTCACTGTGGCTGAACTTCTTTTATAATTTTACTCCCATCATAAATAGTATGTTATTGAGTATGCTGAGCAGTGAGAATATTCCTTAATCAACCCAGGAATTTTATTTTAATGTCAAGAGAGAGTAAAATACAAAACTGGGTTTGAGTACTTGAATCATCCATCTGTCAGCACACCAAATACCTTTTCCAATGCTTTTGTTTCTCAGTCATCTAAGATGTTGATGATTTATCACCTAAAATTATATATCATAAATGTTTAAAGGAGGCAAGGGGGACTATCCAACACCATAAAGCTGCCAGTACCTCAAGCCTCTATCAGAGGACTTTGGGATGGCTGGTGTGAGATATAGAAACACTGCAAGATTGTGATATTAATGTTCAGGGATGTTGAATGGAAGAAGAAGAAGAATTTTATTTGTACCAAACTTGACCAGTGAGTGTTCGTAAACTGACTTGCAATACTACCAGATCAAGGCATGTTCTGCTTTTATTCCACTTATCCAGATGGCCTCTAAACACAGGTGCAGTTTTTGCTTGTGTGGCAAGCCTCTTCGTGGAATGGAATATGATGTGTTTTCATGTGGAAGGAATGCCCCATCTGAGCGCAATTCATCATCTACTATTCACATCTCTCTCAGTTTTAAAAGTCTACAATTCTGGATACCCTCATGAGCAAACGTTTTCATTTGTGTGCCCTGTGTCAGCATTGACAAACCAAATACTCCATAGGCTAGAAACAAGCCGGGTTCATTAACACTGCTCAATCGTGTGGGAGGATGTGGATCATTGGGCAAAGACTTGAGGGGAGATGTAGAGTAAATGGTTAACTTCAGAGGTATCTAATGCTGATGTAATAATGATGTAATAACACATGACTGAGTAACAGAGATCTGGAGGGAGGAGGCATTCCAACCTCATGTTGCGTTCCCAATATGTATATAGAAGCTGCAAATAAACAGTAACAGTTTTAACAAACTACAATTTCAAGCTGCTTGCTTTGGGAGAATAGAAAAATCCCCAGGAACCCCATCTAGACACCGACCACACCGCAAAACAAATAGTGTGCTACTAGAGGCCTCACTGGAACTGATTGGCACCGCATGCTCCTTCTCCAGGGCTACCAAGGTATAGGCAAGGTCATGGAAGGGAGGCAGGGAGCCAACCCACCCCCTCTCCCTTCCCTCTGTGGACCATGCCCACCCTGGACTCATGAATGGACTTTTATGCCAGCTATGGGAGCAGACCCACAAGAAAGTGTTCTGACTCACATAGACTTTGCTCACACTCAATGGCCAAAGGTCAGGAACTTTGGGTTGACATGGAATGAAAAATCGAGCAAAAGCCCTTGATGACATCGTAGGACCTGCATGTGGCCATGAGACAGGACCCCAGGAGAAGGGCGCAGTTGAAAAGGTGGTGAAGCTGAGATGATTGGGATCATGACCTTATTTCCTGTTGGATGTGGTTGGGGAAGCAAAGAGATAAAAAAATCCTTTTTCTGTTTTCATTCATTATAAACTTAGCCAGAGCTAATTCCATGATCAAAAAACCTAGAGCAGACCTGATAAAGCCCTGCATCAACTATTCCTTAACTACCTAAGAGAACACATTTCTTCAGAGCTATCACATCACTCTCAATCTTTGTACTTTGTTTTTCCAGTCATTGGAGAAAAATTCAAACATGTTTTTTTTCTCATCCATAGATTTTCTTTGAAGTTTTTATTTGCTTTCTTTCAAGAATCAGCATGTCCAAAGTTTGTTTCTTGGAGTTTTATTTGCAAAAGTTTGTTATTTTTAATCCCCAACAATTAAATAATGAATACAATTCCCAGTCTCCTGCCTCTGACATTCTTGAAAAGATAGATTGTGGCCTCTGTAGAGATTTCAGATAGATAGAATGGGAGCAGCACATCTAAAAGCCATGGAGAATTCTACTTGTTGTTACATAACCAGTTACGTTACAATCTAAACCATGGTTTGAAATTTTTCAAGTAGCATTCTTTATTACAAGCTCTCTGCTCTCCTCTAGGCTTCAGAACAAGTGCAATTTCCTGATATCTGAAGACACTAGCAGGAATGATGGAATGCTGGACAGTGATGCAAGTCATTAAAAGTTAGAACCTCAGCTAAAATTACAAGACCGGAGAAGTGGGTCAGTGTAAAATTGCCTGGTGGCTGCTCTGGTGCTCTTTGATCATTCTGTTTATAATGACTGGCACTGTGTATGGTCAGGTTAAGTCAGACAGTTGACAGTCTGCTGGATAATGATGCTAGACTTGATGTGTGATTAATATTCCATATGGCATCCACTCAGCATCAAGTCTGTGCAGCAGAGTAGGATCTTTAAGGCGGCTGAGTTTCATTTTCTTTTCATTACCCTATCGCTTTTCTTGTAAACTCTGCTCTGCGGTTGTATTCGATGGTGAATGATAAAAGAGTTTCTGCTGCTTTGTCTGAGAATGAATTTGAAAGCCTAACCTCCTTCTTTCAATAAGCACAAGCTGCCAATCAGTATGAAAACCTCTCCGAGTTGGCCACATAGTGAAGTCCAGATCCTTGCAAAGTGAGAGTCAGGACCCAGTAGATCTCCTATGATGTTTCTCACCGGTTACTCAGTGCTGGTTACATTAAAGGGCAAAATAGGTCCTGGGTAGTGGGTTTGGCTGCGAATGAGGGAGGCTGGTAAAATTGTGCAGAGTCACGTCAAGAACCTGATGCAGTTGCATCCAGCAGTGGGACTGGGTGTAGAGCTCCAAGGAAGGGGGGGTGGGGGTTTGCATATTTAAAGGCCATTTCAGAGAGCGGTTGGCATTTTGCGCAAGGCCGTGCAGCTCCAATGCCATGGCGGAAGGCTGCCGCCTTCATGGAGGCATCCAGGAAGGCCATTGGAGCTAGAGGCTCCATGATCCTAAGAGAGGGACGAGGACAGAGAAGGCAGCCCCCATGCCCCCAGTGATCTTCTGGAGACATTTCCCCTCCAACCCTCAGCCCCTTGAATTTCTTTTTTTTCTTGACTATCTCCTGATGGCTTTGCTGAGGCTTCAGACTGCTGGCCCTCTGGTTAGACCAGCAGCATTGGGACCCCACCCAACATCCTTAATTAGACCTTGGTCTGCAGGCCACCAATTAGGAGGCAACCGGTGGTAAAATTGCCAGTAAGCCGGTAAGTGTGTGCTTTGGACTGACTTTTTACTGCAAAGTTGGTGTTGGCAAAACCGCAGTCAAATTAAGGCCAAGGTTTCATCGGACCATAAGAAATAGCAACAGGCCATAATGCCTCTTCAAGCCTTCTTCACTATTCAATAATGTTATGGCTTATGTACCTCAACTCCACTTTTCCCACCATATCCCCATATTTCTTGTCTTCCTTGATGCCCAAAGATCTTTCAATCATAGTCTTGAATATACTCTTCAGCTGAGCATCCACAGCCTTTTGGGGTAGAGAATTCCAAACGTTCAAAACCTTCTGAGTGAAGAACTTTCTCTTCATCTCAGTTCTAAATAGACGAACCCTTACCTGAGACTGTGACTCCGTGTTCTAGAATCTCCAGCTAGGGGAGATATTGGATTAAACTTTATACCAATATTTAAGAAGAGTACAAGGGATAGGCCAGAAAATTATAGGCCAGTCAGTCTGACTTTGGTGTTGGGCAAATTATTGGAATCAATTCTGAGAGACACGATAAACTGTCACTTAGAAAGGAACAGGTTGATCAGGGAGAGTCAGCATGGCTTTGTTTGGGGAAGATTGTGTCTTACTAACTTAATAGAATATTTGAGGAATTAACAAGGAAGATTGGTGAGGGTAGTGTAATGGATATTGTCTACATGGATTTTAGTAAAGCATTTGACAAGGCCCCACATGGCAGACTGGTCAAAAAAGTGAAATCCCATGGGATACAGGGGAAGGTAGCAAGTTGGATGCAAAATTACCACAGTAACAGGAAACAAAGGGCAATGGCCGATGGATGTTTTTGCAAATGGAAAGCGGTTCCCAATGGTGTTCCATAGGGCTCAGTGTTGGGACTCTTGCTGTTTGCCGTATACATTAATGATTTAGACTTAAATGTGGGAGGCAGGATTGAGAAATTTGCAGATGACACAAAAAATGGCCATGTAGTTGATAGTGAAGGGGATAGCTGTTGACTCCAGAACGATCTCAATGGTTTGGTTGAGTGGTTGGAAAGTGGCAAATGGAATCCAGTCTGGAAAAATGTGAGGTAATGCATTTGGGGAGGGCAAACAAAGCAAGGGAATACTCAATAAATGGGAGGATATTGAAGGCGCTGAGGAAGTGATAGACCTTGCGATGCATGTCCACAGGTCCCTGAAGATGGCAGGACAGGTGGATAAGGTGGTAAATAAAGCATTTGGAATGCTTTCCTTTATTGGGCGAGGTATTGAATACAAAAGCAGGAATGTAATGATGGAAATGAATAAAATGCTGGTTAGGCCACAGCTGGAATTTTATGTACAATTCTAGTCACCACATTACAGGAAGGACATAATTTTTCTGGAGATTGTGCAGAGGAGATTTATAAGAATGTTACCAGGGCTTGAAAATTGCAGCTATGAGGAGAGACTGGATAGGCTGGGGTTGTTTTCCTTAGAACAGAAGAGGTTGAAGGGTGACCTAATTGAGGTGTACAAAGTTATAAGGGGCCAAGACAGAGTAGACAGTAAAGACTTGTTTCCCCTAGCTGAGGGGTCAGTTACCAGGGGGCAGAGATTTAAGTTAATTGGTAGAAGGATTAGAAGAGACATGAGAACAAAGAGCAAAGAACAAAGAAAAGTACAGCACAGGAAAAGGCCCTTCGGCCCTCCAAGCCTGCACCGATCATATTGACCGTCAACTAAAGCATTTTGCACTTTCGGGGTCTGTATCCCTCTATTCCCATCCTATTCTTGTATTTATCAAGCTGCCTCTTAAACACCACTATCGTACCTGCTTCCACTACCTCCTCTGACAGCGAATTCCAGACACTCATCACCCTCTGTGTAAAAAACTTGCCCTGCACATCTCCTCTACAGTTTTCTCCTCTCACCTTAAACCTATGTCCGCTAGTAATTGACTCTTCCACTCTGGGAAAAAGCTTCTGACTATCTACTCTGTCCATGCCACTCCTAATTTTGTAAACCTCTATCAAGTCGCCCCTCAATCTCCGTCGCTCTAGTGAGAACAATCCGAGTTTCTCCAACCTCTCTTCATAGCCAATAACCTCCTGACCAGCATCCTGGTAAACCTCCTCTGCACCCTCTCCAATGCCTCCATATCCTTCTGGTAATGTGGCGACCAGAATTGCACACAATATTCCAAGTGTGGCCTAACCAAGGTTCTATACAGCTGCTGCATGACTTCCCAGCTTTTATACTCAATACCCCTGCCAATGAAGGCAAGCATGCCATATGCCTTCCTGACTACCTTATTCACCTGTGTTGCCACTTTCAGTGACCTGTGGACCTGTACACCCAGATCCCTCTGCCCATCAATGCACTTAAAGGTCTGCCATTTACTGTATAATTCCTGCCTTTATTAGACCTTCCAAAATGCACTACCTCGCATTTGTCTGGATTAAACTCCATCTGCCATTTCTCTGCCCAAGTTTCCAACCGATCTATATCCCGTTGTATCCTTTGACAATCCTCTTCACTATCTGCAACTCCTCCAACCTTAGAGTCATCTGCAAACTTACTAATTAGCCCAGTTACATTTTCCTCCAAATCATTTATGTATACTAGAAACAGCAAAGGTCCCAGCACTGATCCCTGCGGAACTCCACTAGTCACAGCTCTCTATACAGAAAAGCACTCTTCCACTGCTACCCTCTGTCTTCTATGACCAAGCCAATTCTGTATCCATCTTGTCAGCTCACCTCTGATCCCATGAGACTTTACCTTCTGTACCAGTCTGCCATGAAGGCCCTTGTCAAAGGCCTTACTGAAATCCATGTATATAACATCCACTGCCCTTCCACCATTGATCATCTTTGTCACTTCCTCGAAAAACTCAATCAAGTTAGTGAGACATGACCAGCCCTTCACAAAACCATGCTGCCTCTCACTAATACGCCCATTTGCTTCCAAATGGTAGTAAATCCTGCCTTGAAGAATCTTCTCCAATAATTTCCCTACCACTGACGTAAGGCTCACCGGCTTGTAATTTCCTGGATTATCCCTGCTACCCTTCTTAAACAATGGAACAACATTGGCCATTTTCCAGTCCCCTGGGACCTCACCCGTAGCCTGTGAGGATACAAAGATTTCTGTCAAGGCCCCAGCAATCTCTTCCCTTGCCTCCCTCAGTACTCTGGGGCAGATCCCATCTGGCCCTGGGGACTTATCCACCTTAATATTCTTCAAGAAGCCTAACACCTCCTCTTTTTTGTTCTCAACCTGATGCAGGCTATCTGCACACTCTTCCCTAGTCAAATTGACTGCTAAGTCTTTCTCTTTGGTGAATACTGATGAGAAGTATTCATTTAGTATCTCTCCCATTTCTTCTGGTTCCACACACAGATTCCCACCTCTGTCCCTGAGTGAGCCTACCCTTTACCCGGCTACCCTCTTGCTTTTTACATATGTGTAGAAGCCCTTGGGATTTTCCTTAATCCTGGTTGCCAGTGACTTTCCATGACCCCTTTTAGCCCTCCTAACTCCTTGCTTAAGTTTCTTCCTACTTTCTTTATATTCTCCACGGGCTTCATCTGTTCCCAGCCTTCTAGCCCTTACGAATGCTTCCCAGAGGGTGATGTGTGTCTGGAATTCACTGCATAAATCAATGGTTGAGGCTGAAACACCCTACTCATTTAAAAGGTACTTGGATCTGCATCTGAAGCACTGTAACCTGCAAGGCTATGGACCAGGCACTGGAAAGCGGGATTAAAAATGAGCGGCTAGTCTCTTTTTTTCTCTTTTTTTGGCCAGCATTGACATGATGGGCCAAATGGCCTCTTTCTGTGCTATAATTTTTCTGTGACTCTATAGGAATTAGCCTGTCAGCATCTATCCTGTCTCGCCCTTGAAACATTTGATACATTCCTGATAGTAACAGTGGTCCCGCTGCTGCCTAAGTGTGGCCATATTCCGTCATCCACCATTATCCACCATTACGTGACAAATTTACCAAAGCATTGTCTCACATGAGTAACTCAAAGGAGAAATTTAAAAAGTCCAATAGTATTGTTTTTTTAATTCTTTCATTGGATGTGGGTGTCACTTCCAAGGTCAGCATTTTTTGTCCATCCCAGATTACCCTTGAACTGAGTGACTGGCCAGGCCATTTCAGAGGGAAGTTAAGAGTCAACCACATTGCTGTGAGTCTGGAGTCATATGTAGGTCAGGCCAGGTAAGGACAGCAGATTTCCTTCCCTAAAGGGCATTAATGAGTCACTTTTACATCAATTGATGATAGCTTCATGATCACCATTACTGAGACCCAGCTTTCATTCCTGATTAATTGGATTAAAATCCCACCAGATGCAATGCAGTCCCATACCCGCAGATTGTTTGCTTGGGCCTCTGAATTACTAGCCCAGTGACATTGCCATTACACCACAGTCTTCTCCAATGTTATAAAGAGGCACACTTTGCAGATTGTAATACTTATGAGCAACCATTTTAGAAACTTTGCTTAAGATGCCAACTTAGTTATAAGTGCTCCCCAAAGCCTTTCATTCCCAATTATTGGTGTGTGTTTTTTCACACATTCCTCTAAAGGGGGTTTGCAGTATTTGCCTCTGTGCAAATATTTTGCTTCTTCCTTCCATCATCCTTCCACAGAACATTCTTCCTTCTCTAGATTTTTCACTCTACTCGTGTTACAAGATGGTGTAGCTCTGTACCAGCAGAGAGGTGTCTCAGTGTTGAATTGTCAATGATCAGTGTATGCGGCTTGGCTGATATGCAGCTGCAGTATCCAAGCTTGGAGTCAAGCTACTTACACATAACTCCCTTCAGTTACAAAAGAGACATTCATTGGCTCTGAAAATGGCTTAAACTGTGTAAAACACAGATTAAGGGAAACCTCTTTTTTACTTTTTCCATTAATGTCCCTTATTTGTAAATGTTCTGCTCATTAAGTGACATGAATTGTCATGGGACTTGTGTTTTGTACTTCCACAGGAGTCAGCTGAAAACTCACAAATTGCCTGAAGTTTTTCTACTATCCTTGTGGCAATCATAAGCTAATACTGGACCCACAACCACAAGTGGAAACATCTTTATCCTATCAAATCTGAAGAAAACAGCCTCAAACTGTTCAATATTTCAATTGGAGGGTACCAACAAGAGGAAAAAACATACTTGACCTCATCCCCACCAACCTGCCTACTACAGATGCATCCGTCCATGACAGTATCGGTAGGAGTGACCACTGCACAGTTCTTGTGGAGACGAAGCTCTGTCTTCACAATGAGGATACCCTTCATTGCATTGTGTGGCACTTCCACCGTGCTAAATAGGGTAGATTTTGAACAGATCCAGCAACTCAAGACTGAGCATCCATGAGGTGCTGTGGGCCATCAGCAGCAGAAGAACTGTACTCGAACACAATCTGTAACCTCATGGCCTGGCATATCCCCCAATCTACCATTACCATCAAGCCAGGGGATCAACCTGGTTCAATGAAGAGTGCAGGAGGGCATGCCAGAAGCAGCACCAGGCATAGATAAAAATGAGGTGTCAACCTGGTGAAGCTACAACACAAGACTACTTCTGTGCCAAACAACTTAAGCAGTAAGTGATAAACAGAGCTAAGCAATCCCACAATCAACAGATCAGACCTAAGCTCTGCAGTCCTGCCACATCCAGTCATGAATGGTGGAGGACAATTAGACAACCCATTGAGAGAGGAGGCTCCACAATTATCCCCATCCACAATGATGGAGGAGCCCAGCACAGCAGTGCGAAAGATAAGCCTGAAGTATTTGCAACAATCCAGCCAGAAGTGCCGAGTGGATGATCCATCCCGGCCACCTCTGGAGGTCCCCAACATCATAGATGCCAGTCTTCAGCCAGTTCGATGCATTCCATGTGATATCAAGAAATGGATGAAGGCACTGGATATTGCAAAGGCCATGGGCCCTGACAATATTCTGGCAATAGTACTGAAGACTTGAGCTCCACAACTTGCTGCGCCCCTAGCCAAGCTGTTCTAGTACAGCTACAACTCTGGCATCTACCCGGCTATGTGGAAAATAGCCCGGGTATGTCCTGTGCACAAAAAGAAGGACAAATCCAACCTGGCCAATTACCGCCCCAGCAGTCTCTCTATCATCAGTAAAGCGATGGAAGGGACCATCAACAGTGCTATCATGAGGCACTTGCTTAGCAATAACCTGCTCACTGACGCCCAGCCTCAATTCCGCCAGGGCCATTCAGTTCCTGATCTCATTGCAGCCTTGGTTCAAACATGGACAAAAGAGCTGAACTCCAGAGGTGAGCTGAAGGTGACTGCCCTTGACATCAAGGCAGAACTTGACCGAGTGTGGCATCAAGGAGCCCTAGCAAAACTGGAGTCAATGGGAATCAGGGGGAAAACTCTCCACTGGCTGGAGTGATGCCTAGCACAAAGGAGCATGGCTGTAGATGCACAGTGGCAGCAGTGTGTACCATCTACAAAATGCACTGCAGAAACTCACCAATGCTCCTTAGATATCACCTTCCAAATTCATGACCAGTACCATCCGCAAGGACAAGGGCAGCAGCCGCCACCACCTGGAAGTCCCCCTCCAAGCTACATACCATCCCGACTTGGAAATATATCGCCGTTCCTTCACTGTTGCTGGGTCAAATCCTGGAATCCCCTCCCTAACAGCGCTGTGGGTGTGCCTACACCTCAGGGACTGCAGTGGTTCAAGAAGACAACTTAGCACCACCTTCTCAAGGGCAATTAGGGATGGGCAATAAATGCTGGTCCAGCCAGCGACACCCCCATCCCATCAATGAATAAAAAAACCCGGCAATTCATTATTGTTATTATTAATGAAGATTTCGCTGATGATACAATGAATGAACAACAGAAATGACTACAATGGAATACAAACTATTGCTATCCTAATTGAAATTTGATTTAGACATTAAGGCAGACATGAGAGCGATTAAGGTGTAGTGGATCAATGCTAAGGGTCCACCCAAGTTCAGGAGATTCTGATGAGGAGACAGTATCAGGAGCATCTATAAATACCCAAAAACCTAGGACCTGATCATGCAGATAGCTGCCAAGTATCACTCTATAAGTTGAGGTTCTAACTTGTTAATTTATTCATATAATGTGGGTGTCACAGACAATAATTGTCATAAAAAACCAACTGGTTTACCGAGCTCCTTTAGGGAAGGAAACCTACCATCCTCACCTGGTCTGGCCTATATGTGACTCCAGATTGACAGCATTGTTTGACTCTGCCCTCTGAAATGGCCTAACAAGCCACACTGTTGTATTTAAGAAGATGGCTTTCTACTACCTTCTCAATGGCAATTAGGGATGGGCAATAAATGCTGACCTTCACATTACTTCTTTGGGTTTGCTGAATTTTGTTGTATACAGCTAATGGCCCTCTGGCCCACTCTGTCTATGTCTATGGTCTCAACATTTGACACTTCCACTGATCATTGTTTTGCAATCTCAGTAACTTCCCATGACCTTGTGACAAAAATTAGCAGGTATCTAAATGACCGTACTCTCTGACATTGCTAAAGAACCAGAATCCTTCAGCCTATGCCCACCAGTTGTGCAACTTTGCGAGTTCGGCAGGTTTAAAGTCAAGTAAACTCTTTTGTTCTGTTCCATCAGAAAGGTGCAAAGTCATGAGGGGTCTAGACAGAGTAGAGAGAGAGAAAATGTTCCCTTTGGAAAGGTCGAAACCAAAGGACGCAGACTTCAACTGATTGGCAAAAGAACCAAAGGCAACATGAGGAAAATTGTAGCCATGGAGTGATTGGTTATGATCTGGACTACACTGTCTGAGGGTCAAGGAGGAAGATTCAATCGTGGTTTTTGGATAAGCACCTGAGGAGATAAAACTTTCAGGGAGAGGGCCAGTAAGTGGGATTAGCTAAATTGACCTTGCAGTGAGCCAGCACAAGCTTGACAGGCTGGATGGTTTCCTTCTGTGCTGCAGACATTTTATGATTCCAATGTAATCTATTCTGTCATAGAGTGGTTACAGCGCTGAAGGATGCCATTCAGAACATTGTGAATGTGCTGACTCTCTGCAAGGACAATTCACAAATTGACACTCCCCTGCCTTTTCCCCATAGTAAATGTGTTGAGATTGAGGTAAAGTCTTCCCCCTTTCCTCCCCGGTCACCCTGATCTCTGGGTGATATTGCAATTGTTGTGGAGGTTTGGGCATATTCTGTGCCTTATGGGGTGCATGCTAGGATTTGGATTGTAACTGCCTAGTCATTTCATGTAAGACTATTACAGCCAGCAGGCACAGGAGAGCTAGCAACCTAATCTTCAATGGTAGCAAGAAGGAGGAGAAAGGTGCAAAGCAATGAGAGTAATAATACTAATTATCTACACTACATTGTGATGAATGGTCATTGATTAAGTGCAGAAGCTGGAGCAGATTACAATGTAAGATGTGAAGAATTGATGTCTTAGCTGTTGAGCATGATGGGCAGATCAAACATAATCACTGACTTATCTTTGAGTCAATAACTTATCCTCATCCTTTGCTTGGTGTGTTGAATAGTAAAATTAATGAACTCATTATTGCTAAGGAAGGTAGATTTAATACAATTTGATAGCACATCAATATTGGAGCCTGACATTTGCAACACTACAGGAAATTGTAGTGGGCATGAACAGACCCACAACTATAGCCAGTTTAAAATAGAAATGGTGTCATTAACATTGTGATGAGGACCAGAATGAAATTGGGCAATGCATCAAGTGCCTGAGTGGGCACTCTAGCCCTTGACCATAAGGGCAGTTAGGAATACGCAAGAAATATTGGCTTTGCCAGCAATGCTCAAGTCTTGAGAATGAATAAAAACATTGGAGCCATTGAGATGAAGTTCACTGAAATATAAACCACTCTTGAAAAGTTCAGGATCTACAGAAGCAGTGAAGTTGTCTCTTCCATAGGTCACGTTGTATGGGGCATGGCCAATCTGACTTCAGTCATTTGGTAACAGAGAGTGCATGGCTATGGTATTTCTCTGAGTGGATTGAATGGATGCTTAGTGCTTCTCCACATGTCAATGAAGCAGAAGGAAAGATAGGACATCTCATCATAACATTGCATTGCACATGAAAGCACTTTCCTTCTCTTATTGTGCTTGGTTCCTCAAGGAGCCATTTCCAATGATTTCATGGTTTCCAGTTTAGTTTGTTTATTTTCTTGCAAATAGAAGGCAATTGACAAATAGTGACAAAAACCTGGCTGAAATGATTACAGTCCTTTTTTTAAAAAAGATCAGAAATTAAAATACTTAAGTCTGTTAAATAAAATCTAGACAAATAATTAGATTACAGTCTTTTTTTTTAACCAGAAGTAGTAAATTCTTTAAATCTGAAAGGACACTGAAAACAAAGTCTATGAAAATATTTAAAGCTCAAAGCTTTTTCAGGAAGCTGAGCAGATTTTGCTATGTGAAGTCACATGGAAGCATAGAGCAAGCTGTGTTTTTTTTTCAATTTAGCAAGAGTGCGTGAATTTTTGACAGAGCCCTCCCTTACACCAATATTTAATGTAACACCAAAATGAGAACCTGGGACCAGAAGCTACTGAAGAATATACAGTTCGAATATCTGTCATTGATAAGGGAAGCCCTGGTCATGCAATGGCTATTCTTTCCTTTTCATTGTTGCGGTCATCCCGATAAACCAGGTGGATAACAATTCAATGGTGGATTTTAGTGATTTTTGTTTTTTTTTAAATCTCAAGGGGTTTAGCAGTTTAGTGAGATACTTTGCCATTGACAATTTGTGATGCAATAAGATAAAAGCAGAGGTCTGGCTTGAGATATTTACTTATTCCAGCCCATAGCCTGACTAGACTTTTTGCTTGCTGTGCTGTGGTTATTTCTTCCCAGATGGCTATTTCGCCCTCTAGATATTAACCTGCTACTGAACAGAATTCAGAACAGATACAAGCAGGGCTTTGAGCTTCATCAGTTCAGTTAGCAAGGATGGTAAGACTGACCTGTAGTGAAGGAGGCTTATACACCAACTCAAATGCATAAATCTATATCCTTTACACTATCATTTTGATATATTTTTTAAAAAAACACTCTTGTAAATAAGGAACTAGAGTGATGAATTGCACAGCAACAGGGTGACCAAAGCCCTTGAAGGGTAACGTGTCAGCCACAAAAGCCTCAAGATGCAGATTCAATCTGTATTTTTGAGTGTGCTGATTTTAACTAACAATTAACCTCAGTGACGAGGGCTGGGGGAGAGCTGGCTGAAGTTAGCTCGATTGTAATCTATTGATTCATGTAAGGAGGAGATGGTGGTGTAGTGTGAATGTTACTGGACTAATAACTCAGAGACCCAGGCTAATTCTCTCGGGGCATGGGCTCAAGTGCGACTAGAGCAGCTGGTGGAATTTAAATTCAGATAATAAGTCAAAAGCTAGTTCAGTAATGGTGACCATGAAACTATCATTGATTTATGTTGTTTAAAAACCCATCTGGGTTCACTCATGCCCTTGAGGGAAACCTGCCATCCTTACCTGGTCTGGTCTACATGTGACTCCAGACCCAACAGCAATGTGGTTGACTCTTAATTGTCCTCTGAAATGGCCTCATAAGCCACCCAGTTATAGGGCAATTAGGGATGGGCAACAAATGCTGGCTTTGCCATGGTGCCTACATTCCATCAAAGAATAAAAAGAAAACAATGCCTGCTGGGGAATCCATGTTAGGAGCATAGCTTAGGAAAAGGGTGCGTTTTGCCTGTGATGCCCTCTGTGTTGAACACCTAAAGCTTGTTTATGAAGTAAAGCTAATAAAGGACCACTGATGCTAACAAAGAGATGCCAATAACAACAAACAACGTATAATTTATATATTTATAGTGCCTTTAATGTAATAAAGTGTCCCAATGCATAACAGAACAAAACCGGATAAGGTTATACGAAGGCAGATGGCAGGCTTTAAGGGGCATCTTAAAAGAGGAGCAGTAGGTCGGTTTACGGAGGGAATTTCAGAGCTTAGGGCCCAGGCAGCTAAAAGCATGACCACCATTGGTGGAGCGATTAATATCCGTGATGCTCAAGAAGCCAGGATTAGATGAGCGCAGAGATCTCAGAGAGTTGTGGGGCTGGAGGATAGGGAGGGACGTAGACATGGGGGGGGGGGCAGGATTTGAAAACAAGGTTGAGAATTTTAAAATCTAGACTTTGATTCGTGTAAGGAGGAGATGGTGGTGTAGTGTGACTGCTACCGGACTAATAACTCAGAGACCCAGGCTAATGCTCTCGGGGCATGAGCAGCTGGTGGAATTTAAATTCAGGTAATAAATCTGTAATAATTGACTGGGAACCAATGTAGGTTAGTGAGCAAGGTTGTCTGGTGACTGTGACTTGGTGCAAGTAAAAACGTGGGCAGCAGCGTCTTGGATGACTTCAAGTCATCATGGAGGGTAGAATGTATGAAGGGTAGAACCCTAGGAAAACCATTTATTGTTGCAAGGGACAAAGAGAAGGGAGTAAATAGACCTAGTGAAGCTTGCTTTGCAACATCTTAATGTTTGGGTCTGGATTGAACGCAGAGCACCTTTTCCACTACCAACTCACTGTACCAGTGTGATGTCTCTGTTTTATACATTCCCTGTCTTTATGCCCTTTTCTGAATGGCATTACCAATTTAGAGTTAGCTGATTCCAATTTATCATTTCATGTGAAAAGGGTAATGTTGTAACTTATTGTACCACCCTGTATTTCTCCAGTAAAGGAATTTAAATATTCTCAAAATTGTCTGACTTGAAAAATCTCTGTAATTATGAAGGCTATTTTCAAGAGTTGTAACTCCTAAAGGACACATTCAGATTTTCTTTGTAGGTGAACCTTGTGGAAAATTTTAGTCAGAAATTAATTTTTAATTAGCGATGCCGTTGATGCAACTTATGAAAAATGAACTCAGAATTCCTGTGATCTAGAAGTATTTATGTTTTCAGGAATATTTTGTTTTCTCTCACATTCTCTCTCTCACCCTCTCTCATTTGATACCTTTCATAACTGTCTTGTATTCCAATAAAAGTTATGGAGAGGAACAGATAGTAATTAAAATAAATTGGAAGGGATTAGACTGAATTGTGCATGCATCAGAAATCTGTACATCAGAGGGGGGTTTAGTTCATATCTATGCAATGGAATTCATTGAAACAGCATTATGGCACAGCGGATGATAAATACCGAGCTGCTCAAACCCCAGAGGGAAACTTGAAACAGCTGTCACAACTGCTTTTGCAATTTGTATTTTTATTTCAATAAGTCCATCGAGTCTTAAAGGTTTTTTACAAAACTAAATTAAACATTTATTAATAAAAGAAATGATTTTAAGCACATACTTAGGTCTACAAATTACTTTCATGATAACTCCTAAATCCCCTAATTAATCTAGCTCACAGTTACACCTCTATTAAGGCAACATTAAAACAACATAGATTTCAACATACCGAGGCAAAGCACACAATACCCTGGACATGATATTTAAAATGAATTCTCTTAGCTTCATTCCTGGAGACAGCAGCTTGTTACATAGAGGCTGGAGGTTTTTTACACTTGTTGGATCGTAGAATGTCATCTTACACATAACCTCATCTCCTTCATACAGGTTTCTCCCTTTTTGCTGTAAATCCCATTGTCCCAAGATGTCTTTGCAACTTTACTTTTCCCATAATATAAATCTTTCATGGCACTCATATTATCAGTAATCTTTGAGAAAAATAAACAGACTGTTTGGCTTAGCCTCTGTTGGCTAGGGGCAACACCTTACCATCTCTTTGAAATTCACTCCTCAGGTTTATCTGAAAAGTGCAAATGTTCTTCATACCTCCCATCCTAAAACTTTAGCCATGTTTATGTATTTAGCAAGTCAACCTAGTTTCCCTTCTGATATATCAAAGCACCCAGACTAGCTGTCTGCAATTCAATTAAAACCCACACACACACACACACACCACACACACACACACACACACACACACAGGCCTATACACAGAAACTAATCCAAACCCTACTATTAACCTACGTTTACAATAAAATACATTATTATGAAAATTATTATATTTTCATGACAAATGTTGTACATTGGGAGAGAACGGGAAGGAGTTTGGTCCTTTTAAAATCAAACTGGGAGCTAGTGAGTGAGAGAGGTGGGCCTGTTAGAATTCTATTCTATTGGAGTGAATTGGAACTGGTTTCGTTGAGAGAAATTTTATGCTTGAATAGGGTGCAAGCTTATCTTGGATCAAGTGCATTAGAGTGCATATAAAATGAATTAGCTACATACTAAGTTAGCTGGCTTATGGGATCTATTATTTTCTAAATGAAGATTTTGCAGTCAGATCATGAATGGAAATTGATATGTCCACTAAAGGTGATCAGAAATTAGAGGTCCTGTTGATCGTCCACCACACAGGGTGAGGGGACATGACCTCACGTGGATAGAGGGCATGATCTAGTGGGGATCGAAGGCATGCCTCGTGTGAACCAAACAGAAATCTATTGACTGAAGCAGTTCCCCCCAAGCAGAAAGGCAGGAAGTTAACCCAGCATAAAAGTGAGAATGTTGGAAACACCCAGCTGGTCAGACAGCACATGTGAAGAACGAAACAGTTAAAGTTTCAGCTCATTGACTGTTACCAATGCCAGATAAGCAGTGTGCCAAATCAGGCAATGGGTGTTGTCAGTGTACCCGTGGAACATGACATGCTTTCAGACGATGCCACCATGCATGTAGATTAGAAACCGAAGGGGGCTTCGGGTACTTGGGGGACACCAGAGTTAACAGTGAGGGAGCAGGAAGATAAACTATTGTAGGAGATTCTTTGACTACAACTGGATATATGAGAATGGAAGCAGATGAAGACAGTTCCTCCCATTGGACAACAGAGAAAAGGCATTGGAGGAGGTTGGTGTGGTCAACTGCGTCAAAGGCCGCAGATTGGTCACAGAGGATGAGGAGGGGTGGTTTACTATAGTCACAGTCACATAGGGTGCCATTTGAGACTTTTGTAAGAGTTGCTTTATAATGTGGCGGGGCAGAACCCTGATTGGAGGGATTCAGAAATGGCTGTCCAGGAAAGATGGTATTGATTTGAAAGACAACAATACAATCAAGGTCTTTGGAGTGGTAACGGAGTTTGTAGGTGGGGAGACAGTTTGCAAGAACGGAGGGGCCACATATGTTCTTTTTGAGGAGATGGGTGATGACAGCAGATTTAGACAGGAGGAGGAACTATAAACAAGAGATAGGAGAGAAAGTTGAGGGTTTGAGGCAGGGTAAGACCGAGCCTTGGGAAGTTTGGACTTTATGAGTAGAGGAAGGAAGGGAAGCAATAGTGGCTGCTGACCGGATGGTCTCAATCTGAGTGACACTTAAGTCCATAAGACCCTCACACTTGTTGGAGCTGAGGGTGGAGGGAGCTGGGGAAATGGGTTTAAGAGATCTACTTGTGCTGAAGAAGAGAAGCTGGAGGGTGTCTTTATCTTAGTGTTTGAGGTGCTCCAGCCAGATCTGGCGATGAATGGGAAAACTAGTTGCTCATCAGAAGCATTCAGGTTTGCATTCCTTCACCTTAAAGAAGCAGAGCTGGGGGCTCATAGCAGCAGAATGACCTGGATGAGAGAGAGTAAGGGTTTTACTGAGAGCAAGGACATTGAAGGTGAAGGTGAGAGTGTGATTTAGTAGATTGGCACATGAAGAAACTTCATGGCAAATGGAAAGTTAAGGATTAGACAGTTAAAAATTTGAATGTGCCAATGTACACTACTTGGACAAGAGGAATGAGTGGAGGGGAAAACAATTCTGGTCACCACACTTTAGGAAGGATGTGAGGGTCCTTGGAAGAGTGCAGAGGAGATTTACCAGAATGGCTCCAGGGATCAGGGAGTTTAGCTATAAGGTTAGGTTGAAGAAACTGGGGCTGCTCTCCTTGGAGCAAAAGAGATTGAGGGCAGAGTATGGGATTGTGACAAATTTAGAGAAGGTAGACAAAGAAAAGCTGTTCTCATTAGCTGATGCAAGGACTAGGGGGACATGGGTTTAAGCAAAATACTGCCGATGCTGGGAGACCTGAAATAAAAACGGAAAAAGCTGGAAAAAATCAGCAGATCATCCATAGGAGAGTCACATTGGACTCAAAACGTTAACTCTGTTTCTGGCTCCACAGATGCTGCCAGATCTGCTGAGTTTTTCCAGCACTTTCTGCTTTTGTGACACAGATTTAAGGTTTAGGACAAAAGATACAAGGGAAATGTGAGGAACCCATTGCTTAAGAAGGTGGAAGAAGAGGCAACAATGGCAATTTCAAAAGGAAATTGGATGAGTATTTAAGAGAAATAAACTTGTAAGGCTATGGTGATAGAGCAGGAGAGTGAGACTGATGGGATTTCTCAGCGGAGAGCCAGCAAGGATTCGATGGGCAGAATGGCCTCTTTCTCTGTTCTATCCTAAATGACAAGGATGTGATTAGAGATGGCCTTAACTGTTCTTGACAAGTTGGGAGTGCAGGGACCACGTATGGTGACAATTTGGAGGAGGTGACCGTGAATATAGACAAAGGAGGTTATATGGGGAGAAAGGTTATGGAAGATCAGGAGAGCAGTGAACTCAGAGGAGAGAGAACATGGTGAATTGAGATGGAGGTTCAAATCACTTATGAAGTAGGTAGAAGCATCATGCTGTGCAGCTTCAGTTGAACAATATTCACTATTCGAGGGAGGTCAAAGACAGGGGACCTCTGCTATTGGATCATTGATAGGGTGTTGGTTCTTTATGCTGCAAAGCTGCATGAATATTATCTTCTGTTTCCCAGAATGACCAGCCCAATTTTACCAATGAGTTGTCTGCTGGCAGGATTTCCTCAATTTTGTTAGTTAGGTTGGCCTGGACATATGTGCCCATACCACATATTTCATGGTACTGGCACACTCTCACGTGGAATTCATGGTTGGGTCTGGGTAGATGGATTTCCTGTAGGACAAGAACATTGATTCTTTGTGATCTAAGTTAAGTTGGCAAGAAAGAACTTCAATTTTGAGTTAATAAATGCCGAGTGTTGGACTGATTATCTTGGCTGGTTAGATGGTCCTGAAAGGAACCTTTGATTGAAATATTTGATGCCTTTTGATGCTTCAGGCCAGGAGGCCCCTTCTGGGAGTTCTGTCCCTTCTTGATCACATTAGCTGGCCCATTCTCAATGAACGTAGGGAGACAAAAGCTCCCATTAAAGTGAGTGAGAAGAGTAACGCAATTCAGATGGCCAGTGTCACACTGGCAGTTCCCAATAAGACAATCAAGAGGGTAAGAGGCCAGAGGGAGGGGTCCAGGTGGAAAAAGAATACTGAAAGCTGGAGGAAGGGCCGTCGGTAAAGGGGGAGGGGGAAGATTCCTGGCTAAAGAAGTGAGTGTGGAGGTGAAAGTGGCTGAAGATGAGCTCAGCATCATGTCGAGCTCAAAATTCAATGCGGTGGAGATGCAGCAAGATGAAGCTAAGGTGAGGACTGATCATTCAGGAACAGAGAAGGGGAAGTCAGAGGAGATAGTGAAGATTCAACAGAGTGAGAACGGCAGAAGGGAGGGGGTCAGTAGAAAATGGAGGTGAAAAAGGATCAGGAGGGGTGTTGACATCAATAATTTGTGGAAGTTTACAACTCTTGATAGCTGAATGGAAGGAAAATGTTCTGTTAAAGGGCCGGATGGGGCAAACGATGAAGGGAACTGAGGACCAGGAGAGCTGAGATGGTGAATGGGTGCAGTAGAAGGGAAAGGTCACGAGTGTGCACATGGCAGTGCATGTCATTGAGCCTCGTTACTGGGAAACAGCAAAAGCTATTGTTCAAGGAGCTCTGAATATCATCAAGACGCCTATAATCATGGCCGAATCTGAATAGGGTCCGGTAGCATAGTGGTCATCTCAGTGGCCAATTAGTCCAGAGACTGGACAAATGCCATGGTAGCTGGGGAGTTTAAATACAATTAATTAAATCAGCCTAGAACGAGAAGTTACTATCAGTAATGGTGACCATGAAACTACTGGATTGTCATAAAATCTCATCTGGTTCATCCGTGCCTTTTCAGGAAGGAAATCTGCCATCCTTACCCGGTTTGGCCCATATGTGATTCGAGGCCTGTAGAGCAATGTGATGAACCTTTAACTGCCTCTCTGAAATGGTTTAGCAAGCTACTGAGTTGTATTCGAGATGGCGGCTCACCACCGCCTTCCCAAGGACTATTAGGAGTGGACATAAGTGCTGACCTTGCCAGTGATGATAATGCCCCATGAATGAATTTAAAAAAAACACACATGCTGCAGGATGGATGTAGACGTCCATGTGGAATAAACAAGAGCCAAAGACAGTTGCTGAGGAGAGATGTAGGAGCTAGGTTAATAAACACCTGATCAAACATGAGAAGGAAAACAATAGCAATGACGGTAAACAAAACTAAAATCCTGACAGAGGGAAAGTGGCTATTCCCGGAATAGACTTGTTCCGTAGCCACTTCACAAGTCTAACTAGTTAAATAGTTAATTCATGAAGTACAGAACAATACCGGCAGGCATGTGGGATTTAAATGATGTTCCTCCCTCCACCCAGTTCCAGCGAGAAATCTTCAGGATGGAGGATATTACAGAAAGGCTGAGAATGGAAATATCAGCTGTGCTCCGACAGGAGATACGTCCAGTAACATAACATGGAGAATGTGTGAAGGTTTATGAAAGATGTCAGTATTGGGTATTTTCAGCATCTCTGCCTAATTAGAGTGACAGTAAGACAGCTTTGAGCATAGATTATCTTTCCTCCTCTGTACCCAGTAATATAATGTAGCACAAAGTGGGAAAATGATGAAAATATTTTCTCAATTGTTGCTCAGATATATAGCTGCTCTCCCTGGTCACAACCACTGCTGTTGAATTTGAAACTCTTTAGTTCCCTCCTTTGTTTCTCTCTCTGGGTTGGACTTTCCCAACCCTCTTTGGCTGGGTTGGGAGGAGGGAGAACCACCCATAAAATGGTGAGGAAAGGTGAGGAGCAGAGTGCCTGTCACTGCCATCCCATTTTACCAGTGGTGGGGAAGGTGGACCAGAGGTGGCCCCCAGACACCCCACAGGCCAATTGAGCTACCTAAGAGACCAATTAAGGAGCTCTTTCACTACCGCTGGCATTTTATCGGCAGCAGGTGGACACTCCACCAGTTGGCAAGACTACCATGCAGCTTTCCTGTGGGTTCATTGGGGGTGGGGGTGCGCCCTTCTATAGGGGCACACTTAGAGCAGCCCTCTGGCGGCAATGGTGGACAGTTATGGTTACCCCATGGCAACAGTGCTGCCTGCCCTCACCAACCACCCCCACCTCACCAGGGCCTGCCTGATTGGCCCCAGCTTCCCCAGACCCCATGGAGGGTGGCATCCTTGCATGGCATCTGTTCAACAATGATAAAATTCTGACCTCTACCTCTTCTGTCTCCCTTTAAATCAATACCTCGATTACCTCCCCTTATCTCGCAATATTCCCTTAAACCAAATTCTGTCTCTCTCTGCCCAACTCTCTGCTCTCTCCTTCCCTCTCTCCCCATCTTTCAACCTACCTTCTCTCCCTCTGCCTCCCCCTCACCTCTTTCCCTCTATCCCTCTCTTACATGCTCTCTCACTCTCATTTTCACTCTCTCTCTTGCTCTCCCTCTCTCGTCTTCCTCCCTCTCTCTCCCCTTCCTCCCTCTCTCACTTTTCCTCTCTCTCCCCCTTCTGCAAGTGTGAACAACAAAGCCTCTAGTCAATTTTGAAATGAAAGGGAAGTTGGCATTTTCTGCCCTCACTCAGTGCCAGACAGCTGTCGGCCAACTCTCCATGTCAACATGACTGACACTATATAATATCAGAGCTAAGCAATCCTTTGGCAACATCAGAGAGGAAATATTCATTGCGTTTCCACAGGCTGTTTTAGATGAACAGACTGAACTCCTGTCTGATTTTGTCTGGAACTTTTACTTTGGGAATTTCAACTGTCCAGGCCTTTGTGAGGCCTAATGAGGCCCAATTTTAACTGGGGGCCCAAGTGCGGCTAATGGTGAGTGAGGAGGGAGAGTGGAGGAAGGGGTGGTTGAAGGGAGCAGCAAGCCCACCTGGCCTCACCACACAGAGATCCTTCACTCCTGGTCTTCGTTCTAATTTTTCAAATTCAACTTTTCAGACTTGCCCCTGTGAGTGGCAGGTGGGTAGATGGGGGAAATCGCAGATTTGCCTGACCACAGGTAATGCTCCCAAGTAAGGTGGTTCCTGAGTGGGTGTGATTTGTTGCAATTGCAATTTGAAATAGAAAGGAAAGGGGAGCCCACAGCCATGGGACATTGAGTATCCTGCCCCTGGCCAACAAGGAAACCTTTATGGAATTGAAAAAGGTACTTTAAGCCAACACCTCACTGGGCTTCTTCTGTCCCTAGATCCAGGTCATGACAATTTTCGTGTCACTCCCTGTCCAGGATTAAAATCTAATCAGGGCCTGAGTGACTTCATTGGACCATCATTTTTGAATATTTGAGGCCATCACATTACTCTGAAATCCAGGACTTAAAGCTGCAACCAGAGAGAGTGCAAGCGTAAACACAGGGAACCTGTTAAGCCGCCTTCCCCACTCCCTCCCCACCTCACATATCCGATATGGAATTTAACATCGAGGTTGTATTTCTGTGCCCACAAGTTTGTCCTGTACAATCCACGTTGGGTAGAAGTTTGAGTCTTGTTAAGAGATGACACTCTTGATTTCGTTGTCAGTGGAACTTGTGTAAATGTACACCAGACAAAAGGCAACAGTGGACATCTGCTATTGTGCAGCTTGTCTGTTTCTGTCAACTCTTGTATGTGTATCACCATCGTAGACTCAAAATAATAACTCACTTGCATCCAATGCTAAATAGCTCAGTGACAACCTTTTTATAATGTATATTTGAACTTCCACTATGGTGGTCTTTCTCTCTCTCATATCCTACAAGGGCCTTGGTCCTCACCTTCCCATTGACCCTCCATGGGGCATGTCTCACTTACAGAGGGGCAAGAGGGCAGCTGGGAACAGGAATACAGATTCTTCTAAAATTTTTGCTCATTGTATCTATGATTTTATTTCATTCATTGGAAGTGGGTGTCACTGGCTAGGCCAGCATTTATTGCCCATCCCTAATTGCCCTTGTTCCAGGGGCATTTTTAAGAGTTGACCCACATTTAGTGCTTGCTGTCACACATAGGCCAGACAAGGTAAGGACAGCAGATTTCCTTCCCTAAAGGGCATTAGTGAATCAGATGGGTTTTTACAACAATGGTTTCATGGTCATCATCAGATTTTTAATTCCAGATTTTTATTCGATTCAATTTTCACCATCTGCCATGGTGGGATTTGATACCCAGGTCCCTAGAGCATCACCCTGGGTCTCTGAAATACTAGTCCAGTGACACACCACTATGCCACCACCTCCCCATCCATGCTAGGGAAATCCAGAATCAATCCCACTATCACACCCTCCCCACACAATCCTATATCTTTCTCAACTTTGAAAACTTATCCGATTTTCCCTTATAAATTGCAACAGTCTTTCCCTCAGCTATTCTAATCTGGACAACTCTCTGTATAAAATAAATTTTCCAGACATCACTCCCCACTCTAAGCATATTTAGATTGATGATCCCTTTTCAATGTCTTCTCAACTGGAGAAAATATTCCTTCCCAATTTGCTCTATCAAAGCTCTTTAGAATATTTAAAGTTGCTGTTGACTCTTTAAGTCTTCTCAGCTCCACTGGAAATAGTCCCAATTTCAAGTCTCTCCTCTTGACTAATGGTTTCCGCGTCCTACCATGGCCTCTCACACAAAATGTGAGCTTGCTGAGGTGAGCTGGGGTGAAGTTGACCTTCAGAGAAAGTGTCTAATGGATGATAGTAAACTGGTGACAAAGATTTTTCGCCTGTTTCGAGATTTCACCGAAGGCTAACTTCAACCCGTTTAAAAGTTACTTCCGACATTGAAAAGCCAGCTGCTTATTCCCTCATTGGCTCAACATTTCACACAGTGAGCAGCTAAACCATATCTCAGCTGAATTGGTTGATCTCAGCTGGTGCAGCAGTGAGGCACTATCATAGAATCACAGTCCGGAATATTACACCCCCTCACCGCGACCACTGAGAGTGGACTGGCAGGTGGAGGTTGGGGGTGGGGGGGGCGGTGGGGGGGGTGGTGTAATATTAGTGGGGGCTGCAACCATCAGCTACCCACCTCCGCTGGTATTTTATCAGTGGCATGGTTGGGCGGCCTGCCTGTTCTTGGGCCAATTGAAGCCCTGAATTAGACAATTAAGGGCCTCCTCCTGGAGGTATTTAACCAGCAGTGCCAGGTAAACCCTGGTGACCTGACTGCAGGCAGGGGAGGTGGGTGGTGGGTCCCTCCTGTTCAGGCACCTGTGCAGATATATTGGGCCGGTGGAGATAGCCTCGCACCCCCTGAATTTCCAGCAGATGCACTGGGCCACTGCCTCCATGTAAAATTCAGCCCATAGAATGGTTACAGACAGCAAGAGGCCATTCAGCCCATTGTGTCAGTGCCAGCTGTTTGCAAGAGCAACTCAGTCCCGCTTCCCTGCTTCTTCCTCAGAGCCCTGTAAGTTTTTCCTCTTTAGAAAACTGTGATTGAATCCGCCTCCACCACACTCTCAGGCAGTGCATACCAAATCCTAACCACTTGCTGTGTTATCATTAACTAGCCGCAGTCCCAAAGGACCATAGACATCTCTTTCCTTAGAGAGAGACAAATTTGGCAACTCATAGCTTGAGGAGCACTGGCCTGAAATATCATAGCTGGTACGTGGATTGAACCCACGCCATTGGCATCACTCTGACTAGCTGTGTAAACAAGTTCTATGTCATTTCATGTCATTGTTTCTTCTTTTGCCAATTACCTAAAGTCAGTGTCCTTGTCTACCAATGGGAACAGTTTCTCTACCTAATCGGCCCAGACAACTCATGATTTTGAGCACCTCTATTGAATCTCCTCTTAAAGTTCTCTAAGATTAAGGCAACCTAAGCTAAGCCAGGACCCACCTCCCCCCTCCCCCAGATGCCCCCACAGAAGGCAGTAATTGGTTCGAGTTCTGTTGAACCCTGTTAAAGGGCGTAGGACAAGGACAGGCTTTGGGCTCAGCTGAGCTGTCCCCAGAATAAACTATTGAAACAAAGTTCATAATATAAGAGTGTAAGAAACAGAAGCTGGAGCGGGCCATTTGGCACTTTGAGTCTGCTCCACCACTCAGCAAGATCATGACTGTTTTTCTGCATCCACTCCACGCTTACACCTTTCCCCATATCCCTTGGTCCCCATAGTGCTCAAAAAGTTAGTGACCTCTGAATTGAATATACTCAATGACTAAGTATCCGCAGGTCCCCGGGATAGAGAATTCGACAGTTCCACAACCATTTCAGTGACAAAATTTCTCCTCATTCTCAGTCCTAAACTTATTTTGAGACTGTGATCCTGTGTCCTGGATTCCCCAGGAATAGTGAGCTCTGGTGCAATGTACAAGAGGATGATGGGTGCCCCTGTTCTGGGCCTATAAAGAGTCAGCAGCTTCAGGAAGGGATGAGGGATAGAAGAAAATTTTGCAAACAAGAAAGGAAAGTTATTTCTACACAGATGTTCGGATTTTGTTCGAACAGGGGCACAGGGTCACCGAGGTCAATAGAATCCTGTGTATTTGACCACTTTACAGATTCCACTGAAATCTCTTACCTAAAAAGCTGGGCTCAGGGTCTTGTTACCTCTGTTTTCCTTCTCTGTATTATCAAAATAGCCCCTACTTGGTACCTCCACAGCTCTTCCCTCTTCAAATTAAGCCAGCCTTTATTTCAGTGGCTGCATTTCCACCTGTTTGAGTTAGAAGTTGCCTGTTTCAAAGCCCAATCCAGACAGTCCCAGTGAGTGGTGGACAGAGGCCTGAACTCAGGATTGACATCCAATGGGACCTCTCGGTGTGGATGGTCGCTCCATCCCAATGTGGGTTGTGAAAGCTCATAGTCTTCCATTTATATAGTGCCTTTAATGTTGTAGACTGCCCCAAGGTGTTTCATAGGGGCAATGGGCTGTAGCTTCCGAGCTCCAGAGCGTCATATTGAGGGAGGGGGGGGTACCGCACAGATGTGCAGGGCAACCCCTCACAGAGGTTCACAGGTAAGGTTTACACAGCAATTGCCAGCAAGCGCAAACTTCCCCCAGGCAATTGCCCTGCACTGGGAACAATCCAGAAATATGAGTCAAATCACAAACTTTGGAAGGTTCCGACTGTCTTACGTCAACAGTTGCCTAGAAAAAGTTAGAAGAATTAAAACCATTTCTAACTTCTGGGTAAACATTGCACAGATCCAGACTGACCCCCCTACAGGACTCTCCCCACTCCCCTGACCCCCAAGTGGACTCCCCACACACATCACAACTGCCCCCACCATGAGACTCCCCGAACCTCCCGACCCCCAACAGGACCCCTCCACCCCTCTGACCCCTCAGGGGTCTCCCCTCCACCCCCTGACTACCCCACCCGCAGGGCTTTCCCCCACCCCCAAGGGACTACAGCCCCGATGGGAACTCCCCAACCGACGGGATTCCCCCACCCACACAGGAACTCTCCCCCTTCCCCCAGGCCCAACTCGACCTGACTCAACCTGAACCGACCCGACCCCCTGACCCCGAGACCTGACGCAACCTCCCTACCCCCCAGACCCAACCTGATTCCCCTCCCCCGAGACCTGATCCGACCTCCTTTCCCCGAGACCGGACCCAGCCCCTGAGACCCAACCCGAACCCCATCCCCCCAAAGCCTGACCTGACCCAATGCCCCTCTCCCTGAGGCCCATTCCGACACCCCTCTCCCAGAGGCCCACCTCTTCCACCCACTCCACCCGACCTGAACCCCCCCCCTCTGCCCGCGGTAGGACCCAACCCCCCAAAATTGCCCCAGAAAATCCCAAAATCCACCCCCTGCCAAAATACCCCCGTCCACAAATCCTATCCACTTATCTTAGACACTTACCCTTTTCCTCTCCTGTCAATGACCTTTAAACTTGGCTGCACCTTTAAACTTGCCTAGTGCTGTAAAAAAGGGAGCAGGGTTTTCTTCCCTTCAACTCTACAACCCTCGACACTAGGCCCTAGGGACACGCTGCACTCCCTAGATCTCGCCTGGCCTGAGCCGGAAGGTTGGGCAAGATAGGATCGAAGAAAAAGTTAGGTAAAAAGCAAGGAGTGGAGCGGCAATCCAACTCATGATTGCCACTCTGAGGAAGTTCAGGTCCATTATAAAGCAAATTGCACACTAAGCCACATAAAGAGATGTTAGGGCAGATGAAGACTGGTCAAAGAGGTACGTTTCGAGGAGTACCTTAAAGGCAGGAGAGGTAGAGGAGAGGAGAGATTTAAGGCGGGAATTCCAGAGCTAAGGGCCCAGACAGCTGAAGGCACAGCCGCCAATGGTGATGCAGTTAAAATTGAGGATGCTCCACAGGCCAGAATTAGAGGGGTATGGATATCTTGGAAGGTTGTGGGGCTGAAGGAGGTCATGCAGATGGGGTGGCGGGGGGAGGGGTGCAAGACCATAGAGGGATTTGAAAACAAGAATGAGAATTTTAAAATCAAGGTTTTGTTTAACCAAGAGCCAATGTAGGTCACTGAGCACAGGGTTGGTGGGCGGAGGGACATGTTTAAGGACAGTTTAGGACATTGGTAGCTCAAGGCATGGCAGCAATAGTGGGGTGATTAAAATTGGCATGTGAAAAGGCCAGCATTAGAGGCCAGAGATCCCATCTGCTGGTATAAAGCTGGTTACAGCCATGGAATAAAGTGTTGCATTGCGCTCATTAGTGTGCAAGTCCTTCAACTCGTCTCCAAGGGTGACATTATGAAAAAGAAGAAACTTTTCCAAATATAAGATCATGAAACTCACCTAGGAAACAGCCCGCATCCCCCCCCCCCAACCTTGGTTACAAACATATTTGCAAACCACCTGTGATGATACTCTCCACAATAACAATATTATTTTGAGGGAGTTGGTGAAAGCCATGTGAAGTGTTGTCATGGTCTTGTGATTTCTGGCAAGATTGGAATCCCCTGACAGGGTTCCTGCCTTCTATCGTTCATATATACATTTCACAGAGGCAGCACAATGAGGCATTAATTAATTTCGAAGGTTGAGCTGTGTAGTGGATTCAGCCAGTCTACATCATTTAGCAAGAGTGCATGTGGCGCAGAGTCTTTCCCCAAGGTTGTAAAACCTGGCTACAGATGGCATTACAACTCCAGTGACTGTCATTCTAATGATAATGAAGCATGACAGTATATGAGCTCTCATATGCCACAAGGAACACATCATACCCAAATGAATCTCTTCGCATCTATTTGGGAAGGAATTGCTCGAATAAAAGCAGTTTGAGACACCAAGCACTCTCTGCCTTGAATTTAGTTTCATCTTCCGACTTTATTTCACGAACACTCTTTGAATATTGACTCTCCTCTTGCCCCTCATCCATCACGTTTCTTCAATCAAGGCCTGTCTCTTCTCTCCCCACCCTCAGATTTTGGGCAAAGAGGTGGATGGGAAGGTCCAGTCAGTGAGGGACTCTGCAGGATCTCTGATGCTTCTTTGCCAGCCCGTTGACTAGGAGATGTACGCCTGCGCAGTGTTAGAATGCAAGTCTTAGGAGAAGAGATAAGGCCCATGGTGCTGATTACTGCCATGATGTGAATGGACACCGGATACAACAAGAGGTATGACTAGGTGATGGAACACTTTAAAAACCTGGAGGTTAGAATGTAAGAAATGGGGGTGGGAATAGGGCTCCTGGCCTCTCAAGCCTGTTCCGCCATTCAATAAGATCATGGTTGACCTTCTACAGCAACCCAACTTTCCTGCCCTATCCCCATATCTCTTGATTCTTTTAGAGTCCAAAAGTGTATTGATCCCAACCTTGAACGTACTCAACGACTGAGCATCCACAGCTCTCTGAGGTACAAAATTCCAAAGATTCACAACCCTCTGTGAAGAAATTCCTCCTCACCTTAGTCAAAAACCACCGAACCATTTCCCTGAGACCATGACCCCCTCGGTTTAGACCCTCCAGTGAAGTGAAAACAGCCTCTCGCCATCTAACCCATCCAGCCCACAAGGCAGGAGAGACTCTAGTGAGGTGGGGAGTTCCTGAGAAAGACTAACATATTGTAGGTGAGGGAGAAAGAAGAAGAAGCTTTTGGAGTAATAGATTACAGAAACTGATAGAAACCTGTACTTGCTAGTCATTATTCGCAGGTCAAGTCAAACCTATGGGGAGAATTTTCTCCCCGTCGCGGGGGGTGGTGGCTAAACAGGAGCGAGCGCAGGCGGGTGCGCAGCCGATAATGGGCAGTGATTGGCTGCCGCTGCCATTTTATGTGGGCGGGCCAATTAAGGCCTGCCCAGCATGATACACACCAATGAAGCACTGAGCACTATATGTGTGGGCAGGGGGAGGAGGCTGAGTTTGGGCCTGCACTTTTTCATACAGAAATCTCCCAAAGGCACAGAGCTGCCTCAGGGAGATTAGTTTGGGTATAAAAATTTGAAATAAAGGAAAAAAAAATTTGGACATGTCCTCTCATGTGACAGTGTCACATGAGCTGGGACATGTCAATGAATTTTAGTGAACACTTTTATTACGTTTATAAGCCCTTCATGAAACCTCATCCTACCCCTGGATGATGTTCCATGAAAAATGCAAAGGCTGACTGGGCTCTTCACCTGCCCGTCAACGTTAAGGTTGGACAGGCAGCCCTGTTAATCATTTCAATTACTATTTAAAAGGCCTTTAATAGGCCTTTGATAGTTCGGTGGACACGCAGCTGACTCTGGTGCGCACCCGCCGAACTGAAGATCGGAATGACCCGGGTTAACATCGGGTCACACTCCCAATGTCACCGCGCGTCATTTTACGCGTCAAAGAGTGGGACCCACCCCCACACGCCGACCAGAAGATTCAGGCCTATGCGTTCAAAGCAGAGAAGTGTGAAGTGATGCACTTTAGAAGGCCAAATAGGCATTAGGCTGCAAATGGCATAGTTTGAAAAGTGTAAATGAGTACATACATCCTTCAAGGTGACTGGGCAAGTTGATAAGGCGGTTACAGAATATGGGTTACTTGGATTTACTTAGAATGTGATAGAATATAAAAGCAAAAGGAACATGCTAGAACTTTCTAACTCACTATTTGGGCCTTGGTTGGAGTATTGGATAATTCTGGGCAGCAAACTTCAGGAAAGATATAGAAAGGGTGCAGAGAAGGTTTACCAATTGGCATTCTGATGAAGAGTCATACCGACTCGAAACGTCAACTGTCTTCCTCTCCTCAGATGCTGTCAGACCTGCTGAGTTTTTCCAGGTATTTTTGTTTTTGTTACCAATTGGCATCATCAGTTCTCTTGTCGATACCTCCTTAGATAGTAGGCTTAGCCATGAGTTGTTCGAAAGAGTATCAATATTTTATTCAGTGGATAATATCAGTAAGCTTACAGGAGTTGCAGAGGTTCCACGAATTCTGCAGCTTCATTGGATCACACACTCACAAATGATAGAGAACAGAGGAACCACCTGACAAATCGCATGATGAACCTCAGACAACCTGCTCCCAGTGTCACAGTTCTCAAACATTAAAGTGACAGTTCCTCAGGCACCCATGGAGACATGAGAAATCGAGGCAAAAGTGGAAATGATGGAAAAAGAAGGCAAAAGGAAAGACCTACATTTATATAAAGCCTTTCATTATCATCAGATGTCCCAAAGCCCTTCACAGCCATTGAAGGACTTTTGAAGTGCAGTTGCTACTGTAATGTCAGAAATAAGGCAGCTAACTTGCCTACAGCAAGATCCCACAAGCAACAATATGATAATGATCAGTTGATCTGTCTCTGTGATGTCGATTGAGGGATAAATATTGGTCAGGACCCCAGGAAGAACTCCCCTGCTCCCTTTGAAATAGTGTCGTGGGATCTTTAACATCCACCTGAGAGGACAGACAGGGCCTCAGTTTAACAAATCATCCAAAAGATGGCACCTCTGAGAGTGCAGCGCTTTCTGCGTACTGTACTAGAACGTCAGCCTTGATTTTTGTGCTCAAATCCCGAAGAGAGAGAGGAACACTGGAGAAGCTTGGAACAGGTGAACATAAGCAGAGAACAAATGGAAGAGAGCTGCAAGAGACTGATGGGGGTCAAGGGCTGGGCATGAGCTGCAGAAGGGAACCTAGGGGCAGGATTTTCCAGCTCCGCTGGGATTGTCCGGTTCCGCTGCAAGTCAATGGACATTTGGCTGGGCTGCTGAATCTCCTGCAGTGAGTCCCACCATAGCAGGGCCGGAAAACCCTGTCTAGGATAGGATGTGGAATGGGATACAACAGGTGGGTGCATCCTTGATGACACAATGCACTTTTTATTTTGGTTAGTTTTATAATGAACTTGTTCTCAGATTGAACATTCAAGTAGCTTGCCATTGCAGTAGGGTGGTGGCACAGTGGTACTGCGGTTGACTCTGAACTTCTCTCTTGGCCTAGCAAGACACTCAGTTATATCAAACTGGTACAGAAAAAAAATAAGCACTGAGGGTGTACCTACACCAGATGGACTGCAGTGGCTCAAGGAGGTAGCTTACTACCACTTCTCAAGGGCATTTAGAGATGGGCAACGAATGCTGGCCTAGCCAGCAATGCCCACAGCCCATTAAAAATTAAGAAAAAAGAAACAAAGATTTTGCCACAGTCTCAGATTTTGTTTTGGCTCTTGTTTAGCTCCTGCAACGGCCACCTGAGAACTTCAGGTAGACCACATCAACGTTACCCATGGCAGATCATGGGAGACACAGAGGGACGGAGATTGAGGGGCGACTTGATAGAAGTTTACAAAATTATGAGTGGCATGGATGGAGTAGATAGTCAGAAGCTTTTTCCCAGGGTGGAAGAGTCAATTACTAGGGGACATAGATTTAAGATGAGAGGAGAAAACCATAGAGGAGATGTGCGGGGCAAGTTTTTTACGCAGAGGGTAGTGAGTGTTTGGAATTCGCTGCCAGAGGAGGTGGTGGAAGCAGGTACGATAGTGGTGTTTAAGAGGCAACTTGACAAATGAATAGGATGGGAATAGAGGGATACGGACCCCAGAAGTGCAAAATGTTTTAGTTGACGGGCGATATGATCGGCGCAGGCTTGGAGGGCCGAAGGGCCTGTTCCTGTGCTGTACTTTTCTTTGATCTTTGACGCAGAAAAAAAAGAGGAGATTTTATTGATGCTTGCTTTGGATTCCAGTGAATTTGAGTTGGGCAGGAAAGGTCTGTTTAATGCAGCCGATGAGTTAGAGGTGTCAGGACACGGAATAATTAAAAACGGGAAGTCAAGCAGAGAATAACTTGGATTCAAAAACATTTGGTTAAAAATATCATGAGTGATTGTCGATGTCCTGCTGGCTGCTTTTACAGTTCATAAAATACAGATCGTTGTAATTTATTTATTTGTTCTACACGTATAAATATGGTAACAGAGCTGAGAATAACATTTTTTACAGCATGTTGTTAAAACCTGCTTTTGCTTTTGAGGCAAAATATGAAAATTTAATAGAAATTTTCCTCAACCCAATAATTACCAAGTTTCCCGTGGCTGCACATTTGAAATATTTATTCCCTTTGTAAGTATTAATTAAAGCTGCCCAGCTCAATACTTTCTGTGGATTTTGAAGGACAATACTTCCTAAGCTTTGGAAGATTTAAATGGGTAGCATCACCTGAAAAGCAATGCTCACTTTGAAGTGACTAATATCATGCTGGGAATGCTCTTTGTCCAACACACCTGAAGATGTGGGAGTCCTCACCCTCCCCCCATCCCTGTCATTCCTCATAGGCAGCCCTTGCTGCTTCAGGCACTACTCGAGAGTGGTATTACCCTCAAATGGATGCCCAAAGCAGAACTTCCCTTCCTCCCGGCTGTGAAAGATATATTGGTCTTGGAGGGATTGCAGTGTAGATTTACTAGTGTCATGTCTGCACTTCAAGAGTTAACTTACAAGGAGACGTTAATCAAACTAGGGTTGCATCACAGTATATTTACAGTGCAGAAGGACGCCATTCGGCCCATCGAGCCTGCACTGGCTCTCTGAAAGAATATTCTACCTCATCCCACTCCCCTGCCTTATCCCTGTAACCTTGCACGTTCTCTCTTTTCAGGTGGAAATCCAATTCCTTTTTGAATACCTTGATCAAACCTGCCTCACCACCCTCTCAGGAAGTTTGTTCCAGAAACAGTTTGGAGCTGTCTTCCACAATTGGTAATTGATGCTAGATGAATTGTTCATTTTAAAACTGAGATTCATAGATTATTGTTAGCCCAAAGTATTAAGTGATATGCGGCCAGTGCAGGTATGTTGAGTTAGGTCACAGATTAGCCATGATCTTATTCAATAGTGGAGAAAACTCAAGGAGCTCAATGCCCTCTTCCTGTTCCTATGATCTTTTCCAAAAACATACTTTATTCATAAAATTTACAAAAGTACATTACAAAACATTTTGACTTGTAAATCACAGGAAGTGCAACAAAATTCAATTTGTCTCCATACATTATGCTCCACTCTTAGATGCCTTAATACAATTGTAATACCCTTGATATTTGCAATGTATATTCCATGTCAGGCATACAGCCCGAGGGCAAAACATTTCAAATTGAAGATTACAAGAAGCTCAATAAATTCAATTTCCTCTATACAGCACATTCAATTCTGAGGTGCCTCAATACAATTTCAATTCTCTTGATATTTACAATGTACATTCCTTGTCAGACATACAATCCAAGTGGTTCAACACAGTTTCCAGCCCCTTGATGTGCTATGACTGAAAGGCCTTAGACATCGATCTTTCCCCATTGCGCCTCTCTGGTGGCTGCCCCGAACTTTAGTGCATCCTTCAACACAAAGTCCTGGATCTTGGAATGTGCCAGTTCACACTTGATCATGGACAACTCTTTGCACTGGAAGAGCAGCAAGCTTCTGGCCGACGAAAGAGCGTCTTTCGTCTTGAGTTGAAGGCCCATCAGCTGCAGTTGATGTTTAGCTTAGCTTGAGTCCCTGGGAACTTCCAATAGAGCACAAAGTCCTGTGTCACAGAGCTGCTCTGGATGAACCTCAACAAAAACCACTATATCCCTCTCCTGAGCTTCTTTGCAAAAGCATATTCCAGATGGAAGTGGACAACGGTATCTTTCCCACCATAGCCACCTCCAGGGCAAAGTGCGGAGTGGGTGAGACCCCAGGTGTATAGGAAGGATCTGACAGGGAGGGCCTTTCTCACCACCAGCTAAGCTACGCCTGCCAAACCCTTGTGAAGTCCAATTAATCTCCAACTTGCATTAGCACATCATCAGATTGGTTCAGAGGTAGCCCTCTTACCTCTAAGTCAGGGTAATCTTCGAGTCAGCCCCTCACTTCAGGGACTATACATTTAGGGATCATTTCTATAGTTTGTTACTTGAGAAATGTGTTCTAAAAAAGCTAGGCTGATGCTTTAATGCCAGAACTGAGCGAGCACTGAGGAGAATGGCAGCTCTTGGATGAGATGTAAAAGATCCCAAGATGCCTCTCAAAGGAAGAGTAAGGTGTTCTCACAATATTTATTTCCTGATCAGCTAATTAAGTGACCACCTAACTCATTTCTTTGTTGGATGTTTCTGTGTGAAAATTGGTTGCCTGGTAGGAAAAAAGAAACACAATTAGTGAACTTCAGAAAGTAATTCATTGTCTATGAAACACTTGGGTGGACTACTGCAGACTTGGGTGGCGCCAGTTAACTCAGTTGGCTGGATGGCTGGTTTATAGTGCAGAGTGATATTAACAGCCCAAGCTCAATCCCCAAACTGGCTGAGGTTGTCCATGAAGGCCCTGCCTCACTCCTCACCTGAGGTGTGGTGACCCTCAGGTTAAACTCACCCCCAGTCTTCTCTCTCATATGAGAGAGCAGCTTATGGGTCTATGGCCACATTCACAATAGACTTATTTTTACGAATTCCACAAGAGCGAGGCTTGCAGCCAGCCTTTGTCTGTTGGTTAAATCATGCATGGCAGCATCTGAAAATGCTTCATCATCATAGAAATGGTACAAAACCATCTGGAAAAAGACCAAGCAATTATTACAATGTAAGTCAAAGAACAGGAACCTATTACATTAATCTGAGTTGTAGACCATCATAAAACTGTACAGATTTGCAGACAGAACTTTGTTTTAGTTGAAATTATTGGTGCCCTTTGCTCAGTGTTTTCTGTGTCTTTTGCTCCAGCAGTTGTTCCACATGTTGCTATACCTTTTACAATCCTCCCACTGCTTCTCAGATAATTTAATATTAGGTGCCCAGCTCCCAATGATCCTGCAATAATCTGTGCATATCCTGGACTATGTTAAGTGTGGTAAAGTGGAGTGCTATGTATCTTTAAGAGAATGTAGTTGATTGACCATGCCACTGTATTGACCAATCACTATACAGCGCAGGCTACTTTGGTAACTGTAAGTCTAGAGCGGGAGGTGATTGAAGAAGCACACCTGGTGTCAGTGCTCTGTTCTTAGTTGCAATAAACCGCCAGTGTTTGTTCAGTCAATCGGTGTCTCTGCCTATATTGTATCAAGCACCAGCTAGTGTGTTAATATCAAGGGTGCACTTGCATTCTCAAGACAAAGTGAACCTGATAATTAAGAAAACAAGGATGTGTTGCCCATCATTTTGTTGAGTCTTTCCGCTCTTCTGATGCAATAATAAATTATTTCTCTGCTTATTCCAGTAAAATAAATTAAGAACATAGGAACATGCATTCATAAAGCGCTTTTCACAACAACCCAGCATCTCAAAGCACTTTACAACCAATGAAGTGTAGTCACTGTTGCAATGTAGGGAACAAAGCAGCAATTTGCGTGTAGCAAACTTCCACAAATAATAATGTGATGATGACCAAATAAACATCTTTGTGTGATGTTGATTGAAGGATAAATATTGGCCAGGGAATTGGGGAGAACTCCCGTGCTCTTCCTTGAAATAGCGCCGTGAAATCTTTTACATCCACCTGAGCAGGCAGATAGAACATTGGCCTAACATCTCAGCCAAAAGTCAGCACCTCCAACAGTGCAGCATTACTGGGAGTGTTAACCTTGACTTTTGTCAAGCCTTGGATTGGAACTTGAACCTAAAGACTCAAAGGCAAAAGTACTACCAACTGAGCCACAGATGCATAGGAGTGGGCCAGTCTGTCCATCAAGTTTGTTGCACTGTTTAATTAGACCACGGTGATCTGTATCTTTTATTTGCATTTTTCTCCCTTGATTCTGGAACCGAACCTTCCAACACCCAGGGCACCTCCACATCTGCCCAGATATCTGAAGTGCATCTTTAGTCACGCGGACTGCTTATTCAATGATACACCTGGTTGTCAAGTGGCCTTCATTGCATCAATTGTGGCCCTCATTAGTGGCATCAGCTACATTTCAACTGCCTTGAGCAGCCAGCTAGTAACTCTGCCTCGAAGTGTGAAGAGCTAAGGGAGGATGAAGCAGGATGAAAGTTGCCCGGGAGTCTTGTGCACACCTGGATTAAAAAACACCATTTTGTGGTTGCACACTATCTGCATGTTGATACAGTGAAAGCCCTTGAGGGTGATGAATACCACTGGATGACCTGGGGCTGCTTTGGCCGCTGCATGTGTGCCATCGATGATGCCCTGTGCCTGTGGGAAAACAGCTAGAGCCACAAAACCAAATGCTCTCTCATTCCAACTGGCAAGATCACAGGAAATGTCAAAATAATTGTTGACCCTGGCAAGCAAGCCATCTGTAATCTGATCTTTGCATTTGTGGGCTACCAGCTGCGCAATCTTAAAAATACCTCCGGCAGAGCCTTGAGGCGTTTCAGAGGGTTGAGAGTCTTGCTGACTTTGACAGCTCGGTAAAACTGGACCACCAAGCGTTTTATAAAGGTTCACTTCCTCATTAAGATAACTGATTGTAGATCCAGGAGACCTTGGGTAACTGTGACCAATAATGGATGGTTTAAATAAGCCACACCCATCAGAACGACCCAAGTATTCCCTTAGGAACTTTATCAGATTCTTAAAGGTGTACAATCTTCCTGTACTTATCACAAGGAATGGGCTGCTGGGGACCAATGTCCTGAAAAAATTTTTGCTTCTATTTGAGCAATCTGACTTTCTGCACCAGTGAAAACCATTTCCATCACAGCAGCCTGTTTACCAACTGATTAGTAATGCTTGCATGAGCTTCTTAATAGTGATTCTGCCTCTGGGACAAAATGAGTATTTTCCTAGTTTTTCTTTTTGCTTTGTGCTGAATTATAGAGCAGTGGCCCCCAGACCTTCATGGAAAATGTGGAAATTTGCATACAGTGTGCACGCATCTTTAATGAAATATTTTTATTGCCCCCCAACCCTTTCCCTTCCCCAATATAGTAGGCGATTTTTGTATTTATAAAGAACGGGTTACATCAAAGGCTCTTTTGTTAGACTTCCATCCAAGTTCTACTGATTTGAGATCACAGTCTCTTCCCCCTGCTGTTGTGACCCCTGCATGAAATGGCTAGAGCAAAGTGAAACTAAGTTCTTCATCGATATGAACGCAGAGCTACTAACTTCATATGAAACTGCTTCTCACTGAAAGGGATGGAGGGCATGGAAAATGTCACCCAGGCGAATTCAGATGGAAATGTTACAGTAAGGCATAAGGAGCTTTGAGCTGTGTTTTCGCTCTCTTTTTTCCAACTTGACTTCAACGGGTTCTTTGAAGACTCTTCTGCATGGAAGTTGCTTTACCAGTGGAAGTTGTTGCCATGAGTCTTCTCAGGTGGTGTTGATGCCAGAGTTCCTGAAATGAGAAAAGTTTCCAAATCTCAATACCTCAACTCGCTAAAGGAGGAATTAAAAAAGACTTTTACATTGTAATCCATGTTTGTAAACATCAAAAGAGCCCCTGACTCTGACCCAGGCATGTCACAGTTGTGCAACTCAAACTCACAAAGAGTCGACGGAGATGAAATGTCTCTTGAGAGTTGGAGTAATCGTCATATTGGTTCAAAACTCTGCATTTCCCAATCCCACTTGAGTGTACAATAGTATAGTGGTTTATGTTACAATAGTCCAGAGAGACCTGTGATCTGGAGACCTGAGTTCAATTTCTATGATGACAACTAGGGAAATTAAGTTTCATTACATAAAAACTGGAATTAAGCAATTCATATTGACCATGAAACTACCGACTGTTGTAAAAAAAATGAACTTGTTCATTCATGTCCCTTAGGAATGGCAGCCTACTGTTCTTACTCAGTTTGGTCGATATGTAGCTCCAGACTAACAGCAATGTGGTTGACTCTTTACTGTTTGTGAAATGACCCAGCAAGCAGGGTAGTTGCATCATCCGGCTATGAGAAAACATAATCCATATGGACTGCAGAGATTCAAGGAAGCACTTACCAGTGCCTTCTCAAGGACAGTATTAGGGATGAGTGATAGATGCTGCACTTGCCCTCAATGCCCACATCCTGTGAATTAATTAAAGAAAACCTCATCTGCTGGAGTCTAATTTCATCCCCAACATTTCACTTGCCTCCAAGGCATTGCAACTTTCTAAGAGCAGATCACTGTGTCACTTGTGTCCTACTGAAATGAAGGGAGCCATATAATCAATTCATTTTCTAAAACAGGCACGAGTTTGATCGAGTTTGCAATACCTATACCGATCCATTCCCCTGCCAAGCTTCATTGTTTTGATGCATTATGGCAGATTGTTATCCCATCTACCCCAAACTGCCAATGACAAATGAAATAACATTGACAAGACTAATCTTCGCTTCACACAAGGGAACAGGAGCTTATAATACCTCTCATCAGATTGGCTTAGGACTGTCAGAGTGCATCTCGATGGTGTTACATCACACAATGTTTAGTGAATGTTTTAAAAGTCAGCTGTCAGTTAGCAACTCATTCAGAACAATGTATTAGCTTCATTAAAAGGAGCCAGAAATTAATTCAATATGTAATTTAAGAAATAGTTTCGCACAGGAGATAGAAATTTTTTTTACACTGCAAATTATTCTGATCTGGAATGCGCTGCCTGAAAGGGCAGTGGAACTAAAAGGAAATTGGATGAATACTTGCAGGGGAGAGAAATTGCAGGGCTAGGGACACAGGGCAGGTGTAATGAGGTTAATTTCCAAAGAGGCAGCACAGACACAATGGGCTGAATGGCTTCTGCCTCTACTGCAAGATTCTATGATTTAGAGTCACTGACTTCCCCAATGGAAAACGGTGTACAGTCTATGCTTGACATCCTTCAAGTCTGTGGGCTAGATTTTGTCCTCATCGGGTGGGCACAGCTGGTGGGCCCGGGAGCAGCCATGAAACTGACCACTGCCCGCAATTGGGCCCTGACCGCAATTTCATGCTGGCGGACCAATTAAGGCCCACACAGCGTGAAACGTGGCTCTTCACTGGCCGAGAAGGGCCGAACAGGGGCAGGGGCCTGTTAGCTGCCGGGTCCAATGGAGTCCCGCAGACCGGTATAAAGAAGGCCCAGGCAGGGCCCAGAAAGGCTGCCAAGGAAAGCGTCCGACTGCCATTCTGAAGATGCACTCGAGTGCAGCAGTAAATGCCAGGTGGGAGGGCACTCGACACCCCCCCTCAGCTTTTCAGATTTTAACAAAATTCATTCATGGGCTGTGGGCTTCGCTGGCTGGACCAGCATTTATTGCCCATCCCTATTTGCCCTTGAGAAGATGGTGGTGAGCTGCCTTCTTGAGTCGCTACAGTCCATGTAGTGTAGGTACACCCACAGTGCTGTTAGGGAGGGAGCTCCAGGATTTTGATCCAGCGACAGTGAAGGAACGACGATATATTTCCAAGTCAGGATGGTGAGTGACTTGGAGGGGAACTTCCAGGTGGTGGTGTTCCCATCTATCTGTTGCCCTTGTCCTTCTAGATGGTAGTGGTTGTGGGTTTGGAAGGTGCTGTCGAAGGAGCCTTGGTGAATTCCTGCAGTGCATCTTGTAGATGGTACACACTGCTGCTAATGTGTGTAGGTGGTGGAGGGAGTGAATGTTTGTGGATGTGGTGCCAATCAAGCGGGCTGCTTTGTCCTGGACAATGTCAATTTCTTGAGTGTTGTGGGAGCTGCACTCATCCAGGCAAGTGGAGAGTATTCCATGACACTCCTGACTTGTGCCTTGTAGATGATGGACAGGATTTGGGGACTCAGGAGGTGTGTTACTCGTCGAACAATTCGTAGCCTCTGACCTGCTCTTGTACTAAAATATTTATATGGCTAGTCCAGTTCAGTTTCTGGTCAATGGTAACCCCCAGAATGTTGGTAGTGGGGGATTCAGTGATGGTAATGCCATTAAATATCAAGGGGCAATGGTTAGACTCTGTCTTGTTGGAGATGGTCATTGCCTGACATTTGTGTGGCACGAATGTTACTTGCCACTTGTCAGCCCAAACCTGGATATTGTCCAGGTCTTGCTGCATTGGCTGCTTCAGTGTCTGAGGAGTCGCAACTGGTGCTGAACATTGTGCAATCATCAGCGAACATCTCCATTTCTGACCTTATGATGGAAGGAAGGTCATTGATGAAGCAGCTGAAGATGGTTGGGCCAAGGACACTACCCTGAGGAACTCCTGCAGTGATGTCCTGGAGCTGAGATGACTGACCTCCAACAACCACAACCATCTTCCTTTGTGTTAGGTATGACTCCAAATCAGTGGAGAGTTTTCCCCCCCATTCCCAGTGACTCCAGTTTTGCTAGGGCTCCTTGATGCCACACTCGGTCAAATGCGGCCTTAATGTCAAGGGCAGTCACTCTCACCTCACCTCAGGAGTTCAGTTATTTTGTCCATATCTGAACCAAGGCTGTAATGAGGTCAGGAGCTGATTGGCCCTGGCAAAACCCAAACTGGGCGTCAGGGAGCAGGTTATTGCTAAGCAAGTGCTGCTTGAGAGAACTGTTGATGACCCCTTCCATTACTTTACTGATGATCGAGAGTAGACTGATGGGGCAGTAATTGGCCGGGTTGGATTTGTCCTGCTTTTTGTGTACAGGACATACCTGGGCAATTTTCCACATAACCAGGTAGATGCCAATGTTGTAGTTGTATGGGAACAGCTTGGCTAGGGGAGCAGCAAGTTCTGGAGCACAAGTCTCCATTACTGTTGCCGGAATGTTGTCAGGGCCCATAACCTTTGCAATATCCAGTGTCATCAGCAGTTTCTTGATATCACGTGGAGTCAATCGAATTGGCTGAAGACTGGTATCTGTGATGTTGGGGACCTCCGGAGGAGGCCGAGATAGATCATCCACTCGGCACTTCTGGCTGAAGATTGTAGCAAATGCTTCAGCCTTATCTTTTGCACTGATGTGCTGGGCTCCTCCCTCATTGAGGATGGGGATATTTGTGGAGCCTCCTCCTCCAGTGAGTTATCTAATTGCCCACTACCATTCACAACTGGATGTGGCAGGACTGCAGAGCTTAGATCTGATCTGTTGATTGTGGGATCGCTTAGCTCTGTCTACCACTTGCTGCTTATGCTGTTTGGCATGTAAGCAGTCCTGAGTTATAGCTTCACCAGGTTGACACCTCATTTTTAGGTATGCCTGGTGTTGCTCCTGGCATGCCCTCCTGCACTCTTCATTGAACCAGGGTTGATCACCTGGCTTGATGGTAATGGTAGTGTGGGGGATATGCCGGGCCATGAGGTTACAGATTGTGTTCGAGTACAATTCTGCTGCTGCTGATGGCCCACAGCAACTCATGGATGCCCAGTCTTGAGTTGTAAATCTGTTCAAAATCTATCCCATTTAGCATGATCATAGTGCCATACAACATGGATTAGTGCCTCTTGGTTCTACTGGAGGAGGTGGCTCTCAGGATGGATACCCTTATCCCCACAGATTGGAGGAGGGGGCCACCACATCTTACCAAGAGGGCTTTGGAGGAGGTGGCAAATTGGGTGAGCAGCCATGATGTGGTGTGGCGCACCTGTATCCAGTACTGGAAGTGCTTCAATGACCTGCCGTGCTCAGGAAGGGTGAGTACCATGTTGGCATGGGTCAGTGTGCAGAAGTGTTAAGCTGTAGCCGTGTCCCCCCGTGGACTTCAAGGGTGCTAGAATCAGAGTGCCAACTGTCAATCATGCCAGAGCAGGCCAAGGTGAGCCCTGGCTGCTTGGACTGAGTGCCTTGTGGCTCACGGGCCACGACTCGGATGTGTTGTGCGAGATGTTTCTCTGCTGGCGTTGGCCAGGCTGCATTGGTGCCGCAGGTAGAGGGTGGACTAATCAATTCTCCTCCGTCCTTTCTGGAGAAGATAGACCATAACCAAGCCGAGAGGGCACGTACAGGTGGAGGCCTGACCTACCTGCTGATGCTCACCCGCTTCGAGCCAGATGTCCTGTAACTGGAAAGCTGGCACACTCCCTGTGCAACCAGGCATGGAGAGGCTGGGGTGCGAGCTGAAGGTAAGAGTGCAGTGCACAGAGATGGGACTTCTGGATTGTGCAACCATTCTAGTGTAGTCCCTTCATTAATGTGAGCCTCAGACCTGGTGATCCCATTGATCATTGGATGCTGATGGCTCCGTGATGCAGACCTCCATTGTTTCACCAGGGTGCCTGGCATGTGCCATGCCGGTGTGATGACTTTACCTAATGGCATGTCCTTCTTTTCCATTTTAGGTTCGCTAGCAGCTGTCACCTCTGCAGACCCCAAAGGTCCATCCCTGATGCCAGAGGACCACCCGACGTCATTGTCACCTGCATCACACACGATCTCTGAAGCAGGCACCAGTGCCGATACCAGCACCTCAGTGGGCATTAGATCCACGGTTGGTATCTTGGTGCACTTTGGTGGGGGCACTTCACACTTGCTTGAAGTGTAGGCGGAGGCAGAGAGTGCCGAGGGCGCCGGCAGTCGGAGGACAGCTGGAGACCAGGACGATGCTCACTCGAAGGCAGATAGTGAGCCTCTGGAGTCATCCATTAGGTGGCAGATGCTGGATGTGCAGGAGTATCTGGCAGAGATCCATGAGGATCTGTGTGGCATGGTCTCCGTGATGAATGTGTCCATGCCGAGTGTGAGCACTGTGTTGACCCTCATGGCCGAGCGCACTGCCTCCTCCATGGAGAGAGTGGCGACTCTCATGGAGAGGCAGCTCCAGGACAGAATCAGGGGTTCCTGGGGTTGCGATCGGACCTCCAAGCCCTCACACAAGCACTGAGCTCAGGTGGTCAGTGTCCATGTGGAGATGGATGAGACACCCAGTATCCCAGCTAGGTGCCCGTCCATCAATGGTGAGCAGGGAGATCCAGAACGACCTCACATTGGCGCTTGAGCTGCTTGTCGTCTCTGCGGGCTCCTCTCAGGGCGCTCTGGATGATGGCAGCAGCTCCTCCACCCCTCTGCCAGTGACCGTGGCATCTGATGAGGCTGCAGTGACCAGGGAGATACCAGCCATGGCACTGGCCGCTCCGTCCCAGGTGGGCCCAGCACAGGCTCCACGGGCCAGAGGACGACCGTCAAGGTCATCGAGGCCAACAGGACAGCAGAATCAGCAGGCTGTCTCCAATGCCAGTGCCAGCGAGGCGGGGAGCACTAGGAGGTAGCACTGGCAAGCATAAGTTAGGGGCACCAAGAACACAAGAGGGACAGGTCACAGGTGATTTCATGTTCATTTATGTTTAATTAATGTTTACTGGTCTGGGATTTAAGACCAGAGAAGTTTGTGTAAATAGCTTGGAATTGTCAAAATGAGATAAATTTTGTGTTTGCCATCATGGCCTGAGCATGCTTCACCTTTTTATTTTATTGGTGCAGGGTACGCCAGTATTTAATGCTGGACATACATGGCTCTGAACTTTACTGCACAGGCACCGAGTGGACTTTGTGTTCAAATGAAAGGATCCTGGAGGCTGCGGCCCTGGCCTGTGGTTGAAGCTGATCTTTGGCAGCCGAGCTGAAGGAGCGTTGGATCAAGACATCCCCGGTGTCCCTGCCTCCCTGAAGGTTACTGAGGTCTGGCTCCACGCCCTCAGCGTTCTCCTCAGTCTTCTCCTCTTCTGACTCAATACGGGATTCATCCTCTGTGGCCTGTGCAGCTGTGTCAAGATCCTCGTCCTCCACTGGATTGCCCCCTTGCCAGTGCCAGATGGTGGAGAGTGCACCATTCAACCACTATCAGTGACACCCACTCTGGGGGGTATTGTGGTGCTCCCCTGACCGATGGTTCTCTCTACCACCGCTCTTGTGGAGGTGTGGCTCCTGTTGTACCGCTTCCCTGCCTCTGTTCTTTGGTGGCAGAAAAGCTTCAAGACCCACCTCTTCAATGGATAGCCCCTGTCACCCAGCAGCCATCCATCCAGCTGGGCTGGAGCACTGAAGAGCCTCGGCACCTGGGAGTGTCTGAGGATGTAGGCATCATGGGAGCTGCCTGGGTACCTTGCACAGACTTGCAGAATCTGCATCCTGTGGTCACACACTATCATGGAGTGGAAGTCCTTCCTGTTGATGAAGGCACCCGGCTGACGTGCTGACACCTTGATGGTCACCTGTGTGCAGTCAATGGCACCCTGGACACAGGGGGAACCTAGCAATCACTGCAAAGCCTCTAGCTCGCTCAGCTTGTTTGGCCTCATCCGTATTGTAAACAATGAATGTCATTACCCGCCTGAACAGAGCTTCTGTCATCAGCTTGACACAACTGTGGAGAGCTGATGGGAGACTCCACAAAGATCACCCACTGAGCCCTGGCAAGAGCCGGAGGCATTGAAGTTGAGGGACACTGTGACCTTCAGAGACACTGGCATGGGGTGTCCACCCACACAGTCGGAGCTGATCTCAGGCCTGATCCTCTGACAAATGGAGGTCACAGTCTCCCTAGAGAAGCGGAGCCTCCTTTGGCCTTGCACCTCACTCCTATTGAGGTAGCTGCATCGCCTGTGAACCCTGGCAGCAGGATAGTGGTGTCTTCTGCGGCCCCTTCCACCTTGGACTACCTGCAGGCCCTGCGCCCCTTGTGCCTGCACCTCTCCTCCCACAGGTCCCTCCGCTGGAAGCTACATTGGGACACCTGGCCTCCTCTCCCTTCTGCCCCTCTCTTCCTCCTCAGAGGAGGTGCCTCCAGCGGAGACCACAATCCCCATTACCAGTGTAAGGGAAGGCTGTCTGAAACCTGGAAGGGTCAACATGGTCTGAATCCTCCTGGGGCCTTGGAGACATCAATAAGTTGTGAAATGAAGCCTGGAAATGCTAAGAATGAAGCCGTGAACAGAAATGAAGCTGTCGAGCACCAATAAGCAACCAGCTGCAAACCATCTCCTAAATTCTTCCCTCCTTACAATGGCAATGCTGATGACCCTTTTTATCCTGCCCTTGGATGGGGTTTGTGTAAATGTCGGCTGGCCCCCTGCCCGTTTTGCCCGCGCAATGAGCTGGAAATTGCACAGGCAACGAAAAATCACAGACAATTGGATTGTTGAGGGCCTTAAGTGGCCTGTTAATCAATGGCGGGCGCTGCTCCAGCACCCACGGACCACCGCCGAGCGAAATATCACATGAGTGCGTGAGACGATGTCGGGACGCTTGCCCGACATCATCGCGAGCTATTTTACTCCCAGTCGGGTGGGACACAAGCCCATCAGCAGGACAAGAAATTCAGCCCCATGATAAAATGCGCACGTGTGCAACATCTGTGTATCATGCACACAGTGCACATGTATTTTGTTGTCACTTGCATCTCTCCCTTCCCAAACTGAGACGCAGACCCTCCTCCATACTCTGACAAGGAAACAGACTTCTCAATCAGTAGTACGGTGAAGCAGGCTGGATACTGAGCTGGTTGTGACCGCGGTTTCTTCCGGAAAGCCCCGCCGAGGTACTTCTCTTCGAATGAAGCAACTGAAATTTACTATTCGTTTGCAATGACTATGGGCGGAATCCTCCCAGCCCGCCCATGGCGTGTTTCGTGGCGGGCAGGAGCAGAGAATTTAGTGGGAGGCCAAAAATCAGAAACCTACCGGCGCAAAAATAGTTCGTGATTAATGGTGGGTGAGGTATCCCGCTGAGCAGCAGCGTGAAATCCATTCACATTCATTACCATCTCCCGAATGCCCATTAAGTTAGCTTCTCGCCAGGGTCATGGACAGCCTTCCAGTCTAGCGTCACACCTACAGGAAATCACGTCAATCTGAGTCTCCTTTTAAAAAGAGTGGTGCGCACGGGTCGGACACCACTTCACTTGCAGCTTCGAGGTGAGTGCAACATATATAGCCTACCTTCAATAGCGCTGCGCCGGTCTCATTACGATGCCAGTAGAACGCCACTCCGCTGAGGCTGTGGGGTTGGTCTTCTCCTGGCACTCGCTTCCATAGTCACAAGGGCACCACTGTGCAGCAGTACGTACGCAGGCAGGACTCAACTTTCAGCCACTGAGCAATATTGAGATTGGGGGAGGTGGTGGGGGGTATAGGGGTAGTCTGCTCCCGGTGGGTGCCACCTCTGTCTAGAAGGACAGTGGTATTTAGGCAGGGCTGAGCATTCAGAAACCAGCATTTTGACCAGGGAGGGGTGAACATGGTGGGGGGAGGGGTGGGGATATGGTGGGGGGGCAATGGCGAACTAAGGATTTGCAAAGGGTTGGGGAGGTGGGGAATGCTGAACACACAGGGAGGGGGGCAATGGCAGAGGAAGGCTTTGCAAGGTTTTGAGGGGGAAGGGGGCTTGATGGAAGGCAAGGGTCAGGAAGGTTTTGCAAGGAGGTGGAGGAGGAGGGGGAAAGATGGGAGGCAAAGAATAGACCTAGGGATAGGAAGCTGGAGCCCGACAAGAGTAACTGAAACACTGACAAACAAGGGGGTGAAAGGGATACCACATGTATGAATGGGAAGGGGGTGCATGCAGACTCACAAATGGGAAAGGGGGAAGCTGTTAATGTGCCACAAGAGGGATGGGTCGCACACAGACTCATGACGGGGTGTGGGTTTGGAAGGGAGCTAGTTTAGTCTTCATTCCTGAGGGCAATGGAGAACTCAGCTAAAGGCAAAGTCTTTGGTCTGGGGCTTGCAGTCAGGGGTCAGAGCAGAGACACTCCTGAGGCTCTGTGGAAATTACAGTCAACATTCGGAGAGTGGACACAGTCCTGGGCTGCATGAACCTCAGAGTCAACAGTCAGAGAATAGAGGCACTCCTGGGGTTCTGTGGAAATTACAGTCAACAGTCAGGGAATAGAAACACTCCTGAGGCTCTGTGAACCTCATAGTCAACAGTCAGAGAGTGGAGTCAGTGCTGGGGTGCAGCGGGCATGCTGCAGGGGTAATCATTGGAAACATGGTGTACTCCAGTTTAAGGGAGGGGCAAGTGCTCAGCTTGGTGTGCAGGGCTGGTTCACAGTCACTGTCCATGGGCTTGTCTTTCTCTGCACTGGGCTGCAGTTGGTGTGGTGATGGCAATGGGAGGATTCGGCAGCCTGTATTTGGGGAACACATAATAAAGTGGGGGTAGCTATGTGAAGCTTTCCTAGGGCGGGGTGGGTGGGTGGTGGGGTATCATACCTCGGTAGGTGACTGTGCACACAGCCTCCAGATGGGGAGGGTACAAGTCCACATTGGGCATGGGCGCTTAAGACATGATGGGTTCAAGGGATAGGAATGTCCACTGCAATAATTATGGGATCCAGTATCATTAGGGGAGGCTGGAGAAAAATAGGAGGAAGCTCTAGTTTCACATTGTGAGGTTCCAGGTAGATTTCTGGGATGTGGAAGGTGACAGGGGGGACATCGAATCTCATTTCGAAACAGTAGTGCAGAATCACCATCTTGCTATACGGGATTATGGCGCAGTTATAAATTGAAAGTAGAAGCGAATCTGATCAGAAGGGGTCTGAGCTTGTGGGGGAGGAACGCACTGCTGGAGTAAGGGATCCTTTCGGGGGGTGCCCTCTAAATTGTTGATGCTGCAAAATTGAACTGGGGTCTGATTAAAGGGGAAGGAGGAAGACCTCCTAGCGAAGAAAGCCATTGGGAGCCAATATCTCTATCAGCACTGTAACAGGGATGCTCAGAAATCAGTGGCTTAACATCACAGTCACTGCATCTCAACATTAACACATCGGAATGTAAAATTTGGGACTGCAGGAAATCGCTAAGAAGGCACAAGTGCAGCACGTATGGTATTGTATTGATGGAGGCCAGTCACATGCTCTCCAGAACTGGCATTCCTAATAGGCCAAAGAGCATCCAGTCACTAATCACCAGCAACTTACTGTTCATAAGAATGCCAGATCAGAGATTGGAGCACTGAGCCAGGATAGGCAGTGCTTGTCATTCAAACCGTCCCATAGCAATGAGGGATCCAGGTGTAACATTTCAGGGATGGCACCTTGGTCACCTCAGTGCGGATGGTAGTGACTCAAAGACAAGGCAAGTAGGGCATAAACCACTGTAGACCAATACAGTTGCTAAAGGCAACAGGTTTTGAGCTTCACTATCTTGACCAGTTACTTATTAACGTCTTCAATATTTCATTTCAAAGAGATGGTCAAAACAAAACCGGATCCAGGGTTCAGTGCTGCCTTTTTGAGGGTCCGATGCAATGGAGGAGATGAAGGAGGGAGAGGCGATGCACAGCGCAACTGCACCAGGAGGCCCCATCTGATGCCTAGAGTCAAGGGGAATAAGAGCAAGAACAAGAGGAGAGACCCAGACAATGGAGGCGAATCATCAGACCAAGGGTATATCGAAGGTTCTCTTATTTACAATTGAATGAGAGGCAATGCTGGACACGTCTGCACTTGTCCTGAGCTCTGGTAGATCACATCTGCCTCATTCTTCATGAAGACCTAATGCCTTGTGGAGTGGGAGGCTACCCCCTGTCAGTAGCTTTAAAGGTGGCTGCCACTCTCAATTTCTTTGCCTGTGAGTCGTTCCAGGGGCCTACAGGGGACCTGTGCTGTATCTCGCAGTCTGCAACACATAGATGCATAAAGAAGGTCACAGGTGCACTTTATAGCAAGGCACATCACTATGTGAGGTTTGCTCTGGATGAAGATAGCCAGGCTGCGAGATTCACCGGCATCATGGCTATCTCAATCTCCCCAAGAGTACAAGGTGCAATTGATTGTACTCATGTGGCTTTAAGGGCTCCATGGCAGCAGCCCCTAATGTTTATAAACCACAAAAGCTAACATTCCATGAATGTGCAACTGGACTGTGATCACCAGAAGCACATAATGCACATTTGTGCACAGTACCCCGGGAGTTGCCATGACTCCTACATCCTGAGTCACTCCTAGGTGCCTGAGATTTTTGAAGGACCTGAACGTCTGCAGGGCTGGTTGCTTGGGGATAAGGGATACCTACTGAAACGCTGGCCGATGACATTGGTGCGTCACTCTTAGAGCTGTTCTGCTGCAATGATGCTCACAGCTCCACAAGCACCCTAAAACAGCAAGCCATTGGGATTCTGAAGGTGTGCTTCAGGTGTTCAGCCCACTTAGGTAGCGCCTTACAGTACACTCCTGATAGGGTTTCACACATCATCGCTGTGTGTTGCACCCTTCACAACATGGCACTGCATAGAGGAGCTCCCTTGCCAGGGGTTGAAATGGAGGAGGATGAGAGCTCTTCGGAGGATGAAGATCAGGAGGTCCAGGAACTTCAAGAGGGTGGTGAAGGTCAGTCTGAAGGTGATGATGCCATAGAGGAGGCAAGATGTGGAAGATGTGCCTGTGACACTTTAACCGCTGCCAGATTCCTAGAGGAGTAAATTGAAGGCAAGGGGAGAAGGCTGCAGTCCTCCTGGCCCTCAATGCCATTCCCTTTCATCTCAAGAGATGTCCAACCAATCAATTTGAGAACAAGTCCAGCATTGCCACTTGCACCTTCTGGCCTCATGATGCCCCAGGCCATGATCTCCACAAAGTTCCGCCATGCCCTCTGTGTGGAATTGCTCTGGGAAGTGGGAGTGCACTCAACAACGAGATCAATGTGAGAAGTGACTTGAAGCAGTCATCGCCACATAATTAAGAAACGACAGTAGACGGTGAGATAAGGACATGGTTAGGGATCTCCTCCTCCCAGCCATGTCTTGCCCTTTCCCCCTACCACTTAGGACACAAGTTCCACTAATCAATCAAGGCGATGTGCTGCCCTCACACAATGGTCTTCCAAGAGGAAGGAGTGTTGGAAGCGCCTAAATCATACACTTCCAATAAAGAATTTTACACATATCCCTAGCATCACACAAGGGTAAGGAGACTATCTCCAGTGAGGTTCAGATCACATGAATGTGAATCTCACAGAGGGAGACCATCACTGAGTGAGAGGATGGACAAACCTTGAAATAAGAGGATTCAAATGTACATAATCACAGCACCTTCAGTTGACCAAGCCATTCCCATAAAAATCAAATGTATCTACAGAATTGTAGGACTTTTACGATGGTAGCACACATGACCCAAAAGTGGTTTTAATATTTCTTAACTTTCCTAACCCTACCACTACACCCCCAACATCTGCAGCAGAGGTGGAGGTAGCCTGCTGACTGCTTTGTCCTGATGTCTGTGATGATCTAGGCAGACGTCCCCTCTGGTGGTCCGAGACCTGGAGAAGCCCTGATCTGTTAAGGGCCTCTTGCTCAGGGGAGGTTGCACCCTCCTTGGCCTGAGCAGCTGGAGTGGATGGGGTCACAGGCAGAGGGGACTCTGAGTGACTGGACACCCTTAGAGTGACCTGCGAGGAGGCCCCCGGGGTGTTCGGCTGATGCTCATCCTCCCTGTGGGTGCCAAAGCACCCTGAATCCTCGAGGAGAAGGTACACTTGCAGGGAGGTCAAATGGTCTCATTCCCCCTCTCGCCTACACCTTGATTATGCCCACCAGGGTGTGTGGCCATAGAGTCCAGGGCCGAGCGCAAATCTGGCAAAACCTGCTGGACCAAGGTGCCGATGGTAGTCGCCAACATGGTGACCTCAAGGCGCTGATGTGTCGGAGCCATGACAGCAGAGAGAATGCAGACGGACTCCTCCATCCTTCGCTCTAGTGAGTGACCGCTGAATCTCTGCTTGATGTTCTGCCGCTGTTGTTGCATCTTCAGCATTAGCGGTTGCCGGCCACTCGCAGAGGCTCATTATCTGACTCAGACTGAACAGGTGGCTGGTCTCCAGCGGCCTGCTGAATGCTGGAGACCTGGGCTATTCCTGCCTCTGACTGCTGCAGGGACGTGCCAGTGAGGTGTTCACATGTAGGTGAGCCTGAGCCTAATCTAGAGCTAAGCCCCACCGAGGTGTGTGTCTCTGCTCTGGCGGTTCTTCCTCAGCTTCCTCTTCAGACATGGCCTGGGGAGTGAGGCTTCTGGAGGGCTGCCTTGCGGGCCTCGATCTGCTGGTGCCTATAAGGTAGAGAATCGAGTTTCAGTGGATGCGTTTGCGGATTACAAGATTGCATGTCACTCACTGTGATTGTCAGGGTGTGATGAACTGATAGAGGTGTGAGCCATACTAGTTTGCTGTGACAATCCAATCTCCCCCTCCCCGCAGGAGCGACCCCTCTCCTCCCCAGCGATCTCGGCTGTGGCTCCTCGAACTCACTGAGGGCAAACGATGTCAGCCGTGACACTCCCCACCCCCGCCACCAGTTTGTGCTCCTTCTCGCCTGTTGCTGACAAGGTTTCCCTGGATGCAGATAAAAGAAAGGCATGAGACGAGAAGGGATGAAGCAGAGGTTGGGTGAGATGCCCCCTGTGTGTGGTGAACCCTCCCCAGGAGGAGCTGAGGACAGAGAGTGCGCAGCATGGAAGTTGGGATAGTGGCAGTGTGAAAGGTTCTGCTGGTCAATCAGTGGTGATATGTGTCCCCTGCCAATGGTTGTGTGAGATTGCTAAAGGGAGCGGCCCGTTGAATACATGATGCCATGACGAGTGTTTGATATTGGAGAGAGTTGAAAGATGACTTACCCTGGTAGAGCGGACGAGGTCATTGATCCCCTTCCTGCACTAGATGGTGATTTGGGTGCAGGTGCCAGCCACCCTGACATCCCCTGTGACGTCCTTCCAGGCCAGAGAGCTGAGGCTGGTGTGCCTGCCTCCAACCCCTCACCACTTCCTGGTCACCCACCTCAACTCTGATTCCACCCCAAGGTCTTTTAGTTTTACAAGGGGGATAGGATGTAGTGTTCAAATGCTAAATTGTTTGGTATTTGATTGTATGTGTCTGTTGACTGCCCACTGTGTATGATTAGTTAAGCCTGGGTGTGATCGCTTAGAAAAATAAACTAAACTAAGGCAAGTCACTATAAGCACGAGAGCAGACATTTTAAAGCATTAATTAAACTCCTGTTGCACACACACAAACTGGTGTATCATCTCTGCATATCTCCGAGGCATAAAACACAACACAGTGAAACTAACCCAATAGGTTGCATTTTCCACACCCACCCCCCCAACCCCGACATTTTACAAAAGCAAAAAAAATTGAACAACTTAAGGTAAGATAATTGCTCAGGGCCTGGTCTCTTTTTGGCCTGGACTCAATGACTAGCACCCGAGTCAAGAGGCCTGAAGATTGTACATGATTATCCTTAGCACAGGTCAGGCCTCCACAGGCTGCTCACCCCATGGGTGAGCTCTGGAAGGTTGCATGGAGCAGGTACAAGTGGGGGGAGGGGAGAGACCAAGAATTGATAGCTAGGATTCTGTCAGAGGATTCCTGCTTGACAGGTTTTTCTAATTAAAAAAAAGAAATTTGCCTTTAGTTAGTGGTTGCAGAGTCCCACTGAACAATCCTGCCTGGGGAAGTCCTGAAACTAAGAAGGTGTCAACCATCATAAACTCTACTCCCTGGGCTAATGATCCGGGGATGAGTTCAAATTCCACCATAGCACCTGGGGAATTTAAATTCAGTTAAAGGCAATAAATCCGGAATAAAAAGCTGCATCAGCAACAGTGATCATGTAACTAATGGATTTTTTAAAATCAAATTACATTCAGTTCACTAATGTCCTTTAAGGAAGATAATCTGCCACCCTTAACCCAGTCTGATCTTTATGTGTCTCCAGGCCCACATCAATGTGGTTGACTCCTAAATGCCCTCTGAAGTGATCTAGCAAGCCACTCAGGGGTAATTGAGGATGGACAATAGACACTAGGTTTGCTAGCGACACCCACACCCTTGAAAATGCAAAAACCTTCCAGCTTACTTGGACAAGACAAGGATGTGTTTTGGATTATGAGGTGGGGAAAGTAGGCGAGACATTGTTCAATACAGTATTGAACTGGAGATTAATTAAATGCTCACAATGGAGTGAGAAAAGAAGCTTGCAATGGTAGACAATTCTGCCGATGTTTCGATCTGACAGAAGTGATCAAAATGTTTTTTGCAATCTTTCTCGGAGGAATGCTGGATGTCACAAGGGGCAGCATGATTAATTTTACAAGTTCACGCCACACGGATCTTCTAGAATTCTTGCCTGACACTGAGCGTGAAGAAAGTAGTCAAAAAAACAGGCTACTTACAACGTTTATCTAAACAGTATTGGATGTCATGTGGAAGGGTGTTTAATTGCTGAGGTGTGATCTGTTGCTTCTAAAACCAATCTTCTAGACTTCTGTGAGGAGCTAATTGAATCAGAGATTAGTGATTAGCAATCTCATATAATAATTCACTTGAATTTTCACCAGGCATACGGGTTGTTCAGCAAATACCCATGAGATTAATGAGAAATTAGCTAGCTTGACAGCAGAAAGTGGAAGGTGGTGTTAAATGGATGAGCTTCTGTCCGGGAGACATGCATTTGCAGAATTCCTTGGATGTTTGACTGGCTCTCCAGATGTTTATAGGAAAAGAGTAGGAAAAGGATGGAACGTAGGAATGAAAAGCTTAAACGTACTGGCTATTCTCACGGTGACTCTGGCAAGCTGATAATGTTCTGTTTCATGTATTTAGCATTTTCCCTTCCTGATGGTTTGAAGTGTGGAATAAGACTTCAGAAGCACAAGATTTAACAAATGTTTCACATTCATTCTTAGTCGATGCACCATATGTTCCTTATCGGGCAAGTTAATCAACACATTATAAATACATGGCTTAAAAAGAGCAATAACACACACGCTTCAGGGTAGGCTGAAGCCTCAGGCCTATTCTTTCCCCCACTTAGAGATGCAGACATACAGAGCAGTCAGAGAGAGGGAAGCATAGAGACAAAGAGCAGAATCATCCCAGACTCGGACTAAGTGCCGTCGTGTGTGGTAAAACAATGTTTTACCCGTCGGCCACAATGGCAGCTTTTCACACCGTATCGTCCCAAACTCGCCGCATCAATTATACGTTCCCGGGATACACGCCGTTCCCATGGCAGCCAGGCTGTCATTCGCCCTCCATCCTATCACCTTGCTGCTTCACCACACCAGGTGCCACATTTAACGTGCAGCCGTGTGTCCACCTCTCAGTGCTTCTGGACGGAAGACAGGATGGCCCCAAAAGTCAAAAAGACTGCAGCGGATCCTTCCCGTGTCACGCTCACTCATCCCTCGCGTGCCTTTTGAACACCATGGAGTCCCGCTGTGATGTCCCCTGCCCCCACTCTGGCTGCAGGATGGGCAGCTGCATCTCTAATCCGGCTTAGGAGGAGGTGGCAGCGGTGGTCAGCGCCAATGTCCTGCAAAAGAGGACAGCCCCCCAGTGCCGCAAGAGGATGAATGGTCTCCTCCGTTCCTCCAGGGTAACTCACCCTTCTCATCACTCCCAACTCACGCACTCACCAAACCCATCACACATCCACAGGGATCTCACACCTCGAAGGACAACACCACAAACTCTCACAGACACCCTCATATCTTCACCAGGCTCATATCCTCTCAAACTCACATCCTCATCCTATACATGGCTCTGCTCACCACAAAAACATCCCACGCAGTTCCATGTGTCCTGCTCACACACTCTCCATCTGTTTTCAGGTAGGAGAAGCCTGCTCACATCAGCATGGAGAGGTCCCAGACCAGGGGCCTCACTCACAATAGGCCCCTCACTCACTTTGAGGAGTGTGCCATCACACTGACAGGTCAGGACGTGGACTGTGCCTGTGGTGACAGTGAGGTTGGAGGAGAATACCCTTGTGAGGATCCTGTACCACATCATCCCTCTCTCTACTTTGGTTCACAGGGAGTTCTGCCAAGCGACTGACACCCTTAGCCAGCCAGCCAGCCCCTCAACTCCATCCAGGTTCTCACCCACATCCAAGAGGACACCTCCTCCACTGAAGAGCTGGAAATAAGCAGCCTGGAAGACTCGTCACAGCGCTTACCCACACCCTTCACCAGCGCAGAGACACACACCTCGGGGGGACCTAGATCTAGAGCTGGCTCGGATTCACAGAATGGTGGTCACTGCATGGACACATGTCCACAGCAGGAGGAGGCAGGGTCAGCTGAGCTCCCCGGCACTCAGAAGACTGCTGGGGAAGAGGCATCTGTGAGGTTTGAGTCAGATTTGACCTTTCAACTCATCCTGGACAGTCAGCAGAAGGTGGGGGAACATCATGCAGAGCTGTTGGAAGCCCTCAACAGAGTGCCATGCAAGACAGATGAGTACACCTGCCTGCTCTCTGATGAAGTGGTGCCCATGTGCGCCTATGGAGGCCTTCATGGGGAGGATGGCGGACGCCATGGAAACCATGGTCCAACAGAACACGGAGACGTGTGCGGACCTGAACTCCATCACGGGGGCGATAAGTAAGTTCCTGCAGTGGCAACGCGAGAGGGAAATGATGTACCTCAACATCCCTCCATGTGCTCCTTCCCCTCAAGGAGTCAGGCCCGGGTCCCCAGGCACCCGAAGAGAAGAGGAACAGCAGCTGGACACCCCTGGGTCATCCACTCAGGAATCTCAGATGCTGTCCGCTCCCTCCGAGTCCCCTTTGCCTGTGAACCCCTCAACCTCGTCCTCTGCCAGTGCAGAGGGAGAAGTTGGCCAACATCCGATTCTGGAGGGAGAAGTGTGTGCGTGTCAGGGCTTTCTGGGGCCTTGTGCGAGCACTATCCCAGCGCATGAGGAGCCTCCATCCATCACACTCACCTCACTGTCCTGAGCATTTTCAATGCTGCCTGCTGGGGTTCACTTTCAGTTGTCCACCTGAGCTGACCCGCATCTCCGCCCATCCAGTGATCACACTCCCATGCAGCATCTGAACTCGCCCCCCTCAAGACTGTCATTGCACTTTCGATTCAGACAGCATGGTCTTGATTCAGTTTTTCATGCAGTCTCCTATCTTTTCCCCTCCCACAGTCACCCATTTCCTTTCTCCCATCACAGATGACTCTCCTGGTATCACCTTCCACCTCCCCTCCGTGACCTACCAGCCACAACCCTTTTCCTTCGGGAACATGCACATTCCCTTCCTTCTTCAAAATCCCACCCCCATCCACACTCACCGACCTCCCCACCACCCCACCCCAACCTCCTCCTTCCCACCCCCCCCACCGGGGCCATGCCTGCCTCTGAGGCCCCACCAATCACCCTCGCCGTCCCTTCCGATGAACCCTCACCCTCCCACTCTACCGCTTCACTCTGCCCTCAGTCATTTTCATCATTTCCTCCTACCACACCCACCCTCAGTTCACTCCCCAGGAGGCAGTCATGGACTCATGAGAGCCCTCCCTTGCACATTCACCTGGACATCCACCCCCTTTGGAACCCTTCACACCTTGGAACTTCTTCCCCTCCCCACCGGACTACCCCTGCCTTGGTCCTCCTCCCACCCCCACCCCCCACCCTCACCGGAATCCACCCTCGCTTTACCCTTCCTCCTTCCTGACTCCCTCAGAGATCCTTACTTATTGCCCCACCCTTAGCCCTTCCCCTTTCATGTCTCCTTCCTGCAAATCTACTTCTTCCTCGAGCCTTAAACCCTCCCCACTCTGCACTCCTTCCTCCCCCAGACTCCATCCCCTCTCCGCACTCCTTCCCCCCACCAAACTCCTTCCCTTACACCTTACACCCACCTTACACTGACCTCCTCAGTTGCTGAATTCTCCCATTACTCGCCCTTTCCCCGTATTCCCTCCCAACCTCTCCCAACCCCCCACCCCGGCCACCTTTGTTCCCCCTCTCCCAACCTCCCAACCTCACCCCAGCCTGACACCTCTTCCTCACCCAGTCGATCCTAGACCTTCCTCTGCACCCGCCCCCCCCTCCCCCCGGATGTCCGCGATGTGAGCAAGGCTCTGCCGGTACATCCCGATTTCCGCACATCACACTTGTCAAGAGGTGTTCTGCACTGTTGTGCAATCATGCTGATGTGGGCAGATGATTCAGCGGAGGGGGAGGGGGTGGGGCAGAGGGCGTAGATGATTCTGGCTGGCTGGTCTTATAATGATATGCAGATGTATTACAACGACGTTCCCAAGGTCCAATGGCAGGGAATGCAGCTCACCATTGACAGGCTAAGTGGATGATCGCAAACTGGTTTCACAATGTTGTGAAACTGATTTCTGGCCACTTACATCGCTAAGCACATCCTACGCTAGTGGGCATGGAAAATTCCGCCCAAATTTACTCCCCAGGGATTATCTGAAGGTGTACATGGATAAATAGTGCATTACCTTATACGGCTTGCTATTAGCCAAGAGAATGAATATGTGCCCTAGTTATCAGGAGTACTGCCAATTTCACTCATCAGCAGTTGGAAAGAACTTTCTTAGGTAGTCCTTTTGATCAAGGGTCTCAACACAATAAGCCCATTCCTACATTGTGACCCTGCATAATGGTTGTCATGTTCACCCATGTAAGTCATCACATTTCAAAGTCATTCATAATGCTCGATGATTTATGCGTCACCAGCCAATTAATTTTATTTGGCAGAAAATCTATGGTTCAGATTTTCCGGCCCCCACCCGGGGGGGGTGGGGGTCATCATTGCGGACGGGACGGAAGAATTTGGAGAGCCATTGATTTTTAACGGCTCTCCAAATTTTCCCTTCCTGCCTGCGATGATGCCCAATAATGTCAGGGCTGGAAAATCCCAGCCTCTGACTGGACAGCTTGGAAACACAACATCCTCTCTAAAGCTCTTGGGGATGTTTCTTAAGAGTTGTGATAAGTCGCTATATAAATGCAGGGTCATTTTACTTTAAATAATCTGATGGGCTAGGCAGCTGCGCAGGGAATTGTTGCAAAGCTACATCTATCATATTTTTATAGTCGCTTGTTAGGACAGAACTTGAGTATTGCTGAAAAAAGAGACATGCTGTCGAAGCTTTTTGTCTTGCACTCATCAGGACAGATTCACAAGAATACCAAATCTCAAAGGGAACAATTTATCCTGCATGAGAAGAAGGTGCCGATTGGTTGGCAAGTAGACTCGATTCGTTGAGGTGTTGTCATGGAGAATTCACCAGGGAACAGTTAACTGCCAAGCTTTTGGTTAAATTCAAACCTGATTGGTCAAGGCATTGCCACAGGGAACGAACCAGGGAATGGCTGTTCCCCCCAAGTTTTTGTTTAGTTAAAAAAGGTGGAATGTGTGCACATGTTCTTTCTGCCACAAAGGAGATAACCCTATTTGTGAATATATGTCGTTCTCCTGCAATATAATTTGTTGTTCTTGTGAATATGTCCGATGAGTGCAAGACAAAAAGCTTTGACAGCATGTTTCTCTTTATTCAGCAGTATTATATTTTTGGTCTTACCCCATAGATGCCTCAGTATTTTAGATCACTCTCCTGTGTGAACCTTAAGTTCCTTAGAGCCTGAATATTTCTGATTTCCTGATCTAGATGAGTTTCTGATAGTGAGTTATGGAATAATATAGCCCAGAAGGAGGCCATTTGGCCCTTTGTGCCTGTGCTGGCTCTTTGGTGGGGCTTTTCAATAATGTTACTCTTTCCCCATATCTCTGTATTTTTTCTACCTTCAAGTATTCATCCAATTCCCTTTTGAAGGTTACAATTGAATTTGCTTCCTTCACGCTTTCAGGCAGCACATCCCAGATCACAATAACTCACTGCGTAAAAAAAGTTCTCACATTGCCTTTGATTCTTTTGCCAATCATTTTAAATCCATGTCCTCTGGTTACTGACCCTTCAATCACTGGTTTCCCCTAATTTCCACCAGCAAAATGCTTTGTGATTTTGAACACCTCAGATGTATCTCCTCTTAACCTTCTCTGCTCTATGGAGAACAATCCCAAATCCTCCAGCCTTTCTACACAACTGAAATCCCTCATCCCTGATACCATTCTAGTAAATATTCTCCGTACTCTCTCCAAGGCCTTGGCATCCTTCCTAAACTGGCCTTTGATCTCCTTGTGTTCAAAGGCAAGAGAGAGGTCCTCAGCCAATCCTACCAGAGTACCCACGACCAAGGTTTTCACAGCACCCTGAGTGTGAGTTGTCTAATGATGATCGATTGCAGTCTTTTAAAAAATACAATTTTAATTTCTAGCCTGTTAAACAGCTTTCATCATGAATCTTTCTGAAAATAAATTCCACCCATAAACTTTGCTTTAAAACCTCAATATTTAGAAGTACTGTTTCTTTCCACAAGTCCTTTTCTGTGGAAAAACAAATGACAAGAGGAGGAACATGGATATAGTTCACTATTTGTGTGGACAACCTCCTACCATCAAACAGAAGAAGGTTTGTATAACACAATGGGCGGGATTTTATGCCAGTGGGATATTGTGGTCCTGCCGAAGTCGGTGGAGTTTAGGATGGCTGGCTGCATTTCACAGCCCTGCCCCCCGCCGTGATGGGGCTGTAAAATTCCAGCCTCTCTTTTGTTAAAACAATGTATTTTTAATAAAATAATTGCATTGTCTTGTCCTGATGTCACAACTCCAGGCCGGGCTGCTGTGTGTTAGAACTCAGAAATCCAGGTGGCGAATAGATGGACTCTAGTATTTATCAATTTAGAAATTTTATTTACTGAGCTATGCATGAATCTCCAATCCAATAACTATACTTTCAGCCCACGCCTATTTATATGAATGCAGATGAATCCCCAATTAATGCCTATCAGCTGAATATAATTAAACACGCAATCAATATACTATTTTATATAACATATAATATGTATATATGTTTATATATAATTACAACACTCAAGAAACTTGACACCATCTAAGACAAAGCAGCCCACTTGATTGGTACCCTATCCACATACATTCACTCCCTCCACCATCGACACACAGTAGCAGCAGTGTGTACCATCTACAAGATGCGCTGCAGAAACTCACAAAGGCTCCTTAAGCAGCACATTCCAAACCCACGACCGCTTCCATCTAGAAGGATAAGGGCAGCAGATACATGGGAGCACCACCATCTGGAAATTCCCCTCCAAGCCACACATCATCCTGACTTGGGAATATATTGTGGTTCCTTCACTGTCGCTGGGTCAAAATGCTTGAACTCCCTCCCTAACAGCACTGTTTGTGTATTTACACCACAGGGACTGCAGCAGTTCAAGAAGGCAGCTCAGCATCACCTTATCAAAGGCCACTAGGGATGGGCAATAAATGCCGGGCTTGCCAGTGAAGCCCACATCCTGTAAATGAATATTAAAAAATCACGAAGTACAGGGGACCCTACAAGGAAGGTGCATTCATAATGCAGACAAACAGGTTGATTATCAAATCCTTCCAACATACGTCAATGGCAGGCAGTAAGAGTGGGAGAGATTCCTGGTCAACCATGAGATGGAAAGAAAGTTGGAGCCTCTACCATCAGTATCCATAGCTCCAGACTACAACATGCAGGTAAAAGTGTGCATCGCCACAGCAGCTTGTACTCTCCGAGCGATCTGTAACACACCATCAATGGAGGATCCTAATAACAAGGTCCTTCATTTGGAGAGGATAGGGTGTGGAAGAGAGAGGAAAAGAAGGGATAGAATCTGTCTGGTTATGGCTTGGGGCTCAGATGTACCTTAACCTCAGTTGGTGAAGAATTGACTGGTGAGAGAGAGAGAGAAAGAGAGAGAAAATCAGCCGGTCAGAGAGTTAACCTGTTCTGCTATCACACGCGCAGATTCAAATCGTCATTTCAATAGCCTGGGGATATTTTTTCCTTTTCGGAGATGGTATATAGGAAAAACGCCAGCAGAAAAATTCAGTTTGGAATTTTCTGAGTGTCACCTCTTTTCAAATTAAATGATCTACATATACTCCAGTGTGCTATTGTAGCACGTTTTCTATACACAAATTATCTTGACAAGCATTAAGTCAAACACTGACTGCCTATGACCGAAGGGCATTGTTTGTTGACATGTATGTTCTTACAATGCATGCTGCACAATGCCGGGTGCTCAGTGACATCTCATTGCTTTGTGACAGGATAGATGTAAGGCCAGTCATTGAATTCTATGGGCAGCCAGTTAACACCTGTTCAATGGTTGTTTGTCTGCTGTGAATCTTGTTCAATATAGCAAGTCATAGTTGAGGACCAAAGGCTATGAAATGGATACCCCATGGCCAGAAAATGGGACAAGGAACAACTCAACAGAGACAGCAAATTATGCTGATTAGTATTGCACTAAAACAAAACTCCAGTTACTATTTCATTTCATTCAGTTTTGATTCCCAATTTGTTCTCCTGAAGGGGCTCTGGGCAACAGTTCCATGAAGATGGTGGAATGGTGGGGGGAAATATCATGGCTTCATCCAAAAGGTCAAATGTCATGTACTTGTGGGTCTGGATTCCTTTTGGTATTGGGCTATTGATGCAAAGCTGCAATCTCATCTGCTTGTGACATCCAAACCCTCTCACTCCCCTTCACATACACTCTCCCTCTCATTCCCTCTCAATCCCCCTCTGTCTCCCATTTCCTACCCATCCTCCTCCCCCCTCTCTCCCTCTCTGTCCCTCCTTCTGTCCCTTCACTACTTCCCCAACTTGCCCCTCTCTTGCCCTATCCCTCTTCCCGCTCCCCTTTCCCCCTCATTCCCTACCCATTTTCCCTCTCCTTCTCTTCTGTATCTTCCCCTCCACCTCCCCCTCCTCTCTCCCTCCCCTCTCCCTTCCCTTCTATCCCATCTCCCTCTCCCCTTCTTCTCTCCCATCTCCCTCTCCCCTTCTACTTTCCTCCATTCTCTCTCCTCATTCCTTCCCCTCTCTCCTCCAGCTTTTCCCTCCTCCCCTTCCACTTCCTCCTCCCCTCTTATCATTCCAGCTCTCCCCTTGCCCTATCTCCATTCTCCACCTCTCCTCCCTCCCATCCCTCACTCCTCCCTCTCTTCACGCTCCTTTTCTCCACTTTCCCCCTCTCCCCTGCTCCCAGAAAGTCACTACAGTAAGCAGGACTCAGAACACTGGTAGTTCACTTTCTTACTTAGCCTGGACAAACTGAGTCTAGTAGTGACATCACCAACTCAGCAGTAGCTAGGCATTGAAGGCTGATCCTTCCTAGTCTGTCAGCATTCTTTGGGTCTTTCACAATCCCACTGAACTGACAATACAGCAGCAGTTATGGTTAATTATTCCTTGTTTGAAAGGAATGAAAAAAGAACTTGCATTTTTGATGTTGCCTTTCATCTTCTTGGGACAATCTAAAGTGCTTCACAGCTAATGAATTAGTTTTACTGACTGATTATGAGAAGGTATAACCTGGGTTTTTAGGACATGCAGAAAGTACCTGCTCACTGTCCCCTCATTACTAGTTGAAGGTTCCGAGACAGAGCCCTGGCCCTTCCTTTGAGGGTGGTGGGATGGAATTGCATTACAAACTTAATTAGAATAAGGTACTTTAAAGGCGCAAATGCGCTACTTAAGTATCCAGGTGCAATAATAATGTTATGACATGGCAGGTGGTATTTGGCAGGCTGACCAAATCCACAAGGGAAAATTGGCCACACTTTCACAATAGTTTTGCAATTTGTATTTATTATAGAAGATTTGTGCACTGAAGTCAGGAGTAATGAGTTCACAGCCACCTTTAGAGATTTTAAAGATTAAATTGAAACATTTATTAACAAAAGAAGGACAAACGTAAACACACACATGATTACAGTTACACAGTTATAACAGCTCCCAAAATTTCTACTTAACCAGACTCCCAACTGCACACCCCCTTTAAGGCAACAGTCCAAATAGATTCCAAATCTATAAAGTCATCCAGCAATTTTACCACAAGCTCCCATTGGACAATGGACTTCCAAAGGCTTTTAACGCAACTCTGGCTACTGGAAAGGAAACTTCTGCAGGGTGGCTAGAGGCCTTTTCCCCAAGTCTGTTTCATACAGTCACCTTTCAAGATCTCATGTGGCCACACCTCACATAGTCTTCAATCCCTCTTTAACTATATTTTTCCCTTTTTAGTCTGTAAATCCCATTGTTTCAACTTGTCTTTAGAAGTTACTTTTCCCTGAATATAAAAATCTTTCTTGTTATCATTATGGCCAGCAATTATGGGGAAAATCAGCGTAATAACCTCGCCTTATTTATCTTGTCAGCTGTAAACATTTTCCATGTCCTTTTGAAAATCAAACACCTCTCCCACTTATCTAAAAATGCGAATTTCATTCACATGGTCTCTGCTGAGACCTCATTCTAGTTTACTCATCTCCATTTCAAATGCCTGTTTTACAACTAACTACTCTGATAATTTAAACTTCATAGTCTAATTGCCTCTAGTTTAATTAAATTAACCACACACACAGAACCATACACACACACAAACATAAGCCTGCTTTAAAGTATCCCACAGTAATATTAGGAAAAATATGATAGTTCCTTGACAACTCTATCCTTATAGAAAAAAGAACCATCATAATTTTAAAAGACAGTTTCATTTTCTCAATCCATTTCACATTATTTACTATACTGATCTTTGTACACAAAGCTAGTACACTACCAGGTACATGCATTAACATAACATTATGTACAAATCCTTTGTATCAACATAGTCTCTTTTTCGATGGATGAGTATCTTTTCTGATGTACATTCAGCTTTCATGAAAAAATATCCTACTGGTTTTTCAATTCCTGTTTCATCTTGTAACAACACAACATCAATACTAAAATCACTTGCATCAGTTGCCAACTTAAACTGCTTGGCATAATTAGGTGCTGCCAAAACTGGTGTAATAATCAACACAGTTTTCAAACTGTCAAATGCATTCTAACACTTCTGTGCCCATTAAAACTTCTTGTTGTTTTTTAGTAGTTCAGTCAATGGAGCAAACATGCTGCTAAGATTTGGTACAAACTTCCAATAAAATCCACTCATGCCCAGAAATCTCAAAACTTCCTGTTTTGTTGCAGGCCCTGGGAAATTCATGATGTCTTTTACTTTCACATCGCTTGGAACCAACTGACCATGTCCAACGGTATGGCCTAGATATGTAACGTGCGCTTTTGCAAATTCACTCTTAGCCAAGTTCACAACCAAATTAACTTCTTGCAGTTGATCAAACAGTTCCTTCAGATGATACATTTCACTGAAAACTACAAAGTCATCAATATAAACAGCACAATTGCTCAGTCCCACTTATCTAAAAATGCGAATTTCATTCACATGGTCTCTGCTGTCAGTCTTTGAAAAGTTGCTGGTGCATTCTTCATACCAAATGGCATAACTTTAAACTGATATAGTCCATCTGGCATTACAAAAGCCAATATTTCTTTTGCTCTCCCCGGTAATGGTATTTGCCAATATCCTCACAGCAGGTCAATCTTTGTGATAAACTCTGCTTGTCTCACTTTCTAAATACAATCTTCCAACCATGTAATAGGATATGAATCGGCTTTTGTCACTGCGTCTACTTTTTGATAATCCACACACAGTCATTTTGTTCCATCCGCTTCAGCACCGTTAAATTGGGGAACTCCAGCTACTGCAACTAGGCTCTATGACGTCATTCTGAAGCATGAATTTGATTCCTTTTTGCACTTGATCAAGTTATACTGGATTTAATCTATAAGGATGTTGCCTTATTGAAACAGAATCTGCCACATCTACATCATGTGTAGCTAAATTTGTTTTCCACAGCTTATTTCCACAATTAGCTTTGTGTGACTGCAATAGCTTTTCCAAATCACTGACACTTGCATCGAAGGTAACTCAATATTACATTTCAATTTTTAAGTATCCTCATTGTCCATTTTGATCAGAGGAAAATTAATTTCAGAATCCTTCATTTTTATCTCTTTCTCTTTATCTACCAATACTAATACCTCCTTAATCAATCTTCCCTGTCAAAGTACTTTTTAAGCATCTTTACATAACACATCCTCTGCTTCTTTCTTCCATCTGGAATATTTATTAAATAATTTACTTCACTCAGTCTCTTTTCAATCCTGTAAGGCCCATTAAACCTTCGCTTTAATGGTTCATCTGACAGTGGTAAAAAAACCACACCTTTTCCCCAAAACAATGCGCTTTTGCCCACTTATCTGCATTTGTCTTCATCACCTGCTGTGATATCTTTAAATGTCCCTTAACTAACTCACATGCTCAGTTCAATCTTTCTCCGAATTTTGTCACATAATCCAGGAGAGTAATTTCGGACCTCTGACCCATTAGTTTCTCTTGAATCAACTTAAGTGATCCCCTTACTTCATTGCATTAGATTAATTCAAAAAGACTAAATACTGTCGATTCATTAGGGGCATCTGTAATAGCAAATAAGAAGAATGGAATCCCTTGATCCTGTGGGTAGTCTTGACTACGAGCCTTCATCACAGTTTTTAAAGTTTGATGCCATCTCCCTAAAGCATCTTATAGGTCATGTTGATAAGCTGATGACTTAAACTGCTTTATCCCCAGGCTGTTCATTACTTCCTTCAACAGTTGTGATATGAAATTCGAACCCTGATCTGACTGTATTTCTTTTGATAACCCATATCTTGTAAAAAATTTGGTCAACTCTTCTACAAATATCTTTACTGTAATATTTCGTAAAGGTATTGCTTCTGGAAATCTTGTAGACACATCCATGATTGTCAGCGAGTAATGATTTCCACTCTTGGTCTCAGGAAGGGGCCCTACATAATCAATCGGTACCCTGGTAAAATATTCCTCAAATGCTGGAATCGGAATTAAAGTTGCAGGTTTAATCACAGCTTGAGGATTTCCTGGTCACCTGACATGTGTGACATGTTCTACAGAAGTTGACTACACCTTTATGCCAGTCCAGCCCAATAAAAATGTTTTTGTATTTTTGCCTGAGTTTTCCTAATTCCTAAATATCCAGCTAATGGAATTTCATGAGTGTTGGCCCCTGGTCACTAGTTTAGTTGGATTAATGGATCCGGGTTGCACATTTGTTTTAGGATAGCCGAGTTGGTACCATAGACAGAGGAGACCAGCAGCCGATTCTTATGTAGAACACATTCTATTTATTTACAAAGGAACTCAGCAGTTACACTTGCGTGCTTACAACCCAAACCCTGTCTCTACACTTCAGACTCTAGCTCTAGACTACTCACTACTGACTACTGATTACTGACTACTCAGGTAGCCCGCACTACTGTGCTATTGGATACTAAGATCGTGTGATCTTCCATTATAACATTCTTCTTAAAGATAAATTGCACATCAGATTGCCTCATTCCCCCCCCCCCTCCTTTACTCAGAAATACATTTTACAATTACAATTTTTTCAAAATACCGAATTATTAACACAGATAAATAATTTACAAATTCAGTCTTTCTAAGGGCTTTCCTTATGTGTGTAGAATGTCTCAGCTCTACAGCTTCAGATGCTTCGTCAGGAACCTCTGTAATATTTCGTAAAGGTATTTTTCTGGTGTTGCCCAAACATCAGATTCTGCGGTGGGCACCTGCAAATCTGTTTCCTCAACTCTTGCAGGTACAGCCGATCCTTCAGACATATCTGTACTCAATTGAGTCCTTTCAACAGGAGATATTAACACAGCTGTGAAGTTTCGCTCCTTATATGATCTATATGTCTTCGTATGACTCAGCTTCCACTTTCACATGGTAAGAAAGAGGTCCAGTCACTGCATTTACTTCACCTGATAACCACTTGTGTCCTTCTCCAAAATTTTTCACATATAACGTCTCGCCTACGGTAAACTATCTGTCATGACTATGCCAGTCATGTCTGGTTTCTTGACTACTTTCCACCTTACCCCCTAAATTTGGTGTTATTAAAGCTCAATCTTGTTCTGAGATGGCATTTCATCAACAATTTCGCAGGTGTGACATTTGATGTTGTGTCCCATAATGCAAAAGAAAACATGCTAACTTGGTCACTATGGAGTCTCCAGTTAATTTCCTCATGCCAGTTTTCAATGTTTAAAGTACTCTCTTGGCCAGTCCATTCAATGAAGGATGGTAAGGTGAAACTTGTACATGAGTGACACCTTTGAGGCTGATAAACCATTGAAACTCAGGGCTCGTTGCTGTTATCTGATATAACCACTTCTGGTAGTCCGTTGATGGCGAAACTTTGAAGTAGCTTGTCAATTGTAGCAGATGTTTGTGACTTCACCTCATATATGTCCATCCATTTTGAGTGAGCATCAACAATAAGGAGAAACATTGTTCCTATAAAAGGTCCCATCTAGTCAATATGTAATCGCACCCATGGCCTTCATGGCATTGTTGGAGGTAACATTTGCACTTGCTGACACTGCTTAGAACTTCTCACTAAGCTCTCTATTTCTCCATCCATTCCAGACCACCATAGGTAGCTGTGTGTTATGGTCTTCATTTGGAGAATACCTGGATGTGCACAATTTAGTTCAGTTAACAATGGCTTTCGTCCCTTTGGAGGGACAATCATTTGAGCTCCTCACAATAAGATACCAGCCTGACTGGTTATCTCATACCTTCTGTGAAAATACAGTTTGATTTCGTTACATTCCTATTCTTGCGACCAACCATGAAGAACTTGCTCTCGTACTTTGGATAAGACTGGGTCTCGACTTGTCCAATCTCTGATCTGTACAGCACATACCGGAGATGAATCTAAGAAGTTCAATAATAAACTAAGTTCTCAAGGAGCTGGAACATCCTCATCATTTTCTTTCAAAGGCAAATGACTAAGTGCATCAGCATTTGCAATCTGGCTTCCAGACTTTTGGATGAAAGTATACTCAATCGCTACCAGGATCAATGCCCATCCCTGCAGTAAACTTTCCATTGTACTCTGGAATATTGCACAAAATGAGGATACCCCAAAAGGCAAACGGGTATATTGGTACAACCTTTTGTATGTACTAATTGTGACAAATTTCTGGGAGGCCTTCTCTAACTCCAGTTGTTGATAAGCATGACTCATATCAAGCTTCGTTTAGGAGGTTCCACCTGCTAGTTTAGCATAAAGGCCTTCAGTTTTTGGTATAGGGTGTCTGTCCAATTTAGCCACTTTATTAACAGTCAATTTGTAGTCTCCGCAAATTTGAATTCTCTGGTCAGGTTTAAATATGGGGACTACTGGCACTGCCCATCCCGAGAACTGCACAGGTTGTATACCTCCCAGTTTCTTAATCTATCCAATTCAGGGTCAACCTTTTCCCAAAGTGCATAAGGTACTGGCCTTGCCTTCATAAATCGGGGGCTAGCGCCTGGATCCACATGAATTTTCGTTTGTAGCCCCTGGAACTTCCCGAGTTAGTTTTGGAAAACTGAGGCGTATTTTTGTAGTAGCTCAGGTAGTCCACTGGCTCTCAGTTGGAAGATCTCAGTCCAATCCAATTCAATTTCTTTCAACCAGTTTCATCCCAGGAGGCTTGGCCCCTCACCTGCTACCACCATCAAGGGTAATTTTAATGATTGACTTCTGTACTGTACAGTAACCCTGCTTATGCCTTTGATTTTGATGTCTTCCCCAGTGTAAGTTTCCAATTTGGCATCTGTTTCTTCCAAATTTAATTTACATTCTCCATAATTCAGGTACTTGAAGGTGTGCTCACCTTAGTGGATGCTCCTGTGTCCACCTCTATTCTGATAGGTCTATCATTCATCCTCACTGTTACATAGATTGGTTCTGTTCTTCCTACCTTTAAATTATACAACAAATAAACATCTGAATCTGTTACTTCAGACTCTTCTACATTTCTCTTGATTGAAAATCTGCCCGATTCTATCCTTGCAATGTCTCATGAGGTGTCTATGACAGTGAAAACATTCGATTTTTAAAAAACTTCCATTCTTTACAAGGGTGTCTGCTTCCACTTCTGTTACCATTATTCCATGTTTTCACTGCTAAGTCAATTCTTTTATTTGTCTGCAAGCAATGGCTGCTTCATCAGGGCTGTGCATTTTTTGCACCCTTTTTGGCTGGAGCTTCCCAAATGTGGAGGGCGTTGCCATTTTGCACTCCCCTGTATGGCTTTCATGTCCCTCGCTGCCTTTTCCATGGCCAATGCTATTTCTAACGCCTTCTGAAAATCCAAATTTGCTTCAGACTGTAATCTCTTCTGAATCGTATTTTCATTTATACCGCACACCAAACGATCTCTAAGCATATCATCGATAGATGCACCAAACTCGTGATATTCTGTTAACTGTTTCAGACTTGCCACATAACAAGCAACTGTCTCCCCTGGGGCTCTATTTCTTGAGTTAAATTTGAACCGCTGCATCGTTCCCAAGGTCTTGGGCTGGTAATCACTCTTCACTAAGGTTCACTAAGTCATCAAAACTTTTCGAACCTGGGGCACTGGGTGCCGGCAAACTTTGAATCCATTCATAGGCCTTACTCCCACACATGGATAAGGAGCTCGCTCACTGCTTCTCCTCCCCTGCAATGCCGCTGGCTTGGAAAAAGAACATTCAACATAATCAGACTAAACGTCCGCAGTTGGGCCGAAAGAATCAGCTCTTTCAAACTGCGTCCTGCCTTGAGGGGACTGCTTCAGCCATTAGGATGGAAGTTCTACTTACAATTATCGTGCGAGGTAGGCCCCAATTTCCTTTCACTTGAAATCCTTTCTCGTTTTTCTTGCTTTTTTTCTCATCCTTTCTTGCCTTTTCCTCATCGCCAGTTTGTTGGATCCTGGTTACTGGTTTAGTTGGACTAACGGGTCCGAGTTGCACGCATGTTTCGGGATGGCCGAGTTGGTATGGAGTAGATCAGCGGACGGTTCTTATGTAGAACATATTCTAATTATTTAGGAATCAGCAGCTACATTTGTGCACTTGCAACTCAAACCCTGTCTCTACATTACAGACCCTAGACTACTCACTATGACTACTGACTACTCAGGTAGCCTGCGCTACTCTGCTATTGGATACTAATATCATGTGATTTTCTGCGATAACATTCTTCTTAAAGGTATATTACACATCAAATTATCACAATGAGCTATCCTCAATACTTCATTTCTGTATCCAGATGGTATAATTATTTGATGTATTATGTACATTTCTCATCTGCCGGAATATGAAATGGTCTCCATTTCTTCATTAATGTATTCCCTTTAAAGTAATAACATTCGGGAATACATTCTGCCTCTGTTTCCAAAAAGCTGTCTGATATAACTTCTTTATTTGTGGATCCTTCTGATGTAATTCTACCAATTTCACTGAACTAAACAATTCTGCCTCATTCTCTTCAACCTTCCCTCCCTCAACATCTTTTTCAAGGACAGATCCAGCTAATTGGATGTCAGTATCCATCTCTTGCCTTTTAAATTCCTCCTTTTCCTGCTTCAACCTGTGAGTTTGTGATCTTGTTACTGCACAATCTGGAAACAATCCAGGAAACTCTTTCTGAAACATCTCTGTTGAATGCAACAGGCTGCTTGACTACAGTAGGCATCACCAACATCTAAGACCCACCTATATCATTACCTAAGATAAGTTGAATTCCTGCATTGGGCAATTTTTCCACTACTCCAACAATCACCTCACCTGATTTCAACTTACTCTTTAAATTTACCTTACACAATGGAATAGGTTTAGCATCTCCATGAATTCCACTTATTAACACTCTTTCCTGCAATGGTCCCCCTGGACAACAAATAGCACCATCACATAGCATTAAGGACAGACTAGCCCCTGTATCCCTTAAATTTTTAATACCTTTGCCTGTTCCACCCTGCACACATGCTAAGACTTTCCCTTCACATAAAAGATCTTTAAGCATTTCTGTAACCTGCCCATCTAAACTCCCTTGGGTAAATTGTGAACAAATTCCCACTTCTTTACCACCCACTGATCCTCCCTGCTCCATGTGTACACAAACCATTGTTTTTTTTTTGCCCCTGGATCTCAGAATGCACAGTATTCTTTATTCCAGAACTTTTTTGCATTCCAACTACTGCAATAGGTTTTCCCTGTAACCTCCAACACCTTGACTTCGTGAGGTCCACCTTATTATATTAAAAGCTTTTAAGTCTTTCAGTGTCATTTCTACCCTCAGCACCTTCCTTTCTGGTCTAAGGAGAAACTTCCTGAAAATTTCCAACTACCTCTTCTCTCCCCTGACTTAACCGCCTTCCTTTCACCTTCCCACTTTCTATTCTTCTCAGATTTAACAGGGTGACAGAAAAAAGAAATGGATCTATGGACTAGCTCAGAACCATCTGCTGCTTGTCTTACCATTTTACCCCTCTGTTCTTTCACATGAGTTCTAACGACCAAAGGAGTTGAACTTTTAAATACTTCCAAAAGAATAACATCTCTGAGAGCTTTTTTTTTTCATTCATTCTTGAGATGTGGGCTTTGCTGGTGAGGCCAGCATTTATTGCCCACCCCTACTTGCCCTTGAGAAGGTGGTGGTGAGCTGCCTTCTTGAACCACTGCAGTCCATGTGATGTAGGTGCACCCACAGTGCTGTTAGGGAGGGAGCTCCAGGATTTTGACCCAGCGACAGTGAAGGAACGACGATATATTACCAAGTCGGGATGGTGAGTGATTTGGAGGGGAATTTCTAGGCGGCGGTGTTCCCACCTATCTGCTGCCCTTGTCCTTCTAGATTGTAGCAGCCATGAGTTTGGAAGGTGCTGTCTAAGGAGCCTTGGTGCACCTTGTTGATCGTACACACTGCTGCTACTGTGCATCGGTGGTGGAGGAAGTAAATGTTTGCTGATGTGGTGCCAAACAAGTGGGCTGCTTTGTCCTGGATGGTGTTGAGCTTCTTGAGTGTTGTTGGAGCTGCACTCATCCAGGCAAGTGGAGAGTATTCCATCACACTCCTGACTTGTGCCTTGTAGATAGTGGACAGGCTTTGGGGAGTCAGGAGGTGAGTTACTCATTGCAGAATTCCTAGCCTCTGATCTGCTCCTGTAGCCTCAGTATTTATATGGCTAGTCCAGTTCAGTTTCTGGTCAATGGTAACCCCCAGGCTGTTGATAGTGGGGGATTCAGTGATGGTAATGCCATTGAATGTCAAGGGGCGATGGTTAGATTCTCTCTTGTTGGAGATGGTCATTGCCTGGCACTTGTGCGGTGCAAATGTCACTTGCCACTTGTCAGCCCAAGTCTGGATGTTGTCCAGATACTGCTGCATTTGGACATGGACTGCTTCAGCATCTGAGGAGTCGCGATTAATGCTGAACATTGTGCAATCATCAGCGAACATCCCCACTTCTGACGTTATGATGGAAGGAAGGTCATTGATGAAGTAGCTGAAAATGATTGGGCTGAGGACAATATCCTAAGGAACTCCTGCAATGATATCCTGGAGCTGAGATGACTGACCTCCAAGAACCACAACCATCTTCCTTTGTTCTAGGTATGACTCCAACCAGTGGAGAAATTTCCACCTGATTCCCATTGACTCCAGTTTTGCTAGGGCTCCTTAATGCCACACTCGGTCAAATGCGGCCTTGATGTCAAGGGCAGTCACTCTCACCTCACCTCGGGGGTTCAGCTCTTTGGTCCATGTTTGAACCAAGGCTGTAATGCGGTCAGGAGCTGTGTGGCCCTGGCAGAACCCAAACTGGGCGTCAGAGAGCAGGTTATTGCTAAGCAAGTTGATGACCCCTTCCGTTACTTTACTGATGATGGAGATTAGACTGATGAGGCGGTAATTGGCTGCGTTGGATTTGTCCTGCTTTTTGCGTACAGGACATACCTGGGCAATTTTCCACATAGCCGGGTAGATGCCAGAGTTGTAGCTGTACTGGAACAGCTTGGCAAGTTCTGGAGCACAAGTCTTCAGTACTATTGCCGGAATATTGTCAGGGCCTATAGCCTTTGCAGCATCCTGTGCCTTCAGCCGTTTCTTGATATCATGAGGAGTGAATTGAATTGGCTGAAGACTGGCATCTATGATGCTCCGGAGGAGGCTGAAATAGATCATCTACTCGGCACTTCTGGCTGAAGATTATAGCAAATGCACTGCTGTGCTGGACTCTCACATCAGTGAATATGGGAATATTTGTGGAGCCTCCTCCTCTAGTGAGTTGTTTAATTGTTCAATACAATTCGCGACCGAATGTGGCAGGACTGCAGAGCTTAGATCTGATCCCTAGGTTGTGGGATTGCTTAGCTCTGTTTATCACTTGCTGCTTATGCTGTTTGGCAGCAAGTTGTCCTGTGTTATAGCTTCACCAGGTTGACACCTCATTTTTGGATATGCCTGGTGCTGCTCCTGACATGCCCTCCTGCATTGTTCATCGATGCCGGGCGGGTTCATGACTCTTTTGAGACTTTGCAGTGGTTTGATGCAACAGAGGGCATTTAAGAGTCAACCACGTTGCTGTGGGTCTGCAGTCACGGGTAAGGATGGCAGATTTCCTCCCCTAAAGGACATTAGTGAACCAGATGGGTTTTTACAACAATCGACAATGGTTTCATGGCCATCATTAGACCTTTAAATTCTAGATTTTTATTGAAGTTAAATTCCTCAATCGGCCAGGTCCACAGAGCATTACCCTGGGTCTCTGAATTATTGATCCAATGACAATACCACTACACCATGACCTCAACTACAAATGTTGTCTTTACCTTTAATGCCTGTATCCACGGATCAAAATTATTTTGTTTTAGTCTCTCACACTCAATATAAGCCTGACCATGCTGTTTCCTCACATTCCAAAATCTCTGCATGTAAGTCTTAGGAACCAACTCAGGTGCACTCAAAATAGCCTCATAATCCACCAATACTTCTGACAGTGATGCATATAACCTAGACTGTAAAAGCAATATCCAGATTTCTTGTAGCCATTTCATTTCCTTAGCTATCTTCTCAAATGAAATACAGAATGCCGCCACATCCCTTTCCTCAAATTTTGGAAGAGCCTGTACAAATGTAAACATTTCCCTACTGGGTTTGGGCCAAAAGTGGTTGTTTCCACATCAGAACCTTTCTTGGCCACCGAAGCCTCTTTTTTAACTTCCAGCCTTTTAAGCTGATATTCTCTTTCCCTTCCCTTTTCTCTTTCTTTCATTGCTAACCTCTCCCTCTGGAGGTGAAGCTTTTTCATTTCCAGTTCTCTTTGAAATGCTCTCCCTTGTACCTTTTCCTTTCTCCTGCCTCCAGCCTTCAGCCTTTGGGATTTCAATTCCCTTTCTCTTACATTTTCTTTTCCTTTTGCCTCTAATTCAAGTCTTTTCCTTTGCAACTGAATCTTAGCCAATTCAACGGTCTCCCCCCAAGAGAACGTGAACTATCTGTTATCCCTTCTAATGTCAAATGCTGTGCTATTATTTCAATCATGTCTGCTTTCTTTGCTCTGTGGTTAATCCTAATTGCAACTTATCCACCAATTCTGTTAACTGTGCCTTAGTTACTTTTTGTAAACCTATCAGGGTTACACCTTCTACTCCCAGAAAAGTCTTAATGATTGTTAAAGCCATTCTTGCAGTCCAACCACTTAAATTACCTCAACACCAACTCTTGTATTCAACATTCTTCTTGTACTTGTAGCCTTAAGTTTCACCAGCTCCAAGCCAATCAAAGAATTTCAAAAATCCTGGATGACCCCAATTTTGTTATGATATGGCAGGTGGTATTTGCCAGGCTGACCAAATCCACAAGGGAAACTTGGCCGCGCTATCACAATGATTTTGCAATTTGCATTTATTATGAAGTCAGAAGTAATGAGTGTAGTACCAGAGACTTTAAAGATTAAATTGAAACATTTATTAACAAAAGAAGAACAAACTTAAATACACACAAGATTACAGTTACACATTTATAAGAGTTCCCAAAATTTCAACTTAAGCAGACACCCATCTACACACCCTCTTTAAGGCAACAGTCCAAATAGATTCCAAATTATAAAGTCATCCAGAAATTTTACCACAATCTCCCACTAGACAATGAACTTCCAAAAGCTTTTAACACAATTTTGACTACTGGAAAGCAAACTTCTGCATGGTGGCTAGAGGCTTTTTCCCCACGTCTTATACACAGACACCTTTCAAGACCTCGCACAGCCTTCATCCTTCTTTAAATGTCTTTCTCCCTTCTTATTCTGTAAATCCCATTATTTCAACTTGTCTTTAGAAGTTTCTTTTCCCAGAATATAAAAATCTTTCATTTTATCATTATGGCCAGCACTTTTGTGGAACATCAACATAATAACTTTGCTTTATTTATCTTGTCAGTTGTAAACATTTTGCATGTCCCTTTGAAAATCAAACAGCTCTCTCATTTACCTAAAAATGCAAATTTCATTCACACAGCCTCTGCTGAGACTTCACCTTAGTTTACTCATCTCCATTTCAAATGCTTGTTTTACACCTTGGTAATTTAAACCTTGAAGTCTAATTGTTTCTAGTTTCATTAACACACACAGAACCATACACACACACACACACACACACACAAATATAAGCCTGCTTTAAAATATCCCACAGTAAAGTTAGGAAATATATGATAGTTCCTTGACAAGTTGCATCCAATATGATCCTGATCATGTTTGTTTTAATAAACTGTGCTTCATTCCAGGAGCTTTATCAAATAACATTTGGTGAGCCCAAAGAAAACTTTATTTTAAAAAACATTTTTTGGGATATGGAGATTGCTATCAAGATGAACATTTATTGCCCATCTTTCATTGCCCTTGAGAATGTTGTGCTGAACCTTCTTGAACCACTTCAGTCTATGTGGTGAAGGTGCTCCCACAATGCTGTTAGGTAGGGTGTTCCAGGACTTTGACCTATCGACAATGAAGGAACAGCCAATGTATGCACAAATTGGAAGGAAGCTTAAGCGGTGTGGTGTTCCACGTGCTTGGCACCCTTATCCTTCTAAGTGATGAATGTTGTGGATTTAGGTGGTGCTGCCGAAGAAGCCTTGGTGAGTTATAACTGTGCATCTTGTTGAGGGTACAGTCATGATATGCCAGTGATGGTGGGAGTGAATGTATAGACTATGCAATCAGGAAGGTGAAAGATATTCAGTGATACTCTGATAATGTTCTCACTGGTTACTCCATAGGTGCTGTGGCTGATAGAGAAGATGCCTACTGGACTTGAGTGGCTTACAGGGGAAATAAGTGATCTATTTGCATATCTATACATGGGGTTAATATAGTGTCACCATCAAGGGGCTAAGCCATACAATGTAATCACCTCTGGAATCTTGCTTCTTAACTGAGAGCTGATGAAATGGAAGTCTTTGCTACTTTTTAGCTTTAAAGATTGACACAGGTTCTATGAATGTGAGAAGGAGTTGCAGTTCTCTGCAGCCATTGTTCTCAGGATACAGAGAAGTGATGAAATCCATTCCCATTAAAAAACCATGAGGAACATTGTAAACAGCATCAATGCTTCCTCAAATGGTATCTCTTCCCATGTTCTCATGTCCATGGACTTTTGGTGTGCTTCAAAGCTCCACTCTTGATTCTGATGTAAATATTACTCCACAGCAATATTATCCACATGCATGAAATCAGCTTCTACATATCTTCCAACAGCACACAAGTCCATCATCATAGCGTCCAAAGTTGATGCTAGCTTTCTGAATGCCTTTCCAACATCAAATCCTGGATGATTCAAAATTTCCTTTAGCTTAATATCAGCAAAGCTGGAGTTATTCACTTTAGCTCCTGTCTCATGCCTCTGGCTTCAACTCCCATCAACTTACCTGCTGTGCTCTTATATATAATTCACTTAGTTGCCACAGTATTTGTTCCTGTTTACTCCACACCTAGTGGGTCCAGAAAAATACGCTCTTCCAACTCTGCTCATTATCATCCCACCTCTCTCCCACCACTGTTGAACCTCAACCCACACCTTTGCCACCTGAATGATTTGACTTCTTCAATGCTTTCACATTTGTAATCGTCAGCTAATGTAGAAATCTCCAGCCATGTCCTCTCCTGCACAGAGTCTCATATTCCCATTACCTCCTGTCGCTATCCAGCTCTACTCAAGTTGATTTCAATTCAGTCTCCTCTTCAAACTGCTCCATTTTGTCAATCCATTCTACTTAAGTGACCTTCTCTAGCCGTCCTCTTCCACCCGTGTGTTCTACTCCTCATTGTGGATTGCTATTAGTTTTCTGCTCCATCAGTGGAGGTCCATCACTGTGCACTGGGATCCTCTTTCAACTTATTTTGCCTCTTGAGGCCTCAGGTGGAATGCTCACTTCTCACATCAGACATACAAAAGCATTGCATCCCTTTATCATTATAGGTCAGAAATTTGAGCATGGGGCTTTATGACACGTTGTGTTTGAACCCGAGCAGGGAGCACTCAGCCTTTCATCCTAATGAATCAGGACATAAGGTATCATGCCTTAGGGTGGAACATAGGGAAGAACGTAGGAACAGGAACAGGCCATTCAATTCCTCGAGCCTGTTCCGTTGTGAGTGGGATTATGGCTCCTCTGTATCTTAACCCACTTTGGTTCCATAACCCTTAATAACCTTACCTGACACAAATTTACCCAGTTTTGAAATTTTCAGTTGGGCCCTAGGCAGCTTTTTTTGTGGGAGGGAGTTCCAAGTTTGCTCTACCCTTTGTGCGAAGCAGTGGTTCCTGCTATCACCCCTGAACAGCCTGGCTCGAATTTTAAGTTTAAGCCCCCTTGTTCTGGATTTACCCAGAAAAGAAAATTACGGGCAGCATTTTATGCAACTGGGGTTTTACGGACCCGTAGAAATGAATAGACTTTTGATTGGCTCGTCACATTTTACAGCCTCATACACACCACGACGGAGCCAAAAACTACAGCCCTGCGTCTCTGTAGCTGCCCTCTCAACTTCTTTAATCGTCTTAAATACTTCAATTAGATCATCCCTTGATCTTCTATACTCAAGGGGATACATAATCTATGCTACCTCGTCTGATAATTTAACCCTTTTAATCCCAATATAATTCTGGTAAATCTGTGCAGCACCTCCTTCATGACCAATATATCCTTCCCGAGGTGCAGCACTTTAGATGTGGCCTAACCAGAGTTTTATATAATTGTAGCATATAATATATGAAAGGCCATCGACCTGAAACGTTAACTCTTTTTCTCTCTCCACAGATGCTGCCAAACCTGCTTGAGTGGCTCCAGCATTTTCTGCTCTTATTTCGAATTTTTAGCTTGGTGGTGTTTTACTTTCACAGTATATTATTAAGATCATTTTTTATCTCTTTGCGTTCCAGCCCCTTTTGAGATAAAAGGGAGGGATTTTTCGTTCCTGTCAACAACGGGCATCACGGGAAAGTTCGGAGAGTGGCCAAACTCCAGATTCTCCTGTCCTGCCTGAGACGATGCTCACCACTGGCAAGACGGAAAAATCCCAGCCAAAGGCAGGGCCGATGCAACTAGGCAAATGAGGCTGTCGCCTAGAGCGGCAAAATTTGGGTGGCAGCACAAAACTGAATGAACTACTCCCGAAGCTACATAGGTAAGCACACAGATATCAGCCATGGGGGTGAAAGGTCTAGATCTGCTGATAGACATCCACAGGTTTACAAGAATATTGCCAGGGTTAGAAAAGTGTAGCTACGAGGAGAGATTGGATAGGTTGGGGTTATTTTCCCTGGAACAAAGAAGGTTGAGAGGTGACTTGATTGAGGGGTACAAAATTATGAGGAGAATAGATAGAGGGGACAAGATAAAATTGTTTATCTTGATGGAGAATTCTAGAACCAGGGGACATAGATTCAAGATAAGTGGCAGAAGGTGTAGGAGAGACATGAGGAAGAACTTTTTTTACGCAGAGGGTCATAGGTGTCTGGAATTCACTGCCCAAGTTGGTGGCAGAGGCAGAAACTTTAAACTCTTTTAAAAAGTACCTGGATCTGCACCTAAAGTGCTGTAAGCTGCAGGGCTATGGGCTGGGTGCAGGAAGGTGGAATTAGAAAGGGCACCTGGGTGTCCTCGGGATGGCATGGACAAGATGGGCCAAATGGCCTCCTTCTGTGCTGTAACTTTTGTATGGTTCAATGGTTCTATGGTTCTATATATTGACATACATATAGGGCAGAATTTTGCTGTTGGCATGCGGGATTGGCGAGGGTAGGCAGGGTGGTTGAGAAGCTGACCACCACCAACGATTGACAGCGCACTGCATTTTCACGCTGGCAGGCCAATTAAGGCCCACCCAGCGTGATACGTGAGCGGCAGCGCTGAGCAGTTCCTGTGCTGGCGGTGGGGGGGAGGGTGAGCAGGCGGATGTGTGCAGAAGAGCACTGAATAATCTCCCTGAGGCACGGAGCTGCCTCAGGGAGATGAAGCATATATTGAAAAATTTATTAAACAACAGAAAAATTTAATTAAACATGTCCGAGTAGACACATATTTTTAATTAAAAATTGAAGTTTTGATTTCATTTGTATTTGCTTTTGGAAACCTCGTCCCACCCATGGATGAGGTTTCCAAAAAAATGCAAAGGCCACTTGGCCTTTGTCAACTGCCCGCCAACCGTTAGGTTGAGCAGGCAGTGAAAAATTAAGGACAATTGATAACTTAATGGCTTTAATAGGCCTATTAATTGATGGCAGGCGTGGGGCACAGCCGGCAGCGCGCCCAGCAACTGAACTGTCACACGACTTTGCACTGACCTTGGCACGCTCGGCCGATGTCAACACCCGTCATTCACGCTCGGTTGGGTCAGGCCCCCCACCCCCCCCACCCCGCCTGCTGAGCTAACAATTCTGGCCACAGATTTTCATGTGTTTAGTCTTTCCCAAAATTTCTACCATGTTCCTCGTTCTGTTTACGTGACAGGTTTACAAATTTGTACATCTGCATGACTATTCCAAAACTGTGAAAGTAAATAATATCAAAAATGTAATTTAAGCTGGCCCACTCTATCATCATGATTATTGATTGCATAAATTGTGCATCAAATCACCTAGTAGCAGTTGCAGGAACACAGTATTACATAATGTGAGCCAAGTTACGCATTATAATGTGCAATTCTTTTGGTACATACCCTGTGATAAGTGTAGAACAATAAGAATGTACCATTGGTTTCATAATATTCTCCTCTTTTCATGTAAGATAAATCGATAATAAATGCAAAAAGTTTATTAAGACTAATGCACAATATTCATTTTCAAAAGTTATTTGTGAAGAGAGTGGGGGACCCAAGATTCACCCAGAGCACCTAATACCCTTGCAGTTTGAGGCAGTGGCATAACGGTAATATCACTGGACTAGTAATCCAGAGGCCCAGGCTAATGCTCTGGGGACATGAATCCGAATCCCACCACAGTAGCTGGTGGAATTTAAACTCAGTTAATAAAATTCTGGAATTAAAAAGCTGGTCTTGGTAATAGTGACAATGAAACCATTGTCAATTGTTGTGAAAACCCATCTGGTTCATTTTTAGGGAAGGGAAATTTGCAATCCTCACCTGGTCTGGCCTACATGTGACTCCAGGCGCAATCATATGGTTGACTCTTAAATGCCCTCTGAAATGGGCTAGCCACTCAGTTGCATCAAACCGCTACAAAGCTACAAAAATAGGATAGAAACTGGACGGACCGCTGGCATGGACCAAGGCACCAGAAACGACAATGGTAAACCAGCCCTGTTGACCCTGCAAAGTCCTCCTTACTAACATCTAGGGGCATGTGCCAAAATTGGGAGAGCTGTCTTACAGAACTAGTCAAGCAACAGCCTGACATAGTCATCCTCATGGAATCATGCCTTACAGGTAATGACCCAGACACCACTATCACCATCCCTGGGTATTTCCTGCCTTACCGACAGGGCCAAAGCACCAGTGGTATACAGCCGGGAGGGATTGGCCCTGGGAGTTGTCAAAATCAACGCTGGATCCTATGAGGTCTCATATCATCAGGTCAAAGATGGGCAAGGAAAACTCCTGCTGATTACCATATACTCCCCTCCCTCAGCTGATGAATCAGTGCTCCTCCATGTTGAACACCACTTGGAGGAAGAACTGAGGGTGGCAAGGGCACAGAATGTACTCTGAATAGGGGACTTCAATGTCCATCAATAGCGCCACTACTGACTGAGCTGGCCAAGTCCTAAAGGACATAACTGCTAGATTGGGTCTGCGGCAGGTGGTAAGAGAACCAACAAGATCGAAAAACAGACTTGACCTCATCCTCACTAATCTACCTGACACAGGTACATTTATCCATGACAGTATCAGTAGGGCTAACCACCACACAGTCCTTGTGGAGACGAAGTCCTGTCTTCACATTGAGGAAATCCTCCATTGTGTTGTGCAGCACAATAACCGGGATAAATTTGATATATTTTGAATAGATCTAACAGCTCAAGACTGGGCATCCATGAGGTTCTCTGGGCCATCAGCAGCAATTGAATTGTATACAACCCTCATTGCCCAGCATATCCCCCACTCTACCTTTACCATCAAGCTGGGGGATCAAGCCTACTTTAACGAAGAGTGCAGGAGGGCATACCAGGAGCAGCACCAGGCATACCTAAAAATGAGGTGTCAGCCTGGTGAAGCTATAACACAGGATTACTTGTGTGCTAACTAGCAGGTGCAGCAAGCGATAGGCAGAACTAAGCAAACCCACAGCCAACGGATCAGGCCTAAGCTCCACAGCCCTGCCACATCCAGTTGTGGATGGTAATGGACAATTAAACAACTCACTGAAGAAGGAGGGTCCACAAATATCCCTAGTCTCAATGCTGGGGGAGCCCAGCACATCAGTGAAAAAGATAAGGCTGGAGCATTTGCGACAATCCTCAGCCAGAAGTGCTGATTGGATGATCCATCTCGGCCTCCTCCGGGGGTTCCCAACATCATAGGTGTCAGTCTTCAGCCAATTCGATTCACTCCACATGATATCAAGAAACAGCTGAAGGCACTGGATATTACAAAGGTTATGGGCCCTGGCAATATTCTGGCAATAGTACTGAAGATTTGTGCTCCAGGACTATTTGTGCCCTTATATTCCAGTAAGCTATTCCCGTACATCTGCAATATTGGCATCTACCCAGCAATGTGGAAAATTGCCCAGGTAGGTCCTGTTCCCAAAAAGCCGGACAAACCCAACCCAATTACAGCCCCTCTCGATCATCAGCAAAGTGATGGGAGGGGTCATCAACAGTGCTATCAAGCGGCACTTGCTTAGCAATAACCTGCTCACTGATGCCCAGTTTGGATTCCACCAGGGCCACTCAGCTTCTGACTTCATTACAGCCTTTGTCCAAACATGGACAAAAGAGCTGAACTCCAGAGGCGAGGTGAGCGTGACTGCCCTTGACATCAATGCAGCATTTGACTGAGTGTGGCATCAAGGAACCCTAGCAAAACTGGAGTCATTGGGAAGCGGGGGCGAACTCTCCACTGGTTGGAATCATACCTAACACAAAGGAAGATAATTGTGATTGCTGAAGGTCAATCATCTTAGTTTTAGGACAACACTGCCGGAGTTCCTCAGGATAGTGTCCTCGGCCCAACCATTTTCAGCTGCTTCATCAATGACCTTCCTTCCAACATAAGGTCAGGACTGGGGATGTTCGCTGATGATTGCACAATGTTCAGCACCATTCATGACTCCTCAGCTCCTGAACCAGTCTGTGTCCATATGCAGCAAGACCGGGGGCAGGGTTTTTCACTTGGAAGGCGGGCGCTTGAGTGTGAACTGACGTGCGTTGATGTCGGCCGAGCGTCCCGAGGTCAATACACACTCTCACGATATTTCGCTGGACGGGCACACGAGGGAGACAGAGGCCGTTAATTAAGAGGCCAGTCAAGGCCCTTGACACACCAACTGTCTCCGAGTTGACGTAGCCCATGCGAATTTTGGGCTGTCGCACAGGCAAAAGGGGCATTCTGACAGGCCGCAATTTGCAAAGGCTCATCCACGGGCGGGATAAGAAGGGTCAGCAGCATTGTCAATGTGAGTTGTGTGGAGGTTTGGAGCTCATGTGCTGCTGCTTGATTTTGTGAACTGGACAGCTTCATCTCGCTTCAGAGCTGCATTCTGAGCATTTCTAGGCTTCCTTTCAGGACTCATTGGTGTCTTCCAGTCCCCAGGAGGATTCAGAACGTGTGGACCCTTCCGGGTATCAGGCAGCCTTCTGTTACCCTGGTGATGGGGGTTGTGGTCTCCGCTGGAGGGCACCTCCTCTGAGGAGGAAGAGAGGGGCAGAAGGGAGAGGAGGCCGGGCGTCCCAGTGCAGCTTCCAGGGGAGGGACCTGTGGGAGGGGAGGCGCAGGCACAAGGGGCGCAGGGCCAGCAGGAAGTCCAAGGCGGAAGGGGCCGCAGAAGACGCCACTATCCTGCTGCCAGGGTTTACAGGCGGCAAAACAGCTACCTCAACATGTCCGAGGTGCAATGCTGAAGGAGGCTCCACCTCTCAAGGGAGACCGTGACCTCCATTTGTCAATGATTGGGCCTGAGATCAGATCCGACTGTATGGGTGGACACCCCATGCCAGTTGCGATGAAGGTCACAGTGGCCCTCAAATTCTATGCCTCTGGATCTTTCCAGGGCTCAGTGGGGGATCTTTATGGAGTCTCCCAATCAGCTGTCCACAGATGTGTCAAGCTGGTGATGGTCGCTCTTTTCAGGCATGCATTGACTTTCATTCACTACCATATGGACAAGGCCAGCCAGACAGAGTGAGCCAGAGGCTTTGCACCAATTGTTGGGTTTCCCCATGTCCAGGGTGCTATAGACTGCACACATGGGGCCATCAAGGTGCCAGCGGGTGAGCTGGGAGCCTTCATCAACAGGAAGGGCTTCCATTCCATGAACGTGCAGATTGTGTGTGATCACAGGTTGCAGATTCTACAAGTCTGTGCAAGGTACCCAGGCAGCTCCCATGATGCTGACATCCTCAGACACTGCCAGGTGCCGGGGCTCTTCAGTGCTCCAGCCCAGCTGGATGGATGGCTGCTGGGTGACAAGGGCTATCCCCGGAAAGATGGCTCATGACGCCTCTCCGCCATCCAAGAACAGAGGCTGAGCAGCGCTGTAATGGGAGCCACGGCTCCACAAGGGCAGTGGTAGAGAGAACCACTGGTCTTCTCAAGATGCGTTTCTGATGCCTGGACTGTTCGGGGGGCAGACTGCAATACCCCCCAGAGCGGATGTCACTGATAGTGGTTGCATGCTGTGCTCTCTACAATCTGGCGTTGGAAAGGGGTGACGCAGTGAAGGAAGGGGATGTTGATGCAGCTGCGAAGGCCACAGAGGATGAGCCCAGAAGTGAGTCAGAAGAGGAGCATGCTCAAGAGAATACTGAGGACATGGACGCTGACCTGGGTAACCTCCAGGGAGGCAGGGACACCCGGGACACTTTGATCTAACACTCCTTCAGCTAGCCTACCGAAAAGAACCATAACCACATGCCAGGGCTGCAAGCTCCATACTCGATCCCTGACAGGACCAGTTCCTTGGCCACCAACATACACTCTGTGCCTGTGTAATAAAGTTTCAGGAGACACTCATCGATCATTACATCATGGCCTATTCTGCATCTACAGAACAAATGAGAGCATCCAGAGACCAAGTGGACAAAATAAAATCTCATTTAATCATGAAACATAGCTGAAATGAACATAAACCGGTGTTGTTAATCACACTATTAAAAAAATTAAAGCAAAATGGGGGAACAAAATATCACCCATGATAAGGCCGTCTTGAGCGTAAGGTGCTTCACATTTATATTTGCAGGTGCTGCGTCTAGGTGCTCCCCCCTCGCTGGCACCGGCATTGGAGACAGCCTGCTCACTCTGCTGTCTTGTTGGCCTTGATGACCTTGGTGGGCATCCTCTGGCTAGTGAAGCCTGTGCTGGCCCCACCTTGGGGTGAGGGGTGGGGATCGGCCAGTGCAATGGCTGGCATCTCCCCAGTCACCGCAGACTCATCAGATGCCACGGTTGTTGGCAGACGGGCGGAGGAGCGGCTGTCATCATCCGGAGCAGCCTCAGAGGAACCTGCAGAGGTGACAGGCAGCTCGTGCTCCAACGTGAGGTCACTTTGGACCTCCCTGCTCACCACTGACGGATGGGCGCCTAGCTGGGATACTGGGTGCCCCATCTATTTCACACATGGACACTGACCAGTTGAGGTCATTGCTGGTGTGAGGGCTTGCAGGTCCAAGTGCATCCCCTGGGACCCCTTATGGTGCCCCTGGTGTAGCCTCTCCATGAGAGTCGCCACTCTCTCCATGGATGAATCATTGCGCTCGGCTATGAGGGTCAACTCAGTGGTCATGCTCCACAGGGACTCCTCCCAAACGGAGACCATGGCATGCATTCCCTCATGTATCTCCGCCAGACCCTCCCACACACCCCACTGGACTTCCAGCATCTGCTGCCTCAGGAACAACTTCAGATGTCCATCATCAGCCACCTACTGAGCATTGTCCTGGTCCCCAGCAGTCCTCCAACTGCCGGTGCTCTGGGCACTCTCTGCCTCCACCTGCACCTCAAGCGAGTGTGAAGTTCCCTCACCAATGTATACCGAGATACTAGACGCCGATCTTATGCCCACCGAGGTGCTGGTGTCTGCGCTGGTGCCTGCTTGACATAGAGGGTATGATGCTCAGCATGGTGGTCCTCCGGGGTCAGAGGTGGGCTTTCAGGCTCCTCATAGCGGCTGCCTGCTGATGAACCTGAAAGGATGAAGAAGGTCATGTCATTAGTTTAAGTCATGACCCTGGTGAGACAACAGAGATCTGCATCATGGTGCCCACTCTTTCCATTATCAATGTGGACTCCAGTTTCGAGGCTCACATCAATATAGAGGCTACACTGCAATGGCTGCAATAGCTGACATTCTCACCTCAGTGCACTGCACTCTTACCTTCATCTGGCAACCCAACCTCACCATGGCCTGTTGACCAAGTTGTGTTCTGCCTCTCGAGCTCCAGTGTTTCCTGCTCATAGCATGTCAGGATTACGAGGCGCGGGGGTCCCCCGCCAGTCTGTGGCCTCTCAATATTGTTATGGGATGTCTTCTCCTGAAAGGTTAGAGGAGCATTGATTAGTCCACTCTCTACCTGCAGCCCCATTGCAGCTCAGGAAGACCTGGCAGGGCTCAGCCGATTTGTGGCCCTGGAGCCACAAGGCACTCAGTCCAAGCAGCCAGGGCTCACCCCCTTGGTCAGCTCCGGTGTCATTGACAGTTGCCACTTACACTCTAAAACCCCTCAGGTCCACAGAGGGATGGCCAGCCCATAATTGTTCTGCACACTGATCCATGCCAACATGGTACTCACTCACCCTTCCCGATTGCAGCTTAATGCGCTGCACCCACGTACGCGTCACCACGTCGTGGCTGCTGACCCTGGATGCCACCTCCTCCCTGGCCTTTTTTTGAGATGCAGGGGCCTCCTACTCCCATCTCTGGGGACAAGGGTTTCCCCCTGGCTGCCACCTGCTCCAGGAGGTAGGAGGGGGGGTGGAGGTGGTGCGGGCAGCGAGGCACTCATTGGAGAAATGCGGAGCCAACTGCCCCATTGACCTACCCTCCCACCTGCCATGTCCAACCGCACTGGAATCCATCGAGACTTCAGTGTCTTTCCGTGGCAGCCTTCCAGGGGCGGCCTGGGCCACGTTTGAATCGCCATTGGACCCGCCGGACATCATCTGCCCGCCCCTTCTCGGAGCTTCCTTAATTGGCCCGGCAGGGTGAAATCCCGGTGCAGTGCCGATCGGTGGGGGGCAGTCGGCTTTCCAACCGCCCCTGCCCGTCCCTGCCGAGCCTGCCCACCAAGGGCAAAATTCTGCCCCTTGACAATATTGAGGCTTGGGCTGATAAGTGCCAAGTAACATTCGCACCACATAAGTGCCAGGCAATGACCATCTCCAACAAGAGATAATCCAACCATCTCCCTTGACATTCAATGACATTACCATCGCTGAATCCCCTACTATCAACATCCTGGGGGTTTCCATTCACCCGAAACAGAACTGGACTAGCCATATAGACATTATATGGCACATATAACACTGTGGCTACAAGAGCAGGTCCGAGCCTAGGAATTCTGCGATGACTAACTCACCTCCTGACTCCCCAAAGCCTGTCCACCATCTACAAGATACAAGTCAGGAGTGTGATGGGATACTCTCCATTTGCCTGGATGAGTGCAGCTCCAATAGCACTCAAGAAGCTCAAAGACATCCAGGACAAAGCAGCCCACTTGATTGGCACTCCATTCATCAATTTGAACATCTACTTGCTCCACCACCGACGCACAGTAGCAGCAGTGTGTACCATCTACAAGATGCACTGCAGCGACTCACCAAGGCTCCATTGACAGCACCTTCCAAACCCACAACTTCTATACCACATAGAAAGACAAGGGCAGCAGATAGATGGGAAAACCACTGCCTTGAAGTTCCCCTCCAAGTTACTCACCATCCTGACTTGGAAATATATCGCCGTTCCTTCACTGTCGCTGGGTCAAAATCCTGGAACTCCCTCCCTAACAGCACTGTGGGTGTACCTACACCACATGGACTGCGGCAGTTCAAGAAGGCAGCTCACCACCGCCTTCTCAAGGGCAATTAGGGATGGGCAAATGCTGGCCCAGCCAGCGAAGCCCACACCCAGTGAAAAGAATTTTAAAAATGGCCCTTGATGAAGGACAACACTCCATGCCCACTAGATTTTCGTTATTTTTGTACACAAACTTCAAAAAATTTACCTGCTCCTCCACAGGTTCTGGGGTGTCGGGAGAATACAGGAGATTAGCTCTTTTCAAATTGACGCAGTATTCCAATGGCTGGTTGACAATGGAAATGGGGAACTAATCAGCACAGCCAACAGGCACTTCCTGCCAAATTGGGACTGACAATGTGGGTAAACTGTCTCTCAACTGCACGGCAAGAAAAATGTTATTTCCATTGCCAAGTGAGTTAGATAGAAACGCAGATAATTGTGATACAGTGTTGGGGATGTGCATGAATAATACATTGCCTTTGAAATCCATATTCTGTGTGATGGAGTGTAACGTTTGTACTGCTGTGACTTGGGAACGTTATGTGCTGTTCAAAAAACTACTGTCGCCGCCAAGTTCTGTATTAAAATCAATTGCAAAGAATTAGCTTGGCATCCTTTTTAATTTCTCACATGGTAAGATTCAGTACATTCCCTTCCTCACTCTCCACCCGCCAATCCCCCTGTCGTCAATTATCGTTAGATAACTCAAATTAACCCCAAGACCTTTATTAAATAAAGGGGCTTAAAGGGGATCTATTTTGGTTCTTAGAATGCAAAAAAAAACTTGTCAGGCCTCTCTCACTCTTTCTTTCCATCTTCGCCGGGATCTTCCAGTCCCACTGAAATGAAAGAAGTGGTGGGACCCACTGCACTGGGGCCGGAAGAACCCAGCCCTTGTCTCTACTTTGCCGCTGCTGCTATATATCATTGACTGTAAACTTTTACTGCCTTTTTCCTTTGAAAGCTCCATGTGCTCCATCCTAAATATTATTCCATCTTTCCTGTGTTGAAAGCAGACGTGTCTTACTCCATCCCCCACTCCGTTGTGTTCTTTCCCTTCTTCACTTTTTCTCGAGCCCAGTTTGTCAGCACGTATTCATTTTGTCTTCAATCATCCTGTCAGCTCACTGTCCTTGCAAACTGCTGTCCCATCTTTAACCTCCCTTTCCCCTTCACTAAAGCCTTTGAATGTGCTGCTGCCTCCCAAATCCATTCCTACCTTTCCCAGAATTCCATGGTTGAATCCCTCCAACCGGGAACCCACCCTGCCACTGTACCAAAGTGGCTCTAATCAAAATCACAAATGACATCCCGTATGACTGTGACAAAGGTAAACTTTCCCTCCTCGTCCTTCTTCATCTCTCTGCTGACGTGGTTGACCTCACTATCCTCCTCCAAGGCCTCTCCACAGCCGTCCATTTGGGTGGGGCTGCTCTCACCTGGTTCCGTTCTTACCAACCTAATCATAACCAGAAAATCAGCTGCACTGGTTTCTCTTCCTGCACCTACAGCATTATCTCCTGTGGTAAAGTAGAGTGTTTTGGACCTTTAAGAGAATGGAGTTAGTTGACCATGTGACTACATTGACCAATCACTACACAGCACTGCCTTCTTGGGTAACTGTAAATCTAGAGCTGGAGGCGACTGAAGAAGCACACGTGGTGTTAGTGACCTGTTCTTAGTTCCAATAAACCACCAGTGTTTGTTCAGTTAATCGGTCTCTCTGCCTATATTGTTTCAAGCACCAACTAATGTGTTAATATCAAGGGCGCAACCAGCGTTTGCTGGACAAAGCAACCCTGATAACCAAAAACATAAAACTGCCGATGAGGATAAACTGGATCAATTGCCGGCAATCAAGAAAGCCACGGTGAGCCAGACACGTGACTTCACCACTACGTTGAAGCTGTTTGAAAGCGCAGTCTCCTTAGTCATCGAGTATGCTGCAGTCTGGGCATCTTGAACCATTCGACTCTGTTTCCGATGACTGGTCTCGTTATGTTGAACGCCTAGCGTTCTTCTTTGCTGCTAACGACATCATGGAGGAGGACAAGAAGAGGGCGATTCTTTTGTCTTCATGTGGGAGCAAAACGTATGGGCTGATCCGCAGCCTCATGTCACCTAACATCCCCGATACAAAGACTTTCGATGAGTTAGTACACATTGTAAAAAGCCACCTGAATCCAAAGCCCTCAGTCACTGTGCAGCATTTCAAATTCAATTTCAGGAATAGGCTTCCAGGAGAAACAATCACTGGCTTTGTAGTTGCTTTAAAGGAATTAACGGAATATTATGAGTTCAGAACTTCAACTAATGACACGTTGAGAGATCGATTGATAAGTGTAATCGGGCACGATGCTATTTGAAGACTAATCTGAGACTAATCTAGACTTCAGTAAGGCATTAGAATTGGCAACAGTCATGGAGAGCGCAGTTAGAGACTCGGAGGCAGTAAAAGATACACAAAATGGCGCTGCTCATCTTGCAGGGCAGGAAGGACTGGTAACAAAATGCAATCGACAATTCAGAAATTTCGAATGCTTTTTCTGTCACCAGAATGGTCACATAACCTGGCACTGTCAAGATTGGCTGAGACAGCGTTTTAAAAACAAAGGTAGAAATCGTGAAATCTGTCTCGTTGAAGAACCAGAGGAAGTAGAATCTGACATCCATTCATTATACAACCTGAAAATGGGTAGAACTGAGCCAGTCCAGGTAGTCATTAGAGTCAATGAACACCCCATCAAGATGGAGATCGATACTGGGACATCCATGTCTGTCATAGGGGAACATATGTTCTGGCACTTGAATAAAGGAGTCCCTCCTTTAAGATTGGAATAATCAGATGCAAAAGCGAAGAAATAAGAATGATAGGGATATGCCAAGTCCTGGTGCAGTATGGGGATCTGACTGCAAATTTACCCATTATAGTAGTAGCTGGGGCGGACCCCAGTTTAATTGCTCGCAACTGGCTCAAAAAGATTAAATTGCGATGGGCTGAGATTTTTCAAATTAGGACAAGAAACCATAGTATCCATACTGAAGCCAGAACAAAGTGTTCGCTTATGCGGTGACTATAAGTTAACTGTAAACAGAGTGGTCAAACTTGATAAGACACCCGATACCGAAGATTGACTAATTATATCTGAAATTGGCAGGGGGCATCACATATTCAAAACTCGACAGCAGGAAGAGTTGGTAGAAGCCTCTAGGTAATTAGTGACCATCAATACACATCAAGGATTGTATCAATATACTCGACTACCCTTTGGGGTCTCATCGGCGTGTGCTATTTTCCAACGTACCATGGAAAATCTGCTTCAGGGACTGCCCCATGTCTTTGTCTATCCAGATGATGCCTCAGTCACTGGGCGCACTGATGAAGAACGCTTAGCTAATTTAGAGGAGGTGCTAAAACTCTTCTCACAAGCCGGGGGTGCTCTAGGCGCAAGAAAAATGTTTTTTCTAAGCCAAAGAGGTAGTTTACTTGGGCCACAGGGTCGACGTGCAGGGCTTGCATCCCATGGAAGAAAAGGTCAAGCTGTTCATGAGGCGCACCTACACTGAGAAACACTACAGAATTAAAGGCCTTCTTAGGTATGATAAACTACTATGGCCGATTTCTCCCAAAAAATAAACCATACTAACTCCGTTATACGCATTGCTTAAGAGAAACCATAAATGGATTTGCAAGCTCTGCACCAGGAGGCGTTTCTGAAGATAAAGCAATTGTTAAGATCATCAGCCCACTTTGACCCAAAGAAAGAATTCATTTTAACTTATGATGCATCCCCTTATGGAGTAGGTGCTGTACTTTCACATCGGATGGTGGATGGCTCGGAACCACCCATTAGTTATACATCTCGCACGCTCAGTGTTGCAGAGCGACGATATTCTGAAACTGAGAAGGAGGCTTATCTGCTGCGTTTGGTGTTCCATCAATGCCTTCACGGTCGCCATTTTCACACTATATCAACCACAAGCCTTTGCTGGGATTATTTGGAGGGGATAAAGCGATACCACCCTCCCCCCCACAACCCAGCGCATCTGCTCCAGACGTGGGGACTGATATTGGCTCTTTACTTTTATTCACCGATCAGGAAGCCGGATCACACATGCTGACGCGCTGAGCCTCCTCCCCCTGCCAGATAACAACATGAAATTCCCCAGGAACTTGTCTTAGTCCTAAATTTTTGGATTCCTCCCCTGTCCAGGCCAAACAAACCCATGAGTGGACAAGCTGAGGTCCACTTTTATCTCACATCCGGGAGCAGGTCTTAAATGCATGGTCAGGAGAGCCAAAGTCTGATGACGTGAAGCCTTATTTCAATCATAGATATGAGCTCGCCTGCCAGGACAGCATATTGCTCTGGGGAGCCAGGGTTATCGTGTCCCCAAGAGGGTGAAGGCTATTACTGGCCGAATTACTTAATGCTCACCCTGGCATTAGTAGGATGAAGATGCTCGCACGCAGCTGCTTGTGGTGGCCAGGGATGGACATGGACATCGAAACCCTCATCAAAAGTTGTCTTCGCTGCCAGCAGGTACAAAAGCCACCCCCGCTTAGCTCCATTGCACCCCTGGGAATGGCCTGGGTGGCCTTTCACCTCCACCTCGACTACACAGGGCCCTCCTTGGGCACGATGTTCCTTTTACTAATAGACGCCCGCTCAAGGTGGATGGATGTCTATGAAGTCCGGTTACCCACATGTGCTGCCACCATAGACCGTTTGCAACAGTTTTGCGGCGCATGGGTTACCAGAGGTGCTCGTGTCAGACAACAGGACTGTATTTACCAGTGGGGAGCTCCACAGGTTTACAACCCTCAATGGAATAACTCATATCACGACCTCGGCTTACCATCCCACCTCTAACGGCTCGGCTGAGCGAGCGGTCCAAACTTTTAAGTCCGGGATGAAAAAACTGGACGGCACCAGATTGTCGTGGTTCCTGTTCACATACCAGATGACGTCACACACCGGTATTGTTCCTGCTGAATTACTAATGGAGAGACGTCTCCACACCCATCTAAGTCTTATCAGGCTGAATTTAGTGGGGAGGGTGGAGAGAAGTCAAGAGACTCAGAAGGCTGGACATGATGATCATAATCATGAAAGAAATTTCACGGTGGGAGACATGGTTCTCACAAAGAACTTTGGGGATGGGCCCAATTGGCTTTTAGGCAAAGTGAGTGCCAGGACCTCTCTCCTATAATGTGTCAGTAAACGGCCAAATAATTAGATGACACATGGATCATTTCCAGAGAAGAGACACAGCCCCACGAGAAGGATTGCAGTCATCACTTGCGTTTGAGTCTGCACCACCCGTGGAAGAAATGTCACATGATTTGGAAGTCCCGGCGGGGCCTGTTGGACCCAAGACGGCCACAGAGACAAGCTTGCTCACTTCCACCTGGTGGACAGTTGACCTCTGAGAAGGGGGCCTCAGAAAAACCAGCCAAGGCCGTTGAGCTATGACACGCGACACGTCTGAGGAAGCCTCCTGAGAGACTTGACTTGTAAATAGTTATACATGTAAATAATTGGGATGTTGTGATGCTTGTCAGTTGTACTTTCAGGTAAAGGGGGAGGGATGTGGTAAAGTGGAGTGCCATGTACCTTTAAGAGAATGGAGTTAGTTGACCATGTGATTGTATTGACCAATCGCTATACAGCGCGGGCTTCTTGGGTAACTGTAAATCTAGAGTGGGAGGTGATTGAAGAAGCACACATGGTGTTAGCACTCTGTTCTTAGTTCCAATAAACCACCAGTGTTTGTTCAGTAATCAGTTTCTCTGCCTATATTGTTTCAAGCACCAACTAATGTGTTAATATCAAGGAAGCAGCTCACATTCGTTGGACAAGGTGAACCTGATAACCAAAAATACAAAACCTCTGATGTCCCCCAGTGATCTATCCTTGACACCCTCTGATTTGTCATCTACATGCTGCCCCTCGGTGACATCATCCAAAGGCACAGCATTAATTTTCACATCCACTACCAACACACAGCTTTTCCTCACCACGACCTCTCTCAACTTCTACAATGTTGCTAACTATCAGACTGATTACAGTATCTCAAAAGTGTTGTGGTGTAGAAGGAGGCCATTCGGCCCATCGTGTTTGCACCAGCTCTCCAAATAAACAACTTACCTGTTGGAATTCCCCCGACTTCTCCTCATAACCCTGCACATTCTTCCATTTCAGATAACATGCCTCGATTGAATCTGCCTCCAACACACTCTCAGGCAGTGCATTTCAGACCTTAACCGCTCGCTGTGTGAAAAAGCCTTCCCTCATATCATCTTTGTTTCTTCTACCAATTACTTTAAATCTCTGCCCTCTTGTGCTCGATCCTTTCATGGGTGGGAACAGTTTCTCCCTATCTTCTCTGTCCAGGGCCCTCGTGATTTTGAATGCCCCTATCAAATCTCCTCTCAGCCTTCTTTTCTCTACGGAAAACAGTCCTAACTTCTCTAATTTATCTTCGTAACTTAAGATCCTCATCTCTGGAACCATTCTCGTGAACTTTTTCTCTACCATCTCTAATGCCTTCACATCCTTCCTGAAGTGTGGGGCCCAGAACTGGACACAATACTTTAGCTGAGGCCAAACTATTAACTTATCTGACATTCAGCACTGGATGAGCAGATATTTCCTCCAATTAAACATTGGGAAGGCAGAAGACATTATTTTTGGTCCCCATTCCAAACTCCACTCCCTAGCTACTGACTCCATCTTTCTCCCTGGCAAGAACCCAAAGTTCTGTTCATAACTTTGGTGTCACATTTGATCCTGAGATAAGCTTCTGATCTCATATTCATGCCATCCTAAGACTGCCATTTCTACCTCCGTAACACTGCCCAACTTTGCCCTGTCTTAGCTCACCTGCTGCTGAAACACTCGTTCATACCTTTGTTACCTGTAGACTCAACTATTCCAATAACAAGGTGCTCTCACATTCTACCCTCTGTTAACTTGAGATCATTGTAAATCCTGCTGTAAACCCACATTTTAACTCGCAGTAAGTGCCATTCCCCATAACACCTGTGCTCGCTGATCTATATTGGTGGACAGTCAAGCAATGTCTTGATTTTAGCATTTTTTTTCTTGTTTTCAAATCCCTCCATGCCTCACCCCACTCCATCTCAGTAATCTCTTCCAGCCCCACAACCCTCTAAGATGTCTGCATTCCGCTAATTCTGGCTCATGGACATTCCCTATTTTAATTGGTCCACCATTGGTGACTATGTTTTCAGTTTCACAGGCCCCGGGCTCTGGAATATCCACCCTATCTCATTTTTCCCCATTTGAGAGACTCCTTAAAACCTATTTGTTTGACTAAGCTTTTAGTCACCTGATCTAATATCGCTTGAGCTGCTTCAGTGCCCTACTTTGTTTTCTAAGGCTACCGTGAAGCGCCATGGAATGTTTCATTACATTTAAGGTGCTATATAAATATAAGTTGCTGTTGTTGTTGTCTTCTCTTCTTGATCTTAGCGAGATCCTGGATTATGAGCTCCTCGCCTTTAATGGGGGTAGGGGGACTGGTCTCAGGCCAGGATTCACCTATGTGCCTTTTATGGAGGCAGCTCATCAGTTAACTCATCAGCTGCCTTCCTTGGAGTGGGATTTTGGTAGGCCAGGTGTGTGAAACCCAGAATCTGCAGATTAGACCAGATAAGAGCTGGTCTGAACTTGGTGGATTTGTTTTGGATACCCTTTGGAGAGGTAAGGTATCCCTTTGGAAAAGGTCCCGGGACACCTTTGGGAAAGGTAAGCGACCCTTCTGGATTGTTAAAAGTAAGCATGATTGTGCATAAAAAGTGCATAAACTCATTGGAACTGCCAAATCTGTCAAAGAACTGTCAAACTATCAAAGAACTGTCAAAACTGTTAAAGAACTGTCAAGCTGTCAAAGAATTTATTGAATTTATTGAAGGCAGAGTTAGACAGATTTTTGATAGACAGGGAATCAAGGGTTATGGGAGACAGATGGCAAAGTGGATTTGAGACTACAACTAGATCAGCCATGACCTTACTGAATGACGGAGCAGGTTCAAAGGGCTGAACAGCCTATTCCTGCTCCTAGATCCTATGTTCCTTTGTTCCTAGAACTGTCAAAGCTGTCACAAAACTGTCAAGCTGTCGAAAAGCAGTCAAAGAACTGTCAAAACTGACAAGAACTGTCAAAACTCATTGGAACTGTCAAAGCTGTCAATTCATTTAACTCTTCTGGGCTTTAAATTTTTTTAAAAAGGCTGGAGTTCAAAAAAAAATAGCGCTTGATATTTCATTCTGCCTCTTGACATAAGCCTGAGGATTATTATTACTGGATTTGTGCTGCAATGACTGATTTGAAAAACTCACATTATCACAGGTGGGTGCCTGGTAAGTGAGCAGTTTGATTGACAGCTCCAAGTGGTTATAAAATAGAGATGTTTGTTTTCGTAAGAGATTAATTAGAGAAATTTCTATGTATTGAATGTTTTTTATTAATGAATGTTTTTTGTTTGAAATAGTGATGTATCAATAGACACATAACTTTATTCTATGTCAACATGGCTCCTTGGGTTTGCCCATGGTAGATGTTAGGTGAGCTGGCAAGGAGGAGGTAAGGGCAAAGGGTCATGTGTGGGGGTGCATAGGTTGGCATGAGTTGGCACTAAGTTGGCTTAGGGGATATAAAGTGCCATGGGGATGTGGAAGGCATTGGGGTGTGAGGGCCTGTTGGGGGGTGGGAGAGAGACATGCAATGGCATTGAGGTTCGAGGGACCACGGGAATGGGTATAGGGGCATATGATGACATGGGGAATGGGGGGGCATGAGATGTCATAGACTGGCATGGATGGGCCATCGGGAGTGTGTGTAGGGTTGGGGTGGTGGTGAAGGGGTGAGGGCTGGAGGGATGTTTTTTGCTCTAAACTTTTAAAAAATATAATTCTACAAAGGTCGGAGCACAGCGGAGGGCCTTCCACTTCGCCTGTATCCACAACCACCAGCCTCTGCACCCCTTTCAGGGCGGGGTGGTGGGCCTGACTTCTAATCCAGCCTGGTCCCCAGAAAGAAAATTGGAACCGTGGGCCACGGTGTTTAAAAGCTGGGTTTGCAGAGCCAGGGATTCCCCCATCTCTGCGCTCTCGACTCGTGAGAGAAAATCAGGGCCCTTGATTTCGAGCTTTGCGTGGTTGAAGAATTCCATACCAGTGTTTTCACAAAAGGGCATATTTTAAGGCAAACGTTATTCCACATTTCTGAAACACTCATCATTCAACTAGGTTCCTGATTGAGTATCTGATTGAGAATGCAAATTTATCCATCCAAATGCATGATCAGACTTTCTCGCTCTCGTATTATAGTGTCAGCAGCTGCAGATGAGCAACCTTTTGATTGAATTCATCTGCAATCCAAAAATTGAATTAAACTCCTTTTTAACCCTCAGTTACTTTTTAACACAGGATTATGCCTGCAAGCTTAGCCTAAAGATAGTACAATTTGCATCTTTATAATCTTGTGTGCTGATTGCTACGTGCAGCACTGCAACTTTGCCCCGTGTGAGATGTCTAAACCTTTGCAGGTCACAGTGAAACACTCAAGCCCATTTGTGGCACACTCACCTATTCTTGTATCAGGTGCATGCTGGCCTGTCATGTGACGCCGCTGAGAAAGGCTGGGATTTAGACGCTGGACTAAAAACTAGATAAGGCTCCTTGGGGATCGTGGTGTGCGATTAACGCGTGCCCAGTTGAGTTAAGGCAGGTAACATACAAACTTGGTACTGCCTGCTCATTTTGAGGTATGCAGTCCAGCACAAGACATACTATTAACTGGCTGCATGGTCAGTAGGAATCCCGGGAGCTGAATAACTGGCACTACGTACAGCTAACCTGTTTCCCCTCTTCAAATTGGCGAGCTCGTGCAACAGGCTGTGCCAGCAAGTTGGCTGAGGGAAAGAAGGAGACTGCAAATGGAGAAACAGGCGAGAAAGAGAGCATCCAGGTTTCCTGATGATGTCCTGGAAGCCAAATGTAGGAAGTCAAGAGGAGGAGAGGGGTGATATTTCCACAGGAGGCTGGGAAGTGCTCAAGGCGGCCATAGACGTCATTTCCTGGAACCTGACCCCTGGTGACCCCTAGCTGCCATGCTGAAAATGGTTCAATAGCCACACCCACCAACCTTTGCCCTTACCACCTCCCTGCCAACTCACCTAGTATCCACCATGGACAAGGTCAGTGAACGAATCTTCGAATGACATCTGCTCTTGTAGCCACAATGTTTATATGGCTAGTCCAGTTCAGTTTTTGGTCGACGGTAACCCCCAGGATGCTGATAGTGGGGGATTCAGCAATGGTAATGCCATTGAATGTCGAGGGGCGATGGTTAGATTCTCTCTTGTTGTTGGAGATGGTCATTGTCTGGCACTTGTGTAGCTTGAACGTTACTTGCCACTCGTCAGCCCGAGCCTGGATATTGTCCAAGTCTTGCTGCATATAGAGACATATGGAATTGTGCGAGTTAGAATATGGGCAGCATTGTTTTGAATGAGCTCAAGATTATGTAAGGTGGATAATGGGAGGCCGACCAGGAGAGCTTTGTGATCCAGATGTTGTGTTTCTGACTGATATTGCTGAGGGACAGAATGTAGATAACGTTTACACTGTGCTGCATTCTCACATAAGTGGATGAAACACACACAATTTGCTTTTACGAAGAAATTCAGTTATTAAAACTGTGAAAGTAATCCTTTATTTAGATCCCACAGTAAACAGCAGCAAATAACTACAAAGTAGGGCAAGAGACAATCTTATCAAAGAGTCCAATTTGTGCGAGCCGTCTCCAGAAAAATGATCTACATGAAAAAAACATTCTCTGTAGCATTTCTTTGAAAGTAGTCACTTTAAGCACAGCCTGGAAACTAATCAGTTGGATTCTGTGCTTTACAATGTAAGTAAGTTGTCAAGTAATCAATATTAAAGCCACTTCTGAGATGGCCACTTTCTATTTTTGGTCGTTTCATTAACTAATTATAGAACTCCATGTCTGCCTTAAGATAGTTTATCTCAAGGAAAAATGACCTGGCTGTTCTCCACACCCGCCCAGATTTTCTTGTTCAGATAAATAGTTTCTAGTTTCAGGAGCTGAATGAGCTCTCTAGTATCCCATCTTCAAGCTCACTCCTCATGTAAAGTTCGATAATGAGGGCCCCTCACTCTGCTCTGTTCTGATTCCTCCTCCTTGCGCCCACTGGCGTGATCTGTTTTCAATGGTAACCCTGGACAACGTTTGACAGGGGATGCTGGGGCACCAGGATGAATCAACGTTAGCAGGCCCAGGTTGTTTTGAGGGGGGGGTTGGGGGAGTGAGGAGTGGTGGGGGGGAAACTGGCGACATATCCCCCAAACCACTCCATAAAACAATGCAGCTCTAGATGGATTCATCCCTCCCATGAGAAAAAGCCAATGTAACAAAAAAAAACACTGAAGTCATCCAGGCTATGAGGCCAGACTGCAGACCCACCCCCACCCAACACCACCACCCAACCCTGCATCGCACCCGTACCTCTACACAATATGAGCATTTGCTTTCTCTTGGGTCCGGATTCCTAGCTGAAAGGAAAGCTGGAATTGGGAGAAATATAGTGGAAAATGCTTCCTAGCCACAAGGCAAGATAATTTCCGGGCATGAATCTGGCATTGCCACCTCTTTGCCCACACACCCCACCCTACGTGCTGAGTTTCCTTCACCAGAGGGTCCTTTATGCTGTTAGAACACTGGTACCGAAACCCTGATGAACATATTTATCAAGAACACCAGGTCATCTTCGACTCTTCACCTTAATTACTTGTGAAGAGCCTGCCTGGGTATTTACCTCCCAGTTTAAGCCCAGAAGTTAATGATGTCTCATTACACTACCTTACATCATTCTGTTTAACATTTACAGCACCAGCCTCTCATCTAACAAGATAGTGAGTCAATGTGCAACCCTTCCTGACTAATTACCGAAAGCGTCAGCAAAATTCATGAACTAACCTTTTTTTTGTGATCATTTGAATCACAATTAGCATCTCTTAAACAATGCCTTTAATGATTAAAAGGTTAATTAGTAAGATGAATAACAGATTACAATGGTAATTTGGTGACACCATGGTAAAGCAGTATTTACTGTTTGCTGAATCCAACTTTACAAAGGCCATTTTACAGCTGTGACCAGCCTTAGAAAGCTGACCAACTGACAGTATTCAAGCCAATCATTGAATAGAATCTATGTCTGCAAAATTGGACTCTAGTGTCAATGGTACTGGCACTATGGAAACTTCAGGTCAGTAAATGGTGAGAGCAGTGCTTGCAGCCTCTCCTTACACAGTTCTCTATTCTGGGAAGGGCAGCATGCTGTGCGTATGCTGGAAGCATCAAAAGCACTCAGATTGCGACATCAATCAGTCATTCGGGCTGATTTAGTGTATTGTTTTGACATTTAGGCCATGCAGGTCCAGTGAATGCCTCTGCTAATCACTCACAGCTGAAGATGTGTTCAGCTGCACAAGGGACTTCCCCACCACCATGCACTAACCCCATGCACCCCCCCCCACCAACTCCACCCACCATCTATGCTGGTGCTATTTAAAGGGCCAGTCATCCAGCTTTCAAGTGGGGCACTCTTGATTTCTGCCACAGCAAAATTTGTGGAAGTAGCGTGGTACATTTGGAGGTATCGTGGTGAGTTGGTGCATCCTCACAGGGAGGGTAGAGGGTCTGGTGATTTGCCCTAGCAAAGGTTGCAAGAGATATGTGGGACCCCAGCATAACCATGAAATGGAGCAGAGGATGGGGAGCTTTGTATAGAGGAAGGAGGAGGAGGGTCATCCACATGAGGTTCTGCCCACTATGGGTTTTCAGTCTTCTCCTCCCCCCACCCAGAAGCAATGCCCTAGGCACTCCAGATGCACCAAGGAGGTGGTTACAGAGCTGTGCCACTTCCTTCAACAGAACCTACAACATTACACCATGCTAGTGTGATGAAGTCAATGCCAGTACTTTTTACCTATTTATTTATTCTTTGATGGGGATGTTGGTTGGATGGAATTTGTTGCCCATCCTTAATTGCCCTTGAACTCAATGGCTTGCTGGGCCATTTCAGAGGGCAGTTAAGAGTCAATCACATTACTGTGGACCTGAAGTTGCATGGAGGTCAGCCTGGGTAAGGATGGCAGGTTTCCTTCCTTAAAAGGCAATAGTGAACCAGGTGATCAATTCATAGTTTCATGGACACAATTACAATCTCAATTCCAGATTTTTATTAATTGAATTCATGTTCCACCAGCTGCTGTGGTAAGATTTGAACCCATGTCCCCAGAGCATTAGCCCGAACATCTGGATTACTAGTCCAGTCACATTACCAGTACACCATTGTTTCCTCTGTCTCCAACAAGGTCACTGTCACTTAAGACTTCTATTGGATCAAACCAGTTGAGGGCAAGTGAAATATTGAATATTTCCCAATATACTGTCCATTGCTGCATCTGGGAAGTGATGAAGGCTCTGCACAAGCGGTGAAGCATTTTAATTGTTTTGACTCTAAGCAGACAGTTGCAGGATGAGTGGGCATATGGCTTTGTCAGGATAGTCGGATTCCCAAGGGTCCTGGGAGCTATTAACAGCAGGTTCGTGGCTCTGCGAGTCCTCTATGTCAATAGGGAGAGATCCAGGAACCACAAGCACTACCAGTACATCAATGCAAATATAAAGCCCAGAAACTTGTATACCTTATTAACTGCTTCCTCAACCTACTCTGTCACCTTCAACATTTTGTGCGCATATATGGAGCTCAGTCAGAGATCAGCTGTGATTTTATTTAATGGCAGTACAGGCTCAAGGGGCTGAATGGTCTCCTCATATTCCCATGTTCCTATGTTCCCTATCAACTTTATGCCAGCAACTGAACCCAAAAAAAACACTGCACCCGAATGTGTCAACAGCAATAAGGAAGGACAGAAAGATTGGAAGAGGAAAAAATGAAACAAAAAATCCACAAAACTATAAAGTAAAAAAATCAGGGAGGCAAGATAAAGAGAAATGTCTTAACACAGTGAATTGGTAAGATCTGGAATGCTCTGCCTGAATGAATGGTGGAAGCAGATGTAATAGTGACCTGAATTTTCTGCACCCTATGGAAATGCAGCCAGAGGTGTGAATCCAGAAGCACCACACTGGACCCGCCTCTGCCATTTTTGTGGCGGGGTGGGGGGGGGGGGGGGGGGGGGGGGGGGGGGGCGGGGGAGGAATGGTTGGGGGTGAAAGGGGGCGGGTTCTAAATAGCACATTTCATGGAAACGGCTGCCCATAGAAATCTGCAGCTACCTCCACTCATGTGATTTTATTAGGATAGATGACTGAAACCCAAAGTGTGAAAATTAGTGAAAGAAGGTCTGAATCTTGTGTGTTCATTTGAATAGCCAGGGCACCCTTTTGGAGAGATAAGGTACCCCTTTATGTATGGTTCAGGATACCTTGGGGAGAGGTAAGGCACCATTTGGGATAGGTCAGGTGCCAAGTGCCCTTTGGGATTGTTAAAAGTAGGCATGATTGTTTGTAAAAAGTGCATAAACATATTGGAACAGTCCAGACTGTTAAAGAACTGTCCAAGCTGCCAACAAACTGTCAAAGCTATCTAGGAACAGTCAAAACTCATTGGAACTGGCAAAGATCATTGAAACTGTCAAAGGTGTCAAGGGATTTAACTCTGCTGGGCTTTAAATTAAAAGAAAAGTGTGGAGTTTAAACAAAAAGTGTTTGCTCTTTCATTTTGTCTGTTGACATTAGCCTGAGGGTTATAATTATAGGATTATGTGCTGCATGACTGATTTTACAACCTAACATTATCATAGTGGGGTGCTTGTTAAGTGAGCGGTTGACTGACAGATTCAAGTGGTTATAGAATGGAAATATTTATGTTCATAGAGATTTCTTAAAGGAATGTCAATATATTGAATGTTTTTTAATCAATCAGGGTATTTTTAAAAAAATATTAACATCATCATAACTTTGTTTTATGTCAGCATGGCCCCTGATGGCTATGCACAGTGGATACTAGGTGAGTTGGCATGGAAGGGGTAAGGGCAAAGGGTGAAGGGTTGGCATGTGTTGGCACCAAGTTGCAGTTGGGGCTATAAAGAGCCGTGGGGGTGAGTGGAGGCATGGATTGGCACTGGGGACATGAGGGACCATAGGGGTTGGGTAGGGAGGCATGGAGGACACGGGGGGTGGGGGTGTGGGGGCATGAGATAGAATGGATGGGGCATGTGGGTTGTGTGGGGGGGGGGTGGTGTGTGGTGAGGGGGTTGAGGGGTGAGGTCTGGAGGGCTGTTTGTGTTTTGTTCATTTATAAAAATAAATTCAACAAAGTGCCGAAGCACTGAGGTCGGCCTCCCACCCAGCTTGCCTCTGTGCCCAGCAGCCTCTTCACTCATTCCTGGGGGTGACGGGCCTGACATCTAACCCAGCCCCCCCACCCCCACCGCTCCTCCAACTGCCCGGAGCGAAAATCCCAACTTCTGAGCCTCTTTGTCCCAGATCGGGTTTGTGGAGCCGGGAAATGGCCTCGTCTCTGCGCCCCAGGCACAGGGGTGAAAATCCAGGGCAGTAACTTTCAAAAGGGGATTGGGTAAATGCTTACAAAGGAAATATCTGTAAGACTGCGGGGAAAGAGCAGGGGGAGGGAAGTGGATGGCTCTTTCAAAGAGTAGCGCAAGTGTGATGGGCTGGATGGCCTCTTTCTGTGCTATATGTTCCTACCAGCCCAACAGAAAAACACACCTTGAAACAAAACGTAGAATATTGCTGAGAAACCAAATAACCTAAAAAAAAAGTAATGAGAAGCAGATGCTTACAGCCACCAGGTTCAGCGGTAAATGTGATAGCAAATTGTTGCACCATCAACCCAGCTGTAAACTGAACTCAGCTAACCTGTTACATGGGTTCAAGGTTTTCCAATCATTACCTCCAGCTGAACCTGTCAGCATGATCTGATAACAGAATTTTGATGCTCCTGAAATTGGTTTCTTTTTAATGGTAAATCCCTTCCCCATAGTCAATGAATCATAGAGTCATAGAGTTACTCAGCACAGAAACAGGCCCTTCGGCCCATCGTGTCTGTGCCGGCCATCAATCACCTACCTATTCTCATCCCATTTTCCAGCACTTGGCCCGTAGCCCTGTATGGGATAGTGATTCAAGTGCTCACCTAAATACTTCTTAGTGATGGCTTGCTCTTAAATTTGATTCCTTAAAGTCTATAATCTGAAGACTTTGTTAAAGCTGCAGTAACAAGTATGTGCTGTGAAATGGGTTAAGAAACGCAGCCTGTAGAAATGATCAGTTTTCCCTCTCGCCCTCCTCTCTGTGCGTTATTTTCATCTTCTGGAGGTGTTGCGTTTGCTGGGGAAAAAAGTCGGCAAATTGTCCAGTAATCTCAGCCAACAGGGGAACAGGGGGAAGCCATTCAGCCCCTTGAGCTCATTCTGTTATTCAGTTAGATCACATCTCACCTTTATCGCAACTCCAACTACTTTCCAAACCATCATTAACAAAAATCTCAGTTTTGAAAATTTTTCAATTAACCCCCCCCCCCACCGCCCCCCCAACAGCTTCAATATGTTTTTGGGGGCGAGAGGTTCAGAATTCCATTACCCCCTGGGTGAAGACGTGCTCCCTGATACCACCTCTGAATGGCTTAGCTCTAAAAATAAAAGCTATAGACCTTTGCTCTGGCTCCAGCAGAGGAAACAGTTTCTCTGTATTCACCCTATCAAATCCTTTAATCGACAACAGCTTGTATTTATATAGCACCTTTAGTGTAGTAAAATGTCCTGAAGTCCTTCACAGGAACATTATAAAACAAAATATGACACCGAGCCACATAAGGTGATATTAAGGACAGGTGATGAAAAGCTTGGTCAAAAGAGGTAGGTATTAAGGAGCATTTTAAAGCAGGAAAGTGGGGTGAAAAGGTGGAGAAGTTTAGGAAGGGAGCTCCAGAGCTTGGGGCCTAGACACCTGAAGATGTGGCCATCAATGGTGGAGCGATTAAAAGCAGGGAAGCTCAAAGAGGCCGGAGTAAGAGGAGATCAGAGGGTTAAAAGCAAAATGCTGCAGATGCTGGAAATCTGAAACCAAAACAGGAAATGCTGGAAAAACTCAGCAGGTCTGGCAGCATCTGTGGAGAGAGAAACAGAGTTAATGTTTCGAGGCCGTATGACTCTTCCTTAGAGCTCTGAAGGAGGGTAATACGGACTCGAAACGGTAACTGTTTCACTCTCCAGGAATGCTGCTAGACCTGCTGAGCTTTTCCAGCAGTTTCTGTTTTTGTTTCAGATCAGAGGGTTGTTGGGCTGGAGGTTATGGAGGTAGAAAGGGTCAAAGCCACGATGGATTTGAAAACAAGGAGGAAGATTTTAAAATCAAGACGTAGCTTGACTGGGAGCCAATGTAGGCCAGTGAACACAGAGATCAGAGGTGAAGGAATTCAAAGCAACTTAACTCAGTTAGATCACCAACTTACTGGCCAACAAGCATCACCTTCAATCATCTATCCACCCGCCACCCACACATGCAGAAGACCTGTAGAACTTTCCCAGTTATAATAGGGCAGAATTTAATGCCCTATCCTGAGGTGAGCAAGGAAGTGGGATGGGCATTTAATTGGTTAGAGAGTGCGGAGTGGGGGTCTGCTGCCTTCCCACCTCTATCCTGATTAAGTCCGGGGCACGAGGGTTCACAGACAGCCTTCTTGCCCACCTTAAGTGGGCTTTTAATCCAAGGGCCTTATTCTGCCGTTGCTGGCATTCAGCCAGCAGTGGGTGGGCTGTCACCACAAGGGGACCCTGAAAGCAAACCCTGTTGAGTTTGCTGGTGGGCTCCTGGTGGGGAGGGGGGAGGGGTGAGTGGGGCAAGGAGGGGGTCCCTTGTTTTCAGATACTCAGGGCGGATTTTTCCCAAATTTTCATTAAGTGTGGTAGAGGGCGACGCTTTACCCGTTGGCCGGGATGCCAGGTTTTCACGCCGTATTGTCCCAAGCCTTATTATTTATGCACTACCAGGAAACATGCCATTTCCATGGTGCATGGGCTCTCATTTGCCCACCTGTCATCACCTCGCTTCTGCATCACGCCGGGCGCCATGTTTAAAGTCCAGCCACAAGCGCACATCTCAGTGCTTCCAGCTCACCAGTGCTGCACGGAAGACATGGCCCTGAAACTGATGAAGATGGCAGCAACCACCCAACCCCCCCCCAACCCGGTTTAATGAGGGGTCTTTCAAGCAATTCTTGGATGCCATGGAGGCCCGCTGGAATGTCCTCTACCCCCTCTCTGGCCGCAGGATGGGCAGCAATGGGACCAATCTGGCTTGGGAGGTGGTGGCAGCGGTGGTCAACACCACTGCCCTGCAAAAGAGGACAGCCACCCAGTGCCACAAGAGGATGAATGATCTCCTCCGTACTGCCAGGGTAAGTCACTCTTCTCATCACTCTCAACTCACACACTCACAAACCCATCACACATCCACAGGGCCCTCACTCACTGCCAGTTCAAGGGACATCACCATTCACTCTCTCACACTCACCATCATTGTCCTCATCCTATCCGTGGGACCACTCAACACCCACACAGGCCAGGCATACATCATCTGGCCTGGCAGGTGTCCAGCTTACACTCTCTCCATCTCTATCCATGCAGGACAAGCTGGCACATAACAAGAGGGAGAGGTCGCAGACCGGTGGAGGAATGCCTGAAACTGGTCCTCACGGACTTTGAAAACAGAGCTGTCCAGCTGGCTGGAAAGGATCCAGACCGGTCCTGTGCAGACAGTGAGGTTGCCGCTGCTCTACCAAATGAGGATCCAGAAATGCAGCGTCCGTCAAACAATGCTGTGAGTGACATGTCCTGCTTCACAGGCCACTGCCATGCACTAATTATCTCTCCATGCTTTCAAAGAACAAAGAAAAGTACAGCACAGGAACAGGCCCTTTGGCCCTCCAAGCCTGCACCGATCATATCGCCCGTCAACTAAAACATTTTGCACTTCCGGGATCCGTATCCCTCAATTCCCATTCTAATCATGCCGTTGTCAAGCTGCCTCTTAAACACCACTATTGTACCTGCTTCTACCATCTCCTCTAGTAGAGAATTCCAGACACTCACTACGCTCTGTGTAAAAAACTTGCCCCGCACATCTACTTTATAGTTTTCTCCTCTCACCTTAAATCTATGTCCCCTAGTAATTGACTCTTCCACTCTGGGAAAAAACTTCTGACTATCTACTCTGTCCATGCCACTCATAATTTTGTAAACTTCTATCAAGTCACCCCTCAATCTCCGTTGCTCTAGCGAGAACAATTCGAGTTTCTCCAACCTCTCCTCATAGCTAATAACCTCTAGACCAGGCAGCATCCTGGTAAACCTCCTCTGCACCCTCTCCAATGCCTTCATATCCTTCTGGTAATGTGGTGACCAGAATTGCACACAATATTCCAAGTGTGGCCTAACCAAGGTTCTATACAGCTGCAGCGTGACTTCCCAGCTTTTATACTCAATACCCCTGCCAATGAAGGCAAGCATGCCATATGCCTTCCTGACTACCTTATCCACCTGCGTTGCCACTTTCAGTGACCTGTGGACCTGTACACTCAGATCCCTCTGCCCGTCGATTCACTTAAGGGTTCTGCCATTTACTGTATAATTCCTGCCTGTATTAGACCTTCCAAAATGCATTAGCTCGCATTTGTCTGAATTAAACTCCATCTGCCATTTCTCCGCCCAAGTCTCCAACCGATCTCTATCCCGTTGTATCCTTTGACAATCCTCTTCACTATCTGCAACTCCTCCAACCTTAGTGTCGTCTGCAAACTTACTAATTAGCCCAGTTACATTTTCCTCCTAATCATTTATGTATACCACAATGTATTTCACAGATGCATCTGCCAAACAGCCTACAGAGGAATCTGGAGGCACCGTCCCTGAGGTCCCATCACAGCGCTCACCCACAACCTCCACCAGCGCAAAGACACACACCTCGGTAGGACCTAACTTCAGAGTAGCCTCGGGATCACAATCTGGTGAACACATCCTACTTTCTGATCCACAGCAGGCGGTAGCAGGGACTTCCCAGGTGTCTGGCACTTGAAGGACTGCTGGAGGCCAGAAATTTGCTGAATTAGAGTCAGATGATGAGCCTCTGGACTCAGTCGTGACACAGTTTCTGGAGCTGCAAAGGCAAGCTTGGGAATGGACGTCTGCTGCACTCCTCAGATTGCAGGGCATGATGGAGGAGTCTGTCCGCCTTCAGGGTGAGGTTATAGCCAGCATGTCAATGCACCGAGGTCAACACTGGCAGGATGATGGCTATCATGGAGACTTTGGTCCAGGACCTTGCACCTGCACTGCTGAGTGGACTCAACTCCATTGCTCATGCCATAGTTGGCCTCCAACAATGTATAAACGAGAGGGGTGCCGGGCAGTTCAATCTCACTCCAGCCAACCCTGCTCCTCAAGGAGTCAGCCTGGGGCCCCCGGGCACCCATAGGGAGGAGGATCAGCAGGTGCACACTCTGGGCCCATCCACCCAGGTGACTCTGGGAGTGACCGGCCTATCTGACTCCCCTCTCCCTGTGACCTCAGCAGCTCCAGCTCCTCAGACCGAGGAGGGTGCCACTGACACACAGCAGGACTCTGAAAGCAGGCCGGGGCCCTCCAAGTCTTGGCCCTCCAGAGGCCCACCAAAGTCATCACAGACAGGGCGTATCAGTCAGCAGGCTGCCTCCACCTCCATTGTGGACGTCCAGGGAACACCAAGACGTAGCAGCAGGGTTAGGACAGTTAAGAAAAATTAGTTTGGGCATGGGTGTTAATTGCCAGTACATACTGTTCACTATCGTCAATAAACTCCCAAGGATGTCTCCCTGCCTGTGGCTCCTTGTTCTGATGAGCAGTGTTCTTGTCACTCAGATGTGAAACCTTTCTGCACAAGATAAAGGCAGGTGTCTCAGTCCAGGGCCTCTTCCCTGTGCTCTGTGCAGCCTTCAGACCAAAGTGATGGTCCAGCCTCACACTCCCTGGAAACATTACTGATGCCTGCAGCTCGGTGGTGCTGGTCATTGCTGCCAGAATGTGGTGGGCAAGAGACACAGAGTTCTCTCATTCTCTCTGTGTGGTCTCAGCTCCTTTAAGGTGGGGCCGGCCCCCATCTCTTCAGCAGCTGTGACCACTGATCTGTGCTCCTGAAGGGCTCAGGTGCTGAAGATGGACAAAGCATCAGAAGCTTTTAAAGTTTCATGGCTGTGTCTCTATAATATGACCCTGATCATAGAGTGGATGTGAGTTGCCTTTGGCCAGACAGGAATCAGACATTCTCAGAAGCTGTGTGAAGATTTATGGAGTGTCTTCACTGCACATCATCATCATCATCCTCCTGCAATCGAGCAACTATTAGGGCGTCCACTGTGTCTCCATGACAGGAGCATTCTCACAGGGGGTACTCGCACTGCCATAAGCCAGATTGGAGTCAAACATTCACAATTGCGAAGTGAGGATCTATGGGGACACCTCACTGCATGTCGTCATCATCCTCCACAAATCTAGCAGCTACAGGGCCTCCCGAGCGTGCCTGCCTCGTCTGGCCTGTGCGAGGGTCTAATCCCTGTAATCGTCCCCACCAAGGACCCCCTCACCCTCATCCCCATCAGCATCCTCCACATCGGAGGAGACATGCAGCTCCTCCATCTCCTCCTCAGCCAGCTCCTCACCCTGTTGCAGTGCCAGGTTGTAAAGGGCACAGCAGAAGACGATAATGCGTAAAATCCTTTGCGGACTGTATTGCAGGGCTCCACCAGACCGGCCTAGGCATCGGAACCTCATCTTCAGCATCCTGATGGTCTGCTCCACCAAGGTGCAAACTGCAGCATGAGCCTCATTACAGCGTCGCTCTGCTGCAGTCTGAAGCTGCCGCATGGGTCTCATCAGACACGGCCTCTGTGGGTAGCCCTTGTCCCCGAGGAGCCATCCGTGCAGCCTCTGTGGACCCTGGAAGATGTCAGGGATCTGTGACTGACTGAGAATGTAGGAGTCATGGACACTCCCTGGAAACCGTGCGTAGACCTGCAGGATGTGTTTGTGGTGGTCACACACCAGCTGCACATTCAGCGAATGGAACCCCTTGCGGTTGATATAGTCCACCGAGTGTTGCAGTGGAGATCTAAGCACCACATGAGTGCAGTCGATCGCACCCTGCACCGATGGGAAACCTGAGATTTAGGCGAAATCAATCGCTCCTGCATCCTGGCTGTCCTGGTCCTGGTGAAGTTTTGTGCCCTCATGAAGATGGCATCCGTGACCTCATGGATGCATTTGTGGGTGGAGACTTGTGAGATCCCACAGAGGTCACCTGTGGAGCCCTGAAAGGAGCCACTGGCCTAGAAACTGAGCACCACGGTCACTTTCACAGCCACTGGCAGTGGATGCCCTCCATGTCCCTGTGGTGCCAAACCCTGCTTATTGCTTATTACTATTGCTTATTACTACTCCCATAGAGACTACTAACTTTCAAAAAAAGATATTGGAATTTCTAACGACTGACTGAAAGGATCACATGACAAGATTTTGCGGAGATGATCCACGTGTCATCCAATTATTCGGCCATTTACTTATACATTATAGGAAAGGGGTCCAGTTACTGTACTCAACTTGCCCAACAGCCAATTGGACTCATCTCCAAAGTTCTTGGTGAGGACCACATCTCCCACTGTGAAAGTTCTTTCACGACAATGACCATTGTCCCTGGTCTTCTGCGCCTCTTGGCTAATCTCTGCCCTCCCCTCTAAATTTGGCCGGATAAGGGTCAGGTGGGTGCGGAGACGTCTCTTCATCAGTAGTTCGGCAGGGGCAATGCCGGCCCTAGTGTGTAGCGTGGTCCGGTGTGTGAACAAGGACTGTGACAATCTCATGCCGATGGAATCCCCTTCCATATTTGTCCACCTGGATTTAAAGGTTTGGACAGCCCGCTCAGCCATGCTGTTCGATGCTGGGTGGTAGGGTGAGGCTTTGGTATGGGCAATGCTGTTAAGAGTTGTGAACCTGGGGAACTCCCCACTGGTAAAAGCGGTCCCGTTGTCGGACACGAGGACCCCTGGCAACCCATGCACTGCAAAACTCTGCCGCAAACGGTCTATGGTGGCAGCCGACATGGGAGACTGGACTTCATAGACCGTCCGTCAATCTGGAGTGGGAGTCACTGGGTCAATATCCTCCAACTCCCTCCCTAACAGCGGTGTGGGTGTAGCTACACCACATGGACTGCACCTGTTCAAGAAGGCAGCTCACCACCACCTTCTCAAGGGCAACTAGGGATGGGCAACAAATGCTGGACTAGCTAGCGATGCCCGCACCCTGTTAATAAATAAAAGAATACCAATAAAAGGAACATTATGCCCAAGAAGGGTCCCACATAATTGACGTGGAGGAGCACCCATGACCACCCCAGCCATTCCCATGGGTGCGATGGAGCTAAGAGTGGGAGGAGCTTTTGCACCTGCTGGCATTGAGGACAGCTTTTGATCAGGGTTTCTATACCTAAGTCCATACCTGGCCACCACAAATAGCTTTTTGCGAGCATCTTCATTCTGCTAATGCCCAGGTGAGCGCTATGTAGCTCGGCTAATAACGGCCTTTGCCCCCTCAGGGGCACAATAACCCTTGCTCCCCAGAGTAATATGCTGTCCTGGCAGGAGAGTTAGAATAGGGCTTCATCTCCTCCGATTTAGATCCACCTGACCAACCATTCAAGACCTGCTCCTGGACCTTAGACAATAGTGGGTTCCAACTTGCCCACTCCCGGATTTGTCTGGTCTGAACAGGGGAGGAATCCAAAAAATTTAGCACTAAGACCAGTTCCTGGAGAATCGGAGCCTCCCCATTATTGGCTGGCAGGGGAAGACGGCTTAGTGCGTCGGCATGTGCGATTTAAGTTCCTGAACAGTGAACCAAAGTGTATTCAAGGCAACTTATATTTGTGTCCATCTCTGGATGTCAGCCGAGGCGATAGGTGGTATTGCTTTATCTTCTCCAAATAATCCCAGCAGGGGCTTGTGGTCGGTTATAAAATGGAAATGGCAACCATAGAGATATTGATGCAACTTCAGGACGACAAACACAATAGATAAGCCCACCTTTTCAATCTGGGAATATCGTCACTCTCCAGCAATGAGTGCTTGAGATGTATAACCTATGGTTCATTCTGAACATCCACCATCCAATGTGAAAGGACAGCCCCTATTCCGTAAAGGGATGGGTCACATGTTAAAATTAATTCCTTCTTGGGGTCAAAGGGGATCAACAAGCCGACGATCTTAACAATCGCTTCACTTTCAGGAAGGTATCCTGGTGCGGGGCTTGCCAATCCATTCCTGGTTCTTTTTAAGCAGGCCGTACAAGGGGGCCAGCACAGTCGAGAGGTTTGGGAGTAGTAGTAGTTATCATGACAAAGAAGGCCTTAAGCTCTGTGCTATTTCTCATGGCAAGTGCCTCACAAATGGCCTGGACTTTTTCTTCCACAGGATGTAGGCCCTGCACATCGATCTTGTGGTTGAAGTAAACTATCTCCTTAGCTTGGAACAGACGCTTCTGTCGTTTTAAACATACCCCTGCTTGTGCAAAGTGTTTGAGCACCTCTTCCAGAATTGCTAAGTGTTCATCGTCGGTCAGTCCCATGACCAATACGTCATCCAAGTAACATGGGGCAATCCTTGGAGCAAGTTTTCCATTGTTCTTTGGAAAATAGCACACGCTGAGGAGACACCAAAGGGTAGGCGTGTATATTGATACAATCCTCGGTGCGTATTAATGGTGACGAATTCCCTCCAGTCCATTTCCAACTCTACCTGCCGGTTGGCATGGCTCATGTCTAATTTCGAATATGTGGTGCCCCCTGCCAACTTCGAATACAATTCCTCAATCTTGAGTATTGGGCGTCTATCAAGTTTGGCCACTTTATTGACATTTAGCTTATAGTCACCGCATAAACACCCGCTTTGGTCCGACTTCAGTACAGGTACGATGGGTGCTGCCCACTCAGAAAATTGCACTGTTTGTAGGATGCCCGATTTTTCCAGTCTGTCCAGTTTGGGTTCAACTATGTCCCATAGAGCATGAGGGACTAATCTGGCTCTTATAAATCTGAGGGTTGTGTTTGGGTCTACTTGGATCTCGGCCTGTAGCCCTGAAAGGCTTCCTAACACATCGTTGAAAACAGAAGCAAACTTTTACAACAATTCCTGCAAGCCTTTCATTGTAATTTGAAAACTTTCGGCCTACTTCAATTTAATCTTTTCAAGCCAGTTGCGGCCTATTAAGTTGGGGCCCTCTCCAGTTCCCACTAACAAGGGCAACCTTTCAGATTGATCTCTGTACTTCACCGAGACTTGACATAACCCTTTCAGTCTTATTTCTTCGCTAGAGGCCATTTCCCACCTTTCCATGGAGTCCGAAGTTTTTGCGCCTTTTGTTGCCAGATTGTCCCGCTCAGTCAGATAGATGGCGCCATTTTGTGTCTCTTTTATAACTTCAGAATCTCTAACAGCAGCCTCCATCGCATTAGCTAATTCTAATGCCTTATTGAAGTCTGGGCTAGGTTTAGCTAGCAAATGCCTTTGGATAGTATCATCTCCAATCCCACCTATCAGCCAGTCTCTCAACTTATCACTAATGGACGTTCTGAATTCACAATGCTCAGTTAATGCCTTTAAAATGGCCACATTTGGCCAATCAGCTATTGTCTCCCCCGGATGCCTGTTCCTTGAATTGAACTTGAAGCGCTGCGTAGAAACTGAGGGCTTTGGTCTCAGGTGGCTCTGTACAATTTTTATTAACTCATCGAAAGTCCTCGAGTCTGGAGCACTAGGTGACGTAAGGCTGCGGGTCAGCCCGTATGTTTTGCTCCCGCATGAGGACAAAAGAATCGCCCTCTTCTTCTCCTCTCCCATGATGTTGTTAGCAGTAAAAAAGAATGTTAGGTGTTCGACACACTGAGACCAGTCATCTGAAATGGGGTCGGACCCCATCGACGCGCCCGAACTGCGGCATTGTGAACGACTGCAAGGGGACTGCGTTTCCGATAGACTTGCCAGGTAATGATGAATTTAGATGTTTGACTTACTGCGGAGCCGTGCTCTCTCTGGGATCTCTTATAATTTTCTGTCCATAGCCATTTTTCATGCATTTACCCATTTAAATGTATTGCCGCTTTAAGAGCAATAACCGTTTTTTTTAAACTCTGTCTCTGCAGCTGTCAGCTTTTCTCTGCTGGGTTTCACGCTCTTTTCGAGTTTGGGTAGGATCCTCGTGATCACAATTGTGCAGGGTTTTTAAAAATTTTAAACTGCAGCACTGCTTTCTGCTCCTACAAGGTAAGTACAAATGCTCTTTCCACTGCTTTGCTCACCCATCTTGTGGACTCTCACTCAGGGGTCTTGCAATGTTTTTATCCTCTTCACCACTTTTATGTCTTGGGTCCATGAGTTTACTTGTCAGCCGATCTCTGACTACATGCCTTCCGCTGTTCTCATCAATTGCTGCTTGCAATCAATAATGGGGCCAGACTGATGTAAGAATAAACAGTTATGGTTTATTGAGTCATAGGGCAGAGCACCAGATCATACATGCTCACTCAGAAACCTCCAGAACCAGACTTACAGTTCCCAGTTGCTGCCCTGTACAGTGATTCATCAGTGCTGTAACATGATCAGTAAACTTGCATTCTTTTAAAGGGACAGGGCACCCAACTTTACCACAAGTGGGCAGATAAGCCAGGACCCCAATCATGTCAATGTGGCTGCCCCTGAACTGCCTCAGTTGCAGAGGAATGGTCACTTTCTACAGGTTTCCTCAATGTGTGGCCACTTCTCTCGCCCACACTACCCCGCAAACCCCCCCCCCCACCCCACACTATGAATGCTTGTGCATTATCTTCAACGATAGGCCTGCCCTTGCCCTCCCCCACCCTGCCCCGCCACCAGTTGCCTCAACAGCAAGGCTGCACTTTACCTCCGCCTCTCCCTCACCTTCAAACGTCACTTCCGAGGCAGGGCGGCACTTGAACCCCCCACCACCGCCCCCCCACCCCACCCCCCCCACCAAACCCCAGCAAGATTTGAGAGTTTGTGCCGAATCCGATATCGATTTCAAGCGCGCCCTGGAACTTTCTATCTCTCTGGAAAGTGCCCACAGAAGACTGGCAGGCTCTGCAGCATGTGGCTATCATAGCCCATGTTGGGTGGGAACCTGCCACCAAGCGTGGTGCGTAAAACAGAACAGCAGATTTTAAACACGATCCTATGTCCACGACATGAAGATTTAGGAAACCTAACGGTAACACGCCAGCTAATAAGATACACATTTGGTACAGATGTGGAGTAAGTCATGGAGCAGACATTTGTAAATTCGTAGAGGCAGAATGCAATTATTGCCACTGGAAAGTCCACCTGATTAGGCAGCACAGAACAGAGAGGCAAACAGCAAAACAACAAACAAATCCAACTCCGAAGGCTGAAGCTGCTACTCCTGATGTCTACTCTCTGTATCATGTGACTGCTGTTCAATCTTAGCCCATTACAGTGACAGTGCAAGTGAATGGCAGCGACTGCAGATGAAGGTGGATACTGCTGCTTCAACTACTGTTGTCGGGTAGCACACATTCAAGTACCTCAGTGAAGGGAGGCAGCCATTGACATTGGAGCGGCCAACCACCAAGCTGTGAGCTTACACTGGAGAATCCGTTCAGGCCAAAGGCATTGCTGCTGTCCCAGTCTTCCATAACTGCCTGTGTTCATCATAAAGGGGGAAGGACCCAGTCTTTTGGGTCGTGATTGGCTGCAGAAAATAAAACTTGACTGGTCAGAAATATTCCATTTGAAGTCCGACGGAATTCCAAAGCTCTTGATGAAATATGACACTGTTTTTCAAGACAAATTGGGTAAACTGAAGGGCACGCAAGCTAAAACGTATGTCGATCCCTAGGCAACACCATACTTCATCAAGGCCAGATCAGTGCCTTACTCGCTAAAAGAAAAAATGGAAGCAAGGGTGTGCAGGTTGGAAAACCTGGGAATAATGCAGCCTGTCCAGGTTTTTGAGTGTGCTGCTCCCATAGTTTCAGTTGTCAAGCCCGACCAGACTATATGCGCGTGCGGTGACTACAAAATAACAGTCAACAAAGCAGCGGAGTTAGACAAATACCCCATTCCCAGAATCAATGACTTGTATGCCAAGTTAGCAGGAGGCAAGTCATATACAAAACTAGACATGAGTCATGCCCATCAACAATTGGACTTAGATAGCACGTCAAGAGAATCTGTGACAATTAATACCCATAAGGACCCCCACCAGTACACCCAGTTAGCTTTTGGAGTTTCATCAGCATGTGCTATTTTTCAGCGAACCATGAAGAGTCTCCTGCAGGGACTTCCATGTGTTCTTGTGTACTTGGATGACATTCTCATCACCGGACTGAGCACAGCTGAACATTAAGCCAACCTTGAGGAAGCGCTGAGAAGATTTATGGAAACAGGCGTGCATTTGAAGCGAGAAAAATGCACATTTCAAGCATCAGAAGTAACCTGCCTGGATCACAGAGTGGGCGCAGTGGGGTTGCATCCTGTGGAAGACAAGGTCCAAGCAATTAAAGATGCACCATCACCTTTTAATGCAACAGAGCTTAAGCCTTTCCTAGGTATGATTAATTACTATCGTTGTTTTTTCACTAATCTATCCACTGTACCGGCAGCACTTCACTTGTGCTGAGGAAGAGCCACCGCTGGTCATGGGGTTCACAGCAAGAAGCCTTTGTAACAGCGAAAAGACTGTTTCATTCATCATGCTTGTTGGCACATTAGATGGGTCATAAAGAGCTGGTGTTGACGTGTAATGCTTCTCCTTACGGTGTAGGAACCATTCTGTCGCATCAAATGGAGAACAGATCAGAAAGACCCATTGGCTACATTTCAAGAACACTTTCCTTAGCTGAAAAGGGCTACTCTCAGTTGGAAAAAGAAGGATTGTTGGTTGTATTTGGTGTCAAGAAATTTCACCAATTCCTACATGGACGACATTTTACAATTGTGTCTGACCAGGAGCTGGTGACAGGCTTGTTCAGCGAAGACAAAGCTATTCTGCCCATAACTTTAGCGAGAATCCAATGCTTTGACGCTGGGCTTTGACACTATCAGCTTACAAGCACACATTCATGTACCGCCCCGGTTCGTATATAGCCAATGCAGATGCACTTAGTTATCTTCTGTTACCGGGTAGTCTTGTCAATACACCCGTTCTACAAGGGTTGGTGTTATTGCTAAATTTTTTGGATTCATTACATGTATGTGCCGAATAGATCAAGAATTGGATGAACAGAGTTCTATATCCCAATGGAAGGCAGTGCCTTCGTGGGGGGGGAGGGGAAATGTTTGATGTCGGGGAAGAGATTACTCAGAGCATCATACACCTATCATCGTATCAACATGCGGAGGTAGGTCACAAACCCAGAATAACTGAAGCATTCCCAGCTTCTCTTCACTTCTTCATTATCTAGTCCTCATTGCTGTTATAAAACAAAATATGACACCAACCAAAAGCTTGATCAAATAGGTAGGTTTAAAGGAGCATCCTAAAGGCTAAAGAGAGGTGGACAGGTTTAGGGACAGAATTCGAGAGGTTAGGGTCTAGCCAGCTGAAAGGATAACCACCAACGTTGGAGTGATTGCCCCTGTAATTGCATCACATGATGAGTAATTGACAGGAGGGACGGACAATACATATAGTTACTACACTTCCTTCCCCTTTAACTTTCTTACATTTACAATGAAAAGAAGTCAGGAAAACCAGCAATCATTTGTACAAGTCTGTGAGGAGCTGAAACAGGTAGCTTCTGGTGTTGCTAGCAGAATTTCCCTTCTGATTAAGTGACAAGAGCTTGTTTTTGCACAGACCCTTTAACCTAGTCAAACATCCCACGGCATTTCACACCAGCATTATCAGAAAAATCTCAACACAAAGCCATATGAGATATTAGGACAGATGACAAAGGCTTGGTCAAAGAAGTAAGTTTTAATAAGGAGCGTCTTAAAGCAGGAGAGGGGTGTTGGAAAGGAATTCCAGAGTTTAGGGCCTAGGTAACTGAAGACGCAGCAGCCAATGGTGGATCAAAGTGGGGGGTATACGAGAGGCCAGAGTTAGAGGAAGGCAGAGACTTCAGTATTGTAGGGCCGCAAGAGGTCGCAGAACCATGAGGTTATACCTGTCAGGAAAAATTGAACAGGTTCTTTACTCTTCAAAAGAGAGGCTGAGGGATGACCTAATAGGGACCTTTAAAATTATGAAAAGTTTTGATAGAGCAGACACAGAGAAGATGTTCCAGCTTGTGGGGCAGTCCACAGGATCCCAACTCTGGAGGTCAAGATACTGATCCTTTGCAATGGTTCTGCCTTTTCAAGATATTAACTGACTCCAGTGTTTGTGATCGGTTCCAATCCCTATTTCTGCAACTCTGAAGTCTCTCAAAGAGAAAAGCAATTGTAGCACAATAAAAATTTATGAACTTGAGTACAATATAGCTTATATTTTCCAGAAAAATCTCTGTCTTTGAAGCACAGGCCAACAAAATGATTTGATTGAACTTCCGCATAATATGGTTTGTAGTGTCAATAAACATTTTTTATTTACAACAATCATATTTAATAAAATGACTTTATTAAAAAGCTTTTCAATTTGCTCCATCAATGAATAATAATGGAATAATACTGAGCTCAGTAGCTGCTATTTGAAAAGAACCTGAACAGATGTTAAATAGGCTTGTCCTTGATCTGGTTCCAATTTAGTAAGAGTTCGTAGAATAAAAAAATATTCAGCAATAATGAGCATTGTCTGAGCCTGCAGAAACTTTTATGTGGTGCTTTAAATAAAATCCCATCACCTCAGCGGTGCGTTGGCTTAACATTCAGACAGACATGATGAGGTTCTGCTGCTGGGAGCCTTGTTGGATGTGAGTGCAGAATTAGGACAACAGTGTTGTAAGGCTGATCTCAATCTTTTAAGATACTCATCCTTATTTTCAAATCCCTCCATGACCTTGCCCCTCCCTATCCCTGTAGCCTCCTCCAACCTCACAACACTCTGACTTATCTGCGTTCCTCCAATTCTGACCTATTGAGCATCCCTGATTTTAATCGCTCCAGCATTGGTGGTTATCCCTTCAGCTGGCTGGACCCGAAGATCTGCAATTCTCTCCCTAAACCTGTCCACCTCTCTGCCTCTCTTTCCTCCTTTAGGATGTTCCTTAAAACTTACCTATTTGATCAAGCTTTTGTTTAGCAATGTTCCTGTGAAGCGCCGTTATTATGTTTATTATTTCTTTTATGATGTTAAAGGCACTATATAAATACAAGTTGTTGTTGTTGACTTATGTGATGGCATACTGCCAGACATATCACTGGCAATAGGACCTCATAATTTCTACCCAACTATCTCTTCACTTCTGGGCTCAAATCCAGGTCCATTATAATGAAAGAAAGAATTTCCTATTTTTTTTTGTCCGTGTAATGAGTTTCTACTTGGTCCTGGTTCACAGTACAAATCTTGTATTGTACACAGTCACAAAAGCTGCAGCTGTTATGTCCAGGCTAAGTAAGAGGGTGTGGAACAACAGCAGCCTGACAGAGATCACCAACCTGCAAGCGTCCAAGCCTGAATCCTCAGTGCACTCCTCTACAGCAGTGAGGCCTGGATAACAAAGGCAGGAGAAAAGGCTAAACTGTTTCCACCTTCACTGCTTCAGATGCATCCTCAGCTCTCTTGGTAGGACAAGGTTACCAACTCAGAGGTCCGAGACCGTGCTAATTCCATCAGCTATACACTCATTGCTAAACCAATGACGTCTGCCCTGGCTCAGCCACATTCATTGATGAATGATGGCCGAATACCTTCTATACAGTGAACTGAGCACCGGGTCATAACTTCCTGGGCATCCATGCCTCCACTACAAGGGCACCTGCAAGGGAAATATGAAGATGGTGGACATTGAAACTGACAATGGAGAGAAGTCACTGACAGCCATGGCCTCTGGAGGCTGACTGCTTGGAAGGGCAACTGGAAGAGGAGAACAGAAATGAAAAGCTCAGCTGGTCGAGAGGAAGACCCAGAGAAAACAGAGGTTAGCGAATCATGCACGTTCTCAGCCAATCGTCTTCCTCTGCAGAAAAGACAGCAGGGACTGCAATGTCAGAGTGGAGATCCTGCAGCCTCCCCGACAAGTGGAAACAGCTGCTCTGTGTCCACCCAATCGGAACTTTTCATGTTTTTAAAGATCCTTATTAGGTCATCGCTCAGCCTCTCTTTTGAAGAGTAAAGAGCCTGCTCAGTTTTTCCTGATAGGTGTAACTTCATGGTTTTGGCGTTATTGTGGTGAATCATTTTTTTGCACCTACTCCACTTACACCATGTCATTTTTATTCCATCTTTGTGCATCGTGTAGCTTGTGCTGTTGTTCTGAGGTTGTGTTTAGGCAACTTGAAGGGAAATGTACTCTGCATGTGAGTGATTTCAGTAGATGATGACTGCAGGGCGTGGAAGCATTCCATTCCTCAGCAATAGGGTCTCTTCCCTTTGAAGAGCAGAAAAATGAATTTCCAATCGGTTGCAGTTTTTGACCTTAAATCCTGCTGCAGCTCAGAGTGTGAGAGGTGAAGAGCAACGATGTGTTGTTGGAAAACGAGTGCTGCTGCCATTTCTGACAGTCAGTTTTATTCAGGATTTGACACAGTAATACTGTGACATCCGAGCTGCTCTTTAGCAGTGCTGTATTGCAAGTGCTTCACAACCTGAATCCCATCCTCCTGCCTTGGCTCCTTAACCCTTAATACCCTTGCCTAACAAAAATCCACCAATCTCAGTTGACCTCCAGCCTCACCAACTTACTTGGTGGGGGCGGGGCAGAGAATTTCAGACTTCCACTCTACAGCTCTAATTTTAAGATTTTGCTGCATTGTTGTGGACCCCTCTGGGCAGGGTTTTCAGCTCAGCATGGGGGCTTGTGCCCGACTCACACGAGCATGAAATTGCCCGCGATATTTCGGTCGGCGGGTGCACGTGAGTCGGGAGTGCGCCCGCCAACAGTCAAGAGAGGCTGTTAAGCCCATTAATAAATGAATTAAACCGAACTGTCCCCTGGAAAAGGCCAAGTGGCCTTTGAACTTTTGATTTTTGAGGAAACCTCATCCGTGGGTGGGATGACATTTCCAATGTTAATTCCCGATGTTAATTAAAAATAAAGTAAAAATGTTTCCATCTCATTTTTAACAGGTCCCTGCTCATCTGACGGAGTCGCATAAGGGAATGTGTTTACCTCAATCTTAAAGTCTTTCCTTTGAACGTTAGAAATCTTCAGCTCCCTGAGGCAGCTCTGCGCCCTCAGGGAGCTTTCTGTGAGTGCACCCACATGTATGTGCTAACATCCACACTCACCTCCTACACTCCCCCCCACCATCGCCCTCACCCTCACCCTCACCCCCACCCTCACCCCCACACTCACCCCCACACTCACCACCACCCCCACACTCACCTCCTACACTCCCCCCCACCCCCGCCCCCACCCCCACCCCCACCCTCACCTCCTACACTCCCCCCCACCCCCGCCCCCACCCTCACCCCCACACTCACCCCCACCCTCACCTCCTACACTCCCCCCCACCCCCACCCTCACCCCCACACTCACCCCCACACTCACCTCCTACACTCCCCCCCACCCCCACCCTCACCCCCACCTCCTACACTCCCCCCCACCCCCACCCCCACCCTACCCAGGCAGCTATGAGCATTTCGGTGTGCGATTCACGGTGAAATTGCGGTCAGGGCCCAATCGCAGGTGGCGGCCGGTATCGCTGCCGCTCCCGGGCTTGCCCACTGAGCCTGCCTGAAGGGGCGAATATCCTGCCCTCTGAATTACAGAGAAACGGCTTCTCCCCATTAACTCCTTAATCCCCTTTCTCCTTATTCTTTCATTGGATCCGGCCAGCTTGTCCATCCCTAACTGCCCTTGAACTATTAAGAGCCAAGTATATTGCTGTAGGCCAGACCAGCTAAGGTCAACTATATAGGTTTTTATAACAACGGTTTCATGAGCACCATTGCTAAGACTAGCTTTAATTTAAATTCTACCAACTAACATGGTGAGATTAGAACCTGTGTCTCCAGAGAACCAACTGGGCCTTTAAATTGCTAGTCCAGTCACATTACCACTACACCATCACCTCCTCTTAAGTACCGCAATTAGCTTACCTCTTTATCATCACACCTCAAGAGACTACAAGCTTAGTCCTTACAACCAGCGGTCATAGTTTAACTCTTTCAGCCCCATTGTCGCTTCTGTACTGGAACTATATTTGCACAATATTGTTCACACTAGGTATTTTCCGGCTAATTGTGGGAAAGCTGATCCACTGCCAGCATGAAATAAGGTCATTTCTTGACTTAAAATAAGAACAAAAAATTTCTGGAAACATGTAGTACATCTGGCAGCGTCTGTGGAGAGACAAGCTGTCTTCATTTGTGCTGCAAGAGTAATACATCTTTCCTGAGGTGTGGTGTGGAGTTAACGTTTCAGGTCAATGGCTGGAAGTTTCCAGCAGGTTCCCCCATGGGATGGCCAGTGAGCTATTGAAATCTCTGTTCACATCGGCGGGACCGCAAGATCCCACCAGTTTGAGTGGCTGGAAAAATCTAGCCAATGGCTCAATAATTTCCTGACTAATTTGTGGGCCATGTTGACCCTTTACAGGTTTGAAACAGGGTGATTCACTGATCAATTTTGGGCAGTTTTGACCGGGTCCTTCCTGAAATTACTAACTCCTCTCATGTGCTTTGTCACACAAGAGACAAAAGTGAATAACAACCCAGAGGGTTTTTTTTTTATTTCCCTCCTCTTTGCATCTCAACAGGGCTGCACTGTTGGAATAAAACTTTAAAAGGGATCTGTAGTTAGCTGCCTGGCAAAGTCTCCTCCTGGGAGTGAGGCAGCCAAAGCTCTTCAGTCACTGATGTTCAAACACTTAATGAGCTTTTTACACAATAAACAGAAGTCACAAGGGCTCACAACTCACTTGTGTGCTTTAGGGTCCAATGCTTCATCGTTTCAAGGAGGAAATTCTCCCACACTTGTAATTCTGTTGCTGTTTTAAAGCAGACTCTCTGCGCAATGCGGTTATATGTTGTTTACTGCCTCCCAAAGCACCCTTTCTGTAGACAAATGCAACTTTTAATAGTTGTTGCGATATGGCACCTTATTTTTCTTAATTAAACTACTTTGATTTAATTAGTATCTTAAGGCTGCTATTTATTCCTGTTCAGTAGGCAAGGAATGCATATATAAGGATGCAGCATGCATGAGCACAATAAAACAGAGTACACCATGGAGATTTGCATTAGGATTAGTTTTTATGGCCCAATCTTTATAATGAATCTTGTCTTGAGACAAGTGCCATGTTCCTGGGTTTAGCCCCATAGTCTCTACATTCCTTTAATCTTTATTCTGTATTTCCAATCTGAATATCACAGTCATTACAGGCTGTCAATATAATAATAAATCAAGGCTCAACAGAACTTGCTGGAGTGGGCCAGCTCCTGGTGTATGGCATTAGTTAGACTTTATCTTGCACTCTTCATCTCAAAATGTTTTGCAGTCTGACAAGTTGGAAGTGTGATCTGATAATGGCGAGGGCAATGCAGCATCTGGGACCTTGGTGCAGGATCAATAGTCTATCTCCTTAACCAACAAGATTTAAGGATTGAGAAAACTCATCGTATACATTATAGGGGATTGGCACACCTTGCAAACATTATGTTTAAATTTGTATGACTGGCTTTTCAGGGGAGTTAATAAACATTAAGTGCGGGGGGAGGGGGGATTTTATGGAGCCCACATAAGTGGGAAACATGGGGTGCAGGGAGGCTTAATTTGGCAGGATGTGAAATTTTGATTTCCCGATAGTGTGTTGAGATGCAGAGATAAAGTCAGCGGAGTGCTTGCAGTATGTCGAGCAATACACCACCCTGTGGTGGGTTCATACTTGTAATGCATTTGCATGCCATAAATACACATTAATGTGAAACAGTTTTCAATAAAGTGCTACCTTCAAGATAAAGTCAGTGGCGCATGAGAATCTCATGGCACTCACTTCACTATTGTTTGAAAGTGCCATATGAATTCCCTCCTGAATCATCAACTTGCTCGTTCTTTATTCCCCAACGAGAGGAAATGCTTTTTCTGGATGTACTCTAGTGCATTATGATAAATAGGCATAAGAATTAGCAGCAGGAATAGGAATTTTGGCCCTTTGAGCCTGCTCTGCCATTCACTAAGACCATGGCTGATCTTCCAACTCAGCTGTACCATTGCACATAATCCCTTGATTCCCTTAGTATCCAAAAATCCATCAATCTCTAAAATCCTGCTGAATACAGTATTCATTCCCAGGCAGTCAACTATCTAAGAACTAACCAGCATTGTTTCTCCTTAGCTTCGGAGAGGAAAGAACAATGGGCATTTTCAGACTAGCAACATTTTGACACACTAATATATTTTTTTATTCATTCATGGCATGTGGGTGTCACTGGCTGGGCCAGTATTTATTATCCAGCCCTAACTGCCCTTGAGAAGGTGGTGGTGAGCTGCCTTCTTGAACCGCTGCAGTCCATGTGGTGCAGGTACAGCCACAGTGCTGTTAGGGAGGGAATACCAGGGTTTTGACCCAGCGACAGTGAAGGAACTGTGATATATTTCCAAGTCAGGATGGTGAGTGGCTTGGAGGAAAACCTCCAGATGGTGGTGTTCCCATGAATCTGTCTTCCTAGGTGAGTTGTGAGTTTGGAAGTTGTTGTCTAAGGAGCCTTGGTGAGTTTCTGCAGTGCATCTTGCAGATGGTATACACTGCTGTTACTGTATGTTGGTGGTGGAGGGAGTGAATGTTTGTGGAATGGGTGCCAATTGAATGGAGCGCTTTGTCCTGGATGGTGTCAAGCTCCTTGAGTGTTGCTGGAGCTGCACTCATCCAGGCAAGTGGAGAGTATTCCATCACACTCCTGATCTGTGCCTTGTAGATGGTGGACAGGCTTTGGGGAGTCAGGAGGTGAGTTACTCGCAACAGGATTCCTAGCCTCTGACCTGCTCTTGTAGCCACAGTATTTATATGGTTAGTACAGTTCAGTTTCTGGTCAATAGCATTATAGGGGGGGATTCAGCAATGGTAATGCCATTGAATGTCAAGGGGAGATGGTTAGATTCTATCTTGTTGGAGATGGCCATTGCCTGACACTTGTGTGGTATGAATGTTACTTGCCACTTGTCAGCCCAAGCCTGGATATTGTCCAGGTCTTGTTGCATTTGGACATGGAATGCTTTAAACACTTCGATCAGGTCACTCCTGGATTGCCTATAGTGAATGCACTAGAATACAACCCAAGCTTATGTAACCTATCTTCATAATATAACCCTTTAAGCCCTGATATCATTCCGGTGAATTTGTGCTGCAAGAGTAATATATCTTTCCTGAGGTGTGGTGTCCGGAAAGCAATGATCCAGGTGGGATCTAATCAAGGATATATACAATTGAAGCATAACTTCCTCCCCTTTGTACTTCAGCTCCTTTGAGATAAATGCCAACATTCCTTCAGCCTTTTTAATTAGCTTTTGCACATTTACACCAATTTTTAATGATCCGTATACAGGGACTCCCAAATCACTTTGCTCTTCCGAACCTCCCAAGGTGACTGAGCTGTCTAATATTCCCAGGAGTTGACAACAAATAGACATTTCCAAATTCCAGATCTGTCCTGTTTTAACATTAATAAATAGCAGAAATTTCTAGGCTGGAAATATAGCATATCTACCAGTGTTGTGCTGAGCTTTATTTTTTCTTATTCATTCATGGGATGCGGACATCACTGGCAAGGCCAGCATTTATTGCCCATGTCTAATTGCCTTTGAGAAGGTGGTGGTGTGCTGCCTTCCTGAACCACTGCAGTCCCTGTGGTGCAGGTGCACCTACAGTGTTGTTAGGGAGGGAGTTCCTGGAGTTTGACCCAGCAACAGTGAACGAATAATGGTTGATTTCCAAGTCAGGACCATGAGTGACTTGGAGAGGAACTTCCCGATGGTGGTGTTCCCATGTGTCTGCTGCCCTCGTCCTTCTAGCTGGTAGCAGTCGTGGGTTTGGAAGGTGCTGCTTAAGGAGAACCAGTGAGTTTCTGCCGTAACTTATTGATCAGGGAGGTCCCAGGGTCAATTCTGCTCCCTGCTAAGATAGCTAAACTGACCCTGGGCTGCATCAGTCAACATCTGTTTGTCAGCTATAATAAAGTATCAGTGTGAGAAGGTGGGGTCTTTCTTTAACACCAGTAAACATTGCATTTAAGTAGCCAGTTAAAAAGCTTTGAGAATTTTTGAGTCTGCAACTCTTTTAGTTAACCAGTTCAGATTAAATGACAGTACTTAAACCCTTAAATCTTAATTTCCTACTTTATTAAAGTAGCACAAACTATGAATTCCAAACTCAAAAAATGTTTTTCAAATGATAATACAGCATATGAGAAAGGTGAGTGACTATAACCTGGAATGCACTGCCTGAGAGGGTAGTGGAAGCAGATTTAATTTTGGCTTTCAATAGGGAATTGGATAAACACCTGAAAGGGAAAAAAAATTGCTGGGCTATGGAGAATAGGAGGGCGTAAAGGGTTAACATCAAGAGTATCTGATACTGAGGTAACTATGTTGCAATGTCACCTGATTAATAACTGAGATCGGTGGGAAGCAGAAGTACAACCCATGTAGAGTACTGAGATGTACCTAGATCTGTAAATAAGCAAGAATGGTTTTGACACATAACAGTCTCTGGTAGCACTCTTAGGGTGACAGGCAAACCCTAAAGAAACCCTATCTGGTCTCTGAATGCAAGATAAAACATGGTGGCAGTGGGCAAAGCATAAAGACTCATAAAAACAAAGGGATCAGGTCACTACTTTACTCTATGCAGTATGAGCTATTGCAGATGATATAATAGTAAGACAGGGAGTTGATGAGGCTTCAAGCTCCCATGAATGAAGGAATATGATGTCCTGCAGGCATTCAATGTGTACTTCAATATTTGAAAACGTTTGATCAATGAGCGAACAAAATTTAATAAGTGGAAACAAAAACAACGTGAATTCATGGGTGCATTTATAAATGACCCGAACAGACACACGGAGAATTATGACAATGGGACCCTCAGAGGTGAATTAATATGCAATCATATAGCGGTTGGGGCCTTTAATGAAACCCTTTCAGATAAAGGAAAACTTAACTCTCACAAAGGCAGCACAAATGCATGACAGACCAAGATTAGGAAACAAAACAAAGTGGTTGTTCGTGGGAAAAATGATGTCCCTTAGAAAATAAATGGCCAGAATGTTCCACCCTCCCCAGCGGCAGGGTTCGTTGGGGGGAATGGGTGGAACATATGTCGGGATGAAAAGAATTGGGTCCCCAACATGGGAAATGCCAATGGAAACTTACGGTCCCGATCATCATGGTGAGATAAAGGCAGGTCGCCATTCCTGCCATAGGCCATCGAGAACCTGATTGGCATAGAAGTAATCTCCTTTAAATGAGCATCCAACTAGAATTCTCCTTCCACTGGCAAGTCATCCACCCTGCCAGTGGAAGTCTGCACCAGTCCGAAACAATGTGGCCTTCACTTACCGGGAAGGTGCAAGCTGCTCCGCTTGGTGAAAGGTGTGTGGCGATTGAGGAGGGTTGTGCTAGAACACAAGAGGGTGAGAGGATAGACAGTGGGGTGGAAAGGCTGGGGCAGGGCCTCGAAACCAGGGAGCCTTGCGGGGGCTGTGGGGGTTAAGGGAGTGGGTACAGTGCACGGGCCCTGGGGAAACAGGGGACAGTGAGGGGGTGGAAGCGACATCATCTTCCCCAGGGATAGGAGGAGGAGGCCCACCTCTCTCACCACACCTGCATGGGAGGCCAGGGTGGTCAACATCACATCTGTATAAAGGAGGACCGCCCTGCAGTGCAGGAAAAGAATGAATGACCTAATCCACACTGCCAGGACAAGTGAACCCTGTACTCCCCAGGGGGAGGGGAAGTGTGTGGGTGGAGCTGAAGCTCAGCTCAATGGGGCAACTGAAGGGGGACCTTAGCAAGCCATCCCAATGAGGAAAACGTCTTTCTATAGAATCAGAGGGACAGTGGAGGGAAAGGGGACAATGTGCTTTAGAGGCTCCATCAAGGGCTTTGACCTTCATGAACACGCATGATTCAGAGGGACAGCCCCAGCCTGTGCCGGCACATTGAAGGGGGGTAGTAGTGGGGAGGTTGTAGACATGCACTAGCACAAGCAGCAGCAGCAAGTAAAACCCGCAGATCTCAGTAAAGTGCAATGGATCATCTATTTACAAAAGTGCAGCAGGTACTTAGAATGGTTCTATACCTGCGCTATCAGAGTGAACTTAGAACTTCTTAATTTTCCTTCCCCTACTACTAGACGCTTCCCTGACATCTGCAGCAGAGTTGGAGGCGGCCTGCTGACCAGTTTGCCCTCTTGTCTCCGATGACCTTGGTGGGTGTGCTCTGGAGGCCTGAGGCCTGGAGGGCCCCGGTCTTCCTTGTGACCCCTGCTCTAGGGCAGGTGCACCCTCAGCGGTCCCAGAGGTTGGAGCTGATGGGGCGACAGACAGAGGGGACTCGGAATGCCAGGACACCCTTGGAGTATCCTGGGTGGAGGTCCCAGGAGTGTCTGCCTGACGCTCCCCTTGGTTGCCCAAGAGGCCCTCCCTGAATCCTTAAGGAGAAGGGACACCTGGAGGGAGGTCGAGGTGCCTCATCCCCGTCTCGTGTAGCCTCTGCAAAAGGTCACCCTCGGCTACAGCAATGATGTGCAGGTCTGAGCCCATCTCCGGCAGAAACTGGTGAACTAGGGGCTCCATGGCGTCCACCTTCTGTCTCATGGAGGCCTCAATGTGCTCACATGTCGGAGCTACCACATTAGAGAGCAGGTGGATGGAGTGATCTGCCTCGCGTGCTACTCTGTTGAGGGCCTCTGCCTGATGTTCCCCCATGTCTTTCTGCATCTCCAGCATCTTCTCCATGACCCATCCGGAGGCTCACCATCAGACTTAGACTTACCAGAGGCCCCTTCTCCAGCAGTCCCCCAAGTGCCAGGGATCTTAGCTTTCACTACCACCTCCTACGGACACCTTTCCGTGAGGTGACAGAGCGCGAGGTCCAGCCTAAACTAGCTCTATCAGCCACTGAGCTGAGAGTCTCTGGGCTGGTGGAGGATGCAGGTGAATCTTGTGATGACTCTACATTTGCCGTCCTCATTCTCTTCAGAGATCTTGCGCGGGCGGGGGCTGATTTCAGGCACGGGGTCTGGTCTCACCCTCTTCCTGCTGGCACCCGTAATGGAAAGAGGAGAGAATGAGTGACTGCACAGCCTACCTCCTGCATAGCACAGAGCCTCACCCGCCGGTCCCAATCGGCAGAGATTAAGAATGCTCCCTCACTGCGTGGCTGGAAAAGGCCATCAGCACATGCCAGGGCCATAGTCCTCCCCTGCCAGCTCTGTAGCCGGCTGTTCGAACTCCGTGAGGGGGCGACTTTCTGGAGTACCCCCGCCCCACCATCCACCCCACGCCTGTTGCGTGCTGTCTTCTCCTGCGTAAAGGTAGAGGATGGTGAGCACTTTCGATGCAGCCGTGGGTCACATGCTGCTAATGAGTGACCTCATGAACCCCCAAGGCCTGATCACCATGTGCGAGGCGCAAACCGGGTTTGAGGGAATACTGTCCTCTAGTCGGGATAAGTGTAGCTCCAAAAGCGCTCCGGAAGCTGGATTCACCCCCCCCCCCACCGCCCCACGCCCCCCCCACAACCCCATCCAGCACCCTCACCATTGACTCCCTCCAGCATTGACCCATTGGCAGCTGTGTGCACCATATGAAACATGTGCTGCCGCTAGCCCCCCAAGGGCACTTTGGCAGCGCCTTCCAGACCCACGAGCTCTGACAGCTGCAAGGACAAGAGTGACAGAGCCAGGCATCAGCAGCATCTGTGAGTTGCCCTCAATGCCAACCTCCACCCCTTGGCCTCCCGCAATGGTTGTGCCTTCAGTGTGACTGGGTAAGGAACCCGCAGTTGCCTCCCTACCAGCAGACTACATGGACTGCAGTGCGGTGATGAGGTAGCAGCCCAGCATCTTGTGAAGGGCTTTTATGCATGGGCAGCACAAATGGTGGCCTTGGCATTGATGGCCGCATCCCAGGATCATTCAGTGAGGCGAGTATGGGGAGTACAGGGTTCGCTTGTCCTGGCAGTGTGGATTAGGTCATTCATTCTTTTCCTGCACTGCAGGGCGGTCCTCCTCTATACAGATGTGATATTGACCACCCTGGCCTCCCATGCAGATGTGGTGAGATAGGTGGGCCTCCTTCTCCCATCCCTGGGAAAGATGATGTCGCTCCTGCCCTCCACAGCCTGGAGGAGAGTCTCCAGTGAGGCGTCACTGAAGCGTGGGGCTGGGTGCCTGCTGCTTCCTGGAGGCCATTCTGTCTTGCAGAGCCCTTGTGCTATTCATGAATGAAACGACCATCATGCACATTTTAAATATGGCGCCCGCGTATGGTGGCAGGACTTCCTGCCCGCCCTGCCACAGGATTTGCCAGGAAACTCCCAGCTGCATGATTAATGAGCCCAACATTGCGCGATTCGGTGGGTTTACCCGCCAGGCGCTGCGGCGGGCGTCCCTCTGACTTCCTACCCCCACCACGGGACTTAGGCCCAGAGTAGAAAATCCTGGCCAACGCATGAAGCCATTAAATATGTCCGACAGGAGGGAGGAAGTGCAGTGAAGCAAAAGCCCGCGAGATCAGGAAATAGCGTGGCAACCACCACCTTAAGACGCTCTCGGTGTGGTGAGAAAACCCTGTACGAGTGGGAAGAATTCCCAGCAGGGGGAGCTGAGCAGTTCCTGAGTACATTCACGGGAAGTACCAGATGATAGCAGATGCATTATCAAGAATATCAGTGGAAGGAGTCAAACTGGAAGATTTAAATTTTATTCAGGAAGTGGAAGAACATAATTTGCTCATTACTAAACACTTACCAACCACAGAAAAGAGATTACAAGAGGCTAAGCAAGCACAACAACAGAATGGTGAAATCATCCAAATAAAAGAGTATTAGCAAAATGGATGGTTGGGTTATACTCCTAACAACAGAAATATGTACATATGAACATACGAATTAGGAGCAGGAGTAGACTATTCAGCCCCTCAAGTCTGCTCCTCCATTCAATAAGATCATGGGTGATCATGATTGTGGCCTCAACTCCCCATTCTTCCCATCCCCGATACCATTTAACTCGCTTGTTAGTCAAGAATCTATCTATCTCTGCCTTAAAGTTATTCACTGACCCTGCCTCTATCACTCTCTGGAGAAGAGAGTTCCAAAGATTCACAACTCTCAGAGAGAAAAAATTCTTCTCATCTCCGTCTTAAATGGGCCACCCCTTATTTTTAAACTGTGTCCCTTAGTTCTAGTCTGTCCTGAAAGAGGAGACATTCTTTCAGCATCCACTCTGTCAAGTCCTCCCAGGATCTTATACGCTTCAATAAGATCACCTCAATCTTCTAAACTCCAGTGGATGCAGACCCAACCAGTCCAACCTTTCCTCATAAGGTATGTTCTTCCACTTCCTGAATAAAATTTAAATCTTCTAGTTTGACCCCTTCCACTGATACTCTTGATAATGGATCTGCTATCATCTGGTACTTCCCGTGAATGCCCCAGGTTTCAGTCCAGTGAACCTTCTCTGAACTATTTCTGACGCATTTATGTCCTTTCTTAAATAGGGAGACCCTCCATTTCCCTTGCAATAAATGACAACATTCCATTTACCTTCCTAATCACTTGCTGTACCTGCATACTAACTTTTGTGATTCATGTACCAGGACACCCAGGTCCCTCTGTACCTCAGAGTTCTGCAATATCTCTCCATTTAAATAATATGCTGTTTTTCTATTCTCCCTGCAAAAGTGGGCGAGTTCATATTTTCCCACATTATCCTCCATCTGCCAAATTTTTGCCCACTCACTTAACCTATCCATGTCCCTTTGCAGACTCCTTATGTCCTCTTTCACAATGTACTTTCCTACCTATCTTGTGTCATCAACAAATTCAGCAGCTACACAGTCTGTACCTTCATCCAAGCCATTGATATAAATTGTAAATATTTAATCTTCAATTTTGATCATGAGAGAGTTAGCAAGTGTGAGGAGCAATAAAGAGACTGTCAAGCTCATATTTCAACTTCAGGCAAAGAGCACGAGACTGGAAAGTGCTACAGCTCGAGAGAGAGTGTGGATACGAGACCAACAGAAAGAAGGCATTGTCATAGAAAGAGCTCCACAACCGAGACCTTATAGAATTGAGAAGGAGCAGGGAAATATCAGAACAAACTGAAGACCATAAGACCATAAGACATAGGAGCAGAAATTAGGCCATTCAGCCCATTGAGTTTGCTCCGCCATTCAATCATGGCTGATAAGTTTCTCAACCCCATTCTCTTGCCTTCTCCCCATAACCTTTGATTCCCTTACCAATCAAGAACTTATCTATCTTGGTCTTAAATACACTCAATGAGCTGGCCTCCACAGCCTTCTGTGGCAATGAATTCCATAGATTCACCACTCTCTGGCTAAAGAAGTTTCTCCTCATCTCTGTTCTAAAGGGTCTTCCTTTTACTCTGAGGCTGTGCCCTCGGGTCCTAGTCTTTCTTACTAATGGAAACATCTTCCCCATGTCCACTCTATCCAGGCCTTTCAGTATTCTGTAAGTTTCAATCAGATCCCCCCTCATCCTTCTAAACTCCATCGACTATAGACCCAGAGTCCTCAAATGTTCCTCATATGATTCCTGGGATCGTTCTCGTGAACCTCCTCTGGACCCTCTCCAGAGCCAGAACTTCTTTCCTGAGATACGGGGCCCAAAATTGCTCACAATATTCTAAATGTGGTCTGACCAGAGCTTTATAAAGTCTCAGCAGCACATCCCTGCTTTTATATTCTAGTCCTCTCGAAATAAACGCCAACATTGCATTTGCCTTCCTAACTACTGACTCAACCTGCAAGTTAACCTTAAGAGAATTCCGGACTAGGACTCCCAAGTCCCTTTGCACTCCAGATTTCTGAATTCTCTTCCCATTTAGAAAATAGCCTATGCCTCTATTCTTCCTACCAAAGTGCATGACCTCACACTTCCCCACATTGTATTCCATCTGCCACCTCTTTGCCCATTCTCCTAACCTGTCCAAATCCTTCTGCAGCTTCCCCACCTCCTCAATAGTACCTGTCCCTCCACCTATCTTTGTATCATCTGCAAACTTAGCCAGGATGCCCTCAGTTCCTTCATCTAGATCATTAATGTATAAAGTGAAAAGTTGTGGTCCCAACACTGACCCCTGAGGAACTCCACTAGTCACCAGCTGTCATCCTGAGAAGGACCCCCTTATCCCTACTCTCTGTCTCCTGCCAGACAGCCAATCTTCTATTCATGCTAGTACCTTGCCTCTAACACCATGGGCTCTTATCTTACTGAGCAGCCTCCTGTGCGGCACCTTGTCAAAGGCCTTCTGGAAGTCCAAATAGATAACTCTCCTTTGTCTAACATATTTGTTACTTCCTCAAAGAATTCTAACAGATTTGTCAGGAATGACCTCCCCTTGATGAAACCATGCTGACTTTGCCCTATTTTACCATGCACTTCCGAGTATTCTGAAATCTCATCCTTAATAATGGACTCTAAAATATTACCAACGACTGAAGTCAGGCTAATTGGCCTGTAATTTCCCGTCTTTTGACTCACTCCCTTCTTAAACAGGGGGGTTTACATTAGCAATTTTCCAGTCCTCTGGGACTCTCCCTAACTCGAATGATTCCTGAAAGATCACCACTAACGCCTCCACTATCTCTTCAGCTATCTCCTTCAGAACTCTGGAGTGTAATCCATCTGGTCTAGGTGATTTATCCTCCTTCAGTCCTTTCAGTTTTCCTAGCACCTTCTCCTTGATAATGGCCACCATACTCACCTCTGCCCTCCCGACTCTCTTGAACTTTGGGGGTGTTATTTGTGTCTTCCACTATGAAGACTGGCGCAAAGCACCTATTCAGTTCCTCCGTCATTTCTTTGTTCCCCACTACTACTTCTCCAGCGTCATTATCCAGCGGCCCAATGTCCACTTTTGTCTCTCTCTTACCCTTTATATATCTAAAAAAAACTCTTGCAATCTTCTTCTATATTTCTGGCTCGTTTACCCTCAGATTTAATCTTCTCCCTCCTTATTTCTTTTTTAGTTGTCCTCTGTTGGTCTGTGTAGGCTTCCCAATCCCCTGGTTTCCCACTGCTCTTCGCCGCATTGTATGCTTTCTCTTTAGCTTTTATGTTGTCCCTGACTTCCCTTGTCAGCCATGGTTGCCTCGTCCTCCCTTTAGTATGCTTCTTCTTCCTAGGGATGAATTTTTGCTGTGTCTCCCAAATTACTCCCAGAACCTCCTGCCAATGCTGTTCCACTGTCTTTCCTGCTAGGCTCATCTCCCAGTCAATTCTGGCCAGCTCCTCCCTCATGCCTCTGTAGTTGCCTTTACTCAACTGTAATACCGTTACATCTGATTCCAGCTTTTTCCTCTCAAATTGCAGGGTAAATTCTATCATATTATGGTCACTTCCTCCTAAGGGTTCCTTCACCTTAAGCTTCCTTATCAAATCTGCCTCGTTACACATCACTAAATCTAGAATTGCCTGTTCCCTAGTGGGCTCCACCACAAGCTGCTCCAAAAAGCCATCTCGTAGATATTCCACACATTCCTTTTCTTGGGATCCACTACCAACCTGATTTTCCCAGTCTACCTGCATATTGAAATCCCCCATGATCACTGTAACCTTGCCTTTTTTACACGCCTTTTCTATCTCCTGGTGTATCTTGTACCCCACATCCTGACTACTGTTCGGAGGCCTGTACATAACTCCCATTATGGTTTTTTTACCTTTGCGCTTCCTCAAATCTACCCACTCAGATTCTACATGATCTGATCCTACATCATTTCTTGCTATCGATTTAATTTAATTTCTTACTACAAAGCAACCCCACCCCCTCTGCCAACCTGCCTATCTTTTCGATAGGATGTACATCCTTGGATATTTAGCTCCCAGTCCTGATCCCCTTGCAGCCATGTCTCCGTGATGCCCACCACATCATACCAGCCAATTTCAATCTGCACCACAAGCTCATTTACCTTATTTCGTATATTGCGTACATTCAGATACAACACCTTCATTCCTGTATTTCCTTTCTCATTATCGTCCCTTTATCAGATGTGCTTGAAGTTAGATTCCTAGCCCTTTCCAAACAATCTGTCCTATTTTGTGTTCTGGAGACTTTAATAGCCTCTCCTGGGCTCTCCATTCTTTTCAGTTTTTTCATAATTTTCCATGAAATTGAATCCAACCCCCCACACTCTAACCTGCTACTTTGTTTCCCATTAGTCATACTTCTTGGAGTTTTACCCTTCCCTCCCCCACAACTTTCTAGTTTCTTAGATATCATTGGGAAGGAAACCAATGGAACCTTGGACATAGCTTGGATCCGGATGGAGACAAGGAAACAGGAACAAGTAGAAACTCTACAGCCACCCAGGTGTAAGACACTCCTATCGAACGACGAGGCAGTGAAGTTCGTCCTCAACCTTAAAATGAAATCAGAATCAGATCAGGGAGATTGGTCAAGGCTCCACAGAGATTGACACTGTGAAGTCTGAGATTTTGGGGGGAGATGTGGAGTAAAGGGTTAACATCTAGAGTACCTGATGCTGATGGAACTATGATGAAATGCCACATGGCTAAGAGACAGAGATCTGCTGGGAAGCAGAAGATTTTTTAAATGTATTCTTTCATGGGATGTGGATGTCACATTTCTAATGCATTTATATCCTTTCTTAAATAGGGAGACCCTCCATTCCCCTTGCAATAAATGACAATATTTCATTTGCCTTCCCAGTCACCAGCATTTATTTCTCATCCCTAATTGCCCTTGAACCAGCTTGCTAGGTCATGTCAGTGGGAAGTTAAGAGTCAACCACATTGTTGTGGGTCTGGAGTCACATGTAGGCCAGACCAGGTAAGAATGGCAGATTTCCTTCCCTAAAGGACATTAGAGTACATTAGACACTAAAGTACAACCTCGTGTAGAGTACTGAGATGAACATAGATCTGTAAATAAATGAGAATAGTTTTTATGAATAACAGTCTATGGTAACATTCTCAGGGTCACAGGAAAACCCCAGAGAAACCCCATCTAAACCATAAATTCAAGATGAAACAGACCGGGGAGTGGGACTAGCTAAATTGCTCTTTTAGAGAGCTGGAGCGGACTCGACAAGCCAAATGTTTTTTTTTCTATCTTGTATCCATTCTGTTGTTCCAAGATTATTTTTATGTCATGGGTAAATGAGTTCATTGGCCAACCGAACTCTAACTGCATGCCCCCCTATGTTCTCATCAATTGCTGCTTGCAATCAGTACTGGGGAGAGACTGATGTAAGAATAAACAGTGATGGTTCATTGAGATATAGGGCAGAGCACCAGATCATATGTGCTCACTCAGAAACCTCCAGAACTAGACTTACAGTTCCCAGTTGCCCGCTCTGTACAGTGATTTGTCAGTGCTGTCACATGATTAGTACACTTGCATTCTCTTAAAGGGACAGGGTACCTCACTTTACCACATCCCTCTCCCTTTACCTAAAAATATGGCTAACAATCTTAAAACACATTAGCTATTTACACAAAAACTATTTACTGGTCAAGTCTCTCAGGAGGCCATCTTTGACGAGTTGAGCGTCGTAGCCCAACAACCTTGTCTGGTGTCTCCGAGACCTCCTTTTCAGTGGATGATTTCACTATCTTCCGGGTGCAGACACATTCTGCTGCCCCCTCCCCTCCCTCCAAGCTGAAACAGATAAAGTGCAACAAGCATAAAGCAATACAACAATGAGCTACATGATGTGTGAGGAGAAAGAGGAAAAGGGAAAAAATATCTTTTTGTTTTTCTTTCTGAGGACTGTCAATAATTTCTCTCTTTCTTCTTGCATGTCCTTTTCTTGGTAGCATTGACCTGTATCTCTGTTTTCTCTTTAATTTTGCTGTTGGCTGGGCTAGACTCAGGCATGAGCTGAACGTGAATGAACTCAGTAGCTGGGTTTTCCAACAGCACTAATAAGAATTCAGGGCCTTCTAGTTTTAAAACTTCAGGGCTTTTACACAGCTGCTGCTTCAGCTCTACCAATTCTTTCCTATTCTCGTTAACAGTTCCCTGGAGAATCACATATTGTTACATCTTCTCAGCTAATTTGTTCCTTAACTTGGCCAGAGACAGGCTTAACTCTTCCTTTTCGTCTTCATGTGTTTATCGCGGCACAAATTGGGAGCTGATTGAATTTAGTAGTGCACAAAAGGACTTTAATAGTTTTTCCCTTTCTTTTTGAGGGATGCTGATTTCAGCTTGAACTCTGTCCTGGTGTAACACTTCTATAGGCATCTCTCGTTGTGTCTTCACACACTCATTTTTTCTGCAACAACAGTTCTGGTTTTGAATTGGGATCTTAGTGGGCCCTCACGATTCATCTCTCCCAGACAGTTCCTTCTGAGGAGACTCAGTCCCCTGCCTGACATTACAAATAGGGGTAATTTTGCAGACGTTTCCTTGTACTGCACCTTGACTTGACATACCCCTTTCACATTTATTTCTTCACCCGTGCATGCCCTCAGCTTTGTGCCCGAACTTCAAAGGATAGGCTCCTTTACTCAGATATCTAAATGTATGCTCTCCAATGACAGACATTGATGCTCCCGTATCAACTTCCATCTTAATTAGTTGTCTGTTAAATGTAATGACTACTTGGATTGGCTCAGTTCTACCCGCTTTAAGGTTATATAATGGATGGATGTCTGATTCTATTTCTTCGGGCTCTTCCATGAAGCATATTTCACGATTTTTCCTTCTGCCTTTATAATGTTGTTTTAGCCTTTCTCTGCAGTGCCACATTATGGGGCCATAGTGGTGGCAGAAAAAGCACTCGACTTGTTTGAGTTTTCGTTCGCTCACTGGAGGCCTGGATGTATTTCACTTATTCATTTGGTGGGCTTTCACTGCAGTACTGTTGTTTTTCAATCATCTGGAGCTGGAGACCGTTTCCTGCCTTTCCATGGAGTCTGAAGTTTTTGCGCCTTTTGTTGCCGGATTGTCCCACTCGACCAGATGGATGGCGCCATTTTGTGTCTCTTTTATAACTTCAGAATTTCTAACAGCACTCTCCATCCCAGTAGCTATCTAATGCCTTATTGAAGTCTGGGCTAGGTTTGGCTAGCAAACGCCTTTGGATAATATCATCTCCAATCCCACATATCAGCCAGTCTCTCAACTTATCACTAATAGATGTTCCGAATTCACAATGCTCAGTTAATGCCTTCAAAATGGCCACATAGTCAGCTATTGTCTCCCCCAGATGCCTGTTCCTTGAATTGAACTTGAAGCGCTGTATAGAAACTGAGGGCTTTGGTCTCAGGTGGCTCTGTACAATTTTTATTAACTCGTCAAAAGTCTTCGAGTCTAGAGCGCTAGGTGACGTGAGGCTGCGGGTCAGCCCGTACGTTTTGCTCCCACATGAGGACAAAAGAATCACCCTCTTCTTCTCCTCTCCCATGATGTCGTTAGCTGTAAGAGGGAATGCTAGGCATTCGACACACTGAGACCAGTCATCTGAAATGGGGTCGGACGGATCGACACGCCCGAACTGCGGCATTGTGAACTACTGCAAGGGGACCGCGTTTCCGATAGACTTTCCAGGTAATGATGGATTTAGATGTTTGGCTTACCCTCTCTCTAGGGCCTCTCATAATTTTCTATCCATAGCAATTTTTTCATGTATTTACCCTTTTAAATGTATTGCCACTTTAAGAGCAATAACTTTTTTTTACTTAACTCTGTCTCTGCAGCTGTCGGCTTTTCTCCGCTGGATTTTGTGCTCTTTTTGAGTTTTGGTGGGATCTGCACAATCGCAATTGTACAGTGTTTTTAAAAAGAATTTAAACCTCAGCACTGCTTTCTGCTCCGATTGTCAGCTGTCACCTATTTTACAAGAAAGTACAGATGCTTTTTCCAATGCTTTGCTCACCCATCTTGTGGACTCTCACTCAGGGCCTTGTAATGTTTTTATCCTTGTTGCACCTTTTATTTCTAAGTGAGTTTGTTGGCCAACCGAACTTTAACTGCACGCCTTCCTAGGTTCTTATCAATTGCTGCTTGCAATCAATAATGGGTAAGAATAAGCAGTGAAAGTTTATTGAGACATAGGGTGCAGCACCAGATCATATGTGCTCACTCAGAAACCTCCAGAACTAGACTCACAGTTCACAGTTGCCCGTGCTGTACAGTGACTTGTCAGTGCTGTCACATGATCAGCACACTTGCATTCTCTTAAAGGGACAAGCTACTTCACTTTACCACAATTATCCACTGCACACTCCAGTCCTTCTGATGCCCATTGGTTGGAGAAAGCCTCAAGCATGTTGATGAACATCTCATGCACCCTCTCCAGGGTAAGCCTGGCATGGACATAGCTACAGCAGAGTGACAGGCGGTTAGGTCTCCTCAAAGACATCCTGCCTGATCCTGCAGTTGGCTTCCTTAACTGTAGTTACCTTATCATTTATTTAAACCATTTGGCATTTATCAGCTCAACTTCTGCTTCCAAACTCCAGCTTGCACCTTTGAGAATCTGGCATGGAGAGGAGCAGTCCAATCAGGCATGTTTTAAGCCAATTCCCGGAGTCCTAGAATGCCTGTTAATGCTGGGCTTGGGTGAGCCCGCGATTCATCCATAACTGGAGTGTGAGAGGCTTTGCATTGATTGAAGGGGATGCTTCTCTATTTCTGGTTGCGCGTCAGTCCTTCACGCCTGACCTTTGCCCGCCCCCCCCCTCCCACGCCCAGTGCAGTGGGGTGTGGGCAATGCAGAGAAACCTCTTATTGGTCTGCTCCTGTAGGTTACTCCTGGTTACTTCTCGAGTAACTAACAGGCCACTCGTCATTTTCTCAATCCATCAGTGGACTGTGTGTAAAAGGCTTCAACAAGGGGGCATGATGGCATTTTAAAAACTGACCAGGCTCGGATGTTCTACTAGGCATCAATTTCGAGAAACTGCAAGGCAATTAGCTGTTCACTGGGGCAACTCACAAGCTTGAAGACTATGTGATGGTAATAAAAACAACTTGCTTTTATAGACCAACTTTAACATGGTAAAGTGTCCCAAGGTGCTTCACAAAGGAGTTATATAAAAAGAATGGATTCAAAGTTTGGTTAAAGAAGTGGGTTTTAAGGAGTGTCTCAGAGGAGAAAGAGGTAGGGAGGAGGAGAGGTTTAATGGAGGGAATTCAAGAGCTTAAGACCCACATAACTGAAGGCAATGGTGCCAATTGTGGAGTGATTAAAATAGGGGATGTGCAAGGAGCCAAAATTGGAGGAGCGCAGAGATCTCGAGGGAGGGGCCAGAAATGACAGAAAAAGGGAGGGGCTATCAGGAAGATCTGAAAACAAGGAAAAGGATTTTAAAGTTGAGGCATTTTCTGACTGGAACTCAGTGTAAGCCAGACAGCACAGGACAGAGAAAGGGATTTGGTGCCAGTTAGGACACCAGCAGCCAAGTATTGGATGAGCTCAAGTTTATGGAGGATGTGTTTTGCATATTAGATATATAAAATCCTCTGCAATCATTTCAGTTTGTCCAACATTAAATGTGAACATTTAAAGCAAATTCATCACTGTCTCTTGGTGCCTTAATGATTTATTACAACAGAAAATTCCTATTCATCAGCTTGACAACCGAACTGTAAAAATGAAGCAAATGTTAAGACTACTTTAACACAGAAATTGAATACAAATAAATCCTTTGGAACATTTTCTCTGAAACTTCCATTCATTTCATGGAAATATCACATTATTTAAAGCAGCTCAGTGACAGCAATGCCTTATGTTTGCTTAAAGGCAAATGTGCTGTAAGATTCGAAAATGATTCTTCCTTTTGTTGTTTGACAAGTCATCTTCTCATGAGCAATAAAAACACTTTGTTAGTAATTGCACTGTCAGATCCTTAGCAAATCACTGGACTTGAAATTCACAGCTCAATGTGGTTTTTAATTGAGATTGCATATTTTCTAATTTTTTGGACATTGTATAGGAACATTGGTGATAATTCCTGGAGGCAGGATCTGAACAAGACTATTGAAAACAAGAAAAGACCATCCGAACAATTCATTCCAATTGTCAGTGTCCAATTAAAATTTGAAAGAGCTGTCCTGATAGCGTTGTAGAAATATAATAATATGTTACTACTAAACTATACAGTGGCTGCAAATTGTGAATTCTGGAGCCTAGAGATTCTAATATTCCCAAAGGCAGGCATTCAAGCAGAATTCTCTCATGCCTAGGAATAGATCCAAGCCATATACAGCAATAGGTCTCATTGCCTTTGAATGGGTGAGCTGCAGAGTTAATGGTTGTCCCCCAGATAGCTCACAGGAGAAAAGGACTCAGCGAGTGGCCTGCAGAAATGCCCTTAGGGTAACTCGTTCTAACTGGAGAGGATTGCAGCAGCGATTGAGGAGGGGGCTGTTAACCCGGGGGGAGATGGGAGGCTGCAGCAGCCCATGTGGTTTGAATATAGAGTTGAGAGGCCTTACTTTACTAATTGTGGCCCGAATGAATCCTTTTAAGGACCATCTGTGAAATTGTAAGGAGATCTGGTTTTCAACTTTGTCATGAGTACCTCTAACAGACAATTGGTCCCTTATTTCCATAGGCAAAGGGACTAAAACCTGATAACGTTTCAGGCCTGTGACCTTTCATTAGGAGCTTCGATGACATTTCATCGACCTGAAACGTCACCTCTGTTTTTCTCTCCACGGATGCTGCCAGACCTGCTGAGTTTCTGTTGTCATTCCTGGTTACCAGCACCCGCAGTATTTTGCTAATCTCTATCTGAAGAGAAAGGATTTGCAGGATTTCCTGGACATAATGGGCCAGATGACCTCCTTCTGTGCTGTAGCCACCCTATGATGTACACTGGACACCTAAACTTTTGCCTACATCAAAATGGTGGCTGGCATACTTCGGGCAGCTAATATATGTAAACTCCTAGATCCGAGGGTTAGGCAAGTCTAAAAAAAATGTTTTTAAACCTATACTTTTCAATCTCTGCTTTTCTGCTCTCACTGGAACAGGTTTTAACTTAAACTCTGTCAGTTATAAATAAAAAGAAAATAAGTTTACCAAGCGAAGAACTAGATGGGATGTAAAGATGCCAGAACATTGTTGAAAGCAGCTTTGCCAGGATGCTAAATATTACAACTCTCAACTTATTTAATTATCTGATCACAATGGAAAGACTGAGATAAATTCTTCAAGGAACAACACCTTGAAGAACAAGAAATGTTGATATTTTTCCTTGAATCCCAAAGGCAAACGAGCAAAGGCTTCAGCAGATCAATCTGACTGATAAATTATACACTTCTTTGTGCTTCTCTGAATGGTTTTTCTCCAGAGATTTATGCCACTGGAGTAGGCTCTGGTTGATTTGAGCTTTAAAGCGGAAAAAGAACAAGCCTTTTATTTATATAGCGCCTGATCGCATCTCTCAGGAGCCTTTGAGCACAAGGTTCACAGACATTGAATTACTTTGAACTGCAAGTGACAGCTAAACATGGCAGCCATTTCTCTGCACAGTATGATTCCTCAAACACCAACAGAATGCTTAATGTGTCTGGTGATTTTTTTGAATAGGGGACTGGAGGGTGGGGGTGGGGTGCAGACAATTCCCTGCTCATCTTCAGAGGTGCCATGGGATTTTCAGCCTCCTCCAGAGCTGCCAGAAGAGGCAGAAGAAAACTTAGATTCTAGATTCATAGAACGGGTTTCAGTGAAGGAGGAGACCATTTGGCCCATTGTGGCTCTGCTGGTTCTCTGCAAGAGCAAATCAGCTTAGATTAACGCCTAAATGTGGAAGGTGAGTTAAGTGCCTGGGTGGAGAAGATTGATTTCATATTTGTATCATCATGTGCTCAGGAGCTAGATGGGATCCTTCAGAGTTTGTCTCTTTTCCTTAATTAAGCTACTAAAGACTGTAGTTTGTTAAAACCATTATCATTTATTTATATAGAAGTAAAATACTGTGAATGCTGGAGATCTGTCAGCATCTGTGGAGAGAGAAACAAAGTTAATGTTTCAAGTTCAATATGAATCTTCTTCGGACCATTTATTTACAGTTCTATGTACATCTTAGGAACTCTCCAAGAGGTTGGACTTCTCCTCACTCCAGATCTTTGTTACTTGTTCATGTGTCAATACATCATAGTTGCATCAACAAGTCTCCCCCCCAAGTCTTTATCCCAACCACATGCATCCTCCTCTATCTTCCCCAAAGTCTCAGGTTGCACAGGGTTATTCTCTGAGGTGTCTTGACCAATCTACCTGATCTTGTTCTGATAAAAACAAAAAAACTGCAGATGCTGGAAATCCAAAACAAAAACAGAATTACCTGGAAAAACTCAGCAGGTCTGGCAGCATCGGCGGAGAAGAAAAGAGTTGACGTTTCGAGTCCTCATGACCCTTCGACAGAACTTGAGTGAATCCAGGAAAGGGGTGAAATATAAGCTGGTTTAAGGTGTGTGTGGGGGGAGGGGGGTGTTTGGGTGGGGGGAGAGAAGTGGAGGGGGTTGGTGTGGTTGTAGGGACAAACAAGCAGGAGTAGAAGCAGATCATCAAAAGATGTCACAGACAACAGAACAAAAGAACACATAGGTGTTAAAGTTGGTGATATTATCTAAACGAATGTGCTAATTAAGAATGGATGGTAGGGCACTCAAGGTATAGCTCTAGTGGGGGTGGGGGGAGCATAAAAGATTTAAAAATATTTAAAAATAATGGAAATAGGTGGGAAAAGAAAAATCTATACAATTTATTGGAAAAAACAAGAGGAAGGGGGAAGAAATAGAAAGAAGGTGGGGATGGAGGAGGGAGCTCAAGACCTAAAGTTGTTGAATTCAATATTCAGTCCGGAAGGCTGTAAAGTGCCTAGTCGGAAGATGAGGTGTTGTTCCTCCAGTTTGCATTGGGCTTCACTGGAACAATGCAGCAAGCCAAGGACAGACATGTGGGCAAGAGAGCAGGGTGGAGTGTTAAAATGGCAAGCGATAGGAAGGTTTGGGTCATTCTTGCGGACAGACCACAGGTGTTCTGCAAAGCGATCGCCCAGTTTACGTTTAGTCTCTCCAATGTAGAGGAGACCACATTGGGAGCAACGAATGCAGTAGACTAAGTTGGGGGAAATGTAATTTAAATGCTGCTTCACTTGAAAGGAGTGTTTGGGCCCTTGGATGGTGAGGAGAGAGGAAGTGAAGGGGCAGGTGTTAAATCTTTTGCGTGGGTTGGTGCCATAGGAGGGGGTTGAGGAGTAGGGGGTGATGGAGGAGTGGACCAGGATGTCCCGGAGGGAACGATCCCTATGGAATGCCGATAGGGGGGTTGAAGGGAAGATGTGTTTGGTGGTGGCATCATGCTGGAGTTGGCGGAAATGGCGGAGGATAATCCTTTGAATGTGGAGGCTGGTGCGGTGATAAGTGAGGACAAGGGGGTCCCTATCATGTTTCTGGGAGGGAGGAGAAGGCGTGAGGGCGGATGCGCGGGAGATGGGCCGGACACGGTTGAGGGCCCTGTCAACGACCGTGGGTGGAAAACCTCGGTTAAGGAAAAAGGAGGACATGTCAGAGGAACTGTTTTTGAAGGTAGCATCATCGGAACAGATGCGACGGAGGCGAAGGAACTGAGAGAATGGGATGGAGTCCTTACAGGAAGCGGGGTGTGAGGAGCTGTAGTCGAGGTAGCTGTGGGAGTCGGTAGGTTTGTAATGGATATTGTTGGATAGTCTATCATCAGAGATTGAGATAGAGAGGTCCAGGAAGGGAAGGGAAGTGTCAGAGATGAACCACGTGAAAATGATGGAGGGGTGGAGATTGGAAGCAAAATTAATAAATTTTTCCAAGTACCGACAAGAGCACGAAGCAGCACCGAAGTAATCATCGATATATTGGAGAAAGAGTTGTGGAAGGGGGCCGGAGTAGGACTGCAACAAGGAATGTTCCACATACCCCATAAAGAGACAGGCATAGCTGGGGCCCATGCGGGTACCCATAGCCACACCTTTTATGTGGAGGAAGTGAGAGGAGTTGAAGGAGAAATTGTTCAGTGTGAGAACAAGTTCAGCCAGACGGAGGACAGTAGTGGTGGATGGGGATTGTTCGGGCCTCTGTTCGAGGAAGAAGCTAAGGACCCTCAGACCATCCTGGTGGGGGATGGAGGTGTAGAGGGATCGGACGTCCATGGTGAAGAGGAAGCGGTTGGGGCCAGGGAACTGGAAATTGTTGATGTGACGTAAGGTGTCAGAGGAATCACGGATGTAGGTGGGAAGGGACTGGACAAGGGGAGAGAGAAGGGAGTCAAGATAACGAGATATGTGTTCTGTGGGGCAAGAGCAAGCTGAGACGATCGGTCTACCAGGACAGTTCTGTTTGTGGATTTTGGGTAGGAGGGCTGTTCGAGGTTGGGCGACTATCAGGTTGGAAGCTGTGGGAGGAAGATCCCCAGAGGAGATGAGGTCAGTGACAGTCATGGAAACAATGGCTTGATGTTCAGTGGTGGGGTCATGGTCCAGGGAGAGGTAGGAGGAAGTGTCTGCGAGTTGACGCTCAGCCTCCGCGAGGTAGAGGTCAGTGCGCCAGACAACAACAGCACCACCCTTGTCAGCGGGTTTGATGACAATGTCAGGGTTGGACCTGAGAGAATGGAGTGCAGTAAGTTCAGAGAGAGAGAGATTAGAATGGGTGAGAGGAGCAGAGAAATTGAGACGACTAATGTCGCACCGACAGTTCTCAATGAAAAGATCAAGAGAAGGTAAGAATCCAGAGGGAGGGGTCCAGGTGGAGGGGGAATTTTGGAGGCGGGTGAAAGGATCCGTTGAACAGGGAGAGGACTCCTGCCCAAAGAAGTGAGCCCGGAGACGAAGACAGCAGAAGTAGAGTTCAGCATCATGCCGAGCCCGAAATTCATTGAGGTGAGGGTGTAAGGGTATGAAACTAAGTCCTTTGCTAAGCATTGAACGTTCAGCATTGGAGAGGGGAAGGTCAGGGGGTATAGTGAATACACGGCTGGGGTTGGGATTGGAAGAAGGGGTGGGGACGGAGGGACAGACAGGGGTGGAGGGTCCTAGATGGGTGTTGGTGTCAATGAGTTGTTGGAGCTTGCGTTCCTTAGCACTTGAGAGAAAGAGAAAAAGTTTCTTGTTGAGGCGTCAGATGAGACGAAGAATAAAATGAAACTGGGGGCACGCACAGCTTTGAAAAAGGGTCCAGCAGTGCTGCTGGAGGGAGAGGTCGGATGTGTTCATAAGGCAGCGCATGGCACTGAGTGTGGATCTCAGAATGTGACGGGAGCAGCAGTCCGAGAAACGATTTATGTCCTGGAGGTACCTATAATCCTGGGTGGGTTCGAAACATGAGGGGTGGAATTTCAGTTGAAATCCACGTGGGGTAAGTCGGAGACGGAGACAGTCACTGAGGAAGGAGATATGGCTGTGAAAGCGGGTTTTAGTAAATACCCTGTCAAATACCAGGAAAGAAATGGAAAGCAATGAAGGTGAGCAAGGCAAAAGAGAGATATGGAAATCTTGTCGCTGAGATGAACAGAACTTCTTCAAGGAGGTTGGCATTTCTTGAAGAGCAGTGGCAGTCAATTAAACACAGAGATAAAAACAAAAAAACTGCGGATGCTGGAAATCCAAAACAAAAACAGAATTACCTGGAAAAACTCAGCAGGTCTGGCAGCATCGGCGGAGAAGAAAAGAGTTGAGATTTCGAGTCCTCATGACCCTTCGACAGAACTTGAGTGAACTTGAATGCTCTTCAAGAAATGCCTACCTCCTTGAAGAGGTTCTGTTCGTCTCTGTGACAAGATTTCCGTATCTCTCTTTTGCCTTGCTCACCTTCATTGCTTTCCATTTCTCTCCTCGCGTTTGACAAGGTGTTTACTAAAACCCGCTTTCACAGCCATATCTCCTTTCTCAGTGACTGTCTCCGTCTCCGACTTACCCCACGTGGATTTCAACTGAAATTCCACCCCTCATGTTTCAAGCCCACCCAGGATTACAGGTATCTCCGGGACATAAAACGTTTCTCTGACTGCTGTTCCCATCACATTCTGAGATCCACACTCAGTGCCATGCGCCGCCATATGAACGCACTCGACCTCTCCCTCCAGCAGCACCACCGTACCCTTTTTCAAAACTGCGCGTGCCCCCAGTTTCATTTTATTCCTCGCCTCATCCGACCCCTCAACAAGAAACTTTTTCTCTTTCTCTCAAGTGCTAAGGAACGCAAGCTCCAACAACTCATCGACACCAACACCCATCTAGGACCCTCCACCCCTGTCTGTCCCTCCGTCCCCACCCCATCTTCCAATCCCAGCCCCAGCCGTGTATTCACTATACCCCCTGACCTTCCCCTCTCCGATGCTGAACGTTCAGTGCTTAGCAAAGGACTTAGTTGCATACCCTTACGCCCTCACCTCAATGACTTTCGGGCTCGGCATGATGCTGAACTCTACTTCTGCTGTCTTCGTCTCCGGGCTCACTTCTTTGGGCAGGAGTCCTCTCCCCGTTCAACGGATCCTTTCACCCACCTCCAATATTCTCCCTCCACCTGGACCCCTCCCTCTGGATTCTTACCTTCTCTTGATCTTTTCATTGAGAACTGTCGGTGCGACATTAGTCATCTCAATTTCTCTGCTCCTCTCACCCATTCTAATTTCTCTCTCTCTGAACTTACTGCACTCCATCCTCTCAGGTCCAACCCTGACATTGTCATCAAACCCGCTGACAAGGGTGGTGCTGTTGTTGTCTGGCGCACTGACCTCTACCTCGCGGAGGCTGAGCGTCAACTCGCAGACACTTCCTCCTACCTCTCCCTGGACCATGACCCCACCACTGAACATCAAGCCATTGTTTCCAGGACTATCACTGACCTCATCTCCTCTGGGGATCTTCCTCCCACAGCTTCCAACCTGATAGTCGCCCAACCTCGGACGGCCAGCTTCTACCTCCTACCCAAAATCCACAAACAGAACTGTCCTGGTAGACCGATCGTCTCAGCTTGCTGCTGCCCCACAGAACTCATTTCTCGTTATCTTGACTCCCTTCTGTCTCCCCTTGTCCAGTCCCTTCCCACCTACATCCGTGATTCCTCTGACACCTTATGTCACATCAACAATTTCCAGTTCCCTGGCCCCAACTGCTTCCTCTTCACCATGGATGTCCGATCCCTCTACACCTCCATCCCGCACCAGGATGGTCTGAGGGCCCTTAGCTTCTTCCTCGAACAGAGGCCCGAACAATCCCCATCCACCACTACTGTCCTCCGTCTGGCTGAACTTGTTCTCACACTGAAAAATTTCTCCTTCAACTCCTCTCACTTCCTCCACATAAAAGGTGTGGCTATGAGTACCCGCATGGGCCCCAGCTATGCCTGTCTCTTTATGGGGTATGTGGAACATTCCTTGTTCCAGTCCTACTCCGGCCCCCTTCCACAACTTTTTCGCCGATACATCGATGATTACTTCGGTGCCGCTTCATGCTCTTGTCGGTACTTGGAAAAATTTATTAATTTTGCTTCCAATCTTCACCCCTCCATCATTTTCACATGGTCCATCTTTGACACTTCCCTTCCCTTCCTTGACCTCTCTATCTCAATCTCTGATGATAGACTGTCCAACAATATCCATTACAAACCTACCGACTCCCACAGCTACCTCGACTACAGCTCCTCACACCCCGCTTCCTGTAAGGACTCCATCCCATTCTCTCAGTTCCTTTGCCTCCGTCACATCTGTTCTGATGATGCTACCTTCAAAAACAGTTCCTCTGACACATCCTCCTTCTTCCTTAACCGAGGTTTTCCACCCACGGTCGTTGACAGGGCCCTCAACCGTGTCCAGCCCATCTCCCGCACATCCGCCCTCATGCCTTCTCCTCCCTCCCAGAAACATGATAGGGTCCCCTTTGTCCTCACTATCACTCCACCAGCCTCCGCATTCAAAGGATCATCCTCCGCCATTTCCGCCAACTCCAGCATGATGCCACCACCAAACACATCTTCCCTTCAACCCCCCTATCGGCATTCCATAGGGATCGTTCCCTCCGGGACATCCTGGTCCATTCGTCCATCACCCCCTACTCCTCAACCCCCTCCTATGGCACCACCCCATGCCCACGCAAAAGATTTAACACCTGCCACTTCACTTCCTCTCTCCTCACCGTCCAAGGGCCCAAACACTCCTTTCAAATGAAGCAGCATTTAACTTGCATTTCCCCCAACTTAGTCTACTGCATTCGTTGCTCCCAATGTGGTCTCCTCTACATTGCAGAGACCAAACATAAACTGGGCGACCGCTTTGCAGAACACCTGCGGTCTGTCCGCAAGAATGACCCAAACCTCCCTGTCACTTGCCATTTTAACACTCCACCCTGCTCTCTTGCCCACGTCTGTCCTTGGCTTGCTGCATTGTTCCAGTGAAGCCCAATGCAAACTGGAGGAACAACACCTCATCTTCTGACTAGGCACTTTACAGCCTTCCGGACTGAATATTGAATTCAACAACTTTAGGTCTTGAGCTCCCTCCTCCATCCCCACCTCCTTTCTGTTTCTTCCCCCTTCCTCTTGTTTTTTCCAATAAATTATATAGATTTTTCTTTTCCCACCTATTTCCATTATTTTTAAATATTTTTAAATCTTTTATGCTCCCCCCACCCCCACTAGAGCTATACCTTGAGTGCCCTACCATCCATTCTTAATTAGCACATTCGTTTAGATAATGTCACCAACTTCAACACCTATGTGTTCTTTTGTTCTGTTGTCTGTGACATCTTTTGATGATCTGCTTCTACTACTGCTTGTTTGTCCCTACAACCACACCAACCCCCTCCACTTCTCTCCCCCCACCCAAACACCCCCCTCCCCCCACACACACACACACCTTAAACCAGCTTATATTTCACCCCTTTCCTGGATTCACTCAAGTTCTGTCGAAGGGTCATGAGGACTCAAAACGTCAACTCTTTTCTTCTGTGCTGATCTTGTTCTGATCTATTCCTGAGGTTGAGGACATTCTGCACCCTCTCTTTGTTTGATATGAGTGTCCTTTCCTGGGTGGCTGTAAAGCTTTGTCCTGTTTCTTGCTCCTCATCTCCGTCCGGATCTGAGTAGTAAGCCCAAGTTTCCATTGGCTTTCTTTCTAAGAATATTTTGACACTGCAGTTTCTCCTTATATTTTCCTGGTCCGTCTCAATCCTGTGCGATATTGGTTGTTGAGCTCTTTCTATTATTATGCCTTTTATCTGTTGGTCTTGTATCCAATCTCCCACCCTAGGCTGCAGCACTGACAAATCTTGCACTTTGTGCCTGTAGTTGAAGTTATGAGCCTGTTTGTGTCTCAGTTCCTCAGCACACTTTTTAACTCTCGCGTGGTCATTTGAGGTGATATTGGTTCTGGTTTCTGTTGCAGAACTGGAAGTTGTGTTCTCGGTCATCTTCCCATTAGCAACTTTGTAGGTGACAGTTCGGTGAGGTTCGATAACTAACAACAGCTAAGTTGAGATCCTGATTCTTCTTCATCAAGTTTTTGATGGTTCGACCACCTCTTGACGATATTGAGGTGAGATAGTCATGTGAATGAATCCAAATTTCTTCACAAAGTTGTGGAATAAACCATTAACAAATTTTAGACCATTGCCTGACACCACAATATCCAGAATGCCATGTGTTGCATAGATTCTATTCAGTGATTGAATGATCGCTTCCACCATGATGTTGTGCAATTTGTTCACTTCAATCCATGTGAACTAATAATCATTGAAGATAAGGAATACCTTGCCTTTAAAATCAAACAATTCCATTCCCAGGCTCTCCCCCAGCCTTAATGGAAAAGTGGAGGGTGACAGTGGCTCTCTTTGCTCTTGGCTGTTCACTGCACACATAAGACAATTCGAAATGAGTTCTTCAGTGGAACAATTAATGCCTGGCCAGCAGACTGATTGCTGGGCTCTTGCTCAACATTTTTCTATCCCTAAGTGACCTTGATGAATATTTCGGACAACATCAAGCTGAAGAGTTCTCAGAATGCCTATTCTGTCCTTAAAAACTAGGAAATCACCAGTGATTGTGAGGTGCTTTCTCTGTTCGAAGTACAGCTGTTAGGAGTACGGCCTGCCCATTCTCCTGGACAGTATTCCTTTATCTGGACACATTCATCATCTTGCTGCTGTGCTTGTTCCTCTCCTGCAGCTTCTTTGCTGTAGCCAGTAATGAGTGACCTGCAGGCATAATAAACTGGTCTATATTTACCATCTCTCTGTACTTGGAATAAAACTGCACCCAGCCCTGTAGACGATGCATCCACTGCTAACATGGTTAGCAGTCCTAAACCATTGTATACTAAAAGTTCAGGAAAAATGAGAAGACTTTTGATCTTCTCAAAAACATTTTGCTGCTCCACAATCCAGCACCACTGTTAACCTTGTCTCAACAGCTGTCCCGATGTCTCATTGGTTCCTGCCAAATTTGGTAGGAATTTGCCTACTTGGTTGACCGTTCCTAGGATTCCCTGTAGCTCTGTAATGTTCCTAGGTTGTGGAAACTCTCTAATCACTTTTGTTTTCTGTGGGTCGGCCATTATTCCAGAGGCAAGCACAAAGTCCCCGAAAAGACATTGTTCTCCAGAATATTTCTGGCACAGAAGCAATCCCAAATGGTAACCCATTAATGCAATAATGACCGAATGGCATTATAAAAGTGGTCAGTAACCTGGATTCTTTGTCCAGAGCCAACTGCAAAAGTCCGCTGTTTGCATCCAATTTGATGAATAGGGTACTCTTAGCTAGTTTGGCAAGAATCTCATCCACTGATGCCATCAGGTGGATCTCACTCACGTCCCACTGTTTTGTTTATGTGAATCAATTCCCCACAGATTCTAACTGAGCCGTTTGGCTTTGAGAGCATGACCACTCCAGAGCACCACATTGTCGGCGTGGTTACTGGGGAGGTAACCTCCTGCTGTAGCATGTGCTCAATTTCACCCTTGACAAGTGAAGGACCTTTTCGGTGTGAAGAGGTAAATTGGTTTAGCATCAGCTGTCAGGGTAGCATGCTTCTCAGTCGTCAGTTTTCCCAAGCCTGTAAATAATCATGGGAATTAATTCCTGAATGTGCTGCTCATCAGCATCAATTTTGTAGATCAGCTTCAGCTGTAAGCATGCCTTCCTGCTTAATTACAATGATACTTGGTTCTGTGTGATGTACAGAGGTTCAATGATATCTATAGCTTGTATTTTAATCCTGCCGGGTGTTATCCTATGACTTTCAGTATAGTGCCAACTAGACTTGTAACTGGACGGATGAAGGCTGCAGTGTAATGTGCATAAGCCGCTCTACTTCATCAGATAAGACTGAACCATCTGCCCCAGTTTCTAATTTTAAACTCTGTGGGTTGTCCATGCACTCCAAGGTTAAGACTCCAGTATTTATTCTCTGTTTCATGCACTTCTCTGAGGAATGTCATTTCCTTTTTATGTGTTTCTTCCACTTCCTGTATGTGGTTTGGCCTTAATATGCTTTCCTTTGTTCACAGGCTATCTGTGTTTTAGGTTGGCAGACTAATGCCCGAACGTCAGCCAGGGCTGGATTTTGCCCTTGTCGGGCGGGCTCAGCGGGGGTGAGTGGGAGCGGTCGAGAAGCTGACCACTGCCCGCGACCGGGCTGCGACTGCAATTTCGTGCCAATTAAGGCCTGCCCAGTGTGAGCGCCGGCTGCAGAACGCCCGAGAACTTGTCGGCGGTGGGTGGGGTCCAATGGCAACTCGGCGGCTGGTTGATAAACAGCGCAGGCTGCCCCAGGGGACGCCCCCCACCAGAGCTGCGGCAGCAACATGGCGCCAGGCGGGAGCTGAGGTCAGCTGGCACTCTGAGACCCGTTTTTCCGATGAGAGCCTTGCTGCCCTCCTGGACGAGGTGGCTGCCAGGAGGGACATCCTCACAAAGAGGGCATGGGAGGGAGGGGTGGGGGAGCAGCCACGATATGGTGCGGCACACCTGGGTGCAGTGCCGGAAGCGCTTCAAAGGCCTGCTGCGCGCAGGAAGGGTGGGTACTGTGTTGGCATGAGTCAGTGTGTTGAATTGTTAAGGGCTGGCCGTCCCCCCTGTGGAAATCAGGGGTGCTCGAGTCTGAGTGCCAACCGTCAGTGATACTGGAGCTGACCAAGGGGGTGAGCCCTGGCTGCTTTGACTGAGTGCGGCTCGAGGGCCACGACTCGGATGTGCCCTGCCAGGTGCTCCCAGGTGGAGTTGGCCAGGCTGCAATGGTGCTGCAGGTAGAGAGGGGACTAATCCCCATGCTCCTCCGTCCTTTCGGGAGAAGACATCCCATAACAATATTGAGAGGTCGTGGACTGGCGGAGGACCCCCACGCCTCCTCATCCTCTCCGGGTATGGGCAGGCGGCCTTGGAGCTTGAGAGGTGCCATGCATCTCGGTCAACTGGCCGCGGAGAGGCTGGGGTGTCAGATGAAGGTAACAGTGCAGCGCACAGAGGTGAGAGTTTTGGATGCTGCAAACAATCTTGTGTAGTCTCATCATTGCTGGGAGCCTCCAGACTGGATTCCTCATTGATCATTGAAAGATGAGGGCACGATGATGCAGAACTCCATTGTCTCACCAGGGTGCCTGGTATGCACAGTGACCGTGTGATGACTTAAACTCAAGACATGTCCTCCTTCTTCCTTAGATCTGCTACCAAGCAGCCAATCTCAGGACCTCCAGGAGCTACCCCTGATACCAATGGACCACCATGCTCCAGAAGCACCTGCATCACACCTTCTGTCTGAAGCAGGTACCAGAGCAGATGCCAGCACCTTGCTGAGCATTAGATTAGCGGCTAGTATCTCGGTGCACATTGGTGAGGGCACTTCACACTCGCTTGAGGTGCAGATGGAGGCAGAGAGTGCCCAGGACGCCAGCAGTTGGAGGATAGCTGGAGACCAGGACAATACTCAGTTGAAGGCTGATGATGAGCCTCTGGAATGGTCCATTAGGTGATAGTTGCTGGATGTCCAGCGGGATGTGCAGGAGGATCTGCCTGAGATCCAAGAAGGTATGTGTGCCATGGTCCCTGTTGTGGAGGAGTCCCTATGGAGTGTGAGCACCGCGTTGACCTCATGGCCAAGTGCACTGCCTCCTCCATTGAGAGATTGGCGGCTCTCATGGAGAGGCAGCTTCAGGAACAGAGTGAGGGGTTCCTGGGGTTGCGCTCGGACCTGCAAACCCTCACACAGGCACTGACCTCAGGTGGTCAGTGTCCGTGTGTGAGATAGATGAGGCACCCAGATTTCCAGCTAGGTGCCCATCCATCAATGGCGAGCAGGGAGGTCCACAGAGACCTCACGTTGGCACACGAGCTGCTTGTTATCTCTGCGGGCTCCTCTCAGGACGCTCTGGAAGACGGCAGCAGCTCCTCTGCCCCTCTGCCAGTGACCGTGGCACCTGATGAGCCTGCGGCGACTGGTGAGATGCCAGCTGTGGAACTGGCCGCTCCCTCCCAAGTGCGGTCATTACAGGCCGCACTAGCCAGAGGACGACCGCCAAGGCGATCAATGCCAACAAGACAGCAGAGTCAGCAGGCTGTCTCCAACGTCAGTGCCAGCGAGGGGGGAGCACCAGCTAACGTAAGTTTAAAGCACCTTAAACACAAGAGGGACTGGTCATGGGTGATTTTTTTGTTCCCCCATTTTGTTTTCTTTTCATTGGTGTGACCAACAATGCCGGTCATTGTTCTGTGAGTTCCAACATTAAATTACATTTGCTTTTGTGTTATTGGCCTGAGTTTGCTTCATTTGTTTTGTGGGTGCAGGGTACACCATTATGTAGTGCTGGACGTAGATGGCTCGAAACTTTATTACACAGGCACTGAGTGTATCTTGGGGGCAAAGGAAAGGGTCATTTCTGAGATCCAGGATGGAGGCAGCAGCCCTGGCATGAGGTGGTAGTTATTATTTGGCAGCCTAGCTGAAGGAGTGTTGGATCAAGGCATTCCTGGTGTACCTGCCTCCCTGGAGGTTACCGAGGTCTGGCTCCACACCCTCAGTGTTCTCCTCACTGTGCTCCTCTTCTGACTCACTGCTGGACTCATCCTCTGTGGCCTGTGCGACTGCGTCAAGATCCTTTTCCTCCAGTGGGATCCCCCCTTTCCAGTGCCAGATTGTGGAGAGCGCAGCATGCAACCACTATCAGTGAATGAAGCCCCGGTCAGAGATGAAGCTGACGAGCACCAACAAACAACCAGCAGCAAATTATCCCCCAAACTCCTCACTAGTCACATCGACAATGCTGCTGACCCTTTCTATCCCGCCCATAGATGCAAACTGTGGGCTGCCCGCCTGCCAGTGTGCGACCAGCAGAAAAATCGTACAGGCAATGTCAAGTGGCCGTCAGTTGGGTTGTCGGGGGCCTTAACTCGGCCTCTTAATTAAGGGCGGGCGTGGCTGCGGCTCTGGCGCAGGCCCACCGACTGAAATATCGCACGAGCGCACAATGATGTTGAGACGCTCGCCCGATGTCATCGCGCATCATTTGACACTCGCTCGGCTTGGGCGCGCGCACCCGCCTGATGAGTGAACATTTCTGCCCACGGTTGTGGCCCTCTGCCACGCACCCCACCCCCCCCCCCCCCCCCACCCCCCCCCCACCCCCCACCGGCTGGGCAGTCTTCCCGCTTGGGCAGATTGATCCCGCCAGGCCGAGAGTGCTTTTCCCCATTTCCGAGGGATTCCTGTTTCGGTCCGCTGTCCCTCTTCTGGCCTACATACTGAACGGCCTCAATCATTTGTTTCCAAGGGAGTTCACTTTCCCCACGAACAAGCACTCGAGATTTTGCATTCTAAGCTCAGTTTACCTCGCGCTTTTTACTGCCTTAATTGAAGTTAGGTCTTCTCTAGTTCGCAAGGGACCTGATAGAGCTTCTCCTCTCGGACCCCAACTACCGCGCAATGACAAATCAATTCATCCTCAAATCAAGATCAGCTTAGCCCTCCTTAGCCGAGTAGAGCCCCTCTTACCACCACTCTGATCGAGGTAATTCAACACTAACCGAGAATTTAATCCCTCAGACCTTCTAGTCTGTCCGGCTCAGTTACTGACTGGTTAAATTCATTGAGCCATCTGAGGACTAAATAAGCGATTATACTGAATATTAGAGAATAATTTCACCAGGCATCCAGGAACAAAAGCAATTAATCCAAAAGTGCTTACTCAGGCTAGACTTTTGTCTTGAGGCACTAGCAATCGGATATTTCCAGTGAATTAACCGTTCATAATTTGTAGTCGCATTGAATGATACAGCACAGAAGGCGGTCATTCGGCCCATCACATCTATGCCGGCTCTGAGGTAGAACTATTTAATTAGTCCCACTCGCCATATTGTTAAAAAAGATATAGGGGCACGGGAGAGATTACAGAGAAGATTTCCAAAGATGGCACCAGAAAGGTGAGGGTATACATATCAGGAAAGGATTGATAGGCTGGGTCTCTTTCCTTCTAAATAAGAAGGCTGAGGGGGAGGTGGGGGGGTGGTGTGCGGGGGTGGTTGTTGGGGGGGTGTGGTGGTGGTGACCTAACAGAGGTCTTTAGAACCAAGAAATGTTTTGATAGAGTGGATACAGAAAAAATGTTTCCTCTTGTGGGGAAAAGCATAACTGGAGCCATCAATATAAGTTAGTCACCAAGATAGTCATAGATATAAGATAGTCACCAAGATATAAGATAGTCACCAAGAAAGAGGGAATTTAGGAGAAGCTTTTTTTACTCAAAGAGTGGTATGTGGAACTCAGCACCACAGGGATGGTTGAAGCAAAAAGTATAGATGCATTTAAAGGGAGGCTAGACAAGCATTAGGGGGAGAAGAACATTGTTAGGTTTAGGCATGATTTTGCCAGTATGAACTGGTTGGGTCAAATAGCATATTTCTGTGCTGCACACCCTGGAATACTGTGCAATCCTGCTCTGTCCCCATAATACTGTAAAAGTTTTCCCTTCAAGTATTTGTTTGTTTATTTATTTATTTATTTATTCATTCGTGGGATATGGGCTTCGCTGGCTGGGCCACCATTTATTGCCCATCCCTTATTGCCCTTCAGAAGGTGGTGGTGAGCTGCCTTCTTGAACTGCTGCAGTCCATGGGGTGTAGGTACACCCACAGTGCTGTTAGGAAGGGAGTTCCAGGATTTTGACCCAGCGATATATCTCCAAGTCAGGATGGTGAGTGACTTGGAGGGGAACTTCCAGCTGGTGGTGTTCCCATCTATCTGCTGCCCTTGTACTTCTAGGTGGTAGTGGTCGTGGGTTTGGAAGGTGCTGTCAAAGGAGCCTTGGTGAATTCCTGTAGTGCATCTTGTAGATGGTACACACTGCTGCTACTGTGCGTCGGTGGTGGAGGGAGTGAATGTTTATGAATGTGGTGACAATAAATCGGACTGCATTATCCTGAATGGTGTCAAGCTTCTTGAGTGTTGTAGGAGCTGCACTCATCCAGGCGAGTGGGGAGTGTTCCATCACATTCTTGATTTGTGCCTTGTGGATGGTGGACAGGCTTTGGGGAGTCAGGAGGTGGGTTACTCGTCGCATGATTCCTAGCCTCTGACCTGCTCTTGTAGCCACAGTATTCATATGGCTAATTCAGTTCAGTTTGTGGCCAATGGCAACCCAGGATGTTGATAGTGGGGGATTCAGTGATGGTAATGCCATTGAACAGCAAGGGACGATGGTTGGATTCTCTCTCATTGAAGATGGTCATTGCCTGTCACTTGTGTGACGCAAATGTTACTTGCCGCTTGTCAATCCAAGCCTGGATATTGTCCAGGTCTTGCTGCATTTGGACATGGACTGCTTCAGTATCTGAGGAGTCACGAATGGTGCTGAATATTGTGCAATCATCAGCGAACATCCCCACTTCTGACCTTATGATGGAAGGAAGGTCATTAATGAAGCAGCTGTAGATGGTTGAGCCGAGGACACTACCCTGAGGAACTCCTGCAGTGATGTCCTGGAGCTGAGATGACTGGCCTCCAACAACCACAACCATCTTCCTTTGTGCTAAGTATGGCACCAACCAGTGGAGAGTTTTCCCCCTGATTCCCATTGACTCCAGTTTTTCCAGGGCTCCTTGATGTCACACTCAGTCAAATGCGGCCCTGGTGTCAAGGGCAGTCACTCTCACCTCACCTCGGGAGTTCAGCTCTTTTGTGCATGTTTCAACAAAGGCTGTAATGAGGTCAGGAGCTGAATGGCCCTGGCGGAACTGGACATCAGCGCACAGGTTATTGCTAAGCAAGTGCTGCTTGATAGCACTGTTGACGACCCCTTCCATTACCTTACTGATGATGGAGAGTAGGCTAATGGGGCAATGATTGGCCGGGTTGGATTTGTCCTACTTTTTGTGTACAGGACATACCTGGGCAATTTTCCACATAGCCGGGTAGATGCCAGTGTTGTAACTTTACTGGAACAGCTTGGCCAGGGGCACAGCAAGTTCTGGATCACAAGTCTTCAGTACTTTGCCAGAATATTGTCAGGGCCCATAGCCTTTGCAGTATCCAGTGCCTTCAGCCGTTTCTTGATATCACATAGAGTGAATCAAATTGGCTGAAGACTGCCATCTGTGATACTGGGGACCTCCAGAGGAGGCCGAGATAGGTCATCCACATGGCACTTCTGGCTGAAGATTGTTGCAATGCTTCAGCCTTATCTTTTGCACTGATGTGCTTGACTCCTTCATCATTGAGGATGGGAATATTTGTAGAACCTCCTCCTCCAGTGAGTTGTTTACTTGCCCACCATCATTCACGACTGGATGTGGAAGAACTGCAGAGCTTGAATCTGATCCGTTGGTTGTGGGATCGCTTGGTTCTGTCTATCACTTTCTGCTTATGCTGTCTGGCATGCAAGTAGTCCTGTTTTACAGCTTCACCAGGTTGACACCTGATTTTAAGGTATGCCTGGTACTGCTCCTGGTATGCCCTCCTGCACTCTTCATTGAACCAGGGTTGACCCCATGGCTTGATGGCAATAGTAAAGTGTGGGATATGCTGGGCTATTAGGTTACAGATTGTGTTTGAGTACAATTCTGCTGCTGCTGATGGCCCACAGCACCTCATGGTTGCCCGGTCCTGAGTTGCTAGATCTGTTCGAAATGTATTCCATTTAGCACGGTGGTAGTGCCACACAACACCATGGAGAGTATCCTCAATGTGAAGGTGGGACTTCATCTCCATAATGACTGTGTGGTGGTCACTCCTACTGACACTGTCATGGACAGATGCATCTGCGGCAGGCAGGTTGGTGAAGATGTTTTTCCCTCTTGTTGGTTCCCTCACCACCTTCTGCAGACCTAGTCTAGCAGCTGTGTCATTTAGGACTCAGCCAGCTCAGTCAGTGGTGGTGCTACCGAGCCACTCTTGGTGATGGACGTTGAAGTCCCCCACCCAGAGTACATTTGTGTCCTTGCCATCCTCAGTGCTTCCTCCAAGTGGTATTCAACATGGAGGATCACTGAGTCATCAGCTGAGGGGGAGCGAGATGTGGTAATTGGCAGGAAGTTTCCTTGCCCATGTTTGACCTGGACATCAGCGCACAGGTTATTGCTAAGCAAGTGCTGCTTGATAACACTGTTGATGACCCCTTCCATTACGTTACTGATGATGGAGAGTAGGCTGATGGGGCAATGATTGGCCTGGTTGGATTTGTCCTGCTTTTTGTGTACAGGACATACCTGAGACTTCATTGGGTCTAGAGTCAAATATCCAAATGCCTTTTGAAAGTAACTGTTGAATCTGCTTCCACTGCGCTCTACTGCAGCACATTCCAGATCACGACAACTCGCTGTTGTGGGGAGAGCAGGAGGAGGGCGAGCTCAGAGGCCTGCGCATGTGCGGAGGTGGGGGGAGGGTGCACTGAAAGTTCCCTGAAGGCAGGGGGGGCTGCCTCAGGGAGCTGTGAAGAATTTTAAATTCAAAAATGAAGAGTTAAAATCTGAGAAAAATATCCCAACACGGGACTCACTCACAATAACATTAACAGGATAAAAACCCTGCCCAAAAAAATCTATATTTATTTAATTGTGGAAACCTCATCCCACCCACGAGGAATTGCATTTAATTACTTGATTAAGGGCCTGAATAGGCCTCTTAATGGTCGGCGGGCGCGCTGCCAACTCTCGTGCCCCTGCCGGCTAAAATTTCACGCAAATACGCGGTGATGCCAGGACACTTGCATGACATCATCGTGCGCTATTTCATGCCCAATTGGGTCAGGCCTGCGCCCACCCGCGGTACACAAAATCCTGTCCTATCAAACCCCGCCATGATTTTGAACACCTCCACCAAATCTCCTGTCAAACTTCTCTGTCCCAAGGAGAATGACCCAAACTTCTTGGCACCACAAGAAAACAATTGTCATGCAGAGCAAAGTCTGGGTTTGCGGCAATGATGCTGAGTAGACACTGATTGAAACCCTGCAATAGAAAGTTTTTGCATTTATATAGCACCTTTCATGACCTTGGGACAGCCCAAGGTGGCTTGCAGCTGTTCAAGTGCATTTGAAGTGTAGTCGCTATTATAATGTAAGAAACACAGCAGGTAATTTTTACACAGCAAGATCCAATCTGTTCTTTCTCATTTTGGTTAAAGGATAAATATTAGCAAGAGCACCAGGAAGACCTCTGCTGCTCTTCCCATGAGGGAGGATAGGGCCTCAGTTTAATGTCTAACCTGAAACGCAGCACATTTGACAGTGTGGCACTCCCTCAGCACTGCACTGGGCTGTCAGTCTGAATTATGTGGCGAAGAGACTGGAGTGAGGCTGCGAACCACAACTTTTCGAGATGCTACCCACTGAGCCAAGGCTGACACTATCCAGTGGCGTTTTCTGTTGGAGTGAACTGCCGCTACCAAAGCGGGTGAAGGAAAGGCAGGACTATCTCCAGACATGAAGGTTAGGGGCAAAATAAGCAGGACCACTCCTGATGAATAAGCAGTTGCCGACCGCAGTGGCAGATATTTAGGGAGGAGCGAGTCAGAGGGTGTTGTCTCTTTATCATTTAGAACCCCCCTTCACAGCACCCTGTGACATGAAGAGCAAGGGCAGTCCTACCAAAGCAAAATCCTTCCACAGTGGATCAGCTGATGGCTGCACAGGTGGACGAAAGGTTGCAGCAAGGCCTTGGATTCAATGACACAGGCTTGCCTGATCATTGAAACCAGGTATGTGCCCCAGCACAAAGGCAATGGGGGGCCTGCTGTGTAACAGGCCTCTGTGTCTAGAAGTGCACCACACACAGGCCTTTCTACGGAAGGTGTATTTCCTTCTACGAGTGTTTGCTGGAAAGCACATATCTGTCAGAACAGGAACTGACTCACCCGTGATGCCTTCCACATTCTGACAGCAATACTTTCCATTTGCATTCACACGTAAAGGATTCATAAAAGGACCGAGGCTACGGAGTGGCGGGACCTGGTGTGAGCTGGTGCGATGTGTGGCAACGATATCAAATAAGCCCCATGAGCAAATAGGTAAAAAGTTTGCAGAATCAAAGCAATGTTACTGTCAAACTTGCAGAAATTATTGATTTTTTTTTAAAAAAATATGTTCTTATGGGCCTAGATCGAGAGACAGGCTGATTTACGAACTGTGCACTGTTGAGCTTTATTATTTATGAGCTGAGTGAAAAATGCTGGAAGGAAAGATTCTAAAGCCAAAGTTAACAGAACAGTAATAACTTTTTCTCCAAACAGAACACCAGCGGCAGAATAATTAGTGGTCTCTGATTGAAATATGAACACACTGGGGCAGTGCAACTTTAAGTAGCCAAATGATTTACATTTAAATATCAGAGTCAGAATCAGTTTTCATCAAATTTATTAAACAGTTAGGACCCATTCTTAATTTTTTCCAACCTAACTTTTTTTGTTCTTTTTTTCTTTGGTTTTGCTCAGGCCACAAAATTGATGTTGTGAGGAACGGAAATGTTCTGACGATGCAACGTGAGCCACTATTTCCCCATGGTGAGGTGAGTGCACGCTGTCAGGGTGGTATAGAGGAAAGATAAAAGCAAGAAACCTGTGGACGCTGGAAATCCAAAAGAAAAACAAAAATACCTGGAAAAACTCAACAGGTCTGGCAGCATCTGCGGAGAGGAACACAGTTAACGTTTCGAGTCCATATAATTCTTCAACAGAACTAAGGAAAAATAGGAAAGAGGTTTAAGTGTGTGTGTGTGTGTGTGTGTGTGTGTGTGGGGGGGGGGGGGGGGGGGGGTGGGTGGGTGGGGGTGTGGTTAGGACAGGTAGAGCTGGATAAAGGACCAGTGATAGGTGGAGATAACCAAAAGGTATCAGAGAGAAAAGGACAAAGAGGTGTTGAAGGTGGTGATTTTTTCTAAGGAATGTGCTAATTAAGGGTAGAAAGCAGGACGAGCAAGCTACAGATAGCCCTAGTGGGGGTGGGGTGGGGTGAAGGAATCGAAATAGGCTAAAAAGTAGAGATAAAACAATGGATGGAAATACATTTAAAAATAATGAAATAGGTGGGAAAAGAAAAATCTATATAAATTATTGGAAAAAAGGGTGATTGGAAAGGGGGTGGGGATGGAGGAGAGAGTTCATGATCTAAAATTGTTGAACTCAGTATTCAGTCCGGAAGGCTGTAAAGTGCCTAATCGGAAGATGAGGTGCTGTTCCTCCAGTTTGCGTTGAGCTTCATTGGAACAATGCTGCAAGCCAAGGACGGACATGTGGGCAAGAGAGCAGGGTGGAGTGTTGAAATGGCAAGCGACAGGGAGGTCTGGGTCATGCTTGCGGACAGACCGAAGGTGTTCCGCAAAGCGGTCACCCAGTCTGCGTTTGGTCTCCCCAATGTAGAGGAAACCGCATTGGGAGCAGCGAATGCAGTAGACTAAGTTGCGAGAAATGCAAGTGAAATGCTGCTTCACTTGAAAGGAGTGTTTGGGCCCTTGGATGGTAAAGAGAGGGGAAGTAAAGGGGCAGGTGTTGCACCTTCTGTGGTTGCATGGGAAGGTGCCGTGGGAGGGGGCTGAGGTGTAGGGGGTGATGGAGGAGTGGACCAGGGTGTTCCAGAGGGAACGATCCCTGCGGAATGCCACCGGGGGAGGGGGGGTGTGAAGGGAAGATGTGTTTAGTGGTGGCATCATGCTGGAGTTGGCGGAAATGGCGGAGGATGATCCTTTGAATGCAGAGGCTGGTGGGGTGATAAGTGAGGACGAGGGGGACTCTATCATGGTTCTGGGAGGGAGAGGTAGGTGTGAGGGCGGATGCGTGGGAGATGGGCCGGACATGGGTGAGGGCCCTGTCAACCACTGTGGGTGGAAAACCTTGGTTAAGGAAGAAGGAAGACGTGTCAGAGGAACTGTTTTTGAAAATGGCATCATCAGAAAAGATGCGACGGAGGTGAAGGAACTGAGAGAATGGGATGGAGTCCTTACAGGAAGCGGGGTGTGAGGAGCTATAGTCAAGGTAGCTGTGGGAATCAGTAGGCTTGTATTGAATATTGGTGGACAGTCTATCACCAGAAATTGAGACAGAGAGGTCAAGGAAGGGAAGGGAAGTGTCAGAGATGGACCATGTGAAAATTATGGAGGGGTGGAAATTGGAAGCAAAATTAATAAATTTTTCCAGGTCCAAATGAGAGCATGAAACAGCACCGAAGCAATCATCGATGTACCGGAGAGAGAGTTGTGGGAGGGGGCCGGAGTAGGAATTGAACAAGGAATGTTCCACATACCCCATAAAGAGGCAGGCATAACTGGGGCCCATGCGGGTACCCTTAACCATACCTTTTATTCGGAGGAAGTGAGAGGAGTTTAAGGAGAAATTGTTCAGTGAGAGAACAAGTTCAGCCAGACGGAGGAGAGTAGTGGTGGATGGGGATTGTTTGGGCCTCTGTTCGAGGAAGAAGCTGAGAGCCCTCAGACCATCCCGGTGGGGGATGGAGGTGTAGAGGGATTGGACGTCCATGGTGAAGAGGAGGCGGTTGGGGCCAGGGAACTGGAAATTGTTGATGTGATGTAGGGTGTCAGAGGAATCACGGATGTAGGGGCGAAAGGGACTGAACAAGGGGAGAGAGAATGGAGTCAGGATAGCAATAAATGAGTTCCATGGGGCAGGAACAGGCTGACATGATCGGTCTGCCGAGACAATCCTGTTTGTGGATTTGGGTAAGAGGTAGAAGTGGGCCGTCCGAGGTTGGGAGACTGTGAGGTTGGAAGCTGTGGAAGGAAGATCTCCAGAGGAGATGAGGTCAGTAACAGTCCTGGAAACAATGGCTTGATGTTCAGTTGTAGGGTTATGGTATAGAGGAAGCTTTGCTCTGAACTAAAGCACACTGTGCCTGATTAAGAAATACTTAAGTCAGAGTTTGGGAATTCTGTCCACCATCTCCAACAACACTCAAGAAGCTTGACACCATCCAAGACAAAGCAGTCCGCTTGATCGGCACCCAGTCCACCACCTTAAACATTCACTTCCTCCACCACCACTGCGCATTAGCAGCAGTATGTACCAACTTCAACATGCACTGCAGCAACTCACCAAGTCTTCTTCGACAGCACCTCCCAAACCCGTGACCTCTACCACCTAAAGGACAAGAACAGCAGATGCATGGAAAAGCCACCACATTCATGTTTGCCTTCAAATCACTTACCACCCTGATTTGGATGCTGTATCTTCACTGTTGCTGGATCAAAATCCTGGAATTCCACCCCCCCCAGCACTGTGGGTGTACCTGCACCACATGGACTACTGTGATTCAAGAAGGCAGCTCACCGCCAACTTCTCCAGGGCATTTAGGGATGGGCAACAAATGCTGGCCTTGCCAGCGATGCTCACATCCCAAGAACGAACAGAAAAAAACCTCAACTGTTAGAGGCATATTTGCTTTGAACCAGGAGCTGCTCCCTGAACCTGTTGCACCATTCAAACAGATCATGGTGATCTGTACCTGAACTCCATTTCCCAACATATTATCCAGGTTCCTTGACACCCTTCAACAAAATCCCAATGGCTTCAAATTTGATTCACCTAGCTGAGAGAGTTTCAGATTGTCACCACCCTTTGCATGACCCTAATTTCACTCCTGAAAGTTCTTGACTCTAATTTTAAGATTATGCCCCCTTGTTGTGAACTGCGCTTCCCAGTGGAAAAGGTTTTTCTGTATCTACCCTAAAGAAACCCTTTATCATTTTAAGGATTTTATTAAGCCAAGCCTCAAACTTACAAACTCATCAAGGGCTGAATATTACTGGAAGCAAAGTTGATGTGGAGCAATTCTCACTGGGAGGGGGGAGTCCCGCCCTCAGGAGCTGCCAGCCAATCCGATTGGGCGGCAGCTCCATCAGACACCCACCACCAAAAGTGTGTTAGAGGGCACTGCCCGGACTGCAAGAGGAGGAGGAAGAAGGCCCATGGATCCCCAGAGACTGGTAATTCTGGGGTCTTGGGCGGGGGAGGGGGGGTCAGGGAGGGGGGGGAGGAAGGTTGGCGGGTTTGTATGTTTCAGGCTGAGGGTGGATAGGAAGAAAGGGTAGGGGGGTTCTACCTTAGAGGGGCCCACCTCCCCTCCCCCGATTGACAAAGGGCATCCCCCAAAGATAGAACACCCCTTTCCTTCCTGCCCGTTGAAAAGTTCATTTAAAAAATCAGGGGCTGCCCACTCCCACCTGATTGCCCATGCCAAACATGGTTTGGAGTGGGCAGCATATTGTCAGGGTCAATTGGATTGGTTCCAAGCTTAAAGGATCGTTAATTATCTATTTAAATATGATGGGTGGGCTGCTGATTTCGGCACCCGCCCACCCGCCAGTATTATGGGGGGGGGGGTGAACTCAGGGGTGGGGGAAAGGTAGTGGAGTGGCGCATCCGCCCCATTTTACATTATATGCCCTCCCATCCCCCAGTTAAAATATGCCCAGTGGGGGCATGTAAAATGTAATTTTGTAATTTAACCCTTTAAGCCCTGATATAATTTACCTTACGTTTAACCTATGTTGGGCGCCATGAATGGAGGAGCGGGAGTTGTTTTTAACACTGCCTGGCATCTCAATCTGTGGTTTCAGAATGGGCAGTGAGGAGAGCTCTTTACCTTATTTCAAACCCGTGTTGGAAATTATGAATGGACGGTGCAGAGGGAACTTTGCTTCATGTTTCACTGATGGTATTAATGACCTGGGGCAGTTTAGTACACACAGCGGAATAAAACTTCCAAACAACTTCACAAACCTTCGCTCAAAACAAAATAAATATTGATAAAACAACTCATGTAAAACAAATGAGAAAACATGAACCTATCAACAATTTTTGTTAATGTTTCAATGCAAGCAGAAATCGAGCCCAAACTACAGTGCTGAGTTTTAATTCCTTAGGCTATTACAGGCTTGTTCGTAGAGAAAGCGAAACGCTATTGATTCTTTTAAATTTGTGGTGCTTAGAAACATAATGAGTGATCGTTATTATAATAAATGAACAGTACTGGGACTTTTGCAGCCTATTAGTTTCGGGTTATGATTATTTCTTACTGAAGAAGATGGAAACTCAAATTTAAAATGCGTCTCCTTTATTTCCGTTCAGAAAATTTTGGGGAGTGGAATTTGCACCTGGAATTGCACCCATCCATTCGCCCTTTTTTTTTTGCCAAGATTGACTTGCGCTGCAGCTGTCCGGCAACCTTATTAGCATTACAGAGGAATAACAAATATTTGGTGCGAGTGAGTGAAAACTGACCTAAACAATCGGCGCTTGGGGAAAGCCGGGAGCTCGCATCGTATATTTAAGCATGAAAATTAAAGTTTGGAGCCATCAAACCATCACTGCTACACGTTGGCTACAATGCAGTGGAGGTTCCACTTTGGGCGCAATTGACAATTTGGGCATAAATTGCATTTGAAATTTCGCTGGTTTGCCGAAATGATGCCAAGGCCAATTTCAGCTAAGTTCTTTAGCGTAATCACAAACATATACTCTTCCTCGATGTTTTTAAGAGAAGTAACCTGATGCAGTTTTATTAATATAATGGGCTCAGCACAAAAAAATAATCAGCATTTTGAAAGTGCGTCTACTCAACCACCAAGTGGGTAATCTCGGAAAACGACTTTAAAAACTAACCTGAACCATTTCCCAGCCTAATTGGTGGACGCGAGGCAGATTTTTTTTTAGCCAATTAAACTTTCTTGTATGATTTAGAAACTTTTAAAACATGCCTATTAGTGCCTGTGCACACAAAAAAGGCACGAGCTCAACACGTCCTCAAATGGACATTATTGGCGGTTAATTTGACCTGAAGAGCTGGCCAGTTTGGTGGGTGAAGTCTGCCAGTGTGAGGTTTTTAAACCTCTCCCAACTATTCCAGAAACTTGATTTATGCTCAACCCAACTTGTGCTTGCAATTCTTCACCTGTTATGTTGATTTGGCTGATTTCGGGCAAATTGCGCTGGTAAAACAACACAAACGAACGGAAACTCCAGATCAAAGCGTTAGAATGTGGAACATGGAGTGGTTGAAGCAAATGGTGTGGAGATATTTTAGGCAAAGCGAGGTAAATTATGTGAGGAGAAAAGCAAATAGAAGGACATAGTAACAGATGGAGTAGGTTAGACACAGGCATAGATGAATGGTCCTCATAAACCATTTATGTGGTTATAAATTCTATGTCAATCTAAAAAAAACATGAGTATCTGAAAGATTCGTAAACTGTAATTTGCTGGCGATGAAGAGAAATGTTTTCTTTCAGCGTGCTGCTAGCCCACGCACTTGTTTTCCACAGACAACATTGGAGACTGGATCATTGAACATTTCAAGTCTGAGTTAGATACATTTTTGTCAGACGAGGGAGTCAAGGGTTATGGGTGGGGGCAGACAGGGAAGTGGAGTTGAGACCACAGCCAGATCAGCTGTGACCTTATCGAATGGCCTATTCCTGCTCCTAAGTCCTGTGTCCCCTATGAATTTAAAAGTTGAATTTTCGAAAGTGCTTTTAAGAAGCTGGATTTGTAGATTCCAGTCATTTGTTCTCCTTTTAATTCAAAGACCTGCTTCAAATTCAATTTAAGGAAATGTGTAAAGGGCTTAACCCCCTCCCTCCCCTCTGTCTCTTTCTCTCTCTCTCGCTCTCTCTTTTTCTCTCTTTCTCTGTCATTGTCTTCCACCAGCTGCTTTTCAAGGTTTGGTCTGAAGTGAGCTTGTGACTGAATCTTCCCATCTCGTTCTCTGTGAAAAGGTTCACAGCACAATTAGGCACCAATTTCAGACTCACGCTGTGAAATGTCAGTCAGGATAATAAGACTGGGAAATGTTAATCTCATACTCATAGATGGGGACTAGGGGATGGATTCTTCCATCTGCTCATTAGCATTGTACCATTCTGTCATGGTTCTAGATTTTGACTAAAATCCCTGATCGTTTCTCTGGCTTTTACTCAAATGTCTTGATGCTGGTCTGGGTGTCTGAATTGGGTGATCCCAACCTCCCGGCTGGGAAATGTGAATGCAGGAGATTAGGGGCTGAATGTTGTAATCCTATCTTTCGCCCTGTTTCCATTTTAAGTGTCAGGGACGTGATGGTGGCATAGTGGTGTTGTCACTGACTATTATTTCAGAGACCCAGGACAATGCTCTGGGGACCTGGGTTCAAATCCCACCATGTCAATAAAATATCTGGAATTAAAAGACTGATGGTGACCATGAAACCATTGCTGGCTGGTTGTTACAAAAACCCATCTGTTTCACTAATCCCCTTTAGAGAAGGAAATCTGCTGTCCTTATCTTGTCTGGCCTACATGTGATTCCAAAACCACAGCAATGTTGGTTGACTCTTAAATGCCCTCTGAACAAGGGTAATCAGGGCAATAAATGTTGGCTAAGCCAGTGATTCCCCCACATCCAATGAATAAAAAAAATCTGTTGGGAGTACAAGTCCATGGTTTAGCACCAGTACAACCTATTTCACACCTTTTCATTTTCTATCAGTTGTAACTCAGTTGGTAACATTCCACAAGATTCTGGGTCCAAATCCCACATGAGGGTGTGTGCAAAAAATCCAGGCTAACACTCCAGTGCAGAACTAAGGAAGTGCTGCACTGCCAAAGGTCTTTTGGATGAAACATTAAACTGAGACCCTGTCTCCTCTTTTGGTTGGATTTAAATGACCCCATGGCACTATTCTGAAGTAGGGCGGGGGAGTTAGCTCTGATGTCCTGACCAATATTTATCCCTCAATTAGCATCACCCAAAATGTCATTATCACATTGCTGTTTGTGGGAGCTTGCTGTGTGCAAAATGGCAGCTGTGTTTCCTACATTACAACAGTGACTAAACTTCAAAAGGAGGAGAGAAGTGGAGGAGGGTGGTGTGGTTGTAGGGACAAGCAAGCATTGATAGGAGCAGATAATCAAAAGATGTCACAGACAAAAGAACAAAAGAACACAGAGGTGTTGAAGTTGGTGAAATTATCTAAACGAATGTGTTAATTAAGAATGGATGGTCAGACACTCAAGGTATAGCTCTAGTGGGGGTGGGGGGGCACAAAAGGTTTAAAAATAATGGAAATAGGTGGGAAAAGAAAAATCTATATAAATTATTGGAAAAAACAAAAGGAAGGGGGAAGAAACAGAAAGGGGGTGGAGATGGAGGAGGGAGTTCTAAAGTTGTTGATTTCAATATTCAGTCTGGAAGGCTGTAAAGTGCCTAGTCGGAAGATGAGGTGCTGTTACTCCAGTTTGCATTGGGCTTCACTGGAACAAACACATCTTCCATTCACCCTCCCGGCGGCATTCCGTAGGGATCATTCCCTCTGGGACACCCTGGTCCACTCCTCCATCACCCCCTACTCCTCAAACCCCACCTATGGCACCTCCCCAAGCCCACGCAAAAGATGCAACTCCTGCCCCTTCACTTCCTCTCTCCTCACCGCCCAAGGGCCCAAACACTCCTTTCAAGTGAAGTAGCATTTCACTTGCATTTCCTCCAACTTAGTCTACTGCATTCGTTGCTCCCAATGCAGTCTCCTCTACATTGGAGAGACTAAACATAAACTGGGCGACCGCTTTGTAGAACACCTGCAGTCTGTCCGCAAGAATGACCCAAACCTCCCTGTCGCTTGCCATTTTAACACTCCACCCTGCTCTCTTGCCCACATGTCCGTCCTTGGCTTGCTGCATTGTTCCAGTGAAGCCCAACGCAAACTGGAAGAACAGCACCTCATCTTCCAACTAGGCACTTTACAGCCTTCCGGACTGAATATTGAATTCAACAACTTTAGATCTTGAACTCCCTCCTCCATCCCCACCCCCTTTCTGTTTCTTCCCCCTTCCTTTTGTTTTTTTCCAATAATTTATATAGATTTTTCTTTTCCCACCTATTTCCATTATTTTTAAATCTTTTGTGCCCCCCCACCCCCACTAGAGCTATACCTTGAGTGCCCTGCCATCCATTCTTAATTAGCACATTTGTTTAGATAATATCACCAACTTCAACACCTCTATGTTCTTTTGTTCTTTTATCTGTGACATCTTTTGATTATCTGCTCCTACCACTGCTTACTTGTCCCTACAACCACACCACCTCCCTCCACTTCTCTCCCCACCCCCCCACCCCCACCTTAAACCAGCTTATATTTCACCCCTCTTCTTGGATTCACCCAGTTCTGCTGAAGGGTCATGAGGACTCGAAGCGTCAACTCTTTTCTTCTCCGCTGATGCTGCCAGACCTGCTGAGTTTTTCCAGGTAATTCTGTTTTTGTCAAAGGTACTTCATTGGCTGTAAAGCATTTTGAGATAAGAACAAAAAAACTGCGGATGCTGGAAATCCAAAACAAAAACAGAATTACCTGGAAAAACTCAGCAGTTCTGGCAGCATCGGTGGAGAAGAAAAGAGTTGACGTTTCGAGTCCTCATGACCCTTCAAGCATTTTGAGATCTCTGGTGATCATATAAAGAGCTATATAAATGCTGATCTTTCTTTTCTCGACAGTTTTGTGCTGTCTAATTTAATCCCATATGTTTATTATCAATTTCTTTGACCTAAATCAGACATCAAAGCCTGGATTTTCTTCTGTGATGTGATTATTCCAGCAAGTTTGGAGATAGGTCCTGGGTGACAAAAATTGTAAAAACCTTCAAAGGTTGCCTCAACCCATAAACAATCTTCGCTAAGTTGCTACCTTGGTTAGGCCACACTTGGAATATTGCGTGCAATTCTGGTCACCACATTACCAGAAGGATATGAAGGCATTAGAAAGGGTGCAGAAGAGGTTTACCAGGATGCTGCCTGGTCTGGAGGTTATTGGCTATGAGGAGAGCTTGGAGAAACTCGGATTGTTCTCACTAGAGCGACAGAGATTGAGAGGTGACTTAATTGAAGTTTACAAAATTATGAGTGGCATGGACAGAGTAGATAGTCAGAAGCTTTGTCCCAGGGTGGAAGAGTCAATTACTAAGGGATATAGATTTAAGGTGAGAGGAGAAAACTATAGAGGAGATTTGCAGGGCAAGTTTTTTATGCAGATGGTAGTAAGTGTCTGGGCATTTGCTGCTGGAGGAGGTGGTGGAAGCAGGTACGATAGTGGTGTTTAAGAGGCAGCTTGACAAATACATGTATAGGATGGGAATAGAGGGATACAGATCTCAGAAGTGCAAAATGTTTTAGTTTGGTGGGCAATAATGATCGGCGCAGGCTTGGAGGGCCGAAGGGCCTGTTTCTGTGCTGTACTTTTCTTTGTTCTTTGTTCTAAGTCCGAAAGGGTAGGAGAATTAAGAAAGGAATGAAAGAGAGACCAGCTCCACAGTGCAGGAATACCTCTGTGCCAGTGCCCAGGTTGTTTTTGTGGCCTCAATGCCATCTAGTTTTTCATAGTGGGGTAGGGGTGACAAAATTTGCTATCGTTCATGTTGCACAACCACTAAAAATAAAAATCAGCTTGTAGCAATGTTGATTGGTCAGGTCACTACAGATTACCCCCATGCTCAGTGGCTGTAGGTTCTTCCACATCCACCTGAGTGGCCAGACAGGCACTTGGTTTAACAGGTGGAAATTTCCGTCCCCACCCACTGCTGGGATCATTCGATCCCCCCAAAAGTCAATGGACTTTTGGCTGGCCTGTCAAATCCCCCATGGCGTGTCCCGCCATCGATGGGGCCAGAAAACCCCAGCCAACATCACCCCAGAAAGGCAGCACCTCCAACAGTGCAGCACTCCCTCAGAACTGCATTGCGGTGCCAGCCTAGATTTTTGTGCTCAAGTTTCTGGAGTGGGACTTGAACTCACCACCTGAGGAGGTGCGTGTATTACCCACTGATCCTAGGCTGAAATAGAGGGTATACTGAATTTATTATGCCTGATGATTTATGGAAAACTACAGGCCAAATTGGGGAGGCATTACTGAACTATACTCACCCCAGGGTAGGATAATAAGATTAAGATTTATGCACACTATTTGCCCATAACTTCTGCACCACTTCCAGGCGCTAAAAAAATTATTTCAAATTAAAATTCTGGCACCCCTTTAAATATTTTGGCTCCTATTTTGGTTACTTTTTGCCTCAAAAAGAAAGTCTTCCATTTGGGTAGCAGCTTATCATGTCCCTTCACATTTTCTCAAATTGCTTTGTGTACACTGAATTGCCCGAATTGAAGTGAATGTTATGATTTATTTCGACATGACAAAATCAGCTTAGGTGAAGGGTGCTGTTCATCCCATTCCATCTCATTTCTCCAGAATATTGCTATCACATTACAGTCTTTACCTATTCCTTGAATATATCCAGTGTCCTGATCATTATCACTCCTCTTTGCCATTTGTTCCATCTCTAGTCCACAGAAGGAATAAATGGGCAGGGAAGTGGGTTAGTGGAAGGGATGGGGAGCCAGGGGTGGGGGACGATGATGTTGAGGAAATATGAGATGGGCTTTTACACCATCAAGGAATAAGGTTGATTTTGAATGATCGGTAAAACACACATTATAGTATTGACCAACAGCTTGCATTGGTATAGCACCTTTCATGTGCTATGATATGGCAGGTGGTAATTGCCGGGCTGACCAAATCACAAAGGGAAACTTGGCCAAACTATCACAATAATTTGCAATTTGTATTTTACTATGAGAAGGTATGTGCAGTGAATTCAGAAGTAAAGGATCTTTTGGAGATTTTGAATATTAAATTGAAATATTTATTAAGAAAAGAAAACTTAAACACACAAGATTACAGTTACACAGTTAAATTTAGTATTACAACATTTCCCAAAAGATTTCTACTTAGCTAGATTCTTAAATAAATATACGTTTCCAGGCAACAGTCCAAATAGACTCTTAATCTATAAAACATCCTGTAATATTACCACAAGGCACCCACCATGGCTATAAATGGATATTTCTCAGGGCTTCCCTCTCCTTTTCACTCAACAATGGAAATCCAAGGCTAAATAAAAACCTTGCTTTCTGGAACAAGCAAGCATATCTCTGGGATGGACAGATGCTGCTTTTTACAGGTCTGTCTTCGCACAGTCCACACTCACTTACCATACAGCTTTCAATCATTCCTTAAATATATTTCCCCCCTTCGATTCTTTAAATTCATTGTCCTAAACTTTCTTGGGATCTTATCTTTCCGAGAATATAAAGATCTTCCATGCTGTCCTTGTGGCCAGCACTTGGGGGAAAAATAAACTTAATAACTTTGCCTTATTTATTTACAATTTTGTCAGTTGTAAAACTTCCTGTTATGTCACTTTTGAAATTCAAACACCTAACAATTCGCTCCTCACTTATCTCCTAATGCAAATTCGTGTTCATAATGTATCTACTGAGATCTCATCTTAGCTTCCCATCTCCATTTCAAAATGCCTGTTATTACACCTAATCTCTTTGATGATTTAAACCTTGCAGTCTGACTGTCTTCAGTTTAATTAAATAAGTCACACACACACAGCCCCCACAACCCTGTTTCAGTATCCCACAGTAATATTGGGGGGAAAGAAATAAATTTCCTTTACACAGGCAAAGAAACCAAATGCTTCATGTCAACATTGTCAAATAAAATTTGATACTGAGCCACAAGAGATTTGAGGATGGATGACCAAAAGGTTAGTCAAAGAGGTGGGTTTAAAGAAGGAGAGAGAGGCTGAGAGGCTTAGGAAAGGAATTCCAGAACTTAGGTTGAACAGCTCAAGGAATGGCTGCCAATAGTGGAGCGTTTGAAATTGGCGATGCTAAGGATGCCAGGATTGAAGAAGTGCAGAAGTCTTGGAGGATGTAGGGCTGCAGTAGGTTATAGAGATAGGGAAGAATGAGACCATAGTGGGATTTGAACAGAAAAGGACGAGAAAAGGCTTGTGTTTTAGTGTTGTGGGATCCAATGTAGATTCTCTGACTGGGTGCAATGTAGCCCTTGACATGCTCAACAGTAAACCCACTAAATGTCTTCCATCTGATTTAATTGAAGGTGATTGACAAAGTTGCGACGAATGGAACTTTGCTTAACATCATGGGGAACACAAGTGATACTTCTCAGTTCTGGATGGGTTCCCTTGAGACCTGGATGGCTTGACCACCGCCTGCACTCTGTGGACACAGCTGGCATCCACACCTGCCATTTGCAAGTCTAAAATGAAATCGAATTGAAAAGAAGATTTTAATTAGGGACAGTATGCCAGTCAACCAGCCTTGCCAATCAACAGACAGTGAACACAGATAAAAGCAAATCTTTACCCAGAAGATTCAATGAGTGACTTTTTGAAAGGACAAGCTTGTCTCAAGTCAGTTTTGATCATGGTTCTCCAATAGAATAGCCGAGAGTCCTTAAGGATAATACCTTCTATTTAAAGATGTATTTAAAGCAACAGAGCAGACTAACGATTTGGAAAGATTCTCATTTTTGAACATATCAGACATGATCTCCTTTTAAAATATGTTTTTTATGGCTTTTCAATGACAAGTCTATCCCATCCTAGTCACAATGTGCCTTCCAAATGATTCTATGGTTTAATACATCCAAAAACCTATTATCCAATTGTTTTTTTTTAAACAAACCATGTGCAGTTTCGGCAGTGTGAACATTTCCTCTGGTTGTGGGGTCAGCAATAAGGAGACATTAATATAAGGATAACCATCAAGAGAGATTAGGGAAAGTTTATTTGTTGAAAAAGATTTGCAGAGCATGGAATGGTAGAAGCAAAAGGCGATCCATCCTTATAACAGGAGATTGAAGAAATTGTTAATAAGAGAAAGATACAGGATTCTGGGGAGAAGGTGGGAAATGCGATTAGTTTTGGGTTGTTATAGTAAAGAGCTACTGCATGACTACAGGCTGAATGGCCGACATACAAATTATCTGGTCATGGATTTTGTTTGTTGGACCTTTGTGAGCAAATTATGTCACAACAGTGACTACATTTCAAAAAATACTTCATTGGCTATAATAAGCTTTGGAACACCCTGATGTCATGAAAGCTGCTACACAATTACAGGTCTATTCTTTTAGATTCCTCCTATGTTTCAAACTTTATATGAAATAGCCATATTCTCACTGTCTATAATATCAGCATCCTAATAATCTCTGGTCAGCTATGGTTGAGCTGCCCCTCAGTCAGCAAGCTGTGGATTTAAAACCCTTGGAGATATGTGGGCTGGGATCTCCCAGTCCTGGCCGGGATGGGAGTCATCGTGGGCAGGGCAGAAAATTTGACGGACCAGCCAAAGGTCCGTTGGCTTTGGGCAGGAACTTCCAGTCTCGGGACAAGCAGGACTGGAAAATCCCGGCTGCAAACACTGAAATCTAGGCTGACACTCCAGGGCAGTGCTGAGGGGGTAATGCACTGGTAGAGGTGCCATCTTTTGGGTGACATATTAAGGCAAGGACCTGCCTACCATCTCAGGTGGACCTAAAAGATCCTATGGCAATATTTTGAAGCAGAGCAGGGGAGTTCTCACTGGTACCCTCTTGGACAATATTTGTCTCTTGGACAATATTTATCCCTCAACCAACATTACTTCAGCAGATTTTGGCCGTTATTACATTGTCCATATTTATAAAGTTTTATTAACCGCCTTTATCAACTTGTCCTACCTATCTTTAAGAATTTGTGAATCTGCCTGGGTTATTCCATATCCCAGTATGGGTCTTGGCTCTTCTTGGTTTAGAAAAATAATCTTAAGAAAAACTGGGGTTCTTTTGGTTCAACTGTATGGAACATCACTAAAACCTGGTATCCATCACTAATGTGCCTAAATTCTTCACCTGCTATCTTATGGAAGTGTTGACTCAATAGATCATCACTAAGCAAACAGATGAGGGGATTTACAATGAACTCATTAATGCATTCATCTCCAATACTACATAATAGGATTTTAACTCATACTTTTTAAATAGCTATTGTACAGGAGAAGATATTGTGCAATGTTTCTAACTGCTGCAGCTTCACTTTCATTGCTTATTATGTCACCTCAATCCTTTGATCTGTTGTTGTGAACAATTCTGTTTCATTTACTAGCTTATTTCCTATGGCTGTTGACTCACACGCACTGCAGGTATACATTTTATGGCTAGGCTCACCCTGGAGCTGAGACTCACTCAAGTAAGAATTTGTGTATGTAGGCCAGTTGCCCCAATTTGGGGCCCTCTCCACCTTCTGCCATCTGTAAGTCAGTGTGTAGCAGTCACACCTGAGATTAAGAAGGTTGAGCGTAATAAAGAATTTAATTATTGCTGAAAAGAGAGACATGTTGCCAAAACTTTTCATTCTGCATTCATCAGGACAAACACAATGCCAAATTTCAAATGATCACAACAATTTAGACTATAGGAGAAAAGGGGGGCTGATTGGTTGATAAGTTGCGATTAGACAGCATTCTCTGAACAATCCTGAGTGCGCTAATAGCTATACTAACAACCAATTTAAGATAATCAGTCAAACTCGTAACATGGCTCATTTACACTTGCTAGAAGTGACGTTGTTATGATCCCATCTGAGGTTACTCCTGGACAAACCAAATCCCAGGGTGGAACCCAACTTGTTAGATTCTAACTTTTACTTTTGTTTGTTTAGGTATGTGGAGAGTGTCCACTGAACAGAGTTATCGGGGTCAGCTAATGAACTTTTAACAAAAGAATAATTTAATAAACAAGAAAAGATGAGCTATCTTACAATAGTCCTTCACCAATAGCTATACTTTTTACAGATATATACAGATTTGTAAGGATAACACAAGTTACAAACTTATCTTATACTTTAATGTTCACAGTAAGTACACCGTCCATGTAAAGCAATTGGCGACCTGTGGTCAGGCACAGCACACTTTGAAACCAAGTGACAGATGCCACCTCAACCAGATGCTATGGATCGCTCCTCAACTTCCCCTCTGACCCCAACCAGACTCTTGTCACACCATGAGCCGATCAGTCTCACTGAATTCCATCTTTCAAATGAGGGATTTCAATCTCCATTCTCCAAGAATTTGCTTTGGAATCTTTTCCAAAACCAATGCTTTCTTTCAGCTGCCTTCCACAAGGGTTCACCCTTTTGAATTTTCCTTCTGATGGTCCTCTCCCCTGGGTCACCACATGCATTCAAGCTTCCTTCTATGCACTCTCTCTCTCAATGTCTCAACTACCAACAGTACACCACTGAATCACCTGCCCATAGCAACCAGTTACAGACTTTCAGCCATCTCTGGACCTTCTGGCTTCTCATAAGTCTTTATCTCTTTAAGCTTGAAGCTTGGAGCCTTTCTCTGCCCTTCACTCTTAACTTCACTTAACAGGACCTTTTCCAGGTTCCTGTCCTTCCTTTGACCAGAAGGTCTGCTTGGGACTTTCTCCAGTTCCATTCCCCTGGATTTGGGGAATTTCTTCTTTAGCTTGGGACTGGCTATTTGTCCCTTTTGCTCCAGTCTGTTTCTGCCTGTTACTTTCAACCAACTTTAGCTTGGAACTGGCTATCTGTCCCTTCTAGGTTGCTTCTGACTGGCAGCTGTCTTCAAAACTAACTGAACTCAAACAGCTTCCAAATTAAACTGCTGTTTCTAGTTTCTAGTTTCTGCCTCTCTGAACCTTGTTTCTAGGCAACAGCCCAGTTTCCCTACTTTAGTTTAATTTAACTGCAACAGTCATAAAACTTTCATTAGAAATGCAGACACCTTTTAAAGTGAAACTAAAACTCAACTTGACCTTTTCTGAACACACAGATACAAATCAAACTTAATCATTAAAGCTAAATCTCATTTCCTAACACCTACAAATACCATTATAACTTACTTAAACTATCTCTCCTTCCTAACAACATACATTCATACACAGGGACTCATTCTCTGCAAACAAAAGGAATATGTTCAAGCCTTGCACCTTTTTTGAATTACCCAGAAGTTTGTGAAGCCGAAAGCTCCCCAACTATAGGCAACATGTATGTCAATCAGAATCAACTTCCCAACCAATCAGCACCCTTTTTCTCCTGTGATCATTTGAGATGTAGCATTCTTGCATTTGTCCTGATGAGTGAAAGATAAAAAGCTTCAGCAATATGTCTCTCTTTTCAACAATGTTCAAGCACTGAGGGAATGCTGCACTTTTGAAGGGAGTGTCTTTCGTATGAGGTGCTTTTATCCATTCTTTCAAGGGATGTGAATGTCACTGGTTAGGCCAGCATTTACTGCCCATCCCTAATTGGCCTTGAGAAGGTGGTGGTGAGCTGCCTTCTTGAACCACTGCAGTCCATGTGGTGTAGGTACACCCACAGTGCTGTTAGGGAGGGAGTACCAGGATTTTGACCCAGCCACAGAAGAAATGGCAATATAGTTCCAAGTCAGGATGGTGAGTGTCTTTGAGGGGAAGTTGCAAGTGTTAAACTGAGGCTCTGTCTGCTCTCTCAAATGAACATATAAGATCTACTGGAACTATTTTGAAGAAGAGTAGTGGAGTCTTCCCCAGTGTCATGACCAGTATTTATCCCTCAACCAGACAATAAAAGTGATAGATAATCTGCTTACTTATTTCATTCACCTATGTGGGAGCTTGCTGTGCACAAATTGGCTATCATGTTTCCTGCAGTACAACAGTGCCTTCAACACTTCAAAAAAGACTTCATTGGTTGCAAAATGTATAAAATTGCAAGCCTTTATTTTTGACTGTGACCATGATGCACTCCCATTGCATGAAGTTAAGTTCTAGGAGGGCTAAGTCAGATCATGTCTCCATAATGCAATGATTGGATCAGGATCATGAATCATTCACATGCACCCAACAGGAGGGAATGCATTCAGTATGGTTATAGTAGGAGCTAAGCTGGGCCAAAAGCAGAGATTTAAAATGCCTCACACTTTCAATGATGTATGTTTTCATAATTTTATTGCTCTGGGGGCTGCTAATGAGAACAATTATTTAGCAGCCCTCACCCATCTTTTGAGATTATTGTGCCAATGATGTGACAAGATCAGCCTTCCATGTCCTGGCTTTCACTTGGCTGGATTACTTAACTTTAAAGGCAAATTTCAGCCACAGAAAACCCTTTTTTAAAAAAAATAAAAGCTTGTTCCCAGGGCTCATCGCAATGGGAGAAAGAAACAGACAAGTTTGAAGAAGGTTTTACATTTATTTTTAAGGGAAATATGGTTAAAAAGGGCCAATTAGCTTGGATATAAATCATTTTAAAATAAGGTATAGAGAAAACAAAATGCGGAACAGAGTGCCTGAGCCGGAAAGAACAGAAAGTGAATGCTTGAATGGGAAAAAAGACAGAGAGAGAGAGAGAGATATTGAATTTTTTTTTAGACGCTAAGGGAATCAGAAGATATGGAGTCGGAGTGGGCTAGTGGAATTGGGGTAGAAGATCAATCGTTATTTTATTGAATGGCAGAGCTGACTGAAAGGGCTAAATGGCTTATTTCTTTGCCATTCTGTTATATTTCTGTTGCTATTTCTTATGTTCTTTGGAGTGGGGTAAAAGAGAAAAGGGGAGCAAGCAGAATCAAAGCAGTTATTCTTTTTGTGTCTCGTTGAGTTGAGATGCTGTTGGTGTATAGGAAAGAGAGGGTAATCATCACCTTGGGGTTAGCAAGATCAGATAAGCATTAAATTAAATATTTCTTCCATAATTTAGTTTTTGCTGATGATTGATGGGCAAGTATTGGCCAGAACACCAGGTGAACTAAGGCTGAACTTTCTGTGACTAAATGATTCATAATTTTTGATGAGTTTTAATACAACTTAACAAGTTATATTCATGCAACATCATTGATGTAGAAAAGAAACTGTTTACCAAAAGCATAACCGTTTAAAAATGGTCACTGAAACAAAGAAAGAGATATTAAAAGTGATAAATAAGGGCATGGTCAAAGAGGGAGGTTTTAAGAAAAACTTTAAATGAAGAAATGGTGGTGGAGACATGGAGGGAGGGGAATTCTAAGCCTAGAACCAAGTCGGCTGAAGGTGAAGCTAAAGGACTGGGAGATCCATGAGGGCAGAATTGGAGGAAGACAGAATTCTAGGATCAGGGCAGAATAGTAGAGCTCAGTCACAGGGCTGAGGAAGAACATAGGTAATGAAGGGATTTAAACATGGGAATGAGAATGTTAAGTTTCACGTGCTGAGGAAGTGGGTACCAGCACAGGCCAGCAAGAGCAAGGCTGATGGGCCAGCAGAACATGGTGCAGCATAAGAAGCAGACAGCGCAGTTTTGAATAAGCTGCAATTTAAGAAGGACGGAAGGTCAGTGATGACAGCATTGGAAATGTCGAGTCTGGAGATGATGAGGTGAAATTATGGAGGTGGAAGTAGGCATTCTTTGTGATGGAGACAATTTGGGATTGGAAGCACAGCTTAAAATCAAATAGGAAGCTGAGATTGTTGAACATGAGGCATAGTTCAAGGACAGGAATGGAATCAATGGCAAGAGTATGGTTTTTGGTGGGGCTAAGGACCATAGTCTTAAGTTTCCAAAATTTAAAAAGGGGAAAACTGCTTGTCAAAATTGCAGTCTGTAACAGGGATAACTGGAGAGGCTGAGGCATTGAGTGAAGAAATCAGGCTGGGTTTCATCAGTCTTCATGTGGAAGTGATCTCATGACTTTGCATGATATCACCAAGAAGGAACAGGTAGATGGGAAAGTGGAAGGAGCCAAGATTAGATGCTTGATGGCTTCAGAGGTAACGACGCAGGGTGGGAAGAGAAACCATTACTGGAGATAATCTGGCTACAATTGGGAGATAAAAGTGCAAACATGCCTGCAGTGTTCTTGTATAATTTTGCATAATTATTTGTGAGCTGATTAGACCAATCAAAACAAGTCAGCTCAGGAAACACATTTCCCTGAAACTCTTGATGGCATAGGGCGACGGGAAAAAAAATTACTACCTTGTCGCAATTTTAAGCCCATAATGCAGGGATTGAGATGAAGGGACAGTTTATAAAGTGCTCGATGAACTGTGTTGTATCTTAAGACCACCGTATGAACTATACAATAAGCTTATAGCCTTGTGATCACTCCCAGAGGGGCAAAAACATTAGATTTTTAATAATTGTTTCCTCCTACATTTATCTTGTGCATGAATATTTGCAGCAGGCAATAAACTATTACAAAGAAGCCTTTCAATTTGAATTGCTTTGAACAATTCCTTAAATGCGTAACTTAATAAATGACAAAAAGGTTCTTGAATCGGAGCAACTCCAGTCCTCTGGGTTGGGATTAATTCACTTCATTTCCAATTTGCTTTTGAAATTTTTTTCTCCCATTCTCTCAGGCAACTTTATTAACTTAGAAGTTCGAACTAGTCTCTCAAAATTCAGCTGTGATATTTATTCATGGGCCAGTAATTGTGTTGCAAAATTCTAAGGGAAATTTTCAGTTAAGAATTTTGAGTTAATTTGGGGTTCAGTCGGTTCTTTAATGCAATATGTTACAATTGCATTAAATTTGATCTTTGCCTAGTCTCTAGACACACAAAGATTCACTTCAATTTTGTTTGAGTTTATATTTGCCAAAGAACTCATCGTATGTACTGGGCAAAAACTTCCCATTTTCTTCAATTATGGAACTCTGTGGCTTGCACATATTTCACTGACAACTCCTACAACTGTGGTTCACTGAGTAGCACTTTCATCTTTGTCCTAAAATGTCTGATAGGGGCGATGGTGTATGGTAGTAATGTCACTGCATTGGTAATCAAGAGACCAAAGCTAATGCTTTTTGGAATATAGGTTCAAATCCCATCATGGCAGCTGGTGGAGTAATAAAATCTGGAATTGAAAGCTAGTCTCAGTAATTGTAAGCATGAAACCATCATTGATTGTTGCAAAAACCCATCTGGTTCACTAAAATCCTTAAGGGAAGGAAATCTGTCATCCTTGCCTGGTCTGGCTTATATGTGCCTCCAGATATGCAGCAATGTGGTTGACTCTTAACTGTCCTCTGAAATGACCTAGCAAGCCACTCAGATCAACAGCAATTAGGAATGGGCAACAAACGCTGGCCTTGCCAGTGATGCCCGCATCCCATGAAGGAATAAAAAAAAGTCAGAAGGTTGTTTCTTCATGCCCCACACCAGGGTCTTGAGCACATAATCTAGGCTGACCTTCGCAGTGCAACCCTGTGGGAATGCTTCACTATCAGAGCTGCTATCTTTTTGATAAGGCATTAAATCGAGGCCTCGCCTGTCCACTCAGATCCCATGGCGCTTTTTGGAAGAACGTCAGGGCTGTTCTCCCAATTGCCCTTTGCAATATTTATCCTTTAACCGACATCACTAAAAATGATCCTGTCCTTGTCTTGTTGCCGTTTGAGGGACCTTGTGCATAAATTGTGCTGCGTTTCCCAACACTACAACGGTGATTTTAAAAAAACGAACTCTCTTGCTAGTAGTCCCTCAAGGTGTGGAGGATGCCTAGCTGCCACAGAAGCATGTGGAGTATTTTAACAATGGGAGCCTGTTACCCTGTAGCTACCACAGAGTTCTGACTGGCCAGGAAAACTCTCCCACTCTTACCACCTACCGTAATCAATAAGATTCACAGGGTGGCAATCACACTGCTTGGCCACAGCACAAACACACCTCCTGTGATCATTAAGTCCTGGGATAGGACGTGAACCTCCAGCTGGTGGCTGAGAGACAGGGACACTACCCACTGCACTACAAGACCTCCAGAGCCAAGCTACTTAATTGTGGCCGTGATGTGTTTTAGGACTAAGGTTGCAGAAGAAGCAAAGGAAATGTAAGCCCTTTCGCATTATTCATTTCTTATTATTCCATTAGTTATATGATAACAATGATAATGGAATTGTTGACCAATTACAGTGATCAACCTCTGTCAATGATTCTACGACAGAGAGAGAGCTTTGGGAACAATGGGTCCAAACTCCCCTGTTACTCCTTAGCATGTTACGCTCACCACATATCATGTCTCAAATTACTCACATACTGAAGCCAAAAATACTATTTTCTGAAACAAATTGATCAAATTTTAATGAATCAATATTATCTGCTCGTGAGCCTGTTCCTAGGGTTTCCAATGCTCCAGGGTTGGACTGGGGTCTCCCAACATTGAAGATCAATCTCAAGGTCAATACTGTATGTGCAACCCTGGAGAAAAAAATCATTGGAACATTAAAAAAAATCCTCTTTTTGTCATGTTCTTTAAACTTTTCTCTTTATCAGATATAACAATGTATAAAATGGGGTAAAAAGGCTGTTTGGCTGACAGGCATCGCCCAATTAAGTAACGAGTCTTTTTGCTTCCCAAATGGTGTAGGGAGGCAGGACATTGGGCCGCTGGAAAATGACGCTGGAGAAGTAGTAGTGGGGAACAAAGAAATGGCGGAGGAACTGAATAGGTACTTTGCATCAGTCTTCACAGTGGAAGACACGAGTAACATCCCCAAAGTTCAAGAGAGTCGAGGGGCAGAGGTGAGTACGGTGGGCATTACCAAGGAGAAGGTGCTAGGAAAACTAAAAGGTCTGAAGGTGGATAAATCACCTGGACCAGATGGATTACACCCCAGAGTTCTGAAGGAATTGGCTGAAGAGATAGTGGAGGCGTTAGTGGCGATCTTTCAGGAATCACTGGAGTCAGGGAGAGTCCCAGAAAATCACTAATGTAACCCTCCTGTTTAAGAAGGGAGTGAGACAAAAAATGGGAAATTACAGGCCGATTAGCCTGACCTCGGTCATTGGTAAGATTTTAGAGTCCATTATTAAGGATGAGATTTCAGAATACTTGGAAGTGCATGGTAAAATCGGGCAAAGTCAGTATGGTTTCATCAAGGGGAAGTCATGCCTGAAAAATCTGTTAGAATTCTTTGAGGAGGTAACGAGTAGGTTAGACAAAGGAGAGCCAATGGATGTTATCTACTTCGACTTCCAGAAGGCGTTTGACAAGGTGCCGCACAGGAGGCTGCTCAGTAAGATAAGAGCCCATGGTGTTAGAGGCAAGGTACTAGCATGGATAGAAGATTGGCTGTCTGGCAGGAGGCAGAGAGTGGGGATAAGGGGGCCCTTCTCAGGATGGCGACCGGTGACTAGTGGTGTTCCACAGGGGTCAGTGTTGGGACCACAGCTTTTCACTTTATACATTAATAATCTAGATGAAGGAACTGAGGGCATCCTGGCTAAGTTTGCAGATGATACAAAGACAGGTGGAGGGACAGGTAGTATTGAGGAGGCGGGGAGGCTGCAGAAGGATTTGGACAGGTTAGGAGAATGGGCAAAGAAGTGGCAGATGGAATACAACGTGGGGAATTGTGAGGTCATGCACTTTGGTAGGAAGAATAGAGGCATAGGCTATTTTCTAAATGGGGAGAGAATTCAGAAATCTGGAGTGCAAAGGGACTTGGGAGTCCTAGTCCAGAATTCTCTTAAGGTTAACTTGCAGGTTGAGTCGGTAGTTGGGAAGGCAAATGCAATGTTGGCATTTATTTCGAGAGGACTAGAATATAAAAGCAGGGATGTGCTGCTGAGGCTTTATAAGGCTCTGGTCAGATCTCATTTAGAATATTGTGAGCAATTTTGGGCCCCGTATCTCAGGAAGTATGTGCTGGCCCTGGAGAGGGTCCAGAGGAGGTTCACGAGAACGATCCCCGGAATGAAAGGCTTAACATATGAGAAACGTTTGAGGACTCTGGGTCTATACTTGATGGAGTTTAGAAGGATGAGGGGGGATCTGATTGAAACTTACAGAGTACTGAAAGGCCTGGATAGAGTGGACATGGGGAAGATGTTTCCATTAGTAGGAGAGACTAGGACCCGAGGGCACAGCCTCAGAGTAAGGGGAAGACCTTTTAGAACAGAGATGAGGAGAAACTTCTTAAGCCAGAGAGTGGTGAATCTATGGAATTCATTGCCACAGAAGGCTGTGGAGGCCAGGTCATTGAGTGTATTTAAGACTGAGATAAATAGGTTCTTGATCGGTAAGGGGATCAAAGGTTACGGGGAGAAGGCAGGAGAATGGGGTTGAGAAATTTATCAGCCATGATTGAATGGTGGTGCAGACTCGATGGGGTGAATGGCCTAATTTCTGCTCCTATGTCTTATGGTCTTATCACAGGGAAGGATGTTTGGCTGACTACAGGGTGGGGGAAAATCATGTGATGGAAACCATTCAATCATCCATTCCACAGAAGACACAAAGCTAGGTGAGAATGTGTGTTGTGAGGAAGATGCAAAGTGGCTTCAAGAGGATTTGGACAGACTTAATGAGTGGGCAGAAAAATGGCAGATGGAGTATAATGTGGAAAGTGTGAGGTTGTCCAATTTGGTAGGAGGATCAAAAGACCTGCAACCTCCATCCTAAAATCACTGTGGGTGTATGTACATCACCACATGAACTGTAGCATTCAAGGCTGACTCACCACCACCTTTTCAAGGGCAATTAGGAATGGGTAACAAATGCTGACTTTGCCAGCAATGCTCACATCCCATGAACAAATTAAAAAATGTTGCTAATTGTACCAGATCTTGGTGTTCTGTTTTAGAATGAATCCACTGGTGATGCAACAGCACTTTCAAAAAATAAGCCCTTTTATACTGAAGACTGAACCAACGAACACTTAAATGCAAACAGGGTTTGTTCCTGAGCCTCAAAGGTTTGGTTGTTGGATCTAGCCCTAGAATAATTCTCTGGTGTTAATAACCACTGTGTCTTCATGTATGCACCTGCTACATGCCGGGCGTAATTCTCTCCAGCCTGACACCATATGGCTTGTGCTGTGTCTCAGTCTCGGCTCCTGTACTTGTGAAAGGTTAGAAGGAACTGATCTGTCTGTCTGGCGCCTACAAATCCTGTGTATCTTGCGTTCTCTTCATCGTACTTGATGCAATCCCACCATGTGCTGTGAAAGAGACAGGGAGCATGAGCAGTGCACCAGTTCCAATGGAGAAATATCTGCTGTTCTGATTCTGGCTTTTAGTTTCTGGCAGTAAGCAATTCTGAAGATGGGCAAGAGACGAACTAGAAGGTCTTTGGAAAGCAGGATATTGTGGTGAATCTATGCAAAAGACCACAGCTGGAGAACAGGCGCAATCTCAGGCTCCGCACAGTAGGACAGATGCTGAGGCAATGGGGTGATTACAGCACAGATTCACACAGATAGTGCCTAATATGAAGAAACAGAAAATATGGGGGAAAAAAATTGAAAAATTGGAGCTGGGAATATTAAGGGGTGATTAGATAGTGGTGTTTAAAATTAAGAAGGGATGGAATGGGGTAGAGAGTAACAATCTGTTTCTAGTGATTGAGGGTTTCAGAAACATGTAACATAGATATAAGGTCAAACGTTAAGAACAGAACCACGTGAGATACAGGGGCCAGGAGACCAACAGCTTGGTCAGAGGTAAGTGTTCAGAAGTGTCTTAAAGAAGAGAAGAAAGAGGTAAAAATGTTCAAGTAGGGAATTCCAGAGCTTCACTGTCATTGGGTCCAAATCCTGGACCTCCCTCCCTAACAGCAGCTCACCACCACCTTCTCAAGGGCAACTAGGGATGGGCAGTAAATGCTGGCCCAGCCAGCGACACCCACATCCTGTGAATGAATAAAAAATAAAGCTTAGTCAGGCAGCTGAAGACACGGCCCCCAATAGCAGAGCGAAAATTCACAAAAAAGGGTTGGAATTGGAGGAAAGCAAAGATCTTTGAGGGTTGCATTACTGGAGGTCATGATGGTTCAGTGTTGTTGAACAATACATGTACCTCAATCTCTTGCAGATTGGCTTAATTATCTTGTTGGGGGATGGCATGGGTGGAGGTGGGAAGTCATGGAGAAAATTCATAGGGCTTTAACCATTTGTTAATGTCTCTGCCAGTCATCTCTCTGAGAAGATTAAGTGCATCAGATAGAGTCTATGACAGGCCATTAGACATGGTGTGCAGTCTGTCTTTATAGCAGCGTTGCTGCAAATCCAAAGTAATTATTGCATGTGAAATGTCTGAGAACCCTGATAAAGAGCAAGTATTTTTTAATCCTTCCTTCCTTCAAGATTTAAATGATCGTCTGTCTCATATAATTACCATATTCTTACCCTTAACAGATAAAGCAATGTGTCTGCTTTCAGTTTTGACTGTATCTGTTCCTGTTTAGGTGAGGAGGTGAAATACTCGAGCCTGCCCTGGCTCTGGGTGTCCTGCTGTGCAATATAAATGTGCTTCATTGGTGTGGCACGACAGTGTTCCTTGAACAACTGGTATTGAGGGACCTCTGCATGCAAAATTAGAGAAAATTAAATTACCTAGCCTTGAATTCTACAGATCAAATTTCAATGTTCCCAGGAGTAATGAATGCATTTAATCATTGCTAACCTTTAATCCCCTGAGTAATGCAACTATGTTTCCAGCCCTTGATTTAAAAAAAAGGACTTGATCAACAATGCAGAAAAGGGAAATTATTTTCACAAGCAAAGTGGAAAAGTTTTTTGGTGGTGGGGGTGGGGGTGGGAATAAAACCTTATATTTTATATATATTATGTATATATATCTGAGAGAGCATATATGTTATTTTATCATTTCATCTGAAAGGTGGTCCCTCTGAAAATGCAGCACTCCCTCAGTACTGCACTGGGAGCATCAACCTGAATTATGTACTCAAGTCACTGGGGTAGGACTTCAACAACCCTTCTGACTCAAAGGCGAGAAATTGGGGCTGACTGAACCAAGCCTGGCATTACTACTAGATGGGTCAATTTGTTCTATGCCTGTAACAGTGATATAGGCCTGAATTTCTGTGGGGATGGAGAGGGTCTCCTGCTTAGCCAAAACGGTGCTGGCATCCCAATTCTACAAGTCCCACCCCCAAACCCAGCACCCAGCATTTTCGCCGGGTGCGAAATAGGGGTGAGTTGTAGTTTGCACACCCATGGTTCAAAGATGCAGTTGCACATGTAAAAATGCAACAGCCTTCAGACAGACCCGATTTTCGCTAGTGAGATAGCCAAAACATTACTTGTGGGCTTTACACTTTTTAGGAGAAGGTCCAAACTTACCAGAGTTCTTTGGAGAAGTAGAGTACACTTTTGGATAGGTCTGGGTCCAGGGACAACTTTGGAAGAGGTCAGTTGCCCTATAGGATTGTTAACATTTGACATGAATGTGCATAAAATGTGGATAAACTCATTGAAACTGTCAAGCTGTCGAGGCATTTAAATCTCCTGACCTTTAGAACTTTTTTAAAGTCTGTAGTTTAAAAAAAGAGTGCTTACTATTTCACTATGTCTGTTGACATAAGTTGGAGGGCTTGCATTATGCGATTTGTGCTGCAGGACTGATTCCACAGCCTATCATTATCACAGTGAGGTGCCTGACAGTTCGCAGTTTAATTGACAACTCCAAGTGGTTATAAAACCTTTGATGTAGGGCTTTGAATGCAAATGCTTGTTTTTCTATAGGATTAAGTAGTTGAAGGAATTTAACTGTAATGAATTTGCTTTTATCAGCGAGAATTTTTTAAAAAAATAGTGGTCTTCAATAAGCACTTGGATTTTCTTTTCATCTCAGACCTGAGGTCTATCCATGCTGGATACTGCAGGCATTTCCATGAAGGGTGTAAGGGCAAAGGGTGGTGTGTGGGGGGCATGGGTTGACCTGAGTTGGCTCTAAGTTGGTATGGGGGTTATGAAGGGCCATTGGTGGGCCCGATTCCCATTAACACCCGTCCCCCACCTCCTGGGAGTGAGAATCAAGACCAGTTGGTGCCTTTTCTCCCCAGTCGGGTTTATGGAGTCGGGAATTTACCCAAGTTGGGAACAAAAATTCAGGCCATTATTTCTGTTGAATTTTATGTTCTTTAACTACAGGATTGTACATATAACCTAGGCTGAGTCCCCAGTGAAGTATTGCATGAGGTGGCATATTTTGGATGAGATATTAAATTGAGACCCTGTCTCTTGCCTTAGGTGAACTTAAAAGATCCCATAGCACTATTAAAGGAACAGGGCAGTTCTCCCCTGTGACCTGACCAAGATTTATCCCTCAACCAGTATCACTGAAGCAGATTATCTGATCATTCTCTCATAGATGATCATGGGATCTCACTGTGCAAATTGGCTGCTGCTTTTCCAGCATTATAATAGTGACCACACTTCAAAAAGTCCTTCATTGGCTATGAATAACTTTGAAGTGTCCCCACGATGTGAAAAGTGCTTTATGCATTTAAGTTCTTGCTTTCATGTACTCACTGTTCTCAGGGATAGGGATAGAGTAAAACAGATTCATCAGTAAATGTGGCCTAACATTTTCTCACATGAAAATAGCTTAATGGCTATGCTTTTTTACACAGTGGGAGTTCAGCATCACAAGCAACTTCTATAAGTCAGGCCCCATTCCCTATGAAGTGGAGTATGCCTTTAATTAATATTGAGGCCAATGAAGAGAATCAAGGAATTGAACAGTGTGTTCAGTTTGCTGGATAGATCAGTTTTGTGTTTTCCTTGACACTGAAAGGAGGAAGGTTGACAGACAATCTGTCAGGCAATGGATTATGCCATTAACTCTCAGAGATTTATTGAACAGTAAGAAGATAAATAAATGATAGCAAAAACAAACAATAGATTTACAGTAATTATAGGCTTAGATGTCAGCCTTGGTTCAATGTTTAGCAATCCAGCCTCTAAGGCAAAGAGTTGAGGAAAAGCATATTTGAGGACCAGGATCTTAAATCCAGGATTAAAGTGATGATTTAGCAGGTGGCTGTTTTCCCTGCACTCCTATATGCTTTGGAGACTTGGACAACCTGCAGCAGGCACCTCAAAGCATTCGAGAAGTACCACCAGCAGTGCCTTCACAAGATCCTTGAAATCTGATGGCAAGAAAGGAGGTCCAACATCAATGTCCTCTCCCAAGCCAACTTGCCCAACATCAAAGTGCTAACCTGCTCCGCTGGGCAGGGTATATCATTTATATTCCTGAGGCTAGATGAATGAAGCAACTGTTCTACTTGGAACTCAGGCAAGGCAGGAGATTCACAGGAGGACAATGGAAACATTTTAGGGGTGTTCTCAAAGCATCCCTGAAGAGGGCAGACATACTGGCTCATGGGAGTCATAGCCTGTGACCAAGCAAAATGGAGAAGCTTTGTTCAGGGAGGCACGAGAGACTTCATTGGGAGCACGCAGAGGCTAAGTCAAGGCGTCAGAGGGAGCACACAAATCTCCAAACATCTCATTGCCTGACCCTTTAAGCACCCACTTCTCACGTGGCAAAGTCTGCAGATGGCGCGTTGGACTTGTCAGCTACCTCAGAAACCATCAAACTAGAGTGAACGCAAATCATCCTCCATCCTAAAGGACTGTCTAAGAGAGAATCCAGCATCTAAGCACCTTGTTTTTAAGTCTCACTCCCAGAGACTTGAGCACATAATCCAGGATAGCACTTGGTGCAAAACCGAGGGAGCACCATACTGTCAGAGGTGCTGCAGTAGCATAATAGGGGCCATGCCTCCTCAAGGGCTGTGATAGAGAGAGACATCGGTCTTCTCAAGATGCGCTTCCGATACCTGGACCGTTCAGGGTTGCACTCCAGTACCCCCAGATCGTGTCTCAGTGATAATGGTTCCATGCTCTCCACATGCGCTCTCCACAATCTTGCACGGGAAAGGGGAGACACAGAGGATGATGAAGATGTTGACGCAGTGTCTGCGGCTGCACAAGATGAGTCCAGCAGTGATTCCGAGGATGAGCACACACAGGGAAATGCTGAGGGGGTAGGTGCTGACCCGGGACTACTCCAGGGAGGCAGGGACACCCGGAAGGCTTTAATCCAATGAATCTTCAGCTAGCGCACCACAGATGGACCTCCAGGACAAGCCTGGGCTGTAGGCTCAATACTCGACACCTAAGTGCAAAATCCGCTAGGTCATCAGCAGTAACTAAGGACCTTGTACATAACTGTGAATGTCCAAAGAAAAACTAATGACGAGCCACCCTTAGCCATGGTCACACATCTGGCACTTAATGTGTGAATCAGAAAATCTCACAATTATTAAACAATAGTGTCAACAATCAAAAGGAAATCCTAAGGACCTAATCTCAGGCCAACACAAAAGCACCAGTGAAAAACTTGTGGTGTGTCTAATGTGCCTTATGTTTTCGTTTCCGGGTGCTACATCTTATTGCTGTCCCCTCGCTGTGAGTGGCACCTGAGCCAGCCTGCTCACTCTGCTGTCCTGTTGGCCTTGATGACCTTGGTGGGTGTCCTCTGGCCCGTGGAGCCTGTGCTGGCCCCGCCTGGGAGGGAGCTGCCAGTTCCACAGGTGGCATCTCCCCAGTCGTCGCAGCCTCGTCAGATGATATGGTCACTGGGAGAGGGGCAGAGGAGCTGGTGCCCTCAACTGGAGTGGCCTGAGAAGAGCCCCCGCAGAGATGCCAGACAGCTGCTGTGCCAACATGAGGTCGCCTCGGATCCCCCAGCTCACCGTGGATGGATGTGCAACGAGCTGGGAAGCTTGATGCCCACACCATTTCCCACACTGGCACTGACCAGCTGAGGTCAATGCCGATGTGAGGGCTTGCTGGTCAGAGTGCATCCCCAGGAAGCCCTGATGGGTCTCCTGGAGGAGCCTCTCCACGAGAGTCACCACTATCTCCATGGAGGACACTTGGCGCTCGGACATGTGGTTCATTGCTTTGGCGATCGTCCGCATAAACTCCTCCACCACGGAGAGCAAGCCAAGCACAGCCTTAAATTCCGGCCACATTTCCTGCTCCTGCTGCATCGCAGACGACTCCAGAGGCAAATCATCAGGCACCGACTGAGCATGTGCCTGGTCCCCTGAAGCCCTCTGACTGCTGGTGCCATGGGCACTCTCTATCTCTGCCAGTTCCTCTAGTGTCCATGAATTGCCCTCACTGCTGTGCCCTGGGACACTAGCCAATGTTCTAATTCCCACCGAGGTGCTAGTATTTCTCCATGGAGGAAGCTAGGTGCTCGGACAGGTGGTTCATTGCTTCGGCGATTGTCCTCGTAGACTCCTCCACCACGGAGACCATGCCAAGCACAGCCTCATGTATCTCCTGCAGATGCTCCCGCACACCCAGCCCACATTTCCTGCCCCTGCTGTGTTACGGTCGACTCCAGAGGCACAGCATCAGGCACCGACTGAGCGTGTGCCTGGTCCCCAGCAGCCCTTGGACTGCTGGCACCATGGGCACCCTCTGTCTCTGCCAACTCTTCCAGTGACTGTGAAGTGCCCTCACCAATGTGCCCTGGGACATTAGCTGATGTTTTAACTCCCACCGAGGTGCAAGTATCTTTGTTGGTGCCTGCCTGGCAGACATGATGTGACGCTGGTGAGACTTCAGAGCCCTCAGGTGTGAGAGGGGGTCTCTGCTGCTCTGCTGATGCTGAAAGGAAGAGCAAGGACATTGAATCAGTTAACGTGGAGACAATGTCAATGTGCGTCCCTGTCCCCCGGATCATTGTGTGCTCATCCTTCCATAAGAAATGGCCCAGCAATGTTGCTACAATAACTCATTTAACAATCATCAGTGCTATGGCTGTTGGGAGGACAATTTGGACCTCACTGTTGGCCTTAAATACCTGGCCATGTCACCCCAGCCACCCCGACACTGGTAGACCCGGGTACATGGTGCCTTTCCAGCTCAAGGGCCTCCTGCTCGAAATGACTTAATATTGAGAGCTGTGCCTGGCCGCCTCCAGTCCTCACATGCTCGGACGTGTTATGAGCATTCTTCTCCTGAAAAAGAGAGAAGACCATCGATTAGGGCAAATTGCACATGGACTTTGCACGCACACGGCCCACCCCAACCACAGCGGGTCAGATCAGGCCTCCAGTGCCTCCTCACCCTGCTGCTGCTGATCACTCAGACCAAGAAGCTAGGCCTGCTCCCCACCTCCCCCCCAACGCCCCTTTGGTCACATGCTGCGTACATCACGTTCAGAACCACATGGTATTTCCTCGCATAGCAAGGAGGCGCAACTACCTAGAGGGTAGCAGATGGTTCTTGGCCACGACACCTTGAGGCTCCTTTTCCACCAGCTCATCACCCTGAATAAGACATGTCCTGGAGTTCTGAGTATGCGCCTAGGTGCAGCTCCTCCAGGTTGCCCCCAGATTAGTCATGTGCGAATAACAGCAACATATGGTGCGGGGGAGAACTCATCTCCTCATGACCCATTCAGGCTGACCTCATGGGCTCTATCTGCTTGGCCACCCAGCAAAGGAAAAATGCCCTAAATGATTCAATACAGTCATGACAGTAGGAATTGGGCATGGGCGTGGGGGCCTCAGAGGGTAAGGCTACCCACTGGGTTACATGCCCAATGCCAACATGGTGCTTACCCTTCCAAATCGTTGAAGCGCTTGCGGCACTGGATTCAGGTGCGCCGCACCACGCTGCGGGAGCTCACCACCTCCTCCCAGGCATGCTTCGTCATGTGGGGGGGGGGCCTCCTCCTCCATCTGGGGGGGCCAACACCTCCCACCATGCTGCCACCTCCTTGGGGAGGGCAGCAAGGCATTTATCAGGAAAATGAGGGTGCTTTGGCCCCCCTCACTGGCCTACTCTCCAGCCTAGCCTGCTCTTCCGGCCTACCCTGCAGCCTGGCCTGCTCCTCTGGCCTACCCTGCAGCCTAGCCTGCTCTTCTGGCCTACCCTGCAGCCTGGCCTGCTCTTCTGGCCTACCCAGCAGCCTGTCCTGCTCCTCTGGCCTACCCAGCAGCCTGTCCTTCTCCTCTGGCCTACCCTGCAGCCTAGCCTGCTCCTCTGGCCTACCCTGCAGCCTGGCCTGCTCTTCTGGCCTACCCAGCAGCCTGTCCTGCTCCTCTGGCCTACCCAGCAGCCTGTCCTTCTCCTCTGGCCTACCCTGCAGCCTGGCCTGCTCACCCGAACCCCTCTGGTGCAGCCTGGAACTGGCCATTGTGAGCAGCCTACAGGAGGCTGCCAGGCCTTCCTTTAAACCGACTGCCGGGTCGCCATTGGACCCGGTGGTCTGTGCACACCCACTGCCCGCACACTTCTGCTATCCACGGAAGTCGGAAAATACACTGGGAGGGCCTCATTTGGCCCGCCCGCGTAAAATGGCGGAGCCGAGCCGATTCTGGGCGGCGATCGGGTCCACGCCCGCCTGTGCCCGCTCCTGCTCCCCCTCATCGCCCCCCTCCTTCCCCCACCCCCCCCCACCCCCCCGCAAACGGAAAATCCTGGCCTACAAGTCATATAAACCCTTGTTAAGGCTCCAGAATGCAGAGCCTGTGGGCGGGATTTTTACCTCGTCGGGCTGGCGCGGCGGGAGGGCCTGGGGGCGGTCGCGAAACCGGCCATCGGCCACCGTCGAGCCCCGACCGCGATTTCAGTCCGGCTGGCCGGTTAACGGCCGAGCAGCGTGAACCGCGCGCAGCAACGCTGGGCACCGCCGGGGTCAGGAAGAGGGCGGGCGCTGGAGTTCGCCCCATGCGCGGGGTGAGCGCGTGCACTGGTAGCTCCCCCACGGCCCACACACACACACACACACACAGAGCTGCCTCGGGGAGCCGAAGAATTTTAAAAACCCAAGTAAAGAAGCTAAAAATGTTAAAAACATGACCCCCCCCACCGCCACCCCCCCCATTCCACCCAATGTGACTCTGTCACAGGAGCAGAGATTTGTTAAAAATGATTTTAGGAAGTTTTTTTTTAAATCACTGGTGGGATGAGGTTTCGCAAAAAAAATGTGCTGGCCGCTTGGCCTCTTCACCTGTCCGCCAACAGAACCCTTGGCCGGGCAGCGAAAAAGCCGATTTAATTATTTGATCGAGGGCCTTAATAGGCCTCTCAACTGTCAGTGGGCGCACTGCCGCCTTTTGCCCATACCCGCCAGGTGAAATATTGCGGGAATGCGCTATGGCGTCGGTACGCTCACCCAGCGGCATCGCACAGTATTTTACTCTCGGGCGCGTGCCCGCTCGGTGAGGGCAAAAATTCGGCCCCCTATGCTACCGAAACAAAAGGTGGTTGTTTTTCAGACAGGAGGGAAATGTACAGTGGTGTTTCCCCACCCTCCCCCCTCCCAACAAGGGGTCAGTGTTAGGATCGCTGCTCTTCCTGATATATATTTATGACCCGGACTCGGGTAGGCAGGACACAATTTTGAGGTTTGCAGTTGATGTGAGGCTCAGAAATGTTAGTGAATGGTGAGAAGGATAGTGACAGGTTCCAGGAGGACATCATTGACCACCTGGAGAACAGGCAGACACTGGGCCGATGAAGTTTAATGGAGAGAAGTGTGAGTGATTAATGTTTGTTAGGAAGAATGGGGACAGGCAATATGAAGATAATGGCACAATTTTAAAGAGAGTTCAGGAACATCGAGACCTGGGAGTATACATACACAGGTTTTTGAAGGTGACGGGACACATTAGGAAGAATGTTAAAAAGCCACACAGGATCTTTGGCTGGATTTTGTTTTTATTCCTTCCTGGGATGTGAGCATCGCTGGCAAGGCCTGCCTTTATTGCCCACCCCTAACTGCCACAGAGGAGCTGAGTATAAAGCATGGATGTGATGTTAAACCTTCATAAAGCACTGATTAGGCCCCAGCTGACATGTTACATTCATTTAAACCAGAGAGGCTTAAGGAGCGATTTGATGTTGGTGGGTTTTGATAAGAGTGTAAAAAGAAATCCTGTCCAGTGACAGGAGGGCCAGTAACCTGAGAATAACCAGGTTTAAGGTAATTGGCAAAAGCACCAGAGGCAGCTTGAGGGGAACAGAAGTCTTAAGCAGTGAGTTGCAATGGTCGGGAATGCACTGTCTGAAAGACGAAGCAGGTTCAGTCATAACTTTCAAGGGGAAATTGGATAAATACTAGGAAAGGGAAAATTTGTGCTGCTACAGAGGAAAGAACAATGGCCTAATTAGAACTAATTAGATAGCTCTTCAAAGAGCTAGTACAGGCATGATGAGCTGATTGGTCTCCAGTGATGTAACATTCTGTGATTCTGTGAAAACTATGCACTGACAGGACCACTTGATACGTTCTTGAAAAAAAAAATGGCCATATAATGGAAAATCTAAAGCAAGAGGGGTTGAAGTTCTTTCTCAGGCAATGTCATCTGCATACAAACATATGAAGATATGAATTAGGAGCAGGAGTAGGCCACTTGGCCCCTCGAGCCTGCTCCACCATTCGATGAGATCATGGGCTGATCTGAGTGTAACCTCGACCCCACATTCCTGCCTTACCCCCGATAACCTTCCACCCTCCTTGTCAATCAAGAATCTATCCACCTCTCTCTTAAAAATACTCAAAGGGCAGAATTTTCCCATTGGCATGTGGGGGTGGGCACCGCACGTCCGGGCGTAAAACCACGCGCGGTGACGTTGGGTGAGCGTCCTGACATCACCGCAGTCATCGCGATATTTCGTTGGGCGGGCGCGCGATGGTATCTGCTGCACGCACGACTTTAATTAACAGGCCGTTTAAGGCCCTTGACTCACCAAATAGATGCCGATTTTTTGGCAGCTGTGCGATCTTCGGGTTGGCGCACGGTCGCAATGGGCAGGTGGGTAGGACACATTTGTATAAACCTCACCCATGGGCGGGATAAGAGGGCTCACTGAGGTCGCAGGTGTGCTCCCTCAACTATTGATTTTTCAAAGTTACTGATGGAAACATAAAAACTAGGAGCAGGAGTAGGCCATTCGGCCCTTCGAGCCTGCTCCGCCATTCATTATGATCATGGCTGATCATCCAACTCAACACAAAAACAGAATTACCTGGAAAAACTCAGCAGGTCTGGCAGCATCGGCGGAGAAGAAAAGAATTCATGTTTCGAGTCCTCATGACCCTTCAACAGAACTTGAGTGAATCTAAGGAGAGGAGTGAAATATAAGCTGGTTTAAGGTGTGGGGGGGTGGGTGGGTGGGTGGGGGGAGAGAAGTGGAGGGGGTTGGTGTGGTTGTAGGGACAAACAAGCAGTGATAGGAGCAGATCATCAAAAGATGTCATAGACAAAAGAACAAAAGAACACAGAGGTGTTGAAGTTGGTGATATTATCTAAACGAATGTGCTAATTAAGAATGGATGGTAGGGCACTCAAGGTATAGCTCTAATGGGGGTGGGGGAGCATAAAAGATTTAAAAATATTTAAAAATAATGGAAATAGGTGGGAAAAGAAAAATCTATATAATTTATTGGAAAAAACAAAAGGAAGGGGGAAGGAACAGAAAGGGGGTGGGGATGGAGGAGATAGTTCAAGACCTAAAGTTGTTGAATTCAATATTCAGTCTGGAAGGCTGTAAAGTGCCTAGTCAGAAGATGAGGTGTTGTTCCTCCAGTTTGCACTGGGGAACTGCGTTGCAAACTGGAGGAACAGCACCTCATCTTCTGACTAGGCACTTTACAGCCTTCAGGACTGAATATTGAATTCAACAACTTTAGGTCTTGAACTCCCTCCTCCATCCCCACCCCCTTTCTGTTTCTTCCCCCTTCCCTTTGTTTTTTCCAATAAATTATATAGATTTTTCTTTTCCCACCTATTTCAATTATTTTTAAATCTTTTTAAATCTTTTATGCTCCCCCCACCCCCACTAGAGCTATACCTTGAATGCCCTACCATCCATTCTTAATTAGCACATTCATTTAGATAATATCACCAACTTCAACACCTATGTGTTCTTTTGTTCTTTTGTCTGTGACATTTTTTGATGATCTGCTTCTATCACTGCTTGTTTGTCCCTACAACCACACCACTCCCCTCCACTTCTCTCCCCCGACGCAACCGCACCCCCCCCCACCCCCCCCAACCACCACCACCGCACCCCCCACCCCCTCCCAACTCGCCACGCACACCTTAAACCAGCTTATACTTCACCCCTTTCCTCGGATTCACCTAGTTCTGTTGAAGGGACATGACTCGAAACGTCAACTCTTTTCTTCTCCGCCGATGCTGCCAGACCTGCTGAGTTTTTCTAGGTAATTCTGTTTTTGTTTTGGATTTCCAGCATCCGCAGTTTTTTGTTTTTTTTCATCCAACTCAATAGCCTGGCTCCCGCTTTCTTCCCATATCCTTTGATCTCTTTTACTCCAAGAACTATATCTAACTCCTTCTTGAAAACAAACAATGTTTTGGCCTCAAATACTTTCCGTGGTAGTGAATTCTACAGGCTCACCACTCTGGGTGAAGACATTTCTCCTTATCTCAGCCCAAAATGGTCTACCCCGTATCCTCAGACTGTGACCCCTGGTTCTGGACTCCCCCACCATCGGGAACATCCTTCCTGCATCTACCTCTGTCTAGTCCTGTTAGAATTTTATAGGTTTCTATGAGATCCTCCCTCATTCTTCTGAACTCCAGCGAATATAAGCCTAACTGACTTAATCTCTGCTCATATGTCAGTCCTGCCATCCCAGGAATCAGTCTGGTAAACCTTCGCTGCACTCCCTCTATAGCAAGAACATCCTTCCTTAGATAAGGAGACCAAAACTGCACACAATACTCTAGGTGTGGTCTCACCAAGGCCCTGTATAATTGCAGCAAGACAATCCTGCTCCTGTACTGGAATCCTCTGGCTATGAAGGCCAACATACCATTTGCCTTCTTTACCGCCTGCTGCACCTGCATGCTTACCGTCAGTGACTGGTGTACAAGGATACCCAGGTCTCGTTGCACATTTACCTCTCTCAATTTATAGCCATTCAGATAATAATCTGCCTTCCTGTTTTTGCTACCAAAGTGGATAACCTCACATTTATTCACATTATACTGCATCTGCCATGCATTTGCCCACTCACTCAGCTTGTCCAAATCACACTGATGCATCTCTGCATCCTCCTCACAGCTCACCCTCCCACTCAGCTTTGTGTCATCTGAAAATTTGGAGATATTACACTTAGTTCCCTCATCTAAATCATTAATATATATTGTGAATAGCTGGGGTCCCAGCACCGAACCCTGCGGTACCCCACTAGTCACTGCCTGCCATTTGGAAAAAGACCCATTTATTCCTACTCTTTGTTTCCTGTCTGCCAACCAATTTTCTATCCATCTCAATACACTACCCCCAAAGCCATGTGCATTAATTTTACACACTAATCTCTTATGTGGGACTTTGTCGAAAGCCTTCTGAAAGTCCAAATAAACCACAACCACTGGCTCCCCCTCATCAACCCTATTAGTTACATCCTCGAAAAATTCCAGTAGATTTGTCAAGCATGATTTCTCTTTTGTAAATCATTACTGGCTACTTGCCTGTGCGATCTGCAATACTTCAAAGCATATACCAGCTGCTTTGCCTGGTCTCTTAACCTTCAGGTCAGCACTCTGCAGTGAAGAATCTTTTTTGGGCCTGCCGGTTTCAGAAAGCCTTCCATTAGCCTAGGAATGGGAGCTGCACTGCACACTGGAGGCAGCTCCTCTGGGGAGGAAGGGAGGGTTAGAAGGGGGAGGAGACCAGGAGTGAACATTCAGCCTCCAGGGGAGCCACCTTTGGGAGGATAGGCCCAGGCACAAGGGGCGCAAGGCCAAGAGATAGTCCAAGGCGGAAGGGGCCGCAGAAGATATCACCATCCTGCTGCCCGGGTTTACAGGAGGTGAAGCAGCTACCTCAATATGTCTGGGTTCTAGTGCCAAAGAGACTCCGTCTCTCAAGGGAGACAGTCAACTATATCTGTTAGATGATTGGACCTGAGATCTCCGCTAACTGTGTGGGTGAACACCCCATGCCAGTGGCTCTAAAGGTCACAGCTGCCCTCAGCTTCTATGCCTCTGGCTCCTTCCAAGGGTCAGTGGGTGATCTTTGCAGTGTCTCACAATCAGCTGTCCATACTTGTGTCAAGCGGGTCACAGACACTCTGTTCAAGCGTGCATTGACCTTCATCCACTTCCATTGGGACCAGGCAAGCCTGACACAGCGAGCCAGAGGCTTTGCAGCCATTGCTGGCTTCCCTCATGTCCAGGGTGCTATAGACTGTACACATGTGGCCATCAAGGTGCCAGCGGGTGAGCCCGGTGCCTTCATCAACAGGAAGGGCTTCCACTCCATGAACGTGCAGATAGTGTGTGATCACAGGATGCTGATTCTACAAGTCTGTGCAAGGTACCCAGGCAGCTCCCACAATGCCTACATCCTCAGACACTCCCAGGTGCCGGGGCTCTTCAGTGCTCCAGCCCGGCTGGATGGATGGCTGCTGGGTGACAAGGGCTATCCCCTCAGAAGGTGGCTCATGATGCCTCTCCACCATCCAAGAACAGAAGCTGAGCAGCGGTACAATAGGAGCCATGGCACCACAAGGGCGGTGGTGGAAAGAATCATCAGTCTTCTCAAGATGCACTTCCATTGCCTGGACCGTTCATGGGGTGCATTCCAGTACCCGCCAGATCGTGTCTCGGTGATAGCGGTTACATGCTGCGCTCTCCAGAACCTTGCGCTGGAAAGGGGGGACGCAGTGGAGGTTGAAGATGTAGACGCAGTGGCTGCGGCTGCACATGATGAGTCCAGCAGTGAGTCCGAGGATGAGCAGGCACAGGGAAATGCTAAGGGGGTAGGTGCTGACCCGGGCATACTGCAGTGAGGCAGGGACACCTGAGAGGCTTTAATCCAATGAACCTTCAGCTAGCGCAACACAGATGGACCTTTAGGACAAGTCTGGGCTGCAGGCTCCATACTTGATATAAGTGCCAAATCTTCCAGGTTAGGAACAGTAACTAAGGGCCTTGTTAATAAAGCTGAATGTCCCACTCAGCACTCCTAACACTTTTGGAAACCATACACGTGCAAAAGAAAAGAGCCACCCTCAGCCAAGGTGACATGTCTAAATGTAATATCACAGGCAAAGAAACTTAATGAAACAAAATGACAAGGGTGTTCCAATTCAAAGCAAATCATTAAGACCTCATTGTGGGCCAACACAAAAGCACCAGTGATAAACCCATGATGTGCCTAAGGCGCGTTATGTTTACGTTTCCAGGTGCTACATCTTGGTGCTGCCCCATCGCTGGGAGTGGTATCTGAGCCAGCCCGCTCACTCTGCTGTCCTGTTAGCCTCGATGACCTTGGCGGTCGTCCTCTGGCCCATGGAGCCTGTGCTGGCCCCACCTGCAAGTGGTCTGCCAGTTCCACAGCTGGCATCTCCCCAGTGGATCATCCTCACTGGATGCTGGGGTCACTGAGAGAGGGGCAGAGGAGCTGTTACCCTCATCCAGGGTGCCCTGAGAGGAGCCCACAGAGATACCAGGCAGTGGCTGCACTGACGTGAGGTCGCTTTGGACCTCCCTGCTCACCGTGGATGGATGTACAATGAGCTGGGAAACTTGGTGCCCACACCATCTCCCACACTGGCACTGACCAGCTGAGGTCAATGCCAATGTGAGGGCTTGCTGGTCAGAGCACATCCCCAGGGAGCCCTGATGGGTCTCCTGAAGGAGCCTCTCCACGAGAGTCGCCACTCTCTCCATGGAGGACACTTGGCACTCGGCCATGTGGCTCATTGCTTCGGTGATCATCTGCGTAGACTCTTCCACCATGGAAACCAAGCCAAGCATAGCCTCATGTATCTCCCCCAGATGCTCCCACACACCCGGCCGCATTTCCTGTCCCTGCTGCATTGTGGATGACTCCAGAGGCAAATCATCAGGCACCAACTGAGCATGTGCCTGTTCCCCTGCAGGCCTCGGACTGCTGGCTGCATGGGCACTCTCTCTGCCAGCTCCTCCAGCGACTGTGAAGTGCCCTCACCAACGTGCCCCGGGACATTAGCTGATGTTTTAACTCCCACTGAGATACTAGTATCTATGCTGGTGCCCACCTGGCAGAGATGGTGTGACACTGGTGAGACTTCAGGGCCCTCAGGTGTGAGAGGGGGCCTCTGCTGCTCCTCGTCCCGGCCCTGCTCCAGTGATTCTGAGAGGAAGAACAAGGGCATTGGGTCAGTTAACATGGAGACAATGTCAATGTGCATCGCTGTCCCCCGGATCATTGTGTGCTCGTCCTTCCATAAGCAATGGTCGAGCCATGTTGCAAACTTCAATCACTGAACAATCAGCAGTGCCATGGCTGTTGGGAGAACAATGCTGACCTCACTGCTGGCCATATATACCTGGCCTTGGCACCCCAGCCTCACCAACACCAGTGGACCTGGGCACATGGCGCCTCTCAGGATCCAAGGCCTCCTGCTCGAAGCGGCTAAGAATGGTGATCTGCGCCTGGCCCCCGCCAGCCTCACCCGCTCTGCAGGATTATGACCATTCGTCTTCTGAAAATGGGAGTTGAGGATTGATTTGTGAAAATTACACACAGACTCTCTTTGCGCACGGCCCACCCCAACCAGAGTGGGACATACCAGGGCTGCAGAGCCTCCTCACCCGCTGTCACCGAACACTCACACAAAGATGCTGGGCCTGCTCCCCACCCCCAACCCCCACCCCCACCCCCACCCCCACCTTGGCCACATGCTGCCTACATCACATTAGGCACCACACGGTATATCCTTCCATAGCAAGGAGACACAAGCACGTGGAGCGCAGAGGGCAGCAGATGGTTCATCGCCACGCCACCTTGAAGCTTCCCTCCCAGCATCTCATCACCCTGACTTGGACATGTCCTGCAGTTCAAACACAGCGCCTAGGTGCAGCTCCTCCAGGTTGCCCCTGAACCAGTCATGTGGGACTCAGTGTAACACATGCTACAGGGGCAAAAGACATCTCCTCATCACCCTCTCAGGCTGACCTCAGCATGGGTAATATCTGCCGGCCCACCCAGCAAAGGACATATGCAATCTATAATTCAATGCAGTCACTACACTCAGACATTTTGGGGGGGGTTGGCAGCAGGAGGTAAGCTGACCTGCTGGGTTGAGCGACCAATGCCAACATTGTCCTCACCCTTCCAGAGCGCAACAAGTCATTGAAGCGCTTGCGACACTGGATCCAGGTGCGCCGCACCACATCGCAGGAGCTCACCACCTCCGCCATCTCCTCCCAGGCACATTTTGTCAAGTTGGGGGGGCCTCCTCTTCCTGTCCAGGGGAACCATCACCTCCCGCTGTGCTGCCATCTCCTCGAGGAGGGCAGCAACACGGTCATCCAAAAAACGAGGGGCACACTGGCCCCCCCGCCCTACCCTCCGGCCTGGCCTGCCCCGATGGCCTACCCTCTGGTCTTGCATGAACTCCATTGCCCCTCTGCAGAGCCCTTCACCCAGCCATTGAAAGCAGCCTTTCCGAGGCTGCCCGGGCCTTCCATTATACAGGTCACCGGGTCGCCATTGGACCCGGCGGCCTGAGTGAGCCTGCTGTTGCACTCCTACTCCCGCTGTGCATGGGAGTCATGAACTAAGCTGGGTGGACCTTAATCGGCCCGCCTGCTTAAAATGGCGACGCAAAACTGATCGCAAGTGGCAATCGGGCCAGCGGCTGCCCACACCCACTCCCACTCCGCCCCCCCCCACCCCCCACCATCCAGAAACCTCTGCCCAAAGACTCTGCTTCCACTGCATTTTGAGGAAGAGAGTTCCAAAGATTCATTACCCTCTGAGAGAAAAAATTTCTCCTCATCTCTGTCTTAAATGAGAGACCCTTTATTTTTAAACAGTAACCCCTAGTTCTAGAATCTACCACAAAGGAAACATCCTCTCCACATCTACCCTGTCAAGAGCCCTCAGGACCTTAACAGTTTCAATTAAGTCACCTCTTACTCTTCTAAACTTCAGTGGATACAAGCCTAACCTGTCCAGCCCTTCCTCATGAGACAGCCGCCCATTCCTGGCATTAGTCTAGTAAACTTTCTCTGAACTGCTTCAAACACATTTACAGCTTGCCTTAAATAAAGTGATCAGTACTGTATGTAATACTCCAGATGTGCATCTGTCAACGCACAAGAAATTTAACACTCTTACTAAACTTACCAGCCATTCTCCTAATTATAGCTACTATTGTAGAAAATAGGACAACATTAAAATGTCAACATAAATCTGGTTTATGACAATCCTTTGGTGAAAGTCATTGTTTAATTCACTAAGGAACAAAGTTCACCATACAAATAGATCATTAAATCAGTGGTGTGACTGGTAAGTGTAAGGCATTGCAATGCCTTTGTTTTCTCATGTGGTGGGGCCCCTATCTCAGTGGGGTCATTCACGGGAAAGAGGTTGTCCTCATGCGGAGGAAAGAAAAATTGAAAGGCAAGTTGATTCAGGTCATAATCCAGAACAATTATGGAGCAGAACTAGCAACAACTCAGCAAACATGTTGCTGGTCCATTGAAGTCTCATCCAAGGACCCATCTTTGATTTAGGAGAAAGACCCAATCTGAGCTGAAATGAGTCAAGTCAGTTTTTGTTGAGGTTGAACGTTCCAATTTATTTCTTCGCTCTCAAATTTGTAGCAGTTGAGTTCTCTTGAATGCCACAGCAAATCTATATTGGCATACACCCCTCCCATCTGCCAAGGTACTGCCTGGTGTGCTCTATCGCCATCACATTGAGAGACAGCCAACTGGCTACCATCTGTGGTGAAAGCTAAAGCAGCAAATATCAGTTTGATTGTTGATTTTACTACACTTTGAAAAACAAATGTGCTCCAGTAGGATCGGACAGTCAATTCTGGTAGTGGGGTAGAACGTTCAGGCCTGGTCTAGTAGGGTTAGTACATTTTGTACTGTTCAGGTGAGGTAAGAGATTCAGGTCTGGTTTAGTGAAGTAGAACATTCGGTTCCGATGAAGTGAGGTTTGAAATTCTGTTGCTATTGGTGTGGTGCAGAGTAAGGATATCTAATTTCTGGCTAGTTAGTGAGGTGGGCATTTAATTTCTGGTGGTCTAAAGCAACAACATTAAAATGCCTGAATATAAGGGTGATTTCTGCAGCACTAAAGATGAAAATCCCTTTTTAACAGAAAATGGGAGAATGCATTTTCCTGACTTAATAAGCCACAAACAAAATCTTGCCCTTGGAAACTATTCAAAGTCTGTGTTAATGTGGTTTTACAGTTGGCCTGAATGAATGATGTTCAAATGCACGTGACTCTTGTCCCGAGAACTAGTGGCCCCTGGGAAGACGTGGAACAGCCGAGTTCAACTGTTCGATCAAGATATTCTTGCGTTTAAAATCCTGTCAGTATGGGTGGTGGGGAATGGAACCAGAGACGGCCGATGTGTTAGATTATAAACACTGACAAATACTGTTGGAGTTCAATGTCCCAATGCTTTTGGGGGTGGGGGCGCAGGGTTGCAGTCATGGAGTTTGCCAGGGGGAGGTTGCACACTGGTTCCAAGTGATGCCTGAAGAGTTTCTCCCTGGCCTCAAACCTCTGCCATTTGCTGCCACTTTCATTATTGGCCCATTAATTGTGGAGAAATCACACTTTGCAAAGCTGTGCCATTTCTACAATTTAATTAAAATGAATCCAAGAAAATGGGCAGTTTGCTGCTATTGATTCGTCTTTTTTTTTGCAAGCGCTGAACAAAACAGCTCAGAAATAAAAGCTATTTCACCAAGTTGAAGGGAAGCAGGGGAGAAGGGAGCACAGAAGCTGACATAAAATAATGGTATTAAAGTATGAATGGGTCAGATCGGGTGAAATTGCATCTCGAAACGGTGCCGGGTTTGGAGGTGGTTGTGCTACCTGCCAGTGACTCGGCCTTTCACCGTGATCCGGCCTCCAGCCTATTTTCAAGGAGGCAGCTTCTGGGCAGTTGGAGGATGGGTGACAGCCAGCGATGGGTCGCCACTTAGGCCAAGGTAAGTGCCAAATGAAGATTTTCCAGATGGCAGATGGGCCCCCAATGTGACTGCAGACCTTAGCTGGAGTGGTATAGAATGGTGACTGTCCCCTGGCAGCAGGTCAGGTGGGGAGGGGAGAGAGAACTTGTGTCCTGTAAAGTAGACGAGTATGGGTCCACTGGGCTGTGGTCATGGTCGCAGGCCATTCTGTGGATGTGTTCCCTTCCACTATGACAGCCTGGCAACTATGGCAATGGTATATTTTGAAATATGTACAAGTCGTCAGAGGGCCCCTCCACTTTGAGGCATCTTCTCAGACTCCCACCTATAGTGATACTGCCCATCCCTCCCAGTGGGGCTGCCAACCTCCCAGGGCCTTGGTGTTGCCAAAGGCTCAACCAGCTGCTGAATCTTCCTGCCGTCCTTCATTGGAAGGTGTTCCTGGAGATAGCCTCCTTGAGAAGCTCCTCCAAGGTTCCATCATAGCCACATTTGGGTCCCCTACCCGGAATTCAGCCCTGGCAATGAGGGCAAGGCCCTGGATCTAAAATCTAGCCCACTTAACCGGCCGCAGCTCCTTTCTCTGGCAAAGGGAAGACTGAGGGGTGACCTCATGGACGTCTTTTAAGGTTGTGAAAGGGTTTGACAACGACGCAGGGAAGATGTTTCCATCTGTAGGGCAGTTCCAAACTAGACTTGCATTTGCATATCACAACCTCAAGATGTCCCAAAGTGTTTTATAGCGAATGAAATGCTTTTGAATTGTAGTGACTATTGCAATATAGAAAATTAAGAGGCCATGAATATAAGCTTGTCATCAATAAATGTAACTTCTTCATCCAGAGAATGGTGAGAATGTGAAGCTCATGGCTACAGGGAGTGGTTAATGTGAATAACATTTGTACATATAAAGGAACGCTGGATAAACAGATGAGGGAGAAAAAATAGAAGAGGGGAGGGAGGTGGCTCCTGTGGAGCATATGGACTGGTTGGGCTGGTTCTGTGTGCTGTACATTCCATGTAACCCTGCCTCTGTCTCACAGCAATATTTAATTTCCATTTTACAAGCTAGGAGAATGAGCAGACCCCAATAAACAGGCCACCTCTTGACTAAAACAATTTATTTTGATTTCCATTCAGGATCTTTGGAAAGAAGAATGAAAAACTTTTCAACTGAGGGCCTAAGCAATCAGAGACAGAGTTTGATGAAATCCTTTTGGTTCCATACCGATCTTCCATGTTTATCAACAGAAGCTTAAAGTCATTAACAGGGTAATAAGACTTTGCTGATAGACCACACCAGGAGTCTCGTTTTCTAACTGAAATGTTGAGGAACACCTCATATCTTTTCAATATTCCTTTTTGTAAAGTAGAGAACAATTTGAAAAGCAACACAAATCACTTGTCTTTATGAGACACAGTTACTGCTTCCCTAATGAGATGTAGCAGATTGCGGATGCTGAAGCATTTGTAGCAATGTCATTTTTATTCCAGCAATTAATATAGAATTGCTTTTTTCTCTTCTCTGCATTAAAAACCATTCTCTTCAACAATGCTCTCATTCACCTCTCGTTGTTTTCTCTAAAATGCTGCTCATTGTCTGTCACCTTCACCATCTCTCACAAGGCCCTGTCTGCCCTCTCAGGTGAATATAAAAGAGGCCTTGGCACTATTTCGAAGATTAGGGGAGTTCTACCTGGTGTCCAGGCCAATATTTACCCTGCAACCAATATCAGCAAAAAGCAGATTAACTGTTCATTATCACATTGCTGTATGTGAGAGCTTATTGTTCACAAATTGGTTGCCATATTTTCTACATTACAATAGGAACTACATTTCTCCTTCATTGGCTTAAAGTGCTTTGACATGTCCTGAGGTTGTGAGAAGTGCTATATAATGCAATTTTTTCTCTCTTTATATTAAGAAATCTAAAGACCCCCTTAAGTTCTGATTAAGTTCATTATTATCCCCATTGCTTTACTTTGTGGATACCTGAGCTGCTTGTAACGTGAACAATTCCTAATTACTTTACAAATTACTTTACAAATGCATCAAAGTTAAATGCTAAAATTTAATTAGTAATAATACCTTAGAGGAGGAATTCCTGGTTTTCTGGACCAATACGCTGAGCAACCAAATAGAGAACTGGCCATCCTAGACTGGGTATTGTGTAATGAGAAAGGAATAATTGGCAATCTAGGTGTGCAAGGCCCCTTGGGGATGAGTGACCATAATATGATAGAATTCTTCATCAAGATGGAGAGTGATGTAATTGATTCTGAGACTAGGGTTCTGAATCTTAATAAAGGAAACTACCATGTTATGAGGCGCGAGTTGGCTATGATGGATTGGGAAACGTTATTTAAAAGGATGATGGTGGATAGGCAATGGCAAACATTCAAAGAGCGCATGAGTGAACTGCAACAGTTGTTTATTCCTGTCTGGCGCAAAAGTAAAACAGGAAAGGTGGCCAAACCATGGCTTACAAGGGAAATTAGAGATAGTATTAGATCCAAGGAAGAGGCATACAAATTGGCCAGAAAAAGCAACAGACCTGAGGATTGGGAGCAGTTTAGAATTCAGCAAAGGAGGACCAAGGGATTGATTAAGAAGGGGAAAATAGAGCATGAGAGTAAGTTTGCGGGGAACATAAAAACTGACTGTAAATATTTCTATAGGTATGTGAAGAGAAAAAGGTTGGTGAAGACAAATGTAAGTTCTTTACAGTCAGAAACGGGAATTTATAATGGGGAACAAAGAAATGGCTGACCAACTAAATACATACTTTGGCTCTGTCTTCACAAAGGAGGACACAAATAACATACCAGAAATGTTGAGGAGCACAGGGTTTAGTGGGAGGGAGGAACTGAAAGAAATCAGTATTAGTAGGGAAATAATGTTGGGGAAATTGATGGGATTGAAGGCTGATAAATCCTCAGGGCCTGATAATCTACATCTCAGAGTACTTAAGGAAATGGCCCTAGAAACAGTGGATGCATTGGCATCTTCCGAGATTCTATAGACTCTGGAACAGTTCGTACAGATTGGCGGGTAGCTAATGTAACCCCACTATTTAAAAAGGGAGGTAGAGAGAAAACAGGGAATTACAGACCAGTCAGCCTGACGTCGGTAGTGGGGAAAATTCTAGTGTCCATTATAAAAGATTTAATAACTGAACACTTGGAAAACAGTGGCAGAATCAGACAGAGTCAGCATAGATTTACGAAAGGGAAATCATGCTTGACAAATCTACTGAAATTTTTCGAGGATGTAACTAGTAGAGTTGATGAGGGGGAGCCACTGGATGTGCTTTATTTGGACTTTCAGAAGGCTTTCGACAAAGTCCCACATAAGAGATTAGCGTGTAAAATTAAAGCACTTGGGATTGGGGGTAGCGTATTGAGATGGATAGAAAACTGGTTGGCAGACAGGAAACAAAGAATAGGAATAAACAGGTCTTTTTCTGAATGGTAGGCAGTGACTAGTTGGGTACCGCAGGGATCAGTGCTCGGACCTCAGCTATTCACAAAATATATTAATGATTTAGATGAGGGAACTAAATGTAATATCTCCAAATTTGCAGATGACACAAAGCTGGGCGAGAAGGTGAGCTGTAAGGAGGATGCAGAGATGCTTCAGTGTGATTTGGACAAACTGAGTGAGTGGACAAATGCATGGCAGATGCAGTATAATGTGAATAAATGTGAGGTTATCCACTTTGGTAGCAAAAACAGGAAAGCATCTGAATGGCTGTCAATTGAGAGAGGGGAATGTGCAAAGAGACCTGGGTGTCCTTGTACACCAGTCACTGAAGGTAAGCATGCAGGTGGAGTAGGTGGTAAAGAAGGCAAATGGTATGTTGGCCTTTTTAGCGAGAGGATTCCAGTACAGAAGCATGGATGTCTTACTACATTTATACAGGGCTTTGGTGAAAACACACCTGAAATATTGTGTGCAGCTTTAGGCTCCCTATTTAAGGAAGGATGTACTTGCTATAGAGGGAGTGCAATGAAGGTTTACCAGACTGATGCCTGGGATGGCAGGACTGACATATGAGCAGAGCTTGAGTCTGTTGGGATTATATTCGCTGGAGTTCAGAAGAATGAGGGAGGATCTCATAGAAACCTATAAAATTCTAACAGGACTAGACAGAGGTAGATGCAGGAAGGATGTTCCCGATGGTGGGGGAGTCCAGAACCAGGGGTCACAGTCTGAGGATACGGGGTAGACCATTTAGGACTTCGATGAGGAGAAATTTCTTCACCTAGAGAGTGGTGAGCCTGTGGAATTCACTACCACAGAAAGTAGTTGAGGCCAAATCATTGTATGTTTTCAAGAAGGAGTTAAATATAGCTCTTGGGGTGAAAGGGATCAAAGGATATGGGGGAGAAAACGGGAGCAGGCTATTGAGTTGGATGATCAGCCATGATCATAATGAATGGCGGAGCAGGCTCGAAGGGCTGAATGGCCTACTCCTGCTCCGAGTTTTTATGTTTCTAAAGATTGTGATCAGTTACCAGGCATCTGCTAATATTGAAGTGTTGGTGTAGATGCCCCAGAATATTTTGTACAGATCAGCCAGGTTAAATTTACGAAATGGGAGGCAGTTCATCGACTGGCAAAGACCCAACTGCCGCCCCTCTGATCGAATAGATCTGCCTAAAATTTCTACCAGGGCCGCTTGGACAGAACAATCAAGTTTGTGCTCTCCTACTTTGGTCAGTCCTGTACAACTTTGTTTAGTTTACTTAAGCTGTTCTCTGTTACTAACCCTCTACTGCCTGCAGGAGGTAACTCTTCCATAGTTTGCTCAATGTGAGTAATATCTCATTATACTGATATAACCCAATTATTGATTAATTGAAACATGAAACCAATTGATTGTGAATAATCTTTGGAATTCAGCCAAGTCTTAACACACACTGCTAAAAAAAATAGCATATGAAGGAAATAAACTCAATTTATAATTTGAAGAGAGGTCATAGCCTTTGAATGATCTCCAGCTGGTCTTTATAACACAAGTGTTAAACTCAAATCCTTAGACTTTTCTTGCCATGTATGCATTTCCTTACACAAAATTCTTTTTCAAATTTTTCTTGCCATTCTTAACTGCACATGACCTTAACATGCTGCAATGTCAACAACTTGTTGCATTAGCCTGCTTAGCCATTTTGCATTCTGGGGAGCTCTGAACCTGACGGTTCTATGGTTTCTAGTTGTCTTATATTTCCAATAAGTATGAGCTGTTTGTGCATTAACTGCTTAATCATATGCTGCACAATTCTCTGTGGCTCAGTTCAGAAGATGTGTTATGGAAGAATCCAGACTCAAATATGGCTTCTTATCACCATCAGGACATGGTGTTGCTTCTCCTTCATGCATGAATTCTCCTAATTAATTGGTTAGTTAATGCCTAGTTGGATTACACCACACTTGGAGTGTTCAACTCTCCGTGAGTATAAACTTCCATCAAGAAAATTTATAGACCTTTCCCCACTCCCCCTGTTAAACATTCCTGGGTTTTTCCCTTCACTTTTCTACCCATGTTTGTCATTCTTTGGAGTAAATTAGTTTAAATGGATGGAGGTGTGAACCCGAATTCCTGTTATGCGCTCTCAGTGCACAAAGCTCTGCCACAAAACACTAAATGTGAAGATGTCCTCCTTTCTCAGAAGAGTTTCCTGCATTTCCCCAATTTGAATCTCCTTGTTCTACCATCATGGTTTCATTTGAAGCAGTGTCCTGGATTTCTCTGCACCACACTGTTTACTATTTTCTATTTCTCTAAGGGCAGACCTCTACGTCTCTTGCTTTCAAGACTGAAAAATGCAACTTTGCCTACTCTTTCCTCACAACTCAATGCTTTATGAGACATCACAAGAAAAGTGAAGGAGTTAGAAGGATAGAATGAGATTTTAAAAATATTTGAAGCTTTGCCACAAGAGGCTATTGAGGCATGATTTAAGAGCGAGTATTAGAGAACAAAGCGGAATATAAAGGGCGTGGAGAAAGAGAATGGAAGTGGATGGCTCCAGTTGAAGAGCCAGGGGTAGAGCAGAGCTAGAGACATCAATATGAGGTAGTCACCAAGAAATCCAATAGGGAAGAAATTACTACCACAGGGAGTGGTTGAAGAAAATAGTATAGGTGCATTTGACGGGAGGTTAGACAAATATATGATAGAGGAGTGAATAGAGGACTATGATGATAGTCTTAGATGAGGAAAGACGAGGAGGAGGCTTGAGTGGGGCATAAATGTTGTAATGGACTGGCTGACCCTATTGGCCTATTTTTGTGTCATACAATTGTACAGGATTGCATAGAATATATGTAGCGAGCATCGGCAGAGGAACAATGGTCTGAATGATGACCTTGAGTGATGTGATTTCAATAGGTCAGACTGCTGGTTCCTCTCTGCGCTGGGATTGGATGTCTCCCATGAGTCTCATAGGGCTGCAGTATTCTCATTCTCTTTATTCTTTCTAGGGACAGGGTTTTCCGGTGGTCGGGCAGGGGTGGCTGGGATATGAGCGGCCGCCCGCGGTTTCACGCTGAGTGGCCAAACTCGTGCTGAAAGGCTCAGTGCTGCTGGGGTGGGGGAGGGGTGGCAGGAAGAGGGCGAGCGCTGGTGTAGGCGCCGGCAGTGGGGGGAGCACAGACTGAAAGCCCCTAAAGGCAGAGAGCAGCCTGAGGGAGCTGAAGAGCTTTTAAAAACAAAATTAAAGATGATGAAACTCTGAAAAGAATGGCCCCACATAGGACTCAACACCTGAACCACATAGCTCATAAAAATTCTGTCAAAACATTTCTTTAAAATCAACCTCGAAAACCCCATCCCGCCCGTGGATGAGGTTTCCTCAAAAATCTAAAGGCCCCCAAAGGTTGGACAGGTGGCGAAAAATTGCTCTTAATTAAAGTGTTAATGGCCTTAATGGGCCTCTTGATAGTTGGCGGGAGCACTGCTGACTCTCGCACATGCCCACCAACCGAAATATCGCGAGAGGGCAAGATGGCGTTATGGCGCTCGCCCAACATCACTGCGCATTGTTTCACGTTCCGACGGGTTGGGGCCCCGCCTGCCTGTGGGGTGTAAAGTTCTGCTCTGGGAATCTGTGTGTCCCCAGCAAAGTCAGTCATGAGCCTCCTCCTTGAACCGCTGCAGTCAGCCTGATGAAGCTGCTCCCACGGTGCTGTTAGGTAGGCAGGCCCCCGGGGCAGAATTTTATGGCTCCGTCGCGGGACTGTAAAATGTGGCGAGGCACATGAGCCACACGAGGTTTCCTCAAAAATCCAAAGGCCCTGTCCATTGGCGTCGGAGGGATTGTAATATCCTGCCAGCGTGAAATTCCACTGCTGGGATTCTGACTCAGCGACTGTGAAGACATGCCAGTATAGGTCCAAGCCGCAATGCTGTGTGATGTGCAGGGCTTTCCATGCGTCTGCTGCCCTTTCCCTTCTAGACGGGTCGATTTACAAGGTGCTGTTGAAGAAGCCTGTGATGAGTTGCTGCAGTGTATTCTGTCAGTATAGACTGCAGCCAGAGTGTGCCAGGCGATGAGGGGGTAAATGCTTAAGATACTGGATGTTCTGTCGATTAAGCAGATTGCTTTGTTGGGAATGGTGCAGAGCTTCTTGTGTGCTGGTGATTCTAAATTAATATGACCTGTGGGTATCTTGTAGGCAATGGCTGAAAAATTGCATCCACTCGACTTCCAGTGAATCTCTTAGAGAAACATCGAGAAAATAAAAGAAAAAAAATGTTTTTACTATTGTGTATTGGAATTAATTCCTTCATTTTTGTTTATTGCTTTTTTTAAGGCTAGAAGATAAATTGATTGCCTTAACACTGTTTGGAATACTGCAGGGGGCCACTATATGTTGTTGCCTGATTATTTTTCACATTACTGATGAAATACAAGGCTTGGTACAGATAAGAAAGGTCAGGAACAGTGGCATATAGTTAGGAAAGTAAATGATATTTCTGTTACTTGCCCTTTCCCAGGGCCAGCACAGTCCCAAATCACATAAACGATATTGATTGCAGAAAGTACCAACAAAGGTACAGCATAAATCCACAGACAGTTTCTTCCAATTAAGTTGGGCAGTTTTCTGGGGATGTTGCTGCTTCAAGTACTTTTCTTATTCTGCTCCCTTTCTTGGCTCAGTGGGTAACTCCCTCCCTGAGTAAGAAGGTCAAGGGGGTCAAGGTCCCCCCCCCACCACCACACCAATCCAGGGACTTGCTGGGCACAGAACCTAGGCTGACACTCCAGTGCAGTACTGAGGTAGCTCTGCACTATTGAACATGGGGTCTTGTTGATGAGGTGATAAACCAAGGGCCCTCCTACCCCCTTAAATAGATGTAAACGATTCCATGGCACTATTGGAAGAAGAAGTTGGAAGTTCTACTCAATGTCCTGGTCAATATTTGTCCCTCAACCAACATCACTATCATGGCTGTTCGTGGGAGCTTATTTTGTGCAAATCTGCTGCTACATTTCCTACAATACAACAGTGACTGCACTTCAAAAGCACTTCATCGTCTGTAAAGAGCTTCGGGATACCCTGAGGTCATGAAGGGCACTGAATGCACATCCTTTCTTTTCTCCGCTCACTTTCTGATCCTAATGCAAAGAAACCATGCAGCCATTTCTGTTAAGGGGAGATTTTAAAATTCGACTCCCATTAAGCATGGGGGGTGGGGGTGGGGTGGGGGCATGCTCCCAAGTACCTTACGTCAAAATGTTCCTGATTTCTGGGCGTATGGTCCTTACAATCACCATTCTAATGTTGCTGTCTTTCTGGGAGCAGGTGGTGGCAGAATTATCCCACCAATCTGTTAATAACCCTGTGATATCCAACAGGCCCTGGGAACCGAGTATCCATCCAGCATCAGTACTGCTGAAAAAAGAGACGTTGAATCTTTTTGTCTTAGACTCATCAGGACACTTCGCAAGAATATCAAAAGAAGGGGAAAACAACAATTTATGTTGTACGCGAAGAGAGTGCTGATTGTTTGGCAAGTGGCAGTGCCATGGAGAATGCACCAGTGATTATGACTGACAGTTAACTGCCAAGCATTGTCTGAAATTTAAACCAGGCAGCCTTTTATCCCTTGTATTGGTATTCTTGCAAATGTCCTGATGAGTGCAAGATGAAAAGCTTTGACATGTCTTGTTTGTAGCAATACTCAAGTTCTGTATTACCAAATGACCATATGTTTATCTTTAGAGCAAAGCTACGTCACACTTGGGCATCCAAGTAATGGGAACGGTTTCTAAGTACACTGGAAACTATTTAACACAGTTCGTACCTTCAGTGCTGTCACATTACCATTCATTGCCTTTTAAAAGAGAACTCAATAAATGAGTGTATGCGGATAGTAATAGGAACATAGGAACAGGAGGAGGCCATTCAGCCCTTCAAACACTTTCTGCCATTCAGTGAACTCAGAGCTGATCTGCAGATACCCACTTTTTCCCCATTTCCCTTTTAATGCCTTTGGTTAGCAAAAACCTATCAGTCCCATCTTTAAAATTAACAATTGACCTGTCATCAATTGCCATTTCATGAAGAGAGTTCCGAACTTCTAGCGCCCTTTGCGCTTAGAAGTGTTTCCTAACTTCACTCCTGAAAGGCCTGGCTTTAATCTTTCAGCCATGCCCGCGAGTCTTAGACCAGCAGAAACAGCTCCTCTCTATCTAACCTATCAGTTCCCCTTCATATAGGGGTTGGGGAAACCTTTTCCTTATCAGAGGCCATTCACACACAGACAAAATCAGTCACGGGCCACGGAGAATATAGGAATGTTCAACTCACCCACAGTTTTAATGTGTTGGCTGAATTTAAATATTATATTGTTGAATATTATTACACTAACTTACCTGATACTATTATCCAAAGCAAATTTGTGACGATGATGATAAATGTTATTTTGAAGGTGCTACTGTCATAGGTCTATATTTTTCGAATTCTAGCTGCGGGCCAGATTAAATTGAGCAACGGGTCAGACCGGGCCTATGAGCCGTTGGTTCCTCGCCACTGTCTTCGTATCTCGCAAACGTCGCTCAAATTGCCCTGTAACCTTTTAAATTTCAGAGATTAGAAGCTCGGGGTGGAATTTTCCGTGCCCACTGGCGTCGGGTGGCGTAAGCAGACAATATGGTGAGAAGGCCAAATATCGGTTTCGTGACATCGTGAAAAACCAGTTTGTGATCGTCCGCTCAGCCCGTCGAGGGTGGGCCACATTTCCCGCCATCAGACGTCGGGAACCTCACTGTAATACATCTGCACATAAAGCCAGCTCGCCTGAATCAACCTGCCCCACACTGGATCGTTGGTGCATGTCAGTGTGATTGCACACCCACGTGTTTCACAACTGAACATATGCAAACATGCGCTCGGGACTTCAAGGTTTGTTTGCCTACCTTGCATTGGTCCACACTCATGGTCATCAGTGCCAGGCTTCACGGGCAGAACCATGTCACTTTTAGTGGGAGTGGGGGGGGCTCAAGGGCAGGTCTCTGCCTACCAGACCAGCTGTAAGGCGGGAGTAGACTTTCAACAGCTGCTTGCTTGAGGAAGGGGTAGAAATGGCCTTAGTCAAGGTGAAGAGACTGCAGGGGTAGGGCATTACTGGTGAAGCCGGGGGGGGCGGGGGGGGGGGGGGGTGTGGTGGTGGTGGTGGTGGTATCCCAGGGTCTGTGTGGGGACACATGTTGATATGTACAAGTGGCCTCAAGAGGGTGAGGGCTGAGGAGGCAGTCTCCAGAGGAGGTGAGGCCAGATGGAGATGTGAGGGTGTGTGTGAGAGAGTGTGGTGATGTCCCTTGAACTGGCAGTGAGTGAGATGCCAGCAAGTGTGTGATGGACTTGTGAGTGTGAGTTTAGAGTGATAAGACTGGTGACATGGATGAGATCATTCAACCTCTTTCTGCACTGGATGGCGAACGTCTTCTGTGCAGCGTTGGCACTGACCACCACTGCCACCGCCACCCAAGCCAGGGTGGTGGCACTGGTGGGCCTCCTGCGGCCAGAGCAAGGGTAGAGGACATTGCGGCGGGCTCCAGTGGTGTCCAGAAGGCATCCCAGGGATGCGTCAATGAATCAACGGGCTTTTAGGGACATGTCTTCACTGGTGCCCTCCTGGGCTGGAAGCATTGAGAGGTGCATGAGCGGCTGCACTTTAAGTATGGCACCCGGCATGAGGAAATGGCGAGATGATGGCATGGTGGGCGAATGAGAGCCTGCCCACCGTTGAATCGGCCTAGGAATGCATAATCGATATAGTGGGATTGAGACGGTACAGCATGAGAAACCGCCATTGCAGCCAGTGGGTAAAACATCATTTTTTCCACCCGCTACCGCACTTAGTGCAGATCTGGGTCGATTCCGCCCTAGATTGTGTAATATCCTTCCTCGCGTCATTTAAACTTCGGAGCCTTGGTTTCCTCCTGGTAAATATCAGGTTCTTACTGTTAATATCCAATTTCAAAAAGTGACACCAAATGCATTTTTCCTATCATGGGGGAGATGAATTATTTTGGATGTCCAGCCAGTATGTCTCAGTAATGTGAGATATCCTTCTGTTAGGAAAAAGTACAACATTCATTACAAACGAGAGGTTCATCCTAATCGCTAATATTTCCAAATTTGACATCTGTTAATATTCAAAATGTTTACACAATAAGATATGCCACTAAACTGTTTCTTTTTTATTCATTCATGGGATGTGGTCTTTGCTGGCTGAGCCAGCATTTATTGTCCATCCCTAATTGCCCCTTGAGAAGGTGGTGGTGAGCTGCCTTCTTGAACCGCTGCAGTCCATGTGGTGTAGGTACACCTACAGTGCTGTTAGGGAGGCAGTTCCAGGATTTTGACCCAACGACAGTGAAGGAACGGCGATATATTTCCAAGTCAGGTGACTTACATTAGTGCATCCAGAGCACTCTGGGTATGGAAAGACCAATTTCTTATCCTCAAAGCATGAGAATCTTCACCTGAGTTTTGTTTCAGTTGTGGTTTGTTTCTTGTCATTTCACTATAAGCCATGGTTTATTTTACCAATTCTCAAAGCACTGTGTTACTTACAGTATTGTACAACGGAAAAACAGTAAAGCACAGAAGGCCATTTGGACCATCAAGTCTGTGCCAGCTCGTTTGGAGAACAATCCAGCTAATAAAAATAAGATGGCAAATCAGCTCATAAAGCAGCACCAGTCCACAAGATGGGTGGGGATTTGGATGGGGTACATCATATGTGTAAAAGGGTGGAGAGGTGGATGGGTACAGTGTGTACAAATGGATGGGGAGTTAGGTAGTGTACAGTGTGGGTGAAATGGTAGAGAGTCAGATGGGGTACAGTGCAAGGTTGGGGAATCTGATGGGATAATGGGTGGGAGAGAGGTAATTCTTTTGGCTAATGACACTGTTCTACTGACAACCCAAATGTCACTTTAATTTTGGCATTTTTGGATTAAAAACGCATCAATTGTCAAACATAAGCATGCTAGAATTAATCAGAGTACATAATTTTAATATAAAAGTACAACGTTTTTCAATTATGTTTGTTCATTCCTTAACCCCAGCTGTAATTAGTTGAAGTGTCCAAAACACTGGTTAGATTTCAGTTAGTGTATTATAGAATAGAATGAATGGTTACAACACAGGAGGAGGTCATTCAGCCTATGGTTCTGTGCTGGCTCTTTGCAAAAACAACTCAGCGAGTCTCATTCCCCTCCTTTTCACCACAGCAATAATTTTTTTTTTCTTTTTAGATAATTATCCATTTCTCGCTTTAAAGTCAGGTTTCAATCTGTCCAATTTGTCCAAGTCTGGTCACCACATCTGAGGAAGACTAGAGACAGTTGATTATTCACTTCAGTACAGAGAAAGTAAGGGGAGAATTGATTAAGAGGAGCTTTTATAGAGTAAACAAGAAGAGCAATTTCTACTAGAGGAGGGTTGGTAACTAGGAGACATAGGCCAGAATTTCACGCCATCCTGCCGGTGGGCTTGTAGGTGGGGACTGGGGTGTGGTGGGAGAGTGTGAACTTGAAGGGATGGGATTCTCTCCAGGTTACCACCTGCCCAGACCCCGCAGCGATTTTACTCTGGGATGGGCAAGGCCTCAAACGGGAAGCCTGCCCATGTACCAGTTGAGGCCCTCAAGTGGACAATAACCATTTCCTGCTCAGCCTCAATTTTTAAACTGGCGGGAGGATTTACCTGGCGTTGGGGAAGCCTGAGAAAGGACGAGGCTAGGTGTAGGGTGGGAAGTGGGGGGGGTTGATGCCTCCATCAGAAGACCCCTTCTGACTGCGGGCGCCTCCAAGCCTTAAGTGCCGGTGGCCGGTGGACCTCCCTTCCCCCATTTCCAGCCTCTCCCCGCCACCCCGATTGCCCCCTTTGTGCACCCCCCCACCATGCCTTCCCTACCCTCCCCACGTTGGGACCCCTTTAACTTGTCTTGCCCTCCGATCCTGGGACTTAGGCTCAGGCATCTCCCTGAAGTTTCTCTTCTGTCCACTGCAGCGCTGTTGCTGCAGGGGCTGGAGAGCTGCCAACCAATTGGATTGGCCGGTAGCTCTCGAAGGCAGGACTTCCTCCCGAGTGAGTGAAGACCCACCTGCAGCCACTTAACTCTCGTTCGAGCGTGGAATGGCTGAGGGGCACTCAGCCGTTGGGGCTGTATTCCCTGCCGACTCTTCAGATGGCGGGAAGAGAAACCCTGTCATCCAAAAAATTCAGGCCATAAATTCAAAATAACAGAACCAGAAGGTGGATGAGGAGAATTATGTGTTTTTTTTTTTGCGGTTCACTGTTGTGATCTGGAATACAAGGTTTCCAAGTACGGTGGAAGTAGATTCAATAGTAACTTTCAAAAGTGAGTTGGATTAATACTTCGAACACAAACATTTGCAGGGCTATGGGGGAAGAGCAGACGAGCGAAACCAGTTGAGCAGCTGTTTCAAAGAGTCAGTACAAGCACAATGGGCCCAATGACCTCCTCCTGTGCTGTACAATTCTATGAGCCTCCGAGTTTCAGAGAGCAGGTGAGAAAAATAGGAGGAAAAAGGTAATGTGCTTTTAGTGGAATAAATTGCCTCAGCTACCAATAGCAGCCAATGTCTTTATGTCTTTATCCCTACGATTGGTGACGGCTCAACATTTACTAAGATATTTAGCCTGGCCACGAGCTTGTGATCAATTCTCACTGCACCAGATGGCTTGAGGCATGCACGTTCCTCAGGTTTTATTGTCCAGATGGCCACAGACATGCGTTTTTCACAAGTTTTATTGGTGGCCTTCTGTTGAGAAAATATACGTGTGGTGCCAAGGTGCTCGTGAGGTGGGAGCTAGAGCGATATGTCCTAGTTTATCAAATTACAGTCATTCAAGCTGAATGGGCTCCACTGGAGAAAAAAAAGGCTTAATTTTGTTTCCAACGTTCTTCCCTCTTTAAAATATTTACTCTCGACGATGTGGGTGTCGCTGGCTAAGCCGAGCTTTAACGATCAGCTCCAGTTGCATCTTGGAAGCTGAAGCTGGGCTTTCTCCACCGCAGACACTGTGGTGAAGGTGCCCCTCCCAATTCTCCCGCCCTTTCCCCCCCAACACTTCCACCAACACCGCCCCCTCCCCCGCCCTCCCCAACCCCACAAGCCTCCATTGCTGTTAGTTAGGTTGCCCCAGAATTCCCTTACATCCTAATATCAAGATAGAGGAAGACAGATGTATTGGCTTTGGAGGGGGCGCAGTGCAGATTCACCTGCATTATACTGGGTCTAAAAAGTCAAAATATGAGGATGGGTTCCTAGACTAGGACCTATACTGAGGTTTGTAAGATGACAAAAAGACTGGACAGGGTAGACTGAGGGAGAAATTATTCCCTCTGTTGGAGGAGTGTCCAGAAGAGAGGGTGGGTGCGCAAAACCCTCAACAGAAGTGGGGCAAAACCTTCATTTATGTGGGTGAGCAGGGATTCTTTTGGAGTTACAATGCAGAGCAGAACTCCTCCCAGCCAAAGTGGCAGCCACGTTGTTAAATCTGACTGAAGAGGTTTCAAGTGCTTGTCTAGCTCTTTAAGGATCTCTCTGAAACGCCATGCTGTGTCCATACCATTCAATTGTCTTCACTGCTTCTCACCTCTAAAAGCCCCACAGAGACAGAGGTATCGGACAAGGAAGACATTCAGCCATCCAAGTGGTGTCATTGCGATTGATCCCCATGCACTTCCCCACCACCCACCCACCCCTCCCAGCCTATTCTATTAAGGCCATTAAGGAAGTGATTAAGGTAATTGTTAATAGGTGAAAAGACCAAGAGTTTTTAGGAAATCTCATCCACTATCAAGATGAGGTTTCCTAAAGCTTTTATTAAATAAATAAAAAAAATTCCCTATATATAAAAACATGTCCCATCTCATGTGACACAGTCACATGAGGGGACATGTTTAAATGCATTTTTAATCCATGTATTTAATATTTTCAGTAGTGATTCAATATCCCTGAAGCAGCTCTGTGCCTCAGGGAGATGGAAGTGCTCTTTCACGCACATGCACAAAAGAGAGCTGGCCCTGACTGTCTTTCCTCCCCATCACCCCCACAGGTAACGCTACCACTCGTGTCGTACACTGGGCGGGCCTTAATTGGCACCGTGCCCGCTCCTGCCGAGCCTCCCCGCCACCTGCAAAATTCAGGCCATAGAACAGTTTAGTGAGGAGGGGCATTGGCACCAGTTCATAGTGCTGCCAGGTGTAGCAAAACCTGAATTAGCATCTACAATTTCCCAATAAAAAAAAGGCTGGCATTAATATAGCACTTTTCATAATGTCAGGGCATTGCAACATGCTTTACAGCCAATGAAATACTTTTGATATGTAGTTACTTTTCTAATCTAGGAAACATTGCACCCAATTTGAACACAGCAAGATCCCACAATTAACAAGGTGATAATGATCAGATCATATTTTTTATTGATATCAATTGAGGGATAAATGTTGGCCATGACACCAGAGAAAACTCCCCTGCACTTCTTTGGTGTAGTGCAATGAAATAACCTATATCCATCTGAGAGCAGGAGCAGCATTCAGATGAGAAGGCACTTGTGGCACTACGTTGCTCAGTACTGTCATCCTGGATTTTGTTGCTCAAGTATCTGCAGTGGAACTTGAATCCACAATGCTGTGCTTCAGAGGCCAGAGTGTCACTGAACCATGGCTGACTCATTCTAACTCTTATGAGGGAATCCGTACTTAAAAAATTGAGTTTGTATGTTTTTGAGGCAGACCTACCTCAGAACAGAAACTGAGCTGAAAACTGAAACTGAAAGGGATGCAGAAAGGGTAAATTTAGAAATGAAATTGAATATCCCACTCTCTAAGGAAACCACAAAAAGAGTTTGGGAAATTGAAACTGAATGCTGTTGAAAGATATAAAAGGGCACAGATCAGTCCAAGCCACAGTAGCAGCTGTTGAGTCCATTGATGCAGCACAAGCAAGGTGAAGAAGATTGGTGAAGACAGTCCACATCTCCGTCGGGGTTTTCCGTGAAACACACTAAGTAAAAAAACGGTGTTCCACCCGCCGGCCGCAGTGCTGGGTTTTTTTGCGCCATACTGCGTGCTTCAGATTGCATGCATGATTCATCCAATGGGAACACACCATTTCGCTGGCAGGCAGCACCTGATTCCCCCACCCTGCCATGACCTCAGTGCTCCCCGACTCTAGGCACCATAGTTAAACAGTGCCCCTAGACAGCATGCACGCTCTCTACAGCCGGAGAGGACGTAGACAGCGCCTGCACTGACAGTGAGGTCAGCAGTGCGCACCCAAGTGAGGACCTGGACTAGAACATTCATCAGACTGCCACACTGTGAGTGATTTCTCCTGTTTCAGAGTCACCTGCCATGCACTCATTGTCTCTCCTTTCTTTCGTAGGCTCCTCTGGGAAGCTGCTGAGAGTACCCACGAGCCAGGCCCTCAACCCCAGCCCCAGTGACACCTTGGATGAGGAACCTGAGGACAGCGACTTTGAAGACTCGTCACAGCGCTCACCGACACCCTCCATCAGCTCAGAGACACGCACCTCAGTGGGACCTAGCTCTGGAGTAGGCTCAGGCTCACAATCTGGCGAGCACGGTGCACCATCTGCTCCACAGCAGGTGGAGGCAGGGACAACAGAGGTCGCCGGCACTTGGAGGACTGCTGGAGGCCACGCTTCTGCTGAGTCTGAGTCCGATGAAGAGTCTCCGGGCTCAGTCCTAAATCAGTTACTGGAACTGCAAAGACAAGCGCAGGAAAATCAGGAAGGGATGTCAGCTGCACTCTTCAGATTCCAAGGCATGATGAAGGAGTACGCCTGCCTTCAGTCTGAGGTGATAGCACTGGCATGCCAATACATCGAGGTCCATACTGATAGTATTGCGGCTGCCAGGATGTTGGTCCTGCACTGCTGCAGGAGCTGCACTTCGTCGCTGCAGCCATTGGTGGCCTCCGTCAATGTCAAAACGAGAAGGGCGAAGGGCACCTTGATCTCACTCCAGCTGCCCCTTCTCCTCAAGGAGTCAAGCTAGGAGCCCTCGGGCACCCATAGGGAGGAGGACCAGCAGTTCGACACCCAGGAGCCATCCACCCTGGTGACTCTGGGAGTGGTCCGGCCGATCCGAATCCTCTCTTCCTGTCATCCCATCAGCTCCAACTCCACAGGCCAAGGAGCGCGCACCTCCCCCCACAGCTGGAAACCCAAAGCAGGCTGGGGCCCTCCAGGTTTTGGCCCTCTAAGAGGACATCCTCCAAGGTCAAGACAGGCAACAGGACGTAGCAGTCAGCAGGCTGCCTCCACCTCCACTGTTGGGGGAGCACCAAGACTTAGCAGCAGGATAAGGAAAGTGAAAAAGATGTGGTTGCACAATGTTGGTTGTTAACCACACGTATATGATGTTCACAAATGTAAATAGAGTCACAATCATTTCATATTTCCTCTTGTCTATGCCTCCTTCTTATGATGAGCTGTGTTACTGTCAATCCTTGGTTCTAGCACCCACTAATGGCAATGGTCTCTATCCTGGGCCTTTCTTCTGTGCAGTGTGTTACCATCTCACCACAGTGAGTGTCCTGTTTCAACTTAATGATCCACATCAGTAATACTTGCACCTTCCTGTTAAGCGTGCTTGTGGAATGAACCTCGTTCCTGTTCCTCGTCAGATTCCTTCATGTGAATTCTTGGCTCTGAACAACTGAGGCAGGGGTGTGTCCCCATCTCGTCTGCATTCTTCAAAGGTGAAGGTGTGGTATTTAAGGAGAGATGTGCTCACGCATAGAAAAGGCTCATGCACTGTCCAACTCCACTTGCCTGCTGTCTTTCAGTGAGGTTATAATGATATGAGCCTATACTCAAGAGCTTATGCGAGCTGCCCTCAGCCAAACAGGTTTCTGATGTTCCCTGTGTCAATCTGCTGAACTCAATAAAAAGTGGGAGCACATTGCCACTACAAGGTGATGAAGCTGTGGCACATTTGTGTGTAGGTGCTGACACATCCAACCTTATGCATCTCTCACCCTGTAGTTGTGACTATTGCAGGGAGAAGGGTCTGGTCACATAGCTGGTAGACAGCGACATGCGCCCCATCGCCTTGACACTCTGAGAGACTAGTGTTGCTACTTTCAAACGGTGAATCGCACATCGTTGCTTCAGACAAAGTGGAAGGGAGCAATGGGATAGGATTGAGTAGGGATGAAGCAGAATAGTGCTCCTCATTAGCAATGACATACGCCCTTGAGGGCTGCATGTTATCTGTTCATCTTGGACTTCACAAGGGCCAGGGTTGGCCATGTGGACACGCTGGTTGTGTGTAAGAGGAGGTATCTCAAAACCAGGCAGCCAAGTTCCTGAACCCATCTTGCTGAGGTGCACCACCTCCATGTTATGGTTAGAATAAATGCAGCTCAAACTTAAACTGCTGGATGCCACTGTCATTTCAAGGAGTGTATCACCTCCAACTGAGCCATCTCTAACTGCAGTCACAGCAGCGGTATTCCATTGGCTGCCTTGTCCCAAGTGTTGTGTTTCTGTGTCACCAGCAATGCAGCTCATCATATGTGTTCTGAAGGATCTCCATCAGGAGCCTTGCCAGATTGAAGGCAATGCAGCCACTCGGCCACTGAGGATCGTGAAAATGCCCCTGAGTCTTGTAGGGTGACTGAGATGCTGGATGGACGTGTGAAGAGGCAGCTTTTTCTGATGTCTGATGCTGGGGTGCCCTCCTCCAGGTAGCCCTTCATCTCAGCACAGACACGTGCCCTCGAGGCTTGCTCACCCTTCACAGCATCAGGTCTATGTGGGCATGCTGTGCAAAGCTACACTGTCACCTGGAAGCTCATGGGTGAAGTTAGAGGAGTAGTTATGCTGGTGGTCATGCTGGGCCATGATGGAGGAGAGTTGTCCAGGAGGATCCTCAGTGCATCTCGTCACCTTCCCCCTGGAATCTGCTGGCAATAAGAGCCTTGCGAGCACACCAGCCTGTGCAATGGCTTCTTCACCTGCATCCTGGACTTCCACAACCTCAGCACCATCATCCCTTTTGAGTTCCTCCTCATCTGAGGAGACGTGCAGCTTGTCACCTGCCAAGTCCTCCCCACTTTGCAGCGCCAGGTAGTGCAGCCTGCAGCAAGCCACGATGGTGTATGAGACCTTCTGGGGAGCGTACTGGAGTGCTCCCTTAGATCTTGCATTTTCAGGATCCCTATGGTGTATTCACCAAATGTCTGGCAGTGGCATGAGCCTCATTATAGTTTCTCTCAGCAGGTGTCCGAGGCCGCCGCATGGGCATCGTCAGCGATGCCCTTTGCGGGTAACCCTTGTCCCCGAGGAGCCAACCTTGCATCCTGTGCTGATGTCAGGGACGTGAGACGTACTCAGGACATATGAACTGTGGACTCTTCCTGGGAACCTGGTGCAAACCTGCATGATATGTTTGTTACGGCTGCGTACCAGCTGCAGACTGAGCGAGTCGGTAGCCTTTCCATTTGACGCACTGGACTGCCTGTTGCCAAGGAGCTTTTATAGCCCCATGAGTGCAGCCGATGGCACTCTGTACCTGTGGAAACTGGAAAGCTCTGCAAAGCTCAGTGCTCTTGCGTCCTGGCTGGCTTGATCTCTGTCAACATTCAAAAAATTGTGGGCCTAAGCAAAATTGGCACCTGTGACCCCCCCCACCGGATGCATTTGTGCATGGACGCTTGCGAGATCCCGCAGAGGTCACCAGTGGTCCAAGTGGAGCCTTGGAAGGAGACACTGATGTAGAAGTTGAGTGTGGAGGTTACTTTCACAGCCACCGGCAATGGATGCCCTCCACGTCCCCATGGCACCAAATCCTGCTGCCCCCGTCGGAGATTAATCACACCAAGGCATCATTTCATACGTAGAAACCCCATTTATTACTTGTGCACAAGGGAGAACAATACAACGACAGCTATTGTACCGTCTCAAAGCAGAATACACAAACACTAGCTTAAAAGCATTTTAAAACCAATCAGTAAATTTTGCACATCTCAATCCACTTATTTGCATACGTCAACTGACCAATCGATGCTTTAGTCAATTTCCATTCCTACACCACAGGTGCAGTACATACACACTTGATTATCACAACTTTGATTATATTCGGCCCAGAAGAGAGAGAGAGACGTGGAATGTCTCAGGGCTCATCCTACTATAATGGTCAGACAAGATGCTATTGTTCTTCAAGGTTGCAGTATGTTTCTCTTAGGCTTAAGCATTTAATTCAGTTACTTCATTAACCCTTTCAATACTGAGTGGGCTCTCTATAGTTGTGTTAGGTCACCACACCCCTTGGCCTTGAGGGTTCTGCTCCTCCCTTTGGTGAGCCAGGCGCCTCTGTTGCATTCTGTTCATTCTTCTCTCCTGCCTGTAAGCAATAATGCAGGCAGTGATAACATCTCCCTGAAGGCCTCCTCATTGCAGGATCAATGAGAAATACACAAGGGGCAGCATTTGTTTCCGATTTCCACCATCTGTCAAGGAACCATCCCTGATCGCGGGCTCAAGGCCTTTTCACCCACACCCCTGCTGAAGTGATGCCCAGTGTGGGGTGTGCATGAACGTTCGCCACAACCATTGCACACCCCTCATCCCCCCGACCCATCCCCTATCCCCCCACCCCCTCCCCGCCCACCCCCAGCCCATATGACCGACTGCTGACAGTTTCGGCCAGGCAACCGGATGTTCTGCTTTCAGTCCAGGCGCTGGGATCTTCAACACCTGCACACCAAGACTGCGCTGTCTGGACTAAACATGAGGGTTAATGTTCAGTGACTACATGAGATTAATTTAGGGACTCCGGAGGCTCCTCCTCTGTGGGTGGTGAAAGGCTACATTTCCAAGGGGCTTCCCCAGTTTGTCCAGCCACCTGATCATTCTGCAGTTCCGTAATAGTCTGGTGAATTTGAAGGCTGCGAATCATCGCCACTTTGAAGGGTCAGTATTGCATGAATTGCCTTAACTGCTTCACTTTCCTGACTCCCTGCATGTCAATTGAACAGCTGCTTACCTGGCTCAGCTATGCCTCCATCCCCATTTTGGAACTATCATTTCAGCTGGGTCGCCCTTTATTGCCCCCCACCCCCTCCCCGGTCATTTGTCTCAGTGCAACCTTCCATGTTCCATATCCCCAGTGGAGTCCCTGCTCTGCAGCCCATGCCCATCCCTCAGCCCCGTTTGGCCCTTTCCACCACCCCCCCACCCCACCCCCACCACCTTAACCCAGGTTTGATAGCTGTAGGGGCTTGCCTGTGAGACCCCACAACTGCACCCCCCCCGAAACCTGCGAAACCTGACGCTGAGCCCCATGAGTGCTAAGCGAATCGATGAATGTGAACTAACCTCGGAGTCTTGACCGAAGTGCCGGTCATCAGCTACATGTCGTTTAGATCCTGTTGTGAAACACGTCGTTCTAATTTCACTCCAATGTAGGCACTTAAGCAAGGGTGGGGGGGTTATTCTGAAACACAGGTGTCATAATGAGAATGCTGATTTAAGCTAATAACGTCCTCATTTTACATACTTGTAAAATTGGTCCTGTGCCTTCTCTCGAGGCTTAGCTCTCATCCCCGCCCCGATCGGCAGTGGAAAACCCCGGCTCTAGAAGCTGAGAATAAATCGCTGCAGCTCTTTCTGTTGCTGGGGGGATAACATTGGTGAGTCTATCCCACCCAGAGCAGGTTCTGCAGACGTGTGCCATTGTGGTGAAGATCCTGCCACATCGAGTTGGTTGTGCGCCTGCTGTCAGCTGGGGATCAGACTACTTCCTGGAAGGAGGAGAACTGAAATTCCTCATCAGGAAGACAAAGTTTGAAGGACTTTGTGACTCACTGCAATCACTGAAATCTGAGTTGTTCTGCTGAGCCAATTCATTAGATTTGCCATTTAATGCAAAATTTATAGTTTACATTCAACCACAATTTGTGTGTTAATTCATGTTTAACTCATGTTAATTTTGGATGTTAGAGTATCGAATAGATCATATTCAGTGTTTGCTTTGTGGATTCTTGTACATTAAAAAAATTCTTCTGTTTTCAACAGTGGAACCTTGTGTCTTCATTCATTTGGCAAATAATTGGGACTTTCAAACTTTGTCCATTTTTTAAAAAAAGTTACCGGTCTCTGCTGAGATCATAACACTGCCAACTGAGCAGAATTGGAGATCTTTTTCAAAGAGAGAAAATAATTTGAAAACAAGGGCCGTTTGGCTACTAGTGACACATTCAAGAGTTTCAAAAATACATCATTTGGGTACTTCAGTAAAGTGTTTTAGATGTCCCGACGTCATAAAAGGTACAATATAAAAGCAATTATTTTTATTGTATTAATTATATTGGTGTACATGCCACTCTTATGAAAAATTGTATTTCTTATTCCCTTTTCTTTCTCTTTTCAAAATTTCCCCTGCTATAGTGTACAAGCTATTCAGGCATGGAAACCCGGAAGAGGGGAGAATGGGATCTGTGGAGAATTGGTTTTTCTTTTAATAATGTGTCAGCCTTGGTTCTTTGGGTGACACTCTCCTCTCATATCAGAAGGTCGCTTGTTCGGGTCACTATGTAGATACTTGAGCACATTATTAAGGCTGACCCTCCCAGTACAGTACCCAAGGAGCCCTATACTGTCAGAGATAGCATCTTCCAGATGCAGTGTCAAACCTGCCTATCCTCTCAGGTGGATGTAAAAGATCCTCTGGTGCTATTCAAGGGCGAGTAAGGGAATTTCCCTCATTGCTTGGCCAATATTTACTCCTGTGCCAAAGTCAGTAAAAAACAATTATCTGGTCATTATCTTATTGTTCCTTGTTAGACCTTGCCCTTGCTTCCTAACATGTTTTCTACATTACAACAGTATATACATTTCAAAAGTATATCGTTTGGATACTTCAGTAAAGTGTCCCGAGGTCATGAAGGATACTATTTAAAAACAATTATTTTTATTGTAAAAATTACATTGAAAGATACTTTATAAAAACAGTTATTTTTATTGTATAAATGACATTGAAAGATACAATATAAAAGCAATTATTTCTATTGTTTAAATTATATTGGTTGACATGCCACTCTTGTGAAAAATTGTACTCCTTATTCCCTTTTCTTTCTCTTTTCAAAATTTCCCCTGCTCCAGTGTACAAGCTATTCATTCTGTCCTCTTCTGATAGATTTTCAGCTCCCACCACCAATTTACAGCTAACATTGAATCCAGCTTGACTGCCCTCAGATCTATCTAGCCCTCAGGCTTAAGGTATCATCAAACCAATCCTAATTTGGCCTCTGCGTTCTTGTAAATCATCCACCACATTTGCTTCACAAAAAGCAAAGGCCTGAGGCCTATTGGCCCTTGTTGCTTTTACCTCGACCTCCAGATGCTCTTCATCACAACATTTTTAGCCATCCTCTTTATAATTAGAACCACTGTCATAATTGTTCATCTCAATTTGTTTTCCTGTCCTTCCAAATCTCCATATAAACTACCGCATCCGCTCTTCCTCCTTCTTTACACCATGACTGTGTTTTAATCAACACTCATTGTAGTCCCCTACTCGAAGTTATTCCTCCCCTGGGCGGAAAAGCTATGGACCTTCCCTTTCTTTGTATTAAAAACCTAAGTCTAAGTCTGGTATCACTTAACTATTACTAACTGATTTATCTTGTCTTCTCTCTGAATGACTTGAATCTCAATGCATTCCTACTCTATGGGCCTTGACCTTCACATTAACATTCTCAATAAGAAAAGCCTCGGTCATTAATATTCAGAGAAGTTGAGATTAAAGTTTTGTAAAATTCACTATTGTAATATGAATATATTTATCCTGCAATGTTTCTATATTAGAAACTGCTATTTTTATGCCTTTGTCCTATCCATAAATGTCATCACTAATTAATAAATCAAGGAGGCCCCTTTGTCTTGTCTCAACTAGCGCCCATGTTAGCGGCACCATCAAGAATGAAATATGAGAAGGAATAAGTCATTTTTCCAATAGATAAGGTGCCCAGTGACAAGATGTCACAGTAAAATAAAAGCAAAATACTGCAGACGCTGGAAATCTGAAATAAAAACTGAATGTGCTGGAAATACTCAGCAGGTCTGGCAGCATCTGTGGAGAGAGAAACAGAATTAACGTTTCAAGTTGAATATAATTCTTCTTCAGTGTTGAAGGAAGGTACAAATGTGCTTGAAAAAAGGGAGGGTTGGAAGAACACAAGGGAAGGTCTAGGATAGGGTTAGAGGATTGGAGAGATTAAATGACAAAGATACCATGGAGCAAAAGGTACAGGAAGTGGTAATAGTTGTTTCTCGCTTTGTCTCTTCAGTAGGACCATTAACACTTCTTTTGCATTTTGCTCCATAACATATTTGTCATTTAACCTGCCCTGCCCTCTATCCTATCCCAGACCTCCCCTTTTGTTCTTCTTCCCTCTACCCACTTTGAACAGCAAAAAACCCACCACATTTCTACTCTCCATCAGTTTTGAAGAAGAGTCATATTCAGCTCAAAGCATTAACCCTGTTTCTCTCTCCACAGACGCTGCTGGAACTGCTGATTATTTCCAGCCCTTGCTGTTTTTATCACAGGATATTCTGGGCTAATGGCAGTATTGTAAAGATGGGACTGGACCCTGCATTGCAAAAGGGTGATGTGTCTTGAAGACAAGGCCAAGAATTCCTTAATATATTTGTATTTTGCCAAGAATTCCTTGTTGTTTATCGAGCTTCTGCCATCACCACTCCCTCATTAATGCACTAACTATTTGCCTAGAATTTACACTCAAGTGTCTGGATTTGGGCTTAAACACAACATCAGGTAACAAGCCACTGAGACAAGGCTGATAGCTGCCAACTTATCTCTCAGTTTTACTTGAAGACCAGGGAAAAGTAAAAAGTGATCCTCCTCATCACTGAAATGTAACATCACCCAAAACTTTAACTGTTCTCAGTGCCTTCATTAAGAATGTCTTCCATTCATTTCTGGTGTCTTCTTTATAGAACGAATCTCGAACAAAACAAAGCTAACTTCAGAAATCTCCCAATCCCTCCCTCTGCCCCTCCCCACCCCTGTACTAATTGCAATTCAAGCCTCTCAAAATAGCAAGCGGCTTGGCGAGTAGAATAGACTGCAATAATTATTTGTCAATTAATTGTCCGATATTCAAATGCTGCCCATGAATAATGCATCAAACTATTGTAATCTTTATGCTCCAGATGCTTGGAATGAGAAACGTATCATTCCAAAGGCTCATTATGTGCAATGAACATTATTTGCTTGCCTTTCTGGCACTAATATGAATTCAGCCTTAGTATTTGGCTGTTCACGAGCTGAAGGCCAGTCAGTACCAAGAGGATTGTTTGATTTCAGCTGAGGATTCAGTGTGGTAGCTGACATCAGCTTCTGTGTCTCCAGCAAATTTGTTCTCTTTGCAGAATCTAGACCACGGATTCCTCCTTAACCCATGCGCTCCTAGATAAATGCCAGTCCCGTGCAGCGATGCATCGAGAGTAACCTTTGTCCTGCTGAGTACCAGCAGCTCCATACGGCGGCACAGTGCTCAGTCCTTACCCTGCTGAGTAAAGTCTGCACAGTTACAGGATGAGCTGCCTTTACCCTGCTGAATAAATGGCCACCCCATATGATTTACTAAGCGAATGATCTTCACCCTGCTGAGTTGACATCCACTCCACAAAGTTAAATGGCGATCATCCCTAACCCTGTCGAGTTAAAACGTATGGTATGGTTTCCCTGCCAAATAAATGGTTATTCCACATAGTTGCACAGTGCGTAACCCTTTAACCAGCTGAATGAATATAGTGAGAAATGTTTGTCTTCTTGAACAACTAGAAACTATGCATAATTATACAGTGAGTAATACCTACATCTCCCAATGAACAGGAATTTCACTCCAGAATATTCTCTGGTCAGATAATGGAATGAGACAGCTCATTATTTAGAAAGCCAGGTATATCATGTACTTTCTTAACTGCCTTATACACTTGTCCTGCCATCTTCAAAGATTTGTGAATATGCTTCTTTGCCCCTCTCAAAATAATACCATCTAGATTGTATTGCCTCTCCACATTCTCTGTCTCAAAGCCCATCACTTCACACTTATTAGCATTAAATTGCAACTGCCATGTGTCTGCCCATTTCACCAGGATATTTTCTTACTCTGTTCATTATTTATTCCATTGTCAAATTTTATGTCATCTAAAAACTTAGTAACAGTACTCACTATACCCAAGTCCAGGTCATTTATATATATATATTTTTTTAATTCATTCATGTGATATGGGCTCTGCTGTCTGGGCCAGCATTTATTGCCCATCCCTAGTTACCCTTGAGAAGGTGGTGGTGAGCTGCCTTCTTGAACTGCTGCAGTCCATGTGGTGTAGGCACATCCATAGTGCTATTAGGAAGGGAGTTCTAGGATTTTGACCCAGTGACAGTGAAGGAACGGCAATATATTTCCAAGTCAGGATGGTGTATGACTTGGAAGAGAACTTCCAGGTGGCAGTATTCCCATCTATGAACATTGGCCTTTGTCCTTCTAGATGGTAGTGGTTGTGGGTTTGGAAGGTGCTGTCTAAGGAGCCTTGGTGTGTTCCTGCAGTGCATCTTGTAGATAGTACACACTGTTGCTACTGTGTGTCAGTGGTGGAGGGAGTGAATGTTTGTGGATGTGGTGACAATCAAGCGGGCTGCTTTGTACTGGACGGTGTCAAGCTTTTTGAGAGTTGTGGGAGCGGCACTCACCCAGGCAAGTGGGGAGTATTCCATCACACTCCTGACTTGTGTCTTGTAGATGGTGGACAGGCTTTGGGGAGTCAGGAGGTGAGTTACTCGTTGCAGGATTTCTAGCTTCTGACCTGCTCTTGTAGCTACAGTATTTATATGGCTAGTCCAGTTCAGTCTCTGGTCAATGGTAACCCCCAGGATGTTGATAATGGGGGATTCAGTGATGGTAATGCCATTGCACATCTACAGGAGATGGTTAGATTCTCTCTCTTTGGAGATGGTCATTGCCTGGCACTTGTGTGGCATGAATGTTACTTGTTACTTGTCAGCCCAGGCCTGGATATTGTCCAGGCCTTGCTGCATTTGGAAAGCTTCAGTATCTGAGGAGTTGTAACACTGTGCAATCACCAGCGAACATCCCCACTTCTGACCTTATGATGGAAGGAAGGTCATTGATGAAGCAGCTGAAGATGGTTGGGCCAAGGACACTACCCTGAGGAACTCCAGTAGTCTTGTCCTGGAGCTGAGATGATTGACCTCCAAAAACAACAACCATCTTCCTTTGTGCTAGATATGACTCCAACCAGTGGAGAATTTTCTCCCTGATTCCCATTGACTCCAGATTTGCTAGGGCAAGAAAAGCAACAGTCCTCATACCGAACCCTGGCAGAAACCATTGCACACTTCTCTCTAGTCAGAAAAATATTGTTCACCATTAATCTCTGCCTTCTGTCTCTTAAGCAATTACATACCCAAGGTGTTGCATGATGTTTTATGTGCTTGCAGGCCATTGTAATGTGAAGGTGCTCAGCAGAGCAAGGGTTAATGTGGGACTACAGAACAGCACCAACCATGGTATAATGTACAGAGTCACATGGTAAGAAAGTCAGCGAACAGCCGGAAGAGAACATTTTGGAAGCAGCCTGCATTGAGGTAACATGCAAGACAGTAAACTGGTGTCTGTTAATAGTTAAAGACTAACAGTAAACGGCTCATGTTTAAACATACAAGTCTCAAGATCTCATCATTGAGACATCTAAAGAATCCATAATACAACACGAGTTATCACTATTCCTTTAATATGATATGCTTCCATTTTTTGAATAAACCTGTTTGTGGTACTTTATCAAATGCCCATTGTAAACCCAAACTTCTACTTCATTACCTTCATCAACCCTATCTGTTACTTTTTAAAAAAAAATTCAATCAGGTTAGTCAAACACAACAAAAACAGAAAATTTTGGAAAACTCAACAGGTCTGACAGCATCTGTGGAGAGAAAAACAGAGTTAACATTTTGAGTCTGTATGACCTGCTGAGTTTTTCCAGCATTTTCTGTTTTTGTTTCAGATTTCCAGCATCCGTAGTATTCAGCTTTTATCTTGGTCAAACACAATTTGCCTTTAACAGGTCTTTGCTGGCTGTCCCTTATTAAACCATGCTTACCCAAGTGAGAATTAATTTTGTCCTTGACAAAGGTCTCTAACAGCTTTCATGCCGCTGATGTTGGACTAACTGTCATTAGTTAATAGGTTTATCACTCTCGTCCTTTATTGCACAGGGGGTGTAACGTTTGCAATTCTCCCCTCCTGTGGACAGAATTTTATGGCCCCATTGTGGAGGGGGGAGGGCAGTAAAATGCAGTGAGTCGTTGAAAAGTCCAGTGACTTCAGCCGCACCATAAAATCCCGCCAGCATAAAATTACACCCTATGTCTCCTCTCCCTTACCCATGAACAACTGTAAGATTGTGGTCAAAGTTTTTACTATCCCTACTTCTTCCCTCGTCAAACTGGGATCTATTCCATCAGGACTGGGTGACATGTTTAAATCTGAGTGATGCCAACCTATTTAGCATCTCTTTTCCCATCTATGTGCGCCCTATCCAACGTCTCTGCTCCTCCCTCCACTACTGCCGTATTAGCTTTACCCTCTTGTTTTGTCAAGTATTCACTCAGTGCCTCAGTCATAACCTCTGCCTGTGTGAGAATATTTCCTTTCTTTTCACTAATCGGTTCCACCCTCCCTTTAACTATCGTTTTGCATGCTCTTAGAAGATGGTCACGTTCATCTTTATGGCACCCACCAATTTTTTCCCATACTCTCTCTTTGTCCCTTAATATCCTTTTTCATTTGCCCCTGCGTTCTCTGTATTCTGCCTGGGTTTTCAATAGTATTTTGTACCCGACATTTGTTAATAAATCTCTTTTTCTCTTTTATTACAACTTCAGTGCCTTTCATCATCCAGGGAGCTCTGGCTTTGGATGCCCTCCTATGGGAACCGAGGTATCAGCACCTTGAAGGCCTGACATTCTTACTTTACTGTTTTCCTGGTAAACTTGGGGCTGAATTTTCTGGATGGGGGGGTGGGGGGCGGGGGGCGGAGTGGGGGTGGGCGTGGGACCGGGCCCGGGAGCCGCTCACAATCGGGTCCACGCCGCCATTTTACGCGGGCGGGCCAATTAAGGTCCGCCCAGGGTACTTCACGGCCCCCATGCACAGCGGGAGTGGACGGGCAGCGGCAGGCGCATTGAGCCCGCCGGGTCCAATGGCGACCTGGTGGCCTGTATAAAGGGAGGCCCCGGGCAGCCTCAGAAAGGCTGCTCGCCATGGCTGGACGAAGGGCTCTGCAGAGGGGCAACGGAGTTCATGCAAGTCCAGAGGGTAGACCTATTGGGGCAGGCCAGGCCGGAGGGTAGGACATTGGGGCAGGCCAGGCCGGAGGGTAGGCCATTGGAGCAGGCCAGGCCGGAGGGTGGGCCATTGGGGCAGACCAGGCTGGAGCGTAGGCCATTGGGGCAGGCCAGGCCGGAGGGTGGGCCATTGGGGCAGGCCAGGCCGGAGGGTAGGCCCATCGGGGCAGGCCAGGCCGGAGGGTAGGACCATCGGGGCAGGCCAGGCAGGAGGGTAGGCCTATCGGGGCAGGCCAGACTGCAGGGTAGGCCATTGGGGCAGGCCAGGCCGGAGGGTGGGCCATTGGGGCAGGCCAGGCCGGAGGGTAGGCCATCGGGGCAGGCCAGGCCAGAGGGTAGGCCCATCGGGGCAGGCCAGGCCAGAGGGTGGGCCATCGGGGCAGGCCAGGCCGGAGGGTAGGCCATTGGGGCAGGCCAGGCCGGAGGGTAGGTCCATCGGGGAAGGCCAGGCCGCAGGGTGGGTCATCAAGGCAGGCCAGGCCGGAGGGTAGGCCATTGGGGAAGGCCAGGCCGGAGGGTATGTCATCGGGGCAAGCCAGGCCGGAGGGTAGGTCATCGGGGCAGGCCAGGCCGGAGGGTAGGGCGGGGGGCCAGTGTGCCCCTTGTTTTTTGGATGACTGCCTTGCTGCCCTCCTCGAGGAGATGGCAGCAAGGTGGGAGGTGCTGGTTCCCATGGACAGGAAGAGGAGGCCCCCCACATGTTGAAACGTGCCTGGGAGGAGGTGGCGAAGGTGATGAGCTCCTGCGATGTGGTGCAGCGCACATGGATCCAGTGTTACAAGCGCTTTAATGACTCGTTGCACTCTGGCAGGGTGAGGACCATGTTGGCATTGGTCACTTAACCCAGCAGGTTGGCTTACCCCATGCTCGTCCCTCCCACCCAAGTCTGAGTGTAGTGACTGCATTGAATCATTGACGCCATGTGTCCTTTGCTGGGTGGGCCAGCAGATATTACCCATGCTGAGGTCAGCCTGAGAGGGTGATGAGGAGATGTCTTTTGCCCCTGTAGCATGTGTTACACTGAGTCCCACATGACTGTTTTGGGGGCAACCTGGAGGAGCTGCACCTAGGCGCTGTGTTTGAACTGCAGGACATGTCCAAGTCAGGGTGATGAGATGCTGGGAGGGGAGCTTCAAGGTGGCATGGCAATGAACCATCTGCTGCCCTCTGCGCTCCACGTGCTTGTGCCTCCTTGTTATGGAAGGATATACCGTGTGGTGCCTAATGTGATGTAGGCAGCATGTGGCCAATGTGGGGTTGGGGGTTGGGGGTGGGGGTGGGGAGCAGGCCCAGCATCTTTGTGTGAGTGTTCTGTGACAGCGGGTGAGGAGGCTCTGGAGCCCTGGTATGTCCCACTCTGGCTGGGGTGGGCCGTGCACAAAGAGAGTCTGTGTGCAATTTTCACTCATCAATGTTCGTCTCTCATTTTCAGAAGACGAATGGTCATAATCCTGCAGAGCGGGTGAGGCTGGCGGGGGCCAGGCACAGATCACCATTCTTAGCCGCTTCGAGCAGGAGGCCCTGGATTTGGAGAGATACCATGTGCCCAGGTCCACTGGTGTTGGTGAGGCTGGGGTGCCACAGGCAGGTATTTATGCCCAACAGTGAGGCCAGCATTGTTCTCCCAACAGCCACGGCACTGCTGAATGTTCAGTGATTTAATTTTGCAAATGGCTTGACCATTGCTTACGGAAGGATGAGCGCATAATGATCCGGGCGACAGGGATACACATTGAGAGTGTCTCCACATTAACTGATCCAATGTCCTTGTTCTTCCTTTCAGCATCAGTGGAGCAGGGCCGGGAGGAGGAGTAGCAGAGGCCCCCCCTCTCACACCTGAGGGCCCTGAAGTCTCACTAGAGTCACACCATCTCTGCCAGGCGGGCACCAGCATAGATACTAGTATCTCGGTGGGAATTTGAACATCGGCTAGTGTCCCAGGGCACAGCGGTGAGGGCACTTCATAGTTGCTGGAGGAGCTGGCAGAGACAGAGAGTGCCCATGGCACCAGCAGTCGGAAGACTGCAGGGGACCAGGCACATGCTCAGTTGGTGCCTGAGAATGTGCCTCTGAAGTTGTCCGTTTGCAGCAGGGGGAAGAAATGCGGCCAGGTCTGTGGGAGCATCTGGGGGAGATACATGAGGCTATGCTTGGTTTGGTCTCCGTGGTGGAGGAGTCGGCGTGGACGATCGCCGAAGCAATGAGCCACATGTCCGAGCGCCAAGCGTCCTCCATAGGGAGAGTGGTGACTCTTGTGGAGAGGCTCCTCCAGGAGAACCGTCAGGTCTTCCTGGGGATGCGCTCTGACCAGCAAGCCCTCACATCGGTCTTGACCTCAGCTGGGCAGTGCCAATGTGGGACATGGTGTAGGCACCAAGTTTCCCAGCTCGATGCCCATCCATCCACAGTGAGCAGGGAGGTCCGAAGCAACCTCATGTCAGTGCAGCCACTGCCTGGTGTCTCTGTGGGCACCTCTCAGGGCGCTCCAGATGAGGGCGGCAGCTCCTCCACCCCTCTACCAGTGACTGTTGCATCCGGTGAGGCTGCAATGACTGGGGAGATGCCAGCTGTGGAACTGGCAGATCCCTCCCAGGTGGGGCCAGCATAGGCTCCACAGGCCAGAGTACAACTGCCAAGGTCATTGAGGCCAACAGAACAGCAGAGTGAGCAGGCTGGCTCAGTTACCACTCCCACTGAGCGAGCAGCACCAAGATGTGGCACCTGGAAACATAAACATAAGGCGCCTTAGGCACACCATGGGTTTATCACTGGTGCTTTTGTGTTGGCCCAAGATGAGGTCTTTATGATTTGGATTGGAACACCCTTGCCATTTCTTTGGATTAAGTTCTTTGCCTGTGGTATTAAATTCAGATATGTGACCATGGCTGAGGGTGCCTCTTTTCTTGTGTATACGTACTTTTCCAATAATGTTAGGAGTGCTTTGTGGGACATTCAGCTTTATTAACAAGACCCTTAGTGACTGTTCATAAACTGGCAGATTTGGCACTTAGGTATTGAGTATGGAGCCTACAGCCTAGGCTTGCCCTGAAGGTCAATCTGTGTTGTGCTAGCTGAAGGTTCATTAAAGCCTCCGAGGTGTCCCTGCCTCCCTGCAGTATGCCCGGGTCAGCACCTACCCTCTCAGCATTTCCCTGTGCAATGCTCATCCTTGGACTCACTGCTGGACTCATCGTGTGCAGCCGCAGCCATCATCCACAGCATCACCCCTTTCCAGGACAAGATTGTGGAGAGCGCAGCATGCAACCACTATCAGTGACACACGATCTGGGGGGTACTGGAGTGCGCCCCCTGAGCGGTCCAGGCATCGGAAGCGCATCTTGAGAAGACCGATGGTTCTCTCCAACACAGCCCTTGTGGAGCCGTGGCTCCTATTGTACCGCTGCTCAGCTTCTGTTCTTGGTTGGCGGAGAGGCGTCATGAGCCACCTTCTGAGGGGATAGCCCTTGTCACCCAGCAGCCAACCATCCAGCCAGGCTGGAGCACTGAAGAGCCCCAGCACCTGGGAGTGTCTGAGGATGTAGGCGTCGTGGGAGCTGCCTGGGTACCTTGCACAGACTTGTAGAATCAGCATCCTGTGGTCACACACTATCTGCACGTTCATGGAGTGGAAGCCCTTCCTGTTGACGAAGGCACCGGGCTCACCTGCTGCCGCCTTGATGGCCACATTTGTACAGTCTATAGCACCCTGGCCATGAGGGAAGCCAGCAATGGCCTCTGGCTCACTGTGTTAGGCTTGCCTGGTCCCAACGGAAGTGGATGAAGGTCAATGCCTGAACAGATTGTCTGTAACCTGCTTGACACAAGTGTGGACAGCTGATTGGGAGACACCACAAAGGCCATCCACCGAGCCCTGGAAGGAGACAGAGGCATAGAAGTTGAGGGTAGCTGTGACCTTCAGAACCACTGGCATGGGGTGTCCACCCACACAGTTAGTGGAGATCTCAGGTCCAATCATCTGACAGATATAGTTGACTGTCTCCTTTGAGAGACAGAGCCTCCTTCGGTGCTGCACCTCTGACATATTGAGGTAGCTGCTTCACCACCTGTATACCCTGGCAGCAGGATAGTGGCATCTTTTGCAGCCCCATCCACCTTGGACTACCTCTTGGCCGTGTGCCCCTTATGCCTGTGCCTGTCCTCCCAAAGGTGGCTCCCCTGGAGGCTGAATGTGCACTCCTGGCCTCCTCCACTTTCTAGCCCTCCCTCCCTTCTCAGAGGTGCTGTCTCCAGTGGAGAGTTCAGCTCCCATTCCCAGGCTAAGGGAAGGCTTCCTGAAACCTGCAGGCCCAGAAACAATTCCTCACTGCAGAGTGCTGACCTGAAGGTTAAGAGTCAAGACAAAGTGGCTGGAATGTGTTTTTAAGTACTGCACGATCACACAGGCAAGTTTCAATAAATTTGAAAAATAAATACTTGAGTCCTCTTATCCCTCCCGTGGGTGAGGTTTACACAAATGTCTCCTACCCGTCTTCCCGTTGCGCCCGTGCGCTGACCTGAAGATCGCACGGACGCCAGAAAATCAGCGTCGTTTGGTGAGTCAAAGGCCTTAAGTGGCCGGTTAATTAATGGCGGGTGTGTATTGGGCGTCATGGCAATGGTGCGCAGTGAAGTCGGGACGCTTGCCCTACCTCACCACACATCGATTTGCACGCTGACATGCAGGGACCACCCCCACACGCCAAAGGGATAATTCTGCCCTTGGATTTCCAGTCCACCTGTGGCTAGATTCCTTTCCAAATCACTGAAACTGGTTTTCTCCCAGTTCGATATTTTCACCTTTGATTTTTATTTCCCCCTTTCAAAAATTAATTATATTATGACCATTATTATGCAGAAAGTTTGTGCCCAAAATCTGCCTCTACCACCCTTTCAGGCAGATCATAGCAATTCTTTTTTTTTCCCTCATGTCACCTCTGATTCTTTCGCCAATCGCCTTAAATTGATGCCTTCTGGTTCTCAATCCATTCTGTGAAAGGGAACACCTTCTCCCTCTCCACTCTGTCCAGGCCGTTTATGATTTGAACGCCTCTGTCAGATCTCCTCTTGATCTTCTCTTCTCCAAAGAAAACAACACCATCTTCTCCAATCTATCCACATAACCGAAGTTCCTCACCCCGGAACCATTCTCATGAATCTTTCCTGCCCCTTCTCTGAAGCCTTCACATCCTTCCTAAAGTGTGGTGCCCAGAACTGGATGCAATACTCCAGTTGAGGCCAAACCAATGTTTTATGCAGCTTCGGCATAACTCCTTTACTGTTGTGCTCTATGACTCTATTTATAAAATCCAGGGTCCTGTGTGTTTTATTAATCACTTTCTCAGCCTGTCCTGCACCTTCGATGATATTTGCATATATACCTCCAGGTCCCTCTGCTCCTGCACCCCTGTTGGAATTTTATCCCTTATTGTATATTGTCTCTCCTCATCCACCACTATTGTCCCTTTTATCCCATGGGTTCTAGCTTTGCCCTCAAGCCTGTTATGTGGCACTTTAGCAAATACCTTTTGAAATTTCAGGTACACCACATTAACAGCGTTACTCTCATCAGTCCCCTCTGTTACACACCCATCCAAACACGCCCAACCAATAATAACATTCACAGTACACCCATTCTGCATACACGGGTCATTTTATAGAATGATTCATTGACAATAAGTGAATGCAAGTCTTTTGAAATTATCTGGCATAAATTACAATGTAAAAAGGTTTAACACATTGATGAGCTGATTAGGATATGAATACTTAATGTATTAATATCTTGATTAGTGTATGAATATTTAATATATTAATATGCAAAATTAGAGTTCAACCCTCAAAGTATTAACATACAGATTAGGGTGTGAAAGTTTAAAATATTAGCGTGTGGATTAGGTATGGAACCTAAGGTATTAATGTGTCAATTAGCATATTAATGCTTCATGTATTAATGTCCAGTTTAGTGTGTGTGGGACTCTTAATATATCAACACACAGATGCAAGTATGAATGAATACGGCTTTAATTTGTACGGACCCACAATCTACTGATTTGCTGATTAGTAAATGTTCAACTCATGGAACTCAGTGCATGAATGTTTAATGTATGATTGCTGAACATGCAAATAATATAACACTCAATGTAGTATTGTACAAATTAATGCATTAATGTACAGGTTAGCATATAAAAGCTTAAAGCATTAATGTGCAATTTTTGTAACACCTACTATTGTGAAAATTAGTGTAATGCTGAAGATATTAATCTGCCGGTGAGTGTATGAGTCCTTGAAATATTGATTGCAGATTAGTTTCCAAATGCTTGAAGTATTTAATCAATATTAACCCTTTAGCATTTCTGTTAAAATTTTAAGTGTTCATCTATTAACATTTGTGTGGTTTTAATTTAAGGCCTCTGTGTGTAAAAGGATTGTAATTTACAATTTTTATTAAATTTGAATGAAGTTGACTGAAAATTAGAATTTTAGATTAGAGGAACACCTATCTCAACTGTACATTAATCCATGGGCTGCCTGGCTTTCTTTGCAGCATGGATATTTCCACACTCGCTCCCAAATGGTTAAACAAAAGGTTAACACTGTCAAACTCCACCCTGTAAGACAGATTGTCTGTAGGCCATGTCCTCCAGATGGTCAATCAAAGAACCAGTGTCTCCTGGAGTGAAAGTCTGGCAAGGTGTGAGGGGTCTGACTTTGGAACCAATGTGAAAACTGCCAAACCCCTCCGACAGTGCGGTGTAAAGAAGGAAGGATCTGTATTTACGCAGTGGTGGGCCGAATCGTCTGTGCCCGCTGGCATCGGGTGTGCTCAGCGGCGTAAGTGGAGAATATGGCAAGAAGGCCAAAAATTGGTTTCACGACATTGTCATCTGGTCAGCCCGTCAACAGCGGGTCACATTTCCCTTTGGCTGTCGGGGACCCTCATTGTAATACATCTGCATATTATTACAAGGCCAGCCCGCCGGAATCATCCCCACCACCCGCTGGATCATCGGCCAATCTCGCCGACATGTTTCACAACAGCTTATATAAGGCGTGGACTTGGCCGACTGCACTTTGAGGGGAAGTCGGAGGTAAGTGCACAGTAACGCTGCACAACGCTCACCTAGCTTGCCTGTTGGACTTCAAGGTTCAGGCGTGGGTGGGGGCGAGGGCTGCCCTTCGGTTGATGGTAGTGCGGGGCAGAGGAGAGGGAAGTGACCACGCGTTAGGGAAACCCTATATAAAGTGACCATTCCTCCGCAGCTGCGACAGTTCAGACACAGCCACATTGACATGCGTAGAGTCAGGCCTCTAATTTATTTGTCCAGTTAAACAAGGCGGAGGCATGAAAGTGCCACCAAGTGCTCCAGAGCCTTTCACCTCTCTTTCATCCTGCAGGAGGAGCACATCAGGATCATGGAGCCTGGTGAACTCACTGTATAACTTGTGGCTTACAGAGAGCTGAAATGGCGGAGGAGAGAGCGACAGATGCGCCTGGCTGCGCAGAGGGAGAAGCAGCACCGTCAGGGACAAGAGGCGGCTGGGGCTTTTGCATGCTCTGCTGAAGAGCCACAGTGAGCTGTTGTTGATCAGCGCCTAGCTAGACCCAGGGGTTATAGATGCCGCCACTCGTTCCTGCAGATGACTGAGAACCAGTGTCGCCGAAGACTGCGATTGTCTAGGGAACTGGTCGCTCACATTTTCCGGCTACTGCAGGATTTGGTGCCATGGGGACATGGAGGGCACCTACTGCCAGTGGCTGCAAAAGTGACCGTGGCACTTAGTTTCTACGCCAGTGGCTCCTTTCAGGGCTCCACAGGTGACCTCTGTGGGATATCACAAGCCTCAACCATAAATGCATCCATGAGATCACGGATGCCATCTTCGTGAGGGCAACACAACTTTGTGCATTTCACCTGGGACCAAGGGAGCCAGGATGCAAGAGCGATTGGATTTGCCCAGATCTCGGGTTTCCCATCGGTACAGGGTACAATCGCCTGTACTCACATGGTGCTCAGATCTCTGTCACAATAAGGAGTCAACTATGTCAACCGCAAGGGGTTCCATTCGCTGAATGTGCAGCTGGTGTGTGACCACCACAAACACATCCTGCAGGTCTACGCACGGTTCCCAGGGAGTGTGCACGACTCCTACATTCTCAGTCGGTCACAGATCCCTGACATCTTCCAGGGTCCACAGAGGCTGCAGGGTTGGCTCCGCGGGGACAAGGGCTACCCACAGAGGCAGTGGCTGATGACACCCATGCAGCGGCCTCAGACTGCAGCAGAGCGACGCTATAATGAGGCTCATGCAGCAACCGGAAACTTGGTGGAGCAGACTATCGAGATGCTGAAGATGAGGTTCCGGTGCCTGGACCGGTCTGGTGGAGCCCTGCAATACAGTCCACAGGGGGTATCACACATCAATGTTGCCTGCTGTGCCCTTTACAACCTGCCACTGAAAAGGGGAGATGAGCTGGCTGAGGTGGAGCTGGAGGAGCTGGAGGTCTCCTCCGATGAGGAGGATGCCGATGGTGATGAGGGTGAGGAGGTCCTCAAAGACATCGATGATGGCGATGAGGTCCTCGCACTGGCCAGATGAGGCAGGCGCACTTGGGAGGCCCTCATAGCTGCTAGATTTGAGGATGATGATGATGACATGCAGTGGGGTGACCCAATATATCCTCACATTGCACCTGTGAACGCTTGAATCCAGTCTGGCTCATGGCAGCGTGAATACCCTCTGTGAGAATGCTCCTGTCATAAAGATGCAGTGGAGGCTGCAATTGTTGTTCAATCGTAGGAGGATGGTGATGTTGGGGAAATATTTTATCCCTTTTGAGGACACTCCATAGATCTTCACACAGCCTCTGAGAATGTCTGACTCCCGTCTGGCCGAGGGCAGCTCGCTTGCGCTCCGTGATCAGGGTTGTATCATAAAGACGCAGCCATGAAATTTTAAAAGCATCTGATCCTTTGTCTGCCTTCAGCACCTGTCCCCTTCAGGAGCACAGCATCACTGGTCACAGATGCTGAAGAGATGGGGGCCTTAAAGGTGCTGAGAGCACACAGAGAGAATGACGGAACTCTGTGACACCTGCCCACAACATTCTGGCAACAATGATAAGCAAAAAAAAGGTTAGAAAATGGGATTAAAAAAAGGGACAAAACATTTCCTCTTCCTTTCAAATGCCAAGGAACGCAAGCTCCAACAACTTATTGATACCAACGTCCATCCATCCCTTCCCATCCCTCTGACCCCATCCCGTCTTCTAATCCCAGCCCTTGCCACGTATTCACCAAACCCCTTGACCTTCTCCTCTCTGATGCTGAACATTCTGTACTCAGAAAAGGACCCAGTTTCATACCCTTACACTCTCACCTCAATTAACTTCGGGCTTGGCATGATGCTTATCTCTTCTTCCGCCGCCTTTGTCTCCATGCTCACTTCTTTGGGCCATAGTCCTCCACCTGTTCACCGGATCCTTTTACCCACCTCCAATATTCTCCCTCCACCGGGGCCTCTCCCTCTGGCCTCTTACCTGCCCTCGATCTTTTTATTGAGAACTGACATCAGCTGTCTCAATTTCTCTGCCCCTCTCACCCACCCTAATCTGTCTCCTTCTGAACTTGCTGCACTTGGTTGGTGCTGTTGTTGTCTGGCGTACTGACCTCTACCTCGCAGTGCCAACTCTCAGACACTTCCTCCTACCTCCCCCTGGACCATGACCCCACCACCGAACATCAAGCCATTGTTTCCAGGACAGTCACTGACCTCATATCCTCTGGAGATCTTCCCTACACAGCCTCCAACCTCGCAGTCTCCCAACCTCAGACAGCCGGCTTCTACCTCCTTCCCAAAATCCTCAAACAGGACTGTCCCGGCAGACCAATCATGTCAGCCTATCCCTGCCCCACGGAACTCATTTCTTCCTATCTTGACTCCGTTATCTCTCCCCTTGTCCAGTCTCTTCCTATCCACATCCATGATTCCTCTAATGCCCTACTTCATATCAACAATTTCCAGTTCCCTGGCCCTAACCGCCTCCTCTTCACCTTGGACGTCTAATCCCTCTACACCTCCATCCCACACCAGGATGATCTGAGGGGTCTCCACTTCTACCTCGAACAGAGGCCCAAACAATCCCCATCCACCACCACTCTCCTCCGTCTGGCTGAACTTGTTCTCTCAATGAACAATTTCTGCCTGAATTTGTCTCATTTCCTCCAAATAAAAGGTGTGGCTATGGGTACCCGCATGGGCCCCAGTTATGCCTATTTCTTTATGGGGTATGTGGGACATTCCTTGTTCTAGTCCTACTCAGGCCCCCTCCCACAATTCTTTTTTTAGTGTTTCGGTGCTGTTTCATACTCTCGTCTGGACCTGGAAAAATTTATCAATCTTGCTTTCAATTTCCACCCCTCTATTACCTTCACATGGTCCATCTCCAACATTTCCCTTCCCTTCCTTCACCCTTCTGTCTCCTTTTCTGGTGATAGACTGTCCACCAATATTCATTACAAGCCCACCGACTCCCCCAGCTACCTCGACTACAGCTCCTCACACCCCGCTTCCTGTAAGGACTCCATCCCATTCTCTCAGTTCCTTCACCTCCGTCGCATCTGTTCTGATGATGCCACTTTCCAAAACAGTGCTTCTGACTTGTCTTCCTTCTTCCTTAACCGAGTTTCCCCCCCACACGGTGGTTAACAATGCCCTCAGCCATGTCCGACCCATCTCCCGCCCCTCTGCACTCACACTTTCCCCCCCAACCCCTTCCAAGAACCAAGATAGGGCCACCTTTGTCCTCATTTTTCACCCCACCAGCCTCCGCATTCAAAGGATCATCCTCCGCCATTTCCGCCAACTCCAGCATGGTGCCACCACCAAACAAATCTTCCCCTCCCCCCACCCCCCATCGGCATTCCGTAGGGACCATTCCCTTTGGGACACCCTGGTCCACTCCTCTATCAGCTCCAACACCTCATCCCCTTCCCACAGCACCTTCCCACGCAACCGCAGAAGGTGCAACACCTGCCCCTTTACCTCCTCCCTCCTCACCATCCAAGGGCCCAAACACTTCTTTCAGGTGAAGCAGCGCTTCATCTGTACCTCCTTCAATTTGGTCTACTGCATTCACTGCTCCCAGTGTGGTTTCCTCTGCATCGGGGAGACCAAACGCAGACTGGGTGACCGCTTTGCGGAATACCTTCGGTCTGTCCGCAAGCATAACCCAGACCTCCCTGTCGCTTGCCATTTCAACACTCCACCCTGCTCTCATGCCCACATGTCCATCCTTGGCCTGCTGCATTGTTCCAGTGAAGCTCAACGCAAGCTGGAGGAACAGCACCTCATCTTGCGATTAGGCACTTTACAGCCTTCCGGACTTAACATTGAGTTCAACAACTTCAGACCGTGAACTCTCTCCTCCATCCCCACCTCTTTTTTTATCCCCTTGCTTCTACATTCATTTTTATTTTTATCCACTTGTTTAACTTTTATTTTTATTCATTTATCCCTTTTTTACCCCATTTTCTGTCCTTTTTTTTGTCCCCACCTATCGCTGGCCTTCTATCCAGCTCCACCTTCCCCACGCCCCTTAAACAGTATAAATTTCATCACATTTTTACTTCTCTTCAGCCCTGAAGAAGAGTGACATGGACTCAAAACATTAACTTTGTTTTAAAAACAAAAAAGTGCGGATGCTGGAAATCCAAAACAAAAAGAAAAATACCTGGAAAAACTCAGCAGGTCTGGCAGCATCTGCGGAGAGGAACACAGTTAACGTTTCAAGTCCGTATGACATTTCAACAGAATTAAGTAAAAATAGAAGAGAGGTGAAATATAAACTGGTTTAAGGGGGGGGGGTGGGACAAGTAGAGCTGGATAGCCAGTGATAGGTGGAGATAGTCAAAAGATGTCATAGACAAAAGGACAAAGAGGTGTTGAAGGTGGTAATATTATCTAAGGAATGTGCTAATTAAGGGTAGAAAGCAGGACAAGCAAGGTACAGATAGCCCTAGTGGGGGTGGGGTGGGGTGAAGGAATCAAAATAGGCTAAAAGGTAGAGATAAAACAATGGGTGGAAATACATTTAAAAATAATGGAAATAGGTGGGAAAAGAAAAATCTATATAAATTATTGGATAAAAAAGGGGGGGATCAAAAAGGGGGTGGGGATGGAGGAGAGAGTTCATGATCTAAAATTGTTGAACTCAATATTCAGTCCAGAAGGCTGTAAAGTGCCTAGTCAGAAGATGAGGTGCTGTTCCTCCAGTTTGCATTGAGCTTCACTGGAACAATGCAGCAGGTCAAGGACAGACATGTAACTTTGTTTTTCTCTCTTCACAGATGCTGTCAGGCCTGCTGAATTTTTCCAGCATTTTCTGTTTGTGTTTTGTTTTGCTCACTGTCTTTCTGTCTGCCTCACTATCTGTGTGGCTTTCAATAGGGTCATGTCTTCTCGTGACTGCAAAAAATCAGAGGGCATCTCTTCGAAGATTCCCACAACAATATAATCTCTAATTAATTAATCCTTCTGGGCCCTGTATTCACAATTTTCTGAAAATTAATATAGTTCATTAATAAAGGAATCAATGCTCTCCCCTGGTCTTTGGGTGTGCCTATTAAAATTTCCTCACTCTACAGTGGTGCTTTGTGAAGATTAAAATAAGTATCAAAAGCTCCATTAACTTCTACATAAAATGCCATGTCTTTGTTTATGCCCTGTCCGACCATAATGTCATCTGTACTGCTGCTTGTAGTATATAGTAAGGCACTGACCTGCTCCTTGCTGGTCTTTTCTACTTGTTGTAATATGCCTTTAAGGGTTTTCAGCATGACGTCACTAAATAGAGGTGTGTCATGCATCCAGTTTTAGTTTCATTTTTGCTTTTCAGCAGAGTACACACACAGCTCTGATGTCTTTAAAATTTATGCCCATGTATAACTGGTCTCATGTGCCTAGACTTAATAAATGAACACACAACATGTTTACCAAATCCCTTATGAAAGATTGGTGCCTTTATATCATTATAAAAACATGACACTGCTTGTCCTAAATCTGTTTTGTAGCTGGTAAATGTACAATACCAATCTGCTACCTCCTGGCTAAATATGGGTTTTCCACTTGGTCGAAGCACTCTGGTAGAGGTAGGGCTTTTTCCATCTCTTCATTTTACTGTTGTTTCTTCTGGAGTACGTTTGAAGAATTTCCTGCCCTGTCCTTGTCCTGCAGTCAGTTCCTTTGCTGCTTCTTCCATTTGCTGGAAGCCCATGTTGCTCCTTGTTGCCATGTTTAACTGTTGCCACCATCTGTTGTTGTTGTCTTTGCTTTGGTATGTGGTAGTCTTGGCTCTGGACTTACAAATAAGGCTGGAGATGATATTGTTAGCAAACTCTGTCTTTTATTTAACATTATGCTATTTACAAGGTAGACTCTACACAAAACTCTACTTGGAAATATCTCTCTCCATATTCTGTTATCACGTGATCTTACATCACTGATGATGCAGTCTATATAGGAACATATTTAACATAACCCTTTATACTACAAAATTACCTTAATCTGTGTCCTCTGTTACAAGTTGATGGTCATTCACTGAGTAAAGGAGGAATCTGGAGCCAGTCTTTCTTTGACATAGGTTTATTCATGTAATTGAAAGAACATAGGCATAGGCTCCCTTTCCCTCTTCCCTGCATATGTGGAAATCAGCTCTTATATACTTAAGAATAATGCCCTAACCTTTCCCCAGTTAGTAACAGTTGCCCTCACTTACAACTGGAGCGCGCACTTCATTGAAACAGGATTCCAACATTAACATCCTCAAGTTGCTAACCTTTCTACCAGTGAAAATACTGCTACATCAAAACCATTCATAATGCTAAACAACTTTGTTAAACCTCTCCTAACCTCCTCTGTTCTCAGGAGGATAATCCCAGCTTCTTCAGTCCATCCATATCACTGGTACTATTTTTGTAAATATGCTCTGCACACTCTCCGGAGCCTAGACATGCTTCCAAATGTGTGGGGCCCAGAATTGGATATGGCTGAGGCCTAACCTGTGATATGTCATCACCAGCCCTGTACTCACTGACCTACATTGTTGGTATGGCGATCCTTCATTTTAAAAATTCTCATTCTTGTTTACAAATTCCTCCATGGCCTCAACCCTTCCCTATCTCTGCAACTTTCACCAGCTCTGCAACCCTCTGAGGTCCCTGCGCTCCTATCATTCTAGCCTCTTGCACATCTCTGCTTTTAATCGCTCTTCCTTTGGTGGTCATGTCTTCAGCTGCCTAAGCTTTGGAACGCCCTCCCTAAACACCCCTACAGTATATCTCTCCCTCCCCCTTTATGACACTCTTAAAACGTAACTCATTTTCCATGTTTTTGGTTACCTGTCCAATTACCCCTCTATCTGACTCGGCATCAAATTTTGGATGATAACATTCTTGTCAAGTGCCTTGGAATATTTTGCTACATGAAAGGTGCCATATAATGCCAGTTTCTGTTGTAAATATTTGTGTTTAGATATTGTAGAATTGAAAATTGTTAACGGATCAGGCACAAAAAAGGGAAACAAAACAACTAAAGTTAAACGAAAAGTTGAATGGTGCCATTGCAAGCAAATGACTGACTGGTGAAGATTATTTTAATGACTCCACAGTTGTCCACAGAATTAATATTTAATAATGCTTCTATAACATATAGATTGGTAGAGAATCCTAATATCCAGTCATAAGAACTAGCCCGCTGACTGTACTACCCTTGTGAATAACATCTGAGCAGAAAGATTAAACCTTGTAGGTCTGAATCTGCCTGCAGTCCAAGGTTCATATTATCAGAACACATTTAAATCCACATCACTAAGCACTTGACTTATTTACAAAGCAGGGTTCTGACCAATATCTGCAGCACAGCTGGGTCACCATTTTAGCAAACTTTGAGTAAAAATCACCAATCTGCAAACAGGAGACCTGCAGCCCATTAAATCACTCATTCATCCAGTAACTGAGTGACATGTAATCCTCAGGATGAAAATAAAGCCTCTTACACTAATGTGAGCAGCTTGTTAAATGTCGTCTTGTTTGAAAGTAAAGTGAGACATGGGTTGATCCTTGATTGGTATTCTGCACATTCCATTCAGAGTCATTTTGGTTTATAATTTCGGTGAAGTGCGAGTGAATAGGACATGGTTTACCCCGCGGTGACTTTGTGGTTTCAAATTTGAATGAGAAGCTAGTATATTTTTTTCTGATGTATGTTTGTGCCTTGCAGTGAATAGGAAGTGGTTTCATCAATTGGAATTCAGTACAAGGCAAGTCAATATCAAAGGGTTTGATCCATTAGAGCTCTCTGCAATGACAGTGAAGTGACAGGTAGTTTAGTTCAATAGGACTCTATATCATTGGAAAGAATAGGAAGATGCTTAATCCATTGTAATCCTACATAATGACAATGCTTGGGAAGCTTTTTAGTCCAGCATCAAAACTTCTGTGCTTTTGGTACCTTTCATGTAGTAAAACATCCAAAGGCAAAAATATGACTGAGACGCAGGAGGAAATATCATGACAAGTGACCAAAAGCTTGGTCAAAAATGTTGGTTTTAAAGATAAAAACAAAAAACTGCGGATGCTGGAAATCCAAAACAAAAACAGAATTACCTGGAAAAACTCAGCAGGTCTGGCAGCATCGGCGCAGAAGAAAAGAGTTGACATTTCAAGTCCTCATGACCCTTCAACAGAACTCAACCCTTCTGTTGAAGGGTCATGAGGACTCGAAACGTCAACTCTTTTCTTCTCCGCCGATGCTGCCAGACCTGCTGAGTTTTTCCAGGTAATTCTGTTTTTGTTTTGGTTTTGAAGATCTTCTTGAGGAGTAGAGAGGTGGAGAGGTTGGGAAGGGAATTCCAGAGCTTAGTGCTCAGGCAGCTGAAGGCACGGCCACCAATGCTGGAGCAAGTAAAGTTACAGAGGTGGGGAGGGAGTGGGGTGAGGCTTTGGAAGGATTTTGTAAAACAACAATTGAAACTTTAAAATCAAGATGTTGCTTAACCAGGCTAATGCAGGTCTATGAGAAAAGGGGTAATGGATAAACCTGATGCAAATAAAGACATGGGCAACAGAATTTTAGATGGTCACAATGGAGGGCAGAATGTGGGAGGCCAACTAGGAGTGCATTGCAATAGTCCAGTCCAGAGGTAACAAAGGTATAGATGAGAGTAATAAAACCAGAAAATGCTGGAAAAACTCTGTAGATCTGGGCACATCAGTGGAGAAACAAAGTTAACATTTCGAGTCCGTATGACTCTTCTTCAGAGCTAAAGAAAAGTAGAAATGTGGTGGATATTATATTGTTTAAAAGGGGGTGGAGCTGGTGGAGTGAAAGAGAAGGCCAGGGATCGGTGGGAGCTCAAGAGGGATTGACAAAGATGTCATGGACACAAAACAAAGGGAATGTTAATGGTAGTGTTAAAGACTAAAGAAGATCCTGATGGTGGCAAGAGCGGGAGGTAGTGGCAGAGTGGTATTGTTGCTGGACTAGAATTCCAGAAACCCAGAATAATTGTCTGGGGACCTGGGTTCGAATCCCACCATGGCAAATGGTGAAGTTTGAATTTATTAAAATCTGGAGTTAAAAGTCTAATCATGACCATGAAACCATTGTGGTAAAAATCCATCTGGCTGACTAACGTCCTTGAGGGAAGTAAATCTGTTGTCCTTACCTGATTGGGCTTACACATGACTCCAGAACCACAGCGATGCGGCTGACTCTTAAAATTGCCCTCTGAGCAAAGACAATCAGGGATGGGCAAAAAATACTGGCCTATCTAGCAAAACCCACATCCCATGAAAAGAGGTAAAATAGCAGAATGTGAAAAGCCAGCATGGATTCGTTAATGTTTAACTAACTTGCTGGATTATTTTGAGGAGGTAGCAGAGAAGGTTGATAAAGGAAACACTGTTGATGTGGTGTATATGGATTTTCAAAAGACATTTGATACAGTGCCCCACAACAGAACTGTGGGTAAAATTCTAGGTTATGGAGTAAAAGGAAAAATAGGCCCTTGGATAGGAAATTGGCTGAATGACAGAAAGGAGTGATAAATGGTTGTTTTTCAGATTGGCGGAAGGTCTGTAATGGAGTTCCCCAGGGGTCAGTATTGGGACCCTTCCTCTTCCTGATATATATTAATGACCTAGACTGTGGTGTGAAGGGCATGATTTCAAAATTTGCAGATGATACAGAGATTGGAAATGTTGTTAACTGTGATGGGGATAGTCTTGAATTTCAAAAGGACATAGACATGTTGGTGGATTGGGCAGACAAATGGCAGATCAAGTTCAAAACAGAGAAGAGTGAGGTGATTCAACTTGGCAAGAAAAACATGGTGAGACAGTATAAAATAAAGGGAGAGCCTCTAAAGGAGGTGTAGGAGCAGAGGGACCTCCACCTATACGTACATGGGTCATTGAAGATTGCAGGGCATGTTGAGAGAGCAATTAATAAAGCATATAGTATCTTAGACTTTATTAATAGAGGGATTGAGTACAAGAGTAAGGAGGTCATGTTGAACTTGTATAAGGCACTAGTTAGACCTCATCAGGAGCACTGCATCCAGTTCTGTGCACCATATTTGAGGAAGGATGTGAAGGCGTTTGAAAGGGTACAGAGCAGATTCACGAGAATGATTCAAGGGATAAAGAACTGTAGCTATGAGGATAGACTGGAGAGTTTGGGACTGTTCTTCTTGGAGAAGAGAAGGCTGAAAGGAGACGTGATAGAGATATTCAAGATCCTGAGGGGTATGGACAGGGTAAATAGTTAGAAACTGTTCCCACTCAAGAGAACATCAAGAACGAGAGCGTACAGATTCAAAATAATTGGCAAAAGGAGTAAATGTGATGTGAGGAAAACATTTTTCACTCAGAGGGTGTTTGGAGCCTGGAACAAACTTCCTGAAAGGGTGGTGGAGGCAGGTTGGATCAAGGTATTCAAAAGGGAATTGAATTGCTCTCTGAAAAGAAAGAATGTGCCAGGTTATGGTGATAAGGCAGGAGAGTGGGACTAGATAGAATGCTCTCTCAGAGAGCCAGTGCAGACTTAATAGGCCAAATAGCCTCCTCTGCACTGTAAAGATACTGTAATAGCCGAACAAGGGTCAGCATTGACCCTTGTTCTGCTATAAACACATTCTGCTATATTACCTTTATTCCACCATCAGCACTGTCTTTAGTTTTTAATACAATCATTAACACTCCCTTTGCCTTGTGTCCATGACATCTTTGTCAACCTCTCCTGAGCTCCCACCTTTCCTTGACTTTCTGTTTTGCTCCACCTGCTTCCCCCTCTTTGACAGTATAAAGTCCATCACGTTTCTACCTCTCTTTAGCTCTGAAGAAAAGTCATAAGGACTCAAAACATTAACTCTGTTTTTATCTTCACAGATGCTACCAGACCTGCTGAGTTTTTCCAGCATTTTCTGTTTCTATTTCTGATTTCCAGCATCTGCAGTATTTTGCTTTTATCTTATGGCACAGATGAGCATATATGAAGCAGATGAGCTGAGGCAGGGACCAAGTGGGGTAAATGTTATGGAGGTGGAAACAGACAGCCTTAGTGATGACGTCAATTTGTGACACGGAAGCTCATCTCAGGCTCAATTGTGAGAACATAACAACATACGAAATAGGAGCAGAAGCAGACCACACCACCCATCGAGCCTGCTCTGCCAGTCAATACTGTCCTGGCTGACCTTGGGCTTCAACTCCATTTTCTCGCCCGCTCCCCATATCCCCTGATTCCCTGAGAGACCAAAAGTCTGTCCGCCCCAGCCTTCAATGTATTCAAAGATGGAGCATCCACAAGCCTCTGGGGTAAAGAATTCCAAAGGTTCACTACCCTTTGAGTGAAGAAATAGGGCACAAAGGTTGTGAACAGTCTGTTTCACCTCAGGCGGTTACCAGGAAAATGGATGGAGTTGATGACGAGGGAATGGAGTTTGTGGCAGGGATAAAAGGCAGTGGCTTTGATCTTCCCAGTAATTAATTAGAGAGAATTACTGCTCATCCACTATTGGATGTCAGAGCAATCTGATCACAGTGACCAGATGGAAATGAACACTGTGCTTTTAGATGATGTTGCAGAGGGGCAATATATAAATGAGAATTAGGAATGAGCCAAGGATAGATTCATAGCAACTCCACAGATAATGGTGCAACAATGGGAAAAGAAACCAAAACAGGTGATTGTATGCCTACGATCAGATAAATAAGCATGGAACCAGGTAAGTGCAGTCCCGCCCTGCTGGATAATAGTGCAGAGTTATTGGAGGAGGATAGCGTAATCAAAGGCTGTAGGCAGGATAAGAAGGAGGAGGAGGGTTGGCTGGCCACATTCACATAGGATGTTATTTGTGACTTTGATAAGAGCCATTTCAGTACTGCAGTGTGGGCAGAAACCTGACTGGACTGATTCAGCTCCAAGAAAGACGGGTTTGGATTTGGGAGGTGATAATACGTTCAGTAACTTTGGAGGGGAAAGGGAGGTTGGAATTCTACACAAAGGCAGTGAATGAAAAGGTGTTAGAGCCATTGGAATTCTATAGCATGAGGAGGGGTTTAATTCATTGGAATTCTACACACTGAGTGGGAAGAGGTGTGTTCTGCTATGCTTCTAAACAATAAGAGTTAACAGGAAGAGGTTTGGGTCCATTGGGATTTTATACAATAATATTATATTCATGAAGGTTTGGACAGATGGAACTCTGTACTGTAGGTACAAATAGCAAAGGAGGTCCACACATTGTGGTGAGCTGGAAGTGATCTTAGCAAATAAAAAAATTCTGCTGGGACCTGGTAGAAAGCATAAGAGGTCTCTTATTCCTTGAAAAATAAGCATCTGAATGGGGTGGAGGAGCAAAGCAGTCTCAGGGTATAAATGCACAAATCACCACAGTAGTGACACAGGTGAACAAAGCAGTGGGGTTCCCTTCTAGAAGGATAGAATTGAAAAGCAGAGCAGTTATGGTCAATTTGCTTTGAACTTTGTCATGCCGCACAGAGTAGAATGCATGGATCCAAACTCTATGTTATGCAAAGTATATAGAGGCATTTTTGCCTCTACCCCTTTCATGTTTCTGATAGGTGAATGATACATTTGCTATACTTAAAGCTGCAGCTGCATGTAATAATTTCCTTACATGTTTTAATGGGCTACACCCAGCGCTCAAATTCATCTTTGAAATGGAGCAGTCAGATGAACTCCCCTTCCTTGACGTACTAGTTGAGAAATCTGCCAGGGGCTTCTCTACCATGATCTACCGCAAGCCAATCTTCACTGGTCAATATACGCATTGGGATTCTTATAATTTCACACGCTATAAGATTGTTTTTATCGGCAACTTCATAAATAGGACCTGAGCCATTTGCTCCCCATGCAAGCTTGCAGCTGAACTAGAGCACATCAAAGGCATTCTGTGGGATAATGGCTACCCTGATCAGATCATTTCTGTATATCACACAAATTCATCAATGAGCCTACGGCCATCACTTTCGGCCCTGAAAAGTGCCCAGTCTACCTCAGATTACCCTGGAAGGATAAGGTATCTCAAAAATTTGAGTAACAGGTGGAACTAGCTGTTTCATGCTGCTACTATGCAGTAGCAATACGAGTGGTATTCACCACTAACAGGATGCTGCCATCAAGCCTAAAAGACGTTCTGCCTGTCACACAAATAAGTAATGTGGTTTATGATGCTGGGGGTATGTGGGCTGTACATCCCAAAGACTAGTAGATCATATCAAACAATATGTCCTTCCGCTGTTCACAACGGCCAAGGTACAGACCATACCCAACCAACCTATGCTTGCAAAACTCAAAACACAGTGTTCAATATTGGACAGAGTTTGCTAACTAATCCTCAGTGTTCTAAGAATTACGCTGACAACCAATTTAAGATTGTCAGTTGGGCTCACAGTGTGGCTCATTTGTGTGTACTGGAAGCTACATATATTAATACACAGGGCCCTATTCTTTGCAGACAGAAAGAAGATATACACACATTGTGCCTGCTTCAGCTAAACAAGATAAGGACAGACATTTGCTGGTTCATTTGTCAGAGCAATGCCTTGACCAATCAGAGTTAAGCTGCCTGGTTTAAATTTCAAACCACGCTTGGCAGTTAACTGTCAGTCACCATCAACTGGTGTATTTTCTATGGCAACACCTCTTCCAATCATAGTCTACTTGCCAAACAATTAGCACTCTCTTCTCATACAGTATAAACTGTTATTCCCCTTTCATTTGGTATTCTGTGAATTGTCATGATGAGTGTAAATTGAAAAGCTTCAACGAAAAAGTCTCCTTTTCCAGCAATACTCACAACGCGCAAAGTGCATGACTATTGATATAGAGCCATTGGAAAAGGTGCAAAAATAAACTACAAGGGTGATTTTACAATTGAGAGAATGAACAGTAAAGGTTGACAGGATTTGTGTCTTTCAAAATTATGGGAATGTTCCATAGGGTAGATGTAAAGAAAATGTTTTCACTAGTGGAGGAGTGTCCAAAACTAACAACCATAAATATAAGATAGTCTCCAATAAACCCGACAGGGAATTCAGGAGAAACTTCTTTACCCAGAGAGCGATGAGAATGTGGAACTCACTACCACATGGAGCAGTTGAGGTGAATAGCAACCCCAGGGATGCATTGATGAGGACACCAGATGAAGGAGAAAGATATAGAAGGATACAGGTAGGTTGATGAATTTGATGAGGAGGGGTGGGAGGAGATTAGGAGCATAGACCAGAGCTGGCACAGATCAGTTGGGCTGAATGGCTTGTTTCTCTGTTGTATATTCTGTGCGCTCCCACAATTAATTGAATGGATCTGCTCTAAGCATAGTAACAGCTATGAATTGTGTTGATGACTGTACTGGTGTTTGCAGATCACTAACTGCGCTGCAAGATAAAGAAGAGAATTGTTTTTGCGTTAGATCACAAATTGTACGCAAGACATCAAAACTGAGCTATAGTGAGTCTTCACTTCTGTAAATGTCATTGCTCTATACACATTCCAGCTGCTTGATGCGCAATGAATAGGAGGGACTAGATTCACCAGTGCAAGAAAGGAATGCAATTGAAGAAATGCTTCTGAACAGTGAGCACAATTTGAGAAGCAGTCACTTAAGTGTCTCTCCCATTTAAAGGCACAGTCTCTTTCCTGACTTGAAGAATGACATAAAATGTAAGGCCTGCAACATTCGGCTCCATAATGCTGCTACAGAAATTCAGAACTTGTAAAATGGCGGCTGTACTGTTTCTGGCCACCTTCAGGACAGCCTGCGCAGTGTGCTGTGAGTGTAAGGGTGCTAGCGCAGGAGTACCTTGTGTGTGCCAGAGCTTGCAGAGTGGGAAGATCATGACATTGGACAGTGTATAATTTTGATATCCTAATTCCTGTGCCACATCATTCTAAAACATTTTGGCCACAATGGGCTTTAATTTCAAGTTCAGCTCCCACATGGGGAAATTAAATTTCCAAAGAAATATTGCCCCTTTCATGTTTGGTTTTAGGTAATGTTGCAGCTTAGGTACGAGGATTGCGATGTTTTACTTGTTAGCAACACCATTCAATGCAATTTGTTGTTGTTCAATAAGTCTAAATTGACAGGTTTGGTGCCATTGTTCTGCACACTGTTACATCGGTGGGTGAAGTATATACATGTATCTTGCCCTCTGTGTGTTGAATCGGCAGCTGCAGAATGAGGGGATGGTTAGAGAGGATCAAACTACACTTTCCCACAGTCGAAATGTGAGAACGATTTTCTAAATGTTTGCCTTCAGTGAAGAGACTTGAATCTGTGAGCACACATTAGGAAGGTTGATCTGGTGGGATAGATGACCATTTTTATCCTGAACAGCCTCCCACCTCCCATCATCTCTAAACTTGGGCTTATCCAAAACTCTGCTGTCCAGATTCTAGCTCGCACTAAGTTTTATTCACCCATTGTGTTCCTGGTTTAGCAATGACTGATTTTGAAATCTCATCTTCATTTCCATATCACTCCTTGGCCTCGTCCCTCCCCTATCCCTGTAACCTCACCAGCACCTCAGCTCAATACAATCCCTGCGCATCTCCAATTCTGGCCTCTTGCACATCCCCAATTTTAATCGCTTCACCATTGGCGGCCATACCTGCAGCTGCATAGGCCCTAAGCTCTGGAATATCCTCACTTGTGAGTGACATGTGTGTCACATAAGTGACAGGCAATGACCATCTCTGACAAAAGAGAACCTAACCATCTCCCCTTGACAATAAATGGCAAATACCATCACTGAATCACCCACTATCAACATCCTGGGAGTCACCATTGACCAGAAACTGAACTGGATTAACTATATAAATACTGTGGCTACAATAGCAGGTCAGAGGCTGGGAATTCCACAGTGAGTAGATCACCTCCTGACTCCCCAAAGCCTGTCCACCATCTGCAAGGCACAAGTCAGGAGTGTGATGGAATACTCTCCACATGCCTGATGAGTGCCAATCCAACAACACCCAAGACGCTCGACACTATCCAGGACAAAGCAGCCCGCTTGATTGGCAACCCATCCACCATCTTAAACGTTCACCCTCTCCATCACTGACGCACATTGGCAGCAGCATGTATCATCTACAAGAAGCACTGCAGCAACTCACCACAGCTCCTTCGACAGCACCTTCCAAATCCATGACCTGTACCACCTCCAAGGACAAGGGCAGCGAATGCATGGGAACACCACCACCTGCCAGTATCCCTCCAAGCCACATCCTGACTTGGAACTGTATCACCGTCCCATCACTGTCACGGTGTCTAATCCTGGAACTCCCTTCCTAGCAGCACAAGTGTCAGTGTACTTGCCCCACATTGGGCAGAATTTTTCCATTGTCAGGTGGGCATGCGCCCGACCCAAACGGGAGTAAAATAATGTGCAATGACGTCATTCAAGCGTCCCGATGTCATCGTGCACTCTCACGATATTCCACTTAGCGGGCACACCCAAGAGGCGACAGCGCACACGCTGGCAATTAAGAGGCCTATTGAGGCCCAATTAAATGGAACTTCTCACTGCCAATCCAACCGTTTGGTTGAAGGGCAGGATGAGGTTTTGATCAGTGATTTAAAAAAATTAAAACTTTTGAAACTCATTTGCAACATGGCAGAGTCACACAAGGGGACGTGTTTTCCTTATTTTTAAGACTTTATTTTTCAGGCGGAAAACCTCCAGCTCCCTGAAGCAACTCTGTGCCTCCAGGGAGCTTTCTGTGAGTGCATGCACTGATTTCCAACGCTCACCCCTCCTCCCCCCGCACTCCCCTACCCAGGCAGCGCTGAGCGTTTCAGCGTGGGATTGACGCTGGCTGGCTGTAAACTGGCCAGCCAGCGTGATATCACAGTCGGGGCCCGATTGCGGGCGGTGGACTGTGGCACAGCTCTCCCCAGGCCCGCCTGCCAAACCCGCCCGATGAGGGGAAAGTCCTCCCTATGGACGGCAGCGGTTCATGAAGGTGGCTCACCACCACCTTCTCAAGGGCAATTGGTGATGGGAAACAATCGCTGGCTTTGCCAGTGATGCCAACATCCCATGAAAAGAATAAAACAAAACCTGTCTTGACCTATAACTTGCTTTCCTTCTGTTCGATGCTCCTTAAAACCCACTCCTTTGACCAAACTTTTGATCAACTCTCCTAATGTCTTATGTAGTTTTGTGTCCAATTGGCCTGATAATGCTCCAGTGAAACACCTTGGGACAATTCATGATGTTAAAGGCATGATGTAAGTACAAATTGTTGTTGATGATGCAAAGGCATTCAACGCTTTGAAGATGAAATTGGTTTGAAGATCATAATGTAATGGGATGGCATGGAAAAGTGTTTAATCCATTTGAATTTTATCAAGTGGAACTAAGTGGGAAGGGCTTTGATCCATTGCAGAAGGTGAGTCAATGCTCTAGAGAAGTCTATAAAATGTCATTTTGGGACCACAGATACTGATTGTCGATTGTAGCATTAGACGGGCGGCCAATCGTTTCATTGCTTTGAGAAGCAGAGAGCTTTCTGCAATCCTCTCTTTGCAAATTTTACTTTGTTTGCTTAGCTCTATCGGGATGTTAGATTCTTTAAGGACACAAAGGTAAAAGCAATGCTGGAAATCCAAAAAAAAAATAAAAATACCTGGAAAAACTCAGCAGGTCTGGCAGCATCTGCAGAGAGGAACACAGGGAACGTTTCGAGTCCGTATGACCCTTCAACAGAACTAAGTTTTAGTTGTGTTGAAGGGTCATTCGGACTCGAAACGTTAACTGTGTTCCTCTCTGCAGATGCTGCCAGACCTGCTGAGTTTTTCCAGGTATTTTTATTTTTCATTAAGGACACAATTTTTTCCATGTGTTGCAATATGGAAATTACATATATTTTTTATAAATATGTTTACACCCAGAGGTAATCTTCCTCCAGGGGGAGTCTTAGCTACAAATTGTTGCAGATTGTTAAAAGAAGCAGCCTCAATGGACCAAATGTGTATCCTTACTCCCTCTCTATGTTGTCATGTAGCTTCCTGTCTCTCTCCAGGCATTTACAGAAGCATTTCATTTGAGTGAGCAAGTGTATTTTGAAAGCGAATCTACAAACTTGGTCTGCCAGGGGTCAGCAAGATCTGGCTGCGTATTTCTGAAGCCTGCAACTGTTCACGAGGGGCTATGTTGCCATTGATAAGGGCGTGGGTTACCCGCTGACATGGGATAGAGAGAGAGAGAGAGTGTGTCAGCCAGGGTCCCTGCTCCTGACCATCATTTATTGACCTGCAATAGAGAGAGGGAACGTTAGCAGGGTCAGTTAAAGCTTTCAAGTCTGATTTTTGCCAGGTGCAGGTTACCAAGGGCTATGGAGCAAAGGTGGTTAAATAGGGTTGAAAGTGGGAGGTGTTCCAGATTCGGCAGGTGGCATATTGCTGGCGGGGGTCAATTGAGTGGCCGCTGTCAGGTGAGCCATCCCTAATAAGAATGCTACACACTCCCAAGAGATGCTGGGCCAATCAGAAGACCGACAGCTCAACAGCCTCATGCCACAGTGAGAGGTGGCAATCGCTGAGGCAGCAGCTTCAGGGCGAAGGCACTGAAATGGCCAGTCTTGCAAAGGAGTACGTGGGATTGGGGGATGCCAGAGTTAGACAGGCAGGCACAACGATTGTTAGCGGGGTGGTTGGCTGGTGGCTGCACTGCAGAGCCAGCGCTATTGCTGCAGAGACAGCCATTGCCACTGGGGAGTTCCTCCTCCATGGGCATGGAGTGCCCAAAAAGGAGCCCCCCCCCCCCTCACCCCATAGCCAGCTGGGAGACCACCTGGTTACACTGGGCAGTCTCCCTACTTGGTGGCAGTCCCTCCAAAAGTGGGCAAAAATGCCCGCAGAGGCAGAAGGTGGCCTTCTATTGGCCACTTAAGTGGCTCAGTTGGACTGATGGTTGGACGCTAATCTGCCAACTATCCCACCACTGGCAAAATAACATGGTGGCAGCAAGAACTTGGGCACGCCTCCCCACACCATTTTGCCAGCCTTCCTGCCTCCCAGCCCATTGCCTACGAGCTGGTAAAATTCCGGCCTATATTTCATTGTGCACACTGCTCTTTGAGACGGCTCCGGGAGACAGAGCAACTGTATCAATGCAATTCACCCCTTTTATTGTTCACCCCAGAATCTCAGGAGGTCTACAAAAGTATATTTAGGAAATCACACACTGATTTTTGAGCTCAACTCCCTGACCTTCACTTGCCATTTTCCCAAAACAGGGTGACCAAGATTAGCAACTCTTCTCAGGAAATGTGACAACAAGCAGACAACTCCATGATGGTGCCACAATGTCCTGATCCATTCTGTTAAATAATGTTTGTGAAACACTTTCAGTAGAAACCTATTAATTGTAATGAGCGTTTATTGAGCCCAACTTCAGAAATCTATGTTATATCATCTGTTATATTGATGCCATGACTGCTATTTGGAACCTAGGTATCTACAGGACTGGAAGTAACATCTGGCTAATCCTAAAAGTAGCACAGCATTCTCTTGTCTCTTTAAACATGCCATTCACTGCCTTAATTTACCAAAATAAAACCTTTGAGTTTGCTGGTGCTGTCTGCCTCCACCATCTCCAGGCCACTTTGTTCCACACAATTATGTACAAGGACAAAGAATACATAGCACAGAAACAGGCCATTTGGCCCAATAGGTCCATGCATTGTTCAGGCTCCACATGAGCCTCTTCTTCACTTAATCCTAACAACATGTCCTTCTGTTCCTTTCTCCCTCACCTGTTTATCCAGCTTCCCATTAAATGCATCTTTTGCCATATTCACCTCAATAACTTCTTTTGGTTGTGAGTTCCACATTCACACTACTCACTGGGTAAATTCCTCATTGGAGTTATCAGTGACCTACATATACTAAAGGTTACTAGGTTAGCACTCTCCCCCGCAAGTGGAAACATTTTCTCTGAACCTACGCTATCAAATTCCTTGCAGAGTATGGTTCACAGACCCTAAAGCCCAAATCTACCCCTCTGTGTTTTGGGACTTATCTGCAAGTTGGTGGAGCAGTTTGATTTGACAGATATTAGCATGAATATTGAAGTAATTTGTTCCCACCACAAAGACCTGGGTAATTAAAACTGATGCAATGAAAAGCTATTGGGGATATATACAGTCCCATCATCTAATATTTAATATTGAGATGGTCTCAAGAACACAGTAACACAAGATCTGGGAGCAGGAATAGGCCATTCAGCCCCTCGATCCTGCTTCACTATTCAATAAGATCATGGCTGATTGGATTGTGGCCTCAACTCTACTTCTCCTGCCTTCCCCCAACAACCCTTGACTCCCTTGTCAAGCAAAAATATATTTAAGGCAGCCTTGAATAGATTCAATGACCCAGCCTCCATTGCTCTCTGGGGAAGAGAATCCCACAGGCTAATGACCCTCGGAGAGAAAAAAATTCTCCTCATCGCCATCTGCAATGGGAGGCCCTCTAATTTTTAAACTGAGTCTCCTAGTTCTAGATTCTCCCACATGGGAAAGTATCCTTTCAGTATCCACCCTGTCATCTCCATCAAAAGTAGAATTTATGCGAGTCTGGATCTGAAAATGGAGGAACCTCCATTCTTATAGACCATAGATGGCTTCAGAATGAAGCTGTATGTGTGTATATCTTTCTTGTAGTGTGTAGTTCACGTGCCTAGACAGAGTCCTAAGTGTTTTCTGTACATTTTTGATGTTGCCCAAAACTGAATTACTCCTTCTTTGGTTTTCATATCATCTGTCACAGCATGCAAAGGCTTACATTTCCATAGGGCCCTTCATAACCTTAGGATGCCACAAGGCGCTTTACAGCCAGCAAAGTACTTTTTGAAGTGCAGCCACTGTTGTAATGTAGGAAAGATGGCAGCCATTTTGCACACAGCAAGCTCCTGTAAACAGCAACATGATAATGACAGGTCAATCCGTTTTGCTGTCACATATTGAGGCCCACCAAAATGGTTCAGGCCTCCTGCTGCTGAGTTTGGGTCAGCTCGATCACCACCAGGCCACAGTCCACGCTGTTAAATTGGGTCCCAAGATTTTTGGACAGGGAACCACGGTTGTAATTATTAGTAGGCCAACAGAATATCCATGTTACATTTTTTAAATATGTATTCACATATCAGTACTCGTCCTACATGACGTGACTATAAATGCTACTGAGAACTAATAAGCACCCACTTGTGGAATGTTCTGAATAATATAAACAGTTTGAGACATCAAAGGCATTCACAACAAATAGCAGCTAACCTCACCACTAAACAAGCCTGTGTGTCAAGCGCCAATATACACCACATGATGACAAACATTTATTCTACGCAATTAAACCTGCAAAAGATACAATAGGTTGGATTTCCAGCAGAGTTTCCATCTAGTCTTGCTGACGCTTGTGCGGGGAGTGAGGATGACACATGTGCAATCTCCTGATGAATCCCTTATACATGAGCTTTAATCAATACCAGGTTCAGATTCACTCTGTGTATGCACAGTCTCATTGGCTTGATTTAATAACATGCATTGACCAGATGTTTAATTGTTTCCTAGCACTCAAATTTCTATCAGAGGTCAAGGATGTATGACCATATCTTATCATTTTTTCTTGAAGCACCTTGGGACATTTCATTGCGTTAAAGGCGCTATATAAATATAAATTGCTATACTTCCACTTGAGGGCAATAGGGTTACATGGCAATATTCTAGAATATCTCCAATTAAGGAAGATAAGAATATATAACAATATCCTATAATACCTCCATGTAAGGGCAATAAGGTGGGATAAACACCCAATAAAAATCCTGGAACTCAATCGGGTTTGATGCCCCTGCAGACCGTTCGACACCCTGAGACCGACAGTCTGACTAGTTTAGTTGAATTGTTGAATTGGTATTGAGCTTAGTGTTTATGCTGAGGCTCTTTCAGGATCCGAAAACAGCTTTCAATCAATCGCTGACTGTTTGACACCATTTAGAGAACATGAGGCAGGCCAGGCTAGACTCAGACGGATGCTGACTTCAAGATGAAAGTAAAAAACCACACACGCACACGCAAACTCATTTCATGATTGAGAACTGTCACTCGGTACAGCAAATTATTTGTTTAGGCCTAAAGTCATAATACATAATTAATCACTTCATCATCTTATTTGTGCTGCAGTGTTTTGGCAGATTTAATTTAACCAACAGTGCTTCAAATAAAATATTAAACAAATAGAACTTAACATCAATGGGGTTTGTTGACAAAACAAGTTGCCAGAAAACTCTTCCTCACACAAGTGGTAGTGGAAATCTGGAACTTTCTTCCCTTTAAATATTGTTCAGGCCAGGGGGTCAACTGAAGGTTTCAAGTTTGAGGTCAATAGATTTTTAACAAAAGCAAAATACAATAGATTATTGTTGGAAGAGGGAAGAGGGAGAGGGAATAAAGGTAAGTAAATGGAATTGTGGAATAGACCATTCTTAATTCAATTGAATGGTAGAACAAGTTTGAGGAGCTTAATGTCCTCCTCCTGTCCCTAAGCAATGTCACATGTGGAACTCTTTTCAATCCCAGTTTAACTCTTACAGTGCCAGCAAGCCCAGCCAAATAACAGCCTCCTTGGCCTAGCCTTCACCAGCCAAGCTGCTGAAGTTGACTTTAGTGTCCCTCACTCACCTAACACAGCACAGACAGCAGATGAGCTTAGGGAGCCTCCTATGCTGTGCGGTTCAGCACCACATACTGGACAGTGCATCATCTTGAGGAGGCAGTGGTATTGTCACTGGGCTAGTATTCCAGAGAACCAGGGTAATGTTCTGGGGACCTGGGTTCGAATCCCAGCATGGCAAATGGTGAAATTTGAATTCAGTTAAAATCTGGAATTAAAAGTCTGACTGTGAAACCACTGCCGATTGTCATAAAAACCCATCTGGTTCATTAATCCCTTTTAGGGAAGGAAATCTGCTGTCCTTACCTGGTCTGGCCACAGCAATGTGGTTGACTCTTAAATGCCCTCTGAACAAGAGCAATTAGGGATGGGATTAAATACTAGCCTAGCCAATGACACCCACATCCCATGAATGAATTTAAAAAAATCCATTTAGACATTAGTGAATTATCAGGTGTCAACCACACTCAATGGAAGCATCCTTACCTCTAACATCTAGAAGGACAAGGGCAGCAAACACAAGGGAGCACTAACACTGCATGTTCCCCTCCAAACCACTCACCATTCTTTCTTGGAGCTATATCACCATTAACAGTCCTAACAGCACTGTGGGTGTGCCTGCAGCACATGGGCTGCAGCGGTTCAAGAAGGCAGCTCACCACCACATTCTCAAGGGCAACTAGGGATGGGCAATAAATGCTGGCCCAGCCAGCGAAGCCCACATCCCGTGAATGAATTTTTAAAAATCCTTCAACATCACTGGGTCAAAACCCTGGAACTCTGTCCCTAACAGCGCAGTGAGTGTACCTGCACCCACACAGACTGCAGCGGTTAAGAGGGAGGCTCAGCGGCACCTTCTCAAGTGGAATTAGGATGGTCAATGCATACTAGCCTTGCCAGTGATACTCAAATCACAAGAATTAATTCTTTAAAAAATCATGGAAGTTCTCCCTGGTGTCCTGGTCAACCTTTGTTCCTCAACCAACTTCACTAAAAAAAATATTTGGCCATTACCTCATTACTGCTAGTGGGCAGACTGGCTGTCGTTCTACCTACAACATTGCACCAGAACCTACACCTCAAAAGTGGCTGTAAAGAGCTTTGGGCATCCTGAGGGTGCGAAAGGCACTATAGAAATGCAAGTCTTTCCTTTTTTTTAACCATATGAGAACAAATATTCTGTTTTTATCTTCACCACACAGCTTTTTTGGAGTTGTGGTACATGTCTGTCTTTGCGCTTTCCCTGTGAACATTTCATTCTTAGAGACCTTGTCCAAAAGCACTAAGAGGGTCACCTTCACAATCCGTAATGAAAAACAAAAGCTACTGAGGGGGAAATTATTACTTCCCAGGAGGTCTGCACATCACCCATGTGGGCACTTAAGTTGCAATGGTCTGTGAAACTGTATCCACTGTGCACGTGGATCACTCAGGCGTTTGGGCACATTCCATTGTGAAAATCATTAATTTACATTATCAAACCTCAAAAAATTATTAACTGGAATATCAACAGTTCACCAACTCTCTCCATTACTGAGTGAGGAGAATCATTTGAACAAGTAATTACAAGAGAATTCCTCCAGATTTAGCACCACTGGATTCACATCAATTATACATCATTCAGAATTGTGGCCTTTCCTTTTTTTCATGGTCCACTAGTCAATTACATGTTAATTGCACCCAGTGGAAATTAACCACCCAACGTTGTGCCAATTTCATTTGGAAACACGTTTCTGGTGGTAGTTAATTTAAAAAAAAACACTAAAGGAGAATGTAGATGATAGAATTCAATTGAGGCGATTCACTGCGATAAGCAGCAATTTTCGTTTTTTTGCGGTATTTCTGCTCACCAACATGAGTTGGAGGAGGAAAGCCATTCCATTTCAGCCACACTGTGTCAACACCATTTGTTTTTAAATCCGTCTTTGGATATGTTAACTGCTGACAAGGCCAGCATCTATTGCCCGCCCCTAGTTGCCCTTGAGAAGGCGAAGATGAGCTGTCTTCTTGAACTGCTGCAATCCGTGTGGAGGAGGTGCTTCCGTGGTCTCCATTGTATAGAGAGTTCCAGGATTTTGTCCCAGTGATGATGAAGGAACGATATATTTCCAAGTCAGGATGATGTTCCCATGTGCCTGCTGCCTTTGTCCTTCTAGGTGGTTGGGGTAACAGTTGCGAGAGGTACTGTCAAAGATGCTTTGACGAGTTAAGGCAGTTGATGCAGTAGACAGTATACATTGCAACCAGGGTATTCCCAGACCAGGTAGAGCATGGTTAAACACAGAGTAAGGCTTCCTATACTTTCCCCAATAATCAGCCTCAATATTACTAAACCCTGTGTAACATATTGACATCTCCCACATGAGACATCTTGTATCCCTGAGATTTCTTGATCTATGTCCGTTATTAATTGCACTGAAAACATCCCAACTTATGCCCCTTGCAGGAAGAAATCAGGGTGAGGTGTTCCTGCAATTAGTGTGTCAATGTCCAACCAGAAGCATCATCAAGTTCTGTCTCTCGTCTGTCTTTGGGTAAGAGATGATTATAATTTAGGTCGAAAACTCTACCATTGACAGTTCTAACCGGTTCCCCAAATATTTATGGACAGGAAAAACCATTTAGTCCAACTTAACTCATCCATCCCCATTTCAGCATCCAATTGTTTCTTAAATAACTCCAGGGACTTTGCCTCCAGTTCTCTATGTAGTATCTGTTCTATATTTGTATGAAGAGCAACTTATTGATTTCAGTTCTACATTTACCTTATACTACTTCCGATCAGTGTCCCCATGAATTATCCTGCTAACTTAAATTAAAGTAATATTTCAAAATTATCTTTCCCTCCTCATTACTGTTGCAAACGTCTGTTCGATTATGGGTGTGTTTTCATTTTCACGGTGGATTGGTGGATTGGTCACCCATTATACACCCCATATACCCGATTTCACTTCATACACCACATCCCCTCCCCGACACCCCACTCATAGACCCCACCCCATCCTCAACACCCCACCCACATACCCCATCCCAAACATTCAATTCCATACTTCCCAGTCCACATACCCCATTTCAAACACTCAATCCCATATATCCCGACCTCACATACCCCATCTCAAACATTCAACCCCATACATTCCACCCCATGAACCTCATCCCAAACACTCAATCCCATACATTCCACCCCATGAATGCCATCCCAAACACTAAGTCCTTTCACATACAACCCATCTAATACACCCCATCCAATCCCATTATAATTTCCATTAAAGTCAATGAAAGTGTAAATCTTCCCCCTCTGGTCATGATGCTTTCTCTCCATGCTGATATTCTGTGGTTACTAGAGTTGGCTTGATCATGGCCATAATCTCATTCACTGGAAGATTCACCATCTTTTGCAAAGCTCAAAGAAAGGAGGTGCGATGGGAATGGAGAGAGTCTGGGTTTCTGGGATCACACTTTGAGTCTTGAGTTGTGTTTTTTGAGTGGAAAAAAACAATGCTTATTTATTATCAACAGACTTTATTTCTGTACCCTGTAAAGGATAAGCAGACTCGGCATTGACTATATACGCATACTAATACTGTATTCATCCACATTAAGGCCACTCATTTTTACTTCCATAACGTTGCCAACTTCACCCCCGCCTCAGCTCATCGGCTGTTGAAACCCTCATCCGTGGATTTGTTACCTACGGAATTAACACACTCCTGGCCAGCGTCCCATGTTCTAGCGTCTGTGAACTTGCGGTCATCTGAAACTCTGTTGCCGTGTCTATACTCACAACAAGTCCCACTCACCTACCATCCTTGTGCTTGCTGATCTACATGGAATGGAGTGTCTGGGGTGGGTTACATGGTTAAGCCATGCCTTGAATTCAAGATTCTCATCTTTCTTTTCAAATCCCTTCATGGCCTTGCCACCTCCCTATCTCTGTAATCTCCTCCAATCCACAGCTTCCGCTATCTCTGCGCTCATTCAATTCTGACCTCTTGCATGTCCAACATGTTCTTCGCTCCATCATTGGAGTCTGTGCCTTTTGCTAACTGGGCTGTAGGCGCTGGATTGCACTCCCTTATCCTCTCCCCCTCTCCACCTCCCTCTCCTCCTTTAAGATATTCCTTAAAACCAGCATCTTTTCTGCCCGAATGTCTCTTTACGCAATTCGGGGTCAGATTTTGTTTGATAATTGCCCCTGTAAAGCACCTTCAGATTTTTTACTAAGCTAAGAGTGCTTTTTAAATACAGATTATGTTGTTGTTGCTATAAGGGACTTTCCTCCATCAGATGAGAATCCACTTGCAGTAGTTTATTTGCAGCTGCAGTCTTAACACTTCCCCAATACCATCAACCCTATCCCTCTCACTGCTACCGCTCCGACCTCAACCAGATTGTTTGAGCCTGAACTGAGCCTCTGACCCCTTATCCATTCCGACACCAAGGCTGTGCACTTTCAACTCCATAATGCTATCTGACTCTGCCCTGTGTCAGCTCACCTGCTGCTGAAACTCTGCTCCAGGCCTTTGTCACCTTTAGACTCGATCTCATTGCAATGTTCTCCTTGCGATTCCCCACCTTCCATGTATAAACTCGAGCCCATCCAAAATTCTTGAGTTAATATTCTAACTTGCATCAAATCCCATTCACCCCTTACCCCTGGGCTCACTGATTTACATTGGCTCCGACCCCACAACGTCTCAGTTGTAAAATTCTCATCCTTGTTTCAAAATCCTTCCATGACCTCTCTCCCTCCCTATCTATGAATCCTCCTTCAGTCTAACAAACTTCTTAGATTCCTGAATCCCTCCAATTTTGGCCCATTGAACATGCCCAATTTCCTTCATTGGTGGCCAGGCCTTCAACTGCTTGGGCCCTAAGCTCTGGAATTCCACTCATAAACCTCCCCACTTCTTTAAGGCGGTCCTTCAAATCTATCTCTTTGATCAACCTTTTTCTCATTTTCCCACTTCCTTATGGACTTGGGCCCAGAATTTCACCATGATGGACAGCGAGCCTGGAAATCCTAAGCCCAGCCCCTGAACACAGCACTTTCTATTTTTGCAGGGGCTGGTGTTCACACATTTGCAGAGGCAGCTGGCTGTTTAGGTCACCAGCTGCTTTCACTGAAGTGGCCCTTGGTAGGCCTGGAGTGTGAAACCCAGATTGTACAGATTAGGCCAGGTAAGAGCTGGTCTGAACTTGGTGGATTCATTTGGATAACCAGGATACCTCTTTAGAGAGGTATGGTACCCATTTGGATATGGTCCCGTGACACCATTGGGATAGGCAAGGCACACTTTGGTATTGTTAAAAATAAACATGGTTGTGCGTAAAGCATGCATAAACTCATTAGAACTGCCAAAGCTGTCAAAGAACTGTCAAAGGATACTAGGTGAGTTGGCATGGAGGGGGTAAGGTGAAAGGGTTTTGGGTGAGGGGCATGCGTTGGCATAGGGGATATGAGGGGCCTTTGCGCACCCGACCTGATATCGAAAATCTAGACCTTGATGTCAAGTTTTGTTTTATAATACTCCGGTGAACTGCCATGGGTCTTGTTCACTATGTTACAGGTGTTATATAGGTGCAAGTTGTAACTGCTGTTGTCCGAGGTCCTAACACATGCATTGATCATTGTATCAACTGCAAACTTGTGGGCAGCTCTCCCAACGCCTACGACCAAGCCGTTAGTGAAGAATGTAAAAGGCAATGGCCTCGTGATAGATCCCTGAGGGTTTCCACAAGTCACCAGCCATTATTCTGATCCACAACCATTAATAGCCACTGTCTTTCTACAGGAATGCAGTCAATTCTTAATCTAATCTATCATCTCCCCACCAATTCCACAAGACCCTATCCTGTATAATATACAATTATGTGGCACGTATGAGATCGATATAGCCAGCGGAGGAAGCGCAACACACAGCATTAAAAAGCTCAGAAATAGTGAAAACTTAGGCAAGTTTCAAGTTAAACTTAATTTGTTATATTGCTTTGATTTGCAAGTTGAGTGATGATGGAGGAGCTCCTGTTTTATGGGTTGACATTTTAGAATTAATGACAAAACCTGTCTGAACACCACATCACATTGGATCAAAATGCAGGATTTGTATCTCATTCAAGCACTAATTCCTCAACTTTAAAACAACCTTGTAGAAATTTGCATTAATGTCCATCACTGTCAGCAGCATCTGGAATTTATAAATATGAGACCACAGAAAGACAGAAGGGGAATATCAATTGGCTATTTAATAAAGACGTGCAAAGTAAACATGAGTCCTGGTCTAATTGGTTGATTACCCATCTCTGTGCTCCATTGTCCTGTGTAATTGTAAGAAAGTTCAAATCCCACTGCAAAGACTTGAACACAAATCGAGGCTGCTGCTCCTAGTGCAGCACTGAGAGAGTTTTGCGTTGTCTGAGATGGCATTTTTTGGATGGGACATTAAACTGAGGCTGCTTAGAACCTTTTAACCAGCTGTAGAAGATCCAATCAGACCATTAAAAGAGGAGTAGGGGTATTCTTCTCCCTTATCCAGCACCACTAAAACAGATGATTTGGCTATCCATCTCATTGCTGTTTTCTGGGATCTTGCTGTGTGTAATCTTGCTGCTGTGCTGCCCTGCACTACAAAAGTCGACTGGATTTTCAAAAGACGAATTCGGCCATGAAGAACATTGGGGTGTCCCGAGGTTGTGAGAAATCCTATATAAACTCAAGTTTCCTCCATGACCTCCTCCCTCCCTATTTCTGTCACCTTCCCCAGCCCTACAACTCCCTGAGACCTCAGAGCTCCTTCAATTCTGAACCTTTATTCATGCTTGATTTTCATCATTGCATCATTAGTAGTCATGGCTTCAGCAAAAGAACCGGAGGATTCATGAGAAGGGTTTTTTTTACGCAGTGAGTTGTGATCTCAAATGCGTTGCCTAGCAGTGCAATGGAAGCAGATCGAATAATAACATTCAAAAGGCAATTCAATAAATATTTCAATAGGAGAAATTTTCAGAACGATGAGAGCAGGGGAAAGTGGTATTAATTGATAGTTCTTTCAGAGGGCTAACACAGGCTCAATGAGCCGAATGGTCTTCCGCACTGTATTATTCTGTGACTTAATGGCATTTTCTTTTCTCTAATTCTAACTCTCATTTCCTCTTTAGACCAGAACTCCCGTTTAATCTATTACAGTATTCAGAAGGGTTCATTTCTGTTTTGCTAAAAAACACATTTAAAAATAGATATGAAGTCAAAATTTTCTGTATCTCACTGTAATGGACTTTGACAGGTTGTCGGGGTTACTGAGACTGCAACTAAAAATCATGCTCCTGCGAACATTTATTCTTTATCTAATTAATGTCAAAACGTTTGCTGATGCATCAGAGGAAAATCTTTACAGAAAATCCATCCTGTTGCTTGATAACATTTCCCCAAATTCCTTTTCCCGTCTGCGTGTAGCCCCTGGTGTCGTTATAATTGTCCGACCTCTGGTCAGATCTGACAGTGAGCACATTGAATCCGTTTGGATGACAACATCGTTCTAAAAGAAATTACTGGTGTAATGGTGCAAAACAAATGTCTCCAGCAAAGAAAAGTCAATTGAGAATCCTGCCTAAACTTAATGAAAATTCATCACTGAGGGGAAAAAAATCTGGCTCCATTGTTCATCTCCTTCTTTTGTCCTTCTGTTTGATGCAGGCATTAACGCGATTTCAAACACAACAACAACTTGCATTTATATAGACTCTTTAACGTGAGAAGTTTTGAGGTGCGTCATCTGAAATAAAATTTCACACCAAGTCATGTAAGGAGATATTAGGCTGGGATCCCCATGCCCCTCTCGACTGCTTCTGTGTTTTCCTTTACAGAAGCTGACAGGCTCCAAATTTCAGACAGCTCCAGGTTGCACCTTCCCCAATCATTGACTAGGTTGTCCGCTTTGGGTTTGAAACCGAATGTGGCTGAGGAAACCAAGTGCAGACTTGGAGTTTGGCGAGGGGGGCGGGGAGTTTAAATTGTTAATTTTGTTCTTCAATTTTGCTCTTAAAATCTGGTCTGTAATTAGCAGTAACTGGAGGTACTGTGTGAGCAGGCTATGTTCTTTCTTTTCTTGAAGCTTAGACAGAGTAAGATCACTCTCTGCTGTGAGAGCTGAGTAGATAATTAGATCACTGGTTGAACCTGGTTACTCTAGCCCCTGTTCAGTTGGTGAGAAATACAGGCCTCGTTAGTGCAGCTAAGGCAAAGGGAGTGCAGTTGAGGAAAGTGAGTGCTGACTTGAAGTTTGGTGTTATAATGCAGTAGATGGTATTTGCCAGGTTACCCAAACCCACAAGGGAAGCTTGCCCATGTTATCACAACGGTTTTGCAATTTGGGATTAAAGGGTGACAAGTCCCCAGGACCTAATGGCCTACGTCCCAGGGTCTTAAAGGAAGTGGCAGCGGAGATAGTGGATGCATTGGCTATAATATTCCAAAATTCCATGGATTCTAGAAAGGTTCCAGTGATTGGAAAAATGCTAATATAACACCCTTATTCAAAAAGGGGGGGAGGCAGGAAGTAGAAAATTATAGACCAGTTAGTTTAACATCTGTCATTGGGAAATTGTTGGAATCCATTATTTAGGTAGTAGTTATGGGGCATTTGGAAAATCAAAATGCAGTCCATCAGAGTCAGCATGGTTTTATGAAGAGTAAATCGTGTTTGACTAATTTGCTAGAGTTCTTTGAAGATGTGACAAGCAAAGTGGATAATGGGGATCCTGTAGATGTAGTATATCTGGATTTCCAGAAGGCCTTTCATAAGGTGCCATACAAAAGATTAATACACAAGATAAGATCACACGGAGTTAGGGGTAATATATTAGCTTGCATAGAGGATTGGCTAACCAACAGAAAGCAGACAGTTGCGATAAATAGGTCTTTTTTTGGATGGCAAGCTGTAATTAGAGGGGTGCCACAGGGTTCAGTCCTTGAGGCCCCGACTATTTACAATCTATATTAATGACTTGGATTCAGGGATAGAAGGTACTATAGCTAAATTTGCAGATGACACCAAAATAGGTGGGAAAGTAAGTTGCAAGGAAGAAATAAGAAATTTACAAATGGACATGGACAGGTTAAGTGAATGGGCCATAATTTGGCAGATGGAGTTTAACGTGGATAAATGTGAGGTTATCCATTTCGGTCGGAAGAATAAAAAGGCGACATTATTTAAATGGAGAGAAACTTCAGAATGCTTCAGTGCAGAGGGATCTGTGTGTCCTCATGCATGAATCGCTGAAAGCTAGTATGCAGGTAAGCAGGTAATAAGGAAGGCAAATGGAATTTTAGCATTTATTGCTAAAGGAATAGAGTATAAAAATAGGGGTGTTGTTGCAATTGTACAAGGCATTGGTGAGACTGCATCTGGAGTACTGTGCATAGTTTGGGTCCCCTTACTTGAGGAAGGATGCAGTTGCACTGGAGATGGTTCAGAGGAGGTTCACTAGATTGATTCCAGAGATACTGGGTTTGTTTTATGAGGAGAGATTGAGCACGTTAGGCCTATACTCGCTAAAGCTTAGAAGGATGAGAGGAGACCTAATTGAGGTATATAAGATGCTAAAGATGATAGACAAAGTAGACATGGAGTGGATGTTTCCCCTTGTGGGGCATTCTAGAATGAGAAGTTTTACGCTAAGGGGTGTTAGATTTAAATCAGAGATGAGGAGGAATTACTTTTCTCAAAGGGTCCTGAATCTGTGGAATTCACTACCTCAGAGTGTAATGGATGCCGGGATGCTGAATAAATTTAAGGAGGAGATAGACAGATTTTTAATTAGTAATGGCTTGAAAGGTTATGGGGAGAGGGTGGGAAATTGGAGTTGAAGCCGAAATGAGGTCAGCCTAGATTGTAATGATTGGCGGGGCAGGCTTGAGGGGCTGAATTGCCTACTCCTGCTCCTAGTTCTTATGTTCTTATATATTTATTATGAGAAGGCTTGTGCACTGAATGCAGAAGTAATGAGTCCACCAACACTTTTCGAGATTTAAAAAATTAAATTAAAACATTTATTAAAAAAAAATAAAACACACACACAAGATCATAGTTCCACAGTTACTTAATATGATAACAATTACCAAAATTCCTAATTAACCAGACTTCCAACTGTTCACTCCCTTTAAGGCAACAGTACAAATTAGATTTTAAATTTATAGAGACAATCCAGCAAGGTTACCACAAGCACCCACTCAACAGTGGAATTCCGAAGGCTTTTAACACAACTTTGGTGACTGGAACAGCAGACTTCTGCAAAGTGGCTATAGGCTTTTCCCCCAAGTCTGTTTCACATGGTGCATGTTTCAGATCTCACATGGCCACACCCACACACCCGTCCTTCCTTAAATATATTTCTCCCTCTTTGATTTGTAAATCCCATTTTCTTACATGTTTTTAGAATTTACTTTTCTCATAATATGAAAAGCTTTTATGGGTCGTTATGGTCAGAAGTTTTGAGAAAAATCAATGTAATAATCTCACCCTATTTATTTTGCCAATCGTAAAAACCTTATCAAGTCTCTTTGGAAATCCAACAACTTTCCTCCTTATCTAAAAATGCAAGTTTCATTCATACCCTATCTGCTAACTTTACCCTAGCTCACTCAATGGCATTTCAAGTGCCTTTTTACCCCTAGCTCTTCTGATAATTTCAACCTTGTGGCCTACCCGTCTCTAATTTAATTAAATCAGTCACACAGAGAACCACACACACACACTCAGAAGCCTACTTTAAAATATCCCAAAATACTATGAAAAAATATGATAGTTTTGTGACATTGATGGGGAGGAGGAGGCATTTGTTTCCTCTTTCTTTCTTTCTCACCCTGAATGAATTGTTTCTTGTTCTGCTACAGGGAAAACAGCTAGCTACTTGGTGAGTATCTGGTGAGTGGTTAAAGTCTGTTCTATTCCTAAGATTTAAAATAGTATACAAACTGATGGTAAAGTTAGTAAAATATATAAGAAAGCAACATAAATAAGTGAATAATATAACTAAGTAATTATTTAAAGCACATTAAGGGTGGCAGGACAGGTGATGTGTCCAGGCTGCAGCATGTAGGAGCTCCTGGTTAACATTGTGATCCAGGGCAAACACATCTGCAGTAAGTGTTTGCGGCTTGAGGAACATCGGCCTCAGCGTCATTGAGCTGGAGTTGAGCTGCAGACTTTGTGGCACATCAGGGAGGGGGACACAGAGCCCTGAATTTTCAGGAACACAATCCTGTTGACTCCAGCAGCCCCAATGCCATTTTACACTCTAACAAATGCTGATTGGCATAAGGCGGGACTTCCGCCCCTCACTCAGAAGGAAGTCCTGCCTTGAAGATCTGCTGGCCAATCAGATTGGCCAGCAGTTCTCCAGTACCTCCAGGCACAGCGCTGCAGTGGCCAGAAGAGGCACTGCAAAGAGCTGTCTGGAACTAACTCTCAGGGCCCGGAGGAAAGGCAAATGGCAGTGGTCCCAGGGTGTGGAGAGTAAGCAACATCTGGGGGTTGGGGGGGTGGGGGGGAGGGGTCAGGAACTGGAGGGCAATCAGACTCTTGGGAGATAGGCTGGTGGGGTGAGGGAAATTCAGAGGCTAGTGGGCCTTAAGGTGAGGGCGTTCCCAGTCAGAAGGGGCCTTCTGATAGAAGCCCCCCATTCCTGCCTAAGACCGAACTCAGTTTATTTGTGGCCTCCCCCCACCACCCACCCACTGCCACCTCCCCCACCCACCACACTCCCCCCCCACCCCGAGCTGTCATCCGCCCGCCAACCTAAAAATTAAGGCTGGGTGGGAAAAAGCCCTTAAGTGGTTATTAAGTGCCTTAATTGGGGCAAGGGCAGGCTTTTTTTTAATCATTCATGGGATGTGGGCATCGCTGCCTAGGCCAGCATTTATTGCCCACCCCTAATTATCCTCGTTCAGAGGGCATTTTAAGAGCCAAACACACCGCTGTGGATCTGGAGTCACATATAGGCCAGACCAGGTAAGGGCAGCAGATTTCCTTCCCTAAAGGACATTAGTGAACCAGATGGGTTTTTACAGCAATGATTTCGTGGTCATCATTCCAGAATTTTATTGCATTCGATTTTCAACATCTGCTGTGGTGGGATTTGAACCGCAGTCCTCTCAGCATTCCCCTAGATCTCTAGAATACTGGTCCAGTGACAACACCACAACGCCACTACCCAGCCGTTTGAAGCCCTGCCCACCCCACCGTAAAATCGCAACCAGGTCAGGGCAGGCGTGGACCCAAAGGGAATCCTGCCCACGCAATTTGCCCCTCCACGTTCCCCCCTTCGCCGGCTCAGAACCTGCAACGGAGGTGGGGGGGGTGGGGGGGAGCGTAAAATACTGCCCAGAGAGCTGAACCACATTCTGCCGCACCAGAACAAGGGAACATCTACAATAACGTTTCTGGGGGCTGAATCTTCAGCTCGGTGGGCGGGGGTGGGGCCTGCTCGCCGAGGCGTCAAATGATGTGGGGTGACTTCACTGCGTGTCATTTAGATTTTCAGTTCGGCAGGTGTGCGAGCGAGTCAGCTGCGCGCCCGCCGAACAGTCAAAGGCCTATTAAGGCCATTTAACAAACAATTAAAATAATTAATGGAGCTGCCCATCCAACCTTAAGGTCGGCGGGTGGGGGTGGGGGGGGAGCAGGTGAAGAGTTCAGGCGGCCTACGCATTTTTCATGGAACCTCATCCACGGGCGGGATGAGGTTTCATGAATGATTTTTAATTTTCTCAAAAATTTTTACTGAAACTAATGCAAATGTCCCAGCTCATGTGCCAGTGTCACATGAGGGGACATGTCATAAAAAATTTTTCAACACTTTATTGAACTGTTAAGACTTAAAACTTATCTTTCTGTGCTCTTCCTCGTGCATGCGTGAAGGAGCGCAGGCCCCAACTCAGGGAATAATCCAGCCCCACACCACCACCCCCCCACCCGCACAGGGAGCTGGGCAGGCCTTAATTGACCCAAACCCGTAAAATGGTGGCGTGGACCCAATCGGGGGCACCAATCCGGTCTGCGCCCGCCCCCACACAAAATTCTACCCCCAGAATCATTGGCCTGTACTTTATGGGGTGGGATGTATAGCCCACCACTCCTAACTAAAAACAACTGAAAAATCAATCAGAGACTGACCAATGATAAAAGTCTGCTCCACGGCAGTAACACACTGCAGGCAACAACAACAAGGAAAGTGTGGGGCTCCTGCCCCTCACTGTGAGGAAGACCCACCCTCTGGAGCTGCTGGCCAAGCTGATTGGCTGGCTGCTTTTGCAGTCCAAGGAACACCAGAGCTTATTAGTTGGTGCTGCTGGGTAGAAAAAAGTCCTCGTCTCCCTCATGATTCTTTTCCCAATTACCCTAAATCTGAGTCCTTTGATTGTTGACCCTTGTAATGACAGGTTTCAACAAGAAACAGATAAACTTTATTACAGAGAGCTTTTTAGATGCTGCATGCTTGAACAGGACTCTCGTCAGGAAGCCCCACCTCCCTGGATTACCCGCCCTTAGGTCTCATTGGTCGAAGCCTCCAAGAACATCACGTGACCTCCGATAGACAGCAGGAGAAGCTACACCTTCAGTTATTACAACCCTCTAGTGGGAACAGTTTTTTGCCTATTTTTTCTAGCCAAACCCCTCGTAAATTTATTAAAGCTTCCCTTTAATTTCTCTCCACTAAGGAAGGCTTCCCACTGTTAACTGTGTTCCCACATCATCTGCAAATTTCAAAACTTTTACTGGTTTCGATCTAAAATCTGAAGACCTAAAGAGCAATTGGGAGGCATTTTCCATGTAGTCTGGTGGAGGGTAATGTCCTGGAGCTGGCTGGCACTGCAGCAAGGAGACAGTAATATTTCTCGTTCCAGACGGATGAGCTGAAATGAGCTGGACAGCCTTTCCTGATCTTTATTCATCTTGTGATTTGTGAGGGTGCTAACCTCCTGACACATTAATGATTCGCCTGACGACTTAGAAGAATTGTTTTGTATCACTCTTCGATCCACGTCCCTGCACACCTCCACTACATGCCAAGAAAGAATGGAGGTCTTTGCATTTTGGACATGGGCCGGGATTTTCCAGCCCTGTCGTGGGTGGGACCCTCCGCGGGTGAGACGGCGCCCCAGCCAAAACTCCATTGACTTGCAGCGGAATGGGAAGATCCCAACGGCGGGCGGGTGCGTAAATTCCCGCCGATGGTCTCAATCATGGTGTTATATATTGTTGTATTATCTGTAAATAGCTGGGAACTACTTAGCTAGGAACTAATATGTTACATTTAAGTGTTCCGGGGGCCACATTTCACACCTGCAGTACGGACTGACGTGTGCAGAACCAGTTTAATCCGGTCCTTCCTGTACCAAACAGCATGGCAAAATTAAACATCAAGAGTTTCTGATCTTTACTAACTTGAAGTGTGATTATTAACAACATCTGGGAGCCAAAAGACAACAGGAACATAGCACCTGGAATCTGCCCTGTCACTTGTTCCTCCCAGTGAGGCTTCCTTGATCAGTAAGATGGGGAAAAAACTCACACCTCGTCTTTTGAAATTGCTGACAAATTCCTTTCAATTTTTTCTTTAAAGTGATTGATTCTCTGGCTGTGGTTGTCTCTGGCAAGGCTAATTTTTACCTGCCCGTCCCAAGTTGCCCTGGGAAGGTGGTGCTGGTGGGCCTACTTTTTAAAGATCTGGATATAAGTTTGGAGTGGATTCCGTGAGCCACATCAGAGAGCAGTTAAGAGTCAACCGTATTGGTGTCGATCTCAGGCCACATACAGGCCAGACCGAGAAAGAATGGCAGGTTTCCTTCCCTGAGGGACATTAATGAAGATCTTTATGACAGTCTGACGGTTTCCTGGTCACTTTTACTGATGCCAATGTTTTGTTTCCAGAGTTTCTAAACTCAATTCAAATTCTCAAATTGCTGTGGGGATGGGGGAATTCACATTCTTTGGATTGTTTGTCCAGTAACAGAATTGTACAGCACAGAAGGAGGCCATTTGCCCATCATGGCTGTGCCAGCTCTTTGAAATTAGTCCCACTCCTCCTGCTCTTTCACCATAGCCCTCCATTTTTTTTCCCCTTTTCAAGTACATAGCCGACGTCCAACATAGCCGAAGCTGCAATAATGATCGTTCATAAATTCTAAAAAGACGCCTACATCAGGTAGTATCACTGATAATCAAGCTGCACTCAACAGATTTTCTTGTAATATGTGTGACTTCCATCCTGTTTGATGTGACACATTGGAACAGTGCTGCATGCGTAGCGTGGAGATATCTTGCTGAGCCTCTCTCAATTGGCACCTGATGATCAGGCGGTGTCTCTCAGGTCCCAGAGTCTATGATGAGTCCTTCCTAGAACAATGAGGAATTGCAAAAGAATGAAAATGTCTGTGTTGATTATTCTTTTTGCTTGCACTACAAGGAAAACAGCAGAGAATTATAGTAAACTTGTATGGAACCTTGGCTAAGCTACAGTTACTGTCCCCCTGTTATAAAAAGGCACTGGCAAAGGTGCAAAAAAGATTAACTCAGGTGGTAACAAATTTGAGAATTTACATCTTTCAGGAAAGATTGAACAAACCTGATCCCTTTTCTTTAGAAAAAAGAAGACTGCATAATCTGATAGACTTCTTTTAAAATTATGAAAGAGTTTGCTGGGGTAGAAATAGAGAGGATCTTTTGTGCACAAGAGCAGAACTAGAGACCATAAATATTAAGTTATAATAAATATTATTAATAAAACCAACAGGAAATTCAGGAGAAACGTTATTACCCAGAGAGTTGTTAGAATGTATAATTTATTACCATAAGGGGTAGCTGAGGAATTAGCATAGATACATTTAAGGGGCTGTTAGATAAACATATGAGGGAGAAAGGAAAAGAAGGATATGTTGTTGGGGCGATATGAAGAGAGGTGGGAATCCAACAGATGGAATATAAAACACCATCAAAGCTCCATGAAACTCAATATCCTGTTTCTGTGCCATTAATACTTTGTAATACTTTTCAAAAGTTGTGTTCTGTATTCAATAGAAAACATAGGCTGAGAGCTGATCTGACACAGCTCTTTAAAATTAAGATGCTCGACAGAATTGATGTAGAGAACATGTTTCCTGTAGTTTTACAATTTCACAATTTGCGTGAAAGTATTTGCAAAGCTTTATTCCCTTTGAACATTTTCAAAATGAACAATAGCACGAGGAACATTGAAAAGAAGGAAGCTTCACAAATGCACTGACATTGTCACTACACAGAGTGTAAATGTGGGGGGTCCGCGTACCATACCCTGATGCCTACCCCAATGTGCAAAAGCCCTGAATTGGGACTGAACCTCTCTCTAATCCACGAGGTGGCGGGCGACAGTAAGTGATGTGCACTGGCCCCTTCAAGTGGTCCTCCCACTACTGCTCCTGCTGTCAAATCAGGATCTGGCTCCAGCGTTAAAGGGATGAATATTAACGACCAAAAAATGGGTGGGGTTGGGTCATGTCAGCCGTTAAAAAGAAAAAAATCTGGAACTGGAACCAAGTCCTCCCACTTCGGTTTCAACTGAGACAAAACTAGGGGCAGGAGAGACCAATTAGCTCATGAAGTGCATTGTTCATTTAAATATGATAATGAAGCTTCCTACTCTGATTTTGGCAATCATTCTATTTTTAACCACAGGCAGCCAGGTTTCCCAGGGCTCAACATCTTAAATGTGATGAGAGGGGCTGAATTCATGAGCTAAATGCCTTTCCAACCACTGCTTGTGGGTCAGGAGGGGGCAGGAGTGCTTCCCCCAGCTACAAGCTAACCAATCCGTATGCCTCATTCTTTGCAATCTCTTGGCTGATCCCGCTGTACATACCTCTGGAGCACCACCAGACCACTCACCTCTCAATCCGGACACTCCCCATGCAATTCAGTTCCCACCCGAATCACCATGGGACCACCTCCCTCCATGATTAAAACCCCTGCTCAAGATCTATGGCTCAACCACCCACCCCCAACTTGCTGACTTGCTCTTGTAGGCTTTGGCCTTGTAAAAAACACGTTTCCCACCCATAAGGTCCCCATCCTGTCAATCAGGCTGCCTACGGCAGGAACCCCAGGGAAAACGTTAAGGACCCCTGCAGTAAAATTCTTCAGGACATCCAAGTAATTTGTCCTTCCAGTTTTCCTGACCTCACAGCTGACCCTCCCTCCTCGGCCTACTGAACGGAACTGACCTCGAGATTAAAACCCAGGCCACAATGTCACCTCGCAGGTCTGCAAAGGGACCGGAGACAAGTTGATGAGATTTTCTTTTAACACCGTGTTGTTATGTTCAGGAACATGCTGCCAAAAGGGAACGTCTTCAATAGACACTTTCAAAAGAGAATTGGATAAATGCTTGAAGGGGATTTGTTTGGGGAAAGGACAGTGGGAAGTGGCACCAATTGGATATCTCTTTCAAAGAGCCGGCACAGCCATGATTGGATGAATTGTCTCCTTCTGTAGTATATCATTCTATCATAAAAGAGTCACTATAACTGCCGCTTTAGATGTCCATCTCCACGTTTCCATGGCAACCCCTGGGGAACAGAAAATTCCATTTTGTATGAAGCTATGAAGGAGAGAAGACCTACAAAAGAGAAAATCAAGCTGATAAATAGGAAATGCCATTAGCAAAATCTATTCAGGAAAGTAATTGAAACCTTGAAAGCTCAGAGAGAAAAAAAAAGCAATACCATAAAATATAATTCAAATCCTGGAAAAAGAGAAAGGTTTTGTACTGGATGCAAATCTCACAGTTCTGAAACCCAGGGCAATAATCAACTTTATTTTGACTTTGGTTTCTTTCAGTTTGTTAGGATATATTGGGGTCAGGCCTCATTCTTCAAATTACCCGGGATAACCTGAAATATCATGCCATAGATATAAGGACATAAAGAATAGGAGCAGGAGTAGGCCATTCGGTCCCTCAAGCCTGCCCCACCATTCAATAAGATCATGGCTGATCTGCTCCAAGGCCACAACTCCTCTTTCGTGCCAGCTCCTCATGGCCCTCAACTCCCCGATATTTCAAAAGTCTATCTACCCCTTCTTTAAGTACTTTCAGTGACTTAGCCTCCACAGCTCTCTGGGGTAGACAATTCCAGACATTCACCACCCTCCGAGAGAGGAAATTCATTCACGTCTCAGTTTTAACCGTGACTATGGGCAGAATTTTCCCGTTGGCATACAGGGGCGAGCTCCACACGCACGTACGTGAAATGACGCGCGGTGACGTTGGGCGACCGTCCTGACATCACCGCACGCCATCGCGATATTTCGGTGGGCGGGCGGGCGATGATCTCCGATGCGCACCCGCCATTAACTAACCGGCTACTTAAGGCCCTGGAGGCGCCAATCGAAGGGGATTTTTCGGTGCCCGTGCGATCTTCGGGTTGGTGCACGGGTGCAACGGGCAGGCAGGTAGGAGACATTTGTATGAACCTCACCCACGGGCGGGATAAGAGGGTTCACTGAGGTCGCGAGTGTGCTCTGTCAAATATTGATGTTTCAAAGTCACTGATACTTGCCTGTGTGATCTGCAATACTTCAAGGTGCAGACCAGCTGCTGGGTCTGGATTCACAATCTTCAGCTCAGCACTCTGCACTGAGGAATTGTTTCTGGGCCTGCAGGTTTCAGGAAGCCTTCCCTTAGCCTGGGAATGGGAGCTGAACTCTCCACTGGAAGCACCTCCTCTGAGGAGGAAGGGAGGGCTAGAAGGGGAGGAGGCCAGGAGTGCACATTCAGCAACCAGGGGAGCCTCCTTTGGGAGGTCAGGTGCAGGCACAAGGGGTGCAGGGCCAAGAGTTGTCCAAGGCAGAAGGGGCCACAGAAGATGGCCACTATCCTGCTGCCAGGGTATACAGGCAGCGAAGCAGCTGCCTCAGTATGTTTGAGATGCAGTGCCGAAGGAGGCTCTGTCTCTCAAGGGAGACAGTCAACTATATCTGTCAGATGATTGGCCCTGAGATCTCCGCGAATTGTGTGGGTGAACACCCCATGCCAGTGGCTCTAAAGGTCACAGCTGCCCTCAGCTTCTATGCCTCTGGCTCCTTCCAGGGGTCGGTGGGTGATCTTTGTGGCGTCTCACAATCAACTGTCCACACTTGCGTCAAGCGGGTCACAGACGCTCTGTTCAGACGGGCATTGACCTTCATCCACTACCGTTGGGACCAGGCAAGCCTAACACAGTGAGCCAGAGGCTTCGCGGCCGTTGCTGGCTTCCACTGCGTCCAGGGTGCCATAGACTGTACACATGTGGCCATCAAGGTGCCAGCAGGTGAGCCCGGTGCCTTCGTCAACAGAAAGGGCTTCCACTCCATGAACGTGCAGATTGTGTGTGATCACAAGATGCTGATTCTACAAGTCTGTGCAAGGTACCCAGGCAGCTTCCATGACGCCTACATCCTCAGACACTCCCAGGTGCTGGGGCTCTTCAGTGTTCCAGCCTGACTGGATGTTTGGCTGCTGGGTGACAAGGGCTATCCCCTCAAAAGGTGGCTCATGATGCCTCTCCGCCATCCAAGAACAGAAGCTGAGCAGCGGTACAATAGGAGCCAGGGCACCACAAGGGCTGTAGTGGAAAGAAGCATCAGTCTTCTCAAGATGCGCTTCTGATACCTGGACCGTTCATGGGGTGCACTCCAGTACCCCCCAGGTCGTGTCTTGGTGATAGTGGTTGCATGCTGCACTTTCCACAATCTTGCGCTGGAAAGGGGGGACGCAGTGGATGATGAAGATGTAGACACAGTGGCTGCGGCTGCACACGATGAGTCCAGCAGTGAGTCCGAGGATGAGCACACACAGGGAAATGCTGAGGGAGTAGGTGTTGACCCGAGCATACTGCAGGGAGGCAGGGAAACCCGGGAGGCTTTAATCCAAGGAACTCTCAGCTAGCGCAACACAGATGGACATTCAGGACAAGCCTGAGCTGTAGGCTCCATATTCGAGACCTAAGTGCAAAATCTGCCTGGTTAGGAACATTAACTAAGGTTCTTGTTAATAAAGCTGAATGTCCCACAAAACACTCATTACATTATTGGTAACCATCCACCTGCAGAAGAAAAGAGGCAACCTCAGCCATGGTCACATGTCTGAATTTAATATTGCAACCAAAGAAACTTAATGAAATAAAATGAAAAAGGTGTTAAAAATCACGCCAACTCATAAAGACCTCATCTTGGGCCAACACAAAACCACCAGTGATAAACCCATGATGTGCCTAAGGCGCCTTATGTTTACGTTTTTGGGTGCTATGTCTTGGTGCTGACCCCTCACTGGAAGTGGCATCTGAGCCAGCCCGCTCACTCTGCTGTCCTGTTGGCCTCGATGACCTTGGTGGTCATCCTCTGGCCTGTGGAGCCTGTGCTGGCCCTGCCTGGGAGAGAGTTGCCAGTTCCACAGCTGGCATCTCCCCAGTCGTTGCAGCCTCATCGGATGCCATGGCCACTGGCAGAGGGGCAGAGGAGCTGCTGCCCTCATCCGGAGTGCCCTAAGAGATTCCCGCAGAGATGCCAGGCAGCTGCAGTGCCGACATGAGGTTGCTTTGGACCTCCCTACTTACCGTGGATGGATGGGAACTGAGCTGGGAAACTTGGAGCCCAGACCATCTCCTACACTGGCACTGACCAGCTGAGGTCAATGCCGATGTGAGGGTTTGCTGGTCAGAGCACATCCCCAGAAAGCCCCGATTGGTGTCCTGGAGGAGCCTCTCCACGAGAGTCGCCACTCTCTCCTTGGAGGACGCTTGGCGCTCAGACATGTGGCTCATTGCTTTGGCGAGCGTCCGCGTAGATTCATCCACCACGGATACCAAACCAAGCATAGCCTCATGTATCTCACCCAGCTGCTCCCACATACCGGGCTACGTTTCCTGCCCCTGTTGCTTAACGGGCAACTTCAGAGGCAAATCATCAGGCACCGACTGAGCATGTGCCTGGTCCCCTGCAGTCCTCCGACTGCTGGTGCCATGGGCACTCTCTGTCTCTGCCAGCTCCTCCAGCGAGTGTGAAGTGCCCTCACCACTGTGCTCTGGGACACTAGCTGATGTTCGAATTCCCACTGAGGTGCAGATATCTGCGCTGGTGCCCGCCTGGCAGAGATGCTGTGACACTGGTGAGCCTTCAGGGCCCTCAGGTGTGAGAGGGGGCCTCTGCTACTCCTCCTCCTGGCCCTGCTCCACTGATCCTGAAAGGAAGAACAAGGACATAGGAGAAAATGTCAATGTGCATCCCTGCCCCCCAGGTCATTATAAGCTCATCCTTCCATAAGCAATGGTCAAGCCATGATGCAAACTTCAATCACTGAACATTCAGCGCTGCCATGCCTGTTGGGAGAACAATGGTGACCTCACTGCTGGGCACACATACCTGCCTGTGGCACCCTAGCCTCACTGACACCGGTGGACCTGGGCACATGGCGCCTCTCCAAATCCAGGACCTCCTGCTCGAAGCAGCTGAGAATCACTAACTGGGCCGGCCCACTGCCAGTCCTCACCCGCTTGGCGGCAATATGTACATTCTTCTCCTGAAAAAGACAGAAGAGCATTGATTAGTGCTACTTGTACCTGGACTCTCTTGGCGGACGACCCACCCCAACCAGAGTGGGACATTGCAGGGCTCCAGTACCTCCTCACCCCACTGCTGCCGAACACTCACACAAAGATGCCAGGCCTGCCCCAAAATCCGCACCCCCCCCCCACCACCCCCTTGGCTAATTGCTGGCAACATCACATTAGGCACCACACGGTATATCCTTCCATACCAAGGAGGCGCAAGCACGTGGAGTGCAGAGGGCAGCAGATCGACCGGTGCCAATTTGAAGCTCCCCTCCCAGTATGTCATCACCCTATCTGCTGAGTTAAGTGACCAATGCCAACATTGTCCTCACCCTTCCCGAGCGCAACAGATCAGTGAAGCGCTTGCGGCACTGGATCCAGGTGCGCCGCACCACATCATGGGAGCTCACCACCTCCGCCCAGGCACGTTTGGTCATGTGGGGGAGACCCCCTCCTCCCATCCTGGGGAACCAGCACCTCCTGCCGTGCTGCCACCTCCTCCAGGAGGGCAGAACATTCTGCCCCATGTCCCCTAGTTTGAGATTCCCCCACTAGTGGAAACATCTTCTCAATATCTACCCTGTCAAGCCCCCTCAGAATCTTATACATTTCAATTAGATCACCCCTCATTCTTCTAAACTCTAATGAATAAGGACCTAACCTCTTTAGCCGTTATTGATAAGTTAGCCCTCTCATCCCAGGGATCAGGCTAGTGAATCTCTTTTGAACTGCTTCCAATGCCAGTATATCCTTTCTTAAATACAGGGAGCAAAACTGTACACAGTACTCCAGGTGCAGCCTCACCAACACCTTGTACAGTTCTAACAAGACTTCCCCATTTTTAAACTCCAACCACCTAGCAATACAGATCAAAATTCCATTTGCCTTCTTAAATACTTGCTGCACCTGAATGCTAACTTTTTGTGTTTCATGTGCAAGAACACCCGGATCCCTCTGCACTGCATTTTTTGCAGCCTCTCTCCATTTAAATAATAGTCTGCCTTTTGATTTTTTCCTACCAAAGTGCATGACCCCACACTTTCCTACATTAAACTCCATTTGCCAACTTTTTTGCCACTCACTCAATCTGTCTATATCCCCTTGCAGATTCATCATTTCTTCATCACAACATACCCTCCCACCTATTTTGTATCATTAGCAAATTTGGATAAATTACACTCTGCTCCCTCCTCCAAGTCTCTAACATAGATAGTAAAAAATTGAGGCCCTAGGACTGATCCTTCTGGCACTCCACTAGTTACATCTTTCCAACATGAGAAAGACCCATTAACCCTGACTCTCTGTCTTCTGTGTGTTAACCAACCCTCAATCCATGCTAATACATTACCCTCAATATCGTGAGCTCCTATCTTGTGCAATAACCTTTTATGTGGCACCTTATCAAATGCCTTCTGGAAATCCAAATACACTACATTTATTGGTTCCCCTTTATCAACTCTGTTTGTAATATCCTCAAAGAACTCAAGTAAATTTGTCAAACATGATTTCCCTTTCACAAAACCATGTTGACTCTGTTTGATTGTGTTAAGCTTTTCTCAATGTCCTGCTATTTCTTCCTCAATAATTGGCATTAGCGTTTTCCAAATGATGGATGTTAGGCTGGACTGGCCTATTGTTTCCTGCTTTTTGTCTCCCTCCCTTCTTGAACAGGTGCGTCACATTAGCAGCTTTCCAATCCACTGGAACGTTCCTGGAATCCAGTGAGTTCTGGAATATTTTGACCAATGCCTCCACTATCATGGCAGCCACTTCCTTTAAAATACTTGGATACAGGCCATCAGGTCCTGGTGACTTGTCTGCCTTTAAGTCCCATTAGTTTGTCAAATACTTTGACCCTTGTGATAGAGACTGTTACAAGATCTTTCCTCCCATTAGCTCTTTGCTTATCTGATATCTTTGGGATGTTTATAGTGTGCTCCACCATGAAGACCAGTGTAAAATATTGGTTTCAATTATCTGCCATTTCCCTGTTCCCCATCATCAATTCTCCCACGCTCACTTTAGCCACTCTCTTTCTTCTTATATACCCATAGAAGCTCTTGCTGTTTCTTATTATATTTCTTGGCAATTTATTTTCATAATCAAATTTCTTCCACATTATTAGCATTTTAGTTATCTGCTGCTAGTTCCTAAAAAATTCCCAATCCTCTAGCCTACCACTAGTTTTCACCACTTTCTATGCCTTAGTTTTTGATTGGATACTCCCCTTGACCACCTTTGCTAACCACGATTGGTTCATCCTTCTTATCGAGTCCTTCTTTTTGACCAGGATAAATTTTTGCTGAGCGTTATGAAATATCTGTTTCAATATCTGCCATTGCTTATCCCCTGACCTTCCCCTTAGTCTATTTCCCCAGCCCGCTTCTGACAACTCTTCCTTCATACCCCTGTAATTGCCCTTACTGAAGTTGAGGACACTGGTTTTAAGATCTGAGTTGCTCGCCCTCAAACTGAATTTGAAATTCTACCAAGTTATGATCGCTACCCCCTAGAGGATCCTTAACTACGATATCTTTTATTAATCCCACGTCATTACACATTACTCGATCCAAAGTAGTCTGTTCCTGGATAGGTTCTGCAATGTATAGCTCTAGGAAATAATCCCTGATGCACTCTACAAAATCGTCTTCCCTGTTACCCCTGTCAATCTGATTTGTCCAGTCAATATGCAGATTAAAATCACCCATGACAATTGTAGCGCCCTTCTTATAGGCCTTCATTACTTCCTGATTTATACTTTGTCCTACAGTAAGGAAACTCTTCAGGTGCCTATAGGCAACTCCCACCTGTGATTTATTTCCCTTGCTATTCCTTATTTCCACCCAAACTGATTCCGCATCACGATCTAGTGCACCTATCACTACTCACCACCGCAATGATACCTTCCTTTATTAACAAAGCTACCCCACCTTATTTTCCTTTTTGCCTATTTTTCCGGAACGTCAAATACCCTTGCATATTGAGTTCCCAATCTTGATCACCCTGTAACCATGTCTCTTGCAATAATCAAGTCGTATTCGTTTATTTTTATTTGTGCCGTCAACTCATATATCTTCTTACAAATGATGTGTGCATTCAGATAAAGAGCCTTAGGGGAGAATTTTCTCTCCGTCGGGGGGTGGGGGTTGGGTGGGCGCGGGCGCAGGTGGGCACGCAGCCGACTGCTGCCCATGATTGGCTGCGCACTGCCATTTTACGTGGGCGGGCCAATTAAGGCCCGCCCAGCGTGACGCACACCCAGAAGTGCTGTGAGCTCCCTGTGCGGGCTATAAGGGGGAGGAGGCTGAGTCCAGGCCTGCGCTCTTTCACGCATACACGAGAAGGAGCGCAGAAATCTCCCTGAGGCACAGAGCCGCCTCAGGGAGATTAGTTTGATTTTTACAAATTTAAATAAAGGGAAAAAAAATGTCAAATATGTCTCCTCATGTGACGGTGTCACATGAGCTGGGACATGTCTATGACTTTTGTTAAAAAATTTTTATTAAAGTTTAAAAACCTTCATGAAACCTCTTCCCGCCCGTGGATGAGGTTCCATGATAAATGCAAAGGCCGCCTGGGCTCTTCTCCTGCCCCCTGCCAACCTCCGTCAATTGTTTTAATTGGAATTTAAATGGCCTTAATAGGCCTTTGTCAGTTTGGCAGGCGCGCAGCCAACTGCAGTATGCGCCCGCTGAACTGAAGACCTGAATGACACACGATGATGTCAGGACGCATGCCCAGTGTCACCGAGCATCATTTAATGTGTCGGCCCACCCCCGCTTACCAACCCGAAGGTTCTGGCCTTAAGCTTTGACTTTTTATCATTATTGCTCATTCTAGTTTTGATTTTTGCTGCACTCTTCAGCTTATATTTTCTGCCCCTTCCTGTCATACTTTGATTATCGTTCGCCTTTTCACTCCCCAGCACCTCTGCTCTTTCATTTCTTCTTGATTTTTTAAACTTCCCTTCAATTGAACATCCCCCCCATCCCCACTAATTTAAAAGAAATACCCACCAACACCTCCCTGTTTTCCTTTGACCTCATACTTTGGCTCTCACAGGTAGAAACAGGTACTTTTCTCGTATTCTCCTCTAGGTGCTGCTGACTGCCTGACACAGGGTCCTCCTCTCACACTCTCCTCCAGGTGCTGCTTACTCATGTTAACGTCTGATCTCAGCCTTACAGATTCATCATTTAAGAAAACATTCAGCAACTAAATTGCCTCAGCTGTAAGTCAAGTGCTGAGGTATCAGGGCGCCTTTTCCAATGCACAGTCCTTTGAGCATGGCTCTCCCGCTGGGAGCCTGAGATCACTGGTGTCTGATAGTGTGATCAGAATTGAGATTGCAAGGGGCGAGGCTTATTTACCGGGTAACTTGTTTGGGCTGGTGGGGGGGGGGAAACATTCCTGCTCCTTCTGGCCCACAAGCAGTGCTGTTAAGGCACTGTTACACCTTTAGGTATTCCTAGTGAGAGGGTTCAGGACATTTGCTCAGAGCTAGAGAGGAACTTACAGTGGGAGGGGGACAATCCAGTTGTCGTGGTCCACGTAGGTACCAAAAACATAGGCAGGACAAAGAAGGAGGTTCTGCATAGTCAGCATAAAGAGCTAGGTACCAAATTAAGAAGCAAAACCTCAGTTATAATAATCTCTGGATTATTACCTGAGCCACATGCAAATTGGCATAGGACAAATAATATTAGAAAGATGAATGCATGGCTCAAAGACTGGTGTGGGGGAAGTGGGTTCTGGTTTGTTGGGCACTGGCACCAGTACTGGGGAAAATGGGATCTGTACCATTGGGACTGTCTATGCCCGAACTGTGCTGGGGTTACTATCCTTGCGATGAAGTTGAGAGAGTTTTAAACTAATAGTGGGGGCAAAGGATAAAATTTGGGAAGATGTGGTAAATCAAAGAGTAGAGACAAGGCTAGAGAAAAAGTTATTTATATGGGAAATGAGAAACAGACTGTGACAGGAAGGGATAGAGAGTACAAACCTAAGAGTAAATCAGCAGGTAAGGTCAGGTGTTAAAAAAATAATAAAAGGACAAAACTAAAGGCTCTCTATCTGAATGTACGTAGCATTCAAAGCAAAATAGATGAACTAAATAAATAAGTACGATCTGGTAGCCATTACAAACACATGGCTACAGAGTGGCGTAGATTGGGACCTGAGTATAGAAGGGTGTGTGACATTTAGGAAGGACAAGGAGTTAGGAAAAGGTGAAGGGGCAGCTCTGTTAATTATGTTGGCATTAGCACATTAGAGAGTGATGATCTTAGTTCAGTAAAGCAGGATGTAGAACCGGTTAGTTTGAGATGAGAAATGATAAAGTTAAGAAGCAACTTGTGGGAATGGTATACAGGCCCCCTAATTGTAACTACATGGTAGGACAAAGTATAAAGGAAGAGATAATGGGAGTTTGTCAGAAAGATACAGCGATAGTCATGGAGGACTTTAATCTAAATATAGACTGGAAAAATCAGATGGGCAAAGGTAGCTTAGATGAGAAGTTCATAGAACGTTTACAGGATAGTTTCTTAGAACAGCACATTCTGGAGCCAACCTGGGAGCAGGCTATACTGACCTGGCATTATGCAATGAGATAGGATTTACTGATAACCTCATAGTGAAGACACCCCTAGGTAGCAGCGATCATAATATGATTGAATTTTACATTCAGTCTGAGGGAGAAATGAGTGGGTCAAAGACCAGTATTTTATCAGGGCATGATAGCAGAGCAGTAATTAAGAAAGCTAGTAGAATATTATTGTTTATTGCGAGGGGAATTGAATACAACAGCAGGGAGGTTATGTTTCAGTTATACAGGGCACTGGTGAGACCACATCTGGAGAACTGTGTACAGTAATGATTTCCTTATTTAAGGAAGGATGTAAATGTGTTGGAAGCAGTTCAGAGAATGTTTACTAGACTATACCAGGAATGGGCAGGGTATCATAAGGAAAGGTTGGACAAGCTAGGCTTGTATCCACTGGAGTTTAGAAGAGTAAAAGGCAACTTGATTGAAACATTTAAGATCCTGAGGGGTCTCGACAGGGTGGATGTGGAGAGGATGTTTGCCCTTGTGGGAGCAGCTGGAACTAGGAGTCACTGCTTAAAAATAAGGAGTTGCTCATTTAAGATAGAGATGAGAAGAAATCTTTTTCTTTCAGGGGGTGGTGAATCTTTGGAACTCACATCCTTATAAGACAGTGGAATCAGTGTTTGAATATTTTTAAGGCAGAGCTAGATACATTCTTGATAAATAAGGGCGTGAAAGGTTATTGGGGATGGGCGGGAGGCTACAAATCCGATCACCCTTAACCTTATTGAATGGCAGAGCAGGCTCAAAGGGCTAAGTGGCCTAATCCTGCTCCTAATTCATATGTTTGTATTTTTGAATGTAATTACCCACCCATTGGACATAGTGGGGATAGGGGGCGAGGAGTCAAGGTGGTGGGGGGTGGTGATGGTGGCCGCTGTTACTGTAATAGTGAATAATAGCACTGTGGTTATGTTACTGGACAAATAATCCAGAGCTCTAGACTCACAATCCAAAGATGTGAGTTCATATCCCACCTCATTAGCTGGGGATTTTAAATTAATGTAATCAGTAAATAAGGGATAAAAAGCTCATCAAAAACCAACCTTGATCACGAACATTTCTTTGGGAAGGAAATCTGCTGGCCTTACCTAATCTCGATTGTATGTGACTCCAGATTCACAGCAATGTGGCTCACTCCGAAACTGCCCTATAAAAGGGCTCAGCAGGATCAGTTTAGGGCAATTAAGGAGGAGCAAGAAATTCTGCTGTTGCCAACAATGCCCACAACACATGAATGTGTTTAAAAGAGGTAAGTGGACTGTTGTTGGTATAATTTGTAATCAATACACGCTCGTCAATAAGGAACTGTACAACAAAGAGCTTACTGCACTTGTGACGGACAGCGCAGTAACAGGTGACTGAGGCCCTGAGATCCTGCTACAGGAATATTAGCATTTAAATTCATTAAGCGTTTTGGTGGTAATACTCATACAGAATAATTTCAAGGTCATTAATCACATCAGTATGCTTGAATTAGGAAAGGTCTTTCTCACAAGTGCAATAATTTCAATGCACTGATTACCCAACTTGTACATCTTGTGTATGAAGAACTATGACCTGGACCCTGCTCCACCTTGCTGAAGACATGGCTCCATTGGTGTGTATTAGACAAACAGTTGTAAAGATACATGAACGTTAACATTTACCATCCTTGCCATTCTCCTTCAAGATCATTATTATTCTACTTATCTCTCCAGAGAACCTTTTGTTTGACAAAGCCTTATCCATATTAAGGACAAATTGTAAGAAATGGCTTCTTAACTTTTAACTGCATCTTAACATCTCTGCCCCACTTGGCTGATCTCTAACTTTGTGGCCTCACTCAAGATTGCCATACAGCTAAACACCTCTACCCACTACCATGGTGCCCCCTTGATCTCACCATCATTTATATCTTTTTTTTTATTGCTGAAAAGAGAGACATGCTCATGAAGCTTTTCATCACCCAAAACAAAATCTCTACTGTTAGATGTGGTTCCACAATTGGACAGCACCTGCTGAACAATTCTGAGTGCACTAATAGCTACACTAACAACCAATTTAAGATAATCACTCAAGCTCGTAATGTGGCTCATTTAGTCTTGCTCGAAGCAACTTACTTTCATATGCAGGGACCTGTTCTCTGCAAAGAAAAGGAATGTGTTCAAGTCCTGCATCTTTTTTGTATTACCTGGAAGCTTGGGGAGTCTATTGTTCCCAGTTCCCTATTGCTGTCTCCATGGCAATACCTCGGCCAATCAAAGTCGACTTTCCAACCAATTGGCATCCTTTTCTCATGTAGTATAAATTGTTGTGATCTTTTGAAATTCAGCATTCTTGTGTTTGTCCTGATGAGTGCAAGATGAAAAGCTTCAGAAACAAGTCTCTCTCCTCAGTAATATTCAAATTCTGTACTACCCAGTAACTGTTAATATCTTTTTTATTCATTGGGGAAGTCACTGGTAAGGGCAGCATTTATTACCAATCATTATTTGCCCTGGAGAAGCTGTTGGTGAGTTGCCTTCTTGAACTGCTGCAGTCCATGAGCTGTAGGTACATCCACAGTGCTGTTAGGGAGGGAGTTCCAGGGTTTTGACCCAGTGACAGTGAAAGAACATGATATAGTTCCAAGTCAGGATGATGTGTGGCTTGGAGAGGAACTTGAAGGTGGTGGTGTTCCCATGTGCTGGTTACCCTTGTACTCCTAGTTGGTAGAATTTGTAGGTTTAGTAGATGTGTCAAAGGAGCCTTTATGAGAATGAACCAAACCTCCTAGATTATAGCCACAGACCAGAACTACAGAAAAATTCATCCAATCAAGTGACTTCCACAGTCCAATGGGCCATTAAATTCTACAACCAGGCATAGACCTTGGGCCTCCCTTACCTGCCTTTTGACATCGGCGCTGCTTTTTTGTGCTTGTTTCCTGTTTCCATGGTGATGACACAACCCAAAATCTTGAAGGCAATGAGTTGAACCTGTAATTAAAATCATTTTATAACGTACTTTTCCCCAATTCTAACGGAAGAGAAATAAGACTAAATTAATAAAACTAAAGTTCTAAATACTATAAACTGACAAATTTAAATTTTGGTAGACTGTAGTTTAATATTAATGCAAAAAATTAGTAAAAGGACTTCAGTTGTCTGTGGTTCAATTACTTGCAAACCTTCCCACAGACACAAGGAGATAAGAGATAATCTGGAGATGGTTCCTAACAATAACAAATGTGTGTTTGCAATAAACAAGGCCACTTGTGATGCACTCGGCACCTGTAGTCAGCAGAAAGTCCAAAGCAGTCTGTTTATGCAGAAAATAGCATTTAGAGAAAAGCTCAAGGTCACTTAACTCTTGCAGTGCCTAAGCCTTCAAAATATCCTCAAAGGGCCATGGCCGTGATTTTACGTCCCAGGGCTGGGCGTGTGCCCGACCCGAATGGGATGTAAAGTCCCGTGAGATGATGTCACGCCCTCGCGCAGAAGTCGGAAGAGCGCCCGCCGACAATTAAGCGGGCGATTAAGATCGTTAATGGCCCAACTGTGAGCGATTTTTCATGGCCAGTCCAAACTTACAGTTGGCGGACGGGCCAATCGGCAAAGCAGGATTTATATTTTTGACGAAACCTCATACGAGGGCGGGATGAAACCTCTGTTAGGATATAAACAAAAAGAAATATCTGGGGACTGTTTTTTTTGTGAGGTATGCTTTCGGGCACTTGATTGCGCTGCATGGACATTTTTTGCAGCATTATTGTGCTTTATTTTATTCTGTGGAGGTCTACAGCTCCCTGAGGCACCTGTCTGCCTACAGGAAGCTCGGTGGAAGTGATCACCAGCATCCTTCCCACCAGCACCCCCCCCACCCCCCCACCCCATCCCCCCACCCCCCCAACACCCCCACCCACCCCCCCCACCCCCACCAGCAACGCTGATCCTTTCTCCAGGCCGGTTTCCTGCTGGCTGGTCAGTATGCATTGGCCAGACAGCATGAATTCGCAGTCGGAGGCCGATCGCAGTCGGGGGATGGTTCCCTGTCCACTCCCAGGCCCACCGATCGCGTGGGCCTGGCCAATACAAAATTCAGGCCCATATTCTTACAGCTGGAGGAACAAACAGAGATAGGGATTGTCAAAACCACAGAGGGATTAAAAATAAGGATGGGAGTTTCAAAATCAGGGCATTGTTTGACAAGTGGTCAATGTAAGTCAGGAAGCACAAGGGTAATGGGTGAATGGGAGTTGATGCAGCTAGGAGGGGATGGTAGTGTAATGATAATATCACTGTACTTCTATTCTGGAGGGTCAGGTGAATTCTCCAGGGGCATGGGTTCAAATCCCACTGTGGCAGCTGGTGAATTCTTAGTACAATAAACAAAATCCAAACTACTCTTTGAAGTAGCCATTTAGTTCAAAAGCAGTTAGGGATGGGCACATCCCATGGAAGAACATGGATAACAGAGTTTTGGAAGAGCTGTATTCTATGTAAGATGTCAGGCCAACCATGCAGGCATTGGAACAGCCAAATCTAGAGATACTATCCTAGGATCATTAAATGTGAGATGGTCACTAATAAATCCAGTAGGGAATTCAGGAGAAAATTCTCTCCTCAGAGAATAATCAGAATGTGGAAATTGCTATCACATCTGTGGCTCAGTTAGGAGCACTGTCACTATGTTCTAGGCTCAAGTCCAATTCCAGGACTTTGAGCACAGAAATCAAGGTTGATGCTCCAGTGCAGTACTGAGGGAGTGCTGCACTGTCAGTGGTCAAACTGAGGGCTCTGGTGGATATAAAAGACCCCATGGTGTGATTTTGTGGGTGCTGGACTGCATCATCAGCCCTGGAAATGACATTTTAATTTGATTTGTTAAGTTTCCATTGCAGTTTTGCCTATTTGTTACAGTGCCCCTTTAAGTGGCCGTCACTTTAATTTGTCAATTAGTTCATTTTATCAATTTATTGTTTTAAAAGAGTATAAAGAAAGACTGCTGGGACACAGGGTTGTTGGTAGGTAGGAAGCAGACATATCTAATGCTGTATTTTATGAATAAATCTATTGTAAAGGAAAGTATTAATGTCTAGTTTCATGTTTCAACAACTGGTTTGGGATTGAATTAATTTCCTCCTCCCCTTCTCTTTAATGAGCAACTGATAGAAACTGAATGGTTCATCACTTTTTAAAATTCATTTATGGGATGTGGGCCAGCATTTATTGCCCATCCCTAATTGCCCTTGAGAAGGAGTTGGTGAGTGCCTTCTTGAACCATTGCAGTCCATGTGGTGTAGGTACACTCACAGTGCTGTTAGGGAGGGAGTTAGGATTTTGACCCAGTGACAGTGAAGGAACGGCGATATATTTCCAAGTCAGGATGGTGTGTGGCTTGCAGGGGAACTCCCAGGTGGTGGTGTTCCCATGTATCTGCTGCCCTTGCCCTTTTAGATGGTAGATGTCCTGGGTTTGGAGGGTGCTGTCTCAGGAGTCTTGGTGAGTTGCTGCAGTGCATCTTGTAGATGATAAACACTGCTACCACTGTATGTTGGTGGTGGAGGGAGTGAATGTTTGTGGATGGGGTGCCAATCAAGTGGGCTGCTTTGTCCTGGATGTTGTCAAGCTTCTTGGGAGCTGCACTCATCCAGACAAGCAGAGAGTATTCCATCACACTCCTGACTTGTGCCCTATAGATGGTGGACAGGCTTTGGGGAGTCAGGAGATGAGTTACTCACTGCAGGATTCCTAGCCTCTGATGTGCTCTTGTAGCCAAGGTATTTATATGGCTAGCCCAGTTCAGTTTCTGGTCAATGGTAAACCCCAGGATGTTGACAAATGGGGGATTTAGTGATGGCAATGTCATTGAACATCAAGGGGCGATGGTTAGATTCTCCCTTGTTAGAGATGATCATTGCCTGGTACTTGTGTGATGTGAATGTTACTTGCCGCTTGTCAGTCGAGGCCTGAATATTATCCAGATCTTGCTGCATTTGGACATGGGCTGCTTCAGTATCTCAGGAATCATGAATGGTGCTGAATATTGTGCAATCATCAGCGAACATCCCCACTTCTGACCTTATGATGGAAGGCAGGTCATTAACGAAGCAGCTGAAGATGGTCGGGCCTAGGACACTACCCTGAGGAACTCCTGCAGTGATGTCCTGGAGCTGAGGTGACTGACCTCCAACAACCACAACCATCTTCCTTTGTGCTAGGTATGACTCCAACCAGTGGAGAGTTTTCCCCCTGATTCCCATTGACACCAGCTTTGTTCGGGCTACCTGATGCCACACTCGGTCAAATGCTGCCTTGATATCAAGGGCAGTCAATCTCACCTCAGGTACAGCCAAACAACTATAAATCACACTAAACACTTCATAGAATCATACAGCACAGAAGGAGGCCATTCAGCCAATCATGCCCATGCCAGCTCTTTGAAAACCCCACTTTCCTTCCTTTTCCTCATAGCCCTGCACTTTTCACCCTTTGACGATCCATCTAATTCTCTTTTGAATGGTACCACTCACTCTAGAGAACAACAATCCAATGTGTAAAGTCAATTCTGCTCATCTTGTCTCAGGTTCCCTCAAATAGTGATTCCTTCCTCTTAGATAGTGATTCCTTCTTGGATCACCATGATCTGTTGGGGTCAGTGTGTATGTTTTAACTTACTGGCCTTGGCTTGAAACACTGAAAGAAAAGATAATTTGGGGTGGCTTTGGGAAACTTAGCATCTAGGTCCTACTATATGAGAAGCCTTGTAGATTTATTTTCAGATGACTCGCATTGTTCTGCTAGATGCCATCCCTACTACACCACCCAGCTGCCTGTTTACTCAGCCCTGTAAATCTTGCTACTGGATTCTTTGAGAAGCAGAGCTTCATGGTCTTCAGCTGCACGTTCTGATTTATCTGCCACCTTGATGTATCTACCTGCTCATCTGTAAGAAAGGCCATATCTCTCGTTAGACCTGAGTGAGCATCTCAGACTCAAACTGACAGTCAGACTGGCAGTAACCATCGATCACATTCTTGGCTGCTGCTTCCCAAATTGTTTTTGTTGCCGGTTGAATCAAAACTTTGTTTCTTGGAATTAGCTTTGTTCTTTTCTTGTCTTCACCCCTGCAATTTAGTTTCCCTGGCCAGTCTCGAGACTTCTTCCTTGCAAATAATAGTTTTGCATTTTAGCTGAAATCCAAAGATCAAATAGTAACATCTCCTAGCGTCTTGCTATTTAGATACCCCTCACCTTAATAAGGTTACACTTCAAAATTACTCCATTCTACTACGGGAATCAGGAGAAACTTCTTTACTCAGAGAATAAGTAGAATATGGAACTCACCACCACATGGAGTGACTGAGATGAATGTTGTGATATGATGTACATGCACCTTTAAGGGGACATACCTTACACTGCTGTCCATCACTAGCCACTATGAGACAGGATCTGATGTGTAATCCCATGATTTTTTAGACAGAACACAGCAGCTGTCATACAGGTCAGATGTGTCTACATAGCCTCCTAGTTACCATTATCTGTATATAGTCTTATTTTCAAGGAACCCACATAATTGTTTTACAACTCCTTGTTATATGATTGGGATATTTGTGATAAAGTGCAACCGTGAATAGCGTAATGCATTTTTCAGGGAAGCTGGATAAACAATGAGGTAGAAATGAATAGAAGGGTATGTTGATAACGTGAGACGAGCTGGGTTGGGAGGAGGCTTATGTGGGACAAAAACACTGGCATAGACCAGTTTCTCTGCTGTAAATTATATGCAATCCCTGTGGAGAAACGCCTCACATCTGCATGTTCTTAGATCTTACTATGTGGAGGCAGCATCTGCAAATGCACACACCGCCTCTCCTTGATGCAGTGATGTTGAATATCCTCACTGCTTCCAGGCCATTTCCTGGGCAGCTACCTGTTCGCAAGGAAGTTGGAGTCTGCTCTCTACTTTAAACAGCTTTCTCCGAGCTTCTTCACACCTCTGCAGCACTCCTGCCCAAAAAGGCGGAAAGCCCGTAAGTGAATAGTATTTGCATTTACATGACGACGTTCACAACCTCAGGATGAGCCAAAGTGTTTTGCAGCCAATGAAGTGCTTCTGAAATGTGGTCATTGGTTATAATTTAGGAAACTGCAGCCAAATTGTGCACAGCAAGCTTCCATAAAAGGTGATAAAATAAATGACCAGGTAGTCTATTATAGTAATGTGGCTGTGCATGATTTCCTTACTTAACTGAATTTCTAACTGCTGTAGTGGGACTTGAACTCATTTTCCAGATTATTAGCCCAAGCTTCTAGGTTACTAGACCAGTAACATAAGCACTGTGCTACTACACTCAGCTGTTTACAGGTAGGGAGTCTGCCGTCATGTGGTGTGCTGTCTTTGGCAGGCTTATGCCCAAGTGAATGAGGGTAAGGCCAGTGGCTGAAAAATGTGTGCCTAGCGGCATGTGTTATGTTCTTTCTGAGAGCAGAAGTCAGGAAGTCCAAACCCTGACAGATCTTGGAATTTCTGTGCATGCGCAGACTGGGAGCAGGCTGCACATGCGCAATTCAGCATTTTAGGTTTTTTGAGCTGAGGTCCAGCCCGGCATTGGCTGCGCAGGAAGGGAAGATGGCGGGGAAACCCATGTCATGTGACCGGGGGGGGGCGGAAAGCCATCCTATTCAGACAAGGGTCCCAGGCAGGTGACAGGGAGAGGTCCCAAAAGAAGAGCCGCAGACAGAGGACAGGTACAGGGAGAGGTCCCAGTCAAGTTAAGAGAGGAGCAGCGAAAGAAGCTCCAAGCAGGAAAAGGGCTGTTGTGGGGTGGGGGAGGGGCAGACTTAAAGTGAAGAGGCCTCAGGAGGAGCCCTGAACACCCAAGGAGGCTACAGAAGGTTGGTGACTCCCTGCTGCGGGCCACTAGGGCAAAGGTAACGCCCTGGTGTAGCCGTGTTCTGCCCGGTGTGGCTGAAGAGCCGAACTTGTGCTTGTGAGTTAGTTCTTGAGTGCAGATTCAGGAATCCAGGGGAATGGTATCTTGGGTGATGATTGACGCCCTGTGAGGTGGGCTTTCATTGATGCTGTCTGAGTTGGAGCGACTTTTGGAGAGAATTTGCAGGGTGAGCCCTTTTAAGGCGAATACTAGAATCCCTCATGAGCGGGGCAGAGTTCCAATGGTATTGGTTGACACACTGTGCTTACTGACATCTGGGTGGGTTGTAGAGAAATCCATTGAATCTGGCTTGGTCACATCTGCCATTTATTGTGCAGCGTGGTGTGTTTGACCACAGTTTGCCTGTTAATTTACATGTACCTCATATTACTCTGAATGTTTGAGTATAAGGTAGATATTGTAAATTGTTTTACCTTTCTGCCCTTGTATAGTAAAGTTTATTTTATTTGTTCAAAGTCAGTAGAATCTTGTGGCTTTATTCACCTAGTAAGTGTCTTGAATCTCAAACTTTGTCTACTTTAAACAACATGTCATTGGTCCCGAACCGAATCTTACCAACAACTTGTGGGTCTGCTTTAGGATCATAATGCTTGGGAGAGGTAAAGTAAGAGATATGGGGAGTGTGAAGCTGTTGGGGTGGAAGGCAATACGTGTATAATTAATAGCTGTGAGCACAGCTGGATATTAACAGTGGAAGAAGCCAGCTTGGAGCATAGCCTGCCTAACCCACCCCTAACCAGAAAGCATTGTGGGGAATTGGTTGAGCAAGTGTTGTTTTATGAGGGTGAAAAGTGTATTGGTACTCAGGATTGACAAGGAAGAAAAGGGAGAGAATTACAAGGTGCTGCCTGCATTACTGAGGATGTGAAGCTTTTAGTGGCACTGTTCTGCAGTCCTGGGGCAGAGGCTGTAAAGTTATTCAGACAGACACAGCTCTGCATTCAGCCAGAGACATTTAGAATTAGAACCACACAAACTATTAAACATGGGTCCTTTGTTATCTCTTTTATAGCAGACTCCCTCTGCTGGTACATGTCTGTTTGGTAACCTTAAGTGGACAAAATGCACAATGCAATTTTCAATACAGGCAGAGAGGCAAGGGAGTTGGCAGCCAGTGGAAATGCCACCTCCCATCAGATGGCACAATGATTATCCTGGGTTGATTTGGTGGCATTCATGTTTGTTCTGCCTTCAATGTTCCCCAAAAAGAGCGGGTGGCATGTCTGAATATGTGAAGTTGCACCACTAACTCATTTGGCTTGTTGTGATTCTGCTGCCTGGAACAAGTGGTGCTGGGTAATAATAATTCTGTATAAATGTAATAAAAGCATTGTAAGATATGCAACGAATGAATTAGAGAGTGAGGTGACAGGGCCATTCACTGTTCCTCCCTTCCTGGCTCTGCCCAGGTTGTCTCTGAAATGTGCCAGCTTAACAGCCTTTTTCAAAAGCTCTGCAGCAGTTTCCACTGCTTACATCAGTTTTACACTGGCTTTTGGGCCAACGTCCAGTAAGAATACAAGTGAGAAGACAGTTGCCTCTGCAGCCCATTGGCAATCTCAAGGGCAACAGGGGGTTGCTCATTTCTAGGTAATTCCTGATCACTGATTTGGAGTATGAAAGTTTGAGTGGCTGTGTTCCCCAGGATATGCAAGGACACGAGAAATAGAAGCAGGAGTAGACTGTATGGCCATCGAGCCTGCTCTGCCATTCAATATGATCATGGTTGACCTGGGCCTCAACTCCACTTCATTGCCTGCTCCCATTTTCTTTGATTCCCTTAAAGACCAAAAATCTGTCTATCCCAGCCTTAAATATATTCAACAATGGAGGATCCAAAACCCTCTGGGGTAGATAATTCCAAAGATTCACAACCCTTTAAGTCAAGTAATTTCTCCTCATCTCAGTCTTAAATTATCGGCCCCTTATCTGGAGACTGGGTCCCTGTGCTTTAGTTTCCCTAACTCGCGGAAACCATCTCTGTGTCCACCCTGTCAAGCCCCTTCAGGATCACTTACGTTTCAATGAGATTGCCTCTCATTCTTCTAAACTCCAGAGGATAGAAACCCAAGCTTCTCAGACTCTCATCATAGGACAACCCCTTCACCCTAGTGAACATTCACTGTAGCACCTCCAATGCAAGTGTATCCTCCCTTAACTATGGAAACCAGAACTGCACACAGTATTCCAGATGTGGTTTCACCAAAGCTCTGTACAGCTGTAGTAAGACTTCTTTATTCCTGTACTCCAATCCCCTCACAATAAAAGCCAACATGTCACATTCCTTCCTAATTGCTTGCAGTAATTGCATGCTAACTTACTGCATTCCTTGTAAGAGGACACCCAGGTTCTCTTTGAACACCAATATTTACAAGTTTCACGTCTTCCAAAAAATATTCTGCTTTTCAAACTTAGCCATCAAAGATGAAGCCAACAAGCTCAGAGATTGCTGAAAGAACAATGGCGTGATCACAGCATTATTAATGTAAAATGGCAGCTTGTGCCAAGGAAGAATATTACCGGGAGCTCCTATTCTCCACAAATTGCTACTTAATTTATGCCTCTCTGCCGTCAGCCCCGTGAGAAGGAAAAACACACATTACCATTTTCCTGTGACCCTCCTTCTTGTTACAGGCAACAAATTGCTATATCGGTGTTGCCATTACAAATTCATCCTGCTACAGATGTACATTCACCAGCGGAAATGTGTGTCATCAGGGCTCTGATTAAGACCTGATTTATGATCCTTGTTGTACATTTCATATCTCGTATCTATGCAGAGATGACACTAGTTTCTAAGTATGCAAGTTTTATTCAATGCTTTAAAATGTCTACACCATGCTTCAACTCAGCTTCTCAGTTGTCTGTTTACTTATCTTCGATTCAACATCCAGGCTTAACCATTCAAACTCAGTGAGGATAGATCAGTTACCAGACTCACATAATCAAACACACAACAGTTGAACACTTCTGGCACTCAACTGTGAAAGCCCAAAAAGGGAACAATGAAACCATGAAGTCTCACTCCCACAGGTAGGAAATTGTTTATACATGTTTGATTTTTTTTTTTACTTTTTCATTTTGTCTCTTTTTATCTGTCTCTTCGCTATTTTCTTTCACTCCCTCTCTTTATTTCTCATTCTGTAACCAATTTGACTCTGTCCTATTTCTGTACTGTTGACCATGCTAATTTATTAAGGCAAAACAATTTATTTTGAGGCACTGTTTTGTACAACTGGACTGCAGGAGAGCTACTTACTCACTTTGCACTATCACACAGAGTCAAGATCTAACCCAAAAATTTAGATTACATTCTCAGCAAGGAAGCGCCTTTGCCTGAGGCAACACTGCTCTCTAAAAACTGTGAGACTGTTAAAATGGTCAGTTTTATCTATAGTTCTTTGTTTAATAGAGTCAAACCCCCACATAGATCTGGAATTTTAATGCGTCAAAGAAATGAGCTTTTGAAAGTGCCCCCACCCCCAACTTTTCATCATTGGAACAGGAGGTCATTCAGCACTTCAAACCCGTTCTGCCGTTTAATTAGATTATGGCTGATCTATACCTCAACTCCATTTGTCCACCTTTCCTCTCTTGCTATCCTTACCCAACAAAAATCTCGTGATCTCAATCTCGAAGGTTTCAATTGGCCCCCAGCCTCCATAGCCTTTCGGGGAGCAGAGTTTCAGAATTCCACGACCCATTATGTGGACAAGTGCTCCCTACCTTTATTCTTAAATGACCCAGCGCTAATTGTGAGATTTGGGGCAGGCTTAATTGTTCGGTTGGTCTTTTTCTTCCTGTCAACTCTGTATGTCTCCTTCTTGACTCTCTCGCCGGGGGAATCAGTTTCACCATATCTACTGTATCAAATCCCTTTACCATTTTAAAAACCTTTTTCTCACAGAATCACAGGATTGTTATGGTGCAGAAGATGACCATTTGGCCCATCCTGTCTGTACCAGCACCCAAATGAGCAACTTGTCTAGTACCACCCCCATACCCCGCCTTCTCCCCATAACCCTACACTTTCTTCCTTTCCAGATAACAGTCTAACTCCCTTTTGAACGCTTCAATTGAATCTGCCTCCCCACATCTCAGACAGTGCATTCCAAACCCTATCCACTCGCTGTGTAAAAAACGTTTCTCCTCATATCACTTATGCTTCTTTTACTAATTGCTTTAAACTTGTGCCCGATCAGATCACTTGTCAACCCTCTAAGTTCAAGGGAATACAAGCCAGGTTTACCTCATCTGTCTTCATAATTTGACTCTTTTAACCCTTGCATTGTACTGAATTCCCATCAGAATCATTTCACCCAGGCACTAACTGGGGTCTGCCAGTTGCATTAGTTGGGATCGCAGGCTACCTAAAAAGATGACAGGAACTGGCCTATGATAAAGGAACCAGCTGGGCCTCCTTGTTCTGGTGAAGAGAAGACTGAGGGGTGATCTGGTGGAGGTCTTCAAGATCAAGATGAGAGGTTTGTTTGGAGTAAATAGGAAAAACTATTCCCTCTGGAGGCTGGGTCAATAACAAGAAGTCATGAATTCAAAATCATTGGAAAAATGGTCTAGGGGGGTGATGAGGAGAAAATCTTTCAACACAGAGGGTTGTTGAGATCTGGACTATTCAACCTGAAAAGCTAGTGAAAGCTGATTTAATAATTTACAAAAGGAGTTGGACATGTTCTTGACAATAAGGCATTTGCAGGATTATGAGAAAAAGCAGGGATATGGGACTAGGCATGATGGCTCTTTCAAGGAGCCGTGCATGATGGGCCAAAAGGCCTTCTTCTGCCTGATTCTATGAAAGGGCTTGATAGGCTCAACATAGAAAATCTGTTTCCACTTGCAGACAAGACCAGAACTAAAAGAATTATAGGGGTCATAAATAAAGGGTAGTCATGAATACACGATTCCCATAGGGAATTCAGGAGAAGCTTCTGCTTTTCCAGGGAGTGGTGAGAATGTGGAACACATTACCACAGGGAGTAGTTGAGGTGAATAGTGTTGATGCATTTATGGGAAAACTGGATAAGGAGACAAGAGAGAAAGGAATAGAAGGATATGTTGGTGAGGTTAAATGAAGAAGGTGAGAGAAAGCTGGTGTGGTGTATAAACACCCGCACGGTTCTGTTAGGCTGAATGGTGTGTTTCAGTGCTGTGAATACTGTATGCTACTTTGTATTAGCAGGAGTCTAATAATTGGAGTAAATGGGAGCTGAAGTCTGGTAATTGGAGGAGATGGAGGTGAGGGAGAATGGAAAAATGCTAACTTTTTAAATTCTACTTTCATGGGATGTGTGAGTCATTGGCTAGGCCAGCATTTATTACCCAGGACTAATTGCCCTTGAGAAGGTGGTGGTGAGCTGCCTTCTTGAACTGCTGTGGTCCATGTGGTGTAGGTACACCCACAGTGCTGTTAGGGAGGGAGTTCGAGGATTTTGACCCAGTGACAGTGAAGAACTACCAGTAGTTTTAGGAAGAGAGAGAGATTGAGAGAGTGAGAGACAGAGAATCAGATAGACATAACACAATCTGGATGTTATATCAGATGGGTATAACGCAAACTGGATGTTTTATGTGAACCCTAGCTGAGCAGTCTACCACATTCTGCACTATCGATGAGAATACCTATTTCTACCTCCATAACATCACCTGATTTTGGCCTTGCCTTAGCTTATCCGCTGCTGAAACCCTCATTCATGCCTTTGCCACCTCTGGACTTGACTATTCCAATGTGCTCCAAATGAGCATTCCATGTTCTACTCTCTGCAAAATTGAGATTATTCAAAACTCGGCTGCTCATCTCCTAAATCACACCAAGTCCTGCTCTCCCATCAGGCCTGTACTCATTGACCTACACTGAATCCCGGTTAAGCAAAGCTTTGATTTTAAAATTCCCATTCTTGTTTTCAAATCTCTCCATGACCCCACCCCTCCCTATCTCTGTAATCTCCTCCAGCAACTCCCAAGATGCCTGTGCTCCTCCAATTCTGGCCTCTGGAGCATTCCCGATTTCAATCGCTCCGCTATTGGTGGCTTGGCCTTCAGTTGCCTGGGCCCTAAGCTTAGGAACTGCCCCCGCTAAACCTCTCCACCTCTCTATCCTTCTTTAAGGCGTTCCCTAAAATCTACCTCTTTGACCAAGCTTTTGGTCACCTTTCTTGATATCTCCTATGTATCTTGGTGTCTGATTTTGTTTGATAATGTCTGTAAAATGCCTCAAAACACTTTATTTTGTTAAAGGCACTATATCAAAGCAAGTTATTGTTATAGTGGCTCTCATAATTAACATCCCGAAGCCCTCTGTGCACTGAATGTCTTTTTGCATTATGCAAACAAATGCAATCGCTAATCGGCACAGCAATGTCCCACAAACAAGCAGTTTCTACAGTTTCTAGGTGACTCTAGCCGAGCCTTCAAAAGCTGTGTCAAAGCTGGGGTATTTTTATATTCAGAGCTCGGAGGAAAAAGAATTGGTTTGGGGACAGTATATTACATGAAGCAGCAATGTCCATATCACCAAAACCCCATTAAAGTTCAAAGTATTTGAAGCTTTGTTACAGCCCTAATGTGATTTTGTAATTAAGTCTGAATAACGGGAATTGGTGCTGCATCCTCATAACCTCTCTGCAAATTTCCAGAAGTGGAGCTCATTCTTAGGCAAATGTAATTTTTCCATCAATGAGCAGAGATAACACAGAATATTTTTATAATGTTTGCTTGGCATTGTAAGATTTCGGTGGATATGCTCAATTTCTTTTGTCAAATTTCATGTATGAATCTAGTCAGTGAGTATTGGCAGGTTGTCCAAGCACTAATGTAGCCCAGCCTGGTTTACCCACACGTGTGCTAATTGTATTTACATTCCCAGAAGGTAAAAACTGGGAAATAAGAATAGTGGCCTGAACTGGTCTTGTATACCTTAAAATGGAACACCAGTTAAAACTGGGAAATTAGAGTACTGCTCCGAACTGTTTTTTGAGTCTGGGTTCTAAGAGAACATGCTTATGATTTCATTGGAATTAGCAAACAGAGCAAATCTTTGTGACAATGTTTAAGATGTTGTTACATGAAGTAGCCAGGGCAGTTCTATTCCTTCAGAAGCCAGACCAGAAAGATTTCATCTCTTTAGTCCTGTAATCTTCCCCAGCTCTACAATCCTCTGAAAATTCCTTCAACTCTGGTATCCCACACTTCCTTCATCCACCATTGACAGCTGTGCCTTCAGCTATCATGGTCCTAAGCTCTAGAATTTCCTGTGTACCGCTCTGTATATCTCCTTCTATAAGGCTTAGACTAGAGGCTTGCCCATGTCGAGTGAAACATGAGGCTAACAAAACATTCCTAAGTCTGTTTCCATTACTATTTTTCCCCTAGCACAGGTTGCTAAAGGGGCACCATTCCACATCAAGCATGACATTGAAAGGATCTGTAGATTGACAATCAAGCTGTGTTATGAATCTACCTTCCATGACCTTCAAGTTCTGGAGTGAGATTTGAACCCAAGATGTGTGGTTCAGAGGCAGAGACACTTTCCACTGTGCCATAAGATCTCCCTCCATCTGTAAAGCATTCCTTGAAACCTATCTCTTTAAACAAGCTTTGCTGATCTGATCTAACATCTCCTAGGTGGCTATCTGATCGTGCTTGTAAAGCACTTTGGTAAAGGTACCATATAAATGCACCGCGATGTTGTTACAATAAGTCTCTTAGAAACCTCCAACTTTCTCACCAATAAACCCATTTGTACCACGCAATGTCTCATACTGCTGATAAATGCACAGCTGGTAGTTCTGGCTGTTCTCAGATTGCTCATATTGATGTTTGTCATCAAAGTCATCGGTTTCCAATAACAAATTGCCCTGTGCCTGCTCCCACTTTGTAAAATTTCCAGTTTAAACATCAAAATGCTTCCCATTAGCTCACCCCAATGGCACTGTGAATAATTTCACCACAGGCAGTAGGACTGAAGCATTCAGATTGGAAATGCCCCAGGTCTGATCCTGGATCCTTGCTGAGTTAAGCTACCCCATCCAGGACAGCAGCTGTGGTAGAATCAACTGACCTCTCTGATCAAGTACAGGGAGAGAAAAAGCCATCCATAGCCTCCACTTGTGATTGCAATTTAGTGATGCCTAGTGGAACTTGCACACATGTGGATATTGTGCTGGGTTAGGATCTAGTCTGACATCATTTTTGACACACCCCAAAGAGTATCAGCTGTGACATTGTCACCTCTCAGTCAGATGGCTGGAGCTTCAAATTCCACTCTAGGACTCGTCTGCAAAAATCAAAGCTGACGCACCAGTACAGTACTGAGGGAGTGCTGCACTGTCAGTGGTCCTGCCTTTAGGGTTATCAACCCTCCCAGAATGGTCAGGAATTTCCTGGAATCAACATCAATCTCCCAGTGGCCTTTGGAAGCAATCCCAGAGATTTTTTAAAAGGTTATTTTAAGCAAATAGATGAATATGAACGATGATTCCTACACGGAAGCTCATCATTCATTGTAAAACAGTGATCTGATGGCACACTTAGCAATGTGATGACATATGACATAAGCTGGTGGTGACCCAGGTCGCGCACGCGTACTGCGTTCATAAACACCGTTGCCTGTTTGTTCCCACCGGAAAGGTTAAAGGTTAAGCTCACGTGTGCAGCTGCAGAGTAGAGTAGGCATGAGCAACAGAATGGCAACCACCGTGACTCTGGGCGCTGGTTTGTTCGGTAGGAGGCTCGGAGGGCAGTTCAGCAGCTGCCTCTGGCCTGTGAGACGAGTGCGGGGAATATCGGCACCTCTGCAGAAAGCAGGCCGTGGCCCGGGGATGGAGTGCGTGTGGGTGGCTCGCTCCTCCCTGGCTCAGGTTCTATTTGCTGCAACATTGTAACTGGGAGCAGCGAATGTTTTAATGCCGGTAACCATCAGGAGGCAGCGCTCTGCGGCCCACGGCAGGAGAGGGTGACCCGAGGTGGCTGCTTGTCAGCGCCCAGTGCGTGTGCTCAGCGAACCAACCTCCATTTATTACTTAAATGGAGAACGGCTGCATAATTGTGAGGTGCAGAGGGATCTGGGTGTTCCAGTACATGAGTCACAATAAGTTAGAATGCAGGTACAGCAAGTAATCAAGAAGGCTAATGGAATGCTATCCTTTATTACAAGAGGGATTGAACATAAAAGTAAGGATGTTATGTTTCAGTTATACAGAGCATTGGTGAGACCGCAACTCGAATACTATGAGCAGTTTTGATCTCCTTATTTAAGGAAGGATGTAAATACATTGGAGGCGGTTCAGAGGAGGTTTACTAAATTGATACCTGGAATGAGTGAGTTGCCTTATAGGGAAAGGTTGGACAGACAGCTTGTTTCCACTGGAGCTTAGAAGAGTGATGGGTGTTTTGATTGAAGTATATAAAATCCTGAACGGCCTTGACAAGTTGGACATCAAAAGGATGTTTCCTCTTGTGAGTGAGTCCAGAACTAGGGGGCACTGTTTTTAAAATTAGGGGTAACCCTTTTAGGACAGAGATGAGAAGAATTTTTTTCTCTCAGAGGCTTGTATGACTTTGGAACTCTTTGCCTCAGAAGCAGGTGGAGGTGAGGTCATTGAATATTTCTAAGGCAGAGGTAGATAGACCCTTGTTAGGCAAGGGATTCAAAGGTTATTGGGTTTAGATGGGGATCGAAACACAAGAAGATCTGCCATGATCTTACTGAATGGCAGAGTAGGTTCGAGGGGCTGAATGGTCTACTCCTGTTCCTATTTCTGATGTTTTTATGTTCTTATGAGCTGCTGAGTGAGTGTGTGTGTATGTGTGTGTGTGTCTGTGTGTGTGTTACCTGGTCATGGTTCCAGTGAGCGCCCAGGTGCAGCAGTGCCTGCACAAGCCAATTCTAAACCCATCCCCTTTGGTTAGTGTCTGGGGCTTTGAACTTTGCACCCCCTTAACCCCGGACGGCCTTGCCCATTTGAGCCAAGCCACCAAGATTCTGTAGCGTCACTTCCACCAATGTTTCCCAAGATATGTCTAGCCGGAGTTGGCAACCCTACCGACCTTTCACATGAAGTGATAAACTGAAGCCCCGCCTGCCCTCTCAGGTGATCCCGTGGTACTATTTTGGAGTAAAGCAAGTGGCCTGTTCAACATGTATCCCTCAATCAACATTTTAAAAAGCAGGTGAACTGGTCACTATCATGTTGCTGTTGGTGGGAGCTTGCTGTGCACAAATTGGCCGCTGCATTTCCTACGTTACAGCAATGACTACACATCACAAGTATTTCATTGGCTGTAAAGTCCATGGGGATGTTGCAGTGGTCCTGAAAGGCTGTATAGAAATGCAAGCTTGTCTTTCCTCTTTCTATCTGGCAGGAGGCCCTGTTCTTTTTTTTAAATTATTCTCACGTACTACGTGGGTGTCACTGGCAAGGCCAGCATTTGTTGCCCATCCCTAACTGCCCTTGAGCTGAGTGCCTTGCTAGGTCATTTCAGAGGGCTGCGAAGATTCAACCACAATGGCCAAAGGTATCTGAGTGTTTGACCTGTGAATTTTCAGTCGACGAGTGTTTCCCTTTATTGCTCTCCCCGCCACAGCGGTGTTTTTTTATTTTCTTCCTGCAGTGCAAGAACGAGCTTTAAAAACAGCACGACCAAACGCATTTACTTTTGGAATCAAAGAGGAGAGCTATCCTTCCTTGCAGCCAGCAGTACTCTACTTGAAATGCTTGACGGTCATCAGGAAGTCTGATCCAGTATGCTTGACACGACCACTCGAAGCCTGCAACTACATGTTTGAAATCCAGCCTACCCACACACAAATGGAGGTTCTGAGCTAGTTTGATCAGCTACCCATTTTGTAAACCCAGCTTTAGGTGTGGAGTCATATGTAGGCCAGACCAGGTAAAGATGGCAGATTTCCTTCCCTGAGGAGTGTTAATGAACCAGGTGGGATTTTTTACAACAATAGTTTCTTGTTAATATTACTGATACTAGCTTATATTCCACAATTATTAATAGAATTTAAATTCCACCAGCTACAGTGGGGGTGGGATGTGAACCCATGGCCCCAGATCATTAACCTGGGCCTATGGATTACTTGTCCAGTGATCTTACCACTTCACCACCATCTCCCCTTAATAGCTTGGCAACACTGAGCACACGCACCCACCCCCTCCCCACCACCCCCAAGACCCTCCCCCACCACCCTTGGCCTGTACATTAATTTGGCCCCACTTTTGTGAGCATCTACTTGAGGACGGACAAATTACAGAAACAGAAGAAGAGTCATACAGACTCGAAACGTTAAATCTGTCTTCTCTCCATGGATGCTGAGGTTTTCTGGCATTTTTTGTGTTTGGTGCAGATTTCCAGCATCCGCAGCACGTTGCCTTCAAATTACAGAAACAATTTACCTCAACTGTCTGATCTCAGCATTGTACACGTTAGAAGTGTGAGGGCTATCAACAGCGTTCAAATGTTACTTAACTTTACCGATATTAAATGTAATTGATTGCATCAAAATATATTCAGTCCAGCCACTTTAATGGTATCTAATTTAATTACTTCAACTAGAACATAGAAGCATTGGAACAGGGCTAGACCATTGAGCCCCTTGAGCCTCTTCTGCCATGAAATGAGATCATGGCTGATCTGTGACCTAATTCCACATGCCCCAAATCCCTTCATACCTTTTGCTCACAAAAATCTATCAATTTCATTTTTAAAATTAACAGTTGGTCCAGCAAAATTGCCACTAGTGGAGAGAGAGAGTTCCAAACTTCTATCAGCCTTTGTTTGTTGAAGTGTTTCCTTATTTCGCTCCGCAAAAACCTGGCTCTAATTTTTAGTTATCAGCTGTGGGGTTGTTACTGGAGCCTAATCAGCAGAGCAGAGGACCTGGACAGATAGGAGCTGATCAAAGAGAGTCAGCATTGGATTTCAGAAGGGTAAGTCATTGTCTGACTAACCTGGTAGAGATTTTCGAGGAGATCACTCATACAGTGGACAGGGGAATATCGAAGGATATTGTCTGTTATGACTTTCAGAAAGCATTTGATGAAGCTTTGCACAAGAAATTGTTAGCAAAAAGGAAGATCCCATTGACTTGGAGGTCACCTTGCGACATGGGTTGCAGGCTGAAGGCAGAGAGTGAGGAAGGAAGACTTCATAATATCCCAAAGCACTTTTCAGCTATTGAAGTACCTTTGAAATGTAATCACTTGCATTAACAATGTACTGTAGGAAATGGGCCGATTTACACACAGCAAGCCTCCATTAACAGCAATGTGATAATGGCCAGATAATTGCTGGTTTATGTTTTGTTGATGTTGGTCGAGGGATAAGTATTGGCCAGGACACTGAGGAAATCACCCATGCCATTCTTCAAAATAGTGCCATAAGACCATTCACATCCACCTGACAGAGTAGGTGGGACCTAGGTTTAACACCTGAAAGGCAGCACAGTACAGCTCAAGTTCTGTCGAAGGGTCATGAGGACTCGAAACGTCAAGTCTTTTCTTCTCCGCCGATGCTGCCAGACCTGCTGAGTTTTTCCAAGTAATTCTGTTTTTGTTTAGCACAGTACAGCATACCGTTAGTACTGCACTGGGGTTTCAGTTTTGATTTTATGTGTCCTCAAGTTTTACAGTGGGACTGAAACCCACAACTTCTGACTGAAAGGCAAGAATGCTGCAATGGAGCCATGGCTGACATTGTACAATGGAGTAGAGATAAAGAGACTTTATCCCAATTGGCAGGATGAGGCTTCAGCTTTTAATCACTGATATCAATGGCTTCGTTGAAGGAATAATGAGTTGTAGGGCCAAATTAGAAATGTTATCTGGATGGGAGTAAAAAATTACAAAGGGACAGAGACAGGTATAAGTAAGTGGGCAAAACTGTGCAAATATTTTTTTTCATTCACAACATGTGGGCTTTGCTGGCTGGGCCAGCATTTATTGGTTATCCTTAGTTGTCCTTGAGAAGGTGATGGTGAGCTGCTTTCTGAACCGCCACATCCCTTGTGGTGTAGGTACAGCCATAGTGCTGGTAGAGAGGGAGTTTCAGGATTTTGACCCAGTGACAGTGAAAGAAAGGCAATATATTTCCAAGTCAGGATGGTAAGTGACTTGGAGGGGAACGTCCCATCTATCGGCTGCCCTTGTCCTTCTAGATGGTAATGGTCATGGGTTTGGAAGGTGCTGTCTAAGGAGCTTTGGTGAGTTCCCACAGTGCATCTCGTAGATGGTATACACTGCTGCTACTGTGCGCCAGTGGCGGAGGGAGTGAATGTTTGTGGATAAGGTGTCAATCAAGCTCCTGCTTGATGGTGTTGAGCTTCTTGAGTGTTGTGAGAGCTGCACTCATCCAGGAAAATGGAGAGTACTCCATCATATCCCTGGCTTGTGACTTGTAGATGGTGGACAGGCTCTGGGGAGTCAGCAGGCGAGTTACTTGCTGCAGGATTCCTAGCCTCTGACCTGCTCTTGGAGCCACAGTATTTAGATGGCTGGTCCAGTTCAGTTTCTGGTCAATGGTAACCCCCAGGATGTTGATAGTGGGGGATTTAGTGATGGTAATGCCTTTGAATGTCAAGGGGCAATGGTAGGTTCTCTCTTGTTGGAGATGGTCATTGCCTGGCACTTGTGTGTCCAGTTGCTTGCTACTTGTCAGCCCAAGCCTGGATATTGTCCAGGTCTTGCTGCATTTGGGCATGGGCTGCTTCAGTATCTGAGGAGTTGCGAATGGTGCTGAACATTGTGCAATCATCAGTGAACATCCCCACTTCTGACATTATGTTGGAAGGAAGCTCATTGATGAAGCAGCTGAAGATGGTTGGGCCTAGGACACTAGACTGAGCAACTCCTGAAGCGATGTCCTGCAGTTGAAATGACTGACCTCCTACAACCACAACCATCTTCCTTTGTGCTAGGTATGACTCCAACCAGTGGAGAGTTTTACCCCGATTCCCATTGACTCCAGCTTTGCTAGGATCCTTGATGCCACACTCAGTCAAATGTGGCCTTGACGTCAAGGGCAGTCACTCTCACCTCACCTCAGGAGCTCAGCTCTTATGTGCATGTTTGAACAAAGGCTGTTATGAGCTCAGAAGCTGAGTGGCCCTGGCAGAACCCAAACTGGGCGTCAGTGAGCAGGTTATTGCGAAGCAATTGCCGCTTGATAGCACTGTTGATGACCCCTTCCATTACTTTACTGATGATGGAGAGTAGACTGATGGGGCAGTAATTGGCCGAGTTGGATTTGCTCTGTTTTTGTGTGCAGGACATACCTGGGCAATTTTCCACATAGTCGGGTCGATGCCAGTGTTGTAGCTGTACTGGAACAGCTTGGCTAGAGTTGGAGCAAGTTCTGGAACACAAGTCTTCAGTACTATTGCCAGAATATTGTCAGGGCTCATAGCCTTTGCTTCCAGTGCTTTCAGCCATTTCTTGAAATCACATGGAGTGAATTGAATTGGCTGAAGACTGGCATCTGTGATGCTGGGGACCTGTAGAGGAGGCCAAGATGGATCATCCACTCGGCACTTCTGGCTGAAGATTGTAGCAAATGCTTCAGGCTTATCTTTTGCACTGATGTGCTGGGCTCCACCATCATTGAGGATGGGGATATCTGTGGAGCCTCCTCCTCCAGTGAGTTGTTTAATTGTCTGCCGACATTTCTGACTGGGTGTGGCAGGACTGTAGAATTTAGATCTGATCCATTGGTTGTGGGGTCGCTTAGCTCTGTCTACCACTCGCTGCTTATGCTGTTTGGCATGCAAGTAGTCCTGTGTTATAGCTTCACCAGGTTGGCACCTCATTTTTAGATATGCCTGGTGCTGCTCCTGGATGCCCTCCTGCACTCTTCATTGAACCAGGGTTGATCCCCTGGCTTGATGGTAATAGTAGTGTGGGGGATATGCTGGCCCATGAGTTTACAGCTTGTGTTCCAGTATATTTCTGCTGCTGCTGATGGCCCACAGTTCCCCATGGATGCCCAGTCTTGAGTTGCTAGATCTGATCAAAATCTATCCCATTTAGCACGGTGGTAGTGCTACACAACCCGATGGAGGGTATTCTCAATATGAAGGCGGGTCTTTGTCTCCAAAGGACCGTGCAGTGGTCACTCCCATCGATACTATAATGGAGAGATGCATCTGCGGCAGGCAGGTTGGTGAGGTTGAAGTCAAGTGTTTTTTCTCTCTTGTTGGTTCCCTCACCACCTGCTGCAGACCCAGTGCTTTAGGACTCGGAGTTCAATATGAGGTCATCCAAGGAAAACAAATTGGAAGTTTCTTTATAGTGCAACTAAGGAAGAGCTAAAGGATTTGAGTGTACTGATGATCACTAGTGCAAAAAGTAGTCAAAAGGCCAATGGAAGGCTTGGTCTTTATCTCAGGGTGTTGGAAATATTCGCAAAAAAAATTCTATTTCTTTGTGTGGAACCTTGATCAGACCTTGTCTAGAATATCTCATTCTGTTTTAGACTCTGAACCAAAGGATTACTAAATATCCATGGAAATTAATCAAGGTCCAAGCAGCTGGTCAGGATAAATTATAAAGATGAAGATTCTGTCTAATGGAATGGATAGAAAAAAGTGCATTGTCACGAAGAAAGATTATGACTAATGTTTCCATTTATCAGGTGTAGTTGTATTTACAGAACCCTGAACAGTTCATTCCCTGTCTCAAACCAATCTATATTTAGGAAGGAAACTAATGCCATTTAATGGCTTGGAATCAATCAGAAGGACAAAATAGTCAAGGTAGTTTCATTGTCTCCACAGCAGCAACACTTTTGGCCGCATGAGAGACTTGGCTGATGAATGCATTTTTTATAAGTTTTTTATTATTTCAATATTCCATCAGTAAAGCTCCCAAGTGGAACATGGGAGGTGTGAAGCTAAGCCAGATGGACTGGAACAATCACTGGTCTGTGGTGATCTCAGTCAGACTGGTCATAGAGGTGATGGAGTTGGCCTGAATGATGTTGAGCCACTGACGCTCTCCAGTGACTGCTGCTAAAAACTGATGTGAGTGTGCATGTGTGTGTGTGTGTGTGTGTGTGTGTGCGCTTGCACACACGAGTCATAGAATGGTTACAGCACAGGAGGCTATTTGGTCTGTGGTGTCCATGCCGGCCCTCAGACTCAGTTAGTCCTACTCAACCACAATTTCCCATAACCCTGCAAATGTTTCCTCTTCAGATAATTAGACAATTACCCTTTGGATAACTTGAGTGCGCTTCCTTCTGCAGTCAAACAACCTGTCAGTACTTATTGCCTAGACTAACATGTGACACATATTCAAGCCTAGACTCAGCCCCATGGAGGTAGCAGCACCCAAAGCAGGAGGCCCAAACCAACTGGACATTGGCATATAGAAACTAGGTTGGACCACACCTAGAGTACATGCACACTTCTAGCCTCCAGACTATAAAGAGCTCCAGAGAAAATGCTGAAATGATTTACAACCAAAAGATAGAGCAGGCTAAGGTTATTTTGTGTGGAAAAGAAAAGTGTTGTTTTTTTTCTATCTCGGACATATGCAGAGTTGATACTAATTTCAATGTGTAGAACAGCTTTTTATTTACAAAGCTTTAAAATGTCCACTCCATGCTTCTGCTCTGGCTTCCAGCTCTTTCTACAGATTTGTTTACTTTTCTCTGAGTCCACACCCAGGCTTAACCAATCAATCACAGAGAATATCAATAGTAAACAGACTCACATAAACAAACATTGAACAATTGAACACTAACGAGAAGTCTAAGAGAAGACCTGATAGTTGGCTTTCAAGTTATGAAGGATTTCAACAGGAAGAGTGTGGAGCAATTGTTGCTATTTGTAAATGAGTCCAGAACAAGGGACATACATATGAGATAGCCATGAACAGATGAAATTCAAATGTTTTTACATAGAGAGTAGTGAGAATGTGGAACTCACTACTGTGTTGAGTGGTAGAAGCAGATAGCATTGACATATTGAATGAGAGGCTTCATACATGCATGAGGGAGGAGAGCATAGAAGGATAAAGAGGCAGGGTAGGAATGGATAATTAGAGTGAGATGAGCATTGAGTAGAGTATAAATGCCAGTTGAGCAGGATGGCCTTTTTCTGGGATGTATATTCGAAAGAACATATAACACCTTTCACAACCTCAGGATATCCCCAGCACTTTTGAAGTGTAGCCACACTTGTAACATAGGAAACATGTCCAACTGAGAGGACCTCAGTTTAATATCTCATCTGAAAGACAGCACTTCCAACACTGCAGCAATCCTTCAGCACTACAATGGAATATCAGCCTTTACACTTAAGTCTCTGGAGTGGGACTTGAACCTACAATCTCCTGAGTTCAAGGTAAGAGTGTTAGCCACTGAGCCACAGCTGACAGCTTTGCAGTGGTTGTATAGTGCTTACATCTGTGTTCACTAAGGACAGACATAGATAGAACTAGACGCAAGGCTGATAAATGGTTTATTCTCTTTAGTGTTGAGGCCAGGTCAATAACTGAGAAAATTTATTGTGTTGTCATTTCAGAACTCTTACTTCAACCCTGCCTGGCTTTTTGTTCATTAACTCAGGACACAGTTCAATAAGCACAACTTGTTTATCAACAAAAAAAAAATATTAATTAGTTTATTATTATCAATGTTTCTACATTTGCCCCATTGGGACCAAACTCAATTGTTGACAATTGGCAGCAGATTCTGCTCTACTTACATCTGAATGAAGCAACTGAAAGGAGTTATCCTGGTGCATGTTCATCAGACTCAATTTAACTCAAGGTAAAGTGATTGGAGGAAAGGAGCACCCAACATGAAACTCTCAATGCAATTGCTGCCAACTATGAAACTCTAATGAGTTCCCTTATGCTCACTGTGGAGTGTAGGGTGTCTTTGTGTATCCTGTTCAACATGAAATTTTTTCTGATATTTCTTCAATGGTAAATGGACTAATAAAAACATAAGACACTGAGTATGTGGCCTCAGCAAACATGCACCCATGCATCTGTTGTGCATTGGTGCAACCAGGACGGACAGCAGAGTATAAGCCTAAAACCTCTATCTAATAAAAGTTAGAGCTCGATCAGATAGTTGAAACTCCTATCGCCATGATGGTGACCTATGAAACATTAGTAGCTTGAATGGGACATTGTAGAAGGAAATAGGTTGTATTAATTGCTCAGTTTTAATGTAACACTATGGAACAGTTCTATATTATTAGTTAATGCATATTAAAGCTTGTTCTGTAAAACCACTCAGGCATGGATCATGCGGAGGTTATTGTTGTATGTCTATGTGACTGTCGCCACAGGAAATTCTCTAACAGTAAATATGACGGTGTTTTTGCTTCTCTGAACTTCCTTCTCCCATTTCTTTGATGTTCCAACAATCCTACACTTCCTTCCATCCTCATACAATGAAAATGAAGACTCATTTGGTGCCTCTCCAGAAGAACTCATTCTTTTCCAGGGCTTGAAACCTCTCACCTCTTTCAATCCACATTTCTTCCTATGATAATCGATGAGCTTTTAGGATCTAAAAATTGGTGTTGTCTAACCACGATTTCCTCACTGACCTTGACTTCCAACTTTGGGCATCTGACATCAAGAAGAATGCCAATTAATCATGGAGAGGAGGCAAAAGAAATCCACTCAGGATGGGCCTAGGGATGAGACTCTTTTGTTATGAGGAGAGGCAAGAGAATCAAAGAAATTTTTATTGGAACAAAAAAATATCCTTAAGAGGAAATCTAAAAGAAGTGTTCAGAATTATAAAGTGTTTTAATAAAGTAAATTGGGGGAAAAGAAGTTACTCAGTGGTGAGTCAGGAACCAGGGGGTGTAACTTTAACATCGTTACCAGAAGAGAAAGGAAAGAGCTTGGGAAACTTTTTTTAAATGCAGAGCTTCATTCCAACATGGAGTGCCCGATCAGAAAGACTGCTGGAGGCAGAATCTGTTATAGTTTTTAATAGAGTAGTGGGTGAATGTTTGAAAATTAGGCTCAATTTTAACTCCCGGACAGGAGCTTGTGGCGGCCTGTCTCTTTAAGAGTGGTGGTAGGATGGCTCGACAAATTTTCACGATCGGTTACCTGCCCCCAGAAAAATTCCTGACCAAAATGTGGCTGTAGCAAGGAACCTTTGAAACAAGGTAAAAGCAAAAAACTGCGGATGCTGGAAATCCAAAACAAAAACAAAAATAACTGGAAAAACTCAGCAGGTCTGGCAGCATCTGCGGAGAGGAACACAGTTAACGTTTCGTGTCCGAATGACCTTTCAGCAGAACATAAGATGGTTTAAGGGGCGGGTGGGCCAAGAAAAGCTGGGTAGAGTGCCAGTGATAGGTGGAGATAGCCAAAAGATATCACAGACAGAAGGACAAAGGGGTGTTGAAGGTGGTGATATTATCTAAAGGAATGTGCTAATTAAGGGTAGAAAGCAGGACGAGCAAGGTACAGATAGCTCTAGTGGGGGTGGGGTGGGGGGAAGGGATTGAAATAGGCTAAAAGGTAGAGATAAAATAATGGATGGAAAAACACTTAAAATAATGGAAGTAGGTGGGAAAAGAAAAAATCTATATAAATTATTGGAAAAAACAAAAAGGAGGGGGAGAATCGGAAAGAGGGTGGGGATGGAGGAGAGACTTCATGATCTAAAATTGTTGAACTCAATATTCAGTCCGGAAGGCTGTAAAGTGCCTAGTCGGAAGATGAGGTGCTGTTCCTCCAGCTTGCGTTGAGCTTCACTGGAACAATGCAGCAAGCCAAGGTCAGGCATGTGAGCATGAGAGCAGGGTGGAGTGTTGAAATGGCAAGCGACAGGGTGGTCTGGGTCATGCTTGCAGACAGACTGAAGGTGTTTGAAACAAGTCTCAAAGGCTGGAATGTTCCAGCACCACCCTCCACCCTGCACCCCCCACCGCCCCCCACCCCACCCCCCCCCACCCCCCACCCCCCGCGGCAGGTTCCCTCATGGTGTGGCGGGTGAGCCATTGGAATCTCCATTCACATCGGTGGAACCAGAAGATCCCGCTGGCGTGAGGGGCTAGAAAATTCTGGCCAAGGCGTTTGACCAAGTTTACAAAAAAGGGGCTCCTGCACTGCGGCGTTCCATTGTAGCAAGCTGATATATCAGACCCTGACTCTCATGAGAGAGCAGGGTCCCTTAAACCTGTCCTGTTTTAGGGGTTTTTGAAACCTCTGAGAGAAATGACACTTCAATCACCTTTTTGTCATTTGCTTGTAATTTGACCGATTCACCTGAGGATGCCAGCTCATTACTTTTTGAATGCTAAGACTGATGCCTCTACAGAGTATAACTGGCAGGATGACAGAGTGCCTGTGGGTGTCCTTGCCAGTCACTCAACAATAAGATATAGAGAAATAAACCAAATAGCAAAAGAGAAAACCGTGGCCTTTCATAAATTATCCAGTGAACAGCACCAGGGTTTTCTGTGACTGAATCCTCAAGCTAGGCAGAGAATTCGGAAACATTCCATCTATTCTCTCAAATGCAGTTTATAGGACGCATTTTGCGAAGGATACAATTCACTTGTACCTGGGTATTGCCGGGTTTGTTTGCATCCCATTATCTGTTATGATAGCATGTCCAGCATACTCTACATAAAACAGAAAGAATTCACTCCCATCTGGTACTGTATGCTCCCTGTATGCCTCAGTGTCAGCTCCTATTTGAAAAACCATCTAATACAGCTTCATTCTCATTAATTCTCCAGTCCACTCCATTCCACTGACATCTCTGCCCTCGACCCCCTACACTGCTCCAAAAAAGCGCAACATAAGTTTGAGGATCAACACCTCAGCTTTCAGTGAGGCACTTTGCTGACTTACTCAGCATTGAGTTCAATAACTTCGGATCATAAGCACTGTTGCCAATTCCTTGGACAATAATGGTTCTGTGACCACTTACATCACCTTCACTAAATCATTCCTGTCTTCGCTAACTCCTTCACCACCTCCTGCAACCTGGAGCTGGGTTGATGCTGTAACCAGCCCTCCTGACACAAAGGAGGAACGCTACCAGTGAGCCATCTGATTTTGCGCAGTGACTCTTTGTGGTTGAAAAGGCAAATCCTATCAGATCTGCAGTCAGGGTAACCACCCTTTGCCAGGGTGCATCTTCAGATGAAAACAGGACAGGGGCAAGAGAGATGATGAGAAACGTGACTGGCAGTTTGACCTTTGCTGCATGAAAGTTGATTAAAAATCTTTTTGCGAATTGCGATGAGATATAGAAGTAAGGGGAAAAAAATGGGCTCGTAATGGTAGCCCACTGAAAAACGAAGCAGAGTGATATTTGGCCATTACAAAGAGGACAACATTTGAGGCTCTGCCAAATCCCAGCCTCTCCTGGTCAATTCTGAGATCAATCTAGGGGAAAAATCTTAGAATCCTACGACACAGAAGGAGGCTATTTGGCCCATTGTAACCGTGCCTGCTCTTTGAAAGAGCTATCCTACCCAAAGCATTGACTCCTGCTCTTTCCTTTAAGCCCTGGAATGTCCTCCCGTTCATTTTATGATCCAAATCCCTTTTGAAAGTTAGTGTTGACTCTGCTTCCATCACCCTTTCAGGCAGTGCACTCCAGCTCAGAGTAACTCACTGTGGTTTTTAAAAAAATCTCTCCTCGTCTCACCTCTGCGTCGTTTGCCAAATCTGATAAAATCATAAATGCATTTTTTTTTAAATTGTATGTGTGTATTTTTTTAATGTTATTTGTTAACTTGTCGGAATGGTGCTAGGCTGCTGGGGATGGTGGGAAAAGGCTGACTGGGTTGGCAGTGGGAGGTCCAGTGAAGTGCCTCCCAGCATACGTCCAACCAGTTAGCAACCACTGTCATGTATTTTGGGGTCTTGCCTTGCTTGACCCCAAGTATCTCAATGGTAAACATGGAGGTAGGTCATGAGGGGAGCCACAAATTTAGCTGGAATTCTGCACAGGCTTCCTGCTGCAGGTGATAAAACCTCAATCACGCGATTCAATTTTCTTTTCACAACAGACCATGGAGATGTAAAAAGAAAGGGCTTTTCATGTTAAAGTCCCTCTATTAAATCCAAACTTAATTTTGGGAGGTTGAGATTAAACATTTTGGGCTGTCCCTAGCGCAGGAAAGGTGCTACGTAAATGCAAAGTTTCTGCTTCTCACGCGGCCTGCACATGATACCAAGGATGAGGAACACCGTCTACATGGGGAGACAGGAGAAGCTGGGGTTCTCCTCCTATGGAATAGAGAGAAAGAGAGAGGGTTCAGGGGAGATTTACTAGCCCTGTGCAGAAAGATGAAAGGTTTTGATGAAGCAAATGAGGAGAAACTGTTTCCAGTGGCAGGAGGGTCGGCAACCAAAGGACACAGATTTAAAGATAATTTGGTGAAAAGAAAATGGCACATGGAAGTTGAGGCGTTTTTAGCACAGGGGGTTATTGCCATTGGGAAATCTGCATGAAAGGGCGGTGGAAACAGATTCAATTATACTTTTCAAAAGAGAATTGGATAGACACTCAAGAAGGAAAAATTGCAGGGCTATGGGAAAAGAACAGGGAAGTGTGACTAATAAGTGTGGATAGTTCTTTCCAAAAGCCAGCATTAGCAAGATGGGCTGAATGGCCTCCTTCTGTGCTGTGCTGTATGATTCTTTGATATTGCCATTTACCAGCATAAACATGCAGAACCCATCTTCAAATTTATTCTGAAAAGGGAGTGGGAGGCGGCTGACCTTCTGCTAAGTTGTTTTACTAAGCAGAGGCGGTGTAGAAACAATCCTTCATGTACATCCATTAACCTTAAAATGTACTTGCAATGCTTTGCAAACAACACTTCTCATTACACACTCCTCGATTTTTCTGATAGATATGTTTTGAATCACAGCAGAAATCAGTCTAACAAGGCATTTTCACTCATTTTACAAATGTTATTAGCCTTTCAGCGAACGCTGGTATCAAAACCAATGTCTGCTTTAAGTGATTCGGTTGTGTGGCAGGCACAATAAGGGAGAGGCTGTGAATGTTAGGCCTTTCTTGAGGTCACCTGCAAAGGAATTTTTTTTTAGCACAGAGTTATGGAACAAAACTCTGGAAAAATTAAATTGAAAAGAGAGAATGCTGGAAATTGCGTAACAGATTAATTGAATCAGGGACTGTAAAAAGCAAAGGCAGGTTAATGTTTCAAGTGTACAATGGATCTTTGAATGACCTCCTCAAATGTTGTGATTCTGTTGACCTTGCCCTTCATTTCTGAAGAGCACAAATTTAAACATGTGTCTGAATTCTAAGAATATGTGAACGAGGACTTAAAAGTTGTCCTTGTTCTATAACTCGAAGGTAGGGGAAAATGAGGAGGAGCAAGAAACATAGAAACTAGGAGCAGGAGTAGGCCATTCAGCCCTTCGAGCCTGCTCCGCCATTCATTATGATCATGGCTGATCATCCAACTCAGTAGCCTGCTCCCGCTTTCTCCCCATATCCTTTGATCCTTTTTGCCCCAAGAGCTATATCTAACTCCTTCTTGAAAATATACATTGTTTTGGCCTCAACTACTTTCTGTGGTAACGAATTCTACAGGCTCACCACTCTCTGGGGGAAGAAATTTCTCCTCATCTCAGTCCTAAATGGTGTATCCCCTATCCTCAGACTGTGACCCCTTGTTCTGGACTCCCCCACCATTGGGAACATCCTTCCGACATCTACCCTGTCTAATCCTGTTAGAATTTTATAGGTTTCTATGAGATCCCCCTCATTCTTCTGAACTCCAGCGAATATAATCCTAACTGACTTAATCTCTGCTCATATGTCAGTCCTGCCATTCCAGGAATCAGTCTGGTAAACCTTCGCTGCACTCCCTCTATAGCAAGAACCTCCTTCCTCAGATAAGGAGACCAAAACTGCACACAGTATTCCAGGTGTGGTCTCACCAAGGCCCTGTATAATTGCAGCAAGACATCCCTGCTCCTGTACTCGAATCCTCTGGCTACGAAGGCCAAAATACCATTTGCCTTCTTTACCACCTGCTGCACCTGCATGCTTACCTTCAGTGACTGGTGTACGAGGACACCCAGGTCTCGTTGCACATTCCCCTCTCTCAATTTAAGATGCACTGACATTTCTATAGCACCTTTCACAATCTCAGTACACCTCAAAGTGCTTCACACTCATGGGAACGTAGGACTTAGAAACAGGAGTAGGCCTTTCAAGACTGCTCCGCCACTCGATAAGATCACGGCTGATCTGGTTGTGGTCTCAACTCCACTTTGCCTTCTGCCCTCCCATAACCCTTGACTCCCTTGTCCAACAAAAATCTGTCCAAATCTGCCTTGAATAAATTCAATGGCCCAGCCTCCACTGCTTTCTGGGAATAGAATTCCAGACTAACGACCCTTTGAGAGTATAAATTTCTCCTCATCTCCATCTTACACTCCATATTATTCTTAAGCAGTGCCCCCCTGTTTCCAGTCTCCCCCATAGGTGGAAACATCCTCTCAGCATCCATCCTATCAAATCCCATCAGGATCTTACATGTTTCAATAAGGTCACCTCTTATTCTTCCAAACTCCAATGGGTAAAGGCCCAACCTGCTCAACCTTTCTTCATAGGATAAGCCCCTCATCCCAGGAATGAGTCAAGTGAACCTTCTCTGAACTGCTTCTAACACCATTATATCTTTTTCAAATGAGATCAAAACTAGACACAGTATTCCAGATGTGGTCTCACCAATTCCCTGTACAGCTGCAGTAAAACTTCCCTACTTTTATATTCCATTCCCCTTCCAATAAACACCAACATTTCATTTGCCTTCTTAATCACTTGCTGTACTTGCTTACTAATGCTTTGTGATTCATGTACCAGGATACCCAGATCCCTCTATACCACTGAGGTATAGTTCTGTAATGTCTCTTCATTTAAACAATATACTGCTTTTCTATTCACATCTTCCATTGTGCAATCCTGGCAGTAGTCATGCTACCTTCATTCTACAGCAGTCCATTGTGTCATCTGCCACCACCTTGAACCAGCCAAGCAAGTATTAAGTGTAGTTACTGTTGTAGTGTAAGAAATGCAACAACCAATTTGCACACAGCAAGCTCCCACAACAGCAATGTGATAATAACCAGATAATCTGTTTTTCTTTATGTTGAATCAGGGATAAACATTGGCCAGGACACCAACAAAACCTCTCCCACTCTTCTTTGAAATGGCAGTGGAGTCTTTTATGCCCACCTGAGAGGGCATCAGATTGACATCTCATTTGAGAGATAGCAACTCTGTCAGTACAAAATCCACTCTTTACTGCACTAAGTGTTAGTCTTGACTTTCATATTCAAGCCCTGGAGTGGGATTGAATCCACAACCTTCCTAGTAAGGGGCAAGAGGGCTACCCACTGAGCCATACCAGACACCTGACAGGCTGGTCCTGAATGCTTTGCATTTCCTATTGGATAGTACCTAAGAAGAATTAATGATGATGATGATGATGAAGCAAGTCCATAGATTCTGCTGAGATCTCTGTCCAGCTCTGTGATCTATAACTTACATTTGTATTCATATGACAAACCCAAGAATGCCCCACAATGCTTGTCAGAGCTAAGGTAGGGCAAGATAAACAATGAAGATGTCCAGATATCTGTCTGAAATGTTTTAGTGCTATGAGCTAGCTGCTGATAGATGGAGTTCTGCTCTGAAATCACGTATACAAGGACAGGTGCATTTGAGTTTGAATTCCACTTTTGGGGTTCCGTTCTTAATTCAACATAGAGCCATTCAGGGGAATTTCTCTGAATGTTCTCTCACTTGACACCCTTAAACTTGGTGGAAGAGGCACAGGAACCCCAGAGAAATGGGCTTGTTATGACAAATGAGCGAGAAATTTACCTCCTTATATACTGAGGCACATGGTCTAGAAATTTGCCAGTGTAATACTCGTGCCAAACAGTATTTATTGCCCATGCCTTGCTTCTTTAAGAACATTTGAAACATAGAAAATAGGAGCAGGAGTAGGTCATTCGGCGCCATGCCTCCACAAGGGCTGTGGTGGAGAGAACCAACGGCTTTCTCAAGATGCACTTCCGATGCTTGGAGGGTTCTGGGGTCGCACTGCAATACCCCTCCAGATTGTGGGTCACTGATAGTGGTTGCATGCTGCATTCTCCACAATCTGGCACTGGAAAGGGGGGTCGTAGTGGAGGAAGAAGATCTTGACGCAGCTGCTCTGGCAGCAGACGATGAGTCCAGTAGCGAGGACGAGCATGGTCAAGAGAACACTGAGGGCATAGGCGCAGACCTGGGTAACCGCCAGAGACACCCGGAACGCTTTGATCCAACACTCCTTCAGCTCGCCTGCCAAATAAGAATCACATTGACTGGTATTTTACATCACACTATGAAAAAAGAACAGAGAACTGGGGGAAACAAATATCACCCGTGATCAGGCCATGTTGTGTTTAAGGTGCTTTAAGTTTTTGCTTGTGGATGCCATGTCTAGGTGCTCCCACCTCATTGGCACCGGCATTGGAACCAGCCTGCTCATTCTGCTGTCTTGTTGGCCTTGATGACCTTGGCGGTCGTCCTCTGGCCAGTGGAGCCTGTGCTAGCCCCTCCTGAGAGGGAGCAGCCAGTGCCACGACTGGAATCTCCCCAGTCGCTGCAGCCTCATCAGATGCCACAGTCACTGGCAGAGGGGCAGGGGAGCTGCTGCCCTCATCCAGAGCGCCCTGAGAGGAGCCCGCAGAGACAACAGGCAGCTCGTGCACCAACGTGAGGTCACTCTGGACCTCCCTGCTCACCATTGATGGACAGGCGCCTAGCTGGGATACTGGGTGCCCAATCCATCTCACACACTGAGACTGAGCAGCTGAGGTCATTGTCAGTGTGAGAGCTTGCAGGTCCGAGCGCACACCCAGGAATCCCTGATTGAGTCCCTGGAGCAGCCTCTCCATGAGAGTCACCACTCTTTCCATGGAGGAGGTAGTGCGCTTGGCTACGAGGGTCAACGCAGTGCTTGTGCTCTGCATGGACTCCTCCACAACGGACACATGACACACATTCCCTCATGTATCTCTGCCATATTCTTCTGCACACCCTGCTGGACATCCATCATCTGCTGCCTCATGGACAACTCCAGAGGCCCATCATCCGCTTTCGACTGAGCATTATCCTGTTCCCCAGCAATCCTCTGACTGCCGGCACCCTGGGCACTCTCTGTCTCCGCCTGCACCTCAGACAAGTGTGAAATGCCCTCACCAATGTGTACCGAGATACTAGATGCTGATCTTATGCCCATCGAGGTGCTGGTATCTGTGCTGCTGCCTGCTTGACAGACAGGGTGTGACGCTGGAGCGTGCTCAGCATGCTGGTCCTCAGGGGTCAGGGGTGGGCCTTCAGGCTCCTCAAATTGAGGGGCTGCAGGTGAGCCTGAAAGGGAGAAGAAGGACATGTCACTAGTTTAAGTCATTAGACTGTCAGTGTGCATGCCTGGCCCCCTGATGGGACAGAGATCTGCATCATGGTGCCCTCATCGTTCCATTATCAATGGGCATTCCAGGTTCGACGCTTACATCAATATACAGACTACACTGTAATGGTCGCAAGGAGCCACACTCTCACCTCAGTGCACTGCACTCTTACCTCCCTCTGGCACCCCAACCTCACTGCGGTCGCTTGACCGAGGTTCATGGCGCCTATCCAGCCCCTGGGCCACGTGCTCGTATCGCGAGAGGATGAGGAGGTGTGGGGGTCCCCCGCTGGTCAGCGGCCTCTTGGTATTGTTATGGGATGTTTTCTTCTGGAAGGATAGAGGAGCATTGATGACTGTACACTCTACCTGCAGCACCATTGCAGCCTGGCCTGAGGAACACCGCGCAGGGCTCGGCACACTTATGACCCTGGAGCCGCAAGGCACTCAGTTCAAGCAGTGAGGGCTCACCCTCTTGGCCAGGTGATGCCTCATTGACATTTGCCACTCGCACTGTAACACCTCTGAGGTCCACGGGGGGGATGGGCAGCTCTTACGTGATCTGCAACGTGACCCGTACCAACACGTTGCTCACCCTTCCCAATCGCAGTAGATCTTTAAAGCGCTTCTGGCACTGGACCCATGTGTGCCTCACCATGTCGTGGCTGCTGACCCTGGTTGCCACCTCCTCCCAGGCCTTTTTGGTGACGTGGCAGGGGGGGCGGCGGCTTCCTCCTCCCACCCCTGGGGACAAACGTTTCTCTCCTCGCTGCCAACTCCTCCAGGGGGGCAACGAGACACTCATCTGAGAAACACGGGGTCGATTGCCCCGCCAACCTGCCCACCCGCCTGCCACGTCCACCCACTACAGTCTCCATGCGCAGGACCTCCGCGGCCTTCGGTGGCAGCCTTCCAGGGGCTGTTGAGGCCGCATTTCAATCGGCCGCCGGGTCCAACATTAAGCCCCCTGCCCCTTTGTGCTCATTCGCAGACCATGTCTCACGCTGGGCGGGCCTTAATTTCACACTTATCCACGTTACACTGCATCTGCCATGAACAAAGTTAGTAAACTTCCTCAGTCAAGGAAAACTTTGCCTTGGTTTTGACTTCACTACCTGGCTTGGATATTGTTAACAGCCCTGGACCAACACTTAGCCAACAATCCATGTCTCAACGCCGGTTATCAGGTCACGATCACATTTCTGCACGTGGAACTCTGCTGTACACAAACTAGATGCTGTTCTTCCTGCATTACAACAATGCTTACACTTCCAATGTTATTCGCTGGCTGTAAAGCACCTTTGGGCGGGGCGTCCTGAGCTAGCTGTGAAAGGTGTTATATAAATGCAAGTGTGTTCTTTCTTTCTATAGGCGCATGAGGTAGGTTGGCATCCCATGATGCAACTTCTCAGCTTATGCTGCTCCACCAAGCAAAGCAGATCATGGCGGGCGCTGCCACAATCCCTGTGTCATCCTGAATATGAAGAATGAGAGAGAGAGAGAGAGAGAGAGAAGAAAAAATCCATCAACATTTTAATTAGGAAATTGATCGTCTCTGCAAACCAGCTCCAGCGAGTCGCCATCCCGTGGTAATAAGATGTGTCACGTTTGTCGATGAGCGACAATCTACCAATAATGGGAGCAGCTGAAGTAAAAATGCAAAAAGATGCAAGACATTAGCGTTTTGATTAAAACCGAATCACACTGCACTTTGTTCAAAGAATTTCGCTGTAATTGGTTTCTGACTCCAGCATTATGCTAATGGTTTGGAAAAAAAAAAAGCTTTGTGCATTTGTAGTGCTTGCATTTGTCCTTAATTGTGGCTAATGCCAGAATGGGAGATACAGCCGGAGCAGAAATTCACTTTAAGGCAACAACACAAAGCAGGCAGTATTGAATAAGCTGCTTTTTATAAGCCTTGACTATCAGACAGGAATGGGTGGAATATTAAATACTTTGCGCTCCCAGTCAAGATCATATTTTCCCTGTCTCATTCTCTAGCCAAGATTTTCTGGTCAATTTTTTTGTTCACGGCTTGTTCTTGAGTTATTATAGCATATTAAAGAACAAGCTAGGCTTCTGTCTTCTCAATACAGTAAAGGTGACTTATTTCCCCAATATATAAAGATTTTTTAAAAAATGTAACAGAAGTTCATGGCCAGGATTTTATGGCCCCCACCACGGTGTCTCTCCCCCTCCTCCTAGCGAATGTGGCGAGCCATTTAAATCTCCATTCAGTTCGGCGGGACCATAATATCCCGACAGGCAGGAGGGGCTGTAAAATCCTGGCCCATGTGCTAAAAGCAAATCATGAACATTGGAAGTAGAAACATGGGCGCAGCGATGGGCCACTTAGCCCCCCCCTCCCCCAGTCTGTTCTGCCATTCGATGAGATCATGACCAACCTACTGCCTATCTCCATACATCTATCTTTGTCCCATATCCCCTAATACCACTGGGTAACAAAAATCTAGTAACCTCAGATTTCTGCTTAACAATTGATTTATCGTTATTTGGTGGATGCAGACACCTCCAAATTTCGACCACCCTTTGTGAGAAACGTATGTTGGAGCAGAGAGGAAAGGTCCATCAGTGTTTTAAAGAGGAAAGGCCTCATAGAATCATATAATGTAGAGTACAGAAAGAGACTATTCAGCCCTTCAAGACTCTGCAGGCTCTTATGAAAGAATTAGTCTCACCCGCTCTGCTGATTCCACATTGCTCTGTAATTTTACCTTTTCAAGTGTATATCTAATTCTCTTTTGCAAATTACTACCGGATCTGCTTCTAATGTCCTTTTAGGCAGGGTGTTCCAGATCATAACCTGCAATGTAAAAAATGTCCTCCTATTCCCCTGTTGCTCCTTTTACCAATTCTTTGCTCTGTTGAAATGGCCAGTTTGGGGAAGTTTTGTGCTCCAGGTCCACACCTACAGGTTTAAGGTCTCATTTTGCACAGGCTTACAGCTAGCAGGAGTCACTGCCCTAAGGTTGGCACATTAAATTGTTGGCTTACTTGGGCAAGGCTGCTCTTTGGCTGATGCCAAATCATACCCAGCGCAAATGTCACCATCTTCAAAAAGAGAAACTAAAGACTTGCATTTATATATCGCGCTTTTCATGACCACCCTACAGCCCAAAGCGCTTTACAGACAATGAAGGATGTTATGAAGTCTAGTCACTGTTGTAATGAAGGAAGGACAGCAGCCAATTTTCACACAGCAAGATCCCACAAGCATCGATGTGAAAGTGACCAGGTAATTTGTTTTTAGGATCTTTTACGCCCTGCTGAGCAGGCAGATGGAGGGCCATTGGTTTAACCCCTCATCTGAAAGATAGCACCTCTCACAGTTCCTCAGCACTGCACCAGAGTGATTTTTGTGCTCAAGCCCTGGAGCAGAACTTAAACCCAGAACCTTCTGGCTCCGAGGTAAGAGAGCTACCAACTGAGCCAGGGCTGACAACCTTCAGGAGAGTCTTCAACCTGACAGCTTTCAGGGGAACTTTTTTTCTCTTAAGAAAAACCACTTCCTCATTGGAATCAGTTGGACCAGGGGAGATGGTGGCATAGTGGTAATATTGCTGGACTAGGAATCCAGAGACACAGGCTAATGATCTGGGGACATGGTTTGAATCCTATCACAGCAGCTGGTATAATTTGAATTCAGTTAATAAATCTGGAATATAAAGCTAGCCTTAGTGATAGTGACCATGAAACTATCATCGATTGTTGTAAAAACCCATCTGCCCTTTAGGGAAGGAAATCTCCATCCTTACCTGGTCTGGTCCACCTTTGACTCTGGACACATAACACTGTGGTTGACTCTTAACTGCCCTCTGCAAGGTCAGTTCAAGGGCAATTAGGGATGGGCAACAAATGCTGGCCTTACCAGCGATGCCCACACTCCATGAAAGAATATTTTAAAAATTCACATTGCATCGTAAGAACAGGAGGAGGCCATTGAGCACCTCGGGTCTGTCCCACCATTCATTCAGACCATGGCTGTTTTGTATCTCAACTCAATTTATCCGGATTTGATCAATAAATCCTTGGTACCCTTGACAGATTGTAGTTTCTATCTTTCTTCATTGAGACCGATAGAGCCATTTCTACAAACGCTCATTAGAAACCTACAAATGTCATTCACACCGTGTGGAAACTTAGTAAGTTCCTGATGCCAATCACAGGGGCAAAAAAGAGCTCAAACCTAGTTCACGCGATCATTAATCGTTGAGAAGCTCTTTATCTGAACCTTAGTAATCTGCAGTGCTGCGTATAAAAAAAATCAAATCCTCTCATTCATATTCTCCCAGCATTTACGGACTCTATAAATAGTTTAAAAGTGTTTCTTGATGCAAATGACTGTGGCAAACCAGCTGAACCCTTTGGGTGTTGAATTCTTAAACACTTGTGTTCTATTTATAGCGCTGTAATGTGTATGAAAATATCACTGAAAGTCAGATTGGAATATAACACATATTCTAGCTGTAATATTATGTAATTTATACTAAAGGTGGCATTATGCATATCAGTTGTAATGTAATCAATCATCATTTATAATGGGTCTGGTATGTTCTGCTGAGCAGCAGTCATTGTTTGATAACTTTGCCATGCAAATGTCACCTTCATTAATCCTTGAGTAACGATTCATTGTACAAAGTGACCCAGATGGTGGATGCTGCTCAGTCACTGAGTATATTCAAGGCAGAGATTGATAGCTATTTGGACACTAAGGGAATCAAGGGCTAGGGGAATAATGTGGGGAAAGTGGTGCTCAGATAGAAGATCAACCATGGTCTCATTAAATGGTGGAGCAGGCCCAAGCGGACAAATAACCTACTCCTGCTCCTATTTCTTATGTTCTTATGTTCAAATGCTGTTAGAGTCTGTCCCTGGGCTGTTTAAAATGTTTTGTAGTTTTATGTTTTAAGTGTCGACCATGACTCAGTGAGTAGCACTCATGTACCTGAATCAGAAAGTTTTGGTTTTGAGCTCCATTCCAGAGACTTGAGCATTAAATCTAAGCTAACACTCTCAGTGCAATACTGAGGGAAAGCAACACTGTCTGCGATGTCATTGTTCAGGTGAGACCTTAAACTGAGGCCCTGTGTGTCCTCGCAGATGAGTGGAAAAGATCCCATGGCATCATTTTGAAGGAGAGCAGGTGAGTTATCCATGCTGTCCTGGCCAATATTTATTCCTCAATCAACAACACTGAAAAAACAGGCTAACTAGTCATTATCAAATTGCTGTTTCTGGGAGCTTCCTGCACACAAATCTGCCATGTTTCCTGTATTACAACAGTGACTGCACTTCAGAAGTACTTCATTGGTTGTAATGTGCTTTGTGATGTCCTGTGGTTGTGAAAGATACTATATAAATGGAAGAAGGCCCATATGGACTCGAAACGTTAACTCTGTTTCTCTCTCCAAGGCTGCCAGGCCTGCTGAGATTTTCCAGCATTTCCTGTTTTCATTTCAGATTTCCAGCATCCGCGGTATTTTATTTTCATTGAGAAAATAGATTATCTGCTCATTTGCCTCTTCACTGCTTGTGGGACCTTGCTGTGTGCAATTTAACTGCTGCGTTTCTTGCATAATGACAGCTTCAGTCGCTATAGATGTTGTGAAATGCCAGGTCTATCATTTTGTTTCATTCTTCCAATTAAAAAATAATCAGACATGCTCAAGTATCAATTTTTCCCAAGGTCACTTAGGTCGGTGTAACCTTTTTTGAAGCTCTGATAAAGTGCATGGGTTTACATAACTGTCCCGAATGATAATTAACTCTAAACACATTTTAATCTTGAAATTTCTCTTCACTTCCGGTCATTTGCAGGTTCCAACTTGTATCTCCAATTGCTCATTCCAATTGCTCATGCACAACAAATCTTCTTAATTTCTAACTGTTCAGGATGCTTAAATTGCTTCAGGTGTCCGATATTTTCAACACGTTCATCAGAGGTTGCTTGTCCACTTTAATTCTGCCAGTTACTGTGGCACCGAGCTGTACATTCAAAGGGGGAAGAAAAACATGTAACACTTTCTGCAGCCAAGGAAACAAAAAAAATCACAGCTTTGAGGTTGAAAATCACATCCTTCTTTCTGTCTTTACTTCAGCTGAACCCCAGTGACCTGCAATTTTGCTTCTGTGAATCTTTTATCATTAATCAGCCATTTCTGACGCCATATTTTATCTTTCTGGTTCTTTCGCGCGTGGGGCTCCCTTCGCCCGATGGAAGCCTCACCCGATGGAAGCCAGGAGCTTAAATTGACTGGCCCGTTTTCTTGTTTGAAGTCGCTATCACAATAAAATGGGTTTTTAATCAATGCTTCAGAAGGCGTCTGTGAAAACCATCCGTGTAAAATGGTTCATGTATCACTTCCCTGGAGATGGGCTTGAACCCTGGACTTCTGCCTCGGAAGCATGACTGTTATCAATTGAGACACAGCTGACAACTTGGCTGAGTAAAATTATCAGTTTCGGGAAGTATTGTGCTACAGGTCTGAGAAACAATGTTGAGGCTGCGCAAACTCATTTTGCACAAGATGACAGCGAACAGAAAGAAGAGGCTTTCACACCAGGAAACTGGGCTGCATTCGTAAGCACGAGCTCCGGAGGTTAAAGGCCATTTTGGTTTTTTTTTAACACATCATGTCATTCAGTCCCCAAAACAAAATTAATTCTTAATCATTCAAAAACAAAGTAGCGATTTTCATCCATAAATTAGAGGATAAATGAATGAAGTACACCTTTCAGTGAAACTAATCAGTGAGGTAAGGAACGAATACAACAAAGCACAAGGGATAAAATGCAGTAAGGCCGCAGAGTGATGGAGGATGGTGACTGCAGGGGGAACATGTTGACAGTAATTACTGGCTAGAGAGTGGTTTCATTTCTTGTGATGGCTGGAAAATGAGTTGACCTTTTGGCTTGTTGCCAAGTACAACTTCTCAAACCTGACAAAATATTCTTTGCCATAATGGAAACAACTGCAAAAAAAAAGCAAGGGAATAGGCTTCTCTGGCAGTACATTACTCCTGAAATATAAACTGAAGGGTTGCTGCCATGATATGGGGGACAAACAAACAGGAGGAATGCAGTGGATATGTAACTATGTGTTATGTCTGAAATTACTCTGCTATTTCAATGGAGAAACTTTCACATTTAAGGTAATGTCATTGGCCCGGAGTTTGTGCTAAGAAGAATACAGCACAGCTTTCAGTACTCACCATTATAATGGAGGAAAGCTACAGCAACCCCTGGAGCAGGCGTATGCACAGTTAACACAAGGAAATTCTGAAGTTGATGTCTCACTGCTCCTCCACAGGAATAACATGCACAGTCCTCACTCAGAGTTCTGGCATTGAAATAACTGCATTAGTGTGAGTTTGCTGCACTTGCCCACTAACTCTGTGCCACAAAAGGCTGTAAATTTAGAGTTGGTGCATTTAAAAGTAACTGCTTTGAATGGCATGATGAGTGATACGTACTACTAAGCAACCTCTCTGGCCCTGAAAAGTTAATTTTATATGTTTAGAGCCTCATTCTCGTAGAAGAAAATTATTATTGGAGGTCTAAAAATATATTTTTTTTACTATTTTCTGTGTTTCTCTCTTATTTCTCTCTCTTGATGCCATCTGTATTTCCTAATCTTTATTTCATTTTCTTTACATCATTTAAATCTAACTCCTATTTTCTGGATAGAACTTCCTGGTTTCGACTCTGCTTGTGTGAATGAGGATGCTTCATTCTGATTGGTTGGAGAGTCTCAGGTTGCTTGCCTGTTCACAGATCCCTTTGTAAAAGGTGCCGAGTGGGAAAAGACACCAGATGAGATGAAACCTCTGCCAACGATCCGGTCAATAGTTTGTGAACAGCTATCAATGCAGTGAACAGTGAGTACTGTTCCTTGGCTGCTGAGGTCAACATTCGGGTCATTCATGCTTTTGTTTAATTAGCAAAGAGAGAGGTTTCAGATGAACACTTCAGCATTCATCGGCTAGTATTTCATTGAAATTTCAGGGTCATTCACATAATTCATATGAGAATGAAAGCAAAAAAATAAATTGCATTTCTATAGCACCTTTCATGACCTCAGGATGAGCAGAAGTGCTTTACAGCACATGAAGTACTTTTGAAGTGTCCTAATGAAGGAAAGCTGATCATGAACAGATCATGTGCTTATTTTAGTTGTTGGATGAGGGGTTAAGAATGTGGGGGGTCTGATGGATTATCCAGCGTTCTCACTCCTATTGTCGTCTGGAAGTGCAAGTAGCAATGTGAAGATCTCCTTTTCTGATCATGTACTGAGGGACGGAAATGGTTTTATTTTTCCTTGGATGAAAAATTTCTAGCTTAAGAACTGATGGACGGAACCTTCCATCCTGGAGTATGAGTCTGGTAGCGGGCGGGGAAGTTGGCATGATTCCCGCTGGGCAGCGGGATGGCTGAACAGGCAAGATCTTCTGCTGTTCAGCTCATTAATAACGCATCCACGAGGAGCACAGTGAATTCGGCAGCTGGGTAGGCAGGAAGTTGCATGCCTCACCCTTACCTCATAGGGTCGAAGGTCCTGATGCCCAATTTAAAGGGCACCCGGACAGACATTCACCCAGCGCAGGCCAGGAGTTCCTCATTACTCCTCCAGTGTCCTTGCTGCCGCAGCTTGTACTGGAGGAGCTGACAGATGCGAGCAATCACATCCCGGGATGAACCAGGGCACCTCCGGCTTTGCCGTTTGCTCAATCCTGTATGAACACCACCCGCAATATACCCACGGCCAGGCCAATGCTCACCATTGCAGCCGAACCCTGTTCACCAGCATCTTGACCTTTTAGAGGCCGCGCTGCCTCTTGCTGCTCAGGCTCTTGCTCCTCCGGGCCCTGTGCTAACCTTCAACGGGCCCCCCTCCTCATCTGAATGAGAGTCAGTATCAAGGCAGGGTTGCCTGCAGCCTGAACCACCAGCATCTCAGTGGATCTGGGAATGAACTGAAGTGATAAATTTAGCCAACGTGTCATTCACAGGTTTCCCTCCATCTCAAAGCCGGCAGACCAGTATTAAGCCCTTCACCTGGCTTCCTTCTAGCCATGGCATCCCCAGCCCACCCTTTCCGAGTGAAGGAAATCCTGGAGGACCAGAGATGGATGCTCCTCTCACTCATACATGACTGCGCAGGGGAGACATTGCTGTTTGACCAGGGTGATGAGGGCCATGTGCAGGAAGCCTCCCTCTGACACTATCCCACTTGCCTCCTCTACCCTCGAGACTCTATAGAGAGACCATTGCCTTGGCAGCATAGAGAGACTAACCACACGAGTCCTTGTCAGCCATGACCATCCACCCAGGAGGATGGCGGATTGGAGTCAGGAGTTTGCTGCCGTCCACCAGCCATTCCCCTTGGAGGCATCCACCTCCCTCCCTCCCTTCATCCCTCCCTCCCTCCCTTCATCCCTCCCTCCCTCCCTTCATCCCTGCCCCTGACAGCAACACATGTCAAATGGCACAGAATGAACGGCAGCTCCACACCTTGCTGGGATCTCCATGTTATGAGACCCATGGGTCAGGAACAAACCTGCTGCTGTGTGGGTTCACCATAGAGAGGAGAACACAACTGAGCAACTTCGACATCCAGTTTCCTCATGATTATTAGGGTGTCCCTTTAGTCGGCCACTTGTGCTGACCTTTAACTCCACCCACCCGAAAAGACCCACCTCACACGTCAGGGGTCTCACTGACTGAATAGCTGTGTGGTCAAGGCCAGATTGGAAAAATGGTGCACGTCACCTTTCTAACTCGCTCCACCATCTTCTACCTCCCCCTGTCACCCACCAACTACCCCCCATCACCCTTGACCCATCTAATATCACCATTTCACCCCCCTCTGTTACCCTTCAACCTCCCCCCATTACCCTGGACCCTATTACAACCCACCTCCACATATCGTTCCTCCCCTCAGAGCTGACACCCGTTACCGTCCCCATGCCCACCCTATCCCCTAGTCCCACTCCGTGATCCATCCACCCCACCATCCCCTTGAGACATTCGCCTACCAGACTCCCACCCTGGGCCTGCCTCCCTACCTCATGACACTCCCCCTCTCTGACTGTGACTGTCCCCTCCTAACGCCAGTACCCTGAGTTCACCCCCCCCCCAGGACCACACTGTCAACACCACCAACCCCACCCCCTAGGACACTCTCTCCCCCCTCACTTCCCCAGACTCTCTCTCCCCTTCCTTCCCCGGGCACACTCCCCCTCCCGACCCTTCCCCGCTTTTAGCCTGCCGCCCGTTTCCAGCCTTGGCGCAGCTTTTGATACCTGCTCACGATGTGAGTAAAGTTATGTGAAGACCCCAAGCAAGCGAAAGCAGCATCTACTGACATCAAAGCCATGGAAGAGAGGAAGCTCGCCAGGTGAACACCACTTATATACAGTCGTAAAACTGAATGCTCTAAACTCTCACTGGCGGGGAACTTATTTCGAAGGGCGAAATTAATTCCAGCGAGATGGACTTTTAATGAGCACGCATGAGAAGCTAATGCATGTAAATGGGGTTCCCGACATTGTTCGTTGGGAAGCTCGATGACTTTAACCCACCTTGAAAGTCAGGAGAGCAAAATTCAAACTGTTTATCCCGCAGTCAGGAAACATTTTTTGCTTCCCGCCAAATTAGGTGCCTTGGCCGCCACAATTCCTGCTGCTGGTGGAACTGGAAAATTCCGCCCAATGCTTGGGCTGATGTGGATTGTTATTGCCCCTCCTGAAAGTGTTGAACTAACTCCTCCTCTTATACCCCACTCAAGGTCCACTATGCATGTGCGAGCATTGATGGTCAGTGATGGCTATTTAGGGATAGGGAGATAACCACCAAATTCCAAAGTCCATGGGCACACGGTGGTTACAATGTGCGTTATAGAATGCACTGCAGCAACTCCCCAAGACTTCATTGGAAGCATCTCCAAAACCCATAAACTCCATCATCTCCAAGTTTCCACCCAAGTCACCACACACCATCCAGAATTAAGCATTTGTCGCCATTTCTTCATCGTCACTGCGTCAAAATCTTAGAACTTCCTACCTGACACGAGAGTATATACCATCAGCAAATGGACGTCAATGATTCAAGAAGGACACCCCCCTCCACCTGATCAAAGAAACTAGGGCTGGGCAACAGATGCTGGCCTTGCCAATGATGCCTATGCCCTAGGAAATGTATATTTTTTAAAACGTGGACTTCCAGGAGTAGAAACACTGGGCAATTTCTTACTTTCCACTTCCATAAACCTACGCCTCTGAGGCCATTGGCAATGACTCTAATACTCCTGTAAATTAAGGTCAGTTACCTCATTACAACTTAATGACCAAACGTAGAAGGACCTTATGAAGCCGCAGGTTTGAATCCCATACGTTTTAAGAGGGAGAGCCGAGGGTGGTAAGGACTTGACAGTTTTGAAGCTGGGAGAAAGAACAAAGCCAGGGTAGGAAACATCACAATAAACCTGGGTTGCAAAAGCAGTGAAGGATGAATCGCAGAAAAGCTATTTACAGTTTAGGGCAGCAGCAGAGTTATGCTCAGAGGAGCACTGAATACAGTATTGATCAAATGTAATTTTGCATCGTACTGCAACAATTCTTGTTTCAATGAAAAATGTGCATATTTTCAAAGCTCCATAACTAGCTCAGTATAGATTAGATTACATTGCTAGATTAATAATCCAGGGCAATGGATTTATAATTTCACCAGGCAGTGTGAGAGTCTTAATTCTGTTTTGAAAAGTCTGGACACAAAAGGTTAGTATCAGTGAAAGTGACCTTGAGTTGTTTACTAATGGCCTGTCATGAAGGAACCTACTATTCTAACCCAGTCTGGGCCTATACGTGACTCCAGTCTCAAACCAAGATGGTTTGAAGTGGTCTAGCAAGTCACACAGTGGTTCAAAAAGGCAGCCCACCGCCTCTCAGAGATACAGGCCGAGAGTGAATGGAGATATAGGTATCCTGTGTTTGCACTGTGAATATAAACCCACAGCAGACAAAGTACAGGGCGGTTAAAGGAATGATGCAGGAAGAGCTGATGACTTCTGACAGTCAGCATACTTTAATCTCCGTCTCATCTCCCCTCTCAGACAGTGATCTAAAGGAGTTCATTTTGCTTTTAGAACTTCACCACACCAGAAGATCATGTCAGGTTTATTTCAGAGCCCTGGCTAAAAAAGACAGGTTACTGGGAGGTTTTCTTGAGAAATATATATTATATCGCTTGCTTCATTGAATTGGCCCTGTGTGATCTCTAATATCCACCCCTGACCAGACAGCGCCTCGGTTCAATATCTTAGCTTAAAAGGAACATCTCAAGCATGGCAGACTCTCCGTCTTCTCATTACCAGAACTTCCAACAAGCACAGCATGGATATTCTGAACTGTTTTACTGTATAACCAACACTAACCCATAATCAATGTGTACTGTTCGAATTTGTTTTGTGTCCCATCAAAGTTAATCACATTTTCACGTGATGATCAGGAAAGGATTCAAGTTAACATCGGATGTTAGCTGCAACAAAGGAGTTTCCCTACAGCCAGCCAGTTATCACATTACCTATCTCAAAGCATCTCTGAAGAAGTCAAACGTCCCTCCCGGCCCGTGGGAGTCCCTGGCTTGTGACTGACCAAAATAAGCATGGCTCAAGTGGGAAAGCACCGAACCCATGGAGAGACTTTGTTGGGAATGTGCAGTGGTGGAGTCAAGGCATTGGAGGGACCACACAAACCTCCAACCAAGCCATCAGTGCGACCCTTCAAACACCGCCTGCCCACGTGTGGCAGAGTTTGCAGATCACACGTTGGGCTTATCGGCCAACTCAGAACCCATCGAACGAGAGTAGAAGAAAGTCACCTTCGACCCCATGGCATTGGCTATGAAGTATCCGTATGGGATGCCCAGGGCCTCTCCTATTCCTTTCTACTACCAAACAGGCGACATTGTGTTAAACTGGTTAACAATCAAACTATCGAGATGGTTATTATGCTGGCGTTTGCAGGTTTGGTGAAAAGGAACTTCACTTCAATATCCGCAAAATACTGCGGATGCTGGAAATCTGAAACAGAAACAAAAATGCTAGAAAAACTCAGCAGGTCTGAGAGCATCTGTGGAGGGAAAGACAGAGTTAACGTTTCGAGTCCATGTGACTCTTCTTCAGATTGGTTTCGCGCCATTGTGAAACCAGTTTGCAATTGTCCGCTCCACCCATCAATGGCTCTGAACAGGAGTCATAGGGACTCGAAACGTTAACTCTGTCTTTCCCTCCACAGATGCTGTCAGACCTGCTGAGTTTTTCCAGCATTTTTTGTTTTTGTCTCACTTCAATATACTTTCTGGACATCATGTGAGAGGACTCACATTAAGGGGAAGGCATAAGAACCAGTAATAACCAATTTAGGTTAAGCTGACAGGATAATTGGAAGTCCAGCCTACAGAAGCAATGCCTGGGTCAGTAGGAATCCGGGTTGTAGGAGTTTATTATAAAACTCTAATAATTATTACACTATTGACGTCTGAATAATAAACTGGTGTTTGGACAATATACTTGAACCTGAGCCATAAAGAAGTTTCCTTACAGTTAGCATGGTTATTAATCAAAGGGGGTCAATGGTGGTGCAGAGGTATACTAGACTAGTAATTCAGAGACCCAGACATCGGGACATGGTTTCAAATCCCATCAGGGCAGTTGGTGGAATTTGAATTCAGTTAATAAAATATAGCTAGTCTCAGTAATGGTGACCACAAGTCTATCATCGATTGTCATAAAAACCCATCTGGCTCACTAATGTCCTTCAGGGAAGGAAATCTGCCATCCTTACCTGGTCTGGCCCACATGTGACTCCAGACCCACAGCAATGTGGTTGACTCTTAACTGGCCTAGCAAGCCATTCAGTTCAAGGCCAAAAGCTGGCCTTGCCAGCGAGGCCCACATCCCATGGAAGAACATAAAAAACACATTTGAAGAATCTGGGCTAGTCACCTGGGGTCACGGAATGCAGGTGCTGTGTACGTACCTGTCCTTGCCTTAAGGTTCACACTTAAGAGTACAGGACAATATAAATGGCAACCATATATGACCAGTTGGTTCCCACTCGTCCTTTGCCTGCTTCTCCTCAGCAATACACTTGGGCCGGAATTTTCCGGCCCCTTTGGCATCAGGTGACATGGCAGCTGGGGGCAAGGGCGGGCCAGAGAAACAATATGGCGAGAAGGCCATAAAAATTGGTTTCACACCATTGTGAAACCAGTCTGCAATTGTCCGCTCCACCCCTCAATAGCGGGCCAACGCAAGTCAGGATCCGAACTTCAATACTTTAGCCTTTCATTATAAGCCCAGCTCTCCGGAATCAGCCCCCTGTGCTGGATCATCTGGGCATCAAGCTGACGTGTTCCACCTGGCGAGCTGCATTTCGCTCGGGACTTTGAGGTTTGTTTGCCTACCTTGCTGCAGGCAGCACTCGCGGGCATCAGCGCCAGACTTCGCAGGCAGCACCACATCACTTCTGGGAGGCTCACGAGCAGGTCCCTACCTACCTTACAGCTGTAAGGCGGCGATGGTTTTTCAATGGCTGCAGGGTGAGGGCTTGCTTGTGGACAGGCAAGAAGTGGCCCCAGGCAAAGGAAGAGGCTGCAGGGGTGGGGTTGGGGGCACATGTTGATCTGGGCAAGTGGCATTAAGATGGTGAGGGCTGAGAAGGCAGTCTCCAGAGGAGATGAGGCCAGATGGACATTTGAGGTTGTGTGTGTAAGAGAGTGAGTGGTGACGTCCCTTGAGCTGGCAGTGAGTGAGATGCCAGTGAATGTGTGATGGCCTTGTGAGTGTGTGAGTTTAGAGTGATGAGATGGTTGTCTTACCCTGGCAGCACGGATGAGATCATTCATCTTCTTTCTGCACTGGATGGTCAAGCACTTGTGTGCTGTGTTGGCACTGACCACCTCTGCCACCACCTCCCAACCCAGAATGGTGAGGCTGATGGGCGTCCTGGGGCCAGAATGAGGGTAGAGGAGATTGTGATGGGCTTCCCCGGCATCCAGAAGGCATCCCAGGGATGTGTCAGTGAATCTGGGGTGGGGGAGGGGACTACACTCTTCTTGGCTTTTGGGGCCATGTCCTTACTGGAGCCATCCTGGGCTGCAAACGTTGAGAAGTGTGCACGCGGTTACAGTTTGTATATAGTGCCCTGCGTGAGGAAGCAGCAAGGCAACGGTGTGACGGGCAAATCGGAGACCGCCCGCCAGCGAGATGGCGTGTTTCCGGTGGCTGCGTAACTAATGAGGCGAGAATGGGACAGTGCAGCATGAAAACCCTGCCATGACAGGCTGGCGGGTACAAACAACGCTTTTCTCGCCCGCTACTGCACTTTGAGTGCCAATCTGGGACAGAGCTGTGCAAGTTAATATCTGGAAGAGAAAGAGGGATCGCTGTTTTGGGCATTTTAATGAAGGAATTCACCCGACACAAGAGGACCATTTGTCCAAGTTAGCTCTTTCAGGCAGGCTCCCAACCCCCCCCGTCTCCCTGGTGTCAGTGATATGATGGATTGTTGACGTGCTGGTCCTGATTGTCTGTATCTGATTTTCTGCTAGCTGGTGCTGGTCAACAAAGGTATGCCCTTTGCCCATATGAACTCAGTAAATCCATGATAATCCACGATGTTGAGCTATCCGTTTGGGATTGAATCGAGAATTATAACTGTGCTCACAAAGAGATCCGTCCATAAGCAGCAGCTGGATGTGGCTGAGCTTCATCTCTTAGGAAATAATTCGGCCTAAGTTGTTGAGCCGCTTTTAAAGGTGAAGAAGGAAGTTGATGTAACCAGTGAATAATAAATTTGTAACAGTGTGAGCCAATGAAGTCTCCAACATCCCTGATGAGAAGATCCTTCTCCCTCTCCCCTGTGCAGTTCTGGTAAAGGCTGTAACTGGGAAATCTGAAATGGATCATTTCCATGAAAGTACAGGGCTGGATTTTAACAGGTTGCCAGGTGGAGCGGGGAAGGAGGGGGGGCGGTGGGGGGGAAGTAAAATGCCATGGGTCCCACCCGCTCCCGCTGCAATTTTATCAGCGGCGGGGGAGCCAATTAATAGCCTCTCCTATTTTTTTGAGTCCTTGTACTCTTAGGGGTTTCCGCCACTGGGATTTAACCAGCGGAGGAGAAGCCCATGCGAAGCATTCAGTTTGGCAGCTTTCACTGTGCGGACAAGTGGCAGCAAAAGGAGGGGGGCTGTTTGTGCCTCTGTAACGGGCCCTCAAGGTGTTACCCTCTCCCCAGTTCCCTCCCCCACTGGCCTGTCTACATCAGCACCATCCCCCCCACCCCCACCACCCCTCTTCACTGGGACCTGCCAGCCTGGCCTCAGCGAGACCCCCAGACTCACCTCCAGTCCCAGGTCCAGCACAGTAAGCCTTCCTCCGGTAGGCCTCACTCCAGTGCCGGCAATGGCCACCGCTCCCGGCGGTGCTTATGGTACTGGAGGGCCGCCAGTCTCTGAGGCAGGGCTTCCTGTTGCTAAGGAGTGGAAGTCCTGCCTCAAGTCTTTTAATGGGCAGGCAGTCGTTAAATGGCTGTACCGCCAACACAAGGTGAGCTCGGCCCGATTTTACGCATGGAGATGGGTCCACTGCTCCCAATCTGAAATCCAACCCACAATATTCTAAACAAATGAAGAACAAGGTCCATCTAGTTCACCTTCTACCATTCTGATACAATGATAATGCAGCTTTTGATTAATTACACTGATCAATCGCTATCAATTAGTTTGCAACAGACCCAAGTATGGGGTGAGGAAGACCTCCAGTGGTGGACACCATTGGGAGCCATGCTGAGTTGTTCTTGAAGAGAGCCGGCACAGAAACACTGGGCTGAATGGCCTCCTTCTGTGCTCTAACTACTCTATATGATTCCTTGATTCTATAATACACCTATATTGTAACAGAGATTTCTTTCAGGAAATATCACTATCAAATTTCCAATTCTTTCCAATTGCATGTTTTCAACTCATCTTCAAAACCTCTTGTACTGAGGAGTCGAGTTGAAAGACTAACATCCAAAGTTTGGACAGCAATTCAGGGTGAGAAAGAGGAAAGGTTTCATCAAGAAGCAATGGTTAAACTTCCGGTTTAAAATGGGAGTGAAAACGTATGCTGATGTTCTGGGAGAGAAGGGGTTCAATCAGGAGGTCTTTTATAGAGTCTCCATTTCAACACTGTGAAAACTGAAGAAGGACAAGGAAGATTCTGGGTGTCGTCTTTCTGGATTTTAAAATGAACAGAAGTGAAAAGTTCAGAGAAAACGCTGTCAGTGTAGTATTGAAAAATAGGGAATACATGTTCTAATTGAGAGAAAGTCAATGCATAGGTGAAGGAATAATGAGATAGAGATGATGGGTGACAATGTTCTTATAACCCTGCTGAGGACTGTTTCTAGAGAATGTTTAAGAAGCCTCCTCAGGTCTGGAAGCTTTCACTGCCATGTTTTTGTAAAACAGCCTGAAACAGGTATAAAAACTGCTGTGGTGTAAATACTGGGAAGAGAGATGTTTAAGAAGACAAAAGGCATTCCTTAGGGTAGATACACAAAAACTATTACTTCTGGCGGGGGGACTCCATGACAATGGGGCATAATCTTACAATTAGAGCCAGGCTGTTCAGGGGTGATGCCAGGAGGCACTTCTTCACACAAAGGGGAGTGGAAATCTGGAACTCTCAACCTGTGGATGCTGAGGTTTAATTCGGACTTTCAAGACTGAGATCAAATGACGTTGGTTAAGGGTGTCAAGAGATATGGGGCAAAGACTTTTGAGTCGTGGTAATGATCGGCCATGATCTAACAGAATTGCAGAACAGCTTTGTGGGACTCAATGGCTACTCCTGGTCCTATTTAGAATAACTCCAATTTTAAAAACAATGGAATCAAGAAGCTATAAAAACAAAAAACTGCGGATGCTGGAAATCCAAAACAAAAACAGAATTACCTGGAAAAACTCAGCAGGTCTGGCAGCATCGGTGGAGAAGAAAAGAGTTGACGTTTCGAGTCCTCATGACCCTTCAACACAGTTCTGTTGAAGGGTCATGAGGACTCGAAACGTCAACTCTTTTCTTCTCCGCCGATGCTGCCAGACCTGCTGAGTTTTTCCAGGGAATCAAGAAGCAATGGTTAAACTTCAGGAATCAATGCAAACAGGCAATAGCTTAGAACAACAATATATTGTGTTGGAGTCCTGAATAATTAACAATGATCTGGCTTGTGCTCCTGTGTATTTAAAGTACAAGTGACAGACAGGCAGGCAGGGCCAGGTGGAATACTTTATTCAGTCTTGTTTGTGCCCTTTCTGTTTGACTGCCCTCCTCATGAATTAGTCAGGATCCTTCTGAGCTCCCTGCCTATTATCAACACAATTGAACAGAAACATGATTGAGCCAAAGCTTCGCAATCGACTTACTGAAATAGATTCACAGCAGTAAAAATAGTTCTCCCAGTTTCCTTTTGTCTGGATTGAATATAAAGCGGGCCAAGGCTGTCAATCGGCTCATAATGAAAAAAAGGCTCTTCTTTCTGCTTTGAACTGCATATTTTTTATCCAAAAACTGGCCCTCCACCCTCCTACTCCTGAATGTTTTAACCTGCGCTGCGTCTTTGACGTCTCTCAGTACTTATATAGAGTTACACAGGCCTTCAGCCCAATAGGTCCATGGCGATGCTTATGCTCCACAAAGCCTCCTCCCGTCCTCTTCATCTCATCCTATTAACATATCCTTCTATTTCTTTCTCCCTCGCATAATTATCTTGTAATTTTCCCTTAAGTGCTTTGATGACATGCACCTCAACAGTATGCTGTGGAAGTGAGTTCCAAATTCTAAGCACCCTACTGCCATTGACATCAGAGTGTACAAACCTCCAAATGACATGTGTACCCAATCGCACCCGCCAACACCCACCCCCCTCCCAAAGTACCACCTGTGCTGCACGAGGCAGCATTGGACTCATCAGCCACCTCAGAACCAACTGAACCAGAGGGTAAGCAAGTCATTCTCGAGGGACTGCCTAAGAAGAAGAGAAGACGAGGTCATTACCAGGGTCTGCAGCTTTAAGATCATTGGCAAAGGAACCAGAGGAAAGATGAGAAGTATTTTTTTAAATTCAGCAACTTATTGTGGAATACGCCACTTGAAAGGGGAGGTGGTAACAGATTCAATAGTAAGTTGGAAATTAGATAAAGATTTGTTAAGAACAAAATTCCTGAACATTGGGTGAAGAGCAGGGCAAGTGGAACTAGTTGGATAGTTCTTTGAAAGGACTAGAACCAGCACAGGCAAGATGGGCTGAATGGCCCCTTTCTGCATTGTAGATGAATTCAGAAACATAGTTCCAGTGTACAGACCTAGGCATAGCGAGGAGAAAGAGATGGTGAGAGAACTGATGATACTGTCAGTTCAGTCCTCTGCCTGCAATCCTAGATACTTTCCCTCCATTTCATTAAACTGTATCCGTGTGACGTATAATCACTGTAGTTTTGTAAGAAAGCACTGCAGCCAGTTTACACACAGCAAGATCCTGCAGAACAGCAATTAAATGACTGACCAGATAATGGGGGAGGGGTAAAATTGTTTTTTGGCAGTAGCGCTAAATGACAAAAGCAGCAGATCACTTAACTCCCACCCCAATTTCCTTCTGACTGAAGTCAGCAGAAAGGAAACTCGGCAGGCTGTAAGGGCTGTAAGGGCTACCAATTAGTTTTTTTTCTATTTTGGACGATCACTAAAAACCAATTTCATCCCTTAGCTGTTTTTGACAGTGGTGTTTGAGTGGAATGTTGCATAGGACATTGAGCAGCGATCTACTCATCTTTGAATAATGTCATGGAACCTTATACTCTACTTCATAATGTTGATCGAGTCACCACATGGACTGTAGCGGTTCAAGATGGCGGCTCACCACACCTTCCCAAGGGCAATTAGGGGTGGGCAACAAATGCTGGCCTAGCCAGCGACACCCTCATCCCATTAAAGACATTTTTAAAACTGATGAATCCAGAGCAAATTGTGCCCATTTTGAAAAGTGTTTTTTCTCCCCAAATTTCCTCTCAAATTCAGATACCTACTGCCAAACTCAGAATTCATCATGAGCTTGCACAATCAGTGTTTTAAAATGGAACTTTTAAAACAAAATTTTACTTTAAAATGAATCCTTGATTTATTTACGAGTGGCAAGTGGGGAAGGATTGACTAATACATTGAAAAATGGGTTTATCACAAAAAGTATTCTTAAATCGCACGTTAATTCACCAGTTGTCAGTAACCTGATTTTTAATTACTCAAGGTGACTTTTAAAAACGATAGAAAATTATTTCAGAGATAAAAACAAAAAACTGCGGATTCTACGAAGTTCTGTTGAAGGGTCATGAGGACTCGAAACGTCAACTCTTTTCTTCTCTGCCGATGCTGCCAGACCTGCTGAATTTTTCCAGGTAATTCTGTTTTTTGATACAAAATTATTTCCTTGTTCTATTGGGATAAAGTAGCCAGCTCCTTCATAAATTTTCAAAAACATATATATGTTTATACAACATCTTTTAAAATGTGCTATTAGTATCCGCGCACCGTAAAGATCCATCTCAGTTTGTGGAACCACCCCAAAGGCCTGCAAATGAGTTACAATGACTAACCTGGGGGTGCGGCCAGTTTTGTGGGAAGAGCCTGCTTTGAGGATGAGTAGAAAAGATCATGGAAAATTAAGTTATGCTCAACGCAACTTTCACTGCTGTAATTTTTTGTGAGGATTTGGGGTGAATTATGCCAAAAAAGCAGCACAATCATGGAAATACTGAGCCATCTTCATCTCCAGAAGATTGGAATTTTATCTTAAGGCAGCTGACGTGCTTCAAGTTGTACAGAGCCTCGGTCAGACCCCCATCCAGAGTTAAAAACAAAAAAAACTGCAGATGCTGGAAATCCAAAACAAAAACAGAAACAGAAATACCTGGAAAAACTCAGCAGGTCTGGCAGCATCGGCAGAGGAGAGCACAGTTGATGTTTCGAGTCCTCATGACCCTTCAACAGAACTAAGCAAAAATAGGAAAGGGGAGAAATATGAAATATAAGCTGGTTTAATGGGAGTGGGGAGAAGGGGGGGCGGGGTTGTTGGGACAAGCAAGCAGTGATAGGAGGAGATAACCAAAAGATGTCACAGACAAAAGAACAAGGAGATGTTGAAGGTGGTGATATTATCTAAAAGAATGTGCTAATTAAGAGTGGAGAGCAGGACAAGGAAGGTACAGATAGCTCTAGTGGGGGTGGGGTGAAATAAGACTAAAAGGGCATCGAAGGTATAGATAAATGATGGGTGGAATACATTTAAAAATAATGGAAATAGGTGGGAAAAGAAAAATCTATATAAATTATTGGAAAAAACAAAAAGGAGGGGGAAGAAACAGAAAGGGGGTGGGGATGGAGGAGGGAGTTCAAGATCTAAAATTGTTGAATTCAATATTCAGTCCGGAAGGCTGTAAAGTGCCTAGTCGGAAGATGAGGTGCTGTTCCTCCAGTTTGCGTTGAGCTTCACTGGAACAAGGCAGCAGGCCAAGGACAGACATGTGGGCAAGAGAGCAGGGTGGAGTGTTGAAATGGCAAGCGACAGGGAGGTCTGGGTAATGCTTGTGGACAGACCGAAGGTGTTCTGCAAAGCAGTCACCCAGTCTGCGTTTGGTCTCTTCAATGTAGAGGAAACCACGTTGGGAGCACCGAATGCAGTAGACTAAGTTGAGGGAACTGCAAGTGAAATGCTGCTTCACTTGAAAGGAGTGTTTGGGCCCTTGGACGGTGAGGAGAGAGGAAGTGAAGGGGCAGGTGTTGCATATTCTGCGTTTGCATGGGGAGGTGCTGTAGGAGGGGATTGAGGAGTAAGGGGTGATGGAGGAGTGGACAAGGGTGTCACAGAGGGAATGATCCCTACGGAATTCCGCCAGTGGGGGGCGGGGGAGGGGGGGGGGCGGGTGAAGGGAAGATGTGTTTAGTGGTGGCATCATGCTGGAGTTGACAGAAATGGCGGAGGATGATCCTTTGAATGCGGAGGCTGGTGGGGTGATAAGTGAGGACAAGGGGGTCCCTATCATGTTTCTGGGAGGGAGGAGAAGGCGTGAGGGCAGATGCGCGGGAGATGGGCCGGACATGGTTGAGGGCCCTGTCATCGATCGTGGGTGGAAAACCTCGGTTAAGGAAGAAGGAGGACATGTCAGAGGAACTGTTTTTGAAGGTAGCATCATCGGAACAGATGCGACGGAGGCAAAGGAACTGAGAGAATGGGATGGAGTCCTTACAGGAAGCAGGGTGTGAGGAGCTGTAGTCGAGGTAGCTGTGGGAGTCGGTAGGTTTGTAATGGATATTGGTGGACAGTCTATCACCAGAGATTGAGACAGAGAGGTCAAGGAAGGGAAGGGAAGTGTCAGAGATGGACCATGTGAAAATGATGGAGGGGTAAAGATTGGAAGCAAAATTAATAAATTTTTCCAAGTCCCGACAAAAGCATGAAGCAGCGATGTACCGGAGAAAGAGTTGTGGGAGGGGGCCGGAGTAGGACTGGAACAAGGAATGTTCCACATACCCCATAAAGAGACAGGCATAGCTGGGGCCCATGCGGGTACCCATAGCCACACCTTTTATTTGGAGGAAGTGAGAGGAGTTAAAGGAGAAATTGTTCAGTGTGAGAACAAGTTCAGACAGACGGAGGAGAGTATTGGTGGATGGGGATTGTTCAGGCCTCTGTTCGAGGAAGAAGCAGAGAGCACTCAGACCATCCTGGTGGGGGATGGAGGTGTAGAGGGATTGGACGTCCATGGTGAAGAGGAGGCGGTTGGGGCCAGGGAACTTGAAATTGTTGATGTGATGTAAGGTGTCAGAGGAATCACGGATGTAGGTGTAAAGGGACTGGACAAGAGGAGAGAGAAGGGAGTCAAGATAGCGAGAAGGACTGTGTTCATTTTTGGGAGCTGCACCTTGAGAGGGATATATTAACCTTGGAGTAGGTGCAGTACAGGCAAAACAGAATAATGCCGAGATTTAGCGGGTTGAATTAAGAGGACAGGTTGGATAAAATTACCTTGCTTTCCCTTGAGAATTGAAGATTAAGTGGTGAGCTGACTGAGGTGTTTAAAGTATCAAAAGAATTTGATAGTTTCTGTTCATTCACCCCATTTCCACAGGGTGCAGGAATCAAGGACAAGGGGTGGTGGGGGGGGAACAATCTTAAAATTAGAGCTAGACCATTCAGGATTGGAATCAGGAAGCAATTTTTCACAGAATGGATAGAGGAAATCCGGAATTCTTTCCACAAAAGGCTGTGGGTGCGATGGTATTTTACATATTGAGGTATAGATTTTCATTAAGCAAGGGCATATGGAGCAAAATGGAGAAAAAACAGAGTCAAAGTACAGGTCAACTATGATTTACAAATTACTGGTGAGGCCTCATCTGGAGTACAGTGTACAATTCTGCACCACACTTTAGGAAGTATGTCAAGGCCCTTAAGAGTATGCACAGGAGGATGATACCAGGGACATTCTGTAGAGCGATTGGAGAAACTCGGATTGTTTTTAGAATAAGAAAGATGAACAGGAGGCCTAATAAAGGTATTCAAAAATTTGTGAAATATTTTGCGAGAGCAATTAGGGAGCAACTATTTCCTCTAGTGTGTGTCGATAACCAGCACGCGCAGGTTTAAAATAATTGGCAAAAGAGCTAAAGGGAATTTAGGAGAAAGTTAAGATCATTGTTAAAAATCTGGAAAGGGGGTGGAATCAAATACCACAGTAATAGTTTAAAGACAATTGGACATGTGCTTGAAGAGGACTAATCTGCAGTGTTATGGGAAAAAAAACCTAGGGGCTGAGACTAAATTGGAAAGCTCTTTCAAAGACTAGATACAACAAGAGTAGGCACAACAGGCCAAATGGCCTCCTTCTGTGCTGTAAGATTAAACGATTTTATCTAAATGAAGTGTTATACAGACAAGATACAGTTGGTTGAAATGTAGACACAAGTCTGGATTAAGTTCACACTATTGTGAATTACCTGTCTGCCCTGATTAACAGAGAGTCATTCTCCAGGTTATGCACAACACTATCAAGAGAAATGCTTATTATTTATTCTCTGCCTTGTGCTGATGTCTGACTGTAAATCTGACCTTCACTTCAAGTAAAAGAGACAATGATTTGCTCCCAGGGCTCTGGCATTTAGAAAGACTGCATGCATATTAAACATGGTGAAAGGAGATTCACAATGTAATCCTGCAAATCAGTTAGGAATCAATAGTCCCTTTACAATAGTCTGCAACCTGTTGTGGATCAAAAACGAAGGCTGCAATGTAAGCAATTGTTTAAGTACAGCTTGTACTGTGCACTAAAATTCCCTGCCACTTTGTTTTGCTGTCGCGCAACTAATAGGGCAGGAGAGAGAAAGAAGGGTTGATGTTTATTGGACCAAATTCATTCATTATCTGCCCACTTCCCAACCAAATTCTGGATCCAGGTTTTCACCCTCACTTGTGATACCTTTCCCCTTCTCTTGGGGTAAACCAAACCCTGTCCAACAAGAGCGCTGATTGTTTTTTTTTGCTTTGCTTCTCTGGATGTGGGCCTCGCAAGCAGGGATTGGTCATCCCTAGTTGCCCTGCAAAGGTGATGGTGGACCTTCTTCCTGAACCACTACTGGCAGTTTTGTGCAACTGTGTGGCTTGCTAGGCCACTGCAGAGGGCAGTTCAGAGTCAACCACGTTTGGGTATGGGACCGGAGTCACATATGGGCCAGCCTCTGACAATCCAACAGCTTCCCAGTCACTTTCAATGATACCAGCTTTTTTTGTTCCCAGGCTGAAGTCAAATTCGCAAACTGTCTTTGAGGGACTTGCCCTCACGTTCTTGGGACTACCTGTTCAATAATACAACCATTACCTGCGTTCGATGCTTCAGGAACAAATTCCAATGATAACAGAAAGCAGGGTTAAAAAGTAAGAATAAGACAGAAGTAAAAGCTGTTTGTAGATGCAGAGGGTAAATTTCCTGTGTCATTGAAAAGACAAACTCTTAAGATTTGTTCAGCAACTATTTTGCAGCCACGTAATTTGTCAAACTCTCTTGGCAATGAAAAAGATAAACGAGGGAGCTGAGAGTTGGTTGCTGAAAGACAACTTGAGCTTGTGTGCTTTTTCCTTTGGTTCGTTGAAATTATGGTTGTTATGCAGATCTTGCAGTTCTGATTCACATTGACGCCGTTGGCGCAGTTTGGAGTTTGAACCTTTGAATCTTTTCCTCTTCCCTTTTGTGGACCCAGATTTTGAACCCAGCCCAGTCAGTTTATAGATATCAACCAGAGGTGAACTTGGCTCACTTAGAAACATGGTATGTCCTGGCTGGGAAGTCTAGAATCAGGGGTCATAACCTCAGGATAAGGGGTCAGCGTTTAGGGTTGAGATGAGGAGAAATGCCCTATTAACATGTATATTCTATTACTTATTTGCCCACTTTTCCAGAATTATCCAGCTTATTATCCCTTAAATGTATCTGTGTCATTTGCCTCAATGACTCCAGGTGGTAGTGAGTTGCACATTCTAACCAGTCTCCAGGAAAAGAAGGTCACCCTGTGCTCCTTATTAGGTTTATGAGCGATTATCTTATACTTATGACCCCCATTCAGGTAGGTAGGTGGGCACGATCAGCGGGCCCGAGGACAGTCAGGAAATGGACCGCCAACCATGATCGGCTCCCCCCACCCCTGACCTCGATTTCACGCCAGCATGAAGCGCCGCTGAGAATCTCAGCGCAGCTGGGGTGGTGGGGGGGGGGGGTCAGGAGGAGGAAGAGCGATGAAGTTTTCCGTGGGCGCGGGCGCGAGTGGTCCGAGCACTGCGAGAAAGCCCCCCGAAGGCGGAGAGCTGCCTGAGGGGAACTGCAGACCCGAAAAGCGTGAAATATAGATTTGAAAATCAGGAGATGAAATGCCCAAGCGTCACAATCAGGCACCTGAACATATAAATGAGAAAAATGCTGTCCGCAGATTTTTATTTTTATTCCCATTTAATAACAGAAATTTCATCCCGTCCTTGGATGATGTTTGATGAAAAATGCAAAGTCTGCCTGTCTGATTCACCCGTCCGCCAACTGTAATGTTGGACGGGCCACTGGAAGATCAAAGACTATTGCGCCATTAATGGGCTTAATTTTTCTCTTAATTGTCGGTGGCCGTGCTTCCGAATCTTGCACGCACCCGCCAAACGAAATATCGCGCGAGCGCAGGATGCCTTCTTGCGCGATTTTACATCCAAAAGAGTCAGGCGTGTGTCTGGACATAAAATTCTGCCCTATGAATTGATAGCAGCAAACAAGGCACTTGACTGATATTCTCAGTCAGGGAAATTATGACGTTAGCTGTTGCGGGTGTACAGGAATGTTGTAGTCAAAAAAATTATCTTCTGGCATTGGGGTTACCACACATTGTTCAGTCAGTGCAGTGGAAGCATTACCTTTGTCAAACCCACGTTGCTTGGAGATGTGCCCCGCTGGTATTTTATGCAAAAAGCAGTGGGAAAGTTTCCACCCTTGACATCTCTTACATTCATGGGGAGGATGTGGCGTAGTGGTATTGTTATTGAACTGGCCATAGAGTCATAGAGGTCTACAGCACAGAAAAAGGCCCTTCAGCCCGTTGAGTCTGCGCCGGTCAAACAAGTACCTAACTATTCTAATTCCATTTTCCAGCACGAGGTCCACCGCCTTCTATGCCATGGCATTGCAAATGCACATCCAAATACTTCTTGAATATTATAGAAATAATATTCTAGAAACACAGGGTAACGCTCTGGGGACCCAGGTTCAAATCCCACCACGGCAGATGGTGAAATTTGAATTCAATAAAAGTCTAGAATTGAAAGGAAACGGTTGTCGTAAAAACTCATCTGGTTTGCTAATGTCCTTTAGAAACATAAGGGAGGATCTTCCGGTCAGCGAGCGGGGGCGGGGCCCGCTCGCCGACATGTGATGATGTCGGACGGAACTCCCGACGTCATCCCGCATCATTTCCATTTTCAGGTCAGCAGGGGCGCAGCCGAATCAGCTGTGCGCCCGCTGACCCGTCAACGGCCTATTGAGGCCATTTAAAAAGTAATTAACATCATTAATGGACCTGCCCGTCCAAACTTAGAGCTGGCGGGCAGGCTGGGAGCCCTGGCGGGCTTAAGAAAAAGCATGAAACCTCATCCATGGGCGGGATGAGTGTTTTTAAATATTTGACAAAGGTTTCAGTAAAACTGATGGACATGTCCCAACTCATGCGACAGTATCACATGAGGGGACATGTCAGGGAAATCTTGCTATCATTTGTTTAACATTTTTTCATTTGGAGCAGATCTCCCTGAGGCAGCACTTAGCCTCAGGGAGATCAGAGCGCTCTTTCATGCACATGCTTTCAATAGCTTTCTCCTCATATCCTTTGATCCCTTTTGCCCCAAGTGCTATATCTATATCATAGTGAAGGAAATCTGCTGTCCTTACTTAGTCTGGCCTTCATGTCACTCCAGACCCACAGCAATGTGGTTGATTCTTAAATCGCCCTCTTGACAAGGCTAATTAGGGGTGGGCAATAATTGCTGGCCTAGCCAGAAATGCCCACATCCCATGAAAGAATAAAAAAATACATCCTTCTAAAATAAGGTGTTATTTCAATGCCTGCAAAATAACTGCTCCCCCAAATAATATTTATTTTAAGGGTTGTTTTACGGATGTATAATAATTTTAATAATATTTTTCTGATTTGTTGTAAAGTAAGTTTATTGGTGTCAGTGTAGATGGTTCTGCCTGTGTGATTTAATTACATTTGGAGTCAGGTAGACTGCAAGCTTGAAATTATCAAAAGAAGCTAGGTGTAGAAATGTACTTGAAATGCTAATGAGTAAACATGGATGCTGTCTTGGCATGTAAGGAGTGAAGCAGAGTTGCATTTTTAGATAAGTGAAGGGATTGTTTAGATTTCAAAGGGATGTTCGTCTGTTTACAATTCGCTAGATAAGCAAGGCTAAGGAGTGTGTTTATTTTTCCCAAAGGTTACTAACAATATTGGCAATATGAAAGTTTTATATTATGGGAAAAGTACAGTTCCAAAGACATATGGAAGAATGGGATTTACATATTAAAGAGAGAGAAACAAATATAAAGGTGAATGAAGGGCTATGTTGAAGGCCATGTAAGATCTGATAGGAGTGGGTTAAAGAGCCTTAAAGAAGCCTCCAGCCATTTGTCTGTTGTGTCTAGTAACTAATATTGGAGAAAGCCATTTGGAATTCCATTGTCAAGTGGGTACTGTGTTAGCCTGCTGTTTTTTTAAATCTAAATCTATGTTGGATTGTTGCCTTAAAGGGGTGTGTAACTGGTTAATTAGGAATGTTAGGATTTGTTTTGTATTAAGTAGGTGTAGTCTTATGTATGTGCTTGAAATCTTTTATTTTGTAAATAACTATTTTAATTTAATTTTTAAAATATTTAAAGGACTTGGTGGACTCATTACTTCTGAATTCAGTGCACACATTTTCTCGTAATAAATACAAATTGCAAAACCATTGTGATAGCGTGACCAATTTTCCCTTGTGGATTTGGTCCACTTGGCACACATCATCTGCCACGTCATAATAATTGTCAGGAAATTGAACAACAAAGGTTCAGAATTAGTTCAACGCAGGGTAAATTTGAGTCAGTTTAGCCTCACCCTATGTTGTTTGGGAACATATAGCTAAAATGCTTAAGTGGCATAAGGAAAAGATCCGGATTCAATTGCAAAGCGAATAAACTCTAATTAATATCGACCTAGAAAACCTCCTCCTTCAGGTACCATGTCTCTAAGAGTGTTTTGGCGACCATGGACTGCCATTGGATTAGTCCATGGTTATGCTTGGCAAAGTCCTGCAGTGATTTGCCATTAGATTCTGTAGTATGGCTGACCAGGAAACTCTTTCACTCTTACCGCCTGCCACCAGGTGTATTGGAAGGATTTACAGGCTGATAATGAACCTGTTTGGCCATGTAATGAACACACCTGCTGACGAGGCCAGCATTTACGGCTCATCCCTAATTGCCCTTGAACTGAATTGCTTGCTAGGCCATTTCAGAGGGGCAGTGAAGAGTCAACCACATTGCTGTGATCTGAAGTCACATGTAAGCCAGACTGGGTTAAGGATGGCAGATTCCTTTCCCTAAAGGACATTAGTGAGCTAGATGGGTTTTTACAACAATTGATAATAGTTGTCATTGTCACCATTACTGAGACTAGCATTATATTCCAGATTTAGCATTGAATTCAAATTCCACCAGTCGCCATTGCTACGGTGTGCAGTTATGATATTCCAAATTTTTAGAAAAACTGTTCTGAGAGCCACATTTTTAAAAAGGCTTGGACTGAGTTTAAAGACTGTTCTCAAAATGGCTCCGAGCTACCAAACAGAATTGTGGATTTCAATCACCTTTCTCTTACCTCCTGAGAAGACAAGGGTGCATTCCTTAGGCATATACATTTAAGATACAATGAGTGTTCAAAAAGAGTAAACAGCTTGTCCGGCTTGCTACCCTTAATGTCCCCATTAGTACATTCCTTAGATAATATCACCACCATCAACATCCCTTTGTCCTTTTGTCTATGACATCTTTGGCAATCTCTTCTTTGCCTGCATCTATCACTGGCACCCTATCCAGCTCTACCTGTCCCACCCCCCTCTACAAGCTTAAATGTCACCTCATTTCTCTATTTCCTTAGTTCTGATGAAGAGTCATATGGACTCGAAACATCAACTGTGTTCCTCTCCGCAGATACTGTCAGACCTGCTGAGTTTTTCCAGGTATTTTTGTTTTTGTAAACAGAAACTCATTAGCTTCAAAACAAAAACAGAATTACCTGGAAAAACTCAGCAGGTCTGGCAGCACCGGCGGAGAAGAAAAGAGTTGACGTTTCGAGTCCTCATGACCCTTCGACAGAACTTGAGTTCGAGTCCAAGAAAGAGTTGAAATATAAGCTGGTTTAAGGTGTGTGTGTGGGGGGGCGGAGAGATAGAGAGAGAGAGAGGTGGAGGAGGGGGGGGGAGTTGTGGTTGTAGGGACAAACAAGCAGTGATAGAAGCAGATCATCAAAAGATGTCAACAACAATAGTACAATAGAACACATAGGTGTTAAAGTTAAAGTTGGTGATATTATCTAAACGAATGTGCTAATTAAGAATGGATGGTAGGGCACTCAAGGTATAGCTCTAGTGGGTTTTTTTTTAAATAATGGAAATAGGTGGGAAAAGGAAAATCTTTATAATTTATTGGAAAAAAAAAGGAAGGGGGAAACAGAAAGGGGGTGGGGATTGGGGAGGGAGCTCACGACCTAAAGTTGTTGAATTCAATATTCAGTCCGGATGGCTGTAAAGTGCCTAGTCGGAAGATGAGGTGTTGTTCCTCTAGTTTGCGTTGGGCTTCACTGGAACAATGCAGCAAGCCAAGGACAGACATGTGGGCAAGGGAGCAGGGTGGAGTGTTGAAATGGCAAGCGACAGGGAGGTTTGGGTCATTCTTGCGGACAGACCGCAGGTGTTCTGCAAAGCGGTCGCCCAGTTTACGTTTGGTCTCTCCAATGTAGAGGAGACCACATTGGGAGCAACGAATGCAGTAGACTAAGTTGGGGGAAATGCAAGTGAAATGCTGCTTCACTTGAAAGGAGTGTTTGGGTCCTTGGACGGTGAGGAGAGAGGAAGTGAAGGGGCAGGTGTTGCATCTTTTGCGTGGGCATGGGGTGGTGCCATAGGAGGGGGTTGAGGAGTAGCGGGTGATGGAGGAGTGGACCAGGGTGTCCCGGAGGGAGCGATCCCTACGGAATGCCGATAAGGGGGGTGAAGGGAAGATGTGTTTGGTTGTGGCATCATGCTGGAGTTGGTGGAAATAGTGGAGGATGATCCTTTGAATGCGGAGGCTGGTGGGGTGGTAAGTGAGGACAAGGGGGTCCCTATCATGTTTCTGGGAGGGAGGAGAAGGCATGAGGGCGGATGCGCGGGAGATGGGCTGGACACGGTTGAGGGCCCTGTCAACGACCATGGGTGGAAAACCTTAGTTAAGGAAGAAGGAGGACATGTCAGAGGAACTGTTTTTGAATGTAGCATCATCGGAACAGATGCGACGGAGGCAAAGGAACTGAGAGAATGGGATGGAGTCCTTACAGGAAGCGGGGTGTGAGGAGCAGTAGTCGAGATAGCTGTGGGAGTCGGTGGGTTTGTAATGGATATTGGTGGACAGTCTATCACCAGAGATTGAGACAGAGAGGTCAAGGAAGGGAAGGGAAGTGTCAGAGATGGACCACGTGAAAATGATGAATATTGAATTCAACAACTTTAGGTCGTGAGCTCCCTCCCCCATCCCCACCCCCTTTCTGTTTCCCCCTTCCTTTTTTTTCCAATAAATTATAAAGATTTTCCTTTTCTCACCTATTTCCATTATTTAAAAAAAAACTCACTAGAGCTATATCTTGAGTGCCCTACCATCCATTCTTAATTAGCACATTCGTTTAGATAATATTACCAACTTTAACTTTAACACCTATGTGTTCTATTGTACTATTGTCGTTGACATCTTTTGATGATCTGCTTCTATCACTGCTTGTTTGTCCCTAAAACCACACCCCCCCTCCACCTCTCTCTCTCTCTATCTCTCCGCCCCCCCACACACACACCTTAAACCAGCTTATATTTCAACTCTTTCTTGGACTCTAACTCAAGTTCTGTCGAAGGGTCATGAGGACTCGAAACGTCAACTCTTTTCTTCTCCGCCGATGCTGCCAGACCTGCTGAGTTTTTCCAGGTAATTCTGTTTTTGTTTTGGATTTCCAGCATCCGCAGTTTTTTTGTTTTTAACTCATTGGCTTGATGGTTTTTCCTCCAAACAGAAAGACACTGATTGATAAGTCACTGTAAGGCGTAAACAACCTTGATCAGGGATAAAGGGACTGATAAAGAGACAAATAACAGTAATGGAATTACCACTTGCCTTATTTGGAAAGTGACTCGACATTGTTGTACAGGTCACATGATAATGGTGGCCACCTTGCCTTACCTGGACCGAATGGCCTAATTTCTGCTCCTATGTCTTATGGTCTTACCTGCAAAAAGCATTGAAAAGGGCAGGAAAAAAGGCAAATCCACAGAGAACCACCCTCAGAGAAACAGACAAGAGCTTCAACACAGGGAGAGCGAGACCAGCAAGCACAGCCACTGAACTGCTGCAATCAATCAGGCTAAAAAATAGCCACACCACAGTTCCTTGAAAGAAAACTAAAGAAGCTCCTCTGTTTCCCCTACCTAATTCCATTTATTAAATATCCTGTGAAAGGAACCTCTGGCAATTCAACAGTGGAAGCCACTGCAGCTACAGAGACAACTCTACAACTCTCAAGACCTTCACTTCAGACAACACAACACCTCGACTTCAAAAGGCATCAGGCCTGCACCAAATATGGACTAATCTTGATTTACTTTTATAAATATAACGTTATCTTCATTTTTAACTAAAGTTTGTGTGTGTGTGTGTGTGTGCGTTAGTAACTTTATATTTTGTAAAGTAACTTCCAGAGCATTAGAGTGAAATAAACTAACGTTTTCTATTTAACCAAAAAAGCTTTGTTGCTGGGTTATTTTCAATTGAATTTCTCGCTCTGTGGATAAGAAAATACATACACACTCATAGTTCACAGGAAACTTTGGGGAAACACCTTTAAAGCACCCGCGACACCATGGTCGGATTTGAACCCCTGTCCCCTGAGCAGTAGCCTAAGTCTCTGGATTAACTCATCCAGTGCACCACCATAGAAACATAGAAAATAGGAGGTGTAGGTAATTTGGCCAATTGAGCCTGCTCCACTATTCAAAATGATCATGGCTGTTCCACTATCGCAGAACCATACTCCCGCTTTCTCCCCATACCCCTTCACACCTTTAGAATCCATAAATCTATCTACTTGATTCTTAAATATATTCAGCGACTTGGCCTCCACAGCCTCTGTGGTAAAGAATTCCATTGGTTCACCACCCCGAGTGAAGAGATTTCTCCTCATCTCAGTCCTAAATGGTCTACCCCATATCCTGAGACTATGACCCCTTGTTCTAGACACCCCCCACTCCCCCCAGCCAGAGGAAATATCCTCCCTGCCTCCAGTCTGTCCACCCCTGTCAGAATTTTATATGTTTCACTGATCTCCCACTTATATAGATAATAAGAAGCAAAAGTTCATGGTAATATTTTAAACCAAGTAGGCTTGATCAATGAAGTCTCTGGAGATTTGAAGAAAGAGGTGATTAGGAGCTAGACAAAGCATGAGCTTCACTTAACGTGGGAGCTGAAGGTAAGTCCAGAGCTGTGTTTATTGTGCAAGGTATTTCATTCTTCGCTCTCCTCGGTCAGACTGTGGTAAGCTAGAAGTATGGGCTGAGTGTCCATTCCAAAGTGATTCCAATCACTGTAACAGGAACTGACACCTCAGACTGCCCTGACAGAGGGCTAGATCAAACTGCATGAAGTTCTCTGGTAAAAGCAAAAAACTGCGGATGCTGGAAATCCAAAAACAAAAAATATATTTCACCTCTCTTCTATTTTTACTTAGTTCTGTTGAAGAGTCACACGGACTCGAAACATTAACTGTGTTCCTCTCTCCGCAGACGCTGCCAGACCTGCTGAGATTTTCCAGGCATTTTTATTTTTGTTTGTGTTTTGAAGTTCTCTGGTGACTGAGCTTCAGCTGCTCCAAGACAAGCAATAAAGAAATTATTGCTGCCTATTGTAGCATGACTTAAAGAGAACTATGGGCGGAATTTTGCCGTCGGTAAGCAGAGGGCGGGGCCCACTTGCCGATGCGTAAAATGACGCGGGATGATGTTGGGTGGAACCCCCGACGTCACCCCGCCCCATTTAAACTTTCAGGAAGTTGGGGGCGCAGCAAAATCAGCTGTGGGCCCGCCGACCAGTCAATGGCCAATTGAGGCCATTGGCGGGATCATTTCAACAATTAAAGGACCTGCCCGTCCAACCTTAAGGTTAGTGGGCAGGCCAGGAGACCCGGCGGCAAATAGAGAAAACGTGAAACCTTGTCCCCGGCGGGATGAGGTTTCATGCAGGGTTTTAAAAATTTTAATAAAGTTATTCTGTAAATTATGAACGTGTCCCACCTCATTGTCACATGAGGGGGAGATGTTAGGGATTTTTTTTTCTCCATTTTTAATATTTTTCCAAGTGGAAGCGATCTCCCTGAGGCTGCACTTAGCCTCAGGGAGATGTGCACTATTTTGTGTGCATGTGCGAAAGCGCGCATTCTCACTTTTAGGGAATCCCCCTTCCCCCCACTCCCCGCCCACACAGGAAGGGCATTGCGCTTCCCGCCGGACATCACACTGGCTGGGTCTTAATTGGCCTGCCCATGTAAAATGGCGCGGCCCGCTTTGCTGGTAGAGATCGGCTCCCTGCCTGCCGGAGATTGAGTTGGGCCTGCCCACCTGACAGGTAGAAAATTCTGCCCTATATTTCCTTCGATGTAACAAATATAAATACAGCCTCTTTTATCTTTATCCAGTTGGAGGTGGTGTGGGGTGGGGGGTGAGATTGTGAGGGGGGTGTTGTCCCATAATAATTCATTCCCACCACTCCCCATTCCCTTCAACACGTTTCTCCCCTTCTCTACTAAAGGAACTGCTCCATAGTGGGTTACAGTTTCTAAGCCATTCACCAGCATCTCCCCCTTCATATCACTCACGGCAGTGGGAATCTCACTGGGGTAGGCACTTGAGGGAACAAGACTATGGGGATAAAGTGGAGGGATTGGACTGACTGGAGAGCCAGCATGGACTTTTTGGGTCCAATGGCCTCCTGTGCTTCAATGACCTTACGATGATGCCAAGACTCTAATATGCAACCTTGGTTAGACTACACTTGGGATACTATGCACACTTCCAACCTCCATATTACAAAAAAGACACAAAGGCACTAGGGAATGTGCAGAAATGAATTACAAGGATGATACTGAATTGAGATGTTATAAATCAGGAAAGGCTAAACAAGCTAGGGCTCTTTTCTCTTGTGGGAGAGACCAAAGCCAGCACCTATGAATATAAGGTAGGCACTAATAAATCCGATGGTTAATTCATGAGAAACTTTTTTATTCAGAGAGCGGCTAGAATGTGGAACTCACTATTACATGGAATTGTTGCGATGAACAGCTTTGATGCATTTAATGGGAAACTAGATAAGCGCAGGAGGGAGAAAGGCATGGAAGGATATGCTGATGGGTTTATATGAAGAAATGTGGAAGGAGACTCATTTAGAGCATAAACACCAGCATGGATTAGTTGGGCTGAATGGACTATTTCAGTGCTCTAAGTTTTATGATTCTATATTGTTCTCCCCTCCTTCAAATTGTTTTACTTCAATCTGCAGTACGGTTTCTCTCAGCTGATGGTGTGAGCTCTGACAAAGGGTCACAGTTTAAACATTAGCCTGTCTTTACTCATTCAGATATGGACTGAGCTACGGGGTAATTTCTGTTCTCAGATTGCCAGCAGTCAGAATTTTGTTTATAAATCTCTTGTGAGATTTCAAACGGTTCCCCACTTGAGGAGTTAGTTAACCAGAGACTGAAACCCCTGAGGCTCTCTGATTGGATGCACTAGCATCAAAAACTTAATCCAATTGCGTTCAACCTGAATATATTTTTTTTAACTAACTGATTTACAGGTCCCTTAGCAGGTTCATAACAGTAGATTGATGATATGCTCAGTCATCTGTAGGAAGCAGAGAAATGCATGTAAAAAAAACAAAGGATAATTGATAGGTCAGGCAGCATCTGTGGAGAGAGAAAGAAAGTTAATGGTTCATGTCTATGACCTTTTGTCTAGTTCCTCTTAAATACATCTATACTATTTGTCTCAACTGCTTCTTATGGTAGTGAGCTCTACATTCAGAATCACAGAATGGATACAGCACAGAAGGAGTCCATCCAGCCCATCGTGTCTTTGCTGGCTCAGCAAAGGAGCAATTCGCTTAGTGCCACTCTCCTGCCTTTTCCCCATATTCTTCCACATTCTTGCTTTTCAGATAAAAACCCAATTCCCTCTTGAATGCCTTGATTGAACCTGCCTCCACCACACTCTCAGGCGGTGCCACGGACTGACCAGTCTTTGGGTAAACAAATCTCTCCTGAATTCCTTGCTGAATTTATTTGTGATGATGTGGACCTGCTCCTGCCATTCCCCCCATGCCATTTCAATCCTGCCACTCTGGGGAGTTGCCAGCTGGAGGCCAGAAAAGTTCCTACGTTAAGAGGCAGGAAAAACCCAGGGGTAAATTCAGTAAACCTGCACTCTAAGGGGAAAGTCATGTTGAGTTCCATTTGCAACTCCTCAGTTAATGAAGCATTCTGTGCCCTCATGCAGAAAGACCTGGATAAAATTCAGACTTGGGCTGACATGAGGCAAGTAATATTTGTGCCAGGCAATGACCATTTCCAATTAGAGACCACCCTTGACATTCAGACACCCTTGCCTTTAAGAGTGTTGAATTCCGCACCTTCAACATCCTGGGGATGACCATTGAACAGAAACTTTAGTGGCTCAGCCACATGACTATTCAGGTCACAGAGGCTGGGAATTCCGTGACGAGCAACTCACCTCATGCTCCAACCCCTGCCCAACATCACCACCCCACCTTCCCACCCAAAGTTTTTCCAATATCTAAAAGGCCCAAGTCAGGAGCATGATGGAATACTCCCTACTTGCCTGGATGTATACAGCTCCAACAACATTCAGAAGCTCGACACCTTCCAGGATGAATCAGCCCACTTAATTGGCACCCCAATCAACGTTTTAAACATTCACTCCCTCCACTACCAATGCACAGCAGTAGCAGTGTGTACGAACTACAAGATGCATTGCAGAAACCCACCAAAGCTCCTTTGACAGCACTGTAGAAGGACAAGGGCAGCAGATGAATGGGAACACCACCACCTGGAAGTTCCCTGACAAACCCTTCACCATCCTGACTTGGAACTATATCGCCGTTACTTCACTGTTGCTGATTGAAAATCCTGGAACTCCCTCCCTAACAGTCTTGCAGGTGAACTCATACCTTATGGACTGCAGCAGTTGAAGAAGGCAGCTCACCACTACCTTCTCAAGGGCAATTATACATGGGAAATAAATGCGGGCCTAGCCAGGGATGCTCACATCCAATAAGCAAATAAAAAAAAAATACACAGCAGCTCAGTCAGGATCTGAAAACAATAAGAGAAAAGGACAGGTTAACCTTTCTCATCAGAGCTCCTAAGATATGAATTACAGCAACAATATTTCAATATTTACATAATGGAGAAGGTTCTTCTCTTGGTATCCTGATGGCATATTATGATAAGAACAGGAAGAGGCTATACAGCAGCCCCTTGAGCCTGTTCCATCATTCAATTAGATCATGATTAACCTGTATCTTATCTCCATCTCCTCACTATGGTTCCGTAAGCCTCTTTTTTCATTCGTTCATGGGACGTATTTATTGCCTATCCCTAATTGCCTTGGTTCAAAGCACATTTGAGTCACCTGTAGGCCAGACCAGGTAAGGGCAGCAAATTTCCTTCCCTAAAGGATATTAGTGAACCCGGTGGATTTTTACAACAATCAACAATGGTTTTGTGGGTCAGCATGAGACTTTTAACTCCAGATTTGTTTTACTGAATTCAAATTCCACCATCTGCTGTGTGGGATTTGAGTCCAGGTCTCCAAAGCAATACCCTGGGTCTTTGGATTACTAGTTCAGTGACAATTCCACTACACCACCGCCTCCCCTAAATAAAGGCAGGGTGGGACTTATGACAGGGCCCACAGAAAACAGTCTATTTTATAGCAATCTGGGACTGGTTAAGCAGCAGACTACAGCAAACAGTCTACAGGATCTACTTTTAAAAATCCCTATAAATTTCAACAAACAGAATTCATGACCAAAACTATAGCAATGTTTCCTGGTGAAAGCAGAATCTTGCTACCAGCAAAGCAGAGTGTGTAGAGGATGGCTACATAACACAAATTAAGTACACAAAATCAATTCCAGTCAGCTGCAGCAGTATAATCTCCAGGCATAATTGACAGATGAATTATCAAATCGTCTCCATTCTATTTTGTACTATAAGGGTGTTCTGGTAGAGCAAGAGTTAATGTGGAACTGGAGAACAACACTACCCAGGTTATGGTGTAGTGAGTCAAATGATGATAGAGTATAACAGAGTCTAGAAGGAGCCAGCACCATGTACCTAGTTATGGGTTACCAATAAACGGTTTATCTTCAATCATACAAGCCTCCAGACATCTTAGTGATACACCGAACAACCTCTTGATATGGTGGCAGTGAAGGTTGAACCCCGAAATACCAAAGAGACTGGAGAAGCAAACCCAGAGTCTCAAAGCATGAAGAACTAAATAAACTGAAGCCTAACTTGAGAGAAGTGTGCCTAACTTGAAGACATGTTTGAAGATCACCTTAAAAAAAAATCTCCATTGCAGATGTTGAGGCTGAAGGGCTCCATCAAAGCAGGCGGAGGTCCATTGCCAGACCTGATCAAATGCAGAGTCAAGAGACCTAGCCAAATCACAATAAGGGTGAGCAAAACATAATAAAGAGGCTGAGATTACCAATTAAAATAGGTAGCAGTCAGAATCAGCACGCAGAGTGCAGCTGCAAGAAAGCCACAGCAACAGGTCCACAGCCGGCACCATTACACATGGAGGTTAAGCTCAGGTGAAGGGAAAAAAGGTTTTTTAAAAACAGCAGGCAGAGCTAAGGAATCACCTTTCAATTGATTCCCAGGCTTGGAGGAGCATGTGCCTACCCCAAACAGCTTGCTTTGATGTTTCCTGGAGAATTGTTAACCTTGAAAAATCGGGCCCATGATCGCAGCAGGAGCCCATCGAAACCTGACAAAGCACAGGAAGAACAAAGAGAAGAGGAAACAATGGCTGCTATGGAGCCATTTCGAAGAGGAAAAAAGTAAAGAGATACTCACGTGTTAGCAAAGAAAGCCATGGATGGTAAATTAAGACTACTGGACTAATTTACGCTAAGGCAAGGGCCAAACCAGACACAAAATTGGGAGTCTTGGGGAAGAAGAATTTTAGATTACAGGAGTACATCAGGATTGAGCAAGAAATCAGAAGAAATAAAAACTAATACATTTTCACATTTGTTTTGTGTATTTGTGGGATAAAGTAATCCTAATGCAAGGCATTGATGAACCCAAAACCAGCTTTGATGAAATATTAATTGCCTCTGATGAATGTTTTAATCTTCAAGTTGTAGGGTGCACAGAGCTTAAAAAGAGGAATAGAAAACCCCCAGCAAGGGTATGAAAGGGGAAGACATTACCCAAGCAAACCACATGGGGGCACCTGAGAAGCAAAGAACTTTCTGGAAGTCCAAAAAATATATATTTTTGGAAACCCAATACATTAACCAAACTGCCACAGCAGGTGACAGTGCAGAGCAAGCAACTGGCTATGAATGAAGGAAAGCTATCTGAAACAACCTAAAAGAAACAAAGCCTGCAAAAAGAAAATTAAGCTATTCCACAGGAAAATGTTCATATCAAAGCTGAGTTGAAAGAACTCAACCAGAAATACAACCAAGCACAACACCAGGCAGAAATGGCACTCAAAGAAGTTGCTGCCCTGAAAGAGCCTTTGAAGAATCAATATGTACCCATAGAAAAACATGAGGAACTAAAATAGATGTTGAATACTACTTATGAAAAAGCTGTGTTGGAACCATCAGTATTGACAAAGCAATGCACTGACGCACAGTATGAATTGGCAAGAGGTCAACAAGAAAATGAACAGTTGAAAGAACAGCTGATTGTCATTCAAGACCAAATGCAAAAGGAGTATGTAACCCTTCAGCTTCATGAAGAGATGAAGACTTTCTTGAACAGCAGAATGGAAGAACAGTAGAAGGAACTGAAGGACACTGTTGAATTACAAGAGAAATCAAGTTGGAGCAATTGAACTTTGCAAAGAAACTGAAAACCAGGTGAAGGAACTTCACATGCTACAAGGATCCTTCGGGTCAAAGTTTGTTCCTCTGGAAGATTACAAAGAACGGCAAAATGAATTTAATGTCACTCTGAACGAACTGAAGAACCAGTTGGCAGAGAAGACTCATCAATGTTCTATATTGCAGCAGGAAGCCAAGAGGTGAAAGAAAGAGACTGAAGAGCTGAAGAAGCATCTGAATAGAAAAGAGGAAGCTTTGAAAGGAAAAGCCGTACAACTTTCCAAGCTGCGAGCAAATAATGAAGCCAAGGGTAGCATGATTACAGAACTGAAACAAGTTAAGACTTTGTCGGAGGCAAACCTGGCCAACAATGAAACTGAAATGAAGGACAAGGACAAACCTCTGCTTCAGGTAGAGAAAGAAAAAACAGAAATAAGATTGGAAAATGTAGACCACACTGAAGCTCAAGGAACTAGAAGAAAAGGCACCGGATGCCTCAAACACGCTGAGAACAATTGAGTTGTTGAAAAATGAAATGGCTGGAATGAAAATCAGGAACCAAGAATGTCAAGAAAATGTTGAACAGTTGCAAGAGAAAGTCAAAGTTCTCACAAAGGAGCATGAGGAATCTCAGAAACGACAACAGAAGTAAAATTTAAAAATGTAAGTTTGAAGGATAGCACACAGGAGTTAGGTGCTGTTAAGGGAAAATTGTTCAGTGCAGAGAACCAACTTTTGCTTACAGATGATGAGTTTGCTAATGCAAAATTTGAACTGCATGAACTTCAAGTATCATAAGTATCTATTAAGAATTGTGAAAATGCCTGGAAGAGAGAAAGGGATTGCTGGTGAATCAGAACAGGTGGTTGAATGCAGAATTAGAAACCAAAACTGAGGAAATGTTTAAACTTCATTGCGAAAAGAGCAATGAGATTCTTGAACTTTGATCCAATCTAAAGAACATTAAAGATGAGGTGCACAGTATGGAATATCAAATGCAGACTTTAAAATCAGCTAACTCTGAACCAAAGACAACGGAGCTCACCAGAGTAGTTGCTGAGCTGAATGAAAAGACTCCCAAGCTTGAAAATGGATTGGAAAATAAGAGACTAGACAAATGTTTGGCTTAAATTGTGAAACATGTGGAAATGAAGGTTCCATTTTTGAAACGTTAACGTCCAGGAAGAACATGGTGGACCCCATGGGAAAGGAGTGCTCTCTGGAAATGAACAGAGTGCGCATTCTGTTTGGAAGAAACAGGACAAACCCACGGTGTCCAAACAAAGCAGACGGGTTGTCGATAAAGAGAAATGCAACTTGAAGGAGAACAATAAGCGAGTCAAATGGCCTTAACCAAGTACTGGAAATCCAGAGTGCTACAATTTCAATGCCAAATCAACAAAGTCAACCCGAAACAATTGAGATTACCACTCCTCGAAACATGGCAGAATGAGATCTAGAAGAATTGTCAAGCCTCCTGAAATGAAGTCTGAATTTATAAAGTCAAAGACTTGGGGGCTGGGGTGGGGGCGGGGGGTGGTGGTGGGGCAGGGGGTCATGGGGGTGGGGGGGGGGGAGGGGAAGGTGAGATAAGAGGTAGCCAGTAAAGATTGTATAGTAAATATATTTGTGTAAGGATTGGGAGAGCATAGTATAAGGGTCTTCGGGCAGGGTAAGGGTTAATGTGGGACTGGAGAACAGTACTTCCCATGGTATTATGTAGAGAGCCACACAATGGTAGGCCATGTGTGAGCAGAGTCTGGAAGGAGCCAGAATGGAGACAGCAGCCATGGAGGACTGTACCTTGGATATGTATATAGTTATAGTTTACCAATAAATGGTTTATGTTCAACAGTACAAGCCTCCAGACCTCTCCATGAAACACCAAACAACATTACAACAATAGTGATTCAGAAAAATATGCTCATGCATTTGATCAGTTTGTGCAGAAGAGAAGAAAATTTCTTGAAAACGTCCAAGTCACATGCCAAAACTGTCCACTGATAAAATGTAGTCAGGGTCCGAATAACACCTTTTGACTTTTGAATTTCAGTGAGACCTGTCTGGAACCTGGTGCAAGGGTCCCACAAGCTGGCCAGAACAGCCAGTTAAAATGCTGAGTGGTACAAGACCAGTGCTGTCAGGTTCTTGGAAAAGAGGTGGGCCAAGTGGATTGAGTGTCAGTAGGAGAACATTTAAGGGACAGTGATAATTGTATCATAAGGTTTAGGCTGACTATGAAAAAGAACAAAGAACAATCCAGAGTAAGAATAATTAACTGGGAGAAAGCCAGCTTCAATGGGGTAAGAACAGATCTGGTCCAAATTATTTGGAGTCAAGGTTGGCAGGAAGAACGGTAGCTGGCCAATTGGCTATCTTCAAAGAAGAGAGAACTCCGGCACAGTCAAGGTATATTGCCGCAAAAGGGAAAGGTAGCCAGAGCTCCCTGGATGACAAAAGATGTAGAAGTTAAGATAAAAAAAAAGAAAAAATGTGTGCTTATGGCAGATCTCATGTAGGTAATATAACTGAGATCCAGGCTTAATATAGAAGGCTCAGAGGGGAAGAGAAAAAGCTAACAAGCGAAACAAAGAGAGAGCATGAGAAAGAGACTGGCAGTTAACATGAAAGGAAATCCCTAAGTCTTCTGTAGGCATATAAATAGTAAAAGGGTGGTATAAGGAGGAACTGGGCTGAAAAGGGGATTTACAATTGGAAGCAGAGGGCATAGCTAAGTTATTAAATGAATACTTTGCACCTGGCTTTATCAAGGAAGAAGATGCTGAAAGAGGAGGTAATTCAGACACTAGAAGGGCTTACAATTGACAAAGAAGAGGTATTGGACAAGCTCTCTCCAATTAAAGTTGATAAGGCACCAGGACCAGATGAGATGCATCCCAGGCTACTGAGGGAATGAGAGTGGAAATTGCCGAGGCAACTGGCCATAAATTTTCAGGCTTCCTTAGGCTCAGGGGTGGTGCCAGAGGACTGGATAATTGCAAACATTACACCCTTGTTCAAAAAAGGGCATAAAGATAAGCCCAACAATTACAGACCAGTCAGTTTAACTTCAGTGGTAGGGAAACTCCTAGAAACAATCATTTGGGACAAAATTAATAGTCACATGGACAAATGTGACTATTAAGGAAAGCCAGCATGATTTCTTGAGGGAAAATTGTGCTTAACTAACTTTCTGGAGTTTTTTGAAGAAGTAACAGGGAGGGTTGATGAGGGCGATGTTGTTGATGTGGTGCACATGGACTTCCAAAAGGCATTTGATATGGTGCCACCCAACAGACTTGTGAGCAAAGGTATAGCTCATGGAATAAAAGGGACAGTAACAACATGGATAGAAAATTGGCTGAGTGACAGGAAACAGAGAGTAGTAGTTAATGGATGCTTTTGGGCTGGAGGATGTTTTCTAGTGGCGTTCTCCAGGGGTCACTGTTGAGACCCTTGCTTTTCCAGATTAATGACCTGGACCGTGGTGTACAGGGTACAATTTCAAAATTTACAGGTGATACAAAACTTAGAAGCATTGTGACCTGTGAGGATGATAGTGCAGAACGTCAAAGGGACATACACAAGTTGATAGAAAGGGTGAATAAGCGGTGGATGAAATTCAATGCAGAGAAATGTGAAGTGATTCATTTTGGTAGGAAGAACATGGAGAGGCATTAAAAACTAAAGGGTACAACACTAAAAAGGGTGCAGGAGCAGAGGGACCTGACTGTATATGTGCATAAGTCATTGAAGATGGCAGGACAGGTTCAGAGCAGTTAAGAAAGTATACAGTATCCTAGGTTAGGGTAGGGACAAGGAGGTTATGTTGAACTCATATAAGACACTGGTTCAGCCTCAGCTGGAGTATTGTGTCCAGTTCTGGGTGTCGCACTTTAAAAAGGATGTGAAGACATTGGAGAGAGTGCAGAAAAGATTCACAAGTATGGTTCCAGGGATGAGGAACTTCAGCTATGAAGGTAGATTGGAGCATCTGGGGCTATTTTCCTTGTGGAAGAAAGGCTGAGAGGAGATTTGATAGAGGTATTCACAATCATGAGAGGCCTAGACAGAGTAGATGGAGCAAAACTGTTCCTGCTCATGAAAGGAACAAGAGGGCACAGATTTAAAGAAATTAGCAAAAGAAGCAGAAGTGAAATGAGAAGAATCTTTTTCACGCAGTGAGTGGTTAAGGTTTGGAATGCACCACCTGAGCATGCGGTGGAGGCAGACTTAATTGACGTATTTGTCAAGAAGATTTAAAAATTCTCATAATGTTATTGGAATTTATTGTAAAATAAAGTAATAGTGGGATGTGTCTATATGTGTCTGTGTGTGTGTGTGTTTGTGTGCCCGAGATTTAATTGAATTAGAGACAGCTAGTCTGGCTGCTTTGATCTAAGAAGAGAGGTTAGGTTTGAAATGTTAATTAGATAAACACGGGGAAGTTTAGAAACATGAGTGTCAAGGGAATATTTGCATTTTGAAATAAACCAGACTAGATTGTTTTCAGAGGAGGGGGGTGAAATATATCACCAGCCAGGTAAAGTTTAGAAAGGGTTTGTTTATTTTTCCGAGAAATTACTGGTAAAACCTAATGCTATAAAAGGGTTTTATTTTCAGGGAGATAAATTCCAAAAACATAGTGAAACAATGGGTATTTACATTCAAAGAGAAAGATACGTATAAAGAAGGAGCAAGGGCTGTGTGTAAGGGAAGGCTTTTTTAAGATCATTCAAGTGTGTGAAAAAGCTTTCAGCCTCTATGCCTCAAGCTGCTGTCTTCAAAGGACAGAAGTTAAGAAAATTCACTTGGAAGTCGACTTGTTCACGTTATCATGTTTCTTTGCCCGGGTCTTTTAAAATCTATGGGCAGAATTTTGCCTTTGGCAGGGATGCTGCCAATTAAGGCCCTTCCAGTTTGGAACACGGGCGACAGCACTCAACGCTCAGCACTGCCTGTGTGGGCAGGGGACAGGAGAGTGAGCGGGATTAGTGCGAACTTTGCGCATGCACGCGAAAGAGCGCTTCCATCTCCCTCGAGGCGCGGAGCTGCCTCAGAGAGATGAAGCACTGTTTAAAAAAAAAATATGACATAAAACAGGTCCCTTCATGTGAATCTGTCAGGTTAAATTTTTACTTTCTTTTTATTTGATTTCGGAGACCTCATCCCGCCCATGGATGAGGTTTCCTAAAATTTGCAAAGGCCGCTTGGTTTCTCGCCTGCCCACCAACCGTAAGTTTGAACGGGCAGTGAAAAATTCGGGGCAATTGTTTACTAAATAGCCTTAATTGGCATTTTAATAGTCGGCAGTCACACTTTCAGCTTCGGTGCAGGCCCGCCAACCTAACTATCGCGAGAGTGTGCGTTGACATTGGCACACTCGGCTGACATCAACGCGCTTTATTTCACACTCAGCCGTGTCAGCCGCATGCTCTATGTGTCTTACTGTTGCCTCAACGAAAGTGTAACTGGGAATTAGATTGATTAGTGGATTTAGAAGTTATCATAGTAGTAATTTGTAAATCTCTGTATGTATTTAAAATCATTTCTTCTACTAATAAACGTTTAATCTAGTTTTGTAAAAACCAAAAGACTTGGTGATCTTATTACTACGGAATTCAGGCCCATGCATCTCAAAATTTATACATATTGCAAAACAAGTCGTGGCAGGTTGGTTCAAGTTTCTCTTTGCGATTTGAACAACTCAGTATTTACCAGCGGCTGTGCCATAACATATTTGGAGGCTTTTTGGGGGTATATTTGAAGTTCCTTGATTTTTCTGGAGTTGATGAATCTTAAGGTTACAAATGCAAGAAACACTTTGAATTCAGGAGTTGGTATGAGGTTTTTTGTAGCAGTGTGACTGCAATGTGGCTTTGGCACTTGCTCAGACTTGTTTTGGAGTTGGAGTTATAACTTTGGCTGGTTTACAAAAGAAACTAAACTTAAGTTACTGGAATTGGCAGAAAAGCTATAATTAGGGTTACCTGCAGGGGCTAGGAAAGCAGGTATAATTGAAGGTAGAGCACAGCATTTAAAGTTGGAAATAATACCTGACACTAATGACTCACAGCTGGAGGTAGTGAGACTTCAGTTAGAAATGAAGAGACTTGAATTTGAACAAGCAAAGGAACTGGAAAAACTTGAATTGAAGGCAAATGAAAAGGAAAAAGAATTGGAAACGAAAAAAAAAACTGGAACTAAAGCAGTAGAAAAAGGGAACAATAGAGATTATTTCAAAAATAAATCGAAATATGAAAACTTGATCTCCAGAGGGAAAAGTTAGCAATGGAAGAGAGAATTAAGGAAAGAGACGAGAATATCAGCTTAAAGGGCTGGAAGTTAAAAAAGACCTTCCTCAGACTCTGAGGAAGGTTCTGATGATGAAAAAACCTTTCACTTAAAACCCAATGGGGAGATGTTTAAATTTGCACAAGCTCTTCCAAAGTTTGAGGGAAGAGATGTTGAAGTGCTCTTTATTTCATTTGAGAAGATAGCTAAACAGATGAAATGGCCGCAGGAAAACTGGACATTATTGTTACACTCCAGGTTGTTGGGTAGAGCACATGAGGTATATGCTTCGCTTTCAGAAGAAATGTTGGTGAATTATGATGTGGTAAAAAAAAGGCTATTTTGAATGCATATGAGATGGTTTCTAAGGCATACAGGCAGAAATTTAGGAATATGAGAAAACAGCCTAGGCAAACTTATATTGAGTTTGAAAGATTAAAACAAGATAAGTTTGACTGATGGATATGGGCATTAGAAATAGAGAGAACATATGCAGCTCTTAAAGAGGTAATTCTTTTGGAATACTTTAAATATTCAGTTCCTTCAGTAGTGAGAACTCATGTGGAGCAACAGAGTGTTCAAACGGTAAGACAAGCAGCAGAGATAGCTGATGATTATGAGTTAGTTCAGAGAGTTAAACCTTTCTTTTGTCACTATTTCAAATCGGAAAAGGCTAGAAAGTGGGAAGGTAAAAGGAAGATGGGTAGTCAGGGAAGATGAGTAGGTGAAAATTCCCAGCAAGTTTTTTCTCAGAATAAAAATGAAGGTGCTGAGGGTAGAAGTGACATTTGAAAATTGCGGTGTTTTCATTGTATTAAATTTGGGCACACAAAGTCGCTGTGATGGAAATTGCAGAGAAAATCTGTTGGGGAATTATAGGAATGCAGAAAAGATCTGGAAGTAAGAGTACAGTGGTTTATGTACAGATAAAACAAGGAGAATCAGTAATAGGTAAAGAAGTGGGAATGTATTCACAATTTACCCAAAAGAATTCAGAGAAGCAGGTTGCAGAGATGTTTTGAAATTTTGTATGTGTACAGGGTGGAGTAGGTAAAGATGTTAAAATTTTGAGAGACACATAGGCTAGTCAATCCTTAATGTTGTGGGATAGTGATATTTGTTGTTCAGAGGGAGTATTGCAGGAACAGGTGATAATAAGTGGGGTTCATGGAGATGTTAAACCTATTCCATTGTGGAAGGTAAATTTAAAGAGTAAGTGGAAAACAGGCAAAGTGACTGTTGGAGTGGTGGAAAAATTACACATTGCAGGAGTTCAATTTATTCTGGGCCATGATACAACTGGATCACAAATGTGGGTGATATCTATGGTAGTTGAGCAGGCCATAGAAGTGTCTTCAACAGGAGTGTTACAGAGAGAGCATCCTGGATTGTTTCCAGATTGTGTGATAACAAGATCACAGGCCCATAGGTTGAAACAATAAAAACAGGAAGGACAGGCAGTTCAAAGGCAGGAAGAAGTAGTTGAAATCTGATTAGCTGACACTGTGTGTTTGATAACATTGTTCAGGAAGACAGAGCAGAGGACAATTCAGCTGAAATGTTTAACTCACGGAAGCTAGTGGAGTTACAGAAAAAAGATTTGCAAATACAACATCAATATCAGTTTACTCAGAAACAGAGGAAAAATGTAGTCAAGAATTTTTTATTACCTTAAGGGTAATATTTTAATGAGAAAATGGTGGCTATATCATGTTTCAGTAAATGAAAGCTAGAGGGAGGTAGGTCAGATTGTTATCCCATTAGGGTATAGAAATTCTAAGGATAGCTCATGAAATTCCAAAGGGTGGCAGACATTTAGGAATTAGAAAGACACAGGTGAAAATACAGAAACATTTTTGTTGGCCTGGATTGCACAGGAATGTAGTCAAATTTTTTAGAGCATGTCACACATGTCAGATGATAGGGAAACTACAAACAGCGATTAAGCTGGCACCTTTTATTCCAATTCCAGCATTTGAAGAGCTTTTTACTAGGGTCGTGCTTGATTGTGTAGGACCCCTCCCTAAGACTAAAAGCGGAAATCAGTATTTACTGACAATAATAGATGTGTCTACCAGATTTCCTGAAGCAATACCTTTAAGAAACATTACAACAAAGATTATGGAAGCGTTAATTAAATTCTTTACAAGATATGGCTTACCTCAGGAAATACAATCAGATCAGGGTTCAAGTTTAATGTCACAGCTGTTTGAGGAAGTAATGAACAGTTTGGGGATAAAGCAATTTAAGCCAACAGCTTATCATCTGGAGTCATGAGGGACTTTGAACAGATGGCATCAAAATCTGAAAGCGAGGATGAAAGTTTACAGTCAGGACTATTCAGAGAATTGGGATGGGGACTTCCATACTTGTTATTTGCTACTAGGGATGCTCCAAACATAACGACTGGTTTTAGTCCTTTTGAACTAGCCTATGATCATGAGGTAAGGAGATCATTGAAATTGATTTATATGAAATTGGTGATTCAAAATTCAGAAACTACTCTCCCAGATCACATATCAAACCTCAGTGAGAGATTAGACAGAGCATGTAAGTTGGCTAGGGAACATTTAAAGATATCACAGCAAGTGACAAAAGTGAAAGCAGACAGGAAGGCCACAGCTCAGAATATCATTGCTGGAGAGAAAGAGCTAATTCTGTTACTAGTACTGGGTGACTCATTAAAGGCAAGGTTTAGTGGGCCTTACAGAATTGAAAAGAAATTGTGTGAAGTAAATTATTTAATAAATACTCCAGATAGAAGAAAGAAGCAGAGGGTGTGTCATGTAAATATGCTTAAAAAATACTTTGACAGGGAAGAGGAATAAAAAGAGGTGTTAGTGGTAGTAGATAACAAGAAAGAGGTAGAATGCAGGATTCTGAAATTGATTTTCCTCTAATGAAATTGGATAATGAGGGTGTACTTGAAAATTTAAATGTAACATTGAGTTACCTTCCAGACAAATGTGAAAGTGATTTGGAAAAGCTATGGCAGTCACACAAAGCTATTTGTGGAAATATGTTGGGGAGGACTGATTTAGCTTTACATGATGTGTCTGTAGAAGTTGCATCGTCGGAAAGGCAGCATCCTTATAGATTAAATCCGGCAAGTTATCACAAGTACAGAAATAAATTGACTTCATGCTTCAAAATGGCATAATTGAGTCTAGTTGCAGTAATTGGAGTTCAGGCATGAAACCGGATGGAACGCAAAGACTGTGTGTGGACTATCGAAATGTGAATGCGGTGGCAAAAGCAGATCCGTAATCTATACCAACGTTGGAGTATTGTATTGAGAAAGTGGGACAATCAAAATTTATCACAAAGATTGACTTGCTAAAAGGATATTGGCAAGTACTGTTATCCGAGAGGGCAAAGGAGATAGCTGCTTTTGTGATGCCAAATGCACTATATCAGTTAAAGTCATGCCATTTAGTATGAAAAATGCACCTGTGGCATTTCAAAGACTGTCAAACAAAGTAATTGCAGGTCTAAGCAATTGTGCTGTTTGTATTGATGACTTGATAGTTTTCAATCCTACGTGGGAGGAGCATTTACAACATCTGGTAGAATTATTTACTCGATTACAAGAAGCTAATTTGGTGATGAAGTTGGCTAAAAGTAAATTTGTAAAAGCGCAAGTCATGTATCTAGGCCATACCATTGGACATGGTAAGGTGGCTCCGAGAGATGTGAAATTCAAAGCTATTGTGGATTTCCCAGTGCCTACAAAAAAATTAGAAGTTTTGAGATTCCTGGGCATGAGTGGGTTTTATCCGAAATTTGTACCAAATTTTAGCCGAGAAGTTGCTCCACTTACTGAGCTATTAAAAAAAACCCAGAAGTTTCAATGGACACAGGAGTGTCGGAAGGCATTTGACAGTCTGAAAACTGTATTAACTACAATACCAGTTTTGGCAGTACCCAATTACACCAAGCAATTTAAGTTGGCCTTGGACATAAGTGATATAAGCATTGGGGCCGAACCGTTACAAGAAGATGACACTGGAATTGAGAAACAATAGGGTATTTTTCACAGAGTTGAATTACAACAGAGAAGATATTCAACGAGCGAAAAGGAGACTTTGGATTTGGTGTCAGCACGGCAGCATTTTGAAATCGATGTGGCAAACGATTTATCAGAGACAATTGTTTAGAGAGACCACAATCCTTTAAACTTTCTGGTCAAATTTCGAAACAGAAGTGCAAGGCTATTCAGATGGAGCTTATAACTGAAAGCATTTAATCTACAGATTATATAAGTCGCTGGATGAAAGAAGCTAATTGCAGAGGCTTTATCAAGAGTTTGAAGCTTAAAGGGAAAATTGGACATATAAAAACCAGGACTCTGAACTGGAATGATTTCTATTGATGCAAAGGAATTATATATATTTGTTATGTTAATGCATGGATCTGGCATTATAAAAGTATGTATATATATATATATATATATAGGTCTTTTTAAATTATGAAGGCTCATTTTTAAATATGGAGGGGGATGTCAAGAAGAGATAATAATTCTCATAATGTTATTAGAATTTATTGTAAAATAGCATAATAGTGGGATGTGTGTATGTGTCCATATGTGTCTGTGTGGGATTTAATTGAATTAGAGGCAGCTAGTCTGGGTGTGTTGATCTAAGGAGAAGGGTTAGGTTTGAAATGTTAATTAGATAAACATAGGGAAGTTTAGAAAAATGGGTGTCAAGGGAACATTTGCACTTTGACAAAAACCAGACTAGATTGTTTTCAAAGGAGGGGTGAAATGTGTCACCTAGCCAGGTGAAGTTTAGAAACAGTGTGTTTACTTTTCCCAAAGGTAATGGTAAAACTTAGTGCTATAAGAGGGTTTTATTATTGGGGAGATAAAGTCCAAAGACATAGGGGAGAATTTTCTGCATGTTGGGTGGGCCGGTCGGGAGCAGGCATGGATGGGCGCAGAGCCAATTGCTGCCCGCAATCGGCTACACGCCGCCATTTTACGTGGGCGGGCCAATGAAGGCATGCGAGCAGAAGAGCGCAGAAATCTCCTTCTGAGGCACAGAGCTACCTCAGGGAGATTAAGTTCATAATAAAAGTTCATAAATAATAAAGTTAAAAATTATTTAGACATGTCTCCTCATGTGACAGTGTCACATGAGCTGGGACATGTTTATGAATTGTGCAAAAATTATTTATTTATTTAATAAAACCTTCAGGGAACCTCATCCCGCCCGTGGATGAGGTTTCCTGAAAAATGCAAAGGCCAGCTGGGCTCTTTGCCTGCCCACCAACCTTAAGTTGGTGAACCGGCAGTGCTGTTAATTACCTAAACTACTTCCCTAATGGACTTAATAGGCCTTTGACAGTTGGGTGGGCGCGCAGCCGAACGAAAGGTCTAAACAACGCGTGATGATGTCGGTGTGTCAGGCCTGCCCCCACATGCTGACATCAAAATTCTGGCCATAGTGAAACAACGGGTATTTGCGTTCAAAGAGAAAGATATTTATAAAAAAGGAGCAAGGGCTGTGTGTAAGGGAAGGCATTCTTATTTCTTACAAGTGTGTGAAAAAGCCTTCAGCATCTATGCCTCAAGCTGCTGTCTTCAAAGGACTGAAGTGAAAAAAAACTCACTTGGAAGTCGACTTGTTCACGTTATCATGTTTCTTTGCCCGGGTCTTTTAAAATCTATGTGTCTTACTGTTGCCTTCACAAAAGTGTAACTGGGAGTTAGATTGATTAGAGGATTTAGAAATTATCATAGTGGTCAGTTGTAGATCTATGTATGTATTTTTAAATAATTTCTTCTACTAATAAATGTTTAATCTAGCTTTGTAAAAACCTATAAGAATTGGTCATCTTATTACTACTGAATTCAGGGCACGCATCTCAAAATTTATACAAATTGCAAAACCAGTTGTGGCAGTTGGTTCAAGTTTCCCTTTGGGATTTGAACAACTCAGCATTTACCATCGGCTCAGCCAGAACACATTCAAAAGGACATTAGACTGTAATCTGAAAAGGAAGTATGTGCAGGGTAACAGGGAGAAGGAGGGAACATAAGAACATAAGAACTAGGAGCAGGAGTAGGCAATTCAGCCCCTCAAGCCTGCCCCGCCAATCATGACGATCATGGCTGATCTCATTTCGGCCTCAACTCCAATTTTCCGCCCTCTCCCCATAACCTTTCAACCCATTGCTAATTAAAAATCTGTCTATCTCCTCCTTAAATTTATTCAGCATCCCGGCATCCACTGCACTTTGAGGTAGTGAGTTTCAGAGAATCATGACCCTTTGAGAAAAGTAATTCCTCCTCATCTCTGATTTAAATCTACCACCCCTTAGCCTAAAACTATGGCCTCTCATTCTAGAATGCCCCACAAGGGGAAACATCCGCTCCACGTCTACTTTGTCTATCCCCTTTAGCATCTTAAATACCTCAATTCGATCTCCTCTCATCCTTCTAAACTCTAGTGAATATCGGCCTAAACTGCTCAATCTGTCCTCATAAGACAAGCCTCTCATCTCTGGAATCAATCTAGTGAACCTCCTCTGAACCACCGCCAGTGCAACTACATCCTTCCTCAAGTAAGGGGACCAAAACTGTGCACAGTATTCCAGATGCGGTCTCACCAATGCCTTGTACAGTTGCAACAACACTTCCCTATTTTTATACTCTATTCCTTCAGCAATAAATGCCAAAATTTAATTTGCCTTCCTTATTACCTGCTGTACCTGCATCTAGCTTTCAGCGATTCATGCAAGAGGACACCCAGATCCCTCTGCACTGAAGCATTCTGAAGTTTCTCTCCATTTAAATAATAAGTAGCCTTTTTATTCTTCTGACCGAAATGGATAACCTCATATTATCCACGTTAAACTCCATCTGCCAAATTTTGGCCCATTCACCAAACCTGTCCATATCCATTTGTAAATTTCTTATTTCTTCCTTGCAACTTACTTTCCCAACTATTTTAGTGTCATCCGAAAATTTAGCCATAGTACCTTCTATCCCTGAATCCAAGTCATTAATATAGATTGTAACTAATTGGGGCCCAAGGACTGAACCCTGTGGCACCCCAATTGTTACAGCTTGCCATCCAGAAAAAGACCCAATTATCCCGACTCTCTGCTTTCTGTTGGTTAGCCAATCCTCTATGCAAGCTAATATATTACCCCTAACTCCGTGTGATCTTATCTTGTGTATTAATCTTTTGTGCGGCACCTTATCAAAGTCCTTCTAGAAATCCAGATATTCTACATCTACAGGATCCCCATTATCCACTTTGCTTGTCACGTCTTCAAAGAACTCTAGCAAATTAGTCAAACACAATTTACTCTTCATAAAACCATGCTGACTCTGATGGATTGCATTTTGACTTTCCAAATGCCCCATCACTACTTCCTTAATAATAGATTCCAACAATTTCCCAATGACAGACATTAAACTAACTGGTCTAGAGTTTCCTACTTTCTGCCTCCCCCCCTTTTTGAATAAGGGCATTATATTACCATTTTTCCAATCCATTGGAACCTTCTAAGAATCCATGGAATTTTGGAATATTATAGCCAATGCATCCACTATCTCCGCTGCCACTTCCTTTAAGACCCTGGGATGTAGGCCATCAGGTCCTGGGGACTTGTCACTCTTTAACCCCAATAGTTTGTTCAGTACATCTTCTCTAGTGATGGTGATTGTTCTAAGTTCCTCCTTCTCTATATCCTCTGCACTACCTGTTACTACTGGTGTGGTACTAGTGTCCTCCACTGTGAAAACCGAGGCAAAATATTGATTAAGCATCTCTGCCATTTCTGTGTTCCCCACTATTAACTCCCCAGTCTCATCCTCCAAGGGACCAACATTCACTTTAGCTACTCTCTTTCCTTTTATATACTTGTAGAAGCTTTTGCTATCAGTTTCTACATTTTGCGCTAGTTTTCTTTCATAATTTACCTTTGCTCTTTTTAGTATTTTTTCAGTAACCCTTTGTTGATCTTTAAATGTTTCCCAATCTTCCAGCCTGCCACTGACCTTTGCAATTTGATATTCCTTAGTTTTTGCCTTTATGTTATCTTTAGCTTCCTTTCTTAGCCATGGATGCTTTTCCCCCCTCTTACCATCTTTCTTCCTCATTGGGATATATTTTACTTGGGAGGAATTGAATATCTCCTTAAATATCTGCCACTGTTCATCAACTGTCCTACCTTGTAGTCTTCCTGCCCAGTCCACTAGGGCCAAATCTGCCCTCATACCTATGTAGTTACCTTTATTTAACTCCAGAACACTCGTGTGGGACTCAGGTTTCTCGCTCTCAAACTGAACTTGAAATTCTATCAGGCTATGATCACTCTTCCCTAGAGGATCCTTTACTATGAGATCATTAATTAATCCCAAATCATTACACAAAACCAAATCCAGGATAGCCTGCTCCCTAGTTGGTTCCTTAACATATTGCTCCAAGAAACAATCTCTAATTCACTCTATGAACTCTCCCTCGAGGCTACCCTTGCCAATTTGATTAGTCCAGACTATATGCTTATTAAAATCACCCATGATTATTGCTGTGCCTTTCTTACATGCTCCCAGTATGTCCTGATTTATACTGTGCCCTACTGCTGAACTACCGTTTGGAGACCTATAGATTACTCCCACCAGGGACTTCTTTCCCTTGCTATTTCTTATTTCTACCCAGACTGACTCTATGTCTTGCTCTCCAGTGCCAATATCATTCCTCGCTATAGAACTGATCTCTTCCTTTACTAATAAAGCTACACCACCTCCTTTTTATTTCCTGCCTATCCTTCCGAAACACTGACACCCAAGGATATTCAACTCCCGAACCTGTTCTCCCTGTAACCACGTCTCAGTAATCGCCGCCTAATCATACCTATTTATCTCTATTTGTGCTGTTAACTCATTAGTTTTATTCCGAATGCTATGCGCATTCAGATACAAAGCCTTTAAGTTTGCCCAGTTGTCAATTTCCTCTACTCTTATATGATTCTTTGGTGTGATGTGGCCCTTCCTTTCACTTTTGATAGCAATCAGCCTCGTCACTAACCTGCACTCTTACCCTCTCCTTAAACTTTGATTTTTTATATTTCCATGCAACTGGACCCTCCCCCCCACTATTTAGTGTAAAGCCTTATCTACGACCCTAGTTATGCAATTCACCAGGACACTGGTCCCAGCCTGATTCAAGTGGAGCCCGTCCGAACGGAATAGCTCCCTCTTTCCCCAGTACTGGTGCCAATGTCCCATGAATTTGAACCCACTTCTCCCACAACAATCTTTGAGGGAAAACCACACTCAGGGAATTGCTCATTCGGAGTGCCAATACAGACATGAGTGGCAGAATGGCCTCCTTCTGCACTGTAACATTTCTGTGATTCTGAAGTGACTTGATCATATTAACCACCACCGCCCCCCCACCCCCCCCGACCGCCACCCCCCTCCCCCACCAACCCCACCACCACCCCCCTCCCCCACCATTACGCCCACCCTCCTGACCACTGCCACCCTCCCCCGAACACCTGGCCCCCACCACCACCTCCCCCACCAACACCTCTCCCCACCACCACCCTTCAACCACCGCCCCTCCCCCAACCACCCCCACCCACCCCCCCACCACCACCCCTCCCCTGACCACCACCCCTCCCCCTCCACCATTCCCCCCCTCCACATGTCCCAACCACATCAGGTACGGATGCCTCATGCCCCTTTAAGTTGACAAAACACTGCACATCTTTGTGAAACTTGGATTTTAAAGCGCCCTCTAATAAACCCTTACACCAGCTTTGAAGCAGGTGAATGTAGGATGTCAGAACGCTATATTTAGCTGCGTCCTGTTATTTTTGCTTGTTGTGCAGTCTACAATATGCCACATCTGTGAATTTTCTGTGAATCAAGAACAAATAAGACGCAAGGAGCCCAAGGGGATTCTGATTGGATTTTTAAAAGCAATTTTGTTCTGTAGCAACCGACCTGCTGCTCAAATATAACTTTTCATTGGACGAAGAGTTAGGCTGAGGCATAGTTTGGAGCAAAGAGAGGTGGAACTCCAAGTGTTCCCTCCCATATTTCAGTGGAGAACACACTTCATTGGCTGAGAGGATTTAAGAGAGGATCAGATTATGATACTTTGAACAAAGCTAGTCAATGGTGCAGTGGATAAGGCAAGAAACCCTTGACATCCAATTTTAACCCTTGCACCCCTCCTTCCCACTGTGCCCACTGTGGATGGGGGGTGCAAAGGTTGTTAAAATGACCAAATCACCTGGGAGCACTGGCCTTGTGCCACTCACCATTTTAACAGGAGTGTTCTGGCCAACTCACCGGGCCCTTGGACTGGCCAGGAGACCATTGAAATTCAAAAGCCAAAAGACATCATTCAGACCCTGACTAGATTTTAACTGTGGGCCGTGTTGGCGCATTGCTTGGACGCCGTCAAGAAATTTACTCCTCTTTGTGCACAATTATCTCTGGAAGACCACCACCACCCCGACCGCCACCCCCCTCCCCCACCAACCCCACCACCAGCCCCCATCCCCACCCTCCTTACCACTGCCACTCTCCCCTGACCACCAGTCCCCCACCACCACCACCTCTCCCCACCACCACCCTTCAACCACCGCCCCTCCCCTGACCACCGCCCCTCCCCCTCCACCATCCCCCTCCCTCCACATGGCTGGGTTTCCCCGCCATCTTCTGGTGGAGAACTGTGCCTGACCTTCCATCCACGGTCATGACCCTGTTGTGACCCCGTCACAACCTCCACCATGTCCCTGATCTGCCTTCATGGCTCACAGTGTTGGCTCCAAGCAGGCAGCGCGTCAGTGCAGTGCCCTCTTAAAAAGGGGTAAAACAACCTCAAAGATTTGTTGGGGTTGGGGGGAGGGGGCGGGGGGAAGGGTGTGGGTGTGGGCGGGGAGGGAGGGGCGCAGTTAGAATTTCCATTTTGGGCACAATTGGGGAATTGTGCCCAAAGTGTGTTTGAGATGGTGCTGGTTAGGTTTCGAGTTAACACTCATGTAACTGTGCGTCAACTGCGGCTCAGTTGGGAGCAGTCTCACCTCTGAGGCACAAGGTTTTGGTTTCAAGTTCAGAATTTCAGCACCAACACCGAGTGCAGTCTTCCCAGATGAGATGTTAAAGCTGAGGCCCTGACTGTTCTCTCAGGTGAATATAAAAGATCCCATGGCGCTGAAAGAACGGGGGGGTGGGGGGGTGCCATCCCTAGCGTCCCAGCCAATGTTTACCCTTCAACAATCAACAGAATAAAAATACCTGTTATTAGCGCTGCCGTTTGTTGGAGCTTGTTGCGTATAAATTAGCTGCTGCATTTCCTACTTTACAGAAGTAACTAAACTTCAAAAGAACTGCCTCATTGGCTGTAGAGCACTTTGGGAGATCCTGTGTTGGTGACCCTATAAAAATGGAAGTCTTCCTTTTTAAGCGCAAGTCTAAAACCTTTCATGAACCAATGCAATTGAACAACATAATAGAACATAATTCTTTTGTGTTTTTCTCTTTCAAATAAAATGCGTTCCTTGATGTATTTAAGGATGGTAACCTGGTGCAGTTTTATGAATACAACTGAGTTTATCAGTAAAGATTATGCAGTTTAGTAAGAGCGTCTAGTCCTCTATCTACAAGGTGCACTGCAACAACTCACAAAGGCTCCTTCAACCGCACTTTCCAAACCCACGGCCACTACCATCTAGAAGGACAAGGGCAGCAGATAGATGAGAACACCACCAACTGGATGTTCCCCTCCAAGTCACTCACCACCCAGACTTGGAAATATATTGCTGTTCCTTCACTGTCGCTGGGTCAAAATCCTGGAACTCCCTCCCTAACAGCACTGTGGGTGTACCTACACCCCGCATGGACCACAGTGGTTCAAGAGGACAGTTCACCACCACCTTCTCAAGGGCAATTAGGGATGGGCAATAAATGCTGGCCCAGCCAGCGAAGCCCACATCCCATGAACAATTTTTTAAAATGTGAGAAACCTGATTTAAAATCACTGAAAATGGCTTAAAAATTTACAGAGCTGTTTAGTAGTTTAATTAGCATACCACTATGAGTGGTATTCACCACTAACAGGATGCTGTCGTCAAGTCAAAAAGACGTTCTGCCTATCACACAAATGAATAATGTGGTATATGAATTTCAGTGCTGCTGTGATGCTGGGTATGTGGGCTATACGTCCCAAGGACCGGTGGATCTTATTAAACAGCATGCCCCAGTTGCTGTTCACAACGGGCAAGGTTGTACCCACCAGCCTGTGTTTGCAAAACTCAAGAGACAGTGTCCAACATTAAATGTGATTCCGCGATTGGACAAGATTTGCTAAATAATCCTCAGTCTGCTAAGAAATACGCTGACAACCAATTTAAGATTGTCAGTCAGGCTCGCAATGTGACACATTGGCGTATACTGGAAGCTATACATATTAATACACAGGGCCCTGTTCTTTGCAGACAGAAAGAACATGTACACACATTGTACTTGTTTCAGCCAAACAAAATAGATGACAGCCATTCGCTGACTCATTCCTTGGGGCAATGCCTTGACCAATCAGGGTCAAGCTGCCTGGCTTAAATTTCAAACAATGCTTGGCAGTTAACTGTCAGTCACCATCACTGGTGCATTCTCCATGGTCACTTGCCAACTAATCAGCATTCTCTTCACATACAGTATAAATTGTTGTTTTCTCCTTATATTGGTAGTCTTGCGAGAGTATTGATTAGTGCTGGACGAAAAGCTTAGACATGTCTTTTTTTTCAGCAATACATTCAAGTTTCTTTTATACATATATCCATATACAGGAAAATTACAGTGAATAAAATCCTAATTTATGTCATAGGATCATAGAATGGTTACAGCACAGAAGGAGGCCATTTGGCCCATCGTGTCTGTGCTGGCCGTCTGAAGAAGCAATTCACCTGGTGCCACTCCCCTGCTTTTTCCCTGTGGCCTTGAAAGTTCTTCCTTTTCAGATAATGATCCAATTCCCTTGTGAAAATCTCAATCGACCCTGCCTCTCCCAAAATCTCAGGCAGATAATTTCAGATCCTAACCACTCGCTGCTTGAAAAAGTTATTCCTCATGTCACCGTTGCTTCTTGTGCCAATTACCTTAAATCTGTGCCCTCTCTTTCTTGACCTTTTCCCAAGTGGGAACAGTATGTATTCTGTCCAGGCACCTCATGTTTTGAATACCTCTATCAAATCTCCTCTCAGCATTCTCTTTTCCAAGGAAAACAGTCTGAACTTCTCCAATCCTTCTATGGATCTGAAGGTCCTCATCACTAGAACCAGTTCTGTGGAAATTTTCTTGCTGCACCTTCTCTCATGCCTTCACATCCCTTCTCATAATTTAATCCTAGGAGTCCAGGTAGTATTGTGAAAAATCAATGCTGTACTTCCTCCCAGTCCAATACATTGTTCCTAAGGTTTGGTACCTAGGACTGCTCACAGCACTCCAGGGCTTTGTACAGCTAAAGCATGTCTTCTACCATCTTGTATTCTTGTCCTCTAAATACAACGGCCACCAGTCCATTAGCCTTTTTGATTACTTCCTGTCCCTTTTCAAAACATTTTAATGATCAAAGTACCTGGATCTCTTTGCTAGTTTTTCATTGTTTAGAAACTATCCTTTTCAGGTCATATTTGCACCCATAGACCGGGATTTTCCGGCCCCAACACTGGTGGGAATTGTTGCAGGCAGGAACGGGAAAATTTGGAGAACCGTTGACTTTTAACAGCTCTTTAAGTTTTCCCGTCCTGCCCACGATGATGCCTGTCAGTGTCAGGACTGGAAAATCCCACCCGTACAATCATTCAGCACAGAAGGTGGCCACTTGGCCCTTGCTACCTGTGTTGGCTCTTATTCCAATTATTCCACTCATCTGCTCTTTCCTCATCCCCCTGCCAATTTCTTTCCCCTTCAAATATTTATCCAATTTCCTTTTGAAAGCTATTACTGAATCCGCTTCCATCACCCTTGCCAGATCATAACAATTTGATGCAGAAGATAAAATTCTCCTCATCTCCCCTCTGGGTCTTTTTTACTTTCTCCCTTTTTCAGCCACATGCACCTGTATTTGATGTAAAAATAAAACGTCTGAAATAATCCGATGCTTCAACTATCCCACAGATGGTGTTGGCTCCTTTAGGCACTGACTAATGAATCTACGTGACGCTTTTATACAGCTTGGTTTATTACTAAATCCTTTATCATATCTATTTCAAATCCCTTTTCTGAATCGTAATCATCTCTACCCTGTCAGTTAGATAAAGCTCTGATGAAGCCCCATCTGGAGAAACCCACTTAGTTCCGGGCCCATCATCTCAGGGAGGCTATTTTGGCCTTGGAGTGGGTGCAGCACATATTTACCAGAATGACACCAGGGCTAAAAGGGTTATATTACGAGGATAATTTCCATAGACTAGGCTTATATTCCCTTGAGTATAGAATATTAAGGGGTGATCTATTTGAGGTGTTTAAGATGTCTAAAGGCTTCGACAGGGTAGATAGAGAGAAATTATTTCCTCTGCTGAGGGAATCCAGAACAAGAAGGCATAATCATATAAATTAGAGTTAATCCAGTCACAGGTAATTTCCAGGAACACTTTTTTTTCACAAAAAGGTTAGTAGAAATATCTCCCCCACAAAAGCTGTGAGATTGAGGGTCAATTTAAAATTTCAGAACTGAGTTTGATTTTTTTTTTAGGTATGGATTTTAAGGACTACAGAACCAAGGCAAGTTGATAGAGTTAAGATGCAGGTAAGCCATGATGTAACTGAATGGCAAAACAGACATGAGGGGCTGAATGGTCTCCTCCAGTTCTTATGTATCACATGCAGGATTTAAAGAGAATATTGAACAAAAAGTTGGCAATGGCCTTCACTCATTTCCAGGGTGCTCTATTGATATAGCGCCTATTTTGGGATCACCTTCTGACCTCAGCTGGTAAATGCAGCACCAATTGTAGCAATGAGCCATGCCATTCCAGGCTGTAGTGGAGAGCGGATGCTGCATATCAAAGCAGCATTGACTGAAAAACCCATCCCACCATGGCTCCCCTAATCAGTCTTGGCCCATACCCTATCCCAGATACAAAACGGGTCCTATTGTGCCTGCCACTGCTATAGTAGAAGTTGAAATGTTTAGGGTGATGATGGGAATTTGTGATCCCAATACAAATTATGTAGCCAGGGTTCCATCATCACAGCTTTCAATATAATAACAAGCTGGACCTTGAATGTGCAGTGGTTGCACCTTTAAAGAAATATTAAAAAATCCTTTAATTTCTGTAGTATCTTTAAAGACTTCAGAACATCCAAAAGTACTTTACAGTCAATTATGCACATTTGAATTGTATTCACTGCTGTAATGTATGAATATAGCAGCCGACTTCTGCACAGCAAGATCCCATAAATGGCAATGTGATGATAACCGAAATGATTTGTTTTAGTCATGTTGATTGATAGATAATATTGGCCAGGCCACCAGCGATAACTCTCCTGCACCCAGGAATGTTTAATTCCCATCTGCGATAGCAGATAGAGACTCAATTTGACATCTCATCTGAAAGACAGCACCTCCAAAAAAGTAGTGCGTCCTCAGTGGGAGCATCAGCCTGTTGTTTTTGAGTTGAAGTCCTAAAGTGAGACTTGAACCCATAACCTTCTAACTCACAGTCAAGAGTGCTACTAGCTGAACCATGGCTGGCTTTAATGTGTGCGAGGTTGAAATCTATGTCAGGAGCATTCCAATGTCATCCTCTAGCAAGCCACAAAAGTCAAATCCCTGTATCATCCCATTAAATTTTTTTGTCAGTTTCCCCAGTGCCTAAATATTCCTTTTGTAGTATGGAGCACAGAATTGCATACAGTACTCCAAATGTGGTCTTACCAAGGCTATATCTAAATTTAACATTTACTTTCTGTACTTATATTCTGTCCCTCTGGAATTGAACCCTAGTTCTTCGCAGTCTTTACAGCCTTACAAACTTCTGCCTCTACTTCTAATCATTAATATATTTAACCATGTGATAAAACTATGCTCCTCTACATCATTTAGTTTCTTACCTCCCAAGGGAAAAGTGATCTCCTTATTCTTCTTAAAGAAATGAACCACTGAGTTTTATTAAATTTCAGTTGGCATTTACCTTTTCACTTCTTTCAATGAATTCTGTTGACCACTGACTCCATATTCCCTGATCTTCATCACAAATCCCTTATATGACAGCTTATTGAAGGCCTGTGGGAAGTTCATTATTATAAAAGAGTTGGAGGTTTTCTGAAACCTCTTTTAAGAGTTGGATGGGATGATTTTGAGCAGCACGTTCAGAAGAAAGCAACCCTCTGAGTTGGCCAGAATGGGGTCATATGCTGAAACACTGGTTTAGCCCCAGTTTGCATAAAATACCATATTGCTAATGGAGTTGAAACCTATGCTATAAATGACCATCTGGAAGCTTGTTAAATAATTGATTGACAATTAAAATGCATTTTGCGCTTATTAATGATGCATATTTTGATGGCCAGCACTTGTCCTAATGTCCTTTCCTACTAGTGTTCAGCTGTTGTCAGTAAACATGGTCTTGATTCCAACTTCAAGTGCTACTTAAATGGATATTCACCATTTCAGGTTCAATATTGATAGAACTGTGAAGTGGACTCTCTGAAACACATCAAGAGTCTTTCTCTGATACTTTGTCAAGACTTCACTAACAGTGAAACAAAACTTAATTCAGAAAGTCTCTGAGGGCTTCATCTAAAAGAATAAGTACTGCCCGACCTTACAGTCACCAGAAAGCAGAAAATGCTTGGTCATCAGTATCTTGCTAAGAGTCTGCTTTGGTCTGGAGGAATGTTATGGCACAGTGGTTAGTAAATGTTAAGTTGCTCAAACCCCATAGCGAAACTTGAAACAACTACCACAACTGTTTTGCAATTTGTATTTTTATTTTGACATGCCTGCCACGGAGCCTTAGAGATTTTTTTTTACAAAACTAAGTTAAACATTTATTAATAAAAGAAATAAATTTAAGCATATACACAGGTCTACATGTTACTACTTATGATGACTCCTAGCTGCCCTAATTAACCTATCTCCCAGTTACATCTTGGTTAAGGCAATGGTAAAAACAAAATAGATTTTAACAGACCCAGGCAAAGCACATGATACCCTGGACAGGGATATTCACGGTGAATTCTCTTAGCATTTGTTCCTATAGGCAACAGCTTGGTACATAAAAGCTGAAGGCTTTGCATGCTTGTTAGATTTTAGAATGTCTTCCTCTTACACATAGCCTTCTCTCCTTTATACATGTTTTCCCCTTTGAATGCAATTTTCATTGTTTCACTATCTCTTTGGACATTGCCTTTCTAATAATAAAAATCTTTCTCAGTACCAATTTTATCAGTAAGCTTTGGGAAAGATAAACTCTCAGTTTGGCTTCTTCTGTCTAAGTGTAACACTTCAGCCTCTCTTTTGAAATATAAATTACTCTGGTTTATTTAAAAATGCAAATTTTCCTTTACATCTCACATTCTAAAACTTTAGCCATATTTACTTATTTAGCACTTCAAACCTACATTCTCTTCTGATACATCAAAGCCTTCTGACCAGCTGTCTTTAATTCACTTAAGCTCCCCCCACACCGCACCCCCCCCCCACCCCACACACACACACATGCACAGACTATCCAGACCACACTATTCCAGCTTTAGAATAAATCCCAATGACATTATGAAAATTATAATATTTTCATGACATTTCCCTCCTTATTAAAAAATGAACAGTCATAATTTAAAAGGATGGCTTCATTCCCTTAACCCATCTTACATTATCTCCTACACTTATTACACTATAACATTACTAGATGCATGCATTAACATAAATCTTCATATCAACAGAAATCATTCCAGTCCAGGTTTTAAATGTCCAATTTTCCCTTTAAGCATCAAAATCTTCAAAATGCCTTTGCAATCAGATTTTCTTGTCCAGCCACATGTATAATCTGTAGATTAAATGGTTGCAGTAATAAACTCCATCTGAATAGCCTTGTGCTTTTGTCTCAAAATTTGTCCAGAAACTTTAAAGGATTGTGGTCTGTATAAACAATTGTTTCTGATGAATTATTTGCCACGTAAATCACAAAATTCTGCAATGCTAACACCAGATCCAAAGTCTCCTTTTTGACTGCTGAATATCTTCTCTATTGTACATTCAAATTCTGTGAAAAAAATACCCTATCGATTTCTCAATTCCATGATCATCATCTTGTAACAATACAGCCTCAATTCCCATTTCACTTATGTCAACAGCCAACTTAAATTGCTTGGCATAATTCGGTACTGCCAAAACTGGTGGTGTAGTCAATACAGTTTTCAAACTGTCAAATGCCTTCTTGACACTTCTGTGTCCATTGAAACTTCTTGTTCTTTTTGAATAGTTCAGTTAATGGAGCAACCGCACCACTAAAGTTCGACAAATTTCCGGTAAAACCCACTCATGCCCAGAAATCTCAATTCCTTGTTTCGTTGTAGGCACAGGGGAATCTATGATAGCCTTAGCATTTACATCTCTCAGAACCACCTTACCATGCCCAAGATATGTAACTTGCGCTTCTGCAAATTCACTTTTAGCCAAGCTCATTCCTAAATTAGCTCCTTGTAATCAACAAAACAATTCTTCCAGATGCTGTGAATGCTCTTCCCACATTTGACTGAAAACTATCAAGTCGTCAATATAAACAGCACAATTGCCCAGTCCTGCAATTACTTTGTTTGTCAGTCTTTGAAATGTTGCAGGTGCATTTTCCATACCAAACGGCATGATTTTAAACTGATATAGTCCATCTGACATCACAAAAACTGATACCTCCTTTGCTGTCTCCGATAATGGTACTTGCCAATATCCTTTTAACAAGTCAATCTTTGATAAATTTTGATTGTTCCACTTTCTCAATGCAACCTTCTAACCATAGTATCAGGTATGAATCTGCTTTAGTACCGCATTCATCTTTCAATTGTCCATACACAGTCTTTGTGTTCCATTCGGTTTCAGTACCAGCACAATAGGCGAACTACAGTGACTGCAACTCGACTCAATGATATAATTTTGAAACATGAATTAAATTTCTTTCTGAACTTGAGGTAACTTTGCCATATTTAATCTATAAGGATGTTGCTTTAACGTAGATAAAACTCCTACACACACATCATGTATAGCTAAATTTGTCCTCCCGGCTTATTCCCATAAACAGCTTTGTGTGACTGCAATATCTTCTCCAAATCACTTTGACACTTCTCTGGAAGGTCACTCAAAATTACATTTAAATTTCTAAGTAAACCCTCATGGTCCAATTTCTTTAGAGGAAAATCAGTTTCAGAATCCTGCATTTTTACCTCTTTCTCTTTATCTACCACCAACATCCCTTTTTGGGCCTCTTCTCTGTCAAAGTACTTTTTAAGCATATTTACATGGCATATACTCTGCTTCATTCTTCTGTCTGAAGTATTTATTAAATAATTTACTTCACTCAGTTTCTTTTCAATCCTGTAAGGCCCACTAAACCTTGCCTTTAATGAGTCACCCAGTACTGGTAACAGAACTAGCACTTTTTCCCCAGCACCAAAACTACAAGCTGTAGCTTTCCTGCCTGCCTTCACTTTCATCACTTGCTGTGATATCTTTAAATGTTCCCTAGGTAACTCACATGCTCCGTTCAGTCTTTCTCAGAAGTTTGATGCATAATCCAGGAGAGTAGTTTCTGAATTTTGACCCACGAATTCCTCATGAATCAATTTCAGTTGTCCTCCTACCACATGACCATAAACTAGTTCAAAACGACTAATACCAGTCAATGCATTAGAAGCGTCCCGAATAGCAAATAACAAGAATAGAATTCCCCTACCCCAATCCTGTGGATAATCATGACTATACGTTCTCATCATAGTTTTTAAAGTTTGATGCTACCTTTCCAAGGCCCATTGTGACTCAGGATGATAAGGTATTGGCTTAAACTGTTTTATCCCCAAACTGTTCATTACTTCCTTAAACAGCTGTGACATAAAATTTGAACCCTGATCTGATTGTATTTCCTTTAGGTAAACCATATCTTCTAAATAATTTACTCAACTGTTCCACAATTCTTTGTTTTAATATTTCTCAATGATATCACTTGAGGAAACTTTGTGGACACATCCATTTTTGCCATTAAGTACTGATTTCCACTTTTAGTCTTAGGTAGGGGGGTCCTACAAAATCATTCAGACCCAAGTAAAAGGCTCTTCAAATGCTGGAATTAGAATTAAAGGTGCTGGCTCAATCACTGCTTGTAGTTTCCCTATCACCTGACATTTGAGACTACAGAATTTGACTACATCTCTATGCAAACCTGGTCAATAAAAATGTTTTTGTATTTTTGCTTGTATCTTTCTAATTCCTATTGGATTATTTCTATATCCAAATGATAGAACAATCTGATGCAATTCCCTTCAGCTTCCATTTTCTGAAACCTGATAAGGCCTCCATTTTCTCAATAAAACATTACCCTTAATGTAATAGCATACTGGAATACATTCTGCCTCTGTTTCTGAGTAAGCTGCCTGATATAAATGTCTTATTTATGTATCCTTTTCTGTAACTCCGCCAACTGCCTTGAGTTAAACACCTCAACTGCATTGTCCTCCAGTCTTTCTTCCGGAACAATCTTATCGATCAGCGTCAGATAATTGGACTTCCATACCTTCTCTCTGCATTTTAAATTCCTGTTCTTCTTGTTTCAACATGAGAGCCTGTGATTTTGTTATCACACAATCTGGAAACAATCCAGAATGCTCTCTCTGCAACACTTCAATAGGCTGCTCAAGTACCTTAGACATCACCACATCTGAGCCCCAGCTATATCATTACCTAAAATAAATTGAACCCCTGCAATGGGCATTTTTTCCACTACTCCAACAATCACTTCACCTGTTTTCTGCTTACTCTTTTAATTTACCTTCCACCATGGAATATGTTTAGCATCCCCATGAGCCCCACTTAATATCACCTGTTCCTGCAATACTCCCTCTGAACAACAAATATCCACAAGTCCTGTGTCTCTTAAAATTTTAACATCTTTACCTATTCCATCCTATACACATGGAAGGGCTTTCCCTTCACATACAAAATCTTTAAACATTCTGAAACCTGCTCCTCAGAACTCTCTTAGGTAAATTATGAACACATTCCCATTTCTTTACCTATCATTGACTCTTCTTGTTTTATCTGTACAGAAACCATTGGTTTTTCCTTTGCCTGAACCTAGGAGCCCACAGTACTCTTACTACCAGAACTCTTCTACACCCCTATAATTCCAACAGATTTTCTTTGCAATTTCCAGCACACTGACTTTGTATGCCCAACTTTATTACAATGAAAACACCTCAAATTTTGAGTATCACTTCTACCTTCAGCACCTTCCTTTTTAATCTGAGGAAAAACATCTTGGGAATTTCCACATACTCCTTCTCTCCCCTGACTACCCGCCATCATTTCACCTTCCCACTTTCTATCCTTCTCTGATTTAAAAGGGTGATGAAGAAAAGGTTTAGCTCTATGAACTAATTCATAATCCTCAGCTATCTCTGCTGCATGTTTTAGTGCTTCAACCCTCTGTTGCTCCACATGAGTTCTCAGTACTGAAGGAATTGAGTCTTTAAATTCTTCCAAAAGAATTACATCTCTAAGAGCTGCATATGTCATCACTATCCTTAATGCTGTTATCCACTGGTCTTTACTTTGTTTTACTCTTTCAAACTCAATATAAGTTTGCCCAGATTGTCTTTCATATTTCTAAATTTCTGCCTTTGTGCCTCAGGATCCAACTCATATGCACTCAAAATAGCCTTTTTTACCACATCATAGTTCACCCATATTCCTTCTGACATTGAAGCTTAAATCTCATGTACTCTACCCACCAACCTGGATTGTAACAACAATTCCAATTTTCCTGTAGCCATTTCATCTGTTTAGCTCTCTTCTCAAATGAAATAGAGTGCTTTAACCTATCTTTCCTTAAACTTTTGAACAGATTGTGCAAATTTAAATATCTCCTCACTGGGTTCTGATCTGGAAATAAGTCCTTCTTCACCTTCTGGTCTCTATTTTAATGGACAGCATCTTAAGCTGGAATTCTCCCTCTCCTTTTCTGTTTCCTGCCTTTCTAACCTTGCCATTTCTAAATCCCTTTGAAATGCCCTTTCTCATTCTTTTTCTGCTGCCCTAGTTCTGATTTTTTTCATTTGCCACTGGATTTTAGCCCATTCCAACAACCTACCCTTTGGAGAACTCAGTCTCTCAGGTATTCCTTCCAATTTGAAATACTGTGCTTTACCTTCAATTGTGTCTGATTTCCGTACCCCTGCATGCAATCCTAATTGTAATTTATCTGCCAATTCCACTAATTTAGCTTAATTTATCTTTTGTAAACCCAAACAAAGTTATAACTTCAACTCCCAGACAAGTCATATAAATGGCCAAAGCCATTTTGCTGTCTCACCACTTGTACAAAATCCTCATACCAACTCCTGAATTCAAAGTGCTTCTCGTACTCTTAACCCTAAGATTCACAAAGTCCAAACCAGCAAGGAATTTCAAATATATCCCGCAAAGAGCCCCAGCTATGTTATAGCACAGCAGGTGGTAAATGCTAAGCTGCTCAAATCCCAGAAGGAAACTTGAAACATCTGTCACAACTGTTTTGCAATTTGTCATTTTATTTCAAGATGCGTGTCTTTAATTCAATGAAGTCCCACACACACGTGCGCGCATACACACACACACACGCACACTCACACTCACGCTCACACTCACGCTCACACACACACCGCACACACACACCGCACACACACACAAACACACACACAAACACACACAACACACCATCCAGACCCCACTATTCCTACTTTATAATAAATCCCAATAACGTTATGAAAATTATAACACCAGTTACTGCAGGAGAAAGGGAAAAGGGTGATGGGGAGTGACCTTCATCCCATGTGGGTACAGGACACCTGCCTCCATTGGACATCCTGGTGGAGTAGATCCAATGTCACCTCCAAGAATCTGTGCACCCTTTCCCTCTGTCCCTGAAGCATCCTGTAATATCCTGCTGTGTGCCAACCTAGTCTACATGTTTAGTGAGAGTGGGTATGGGGAGTCCATTAATACTGCTCCATATAAATTGTGTCTCTTCATTGCTTGAGCAGTAAACCTTCAGGTTTCTGGTTCTCATCTCCAGACAAGTTCAAATCACGGTAATCAGTAACTAGGACCAAAATTGTGTACTAAATCCATACTTTCAAACAAGCATTTATTAGCACAGCACCCGCTTAGCATCTGTTTTTGCAAAATAATTTTTTCAATCCTCTATTTCTAATACAATACTGATTTTCCACACTCCATCTCACCCCACCAAGGCTCTGTGTCCACACCATCACCCACACCAGCCTCCCCTTCACTGTACCCCATGCCATTCACTGGAGAAAGTGAACCAGCTGTTTTAAATACAGCTGCCCACAGTCTGAGATTCTGCTGACAGGTTTCATTACTTTGCAATTGCAGACAGTGAAGGGACCTTTCAGTAAGGTCTGTACAGGGCCACTGGTTGCCCGGGTTACCTGTTACGTAGTCAATGCAGCACCTTGGCCAACTCATGCCCAGTCTAAAAATCAATGGGCTGTCCTTGATCCTATCCCATCCCCATTCCTCCCTACCTATCTGTGTTCACTGGGCCATGATAGTATTTTTAGATATTTACCAACAACCCCTACAGTGAGAAATCTTTCACACAAAATGTCCAAACCCATAAGATTCAAAACACAAATAGCTATTCATATGTCTGAATAGATTTAACAATGAGTTATTCAAATGAACCCTAAGCTCCTACTGACAGTGCATACAAATGAGCTTAATTGTAAAAATATATGTAAAAGAGAGAAATTTAATGCTAATGTTGTACCAAGTTCAGAGGAACTAAAAGTTATTATCTATATTTACATTCCTGAATCATTCCTCCCCAAATAATTGCAACAGTTTACTTTTACACATTAGTGGCCCAGCCAAATTTCATATTAAAACTGACTTAACTATTATGTGTGCAGAGTTAGTTGAAAAGAACCAGTGATTCTGGAGTAGTTGGTCCCTTTGAAGCCTTTGCTTAGTTCCAAAAGGTACAGTTTGTAAGTTCAATTAATAAATCTGGAAAATAAAGCTAGTCTCAGCAATGATGACCATGACGGCTATCATCAATTGTTGTAAAAACCCATCTGGTTCACTAATACCCTTTAGGGACGGAAATCTGCTGTCCTTACCTGGTCTGGCCTCAACGGTGACTCCAGACCCACAACAATGTGATTGATTCTTAATTGCCCTCTTCACTGGCTAGCAAGTCACTCACACCGAAAAAGATGAGCTACTCATAAAACCTTAAGATCATAAGACGTAGGAGCAGAAGTAGGCCATTCGGCCCATTGAGTCTGCTTTGCCATTCAGTGAGATCATGGCTGATCTGATAATCCTCAACTCCACTTTCCTGCCTTTTCCCCATAACCCTTGATTCCCTTACTGATTAAAAATCTGTCTTTCTCAACCTTGAATATACTTAACAACCCAACCTCTACAGGCCTCTGCGGTAAAGAATTCCACAGATTCACTGCCCTGTGAGAGAAGAAATTCTTCCTCATCTGTTTTAAGTGGATGACACCTTACTCTGAGATTATGCCCTCTGGCCCTAGATTCTCCCACAAGGGGAAACAACCTCTCAGCACCTACCCTGTCAATCCCCCTAAGAATTTTATATGTTTCAATAAGGTCGCCTCTCATTCTTCTAAACTCCAATGAGTAGAGGCCCAACCTACTCAACCTCTCCTCATAAGAAAATTCCTCCATACCCCGGAACAACCTAGTGAACCTTCTCTGGAAGGCCTCCAATGCCAGTATATCTTTCCTTAGATAAGGGGACCAAAACTGTTCACAGTATTCTAGGTGTGGTTGAACTAGTGTTTTTTTTAATTTTAGCAAGACTTCCCTATTCTTATACTCCATTCCCTTTGAAAAAAGGCCAACATTCCATATGCCTTCCCTATTACCTGCTGAACTTGTATGTTGACTTTTTGGGATTCATGCACAAGGACCCCCAAATCCTCTGCAACCTTCTGCAGTCTTTTTCCATTTAAGTAATACTCCATTGTTCCTGCCAAAATGCAAAACCTCACATTTTCCCACATTATATTCCTTCTGCTAAGTTTTTGCCCATTCACTTAACCTGTCTATAGCCCTCTGTAGACTCTTTGTGTCATCCTCACCATTTGCCTTCCCACCTATTTCTGTGTCAACTGCAAACTTGGCAATAGCACATTCATTTCCCTCATCCAAGTCACTAATATATATTGTAAATAATTGTGGCCCAAGCACTGATCCCTGAGGTACTCCACTAATTACAGGTTGCCATCCTGAAGATGCCTCCTTTATCCCAACTCTCTTATATCAGTTAGCCAATCCTCTATCCATGCTAATATACTACCTCCAACATCCTGGTCTCCTATCTCATTAAATAGCTTTATGTGTTGTACCTTATCGAACACTTTTTGGAAATCCAAATGTATTACATCTACTGGTTTCCCTTTATCTATCCTGCTTGTTACCTCCTCAAAGAATTCTAATAAATTTGTCAGGTGTGATTTCCCCTTCATGAAGCCATGCTGACTCTACTTAATTATATTATGCATTTCTAAATGCTCTGCTATTACATTATTTGGAATAGACTCTCAAATTTTCCCAAATTTTCCCAATGATGGATGTTAAGCTAACTAACCTATTTTTATCAAAATTTTGTACTTTGTCTCCCTCCCATTTTGAATAAGGGTTTTACATTGGCAGTTTTCCAATCCTCTGGGACTTTTCCAGAATCTAAGGATTCTTGGAAGATTACTACCAGTGCATCCACTATCTCTGTAGCTACTTCCTTTAATATCCTAGGATGAAACCCATCAGGTCCAGGGAACTTATTGGCCTTTAGCCCCATTTGTTTCCCTAGTACTTTCTCTACAGTGATAGTTATTGCATTTATTTCCACCCCACCCTCCACCCCCACCTCTGACCTTGATTATTTAGTATTTTTAGAATGCTATTAGTGTCTTCTACCATGAAGACTGATGCAACGTATTTATTCAACTCCTCTGCCGTTTCCTGGTTCCCCATTATTATGTCCCCAACCTCATTCTCTAAGGGGTCTATATTGACTTTGGCCTCTCTTCCTTTTTATATATTTAAAGAAGCTGTTACTGTCACTTTGTGTATTACTTGCTAGTTTACCCTCAATAATTATTGTCTCCCTTTTTATTATTTTTTTGGTCATCTTCTGTCAGTTTTTAAAACTTTCTCAATCCTCTGGCTTACCACAAATCTTTGCCACATTGTATGTTTTTTTTCTTTCAATTTGACACTATCCTTAACTTCCTTGGTTAACCATGGTTGGTTTATCCCCTTCCTAGAATCCCTCTTCCTCACTTGGATATATCTTTGTTGTGAGTCATGAACTATTTTCTTAAACATTTGTCATTGTTCATCAACCATCTTTTCTACTAAACTCTTTTCCCAGTCCACTCCAGCCAACTCTGCCCTCATTCCTTTGTAATTACCCTTATTTAAGTTTAGCACAGTTGTTTCTGACCCAAGTCTCTCACTTTCAAACTGAATGCTAAGTTCTACCATGTTATGGTCACTGTTTCCTTGGGGATCTTTTACTCTGAGATCATTTATTAAATCCCAGTACACATTATCAGATCCAAAATAGCCTGATCCCTGGTTGGATCCATAACATCTTGTTCTAGAGAACTGTCCCGAATACACTCGATGAATTCTTGCTCGTGGCTATCTCTGCCAAATTTGATTTTCCCAATCTACGTGAAGATTAAAGTCATCCATGATTAACGAACTGCCTTTTTTACAATGCCCTCATCTTCTAATCTATTCTCTCTCCTACAACATAGCTACTGTTAGGGGGGATAGAGACCACTCCCACCAGTGTTGTCTTCCCCTTGTTATTTCTTACCTCCACCCATATGGATTCTACATCTTCTGATCCAAGAACATTTCCTGCTATCTTACTTATTCCATCTCGTACTAAGGAGGCTACCCCACTACCCTTTCTTTCCTACCTGTCCTTTTTAAAAGTCACATACCCCGGAATACTTAGTTCCCAGCTTTGACCTCCTTGTAACCATGTCTTCGTAATAGCTGTAAGATCTTACCAATTAACCTCCATTTGTGCCTTGAATTCATTTATTTTGTTGCGAATACTAAGTGCACTTAAGTAAAGAATCATTAATTTTGCCTTTTTAACATTTTTCCCCCTTTGAACCTATTTGCTGCTTTTCTTTATGTTTGTACACCCTGTCTCTTCCTGTCACAATCTGGGTATCATTACCTAATATAGCTGTACTGCAAGGCTGCCATATCCTATTTGATTTGTAAGCCTGTGTATTCCCTTTCCAGAACCCCTCCCCCCCCAGGCCACACCACCCCTTTCCCCACCTACCCCCCCCCCCCCGCCCCCTCACCAAGTTAGTTTAAAGCCCTCTCTACAGCCCTAGTTATTTGGTTTGCCAGGATACTGGCCCCAGCATGGTTCAAGTGAAGACTGTCCCAGCAGAACAGCTCCTTCTACTCCTGTACTGGTGCCAGTGCCCTATGAACTGAAATCCATTCCTCCCATACCAATCTCTGAGCCACACAGTTAACTCCTTAACTTTATTTACCCTATGCCAGTTTGCCCATGCCTCAGGTAGTAATCCTGAGATTACCTTGGAGGTTCTGCTTTTTAATTTAGCTCCTAATTCTTCAAATTTTCTCAGCAGAATCTCTACTCTGGTCCTAACAATGTTGTTGGTACCAATGTGGATGACGACAACTGGATCCCTCCCCTCCCACTCCAAGTTCCTCTCCTACCCTGAGGAGGTGTCTTTAACCCTGGCACTGGGCAGGTAACACAGCCTTGGGGATTCACGCTTACAGCTGCAGAGAACACTATCTATTACCCTAATTACACTGTCCCCTACCACTGCTACGTTTCTATTTCCTCCCCACACTTGAATGGTTCCCTGTACCATGTTGCCGTGGTCAATTTTCTCATCCTCCCTCTCCAGTCCCTGTTCTCATCCACACAGCTTGCAAGAACCTTGTAACTGTTGGACAAAGGCAGATGCCAATGTTCCTCGAACGCTATCTCCTAGGTCCCCATACCTGCCTCACCTGCAGTCACACACTCCAATCCCTGATCACAGACCAAATTTGAATTACCTAATCTGAGAGGTGTGACCACCTCCTGGAGCAAAGTGCCCAGGTAACTTTCCCCTCCCTGATGTGACACAATGTCTGTAGCTTGGACTCCAGCTCCTCAACTCGGATCTAAAGTTCCTCGAGCTGCAAACACTTAGTACAGATATGTTCGGTCTAGATCACCTTGGTGTCCAGCAGATCCCACATGCTGCAGCAGCAACACATCACCCATCCTGCCATCACTATTCTATTTTATTTAACTTGTTAATTAATTACTCTAGTATCCCTGCTCTTTGCACTTGAAGAATCCCCGCTTTTTGGTTACCAAAGGTGGGCAAGGAGAGTATCCAATCAAAAACTAATGCATGTAAAGTGGCAAAAACAAGTGGTAGGCCAAAGAATTGGGAATTTTTAGGAACCAGTAGTGGATGACTAAAAACCTAATAAAGAAGGAAAAAATGGATTATGAAAGTAAATTGGCAAGAAATATAAAAACAAATAGCAAGAGCTTCTACAGGTATATAAAAAGAGAGAGTAGCTAAAGTGAGTGTGGGACCTTTGGAGGATGCAACTGGACAATTGATAACAGGGAATGGGGAAATGGCGGATAATTTAAACCAATATTTTGCATCGGTCTTTATGGTGGAAGACACTATAAATATCCCAAAGATATCAGATAAGCAAGGAGCTAATGGGAGAGAAGATGTTGTAACAACCACTATCACGAGGGACAAAATATTTGACAAATTAATGGAACTAAAGGCAGACAAGTCACCAGGGCCTGCTGGCCTCCATCTAAGGGTTTTAAAGGAAGCGGCTGCAGAGATAGTGGAGGCATTGGTCAAAATATTCCAGAGCGCACTGGATTCCAGGAGGGTCCCAGCAGATTGGAAAACTGCTAATGTGAAGACCCTGTCCAAGGAAGGAGGGAGACAAAAAGCAGGAAACTATAGGCCAGTCCAGCCTAACATCTGTCATTGGGAAAATGCTATAGTCTATTCTTAAGGAAGAAAGAGCAGGACATTTAGAAAAGCTTAACACAATCAAACAAAGTCAACATAGTCTTGTGAAAGAGAAATTATGTTTGACAAATTTGCTAGAGTTCTTTGAGGATATAACAAGCAGAGGTCATAAAGGGGAACTGGTAGATGTAGTGTATTTGGATTTCTAGAAGGCATTCGATAAGGTGCCACATAAAAGGTTATTGCACAAGATAGGAGCTCCCAGTATTGGGGGTAATGTGTTAGCATGGATTGAAGATTGGTTAACAAACAGAAGTTGGGATTAATGGGTCTTTTTCATGTTGGAAAGACTCAACTAGTGGAGTGCCACAAGGATCAGTCTTAGGGCCTCAATTATTTACTATCTATATAAATGACTTGGAGGAGGGGGCAAAGTGTAATGTATCCAAATTTGCTGACAATACAAAAATAGGTGGGAGGGCATGTTGTGATGAGGACATAAGGAATCTTGAAGGGGATATAGGTAGATTGAGTGTATGGGCAAAAAACTTGGCAGACGGAGTTCACTATAGGAAAGTGTGGGGTCATGCACTTTGGTAGGAACAATCAAAAGGCAGACTATTATTTCAATGGAGAGAGGCTGCAAAAAGTGCAGCACAGAGGGATCTGGGTGTTCTTGTGCATGAAACACAAAAAATTAGCAATGCAGTGCCACAAGTAATTAAGAAGGCAAATGGAATTTTGGCCTATATTGCTAGGGGGCTGGAGTTTGAAAGTATAGAAGTCTTGTTACAAGCATACAGGGTGTTGGTGAGGCCGCACCTGGAACATTGTGTACAGTTTTGGTCCCCGTATTTAAGAAAGGATATACTGGCGTCGGAGGCAGTTCAAAAAATCTTCACTAGGCTGATTCCTGGGATGAAGGGGCTGACTTATCAAGAACAGCTAAACAGGTTAGGCCTTTATTTATTAGAGTTTAGAAGAATGAGGGGTGATCTTACTGAAACGTTTAAGATTCTGAGGGGGCTTGACGGGTTAGATGTTGAGATGATGTTTCCACTAGTGGGGGAATCTCAAACCAGGGGACATAGTTACAGAATAAAGGGACACTCATTTAAAACTGAGATGTGAAGGAATTTCCTCTGAGGGTAGTGAATGTCTGGAATTCTCTACCCCGGAGAGTTGTGGAGAGTAAATCGCTGAAAGTATTTGAAGAGGAGGTAGATAGATTTTTGAAATATTAGCTGAGAGCCATGAGGAGCTGGCATGAAAGAGGAGTTGAGGCCTGGGGCAGCTCAGCCATGATCTTATTGAATGGCAGGGCAGGCTTGAGGGGCCGAATGGCCTACTCCTGCTCCTATTTCTTCTGTCCTTTTGTACAGTTCAAGGGCAAATAGGGATGGGCAACAAAAGCTGGCCTTGCCAGCGACGCTCATGCCCCATAAAAGAATAATTTTAAGAAGTCAGTATCAGTGACTGTTTATTCACAACGCCACCGTTTGTCTGTGAAATATGCTTCCCTTTTAACAAGACAGCACCGCCCTTCCATTAACTTCCAACTGCCTCCCAGCCGCTTCTGCAGTGAGTTGCTTGTGAACGGGTCTGGAAACCATTCGAAGAATGAAGCGGCGAGAGAGAAATAACACCACGCGGGCAGAGAAAGCCGCGTAAATCCACCCCCTAGTCAGAGCTGTCATTTCGAACAGGGCAAGGCAACGGCGAGAGCCGATCGCAATCTTTCAATGGAAGCTGCGCCACCTGGCTACGTAAAAGGAATCGCTCCCAACTCGTTCCTCACAATAAAAAGTTAATTAACTCAATCCAGGAACGCATGGCAGCACCCCTCCACTCCACTTCCAGCCGGAAAGAAAGCGGACTCTTGGAAAGGTCCACATCCACGTTCAGAACTTGATCTTTATATTTTGTATTTACAAGATTCAGAAAAAAAAACAAAACAAAATAAAATTTAAAAGCAAAATACTGCGGCTGCTGGAAATCTGTTGGAAAAACAGAAAATGTTGGAAAGACTCAGCAGGTCTGGCAGCATCTGTGGAGAGAGGAACAGGGTTAACGTTTCGAGTCCGTATGACCCTTCAGAAGTTTTTCCAGCACCTTCTGGTTGTTTTCCCCCCTCCCCCCCCCACCCCCCTTTCTTTCAATAAACTTTAAACACTGCCAGAAGTCCGAATACCTGATTGTGGGGAGTCCGGCCCACACTTTTAAGGCGCCTCTTCTTTTCCCCAGATGCAGGAGAAGTCGTCTCCTTCCCAGCATCTTCTCAATCTTGTCCAGGTTTCCACATATCCAAGCAAGGTGGCTATTGTTTCAATGGGAGGCACGCCCATTGTTTAATCGTCCTGCCTCGCCCTAGAAAGTCTTTTCTGTTGCTCCCATTATCTGGGACAAAAAAAAAGCACAACTGCGGAGAATCTGAATCTGAATCTGGGACATGGTTGGGAGTTTTGTTTTTTTTTTAAGAATAAAAGTCCGCCCCGAGTGGGCTACCCCGGTTGGTGATTTGCAAACGCCAGTCTCCTGTGTGTACCTGCCCCGTTCACACTGGCAGCAATCACAAACACTGACTAAACCCTCAGCAACCATGCACTGTCTAACTCCAGGGAGAAAGTTGGGAGGCAGAGCCCAGCGAAACACATGGGGATCGTTGGAACTGGGTGGCTGGCGACGGGGAGGGATTCCAGCAACGGGTAGCGTGTCTACATGAGAGGGACATGCTGGGAGGGGAAGGGCTGCAGGTGACAGGGTGAAAGAATGATGTAGACTTTATAAGCATTTATCCCAGGATTTGTCGGTGCGTATTTTAAATGTTTTATGCATGCATTCCTAAAGTATGACACACGTGCAAGGGAGTCATTCGTATTAACTGCAACTTGCCCAGAAAATCGATGCATTTGTTCATTTCTTAATCCTGCCGGTGAAAAAAACTATCTCTGCGGCGGCTTTCACGCCCCCCCCCCACCCCCCGCCACCCGTTTAATCCGACAACTAACGCCACATTAACCCAGGAAACCGAATGTGAACGGAGCGCGGATCCTCAGGAGTGCAACAGATGCAACTGTCGCTCTCGGCCCAGCGAAGGTGAGTTCACAGGCGATCTCCCGGGTACCTCCAGCCCCCTTTTGCGTCCTCCGAGCCCCAGTGGGGAGGGAGGTACCTTCCCGGTGAGCACCCCCCGTGTTTGGAAGGACCGCCCGTTGTTCGCGCGCCTCGAGAAAGAGGCGAAAGATAATCATGTCTCTCGCTTTCTGTGCGGGCCAATCCAGCATGCCAGAGGGTAGCAGCTTCCCCCCCACCCCCCGTCCCCCCCGTCCCCAAGGTTATATATGCAGCAGCTAACAAGTTGTGCCTTGTAAAGATTGCGCAACCCCCACCACCCCCCCACCACCCCAAGCCTCAGAGGCACCGCCAGACCCGGGGGTGAAGAGCACTGTCCATCATCTTAGCCTCGACATGCCATCACAAGCCTTGACCCGCCTATCACATCCGTGCCATTTAAAGTAGAGAATGACAGAGAGCGAGCGACAGGGAGTGAGAGAGAGAGAGAGTTGAGGGGGTGGGGGGAGGGGGGAAAGAGAGAGAGAGAAAAGGGAATAAGACAAACATTTGGAAATGATAACAATAAAACGTGAACCTGTTACCTTAGCGTGCGGGCAAAGTGGGGAGAGGAGGATTCCGTGACGAGCAAGCACAAGGCAAGTGTGGAAGCGGCTGCAGCTAACACCGGCTCCCTGACTTCACACTCTTCTGGCTGGATCTTCACCTGCTCCTCGCTACTGAGGGATTTACCTTCCTATTTGAGAGGGATTGTGGTTTTTTTGGGGGGGGAATTCCTCTGTCCTCGAGCCGAATCAGGAGTGTCCTTGCGAGCAAGACTTGCAGTCTCCCTCCCATAGCCAAGGTAAGCTTGTGCCCGCCTTTTTTTTTAGTAAGAAGGAAACCAACCTGCTTCTCTCCAAAGTTTCCTACTTTCGCTTACACGGGGACCCTGTTGCAAGCTTTAACCTGCCCTCCGGTTCCTGCGTTTTAATGTCCATAAAACCAAGGGTTCGCTGGTGTCATTTCTGCAATGACATTGCCCTTTTCCTACCCTTTTTGTTAAAAAAAAAATTGTATCCGTTCCTTATCACCGGAGGATTTCTTTTATATAGTGGGGAGAAAGGGGAGGAGCCATTGATCTAGTCTTAAAAAAAACCCCGTGTCTGATCTCCTCAGTCATCTCCCGTACACTCCATACAGTTCATCTACTTGTTTCCAGTCAGCAAAAATGCCTGTCCTTCAGCAGAGAGCAGAGCTCTTATTTACAATGGTGAGACATCCACAGCACCGAGCTATCTAGAAAACGGAAGACCCTGCCATTTACTAGATCCTAAAAGTGAGTCAGAAGGTGGTTAAGAGTAACTAACACGATTAACTGGAAACCTGTTTGCAGCTGGAGGAGAGGGTCCAGGGCGATACTCTGTAGTGATCCGGGTTGGATTATTAATGCGTTTGCAGTTTTTTTTAATAATCCAAAGACAAACAGGGAGACTTTGTTTTAAGCCTTGGAGATATTGGCTGGGTGGCAAATGCATTGTGATAACTTTGTCGCGCCCGTGTCGAAGTGATGGACAATGTATGTTGATGAGGACTGATCTTGAGATGGAAATTGGTGTCTGTCTTTACTTGCAGATGTTGCCGAATCGCCAGCGAAGGTGGTTCTTGCTTTACCCGCTCTGAAGCCCCGCAGTCAGCTTGGCGTGGCGATGGCGGCCGGAGTGGCGGCGTGGCTGCCCTTTGCCCGGGCTGCTGCCATAGGATGGATGCCAGTGGCCAACTGCCCCATGCCCCTCGCCCCAGGTGACAAGAATAAGAAGCAGGACGAACTCATCATCCTCAACGTGAGCGGCAGGCGCTTCCAAACTTGGAAAAACACCCTGGAGAGGTTCCCTGACACGTTGCTCGGCAGCAGCGAGAAGGAATTCTTCTTCCACGAAGAGAGCAAGGAATATTTCTTTGACCGGGACCCTGACATCTTCAGAAACGTGTTGAATTTTTACAGGACCGGGAAGTTGCACTATCCGCGGCACGAGTGCATCTCTGCCTATGATGAAGAGTTAGCTTTCTTTGGCATCATCCCTGAGATCATTGGGGACTGTTGCTACGAAGAGTACAAGGACAGAAAGCGGGAAAATGCCGAGAGGCTGATGGATGACAGTGACTCTGAAAGCAAGGCGGAAGGGAACCTGCCTTCGCGCACCTGCCGTCAAACTATGTGGAGGGCATTTGAGAACCCGCACACCAGCACCTTAGCTTTAGTCTTCTATTATGTCACTGGCTTCTTCATTGCCGTCTCGGTGATCACCAATGTGGTGGAGACGGTGCCCTGCGGAATTGGCCCTGGAGATGTCAAAGACCTGCCCTGTGGAGAGAGATACGTGGTGGCTTTCTTTTGCTTAGACACTGCCTGTGTCATGATCTTCACTGTTGAGTACCTTCTTCGACTTTTTGCAGCTCCTAGCCGCTACAGGTTCATGAGAAGCGTGATGAGCATCATTGATGTAGTGGCCATCATGCCTTATTACATTGGCTTGGTGATGACCAACAACGAAGACGTGAGTGGAGCCTTCGTGACTCTCCGGGTGTTCAGAGTTTTCCGGATTTTCAAGTTTTCTCGCCATTCCCAAGGGCTGAGGATCCTGGGTTACACCCTGAAGAGTTGTGCCTCAGAACTTGGATTTCTCTTGTTCTCCCTCACCATGGCCATCATAATCTTTGCCACTGTGATGTTCTATGCTGAGAAAGGGTCAACCCACAGCAAGTTTACAAGCATTCCCGCCTCTTTCTGGTACACCATCGTCACCATGACAACTCTGGGGTAGGTCCCAAGGTTTTTTTTCCCCCCTCTGTTGTGGTAACTATTAACTATCAGGGGTGCAAACTCTACTTGTCTCCGCGTGGGACTATTGGGGCTTGCCTGAATAATAGAGTAGGGGCACCAGTGAAAAACAATTGTGTGGATTTTTACAGGGCGCTAACGTTATTCAGCTTTCAAAATAATCTTTAATTAATAGTAGATAAAAGCGCCTTTTTATTTAGTAACATGAGGCAAGCGTTGAATGTAGGAAAGGATTAATTAGATATCACTTCAGCTCCAGATTACGTGTAGAATGATTTGATGAACAGTCTGGACATTTGTAATTACATTCTCCGAATTAGCACTGTTTAATCTCCCTTTCTAAGGAGTACCAGGCATTGCCAATAGTTGCTGCATCTCAGTCTGAGACAGAAAGGCAGGACCAGATATTAATCTTTGTCAAGCAGGGGATCAGAAAGTTTATTTGACAAGGAGACCGCGCAATCCAATGAGTGAAAAATGACACACAGCCTCCGAGAACCTGAACTGTGCTTAACTCTCTCTTAGATACTAGTCACTTTCCTTGGTTACTGCACGCTTCCAGCACAAGGCAAGGTATTAAAAGCCATCCCTAGGGAGCTGTATTTATTTTAACAACAACTATTGTATTTCATTTATTCAAGATGGAATGTGGGAAAAGCATCGTGTGATTCCTGCTCTTCATAAATCGGCCTGTGTAGTGGAATAAGGCGATAGATTTTCTTCCAATAAAGGACTGACTTGGTTTGAGAAAAGACTAGGCTGTCCATATAATCTGACAGATGTTCCAACGATATACAATGTGACACACACAAATAAAAGTGTTTTCTCAGACTTCCCGGGCCAATGACCTTGAGGTTTATTTGTTGGAGTATGAAGACTTATGACAACAGTAATAAAGTTTTTACAAGAGAACTTGGGTGAAGTGCTACCTGGTGTTGAATACTGATTAAAGCCTCTGTCCGCGGTGCTGAATCTCGGCTCCATCAATCAGCAGCAAATTGGCGGTGGCGTTGGTCATTTCCGGTTGCTCCAGGCGCTTCATGCTGTCATTCTCGCAGTCTTCAATCTTTTCTTTTCTAGACGTGTTACTGCTATGTCGCATAAGGACAATCTTAAGTTACTTCGCCTGTTAGCCATGGCTCATAGTTCATATCTCACTCCAGAGGTTGATCACATAATCCAAGATGACACCACAGTGCCAATACTGAGGGAGTGCTGCACTGTCAGAGCTGCCCTCTTTTAGATAAGACCTTAAATCAAGGCCTTTCCTGGCCTCTCGGGTACGCATGAAAGAGCCCATGGTGCAATTTTGATGCAGAGCATCTGGCCAATATTTACCTCTCGCCGAACATCATTAAACAGCAGATTATCTGATCATTATTCCCTGGTTATTTTTGGGAGCTTGCTGCAGCAAATTGGCTGCTGTATTTTCTACATTCTAACAGTGACTGCACTTCAAAAAACACTTCATTGGCTGGAATGTGTTTTAGGACACCCCCGAGGTCATGAAAGGTCCTATTGAAACAGATGTTTTTCGTTACTTTGGGGTGTCTCTGTGAACAAGTGACCTGAGCACTCTAGAAAACAAATGTTAAGTAAAGTCACATTGTTGGCATGGATTTAACGTCCAAGGACATAGTTCTTTTTGATGGGGGCTACCCTTACAATATGTTAGTATCCTGGTTGCAGTTAAGATTATTATGACATTATAATTCACATTTTATCAGTTTAAGATAATATCATTATTTGTAAATTTACAAGACTACAAAAATTAGAGTAATTACACCAAATAAGATTATTTTTTTAAAAAACAGCTGAACTCTTATCTCTCTTTACAATTCTGAGTCCCTTTCATTTATTTAGTACTAGGACTTCCTTGGGTAGAATAATTTATCTCTGCAGATTGGAAATGACTATCCAAAGTCATCAACAGAGAATGGCATTATACTTTGATAACTCATATCTATCTAAAATCTGAAGCAAATTTGACTTTGAGATTATATTCACATTTAAACACATATCCATTCTTCAAGAACAAATCATTTTTGCTTAACTCGAACAATTTTACATTACATTTTCTTAGTGTCTCTAGGACAAGGTATAGACAGCATGCAAGTATTTTTAGAAACAAGTAAAAGCCATCAAGCCAAAGCAACCCATTCATTTTTGATGTATTCACTCCAGCTTTGTTTTATCACCATAATCTTTAATCCCTTCTTTCCCCATAAATAGACTTGATTATCTTCTCAACTCATTTACAATCCTTGCTTCAACAACCTCCCCTGATAACTTATACCATTACTCGACTACATAACACAAAACAGTCTCATCTGATGTCCCTGCCTGCTTCTATCTTATTTTTTTGTTTTGTTCTCTAGTATTTGAAGTCTTCGTCATGCTCTATAATTTACATGCATCAGGTAACAAAACCAACTTCACTATTGTTTCAGATAAAGGATAGAATTCAAAGTTAAAAAATGAGAGTAATGAGGCTCCAGAAGACTGCCTTAAAATTTATTGTCTTGTGATCCAGTTGAATTTTTTTTTTTTTTTGCATTATGCCCTTTGTCTTCTAAACTCCTGGACCACAAACCAACCCCTCAGCTAATAGGTTGTAGAGACAACCTTTAGAGACAGTCTGCTGTCTGACATTTTTTAATTCCCTTCTTGTCCTAACCCCTAGAAAGTGATTTACAGAAAGTTCAAACAAATGGCTTGTTTGCTTCTCTCCCTCTCTCTCTCTCTTCTCTCACTCTCCATGACCTCTGCTCATCAGCTGTACTATACATAGTAATAGGCCATTCAGTCCTTCAAGTCTGATCTCCCATTCAGTTTTATTGTGGCTGATCTGTATCCAAAACATTTACCTGCCTTTGTTCCATAGCCATTAACTTTACCTGACTATAATCAATTGACCTTGGTTTTGAAAGTTTCTATTGACCCAACACCACAGTCTTTTTGGGATGAGATTTCCAGATTACTATGCCCTTTTTTGCGAAGAAGCACTTCCTGACTTCATTGCTAAATAGCTCTAATTTTGTTATGTCCCCTTGTTCTGGATCCATCCACCAAAGAAAGTAGTTTTTCTATGTCTAATCTATCAAAACCCTTTATAATTTTAAATACCTCAAATAGAACACCCCTCAATGTCTTAAAGTCAAGGGAATACAAGCCAATGGCCTGGATATTCTGCAGCAAGTGACTCAGCTCCTGACATCCCAAAACCTTCCTGCCATCTACAAAGCACAAGTCTGGAGCATGATGCACTACTGTCCACTTGCTTGGATGAGTGCAGCTCCAACTACACTCAAGAAGCTAAGCATCCTCCCGGACAAAGCAGACCGCTTGATCAGAACCCTATCCACCACCTTGAATATTCATTCATTCCACCACTGGTGCACAGTGGCAGCAATGTGTATCATATACAAGACAGACTGCCGCAATTTCCACAGCTTCTTTTGACAGTGCTTCCTAAACCTGCAACTAGGGCAAGGCACCAGGCATATGGGAATATCATCACTTCAAATTTCTCTTCCAAGTAATACACTATTCTGACTGGAAATGTATCATCACTGTTGGGTCAAAATTCTGGGATTCCCGATCTAACAACACTATGGGAGCACCTTCACCACATGGACTGCATGGTTCACCACCTGTATCCAGGACAATAAGGGATGGGCAATAAATGCTGTGCTTGTGAGCAATGCCCATATCCTGTAAATGAATGACAAACAAAGTCTGTGTCACCAGTCATCGTAATTTAAGCCTTTAACCCCTGGTATAATTCTGGTGAATCTTCGCTGCACCCCCTCCAAAGCAAAATTTCCTTCCTGAATGCAATACCTAAGGGTTCTTGTCCCATTGTCAAATAACCAAGAATATGGCATGTGGAAATGATAGATGTAAATGTGGAATCTATCACTTTCTGGTACTGCATAATAGAGAACCACCATATTTACCACAATAGTGGGATTGTTGACTCAGAAATCATTAATAGGAATTCATACCTACACTCCTGAAAATGTTCTTTCCAAGTGGACTAGAAGCCATTGTCTTTTTAAGAATGGTAGCGTGCAGAGCATTGGGCAGTAAAAGTTCGTTTTTAGGCAGCTAGCAAATGGAAATGACAAAAAAAATGTGCGTTATAAATAACAAAACTACGAGCTTATAAAAGAAGCAACAATTCTTAGCTAGAGTTGAGGGATGAATAGCTAAATCTGTACACAGAGAAAACACGTTCATCAGAATTGCTTTTTAGATTTGTTCTGTGGAGCCTGAAATTACAATTGAGATAAGTGAATGACTGCATTCTTACTTTGTCTTTGTGTTTAAATATAAGAAGGTGACCTTCTTCTTATCATTTTGATTTTCTAATGACCTTTAATAGAACACAATTTGATGAATTTTGGTAATTGTCACAAGCATTTGATTATATCGAACTTCCAATATGTTAAAATTGGGTGTCTTAAACAATCAAATAAAATTCTATGAAATTTACTTGGTGTTTTAATGGATGAATTGATTCGCTTTAAATTAATGGAGCTAGGATTTGTGCACTAATGTACCCAAATCCCAATTTCAAGGCCCATAATAGGAATTGTTTCTTAAGGTTCGTGCCTGTTGGTTTATTCCAGTGCCTAGGAGTTCTTTCATGGTAAAACAAATTAAATTATTTTGACAATTAGCGTGTTTTTTTATTATCTAGCCAAACCTCCTCGTGCAGTAACTGGCGATCAATTGATGATTAATAAGGATTCCAGAAATGAATAATGCCCCACTTGGAGAGATTGGAGAAGCTGGGATTGTTCTCCTTGGAGCAGCGAAGGTTCGGAGCAGATTTAATAGAAGTGCTCAAAATCATGAGGGTTTTGAAGGAGTAAATAGGGAGAAATTGTTTCCACAGGGTAAAAGGCCAGTAACCAGAAGTAACTGATTTAAGGAATTAACAGAAGAGTGAGAGGTGAGATGAGGAGAATTTTTTTTGCATGAATTGTTATGATCTGGAAGGCGCGTCCTGAAAGGGCAGAGGAAGCAGATTCATTAGTAACTTTGAAAGGGGAATTGGATAAATACTCACAGGGGTAACCATTGCAAGGCTGTGGGGAAAGAGCAGAGAAGTGGGACTAATTGGGACCAAATGGCCTCCTTCCATTATATAAAACTCCACGCTCCTATGATTCCAAGTAAAACAAAGAATTATTTTGAACTCCTTGTTTCCATGATGTTTCCAGGTTAGCTTCTTTGAAATCAATGAAAACTTTAATTAGTTTAACTTTTTAATGACCTAACATTGATCAGACTGAGAACTGGTAATGCTTTGGAATGGAACATCTTGTCATATTTTTGACAGAAATAGCCTAGTGAATTCCAGGCTGTTCATAGTAAGGCATAAATATAGGATAGAGGTGCATCTCTGAGTCGACAAAGTACCTAATTCTCATTGTCGAGAGAATAGTCCCTGCTACACCAATGCGACAATCTGGGGAGAGCTGACAATTTAGTATTAATTAGTGCCGAATTAAAGGCAGTTTTGTGCTATGGCTTAAATTCCCTAGAAATGGAGTCAAGAATGCCCAAATCACATTTTCCTTAATTAGCCTTCTCACAAAGCATATAAATCCCACTAGATACTCTATATGTAGTAATGTCAAGAAGCTATGTGTGGAAATTGCTTCTATTTGTTTATTCAAGCAAAATCAAAACACAACTTCAACAGTATGACTTTATGGCTTCACTGGAAATATGAAATCAAGGAATTCTTCACCAAGTCATTTATGATGTGGCTCACACAAAACCTTCAATCTCTTCACTCTCAAAACACATTTAGTCATCTCTTGAACAGTCATCAGGGAACATTTTCTTCTCATTAGCCTGGCTGAATTTAAATTCTGGACCAGCTGGAGTGGGGGAGAGGTCAGCATTCGGGCCATTGGTTCCCTTAAAATGTGACTATTTAACAACCATCAGTATTCCAAACAGCTACACTATTGGATCGAAACAGCTGTGAAATGGGAAGCGGGTAATTATTTGCAATGAAAAAGAATTGAAAAGAGGATGGGAAAAGGGGAAGGGAATGGATACAAATGAATAGAGAGAGCTGACCAAGGCATGATGGCCAAGTGACCTTCTCTGTGCTGTAAAATTCTGCACAAAAAGACCATGCGAATCTTTGTGCTGCTCCATTCTAGATACAGCTCATTTATGACTGACTTTTACGCTGGTGTTCATAAGCATGGGATATGACTGGTGAATGCCAGCAGTTGCTTACTAAAGCAGAGATTCTGCACCAGGGCACTCAATGCAGTGGGTTAGTGAATCAGGAAATTAACCTTTATGCATCTTTTTGGTGGGTCAGGACTTAAAGACAGAAATCTGACTGTTTTCCCTTTGCCTAGTCCCAAAGCATTGGCAATGGAATTGCACTTCAAGAAAGCACCATGCAGATTATTCTTTCTTTCCTCCCCCTACTACATGCAGATGATGGTGAGGGAAGGGTATGACTTTCTGTGCAGCCTCGTTTTACTATGCTTTTTGCCAGCCAATGACACACATAAAGCTGGCCAGTGGCTCTGCCCCAGAGATTTTAGACCAAACCTGTGGTAAGGATTGTTAGAGATTTTTGATCAATTTAACATTTTGTCATGTATAAATTTATCAAAGTATTATAAAAAGACAAAGTTTTTTTTTAAAAATGTAACCTTTGGGAACTAGCAGAGCATAGGGACAAGAAGAGATCATTCAGCCCCTCAAGACTCAGGGATGTCCAGAGAAAGGCACTGGGCCTTCCTCCAATGGAAGTAGTATAGATCCTGACTTCAAGTTGTGAGGCCGCATCACATCACTGACAGACCATGGAGATGAGGAGAATTTTTTTCCTGAGGGTCATGAGTCTTTAGAACACTCTTCCCCAGGGAACGGTAGAGGTAGGTTCAATGAATATTTTTAAAGCAGAGGCAGGTAGATTTTTGACTAAGAAGGGGGTCAAAGGTTATCGGGAGTAGGTGGGAATGTGGAGTTGGGGCCACAATCAGACCAGCCATGACCTTATTGAATGGCAGAGCAGGCTCGAGGGGCCAAATGGCCTACTTCTGCTCCTAATTCACTAACTCAACTCCATTCATCACTCTCTGAATCATATCTCTTGCTACCCAACAAAACCCTATTGATCTCAGTCTTGCAAGCACCAATTAACCACTGACATCCAGAGCTTTTTGGGAGAGCGAGACCCAAATTTCTGCCTTTCTTTGTGTAAAAAAGATGCTTCCTGTCATCAACTCTGAATGGCCTGGCTCAGCTTTTCAGAATATGCCTCCAAGATCTTGATTCGCCCACTAAAGGGAATAGATCCTCTTTATCCACCCTCCTACCCTCTCTTGATCCTTTCATCATTTTAAATGTGGCACATGATCACCCCTCAATCTTTCTTAGGCACTGATACTAAGGGAGACTGTCAGCACACTGCCACTGCTGTCCCCATTAACCAACAGCAACCTGATGACATGTTCCTCCAGAGCATAAAGCTTTCACTTTCAGCTCATTCAGTGATTCCATCGGGCTGACCAACTTCCCACCTTGGATCAAGTCATTTTGCACAAATCCTGTGACGAGCATAAATCTCACTGGAAACAAAGCTGATGATCTTCCCACTTGTATAAGACTCGGCAGCTTCCTGAGGAGAATTAGGCTGATACGGGAGGAGTTACACTGATAGTGCAATTTCAGAGCTATTCCAGCTATTAAACCAACCATGAAGGTAAAATGGACCAATTTTATATTACAGATTAGACTTTTGCAGAAGAGGTTTTACAGGAAAACTATAACCTCTGTAAATCTTGGATGGTTTGCACATCACGATATTTGGGTTAATTTCAGGTGGTATAATTGTACAACAGATTTTGTGTTGATGCCGCATTTCGAAAGAAAGGTTGGCGCAAAACTAGAGAGTGAAATCACTAGCAGTGTGTCACTTCACATTCTTGGGAAGCAGGGGTGAGATCACTTGAAGGAGATAATCTTGCTGTGCTTCAGCGCTGCACTGGTACAGCAGCACTGCACAGCTTTAACTGCATTAGTGCAACAGCACACCATTGGTATCACTGGTCAGGAGAAAGCTTCTCTTTAAAACTTTCTTTTGTCAGTCAGCATTGACAAGATAGTGAACTCCACCAGCAATGAAAGTGAAAACTCTGCAGAGGCTGCTGTGTGCAGACATGCCTCAAGCATGTATACAGACATGTGTGCAGACAAGTGTACAGATACGCACGCAGGTATTCATACAAACATGTACATACATGCGTGCAGGTATGCATACAGATGTGTATAGATATGCATACAGGCATGAATAAAGACATGGGTACAGACATGTGTACAGGCCTACATAATGTGCAGCCATGCGAACATGTGACTATAGTTGCCTGGTCACAGCATGGTGCAGAGACAGCAGTATACTCTGTAGCACCAGTATCTCATCACTCTCAGTAAGGACTTATCGTGAACCAACAGTGGCATTAATGAATTATCCTAATTTGATCTGATTTGCTTATGCAAGTTGGCATAATGAGAAAGTGAAAGCTATTATTACGTGGTAACTTTACATAATTGCTGTTCCAGAAGCTGAGCTCTGCACTCAGGTACTCTTACTGGGAATTTGTGTGTGAACTCTTTGATTTCTTGACTACTCATTTTATTGGCAGCAACTTGTAGGAACCTGCACCTGTCGCCCCAGGTATATCACCTCAGTGAGCTGAAATCTACCTCCAAAATGTGAGAGATGAAAAATTACCCCCTTTGAGTCACCCCCATCTTAAAGGCACCTTGAACCTTCACATAGGACCATCAGTTTTGAATGCAAGATCCCTGTTTTTGGCATTAGAACCCTTCATGGGTTCACCACTGCCACAAACTCTCCCTGACCTGCTGCTAATGCATGCAACCTGCTCTTTCAACTCTGCCTCCCTTCACTCCACTCCCCCAACTTCCAATCCACTTGTTCATGGTTCAGGTTTCAGGAACCTCATTTCCACACTCAGGAATGTTCTCTCTAAACACTCCATCTCATTATCTCTCAGCCACCTTTGAAAAGGCTTCTCCAAACCCATATCTCTGGCTGTCTCCTCTAACTTCTCATGCCATTGTTCTGTGTCCATCTTAGCCTTTGTACAGTTCCTTGGCACCTGTTTCTAAGTTAAAGGTGACATGAGGATTTTTTTCACACAGCGAGTTGTTGTGATCTGGAATGCACTACCTGAAAGAGTGGTGGAAGAGTTTTAATAGTAACTTTCAAAAGGAAGTTGGTACAGTTTTTGCTTCCTTATTTAAGGAAGGGTATAAATGCGTTAGAAGCAATTCAGAGAAGGTTCACTCACTCGACCAATACCTGGGTTGGAGAGTATGGGGGAGTTATCCTATAAGGAAAGATTGGACATGTTGGGCCTGTATCCATTGGAGTTTCGAAGAATGAGAGGTGAATTTATTGAAACTATAAGATCCTGAAGTGACTTGACAGGGTGGATGGTGAAAGGATGTTTCCCCTTGTGGGTGAGACTAGAACTAGGGGACACAATTTAAAATAAGGGGTCTCCCATTTAAGACAGCGATTAGAAGAATTTAATTCTGAGGTTTGTGAGTTTTTGGAACTCTTTTAACCGGAGAGCATTAGAGGCAGGATCATTGAATATTTTTAAGGCAGAGGTAGATAGATTCTTGACTAACAAGAGAGTCAAAGATAACCCAGGCGAAATGTAGATTTGAAGCCACAATCAGGTCAGACACGATCTTATTGAATGGTGGAGCAGGATCGATGGGCTGAATGGCCTACCCCTCTTCCTAATTCATATGTTCGTGTAAATACTTAGAGCCAGAGAATGGGCCTAATTGGATAGCTCTTTTAAAAAGCTGGCACAGGCAATGATGGGCCAAATGGTCTCTTGTGCTGTATCATTATATGATGCAATAGTTATACATAGAGTCACATAGAAGACAGTGCACAGAAACAGGCTATTTGACCTCAAGTAGTCAATGCTGGTGCTTGCATTTTGCTTTCAGAAAGCTCTGATCCTAGCTCAGCTATTAACGCATTCTGCTACCTTGCTTTCAGACAGGGCTGACTCTATGCTAGTCTCCTCCCATTCAATCTGCCACATCTCAGTCTTTCAGCATTTCTTTCTTGACCCCTTACTCTCATGTACATGTCTAGTTCCTTTTTGAAAACATCTATGCTACTTGATTCAACAACGTCCTGTGGTAGAGAACTTCACACCCTAACCACTCCCTGAGCAAAAAAAAAACCTCCTTATTTGCCTATTGGCCTTATTAGTAAATGTCTTATATTTGTGCCCCCCTAGTGTTAGATTTTCCCACAAGTGGAAACGTTCCCTCCTTACCTACCCTGTCCAACCCGCTCATAATTTTAAAGAAAATAAAAGCAAAATACTGCGGATGCTGGAAATCGGAAATAAAAACAGGAAATGCTGGAAAAACCTAGCAGGCCTGGAAGCATCTGTGGAGGGGGAAACAGAGCTAATATTTCAAGTCAGTATGGCTCTTCTTCAGAGCTGAAGAGAGGTCGAAAGATGATGAAATTTACACTGTTGAAAAGGGGTGATGGAGCAGGTGGAACAAGATAGGAAGTTGAGGATGGGTTGGAAGTCAGGAGAGATTAAATGACAAAGATGTCATGGGCACAAGACAAAGGGAGTGGTAATGGTAGTATTAAAGACTGATGCAGGTGTTAATAGCAGCACAAAGGTCAGCCCCGTCTGAAAGCAAGATAGAATATATTGCTGAAAAAAAGACATGTTGAAGATTTTCATCTTGCACTCAACAGGACACTTTGCAAGAATACCAATACAAGGGGAAAACAACAATTTATACTGTATGTGAAGAGAGTGCTGATTGGTTGGCAAGTGAACTCTGATTGGTAAAGGCATTGCCATGGAAAATGCAGACTGACAGTTAACTGCCAAGCATTGTTTAAAATTTAAATCCGGCAGCTTGACCCTGATTGGTCAAGGCATTGCCCTGAGGAATGAATCAGCAAATGCCGGCCACTTATTTTGTTTAGCTGAAACAGGTGCAAAGTGTGTGCATGTACATATATTGTGCCAGATTCAGCTAACTGTCAGTCACTATCACTAGTGCATTCTCCATGCAAATGCCTCTACCGATCAGAGTCCACTTGCCAATCAATTAGCACTCTCTTCACATACAGTATAAATTGTTGTTTTCCCCTTATATTGACATTCTTGTGAAATGTTCTGATGAGTGCAGAATGAAAAGCTTCAACATGTCTCTTTTTTCAGCAATACTCAAGTTCTGTACTACCAAACAACCATAGCAGAATGTGTTAATAGCAGAACAAGGGTCAGTGCTTTCTGAAAGCAAAACATAAAAACAAGATACAGACTGCCACTTGGTGGGATGAGGGGAAGGGGTGGAAAAATAATTTTAAAGCTATCTATCAGGACTTCTATTTTTTTTTCTTTTTAATAGGAAAATCCCCAATCTGTTCAATCTTTCCCAATAGCTGTAATGTCTCACTTCCAGTATCATCCTTGTAAATCCTTTACACACTTGTGTTTTCACTGCTTCCACATTATTTGGTATGGACAGCAGAACAGTGCACAGTACTGTAAGTGCAGCCACACCATGATCCTGTGCAAGTTTAATATAACTTCATACTTTTGAGTTCTATACCCCTAGAAATGAATCCGAGTGCTTTGTTAACATATTTAATTGCTTTGCTGACCTTTAATGCTGTTTTCAATTACGTGTTCACTTGTATCTTGAGATGTTTTTGCCCTTCTCATCCAATCAGTTTCTTATTTACTTGCTGGGAATGGTCATTGGAAAGCCAATAATGATGTCCGTGACCTCTCGGCACATGAGGTAAGTAAAATTAAATAAACTGAATCCTCCTTAATTTATCAGGATAATATCAATTCAAATATCTGATTAAGTTACTAAAATACGTGTTCTTTCTGACCTAATGGTATTGAAGGATATAACAACATAATGACTTTAAAAAACATAAAACATAGTGTATTAGTCAGGCCATGAATATTTTGCCTCATCAGTAGAGTTGATCTTGCAGTCAAGGCTTTAGAGAGGTTGCAGAAAAGATTTATGAGAATGGTTCCAGAGACTTCAGTTACGTGGATAGATTGGAGAAGCTGGGGTTATTCTCCTCAGAAGAGGTTGAGAGGAAATTTAAATAGCTGTTTAGAATCATGAGAGAACTGGACAGCGTAGATAGAGAGAAACTCTCCTATTGGTAAGTTCGAGAGCCAGAGTTCAGACTTAAGTTGACTGGCAAAGGAATCAATGGCAACATGAGGCAAACATTTTCTACCCAGCGAATGGTTAGGAGGATCTGGAGCGCACTGCCTGAGAGTGTGGTGGCAGCAGATCCAATTGTGAATTTCAAAAGGGAATTGGATAATTATCTGAATAGGAAAAATTTACCCGGTTATGGAGGAAAGGAGAGGAAGTCAGAGCTGCTTTGAAAGACAGTCAGCACAGATGTGATGGGCCAAATGGCCTCTTTCTGTGCTGTAATCATTCTAGGATTCTATGACATCCCTTCAAGAAATTATCTCCAAGAACCAGATAGATCTTTCCTCATTATTGCTGCACTGATTTATTGAGTATTTCTGTGTTCTGTTTTGGGACCAAATTTACAGCTTGTTGTATTTGGAATTTTGAATATCAATTATCTGTGTGTTACAAAGGCCCAGTTGATAGAATTCTTCCCCCGTGTTAGAACTTTTAGGATTGGAGCCCCATAACATGTTTGAACTCATATCAAGGGCTGATACTCATGTGCAGGGGTGTTGCGTTGTCAGAAATTATGTCCTTTGGATCAGATATACAGTACTGAAAGCACAGTTCCAAAAAGAGTGGTGTTTACTGTGGTTGTCCCTCCCAACATTCTTCTTTCAACCAAACGCAAATTAACTGGCCATTCACTGAGATGTTTCACGAACACTCGAGGGGCAGAAATTGTTGCTGTTTTTAAAAAAATAACAAGTACTGTGTGTTTTGAAATAGAGGAACTGTAGAATGGTAACACCACAGAAGGAGGCCATTTGGCCCATCATGTCCATGCCAGCTCCCTACAAGAGCTACTCAGCTAGTCCCACTCCCCTGCATTCTCCCCCTAGCCCTGCAAATGCTTTCTGTTCAAATGATTACCCAAAGCTATGTTTGAATCTGTCTCTGCCACATTCCCTGGCAGTGCATTCTAAATCCTAAGCACATGCTGCATTAAAAAAAAATCCCTTATGACGCCTCTTGTTTATTGGCCAATTGGTGGGGCAAAGAAGTGGCAAACTCTGCTGGAATTTGTATCATTAGTTGTTCCTTTACATTTGGTCTTCACATAGTTAGAAGTGGTTTTTTAATGCATGAAAAAGATTGAAAGAACTTTCATTTGCAATGAATTTAATAAAAGTACAATTCCACTGGAGCTGTTCATCATTATCTTGACCATTCCTCATACGTGAGCCCAATCACAGAAAGGATCATCTTGGAGTTCAGTTCAGTCACTTTGTTCTCACCAGATATCTGACTTTGGCTGACTTTCTTCTTGAACTGCTGTAGCCCATTCCAACAATGTTGTTGGGTGGGGCATTCCAGGAGTTTGACCCAACAATGCTGAAGGTGGATGTATGTTCACGTCAGGTTGGTGCATGACTTGGAGGGAAACATGGAGGTGGTGGTGTTCCTATGTACCTTCTGCCCCTGTCATTCTAGATGGCAGAGATTCCAGATTTGGGAGGAGCAGCCAATGAATCTTTGGCGAATTGCTGCATTCCTGTAGATCCAGCTCAGTCATGGTGTGCCAATGGTGGAGGGAGTGGTTGGTTAAGTTGGCGGATGGGCTGCAGGGCCAAGCAGACTGTTTTGAATTTCTTGAGTGACACAGAAAGAGCTCAAAATGACCCTTAAGCTTGCACTATCTAAACATGGTACTGTCATGTACAGAGCTATATATATATATAAGTTACTGAAGATGGCAGGGCAAGTTGAGAAAGTGAACAGAATTTATACATAGAGCTTTATAAGTAAAGGCACAGAGTACAAAAGCAAAAAAGTTACAATGAACCTTTGCGAAACACTAGTTCAGCCTTACTGGAGTATTGTGTTCAATTCTTTAGGAAGGATGTGAAGACAATGGAGAGGGTGCAGGAAAGATTCATGAGAATAATTACAGGGATGAGGACCTTCAGTTATCAGGATAGATTAGAGAAGCTGGTGGTGTTCTCCTCAAAAAAGAAAGAAAGGTTGGAGAGGAAATTTGACAAGTGTTCAAAATCACGAGGGGCCTGGACAGAGTAGATAGGAAGAAACTGTTCCCAGTGGTTGAAGGGTCCAGAGCTAGAGAATTAAATAACAGATCTAAAGTGATTGGCAAAAGAACCAACGGCATTGTGAGGAAAGACATTTTTATGCAGCGAGTGGTTACTATCTGCAGTGCTGTGCCTGAGTGTGGTGGAGGCAGATTTAATCACGGCTTCCAAAAGGGAATTGGATAATTCTCTGAAGGTAAAAGCCTAGCAGTGCTACGGAGAAAAGGCAGGGGAGTGGGACTATCTGAGTTGCTCTTGCAAACATGATGGGCTGAATGGCCTCCTTCTGCCATTGTATGATTCTACATGCAGTAGCGTCTCAAACCCACTAACCTAGCCTCAGACTATCATAGATGAAGCAAATAAATCTGCGGCCAAGTCAGAAATGGAAACCATGGCAAATTTGTATCCCTCCCTAGTTCAGTAACACTAAGGTTAATAATGTGCCTTTGGCACTGCCCAGCTGACATCAACTAGATCAGAACTGCCTTCGCCTCTTGCTGGGATGTTCCTCGGTGACTCAGCTCACTAAACATGCAGTTACGGGACAGTAAGATTATTTCTGTTGTGCTTTGAATGAACCTATGTGTCTTGGTTCTAGTCTAAGTCAATTTATATGCATGGACACGTAAAGCTGTAGAGAGATTGGTTAATTTATTGGCACATTTCCACTGGCTTAAATAGAATTGGCAAAACTTCATTTTCCAACTCTACTGTAGTAAATTTCTAAAATGATGATGTGTTGTAAAGATATAATTGCACACTAAATCTGCTCTGAGTCATGACTCGCAAGTTTCCTGTACAGCGACTTTCTAGTATGTGCCTTACATCTTGCTCACAAATGCAAAGGAACATTCTGTTTCTGTTGTTGTCAAGGGTTAGACACAAACTTTGGATCAAATTTGGCAATCTGTTAGAGCAGGCTTATCCAACCTATGGCCTTGCACGCCACAATCCAGCCCGCCGAGCCTTTGTATCCAGCCCGCAGAGTCACTGCTCAAACTATGGATAAGTTCAATGAAAGATCCTGCAAGGAGCTGCTCCTCCAATCACAGGCCATTTCTCTCCCACATTTGCTGCTGATAGGCTCACTGGAGGAGCAGCAAGCAGTTGGAGGATGAGTAGCTTCTCGGTTTCCACAGCGCAGTCTCTCTCTCTCTCTCTCGTCCTCCTGCAAAGATGCCGGCCCCATAAAGGGGTCAAGCTGTCAAAGCAGGCCGGGGAGGCCACGAGGATCAGGAGGGTCACAGCGACAGCGCCCACCCAGTCCCTGGACCGCTAGGGCAGTTGGAGTCCCAGACAAGGCGGAGTGCGGAATTACAATCCTTCACAGTGTCCCGAATACCTCCTTGGCAGTAAGATGCCCAAACCTCCTAGGCCCAGGTGGGGAGTGAGCCAGTCTGAGTGAGTAAATGAATCTGTGAGAGGGTGAGTGAGTCTGGGTGAGTCCCAGTGAGTGAGTGGATGAGAGCAAGAACCCTAAGAGTGAGATTGAGCTGGACACACCCATGTACTTCCCTTCTTCTCCTCCCTCCCAAAAACCTAGCCACAAAGCAGGCCAGGAGAGGACAAAAACCCATGCTGAAAGGCAACCCATTTCTGACGCCCACTTTCGTATGAATTCTGTCAAGGCCAGCACGCAGTGTGTACTACCAGAGACAAATGCAAGGTCAGTGTTAGTTAAAACCAACCCCTTATCTCAGCCCCAGCCCCAGCCCCTTCCCTTGTGGCCAGGGCTTGGGGCCTAGTCCGCCTCTCCCTCTTTGGCTCTGCTTCTTAAATGAAAAGGCAAAAAAATTTTCATTGGTTAACTTTGCTGCTCGGCACTTTTGATGGTCGTTTTTATTAATTACTTATTCATTAAATTCTCAATTTCTTGCTTTGACATTGCTTTTTAAAACTCATGTTTAAAGTGCTAAACCTTATCATACTGAAGTTTGCTTATCAGCCCCTTGAATGAGAAAAAAATATTGAAACGCAGCCCCCTACACTGTGCGAAAAGATTGGACTTTGGCCGACGCAGACACAATGACCAGAATGGATTGAATTTCCGAGCTGTAACATTTCCATGGTCCTGTGGTTCTAAGCCTTTGTTAGAAGTACAGGTTAGCTGAAAATAATTCCCATCCGCTCCCTGAATATCTTTTACCACCCATTATTTGAAAATTTTGAAAAATAAGGTTTCTTTTGCCAAGAATTTGTACTGCCCTGGAATCTAAGCAGATTCTAAGCCCAACTGGGTCACCATGATTATCTGGCCCATCAGCAAAGCAGGATCCCACAGAAGCAGGAGGATTTGTTTTTGGGGCCTTAGCATCCATCCTTAATTGAAATTAAAACAGAACGATGCGGCGGCGAGTATGTCTGGTTGTGCACGTGCCTAGGAACATTGAGAAAAACTGTTTTAAAGCGTTCTATAAATGTTTGTAGATGTTGACAAGGAGGCAGCCACTCAGCCTCTCAAACCTATTCTGCCACTCAACTAGATCACAACTGATCCATATCTTAACTCCATCTACCCACCCTGATTCTGTAATCCTTTAATACCTTGTCTAACAAAAATCTATTCATCTCAGTTATGAAATTTTTAATTGACCCCCTCACCAGCCTTCTAGGGCAAGAGAGCTCCAGATTTTCACTACCCTCCTGTGTGATGAAGTGCTTCTTGACATCACTCACTGAACAGCCTAGCTTTAGGATAGAAGATTGGCTATCTGGCAGGAGGCAGAGAGTGGGAATAAAGGGGTCCTTTTCAGGATGGTGGCCAGTGACTAGTGGAGTTCCGCAGGGGTCAGTGTTGGGACCACAACTTTTCACTTAACACATTAATGATCTAGATGAAGGAACTGAGGGCATTCTGGCTAAGTTTGCAGATGATACAAAGATAGGTGGAGGGACAGGTAGTATTGAGGAGGCAAGGAGGCTGCAGAAGGATTTGGACAAGTTAGGAGAATGGGCAAAGTAGTGGCAGATGGAATACAACATGGGGAAGTGTGAGGACACGCACTTTGGTAGGAAGAATAGGGGCATAGACTACTTTCTAAATGGGGAGAGAATTCAGAAGTCTGGAGTGCAAAGGGACTTGGGAGTCCTAGTCCAGGATTCTCTTAAGGTTAACTTGCAGGTTGAGTCGGTAGTTAGGAAGGCAAATGCAATGTTGGCATTTATTTCAAGAGGACTAGAATATAAAAGCAGAGATGTGCTGCTGAAGCTTTATAAGTCTCTGGTCAGACCACATTTAGAATATTGTGAGCAATTTTGGGCCCTGTATCTCAGGAAGGATGTGCTGGTGCTGGAGAGGGTCCCGAGGAGGTTCACGAGAATGATCCCAGGAATGAAAGGCTTAACATATGAGGAATGTTTGAGGACTCTGGGTCTATACTCAATGGAGTTTAGAAGGATGAGGGGGGATCTGATTGAAACTTACAGAATACTGAAAGACCGGGATAGAATGGACGTGGGGAAGATGTTTCCATTAGTAGGAGAGACTAGGACCCGAGGGCACAGACTCAGAGTGAAGGGAAGACCTTTTAGAACAGAGATGAGGAGAAACTTCTTTAGCCAGAGAGTAGTGAATCTATGGAATTAATTGCCACAGAAGACTGTGGAGGCCATGTCATTGAGTGTATTTAAGAGCGAGATAGATAGGTTCTTGATTGGTAAGGGGATCAAAGGTTACGGGGAGAAGGCGGGAGAATGGGGTTGAGAAACTTATCAGCCATGATTGAATAGCGGAGCAGACTCGATGGGCCGAATGGCCTAATTTCTGCTCCTATGTCTTATGGTCTTTAATTTTAACATTATGCCTCTTGCTTTGAACTCGCATGACCAGAACAAATAAATTCTCACCAACTACCCAGTCAAATCCTGTAACTGTCTTAAATACCTCAGTTAGGTCATCTCTTTAAACCGCTATACTTGAGGGATCACAAGCCAGAAAAGAATCAACATGAGATTCCCCTGTGTGATTCAGTTTGTGAATACATGGCCCACTTTGATACTGAGCTATCCAGGCCTAGAAGGCTCCTGCTCCATTTCTCTGCTTAGCTGCTCTCAGCCAAGTTGATCAATAATGGGCATCCTAGCATTGATCTCAGTGCCTGTCAATGAGGGAGGATATAAAAACCTGCTCCTCTTCACCATCCAGTGATAATTAGCCTATGATGCTTCCCATGGGAAAGCATCAATTCAGCACACACAGTCTAAATTAGAGCCTGGATCTTAGCAAGACATTCTCACTATGCTGATTTTGAAAATTTGGAACACTTAGTAATTTTTGATGCTGGTCTCTTAATTGCATAGAAAGCTGGGGCTTATCCAAAGCAAAATAGCCCAAAACGAGGAAGCCAAAAAGACCTGAATCAAACACAGAGTTGCATGAAGAAATGCAAAAGCATTGGGAGAAAAAGAAATGGAATGATTAAACTTCCCTGTGGACACACACCAGCCATTTTTACAACCTGTTGGAGTTATATTTCTGATATACTGCCATTTAGAGCTGAATTTTTGGACATTTTTATGCTGTGAACTATCTCTTATTTGGAGCTACATCAATGCTGCTTTAAGTGCACTTCACTTACAGCCATTACAGCTGGCAGTGAGAAGAAACTTTCATCCCATTGGATTAAATTGGCATTGAGCCCAGGTTTCAGAGATTGCATTGGTCCTGTGCCATCCATTCCCCCCCACCCCCTTCCAAAAATATAACAGACGAGCAGGAGCAAGGGCGCTCTCCCTGGTGTCCTGGCCAATATTTATACCTCAGCCGATATCAACTGAAACAGATTATCTGGTCGCTATCACGTTGCTGCTTGTGGGGGCTTGCTGTGCACAAATTGTCGACCACGTTGAAACTGGACTTAAAAGGGTACTTGATGAAAGGTGCTATTTAAATCTAAGTCTTTCTTGCTTTCTTTCTTTCTGCCTCTTTCTCTATATTTCTTTCTGATCTTATCATCAATGCTTTAAATTCAGATCACAGACCCTAGAATACAGGCTTTTAGCAATTGATGGACACGTGGTTCAATGAAGCAAAGTGGAATTTAAAGACTAATTGGGAGCACAAATTCCACTGTCTCCCATCAGATGAAAGCCTCAGATAACATTTTAAAAATGAAAAATTATGAGTGTTCTTTAATGGGCCATCGTACACAAACATCTTTACAATGTGCACTTGGCTTACTAACAGCTGTTAGTATTAACAGGAATATTTTCGAAACTGGACGAAAGCATTAATGATTTTAAAATCCCAGGTTACAACTGTCTGTGCACTGCAATGTTACTCACTTCATCCATTGGACCCTACGCACAGCTGTTTATTACCCCCAGGAAGGCCCCCTACTATTTTCAGTCAGTAGGAGTCAATCATTGCTGGATCTAGGGTTTGAGAAACTAGGGGTGCATTTGGACTTGCATTTTGATTTTCAGGGGAGAAATACTGGGCTTAGAAATTGTTGGTGCATTGATACCCCAATTTTTTTTTTTGCAATTGTGTTGAGCCTACAGCACAGAAACAGACCATTCGGCCCACCTGGTCGATGCTGCTGTTTATGCTCCACTCAAGTCTCCTCCCAGCCCTCTTTATCTCACCTTCTCAGCATATCTGCCAATACATTCATCCCTCAGCTGTTAATTTAGCTTTTTTAAAAAAGTATATAATAGGCACCTCAACCACTCCCTGCCCTGTGGGAGCAAATTCCATATTCTCACCACTCTCTGGGTAAAGAGCTTTCTCCTGAATTCCCTATTGGATTTATTTGTGTCTATCTATATTTATTTCCCTAATTTCCCCCAAAACTGGAAACATTGGGTGTAATTTAACTCGCTCACCTGGAAGCGGATAGGGAGGTGGTTGGAGGAGGTGAGATTGCACTTAATCAGGCATCGCCCTCCTGAATCCCCTCCCTCCTTGTGTCAGAGCCGGAAAAGGTTGAGATCAACCCTCCAGCCCATAGGCCAATTGAGGTCCTTAAGTGGTGGTCAATTAATGGCCACTTAAGGGCCTCATCTCATCACTGCTGGTATTCACCACAAGGTGGGGCTACCACACGGACCCGCCCTCCACACTCTGCCCTCCGCACAGATCTCTGTCCTTCACACCGACGCCTGTCCTCCACATTCACCTCTGTCCTCTACACCGACCTGTGTCACACTGGCCTCTGCCCTCCATACTGACTCCTGCCCCCGACACTGACCTCCACATTGACATCTGACCTCCACATCGGCATCTGCCCTCTACATCGACCTATCTCCTCCACATCAACCCCACACCCCGTGTCCCTCCCTTGCCTGGGCCTGCCCGACTGACCCCAGTGAGGCTGTCGCACTTGCCTGCACTTCAGGCCTCCAAGCTGCTCCTGGTTTCTGGCCTTCTGCAGCCCCAGCAGTGACCAACAGTCTCAGTGACATTGCTGGGACTGAAGAGCTGCCGGCCTCTGATTGGTGGGCAGCTCCTGGAGGCCAGACCCTCACCTCCCAGAAACCCCGATAGCAGGCAGCGAAGTGTCTGATTTGGATTTGATCCTGTTGGGGCTCTTGGAAATGGCTGAGGCATGGTTGCTACTGCTGTGGCCATTAAATTCAACCAATTTTCACCACTTTTATCGTATCTCTTTCATTTTATTAAAAACCTCTACCGGATTACCTCTCAGTCATCTCTTTTCTAGAGAAAAGAGGCCCGGCCTGTTCATTGTTTCTTTACTGTTTTAATTTCTTAGTTTTGATGGAGTTTTTTTTTTGACTTTATCATTTCTATTGACATTATACTGATTCCAGGCATGATCTGGTACTTCACCCAATTACCGTTCTTAATGTGAACTGTTACAGTGCATGTTGATAGGCTATTTAACTGTAGAATGCATCACAGCTGAATGTGATCCTGCTGTTATCTGATTTTTTTCTTTTATTTATTCATTCATGGGATATGGGATTCACTGGCTAGTCCAGCATTTATTGCCCATTCCAAATTGCCCTTGTTCAGAGGGCATTTAAGAGTCAACCACAGTGCTGTGGGTCTGGAGTCACATGTAGGCCAGACTAAGTAGGGAGAGCAGATTTCCTTCCATAAAGGACATTAGTGAACCAGATGGGTTTTTATAACAATCGACAATGGTTTCATGGTCATCATTAGACTTTTAATTCCAGATTTTTATTGAACTCAAATCCAACCATCTGCTATGGTGAGATTTGAACCTGGTTCCCCAGAGCATTACCCTGGGTCCCTGGACTACTAGTCCAGTGACAATACCATTATGCAAAAAGAAACAAATAATGATTGTTAGAGAGCAATTAGGACCTTTTCTTTCTTCCCAAACTCTATGGCAGCCAAATATAGCATTCCCTACAACTGACTGCTGTATGCGTTTTTTTATTCGTTGGCGGGATGCGGGTGTCGCTGGCTAGTCCAGCATTATTGCCCATCCCTAAATGCCTTTGAGAAGGTGGTGGTGAGCAGCCTTCTTGAAATGCTGCAGCCCATGTGTTGTAGGAACATCTACAGAACTGTTAGGAAGTGAGTTCCAGGGTTTTAACCCAGCGACAATGAAGGAACGGCGATATACTTAAAAGTCAGGATGGTGAATAACTTGGAAGAGAAAATCCAGGTGCTGGTATTCCCATGTGTCTGCTGCCCTTGTCCTTCTAGGTAGTAGAGGTCACGGGTTTGGAAGGTGCTGTTGAAGGAGGCTTGTTGAGTTGCTGCAGTGCATCATGTAGATGGTACACACTGCTGCCACTGTGTGTTGGGAGTGGAGGGAGTGAATGTTGTAGGTGCTGGATGGGGTGCCAAAAAGCATGCTGTTTTTTCCTGAATGGTGTCAAACTCCTTGAGTATTGTTGGAGCTGCACTCATCTAGGCAAGTGGAGATTATTCCGTCACAACCCTGGCTTGTGCCTTATAGATGGTGGACAGGCTTAGGGGAGTCAGGAGGTGAGTTACTCACTGCAGGATTCCTAGCCGCTGACCTGTTCTTGTAGCTACAGTATTTATATGGCTAGCCCAATTCAGTTTTTGGTCAATGGTAACCCCTAGAATGTGGATAGTGGGGGATTCAGTGATGGTAATGCCTTTGAATGTCATGGGGAGATGGTTAGATTCTCTCTTGTTGGAGCTGGTCATTGCCTGGCACTTGTGTGGTGCAAATGTTACTTGCCATTTGTCACCCCAAGTCCGGATATCGATAGATGGACACGAACTGCTTCAGTATCTGAGGAGTTGCGAATGGTGCTGAACATTGTGCAATCATCAGCGAAAATCCCCACTTCCGACCTTATATTGGAAGGAAGGTCATTGATGAAGCAGCTGAAGATAGTTTGGCATAGGACACTACCCTGAGGAACTCCTGTAGTGATGTCCAGGGACTGAGATGATTGACCTCCGACAACCACAACCATCTTCCTTTATGCTAGGTATGACTCCAACCAGTGGAGAGTTTTTCCCCTGATTCCCCTTGACTCCAGTTTTGCTAGGGCTCCTTCATGCCACACTTGGTCAAATGCTGCCTTGATGTCAAAGTCAGTCACTCTCACCTCGGGAGTTCAGCTCTTTTGTCCATGTCTGAGCCAAGGTTGTAATGAGGTCAGGAGCTGAGTGGCCCTGGTGTAATAAATTGAGCGTCAATCAGCAGATTATTGCTAAGCAAGTGTCACTTGATAGCACTGTTGATGACCCCTTCCATTACTTTACTGATAATCGAGAGGGGAAAGTAATTGTCTGGGTTGGATTTGTCCTGCTTTTTGTGTGCAGGACATCCCTGGGCAGTTTTCCACATTTCTGGGTAGCTGCCAGTGTTGTAGCTGTACTGAAACAGCTTGGATAGGGGTGCAGCAAGTTCTGGAGCACAAGTCTTCAGTACTATTGCCTTTGCAGTATCCAGTGCCTTCAACCATTTCTTGATATCACATGGAGTGAATCAAGTTGGCTGAAGACTGGCATCTGTGATGCTGGGGACCACTGGAGGAGGCTGAAATGGATCACCCATACGGCACTTCTGGCTGAAGATTGCAAATGCTTCAGCCTTATCTTTTTGCACTGATGTGCTGAGCTCCTCCATCATTGAGGATGGGGATATTTGTGGAGTCTCCTCCTTCAGTGAATTGTTCAATTGTCCACCACCATCCATGACTGGATGTGGCAGGACTGCAGAGCTTAGTTCTGATCCGTTCGTTGTGGGATTGTTTTGCTCTGTCTATCACTTGCTGCTTATGTTGTTTGGTATGCAAGTAGTCACATGTTGTAACTTCACCAGGTTGACACCTCATGCCTGGTGCTGCTCCTGGCATGCCCTCCCGCACTGTTCTTTGAACCAGGGTTGATCCCCTGGCTTGATGGTAATGGTAGAGTGGGGGACATGCCGGGCCATGAGGTTACAGATTGTGTTCGAGTACAATTCTGCTGCTGCTGATGGCCCACAGCACGTCATGGATGCCGAGTTTTGAGTTGCTAGATCTGTTTGAACTCTATTCCATTCAGCAAGGTGGTAGTGCCACACAACACAATGGAGGGTATCCTCAATGTGAAGATGGGACTTTGTCTCCACAATGACTGGGCGGCGGTCACTCCTACTGATACTGTCTTGAACAGATGCATCTGTGGCTGGTGGGTTGGTGAGGGTGAGGTCAAGTAAATTTTTCTCTGTTGTTGGTTCCCTCACCACCAGCCGCAGACCCAGTCTAGCAGCTATGTCCTTTCGGACTCAGCCAGCTCGGTCAGTTGTGGTGCTACTGATGCCTGATTAAGTTGAAGTCCCCCATGTGGGCACTTTTCACAATCAACAGATGTCTCAAAGCACTCTAAAATGAAGAAGTACATTCTGCACCCTTATCACCCTCAGTGCTTCCTCCAAGTGGTGTTCAACATGGAGGAGCACTGATTCATCAGCTGAGGGGGATGGTAGGTGTTAATCAGCAGGGGATTTCCTTGCCAATGTTTGACCTGATGCCATGAGACTTCATGGGGTCCAGAGTCAATGTTGATGACCAGAGGGCAACTCCCTCCTCTCTGTATACCAATGTGCCGCCGTCTCTGCTGGGGCTGTCCTGCCAGTGGGACAAGAGTACCCAGGGATGTTGATGGAGGTGCCTGGGTCATTATCTGTCAGGTATGATTCCATGACTATTGAGGCCTTGGACGCTGCTGGGGATTGAGGGGAGAGGAAGTGGCCACAGGCCAGTTAAGAGCGATGGAGGGAGGGGCTGGCGGAAGAGCAGGTAGGAATCAGACTGGGTGGTATCAGTCATCCAAAATGTTACCGAGCTTTATGAATGACTATGTCAGGCTGCTGACTAGTGTGTAGGACAATTCTCCCTATTTTGGCACAAGTCCCAAGTGAGTGTGCTATTGTTGTTTCTGCTGCCTAGGTCAATGTCAGGTGGTCTATCTGATTTCATTCTTTTTAGGCTTCATAATAGTTTGATACAATTGACTGGCTTGTTAGGCTATTTCAGAATCAACCACATTACCATGGGACTGGAGACACATGTAGGCTAGACAAGGACAGCAGATTACCTTCCCTGAAGGGCATTAGTGAACCAGGTGGGTTTTTACGACAATGGTAATGGTCACCATTAGACTAACATTTAATTCTGAATTTATTAATTGAATTGAATTGAATTCAAATTCCACTAGCTGCCATGGTGGGATGTGAACCCTTCTTCCCAGAGTATTAGCCTGGACCTCTGGATTACCACTACGCCACCACCTCCCCATTTGCTTTGTTGTATATTTTATATATCTGAGCTGTAAGAGATGACACTAGTTTCTAAGTGTGCAACAGGTGTATTTACAAGCATTTTTAAATATCTCTGGAGTCAGAAAAAGTCTGCACCATGCTCATCCCAGCTCAGCTTCTGGTAGCTTCTGTGGTGCCTGTTTACTTGTCTCTGAATCAACATCCAGACTTAACCAATCAAGCACAGTGAACATAGATCAGTTACCAGACTCTTACAATCAAATACAGAACAATTGAACACTGCACTGGCTAGCTGTCATAAGTTAATTCAGCATTGATCAGAATCAATTGGGAATTTTCATGGTATGTGTGACTCAATAACCATTGGATAAAGTTTCCTGGGCCATTTGACAAAACTTTTTTTAGGCTTTGTAAATATAAAATAATAGAGTCAGTGACATCTAGAGATAAATCTTCAGTGCAGCAATGAACTTTTTAAAAGTTGTTTTTAGAAAACCATTATTCCTTTCCACAATGTTTGATTGGGAAGTCCATTTTTTGATGCTAGACATATACCAGAGAGAAAACTGACAAACCCAAAGTAATATTCAACATGATCCAGTAGATGTTGAGTGCTGCTTTGGCTCTAAGGAGCCAGTCATTTCTTGATGTGCTGGTAGATGAGCCAGCAGTGATGCACTCTGAGGATCAGTGAGGTGTTAGATTGGTCTCTGAGGGAACCAAGAAAGATGGAGAACAGGCAGGAAAATGTTGATGTAGGAGATCAGCCAGGATCATATTGAATGGTGGAGCAGGCTTGAGGAGCTGTATGGTTTACTCCTGCTCCTATTTCTTATGTTCTTAAGCTGCAAACTTGTCAAAGTCTCATCCTTGGCATTCTTAGATAAAGGGCCGGTCTGGCAGATTTGCACTCAATCATTAATACTGAATTTAACATAACGTTACCATGATCACATCACTAAACAAATCAATAATACTGTGTAAAGGCCCTCGACATTCCCAGGCCTACAGAGTCCATCTTATTCACAGCGTGGGAACAGGAAATTCAGCCCAACAGGTCCAAGCGAGTGTTTATGTTCTGCAGGAACCATCAGGTACAGTGTGCGTTAAATACAGAGTAATGTTTTTTCTATACTGGCCTTTCAAGGACTAACAACACGAAACATGAACATTAACACCATGAAATTAAATGCTGAGTGATATTCCCTCATTCAAGCAGGACAAGGTCAGATACGATACAGAGTAAATACGGAGGTCAGAAAAATACAGAGTAAAGCTCCCTCTTTACACTGTCCCCATCAAACACTCCCAGAACCGGTACAGCACTGGGTGAGATACAGAGTAAAGCTCCTTCTACACTGTCCCATCAAACACTCCCAGGACAGGTACAGCACGGAGTTAGATACAGAGTAAAGCTCCTTCTACACTGTCCCCATCAAACACTCCCAGGACAGGTACAGCACGGAGTTAGATACAGAGTAAAGCTCCTTCTACACTGTCCCCATCAAACACTCCCAGGACAGGTACAGCACGGAGTTAGATACAGAGTAAAGCTCCCTCTACAATGTCCCCATCAAACACTCCCAGGACAGGTACAGCACGGAGTTAGATACAGAGTAAAGCTCCCTCTACACTGTCCCCATCAAACACTCCCAGGCCAGGTACAGCACGGAGTTAGATACAGAGTAAAGCTCCCTCTACACTGTCCCCATCAAACACTCCCAGGACAAGTACAGCACGGAGTTAGATACAGAGTAAAGCTCCCTCTACATTGTCCCCATCAAACACTCCCAGGGCAGGTACAGCACGGGGTTAGATACAGAGTAAAGCTCCCTCTACACTGTCCCCATCAAACACTCCCAGGACAGGTACAGCACGGAGTTAGATACAGAGTAAAGCTCCTTCTACAATGTCCCCATCAAACACTCCCAGGACAGGTACAGCACGGGGTTAGATACAGAGTAAAGCTCCCTCTACACTGTCCCCATCAAACACTCCCAGGACAGGTACAGCACGGAGTTAGATACAGAGTAAAGCTCCCTCTACACTGTGCCCATCAAACACTCCCAGGACAGGTACAGCACGGGGTTAGATACAGAGTAAAGCTCTCTCTACACTGTCCCAATCATACACTCCCAGGACAGGTACAGCACGAGGTTAGATACAGAGTAACGCTCCTTTTACACTGTCCCATCAAGCAAGACCAAATCAGATATAACAGTTTAGATGTAGAATAAAGCTTCCTTTGCACATATGAATGGGAATAGACATTTCTGTTTTTATTTCATAATTTATACACAGCTAAGGCCAAAAATAGAGGCTATTATTTATTTGCTAAGTTTTGAAATGGAAGACAGGAGACAGAGAGTCTGCTAGTAATGGACATAGCTTGTGTTCAGAACTCCTTTGAGAAAATGTTATTTTGAAGAGTGTTTTGGCTGTTTGAAAAGTTATTGTCTGCAGGTAAGCGATGGAGAATGTTGATGCTTGGCCTCATCTGGCTGTTGAAGTCATGGGTAAGGCTGCTTGAGTTTCTTGCCACGTATTAACCTCAGTTTATAGGCCAAGAATGCTGGCAAGGTGTAGCAATCTTTCTTGTTATTCTCTCTGCTCTAATGCTCAATGTGCAAGGTAGCTGCACTTTAAACAAAACATATTGATCCCTAAACAAATCTTAGCAAAACCTTGGGGTCTGGTCAAGGATCATAACAATTTATGTAGCACTTTTGACAGCCTACAGATGTCTCAAAGCACCCCCAAAGTACCCCTGAAGTATAGTCACTGATGTCGGAAACGCAGCAGCCAATTTGCACACAGCAAGCTCCAACAAACAAGAATGAGATAATGACCAGGTTTTTGCAACGTTGATTGAGGAATAAATATTGTTCAGAACACTGTGGATAAATTTTCTGGTAGCAAGCTAGAGGATGTTGGCCTCTTTATTGTCATAAAATTCAGACATGTCCTTTCAGCAGATGACACTGCTCATAACTGCCTTTCAATTAAGTTTCTCAGAAGACAGACCCCACAGTCATTCCCAGGTAAGTTACCCTGGCCTGCAAAAAATGGTAGGTGACACCTTAGTAGCATCTTAGCATCATCTTAGTAATATCTTAGTAGCTGTGGTTAAAAAGGCAATGATGGCAGCTGATTACCTTGGCCTACCTTCTTTCATGCAGTACATTGTTGAGCCTGATAACAACGAATTGTATTTATGCTGCATTTTTAATATAGTAAAATGTCCCAAATTCCTCTAAAGTAGCATTATCAGATAAAAGTTGACACCAAGCCAGATGAAATATCAGGATAGATAACAAAAGGTTTGATCTAAGAGGTGGTTTTAAGTAGCATCTTAAATGAAGAGATAGAGATAGAGAGGTGGGAATTTGGGAGGGAATTCTAGAGTTTGGGTAGCTAAAGAAACAGTCATCAATGGTGGAGCAGTTAAAGTGAGGGATGAACAAGAGACCAGAATTGGGCAACACAGAGACCTCAGAGTTGTATGGCTGGAGTAGGTGGCAGAGGTAGGGAGGGATGAGGCAATGGAAAGTCCTGAACACAAAGGTAAGAGTTTTAAAATCGAGGTGTTGCTGGACTGGGAGCCAATGTGAGTCAGCCAGCATAGGGGTGATGGATGACTAGGACTTGATCTGAGTTAGGACATGAACAGCAGAGTTTGGATGAGCTGGCAGGCTCTTCAGATACAACACAATCAAGCATGTCAGTCTCTTTTAGGAAGAACAGCCTTCTAACAATGCAACACCTACTGAAACAAGGTATGTTATCTCTCTTCAGACGGTGTGTCAAATACCTCTCATCCAGCCTGACCTTTCTGAATTCCTTCACATCTCTTTTTCTCTCTACAATTGCCAGTTCAGTGGATCTTTATTGGAAACCTCTGATGTTAATAACTTGAATCTGGGACCAAATATTGAAGGTCCCATGGTGCAATGGTAGCATTCCTACCTCTGGGCTAGGAGTTCTATGTTCGAGTCCCACACCAGGGCTTCTTGGTCACAGAAGGAATGTTCATGACACAGTTCAACAGGTTGATAATCAACCCTGGAATCTTTCCACTAATTCCCCACTATTCCCCCAAAGGAGAAGAGAGAGCATGCATGAAGATACACTTAAAAAAAGGGCTAGTACTAGTGACAGACTGAGTGTCAGGAAATCTTTGTTTTAATGATATGATTGGACAGAGTCAATGTGGACTTATGAAAGGGAAATCATGTTTGACAAACCTATTGGAGTTTTTTGAGGATATTACTTGTAGCAAAGATAAAGGAGAACCAGTGGGTGTGGTGTATTTGTATTTTCAGAAGGCTTTTGCTAGCCTGTACAAGATGTTAGTAAACAAAATTAGAACACATGGGGTTGGGGGTAACTTACTGCTATGGATTGAGAATTGGTTAAAAGACAGAAAACAGAGTCGGAACAAACGGGGTCATTCTCAGGATGTTAGGCTATTACTACTGGGGTCCTGCAAGGATCAGTGCTTGGGCCACAGCTGTTCACAATCTTTATAAATGATTGTTGATAAATGATAAATGTCCTTGTTCATGAGTCACTAATAGCAAGCATGCAGGCACAGCAAGCAATTATGAAGGCAAATGGTATGTTGACTTTCAGGGGAAGGGGATTTGAGTACTGGAGTAAAGATGCTTTACTGCAATTGTACAGAGCCTTGGTGAGACCACATCTCGAGTATTGGGCTTCCTACCTAAGGAAGGATGTACTTGCCATAGAGGGAGGGCAACAGAGCTTTGCCAGGCTGACCCCTAGGATGGCAGATTGTCTTATGAGGAGAGATTGAGGAAACTGGGCCTGTATTCTCCAGAGTTTTGAAGAATGAGAGGTGATCTCATTGAAACTTACAAAATTCTTACAGGGCTCGACAGGGTAAATTTGATGGGATGTTTCTCCCGGCTGGTGAGTCTAGAACCAGGGGACACCATCTTAAATGGCCTCCCCTTATTCTGAGACTGAGATAAGGAGGAATTTCTTCACTCAGAGGGTGATGAATCTTTGGAATTCTCTACCCCAGAGAGGTGTGGAAGCTCAGCTATTGAGCATGTTCAAGACGAAAATTGATAGATTTCTGAATACTAATGACATCAAGGGTTATGGGGATAGTGGGGAAAATAGTATAGTGGTACATTATCAGCCATGATCTGTTTGAATGGCGGAGAAGCTCGATGGGCCGAATGGCCTACTCCTAGTCCTATTTCCTATGTTCATAAACAACTGTCACAGAATCTTAAATACAGAGAGAAAATAAATTAGTAGAAAAGTCTTTAAAGGCATGAAACCATTATCTTTTCAGAGTTGTGGGCCTGGTGATGGTCCCCCCATATGTAAGTTTGGCTGAAGGCCCATACTTGATATATTTCTTTGTACAATATGCTGTACAGGAAGCCCATGAGCTGAGTGCTGAAGTATTGCCTTTTCTAACTGCCCCTTTGAATAACTGTTTCTGCCACTTTCAAACTGCTGCTCTCCACCTGCGTTTTTCTGAAAACCAATGATTAAATCTGGTGGAACCTCAGAAATATATCCTGCTCACTGTCACCCAGATTAACTTCCCTCCATAATATCCAATAAAGCACTCTCTGGTTAGATATGATGCACATTAAGAGTTATTGGATGCTTGAAATCATTTAGTTTGATAGTTCAGCATTACTTAAAGCAAGATTTTAAGAAAGAGCAATGTGCATTTTAGTCATTGTACACTGTTATACTCTGAATTTTTACACTCTAAATTTAAAAAGCCTATGCCAATTTATGTACAATTGCATAATGCATGTGGTACGAATTTTGACCTAGCTCACTTGATTTAACTTGCACTCTAACACTGTTACTCTTGCTGTAGAAACCTTGTTAACTGAGGTGTAACTGGACTTTTAACACCATGCTAACTTCACAATTACTGCTAAACAGCCTCACTCACCCTGAAAAGCTAATCTTATTTATGTGTTTCTTCTTATTGTCCAATATGTTTGTATGTAAAAGGTGCATGTTTGTTTATCTTCAGTGTGATTGTCCCAGTTTAAATAATCCCAGCAACAAGCTTTTTGAGTATTTTTTGGAAAAGGTTATTTATTATCACACATTTGTTCCAGATGTGTAAAACACAACATCTCACTCACTCAGTTCACCCATGCAATCACACACACAAAGCTTAGAAATGGATGAAGATAAAATAATACAATTATGATTTACGATTGTCTCATTCTCTTTCATGGCAGGCCTGGAGTTTCTTAGATGAGTTGATGCTTTAACTGATGTGAAGGTCTTGTAAAGCAGATGATTCTCAATAAGCTGTGAGGCTTCTTGTAGTTGAATTTCCAGGAGGTTGGTTCCCAGGTGAACGCAAAGTTAGAACAGGCTGGTCCCCCACTTTCGAGGTATTACTGTTTATTAGCTTAGCTGCTGAGATGACTGGCAGTTGCTGTGATGGCTTTCTAATGGAAATCTGTCTGCACAGCAGCTTCTTAAAAGTTATTTTAAAACCAGACAATAAAATGACTTCCTCACCATGTGACTTGTACAAGTTCAATGTCCTTTTTCCAAAAACAGTCAATCTGTTCATTTCACATCCCGTATTATCATTTGACACCTTGAAATCTTCCCAGTCTAATTTGGATAAGGGACCATCATAATACAGTGGAAGGTCAATGAGACCCATTCACATCTGTCTAACACACATTGAGTTGCAATGTTCCTTTGGTCCTTGGTGAAACAGAAAGATGGGCCCGCTGGACTGGTAGTGTTCTTTTGTTGCTGATTCATCCTTTAGCAAAGGAAGATGCATATTCCCTGGATGGCTGTGAATGTCCATGTTGAATTAAGTACTTGCTTGAGATTTAGGGCTGTCTGGAGCTCAAAATGGCAAAGGTCACATGATTTGCAGGGGCCATTTTAATAGTCTGAGTTCAAAATTTTGAAGTATTGACTGAAAGTTCATGATATACTAGAACATGATATTGTATTAATGGAATATGAATTTTTTTCCACAATGATTAAAAATACAACAGACCAAATCTTCTGATCAAGGTTGGAACTGTTGCATCAGATGCTGACCAGACAGAAAACTACCCACTTACCCAGATATGCTTAAAAAGGCCACACTTCCAATCCATGATGTAGAATAACTCCCTCAGTTCAGGAATCCATGCAGAAAGCAGCAAAGAGCATCAGCACAGAAGTTACACCCCATTTTTACAGCACTAGCTGCCGTAAGGTCAGTTTAAATGATCACGGTGAATATTAATGAATGGGTGAGTGATTGAATGAGTAAAGGCATAGGGTGGGAGGGTGGGTGAGGTAAGTGGGTAGAGTGGCAGGTAGGTGAGGTGGTAGGTGGGTAGGGTAACAGGTGAGTAGGGTAGCAAGGTGGCAGCTGGGTAGGTGGCAGATGGCTGAGGTAGGTAGGTGAATGGTAGGCAGGTCAGAGAGTGGTTGTGACAGGTTGGGAGGGGTTGTCAGGCCATGAGTGTAGTCAGGCTGGGTCAGGGGTAGTCAGTAGGGTTGGGAGGGGTAGTCGGGTCAGGGCGAAGTCGAGGGTTCGGGGGGTAACCGGGGGATTGAAGGGGTAGTTGCAGGCATTAGCATAAGTGATTGGGGAGTGATTGGTCAGTGGTATAGTTACCCAGAGGTCAGACTAGGATTTTCCTGTCTAACATTTCCTGGGTAACGATTCAGGCACTCACCGCGGAACTTTCTGAAGTCTCCAACTCTAATTCAAACTTAGTCGGAGGGTCCCAGTGATCGGGGAAGCACCCATTGGAAGTGTAAACCTCCCAGGCAATTCTCACAGATTCAACACATCAGGACTTCTGCGGGGTACTGACACAGGTCTTGGGTCATACACCTGGGCCCACATATTTATAAAAAGTTTATTTTAACCGTCTGCTTATCTTTATTTTAGTTTCTATCTTAATACAGCCAATAATGTTTATTTCGCTATCTGAAAATTTAAATTAAAAGTGAATTAAATACTTTTCACTTCCTGGTTTGCTGTATGTGTGAATGCTTCAATTCGATTGGTTGTCCACTTGTTTACTGCCATCGTTGCTGCTGGATGCCTGGAGATATCCTTAACTTGATACCAGATTTAAAATGCCATCTGGAAAAGGGAGTTCCATACCACAGAGATGGGTAGACCTTAGAGGTCTTTCTTTGAGGTCAGTAAGGAGCACCCTTGCTTCCTCGCTGACCAGGACATTGAGTGTTGTGTTGGAACACAAGTAAATACAGTTAGTGTTAAAACAAAGGTGACTTACTCCTTGATGAAGAATAGTAAATGACTTGAGGAATGATGCCCAGTCTACTCAACAGGTCTTTATAATATTTATCATTTAGAGTAAGGTAACACCAAAGGGTTATTTTGTACATTAGGTTTGCCTGAGTTTCAATTTACATGGAACATTTTACTTCATTCATAGTCTTAACCTTGTCAATAATCATTTTGGATAATGGGATGTTTCACTTCCCTGACATAGTCCTGGCTACAGAATTCATTGATGAACTGTAGACCATAAGGCATAAGACCATAAGATATAGGAGCAGAAATTAGGCCATTCGGCCCATCGAGTCTGCTCCACCATTCAATCATGGCTGATAAGTTTCTCAACCCCACTCTCCCGCTTTCTCCCTGTAACCTTTGATCCCCTTACCAATCAAGAACCTATCTATCTCAATCTTAAATACACTCCATACACTGGCTTCCACAGCCTTCTGTGGCAATGAATTCTATAGATTCACCACTCTCTGGCTAAAGAAGTTTCTCTTCATCTCTGTTCTAAAAGGTCTTCCCTTTACTCTGAGGCTGTGCCCTCGGGTCCTAGTCTGTCCTACTAATGGAAACATCTTCCCCACGTCCACTCTATCCAGGCCTGTAGTTTGTGCAGGGTCTAGACTTTGGATGTCAAGAGTAAAAGGGAAAAAAATGGCTCTGGTGATGCTTCACAGTTGTTTGTTACGTATCCTCACAGGGTCATTTAGGAGCTGAGGAATTAGTAATTCTGTAGACAGCTATGCTTTGCATTACAATTCTTGCCTCCTGGATGTTCCACCTTCTCCTGGAGTTGCTGACTCATGCTCGATTACAGGTCCATGACCTGGGCTGCCAGTTGATGCTTCCACCCAAATCCACATTGAAGCTAGACACTGAGTCAGCAAATTTGGCATTGTCCATACGTGACAACACACCAAGATTCCTCCAGTTCCCATCTGAAGTCAAATGGTTCAATCTCTTCTCTTGACATTTTTCTCGGGTAAGCAAAGGGGTCCCTTAAAATTCCTTTTTGTGTGGATTCGAGCACCCAGCTTTAACTGTTACTTTCCAGTTATGGTCAATCTAGGTGGATGGTGAAGAGGCTATTTTGATTTAACTGAGTACCCTGCCCAGGCAGTGGGTGTGATCATATCAACAGATTTAAGAGAAACATGATAAATAAAGAGAATTTTTTCAACGACTCAGGAGTCAATAACCAGAGGGCACACACTTAGGGTGATTGACAAAACAACCAGGGGCAACCAAGTGGTTAGGATCCAGAATGTTGCCCAACTGGGTGGTGGATGCAAATTCAATACTGGCCTGCAAAAGAAAATTGGCTAAATAGTATAACGGTTATGTTAGTGGACTTGTAATCGAGACCTGCACCAGTAATCCAGAAACATGCGTTCAAAGGGTCAAATGGTTCAATCACCAGCTGTGGAATTCAAATTCAATTAATTAATTAAATAAATCTGGAATGAAAAACTAATCTCAGTAATTCCGACCAGTAAACTACTGGAATGTGGTAAGAACCCACCGTGATTCGTTAGTATCCTCAGGAAAGGAAATTTGCTGTCCTTAACTGATTTGACATACGTAGAGTCACAGAATGATTCCTTGCTCATTATTTGAGGCAAAAATGACCATGACAAGATGTTTCCTCTCCCTCCCGGCAGGCTCTGAGGCGGGGGGGGGTGTGGGTGTGGGGGAGGGTGTGTGAGAGTGAAATTGCATGGAGGGGATTCCCACCGGGATCCTGCCCACCCTGAACTGATCGCGATTTTACGCTGAGGGGACAGGGCCTTGGACACCCTTGCCCCAGTTTTTAGGCTGGCGGGTGGGTGACAGGTCAGGGGGCAAACCCAAAAACAGAGTTCAGCCTCAGGTGGGAAGGGCGGAGGGGTCGCCTCCATTTGAAGCCCCCTTCTACTGGGCCACCCATCCCTTAAGTCCTGTGACCTCTGGACACCCTCCCCACCGCGGCCTGTCCCCTGGAACCCTGAATGCCCCCCCCCCCCCCCCCCCCCCCCCTCCCCCACACCCAGGCCTTCCCTACCCTCTCCCTCCTTGGGACCCCCTGCCTCTTACCTCTCCTCTGGTTCCCGGCACTTAGCTCCAGGCAGCTCCATGCAGTGCCCCTTCTGGCCACTGCAGCGCTGTTCCTGGAGGGACCGGAGAGCTGATTGGCCAATCTGATTGGCCGGAAGCTCTCCAAGGCGGACTTTCTCCTGGTGACTGGTGGAGGTCCCACTATCTGCCAATCAACACTCGTTAGAATGTAAAATGGCATCGGAGCTGCTGGATTCAGTGGGGACGTGTTCCCTGCTGACTCTTCAGATGATGGAGGCCGA